>NC_060142.1:351380191-352714191 GCF_021461385.2 Schistocerca piceifrons
TTATACATAAATACAAGCGTAATGAAGAACGCAAGCAAGCTATGAACAAATAAATCTTACATTGTTTTCTGTTCAAATATTGAAAGCATCAGAATGTACAGACCAAAAATGGTACGCAAGTGAGTACTGGCATAGCCTACTGTGCTATATGGACAAAATAATTGCTGGGTATGATGAACAGACCAAAAAAAGAGCAGCAGAGGGGAGGATGGAGTCATTGGAATGCGGAAGGAAAACAATATTATGCTATTTACAGTAGGCACATATCCCTTGTATCTTAGGGTGTCAAAGTGAGTTTCGTCTGAATGCGTCAGTATTCCCAAGAACAAATCCATAATGGAGTATATGTGCAGGGATGCCACAGTCAGATTTCAGAGTCACCTAAACAACGACCTACACGAAGTTCGCCAACTGACACCGTAGATCCTCCTGACCGCCCTTTTTTGGGCTGAGAATATTCTTCCTGACTGCTCCCTGTGGCCAAAATATGAAATTATATGAGATAATATACTCAAAGTAAGCAAAGTCAGGAAGCCTTCCCGCTTCAGTTTTAGGGGAAGAGGATATTATTCTTTTACAAAAGCTAGCAAGCAGCAAGCAGTTTCTGCACAAGTATCTGATCGTGATACTTCCAAGAAATCTTTTCTTTTTCCATTATCTTACGAACTGGTTCAAAAATGGTTCAAATGGCTCTAATCACTATGGGACTTAACATCTGAGGTCATCAGTCCCCTAGAACTTAGAACTACTTAAACCTAACTAACCTAAGGACATCACACACATCCATGCCCGAGGCAGGATTCGAACCTGCGACCGTAGCGGTCGCGCGGTTCCAGACTGAAGCACCTAGAACCGCTCGGCCACACTGGCTGGCTGAAACGCTGGAGAAATTCATTGTGTTGCTGGATCACCACTCGTGACGATATTAACAAAATAAAAGGTCCGTACGATTATTAAATAGGATAACTTCCAATAGAATGGGAATGTGATAATTGATTTCTATCATGATTGCGAGGTTAGCTGCAACTTGTCACTCCTTCCTCCATTCTTTCAGTCAAGTTGGCCTACCTAAAAAGTAAATAAGAAAAAATAAAAAAAACTGCACTTTGGCAGTTCAGTATGGAGCTCGCAGTTTGCAGCAGGTGTTTCAACTGCTTTAGAAAATGGTGCCTGCAAACGTAAGCCATACAATTTGTGAATGCGTTTTGATTCGTATGCTGCGAAATCTGCATTACATAACCAAGTTTACTATATTTCGATGATGACTTCGTTTACAGAAGTCTGATCGTGCTTAACATTGTAGTACTTGGAATTGGCCAAAAACGTGATTGTACAATGCAATAAACAATCAGTACTGCCAAATGGCCAAACTTTCATTTAAACTCGGTTGTTTGTGTTTCATAGGCACAGGTGGAAGGCTACTGAAGAATAACAGATGTACTGCAACTGTATTCAAAGTCAGCATATTAATCTCAAACACGCTGAAAATAGTATAGCAACCTTTAAAACATGAGAGTGGCCATGAATCCACTATGCTGGACTACTACTGGCTCAAAGAAGCTATTCTTCAGAAAAACACATAAGAAAATGACAATGGGAGTTCGTTCCAGCCGATACGGAAAATTTACTGGATGTATCGAGAAAGTAATCTAATCGGAAGGAAACAAATAATCTGTTGCTGAGCCATAAGAGCGACAACGAGGGCGCGAGCTCATGAGTGCTCTGCTTACGACAGAAGCATCGATCGACTTGCAGAACTGGACGTGAGGGCGTATTGTTACAACGATCTCCGAAGTACTGCACATCTTAAGATACGACCAGCTGTGAGTTTCCTGAAAATGTGACTTTAAGTTAGTGAATTCCATCACATTTTGCAAGTAACATGGCAGCAAACTTGCACGCCAATCTTCACAATTACCGAAATCAACTGACTGTGACTAGATATTGGTTCAAAGTGTACTAGGAAACGTGTTTGCCCCAGTCTTACTTTGTCGGTGGAGACTCTGCGGAGTGACTCCAGCAGTAAAAACTTTTTCCTTGCCAGTTATTTGATCAGGGACACAATGCTGACCCTCCTGCAGCGTTTCAGGCAGAATTGCAGGGAAGACTCGCTGGCTTTTAAGTTCGTCACTGTACGATGGCGCCAGCCCAAAGCTTCCACGGGAAAGGCTCCCCTTGGGCGGATGCGTCGCGAGACGGCAAGTTTGAATGCAACAGCAACTGACTTTCATTTCGAAGAACACTTCATCTGAAAATTAGTTTTTTTGGGGGGACATTTGCTTATCAAATTAATTATCTACACAATCAAACCGTGATATTCATTAACTATTTCTTAACTCTTTCTTAGTAATGAGTGGGGGTTATTTAAGTTTCTTATTCACATCGGTACAGTGAAATTTCGGTCTTACAAGGGTCCCATGCCAGAAACTGCATGCATTAAGTTTTCCGAGAGCCTTGCTGATGTTATCCCCGATAACTGCAACCTAACATATTACCGCGTGTCCCAGTGACGATGTTTCACGCATTATTAGTCTGGCACGGAGGTAACCGAGAATCAGTGGAACGCATCACACAAGCACCATGAAGTAGTCGCCTGGGAAACACAAACATCTGAAGTGCAGTGTGGTTATCATTAAAGTTTGACTACTTCAGGGGACCACCACGATAAACGAGTGATCGCAGGGCAGTGAAACTTTGTGGAAACACTTGTAAGGACATGCGGAAGAAAATCAACGAATAAACGATTGAAAGAAACACATATTAATTTCCACGCCAGAGAGTAACAGTTGTTAATTGCGTATCATTTTTAAGTTCTAGGTTACAAACATTGCCCAATGCTGCGACCATCTGCATCCACAGTACCCTGGAACCATATTAGAGGTTGTTCTACCGCCGTCCGAAACAACGAAACGGCGGTCGCGACACTGCTCGTACACTGCTTGAAGACCGCACATTGCGTCCAGCATTCTCAGTCATGGCAACTTCCCCAACAAACTGTGGCGCAATTGGGCGTCGGCCTCTCCGGGAGCAATTCCGAAATTGCCAGTTAATACGAACTTCTGAATCAGGTTGTTGAACCCAGTGCGGAAATTGGACCTTTCCGTATTCCCTTAGTGCGTCGATAATAGTGAAGAGCAGCATGCTATCGCTGTTGTTTTGATAAAACAGCTTTACGAGCAAAGCCCTGCTCACCTTGGCCAGACCCGTGTTGTCTGTCTGCAAATGCAATACACACTGATACGGGATGGGGCAAATAAAAGTGGCCCGGACGAGTGGATACGACTGGACTTGAATGTCGCCATGTATCCGTACAAGATTAACGGAGGAGGAAAAGACCTAGAGTTACTTCCAACAGGATGGAGCAACTACCCACACAGCTTTCCGAACCTCGGAGAAAATTTACACAAACTTCACACCTGACAGAGTTGTTAGCAGAGGTGAGTCTGGTCGCGACCGTAGCAGGCCAAACAGGTCACCTGATCTGTCAGTGTGTAGTTACTTTGTGTGGGGAGCGCTAACGTCTAAGGTGTTGAGATTGCAGAAATTACAGCACTCAAGCACCGATCCTCTTTCAGCATCTTGTTGGTCGTGCCCCAAACGTGTCTAGAGAAAAATGGTGGTCACTTTCAACATTGCTATAGTCAGGTTAGTATAGTATTTCCTTTCCTCTGCTGTGTTTCTTCGCACCGTGGAACTCAGTTCTCCGGGCCACTTTTATTTGCTCCAACCTGTACTTGTGTTGCACCGTATGAACACCATTCCTTTCAGGTTGGGTATCCATACAGTGAATAGATTTCTGTCTGCAGTGGTTCAAGTAGCGGAAGGTTAATTATACACATCCGTAGATAATGTGGTAAACAAGTCAAACAGGATCATCAGGCCCATTCATTTTCGCCATATGTTCTGCGCGCCTGTCTTCCTCGTCGAGATACACCGCAAGCTAATAGCCATTCTCTAGTAACAGGCAGCTTTCGTCGCTATTCCCATCGCACTCGAAACGATGAAGCCACTTTGATACGGCACAATGCTAACAACTGCACTTCCGCGAACGTGACAGCTCGGACGACTCCTTGTAACCGTTCTTGAACGGGATTGTCCAGCACTGTGAGAGAATCTCCTGGTATCGCGGCCTATTGGTTGACAGCAGTTGATGTCCCCTGATACGTCAGGTCCGACATTGTTGTAAAGTCGCTTGTCAAGTAACCTCTGTCAGTAACTTCACGCATATACGTGGCTGGAATGCAGAGACGGATATGAACGTCTCGCTGCTTCCTAAAAATTGCCGAAATGTGGAGCGAACCTATAGGACGCCGTCAATAGGACTCATAGTGGAGAACCGCCTTCTTAGAGTGAGCGGGAAAACTGGCAGCCACGAAGCGGTGGCGGAGGTGGGAGCGTGGTTTAAGAGGAGGTGGCGGCGGTAGTTGAGACCTCTACCGGCACAGCGTGACGGCCGACACCGCGTCGCGCCCCCGTCCACTCCCCGCCCCCGCGCTCGGACGCGAATTAGCGGTGACGGGTGACAAACAGCGGGCTCGCTATCGCACCGCGACCGGAATTTGTAAAGCCGGTGGCGGCGCGGAACAACAAATAGAGCGCACGCGATATCTCGCCGCCCCCGGCCGCCTGCCACGGCTGGTCCCTACGCAGCGCGGCCACGTGGGCGGGCCGGTGGCCGCCGCCGCCGCCGGACGCTCCGGCGCTCGCCGCACCGGGCGAGGACTGCGCCGCGTGCGTTGCAAGGCTACAGACAAAGGAAACGTGTGTCAAGATCTTAGCACGATTACTGAAGAACTGTCTCACTGTCTGCGGAAAGACTTTACCAATACGAGGGGGGACCCAAAAATAACTAGAATTTCTTTCCAGAAAGCATATACTTTATTGTTTTAAAATACAACCTTAATCTCCTTCGAAGTACTCTCCATTAGCATTAATACATTTGTCCAAACGTTCATTCCAGTGTTCGAAGCACCTTTTACATTCGTCCTCTTTGACACCTGCTAGCACTTTCATGACATTGCGTTTTACGTCTTCCACATCCGCAAAACGCTTCCCTCTCAAGTCTCTTTTCATCCTCGGGAATAGTAAGAAGTCAGAGGGTGCTAAATCCGGCGAATAGGGCGCGTGGGTCAAGGTAGTCAGTCGTCTTCGTTAGGCCAAAAAGTGGCGAACGCTGAGAGCCGTGTGCGCGGGAGCGTTGTCGTGATGCAGGAACCACACGCCAGAATCCCATAAAGCCGGACGTTTTCGCGACAAACTCCTGCGAAGCCGTTTCATAACCTCCAAATAGAATTGTTGGTTTACTGTCTGGTTTTCAGGGACAAATTCAGAGTGTACGATCCCTTTGATGTCAAAAAAACAAATCAACATCATTTTCACATTCGATTTCACTTGTCGAGCTTTTCTTGGTCGAGGTGAGCCAGGTAACTTCCATTGTGATGACTGTTGTTTACTTTTTGGATCGTACCCATAGCACCATGACTCATCAACCGTAATGATTTTGTTGAAAAAGTGTGGATCATCTTTGAACGCGTCCTTCATTTCGAGACAGGCTTGAACGCGACGATCCCTTTGATCTCCGGTAAGAAGCTTCGGCACGAATTTTGCTGCCACTCTTCGCATCCCCAAATCGATGGTCAAGATCCGCTGAATTGAGCTCCAGGACAACCCGGACAAGTTCTCGAGTTGGTCGATTGTCCTGCATCGATTTTCACTGATGAGATCACGGATTTTATCGGTTTTGTCTTCGCTTCGAGCAGTTGAAGGTCGACTGGAGTGGGGCAGATCTTCAACCATCATTTCTCCCTTTTTAAACTGAGAAAACCATTCGTACACTTGAATTTTACTAAGAGCATGGCCTTTGTAGGCTCTCTGAATCATCGCAACAGTTTTTACTGCGTTCTTGCCGAGCAAGAAACAAAATTTCACTGCCGCACGTTGTTCATAAGAACTAGCCGTTTTCTCGTGTCACGTCTGCACTGTTGCACACTCAAAGAACTGACAAAGAAACAACACTTCTCACTGTTGGGTGACGCCGCATGGCAGAGTGACTCAGCAGAGCTCCTAGTACAACCCTCAGGCGGCGCAACCTGCTACTGCAAGTACACGATGTGCAGCATTACGATTCCAGTTACTTTTCGGTCCCCCCTCGTATACTGCGCCACAGAACAAGCCGTATTTTAGGTGAAAATCTCTTATCATCTATTGGATACAAGACCCTACCTGCCACCTAGGTTTGAGTTATATAGTGTGTACCATCTAACCCTGCGATAACAATGTCAATTTCGATGTGACAATAGAATTTCTCAGCCATAGGATGATTGGTATTTTGATCCGAAAGCGAAAGGAAAGCATCATCGCTCTGACCACAGACTGATCGATTGAGCCCGACCGACCGCCCTGTCATCCTAAACCAATGACGTCATCTGGAAGTGGTGTGGAGGAGCGTGGGGTCAGCTCACCGCTCTCCCGGCCACTGGGGGAATAGCAGGCCTGGTGCGGATATTTATCATCCGAGCAGCTCCTCAAATGGTATCACGAGCCCTAGTGGTCCTCATTCCAGTCTACCCACTACAGGAGAAAATCCTGGTAGTACCAGGAATCAAATCTGAGTCCAAAAAAAATGGTTCAAATGGCTCTGAGCAGTATGGGACTTAACATCTTAGGTCATCAGTCCCCTAGAACTTAGAACTACTTAAACCTAACTAACCTAAGGACATTACACACATCCATGCCCGAGGCAGGATTCGAACCTACGACCGTAGCAGTCCCGCGGTTCCAGACTGCAGCGCCTAGAACCGCACGGCCACCGCGGCCGGCCAAATCTGAGTCCCTCGCACGACAGTCAATCACGCTGATCACCTTTTATTTATCGCTCTGTCTATCAGTTTCTTCGTCATTTCAGCGCGGATATCGCATCCAGAAGGTACCAACAATCACTTGAACGAGATATTCCAAAAAAAAAGTACCATGATCGCTATCATTTTCTTAAGTGGACGTTTTTGTACCAGAATAGAAGTCTGTACGAGAAAAATTTAGTGATATAAAATTTTTACAGATGGAACAAGAAAAAAATAGTTATTGCTTGACTATGAATACTTTGTGCATTTCTTAATAACCGCTGTTCTATCCCAGTTTAGAATGGAGCAAGAGGAAAATATGTGTTTATGCCTCCGAAAGCAGAACAGCTTTCTTTCTCCTGTTCTTATGGTCAGATGTTAAAACTGGATTAATACCCGTGAGCTCTGGGAGCCAGGAATCTTTTCTGAAGTATTGTTGTCACTCGTCCAGCTATTTGTAGATAGTTCTATGACAGTGGGGTTAACATATTATGTTTGTCAGATATCCCACTCTCCTATGGGATGAACCTAATAATGCAGAGATGAATATAATCTACGAGATAGGGTTTGCAACCAAATCGGTCAAGAGACCGGCTAGAATTCTGTCAAAATTTGCTGCAGAGCGTGTGTTCTTAAGAGTTTCTCACCAGCTACACGGGCGAGTATCTGTTCTGCAAAGCAGAATCGGCAGCAATCCACTTTCGATGCAGTACATGAAATTCAAGTCTCAGTCATTCGATGAAGAGTCGTAGCGCGGCGCAGAACTTATTCGTCTCCTCGTGAGTTTTGTACAAAATAATGTCAGGTGAGCTGTTGTGGTATGCACAAGCCTGGTTTATATCTATTTATATCGACGGACTATCCGCGGTATTCTTTATTCCAGTTCCAATTTCAGTCGTAACTTTAATTTATTTAAATCAAATTACGTGATTTATGTTTTGGTGCAACTCTTGTTTGTAATAAGCGTGGGACTGTTTCGATTCTAAACTATTCCCTGAGAACTATCTCGATTTGTATCTGAAACGCATGTGGAATTATGTAACTGAAATTACGCAAGTGAATGGTGCGCTTAAGATGGCAGCTGAAACAAAGAAGATAAACACGAACGCGGACTTACGCATGGAAAAAATTTTCCTTTTCTGACCGTTTCGTTTCAGCATGTCGGTTAGCCTTCCGTTCACTGAGGACCTCATAGGCGCCTCAGGGCGAGCAATTTCTGGGACGATTATTCTCAACGGTGCAACTTTTACTCAACCGGCAAGTGAACTTACACCATACAGGCTCGCCCATCCTTTACGATAGCAGCTCACTACTCACGAAAATCAGTTCATTTCGTAACTTACTTCTGTGTTCTTTTATTATGAGTGACAATTACCAATTCGTCTCACTGATAACTGACGTTAAATTTCTAACAGAATTACTTTATCTTACGGGATACAGTCATTACCTCTACCAGTGGGAAGGGTCACGATTAATGCGCTTTAGAAATACATCTTACTGAAAACAGCTATGAAATGGATTAACAGGATTAGTTAATAACAGACTCTCTCTAGACATGCTGTGCAGCTCATAGTTACGACTAGGAGCGAACAAAACTTCACATCTATATCTACATCTATATCTATACACCGCAAGCTACCTTACGGCGTGTGGCGGAGGGTACTTTGTGTACCACTGTCACTTCCCCCCTCCTCCGTCCTCGGGAAGAACGATTGTTGACAAGCTTCCGTGTGAGCTCGAATATCTCAGAATTTTCTCTCAGTCTTTTCGCGAGAAATACGGATGTGGAGGGAATATATTTGTTAAATGTAAACGTTGAGTGACTAGGGCCTCCCGTTGCGTAGACCGTTCGCGCGGGTGCAAGTCTTTCGATTTGACGCCACTTCGGCGACTTGCGCATCGATGGGGATGAAATGATGATTATTAGGACAACACAACACCCAGTCCCTGAGGGGAGAAAATCTCCGACACAGCCGGGAATTGAACCCGAGCCCTTAGGATTGTCATTCTGTCACGCTGACCACTCAGCTACCGGGGGCGGACAATATATTAGTTGATTCTTCTAGTAACGTACGCCTTCGTAACTTCAACAGTAAACCACATAGAAAAACACACATATTTAAAATACGAAATTCGAGACATGTCGAGAAGTGGTATGAATAAGTATCACTTGCTGCGTGACAACATGGGAAGTGGTCGTGGCATTGCCGTCTGCTAAAGTTAAAAATAGGCTGAGGACCAGTCCGTGATACGCGCAACGCTACTGAAATTTTTGTGGTAAAGAAGTCCAACACGCGGGGGCGCAGTCGGTAACATGTGATCCACATAACGAAGACGGCAGGCTTCTTTCTCTAAATGCGTCGGCAATAATATTCGTCTCTCAGCAAAGTTTCCACCTGCACTGGTCTAAGGAGATGCTGACCTGCCGACACTAAGCAAGCTTACCTTATCCTATGGGTAGGTCTCGACCTTACCCATCAAACGAAAAAGTGCTTCGCGAGGACGGAGAGCAGAAGAAGTAAATATCTGTTATTTCCAAACACATCGATCTGCGTTAAATGCACTGCCAGAAAAAATTAGTACATCCGGAAAAACGAAGTCGACTTCGATCAGATGACGACATATACGACCTGGGGTGTAGTAGATGTTTGATAGCATAATCGTTTCAACGTCGTCCGTCAACAGATAGCTAATGGCATAGCTACCAAAGCGTCATCAGTGTCTACCCTTTAATAGGATATGCTTACAGCCACAAGGCTCAGTGTGGTACAAGCGTGTGAGGCAAGCGAGCAACCATGCCACGAGGCGCGCTCGTGCTTCCTATAGCAAACGGAGCGAGTTTGAAAGGGGACAAATTGTGGCCTTCCGAGTGGCAGGATGGTCCTTTCGGACAACTGCCACAGAATCTGGACGTGCCACGTCAGTTGTGCAACGATGCTGGTATCAGTGATCACGTGAACATTGTCAGACCCGTGGACGAGGTTCTGGATGTCCACGCAGCACAGGCGTCCTCCAGGATCGTCCTATTGTAAGGGAAGCAGTGGCAGATCGTACAGCTACCACAGCACGGGTAAGAGGGCTTGAGAGCCCACGCGTGTCAACACGAGCTGTTGTGAACCAGTTATTAGCAGTGGGGCTACGGACACGCACACTCTAACCCGTCTTCCACTCACGCTACAGTATCGAAGTGCATGGCTCGACTGGTGCCGTCAGAGAATCACTTGGAAGACAGATTGGCGCGCCGTGGCCTTCAGCGACGAAAGCAGATTCTGTCTGCAAGCAAGCGACAGCAGTTTGCGCATACGACGTGAAGCTGGTGAGCGCTGTCTCGTAGAATGCTTTCGTGCGAGACACACTGGTCCCAACCCCAGGCCTTGTTGCCTGCAGTGCGATAAGCTACAACTCTCGTTCAGCTTTGGTGTTTCTGTAGAGGACATTGAGCATTGCTTGATACTTGCCGAATATTGTTAAACCCATTGTTTTGCTGTCCTTGCAAGAGGAAGGTAATGTGTCGTTCCAACAGGATAATGCTCACCCACACACTGCCCGTGAAACTCAACGTGCTCTGTATGACGTACAGCAACTTCCCTGGCCAGCACGATTTCAGGACTTGTCTCCAATCAACCACGTGTGGGTATGATGGGACAAGAAGTGACCTGTGCGACTAGTGAGCCCACAACTCTGAGAGAACTACGTAAACAGGTCGAGCAGGCATGGCGAAACGTATCCTAGGACAGTATGCGCTGCAATAAACTCTTACTTTGTCGCACGTGAAGGCTACACCACATATTAATATGGGTGTTTCAGTTTGGGTCGATACCTGATATCTCACAACTGCTTGTGATATTGATCTGTGAATGTAATCATTTAATGTGCTCCATATGCGCTGTTGCAGCAATTAACCTTGAGTGAAATGGAAACCTCCAAAAGGGTGTACTGACATTTTTCTGGCAGTGTATTAGGGTAACTAGAGGTTAGTGCAACAAACCGCCTTTCAGTATATGCTCAGAAACCTGAAGGTCGTAAATACTTTGTATTGTGCCCCAGAGGGCTAGTATTTGGATACCAGTGTAGCTGGAGCAGTAGAGGAAGGTAAGACACGCCGAAGACTGGCGAGCAGATTGGTCATCCATCCGTTTGGCGGGGCGGAGGAGGAGGGTCGGCGGCCGCAGATGGCATCGGCTGCTAAGTGAAATTACTCCGCGCCGCCATTGTACGAAATGTAAATGAGTCGTGCGCGCGGCGGGCCATTGTCTGGGCCGCGTCTCGAGCAATTGAGCTCCGTAATTACCGCGCAGGGCGGCGCCGGCGCCGGAGCCGGCGCGGGCCTCCCGCTAGGAGGCGCGCGCGCGATCGCCAGTACTCCCCCTACCCCACCCTGCTCGTGGCTTAATTCCACTTAATTGGCCTGGCTGTCTTCGAGGCGTGCTCCTCCGGCCAAGCTGCAGTACGGGACCTCCGGCAACGGCTCCTCTTATTATAGCTCGCTACTCTAGCGTCTACAAGCTTTCGGTTAGAGCCGGCCGTCTCTGTCATCAGATTCGTTCGTAAACTAGTGGCTGCTACGAGGTGCAACGAGGCAGGAGCTGGCAACAGATTCCTGAGGCGCAGTGAGCCGGCCGTTTCTCGCTGTGCTTGGGAATCGCGTGCTGTTCGTCACAATGCCATGACGGCCAGCAGCACTGGTATTAGTACATATCTACTTGCTGCAGTGATCCCTTCAACTATCACCTGCCGACTGTCAAACTGGTCTTTGAATACAATCCAGGTAGATTCTTCCTTCACGTCGGTCAGGGACCTGAAGATGGCGTAGTAAAACGCTCAAAATGGATGCCAAATAAAAGAAGGTTGAAAATTGACAGCTGAAAGATATTCAGTTCGATATCCTCTATCGAACAGCCGAGTCCTGCAACCATTTCTAAAACGATGGACATACAGAGATTTTAAACGAGAGTGGCTAAGATATTTTCTCGTCTCTTATAGTTCTGAACAATGATCTGTTGCAATTATAAAACTGATGCATGTATTTCTCTGATAGTCTTAAAATTATCTCGGTTCTTCATAAACCTAAGCAGCTCAGATTCGCGCGAAGTTTCGGAAATGCCTCCAGATGGACGTTGGAACGTAAAATAAATTTTGATAACAAATTTAAAAACAGTTTTCCTTTTATTTCATTGAAGATATGATACTGTTTCTTATTTATCGAATATACTGCCCAACAAGTTTAAAGTTGATCCCTTTATGTAAATAATCAGCACAATATTTTCTTCTTTCCTTTTTGTTCGCCCGCTTGTTACGAAATATTCGCTTCCGTATTTTGAAATGATAAGAGAACGGTAAAGAGAGCTGTATTTGATAGAACAAATATTTATTTACACTGTTTTTAATTTCAGGTAGTAGCTGAAAGCAACAGTTGTAGCTCTGTGGGCTAGGTTCAATACCAAAGAGAGGAATGAGAAGAGTTACTTGTAAGTCACATCTTAAAGGTAATTTTTTGCACTATACAGTTATAAGATTACTTTATAAATTGGTTATGACTATGCTAGACAAAAAGATTGCTTCTAGGCACATGCTCGACGAACGAAAATTTTGGATAGTTTCTGATACTACGAAGTTTGTAAGCAAGCAGAGAAAAAAATTCAAAGACAAAAATATTATAATGACCAAATGCAGAAGTGAAACGTGGACGATAACCATTTCACGTAAGAAGGTAAAAGACACCTTTGAAATGTGGTGCTACTGAAGAATGATAAATGTTAGATACGTAGATTGAATAATCAATAAGGAGGTATTGAATCGAACGGTGGAAAAAATAAATTTATAGCACAACTAGGATAAAAGACGGATTAACTCGATAGGTCACATCCTGATGGTGAAGGAAAAGTCAGTTTATTATTGGAGGGAAGTATAGGAGGTATGATACGTTGGCTACACCCGAAAAGGTCAGGAGTCATTCGAAACTCCATACGCAGCTGTCCTCCCGTGGGCGGTCTAACTGTGCGAAACGTGTGGTGAGAATCCAGTTATCGAGATCTGTTACTGGGAGTTTATTTGTAACAGCATTTCCTTACGTTCTTCTAAGACGAGAGTTTTTATTACTGGAAATGAACTAAATGGCGTCAGCCTGTTGTTGAACCTAAACCCGATAAACGAGCAGCAATGATTATGTAGAATGTGGAGTTTTCTCACAGAAATGAGGAAAGATAAGTTGCAATAATACACCAACACGCAGCTGCAGAACGAGAATCAATTCAACCGTCAATGCTTGCGATTTCCATACTTGTCATTAGTCATTGGCGCCCACACTGGGCACCGCCGCAAACGATGCAGTTTCCATTAGGGAACAATCATCAGCTACCTAACTTTCAACTGAAGAAGCTTGCGCTCCTTTCTGAGCTTCTAAGCTACCTTAAGGACATTCATTATCTTCAAGAGTCGTTGACATCCTCTGCTATACATATGGCCGCCTCATATTTATCTCGTATTACGGCCTCCAGCTATTAGCATCCATGCTGACCTTCATATTTTCTAACGTCATCTATCCGCCTTTTGTTACGTCGTTGTTCCGCTCCTTTCATATTTGAGATCCTGAGGACATTGTACGTGTCAAATAGTTCTTATTTTCACGACATACACGTCCTGTTGCGGATGCGGTCTTTAGTCCGAAGACTGGTTTGAAGTAGCTGTCCAATGCTAGTCTATCTTGTGCGAGCCTCTTCGTCACTGAGAAACTGCCGCAACATAAACCCTTGCTGTATTCATGCCTTCGTCTACCTTCGCAAACTTTACCCGCCACACTTTCTTTCTTTCCAAAACTGAGCATTTCTTTGTGCATCAGGATGTGTCCTATCATCCGATCCCTTCTTTTAATCAGGTGTGTCATTTACTTCTTGTTTCCCCACTCTTATTCAGCCTCTCCTCATAGTATTAGATCTACTCATCTAATCTTCGGCATTCTTCTATAGCGTCACATTTAAAAAGCTTCTACTCTCTTCTTGTCTGAACCGCTTATCGTCCTTGTTTCACTTCTATACAGAACAACTCTCCAAAGAAATTGTTAACAAATTCCTCTTTTCAGAAATGCTTTTCGTGCTATTGGCCGTCTGCATTTTATATCATGTGTCCTACCATCATCAGTTATTTTGCTGCCCAAATAGCAAAACTCATCTACTAAATTAAGTAGCCATTTTCCAATCTAATCTCCTCGTCATCACCAGATTCACTTGGACCACATTCCATTACCATTCATATATTACCTTTATTTGTATTTACTGATGCTCATCTGATAACATCTTTTCAAGACACTATCCACTCAACTCAGCTGTTCTTCCAAATCCTTTGACGTCTTTGACAGAACTACAGCGTTACCAGTGAACCTTAATTTTTTGTTTCTTTTCCTGGAACTTTATTTACGTTTCCAAGTTCCTCCTTGGTTTCCTTCACAGTTGTTCAATGTATAGATTGAATAGCATTCGGGATAGGCTACAACCCTTTCTCACTCGCTTTTCGATTGCTATGTCTTTCAGCTCTTATAGTAGAGTTTGGTTTCTCTACCAGTAGCAAATAATCTTTCGCACCCTGTTTCTTATCTCTGCTACTCTCAAAATTTCGAGGAATGTATACAAATCAGCATTGTCCAAAGCTTTCTCTCAGTCTACAATTGCTACAGAAGTAGATTTGCCTTCCTTTAACCTCCCTTCTAAGGTAAGTCTTATGGTCAGTACGGTCTTAAGTGTTCCTATATTTCTCCGGAATCCATACTGATCTTCCCCGGGGTCAGCTTCTACTAGTTTTCCATTCGTCTACAAACAATTGATGTCATTATTTTGCAACCAAGACTTTCTAAACTGATAGTTCGGTAGTATTACTCTTGTCAACATCTGCCTTCTTTGGGATTGGAATTACCACATCCTTCCTGAAGTGTGGGGGTATTTCGCCTATCTTGTAGATCTTACACATGATGTGAAATAATTTTGTCATGGCTGGCTCTCCCAAGAATCACAACAAGTATGTGAGAAAGTCGTCTACTCCTGGGTTCTTCCACTTAAACCTTTCAGTGGTCTGTTAAATTCTGCCCTATCGCATCTCCCATCTTATCTTTGCTCAGTACTGACTTACCATCTGAGCTCTTGATATTCATACAGCTGTTTCTCTTAGTCCAAAGGCTTCTTTAAGTTTCCTGTAGGCAGCATTCACCTTTCCCATAATTATGTATGCTTTAAAGCCTTGCATTTGTCCTCTTGTCGTTCATGCTTATCCATTTCGCATTTTCTGTCACTCTCATTTTTTATATGCCTGTTTTCCCGTTAGCCTGCTTCATTTGGTGCAATTTATATTTTCTCCTATGATCAATTATATTTTTTCTAAGAAGTTAAAATTTTGTAAGTTACACTCCTCTCATGAACGACCCTAACTTTTTATTGAAGAAAAGCCCAGTAGATTCAGGTTTGATGTCTATCGATAAAGAACTAACTAATCAACGTTCTTGTCTACCAGAATCTTGCAGCGCAAGAGTTGGAGAAGAGCTTCTGGGAGAGCTGAGAAATAGCACAGGATGTATGTTATAGACAGGTGTTTCTTTTTGTTTGCAAGACGTAAGTTAATTATAACAGAACCTTTTCGCAACACCCTTTTGGAATATCTGTTTTGCGAATAAAGCTAATTTGTGTTATTGTTTTTTGTTTGGATAACAACATACATTCCTGAATTCATCCTTTTTAATATTCTAAATCTGTTAGCGTAATTTCAACAAGGTAAACTTTTGACTGTCAAAAGTGAACGATGTAGTCTCATAATCTCGAGATATATCTTTTCAGAAAAATATTAATGAATTTTTTATTTGCTATTTGTTAGAATAACATACATAAACAGTAAATGCTCCATAATATTTACTTTTTGCGATAGCGTTACCACACCACGGAAATACTATTTTCGGACATTATGAGACGTGACTGTTACATCTAAAATGAATAAATCGCTCTGTAATTGAGTCCCACACCTAGGGTCGAAACAGAGCCCTTGTTTTTGGTATAGGAAATGCCTTTGCCTCTCCAAGCAGTCCTTACGGTACGTCTTTAACCGGCCAGCACCTTCCCTTCTTTCCAGAATCTACATAGACGTCTCCGGCACAACTTTCTGGTCTAGCACAACTGGGGAAAGCATATGCCGAAAAATACTTAGTCTGTAGGACGCGGTTGAAGATAACACTGCTTCCTCATAGAATTTTGCATCATATTTTAGTAGATGCTGATTAATTAAGGTCGTTGACAGAATTGAGTTAAAATCAGAGGCTCTCTTATTTGGAAAAGAATTTCCTCCTTTTAACTTGCTTTAAATGACAACTATAACATTAAGACCCACTTACAAATTGCCGAGAGCGTCTAATCATTTTCACAGACTGCACACGACAGAAGCTAATAAACTCTACCAAGCATGAGTCCCACACGCTTCATTAGGAACAGCATTTTTAGCGCCACACGTGGACACCAGACGCCTTGCGTTAGCCATTTCGTAGGAATGTGACAATTCGCGAAAGAGAATGCATTTTGAAAAAATGGTTTCGATAGTGAGGAAGGCCACCGTGTGAATCAATGTGAGGTCGAATAGGGAGAGGGCTAAATTCCACCGGAGCGAAAGAACGAAGTGCGGTGTATATGCGAAGAGACAGTTCCGAACAGTTTATAGTGGGGCCGCGGCCGCTCTAATTCGCAGCCCCCTCGGCCGTATTTCGTGCGACCTATCGAGTCGTTAGGCGTCGCTGCCGTATTGGCGTGCGGCTCCGGCGACGCGCTGACGCAGTCGGCCGCACGCTGACCCGCGGCGCGGCGTAAATCAGCCGGCCGGCGCGTCGCCGCCTCGCCTAATCCATTTCGCAGAAAATTGAAACGGACTGCGGCAGGCGGCAGTCGCCGGTCCGGCTCGCGCTGAAGTGTCGCCATATTTCACGCGCGCGTAAATCGGCAGCGCCCCCTGGCGCCCCGCCGGCCACCTGTAATTGACGCGTCTTCTGCAGCGGCTGCGCACAAATAGCCGCGTAATGGCTTTTAAATCACCGGCCGGCGTTTCCATTTACGTAAATCCGTCCGTGGCGGCCGGCCGACCATCTCCCGAAATCGATTTTCCGGCTGCCAAGGGAAGCGTCCGGTCCGGTCCGCTCCGGGCTCCTCTCCGTTCCGGCGGGGCGGCAATTTTCACGTCACGGTAGCTGCCCGTGCCGGCTGCCGTAATTGCCGGCACGGGATGCCCGCCACCGCCCCACCCCACCCCTGGCTTCGCACCGCACTGGTTGGCAGTGCATATATACACGTGCTACTCACGTGGACCCATCTCTTAGTTTCTCATTGGTGTTCTGTATAGTCTGGCGGTAAACTGAGCAGCGAGCGCCGCTTATGGTTCCGGGAATGGTCCCGCTGCGGTACAGGATGACTAAGTATCAGTTTCCCGTCTGGAAGTACATTGCAGCGTGCGATAATTTAAGTAGATTCTTGTGTTAGTTATATTAGTCACTAATTTTTGTATTCCATACGTTGTTAACATATTTAGTGCTAAGAAAACACTTCCAGGTGTGTCTGAACACTGCGTTGTCACTCATTTGGAAAGCACGCTCCGGAAAGGTCAGTGCACACTTCCGTGACAAAACTGATGGGATACCTCCTAATATCGTACCGCCCGGCGTAGTGAGGCAGCTCGACTTGGCATAGACTCAGTCCGGCTTTGGAAATATCCTGGAGAAGTACTGAGCTATGCTGCGTCTATAGCCGTCCATAACTGCGATAGTGTTGGCGGTGCAGGATATTGTACACGAACTGACCTCACGATTACGCCCCACAAGTGTTCGAATCGATTCATGTCGGCAGATCTAGATGGACAAATCATTCCTTCGAACTGTCCACAATGTTCTTTCAACCAATTGCGAACAAGCGTGTCCCAGTGTCATGACGCATTGTCATCCACAAAAATTCCGCCGTTTGGGAACACATAGTCCATGAATGGCTGCAGACAGTCTCCATGTAGCTGAACATAACCATTTCCAGTCAACAATCTATTCAGTTTGATCAAAGGATAAACTCCATTTCATGTAAACACAGCCCACACCATTATGGCGTCACCTCCAGCTTGCACAGTGTCTTGTTGACAACTTAGGTCCATGGCTTCGTAGGGTCTGTGCCTACCATCAGCTCTTACTAACTGAAATCTGGACTCATTTGACCACGCCACGATTTTCGAGTCGTCTACGGTCGAATCAACGTAGTCGTGAGGGGAGCGGAGGCGCTGCAGGCGATGCTATGCTGTTAGCAAAGATACTCGCGTCCTTCATCTGTTGGCAGAGCCCATTAACGGTAAATTTCGCAGCACTGTCCTATCGGACTCGTTCCACATTGACTTCTTCAGTGATTTAAGGCAGTGTTGCTTGTCTGTTAGCACTGACAACACTCGTAAACGCCCCTGCTCTCGGGTCGTTGCCCGTGGTGAGAAGTAATGCCTGAAGTATGGTATTCTCGGAACACAGTGGACACTGTGGATCTCCGAATACTGAATTCCCTAAAGATTTCCGATATGGAATGCCCCACGCGCCTAGCTCTAACTACTATTCCGAGTTTAGGGTCTGCTAATTCCCGTCGGATACCTTTTCACATGAATCATCTGAGTACAGCCGGCCACTGTGGCCGAGCGGTTCTAGGCACTTCAGTCCGGAACCGCGCTGCTGCTGCGGTCGCAGGTTCGAATGCTGCCTCGGGCATGGATGAGTGTGGTGTCCTTAGGTCAGTTAGGTTTAAGTAGTCCGAAGTCTAGGGAACTGATGAGCATTTAAACTTGGCACAACGTAAACACGCTCTGGCCGGCCCCCAGCTGTGGCGCCAGATCCATTCTCAGTTAAAGCATCGAGATCAGTAGCTTCACAAAAGTCCGACAGTGAACCGGGGGCGGTAGTCACTCTTTCAGTCGGTGGCAGTGTGTTTATTTCTGATTTGCCCGTGGCGGCTGCGGTGATTTTCGGTCGAGAGCGGTGTACCTCGGTGGCGCGGATTTAGAAGGGAGCCCACCGTCGGGTCGCTATCCCGTCGCAGACAGGGACAGAAGGGGGGCCCTCGTGGTGGCGCCCACACAGCGAGACCCGCGCGATACAAGGCGGGCGGGGGGCAGGGGGAGGCCAGGCCACGCCAGTGGTTCTTGGTGGCGTATCTCTGCCGGCCGATTTAGCCGCCGCCGGCCATTTATCAGCTGCGCTCCCGCCGGCAGCAGTCGTAATAAAGCTTTTGGCAACTGGCTCCGCCAACACGCCGATAGCGGCTCCCAGTCTTTCACGAGCCCGCAGACCCTCCCGAGGAAGTACCGCCTGTCGCCTATCAGCTGCCAGCTGCCTTCCCGACCAGCTGCGGTAGCTGGCGGCAACAGCTTACCTACGACAATGTCAAATGCCGATGTTTCATCATTTAAGGATCTTAATGTACATTTAGCTCTCGTTTTATCAGTGCGTAGGAAATATAGTGAGGTGACATAAGTCATAGGATAATTCCCAACATCGTGTCGTACTTCCTTTCGCCCAGAGTAGTGAAGCTACTCCAAGTAGCGTAGACTCAACAAGTCGTTAGAAGTGCCGTAAAAAATATTCTGCCCTGATATCTCTATAGGCTTCATTAATGGGAAAGTGTTGCCGGTTCAGGGTTTTATGCATAAAATGACCTCTCCATTATGTCCCATAAATGTTCCATGGGTAGCCAAATCAATCGCTCGAATTGCCCAGAACGTTCTTCAAACCAGTCCTGAACAATTGTGGTCCGGTGGCATGGAGCAGGAACATAAAGCTCATGAATGGCTCCAAATGGTCACCAAGTAGCCGAACATAAATATTTCCGGGCAATGATGGGTTCAGTTGGACCCGAGGAACCAGTAAATTCCTTGTAAACACAGCCCACACCTTTACGCCGCCACTAACAGTTTGTACACTGCCTTGTTGACAACTCGGGTCCATGGTTTCGTGGGTTCTGCGCCACACTCGAATCGTACCATTACATCTTACCAACAGGAATCGGGACTCAACTAATCAGGCCACGGTTTTCCAGTAGTCTACAGTCCAACTTATATGGTCACGACACCAGGAGAGGTGCAGCAGGCGATGATGTGTTGTTAGCAAAGGCATTGGTCGTCTGCAGCCATAGAGCATTAACGACAGATTTCGCCGCACTGTCCTAACGGATACGCTCGTCATCCATCCCACGTAGATTTCTGGAGTTATTTCACGCAGAGCTGCTTGTCTGTTAGCACTGTCAACTCTACGCAAACGCCGCAGCTCTCGATCTTTAAGTGGAGTCGGTCGGCCACTGTGGAGTTGTCCGTGGTGAGAGGTAATGTCTGAAATTCGGTATTCTCGGCACGCCTTTGACACTGTTGATCTTTGACTACTGAATTCCCTAACTATTTCCGAAATGGAATGTTCCGTACCTCTAAATCCAACTACCATTCCGCGTTAAATGTTTGTTAATTCCCGTTGTGCGGCCACAATCACGTGGAAAATCTTTTCACACGAATCACTTGAGTACTAATCACAACTGCGCTAGTGCACTGCAATTTTATATCCTGTATTTGCGTTACTACCGCCATCTGTACATCTGCATATCGCTATCCCACGACTTTTGTCACCTGAGCGTAATTTTGGTTTTTGGAAACCTGTCTCCCAGAAGACACAATAATTTCATTCTTTTAGGCACCCAGACACGTTTCAAACGATACGGACCGTTTTCCGCAGGCATCTATTTATTTCTGGAAGCATGCAAACTCTTTCGTGTTGGTGTTAACACTATATTTTAGTTTTATATCTCGTTATTTGCTATTTATATACTTATTTTTTGCCTGTCTCTATGTTTGACATCAACGTCTTTACTTATAGAATGGATTTTCTAGGCAGTTTTGCAACACTCGATTGCGGTTCCATACCAACTTTTTCTTCCGAGACAGGTCTCAAATTTAAGGCACAACATTTGTTTTGGAGCGAAAATAATTGTATCATTAATCGCTACATTACCGTTAACATGCTGTCAACTCGCACATTGTGCCTACAAAACATTATTATGTTAGGGGGCACTTATAACAGAGCAGCAGAATTTCTGTTAGGAGTGTCCTCTATGCTCTTCACGGCCCTCCCGATGCTGTTTGTGTAAATCATTACTGTGTTATCCCACATACACCTCTGTTCTGAAAATCTACATTGTCTTCACTGATCGTAGATAGTATCGCAGCAAGAACACGAAGGTTCGCGAAGAGAATTTTTGTGTGGTATCGGAGGACGAAACTTCTCACTATGTAGAGTTAGAAGATAAATACAGTGAGCGGAGTCAACTCATCTAACCAGTTATATATGGCTTTCAAAAGCGGTGCGTTATCAACTGAACGGGATTGGTTCGCAAGGCAGAAGAAGGTCGTAATGTTTAGAAGCTTTTCAGGGATTTGCTACTCGCGGTCCTGGCGGAGGTCCGAGTCCTCCCTCGGGCATGGGTGTGTGTATTTGTCCTTAGGATAATTTAGGTTAAGTAGTGTGTAAGCTTAGGGACTGATAACCTTATCAGTTAAGTCCCATAAGATTTCACGTACATTTGAACATTTTGCTACTCGCGCTCGGACGTTTAATTTTCTTCGGACATTTAACTTCAAGGACCACCGTCCACGAAACGCGGACGGAGAGGCAAACACTAGGCCATAGTATCGTTAAGCTCTGTGAATCAAACATTTCCTATTAGCTGACACAATTTTCCGCTGAAATTCGTAGTGTTCTGCGTCTTACAATATGTACTACACAGAGAGAGCCCGGTAAATGCTTCAGTCTTGAAGTTCCAAAGGTACTAGCGCTTAAATGACTGCGCGTCACATATTCTTATGTGTTGTTTGTACTACAGCACCATCACTCGGAGGAACGCGCTATCGCTGCGGTCGCAGGTTCGAATCCTGCCTTGGGCATGGATGTGTGTGATGTCCTTAGGTTAGTTAGGTTTAATTAGTTCTAAGTTCTAGGCGACTGATGACCTCAGAAGTTAAGTCGCATAGAGCTCAGAGCCATTTTTGAACGCGCTCTACTGGCATCCATTGTGCCTGGAGAACAGTAAAAGCTAAAGTGTTTTTGCAGGTCAAGTGGTTTGGTACTCACCCGACACAAGAGCACATCCCGCTGATGCTATGTCTTGCCGAAGATGGTTCTTCCCTCAAGCGAGTTAAGTTCGCTCGCCTATACTTGAATTAGTTTGGCCGCGTATATTAGAACCTTGTCAGACTGATACACCGATGGTCCTATGCGAGGAAGTACGTTTATGTTTTAGGTGTCTCAGTATATGATAAATCCCATATACCTATGTCATAATTAGTTCATTACGTGCACAGGAAGCGAAACAGTAATGCACGATTATATGAAACACATTACATTTGACTTTCCGTACTACACACTAAGTAAAACAACACTGCTACGTATGTGGTCGGTCCACAGAAGCGGTGAGAGTTTCTGAATCTGTTGAACAACTTGTCTTTCCGTACAGACTGTTCCGATGGTCGCCAGTGATACGGTGATGTTCGCGAGCTCAACGTGACATCATGCTTTGACAGATGTGATTCATTGCTTCCACAAAGCATCGCAGTGACAACAACCAAGTGCTATCGTGTGGAAAGAGTGGCCCCATGACTGGCTACCGATGTCTCTACATTTGCCGATGAGCCATCTGACGCGTGCTTTGCGCAATGGTTTCAGAGTTCGTCCGTTCCTATTAGTCAGCGTCTAGTTCCTACCCATTGCGTACTGAAACTTCTAGCCAGTTACGACAGCTCTAGCAGTGAAGAAGTAAGTACATGCTTTGACGATGAAGTATCTTTGAGTCGGGTGCTTAAAATTTTGAAGTTCAAAACCACACCACATCCGAATTTGTGGAAGTCCTCCAACGCTTTTGCATACTTACTTATTCACTTATACTATGATCTTGTTGGCAATTGTAACCGCAGCGCAACTGTGCCCCGCAACCTCTAGCTACACATTACATTTTTCTTATCAATGTTCCAGCGTGCCATTAGTAATTGGACTTTCCTGGTAGTTTACATAAATCCAGCCTAATGGTAAGAATCTGGGATGTCCATGGCATATAAAGTCGTCTAGTGATTGTAATTCTTTTGGTTACTTTTTGTTTTGTTTAAATGTAATCTTACGTATGACACAGTATCATCTATTTGGTTATGTAGGGAGGAATGGGCCGACGTTTTATTGAAAAGATTGTGCTGGTGTTATTTAGGATCACCATGAGAAATCAAATTACTGCATCAGAATATGTATTCGACTTTTCTTTCGTAAAGGTCCAGTACCAAAGGTCTCGTGATTGGCTGTTTTAATGTAGCCTTTGCTTAGAATTAATATTTCTTACTTGTAATTTGGTAGTATCCAATGTAATGATACATCGGCTTATTTTCCTATGTATGTCAAATGATTCTTGAAGTTGTACTATAAATGCTATTTAATACCTGTAATTGAATGATCTTTTATGCACATGACAGAGGAGGTAAACTTAATGTACTGCGTTAAAAATCAACAAAATTGTATGTCAGAATTTATGCGAGTTGTTCATAACTTATGTTTAATAAACTCTCTCGTTTTCTTTTTCAGCTAGCCAGATAATAATAATTGCATTATCCGGGAATGGTGTATAAGTATTTGCTGTAAGACTAATTACCGCCATTTTCACAGCTGACAGACCAGATAATTAGGTTAATGAGAGTACTTGTAAAGTTTCCCAGAATAATTGTTTGACTACAAACAGTTAGTAGCCATTTTCTACATCTCATGCAGATCACGACTAATGGTAGAAAATTTTTCAGAGCCTGCAGTTATTATTCCATTACGAAGCCCGATGTCCATTTGTGACTAAAGTTGGAGAGCCTATAAGTAATTAATATTCACGCAGTCATGAATTAGGAATTGCGAGCCTATTCTTCTGGCAACCGTATACTAGCCTACGTACTCTCACTCTCGAAATAGAAATAATTTTCTTTGGCAATGCAATTTTTCTTCTCGGTCGGAGTGGGACAGCTATACCAGGGGAACGAATCTGGGTGCGTAAGTAAAACGAAAAATTTGTGTGGAGCATGTAAAGGCGTTTTCTTTTTTTTGTATATTACTGCAGTTTAGAGTAATTCTTAGGGTTCCCTAGCTCAGTTGATAAAATCGGAACCTTTATAGGATCAGTCTCTCACCCATCTGTGTGCCTCTCAGACCGACCAATAAAACTTCAATTTCTCAGGAAAGAGTAGAGGTTATCAGGTCGAAATTTATCTCAAATACTGATGTATTCATGCCCTTGACGGTGTAAAAAACGGTTAACCTTTGAAGTCAATGCAGTCAAAAGATGCTGCCATTTATGTCATTTTCTGATGCAAACTCACTCATGAAGACCTATAAGTGAATTACCTACGCGTACGTAGGTACATGTCGCATCTGGTAGTCTAGCAGTAAGGCGCGTGCATGGAAACCGAAAGGCCGCAAAATCGAATCTCGGTCGAATCACGGATTTTGCAGTCTTCGTTTCAACCTTGGCTTCATTTCTCAACTATGTGAGAAGTCGACAGAAACGCCAAGTGGTTCGGATTACTCATCAAACTATAGGTCCCTTTCCTAACTGGATAGCTGGGGTAAGTTAGGAACACGATAGTGGCCGAAGTGGCGTCCAATTGAGCAACATTAAAACACTGTGATTATCTATTTACATAACCATGTTTGTATAGAACCCTCAGAGCGCAGTCCTATTCTCAATTTTCCCGAGCTTTCTGCTGAAGTGTGCAATATTCCTGCACTTTCCCTTACTGGAAATAAAGGAACGAAAAAGAGAAATACAGAAATTCGACTGAGTTCTGTTCATAAACTATACAGGGTGATTCAGCTGCCCCTGCCTATGCGTTTTATGCGGCCTGCAACGCCTTCAAAAACCACGTACGAGATTTTCAAAAAATGGCTCTGAGCACTATGCGACTTAAATTCTGAGGTCATCAGCCGCCTAGAACTTAGAACTAATTAAACCTAACTAACCTAAGGACATCACACACATCCATGCCCGAGGCAGAATTCGAACCCGCGACCGTAGCGGTCGCTCGGTTCCAGACTGTAGCGCCTAGAACAGCACGGCCACTACGGCCGGCCGAGATTTTCACTCTCTTTCGCTCGCTACATTCAAATTATCAGTCCCACAGAAAAAATGGACAGGAACGTTTTGTAGGAAATTTAATGTAGTTAAATTTTCTAATGGGGTACGTTTTCGCTGGACGGTTTTCGAGATATTCAAGAACTTGAAGGTCACTTTTATATGTTTTTCTTGAGTAGTTCGAGAACTACGGCCTCTAACGTAACTTACCCCAGAACAAACTTGAACTGCATTAAATTTCTTACAAAACTGTCGTGTTCATTTTATCTGCAGGACTAATGGTCTGCGTTTAGCGAGGGAGAGAATATGAAATCACGCGCGTGGTTTATGATAGCCAGGTATAACACTGCGAGGGTGTATTAGGCGACAGCGGTAGGGGCAGATGAATTACTTCATACACAATGGATCTCTGAATACTACGCTCAACACTAAATCGATTTGCCTGCCAAGCGAGATGAGTCCCCACCTGCAAGCAAAGGCGGTGCCGGTTCTTTTCGAACGGACTGTTAAACGGGAGCGCAGTGAGAGGAACGGCGAGGCTGTCAGGTAGGATCTCTGTAAGCGGCGGCTACTCGGGCGGCGGTCCGCGGCAGGAGGCGAGGCGCCCGGAAATGGAAGACGCGCCGCGCCGCTTCCCCGTTGCCAGCGCGGCGTGTCGCAGCCTACCTGGCGCTCGCTTATCACGCGCCTCTGGCGGCCGTCATTAATCCGACGTGGGCGCGCAGCTCTTCTTTCATTAAGCCTGCCGGGGCGCCTATCGCCGTAATTAACTCGCCGCCGGCGCTGGCACGCACGCATCCCCTGTCCGGCGCGCCGGCTGGCGTCTACGCAGCGCCCGGCCGTCCGCCAGTCTTCCCACACGCACAACACTTTCAGGTTAGGTGAAGTGGGAAGATAGTTCTGCTGCCCTGTCAGATCAACACGACGCGTACTGTACTGTTGGCATGAAGCTGGACATTTGTCTTTCGCGGGATACGCCGTTACTGTCAACATCAGCTAGAAACGCATCTTCGCCTGACTCAGATCTTCGATCTGCCTGTACCAGACGTTCGCCGTCATACACTGATGAAGCAGAATATTATGACCACCTGCTTAATAGCGCGCTGGTACTCTTCTGGGAGGCAAAACAGCAGCGATTCAGGGTGGCATGGAGTCGACAAGTCATTAGTACGTTTCCGGAGATATATGGATCGAGATGTGTACGTACAGTTCACCCAGTTCCCGTAAATTAGTGCCCGGTGGTTCGTGGACGCCGAGCTGGTGCCTGATAGCGACTCATATGTGTTCCATCGGCTTCAGCTCAGGCGAATTTGGTGGCTAAGACATCGTCAATTCCCTGTCACTCTGTTAAAACCACTGTACCACGATTCTGGCTTGCTGGAAGATGCCCTCGGGGAAGGTATCAGTACTGATAACATTCAGGCGATCAGCAATAACGTTCTCGTAGTCCACAGGAGTCACGGAGCCTTCAATTACCACCAAAGGTCTCGTAAAAGCCCAGGCGAATGTCCTTTATGTCATAACACTACCAACGGATTCACTACGGGACGCGTTCCGTGATTCGAGCAGTAGATTGCTTGGATGACGGTTATCTGGATACGACCTAATGTAAGGAAAATAGTGATTCGTTCGACTAGGTGACAAATTTCCACTGAAGCGCGGTCTGATCTTGATGATCCCGTGCCCACTACGGTCGTAACCGATGATGTCGTTGGACAACATCCGAACACCTAGCGGTCGTTTGCTGCGGGTCTCCACGTTCAACAATGTGTCCTCAACGGTATTGTCTGACATACAACCCTGTCACCAGATCTGTCACAGATCGCTGCCTACCCTACTCCGACCTCCTCGTTATGTGATGAGGCGTGGACGTCCAACAGCTTGTCGCCTACTTGTGGTTTCACCGTCCTTCAACCATTTAACACGTGACCGGCTTCGCCATTTCCGAGGTGCATGTTCCCTGTACCGGGTCGCAACAATGTGCCCTTAATCAAAGCCGCTTACTCAGTGGATTTCTTCATTCGCGGGGCGTATCGTCCCTAGAATCATTCCCCGCTCGCCTCTGCCCCGCTTATACCGCATCGCTTGTTCGCAGCGTCACTAGGTGGCATTCAATCTCGCGGCAGTAATAATGTCCAAATGGCTCTGAGCACTATGGGACTTAACTTCTGAGGTCATCAGTCCCCTAGAACTTAAAACTATTTAAACCTAACTAACCTAAGGACATCACACACATCCATGCCCGAGGCAGGATTCGAACCTACGCCTAGAACCGCTCGGCCACTACGGCCGGCAATAATGTTCCGCCTCATCACTGTATATTGCTTGTCCATCTTTTCTTAATGTAAAAATATACTCGAGATCAGCTTGTCCACTATCTTACGATTCTCGCAGTGAAAACACCAACCACAAATCACCTTTAATTACATACCTTTCGTTTATTGGCTCTTTATGCCTGAAAAGTACGTAAATCGTTCGCATTACAAAACAAGTCTGTCAGTTTCACCTGAGAAAAATACAAGTTATGAGAACGCTGGATATAACCTTGACAGCAAAACGTGTGTAACACTGTGACATCCCTAAATACCTTGGACAGCACCTAGACCGCTCACTCACTTTCAAAGGCCAGTGAGGGATTTGGAAGCTCAAAGCCTACGGGATTTATAAAATTTCACTACAGCTTACGAACAGCAAATTAAGAACACAATCATATGATCTACGTACGTCTGCCCTATCTCTGTGTTTTCGACAGTAAAATACAGAGAACCGGTTTGTCTGAATTTCACACACACAAGACTGGCTGGCACTGCTTTAAGAGAGACAAACCACATCGTAACAGGGCGCCTATGGCGAACTCTCACCCTCTACAGCTCCCACAATCCCTGAGCCAACCCTTCAGCGAGTGAGTAAGACCATGCGTTGTGGGACACAGCAGCTTATGTGCATAGTAACCGAATAAATGTGATCTGTCTACTGGAAACCTGTACCTACAGAAGAACCGGATACATAAACAGGACAGAAAAATGAACGTGAGGGATAAATTGCATCCATTTATTTGCAAACATGTAAATTAAAAAAATTGTCAAGAAGCAGCATAGGATAATTAAATAATTTTCTTTATATTACCGACCACTGATGAAGAGACTAAATGTGTTCCGTTCGAAACAAAATAAACATTCAGTTACAAATGATATATATTTTTATCTATGTGATAAACAATTGAAGTAGCAACTGTGGAAGAATGCGTGCAAATATTCACAATAATGTAGGTGAACATGTTGCTGCTACAACGAAAATTTTTAAATAACTATACTGTATTGTCCTAGACAGGAGAATAATAATAATAATAATAATAATAATAATGATAGACTTCCAAAGACAATACAATATTGGTGCTCTGAGATAGAAAAGTGAAAACAGAAAGGCAGTACTGTAGTGGCCCTTCCCTGCAGTCTTCTTACGATTGTTATGTCATCAGAATGATAGGTGACGGACCGTACAGCCTCTGTCTGAGATAATCAGGAGAAAATACACTTGTAGTTGATGTATTCACGAGGTTCCAGAGAACGTAAGTTAGCTGCCAGACCTCAGGAAGCATAATACCAAGCTGCTGTTACTCCTTACCGTTTCGTCCGCCTGATGCACTCAACATCCAGCTAGCAATGGGCTGCGATGCACTGCGGTTACTTACCTGCAACAAAAAAAAAAAAACAAGACTTTCAGTACCATGTGCAAGAAAAGGAACGAGCAAATAATTGATGTACAGAACTTTCTTTCAAATGTCACAAAATACAGTTAATAGTACCCTTGTTCCTGACAACTTCAATACATAAAGGGAAAACCATCCAGAAAGGCGGAAAATGATACAATGATTACAATCCCTGGTAGTCAGGCCTTTTGTTACAGATGTGGGTGACAACGTATTCTTACCCTCAAATGACAACAGTCCTGAAGAACTGGTTGTCCATGTTGTTAGTTATCCGTCAAATCAAGAGCTGTTTTCAGCACGCTGTAAATCTTCAGGATGCAGGTGTCACTTAATCATTTCCGTGCAAAGAAGCCAGTTTCAGCACAATTTTTTTTTTCAAATGAAGTTGAAGTACACCAAATGATTTTTCAACATTGTCTCATAACGCTACTTGCCAGTTCGTAGGATCTTATTTACCAACGTTCAAAATACGTAAAGGACTTGTTTTCGACATTCTGTATTATTTTATTAACCAGTTCAAGTTGCACATACTTTAACATAAGCAGTAGAACATACTGAAAAAAGACATTCTGGCAGTTATAGAACAAAAAGGGACAGCATTTTGAGTCTGGTCAAAATTCTTTAAACAGTTTCTTCTGTCAGGATATCGAAGTAATTGTGACTTGTTAAAATGGAACCATATAACCTATTAACAGCGATGGAAGCTCTTGGAAAAAGAAGTACACTGAAATAACGCTTATTATTATTATTATTAGTAGTAGTAATACTATACGAATGTTCGATATTCAGACGTAATATATTTTGCCATTCTCAGACGTGTGCGCGCACATATATAACACTGTGAAATTACGACTTATCGATCTAAAGTCAGTATGTCAATTTAGCAGTTTACAGTAACGCGCCCGTAGTGGCCTTATGTCACAGTAGAAATCGAAGAACAAGATGATTAAGGTCTTCGAGCATGCCACAGTCGTAGTTAGAAGTGGTGTTCCACTGGAGATGGTGAAGTTGTGAGCGAAATTTCTCAAGTTAACTCATAATCGAGCAACTAGCGCTATGAAGCTTCTGCTGCAGTTCTTGCCCTCGATTAGGGAGAGCAGGAACAATGTCAGTTTGTGTTCTGTACTTAAACTGATACGATGGTTTTGACAGATTATTCCGCTTCGTTCTGCAATACCTACTAATTCTGTAAACGAAGGTAGAATTTTTCATAACTGCATTCGGCAATTTGGATAACGTCCTTAGCTGCAGCATCCACCGTTTCTGTCGTCAATGATTCTGTAGTGAGCTTTAATCCGACGCATGTTAATCCCTTTGGTTTGGGTTTCAAGTTTGTGAATCACTTCGCGAATCTTGTAGCAACGGTAGCAATATCTTTGTGTGAGTTTTTTATTTTGACTCGCTAGTGACAGACGTCATAATCAAACGACGTCATGCACTAGCATTTTGTGTTAAGTGCATTCTAGGCGCTGACGGGCGTTCTACAAATGACTGCTTGTGCAATGACTGTGTGGTTTGGTATTAGCTACTAACATTTCAAATCATATTAAGGAATGTACTCCCAAACGCAGTTAAGTTAACATTTTATTCGACGTACTGGATGTAATGCTTAAATGCCGTACTATTTCTAGGATCTAAATTAAAAACGATATGGACAACTCACAAGCATAACTCGTAACAGAATAAAGTTTCTTTTTCAGCTACAATTAAAGAACTTTGACGTGATCTTCTTTAGTTGCACAAAGAATGTTGGCTCTGACATCTCCGCGGTCTAGCGTCCGTAAGGGTGCTGCACCGTCCTTCTGGAACAACGTGAATCTATGAAATGTATGTTCAGTCGAGATTGATACGTGCGGTGATACTGTGATGCCTTTTCTACGAAGAAGAATGGCACATTACCGAAGTTACACATCCCTCTACAACATAAATTAACATTGGGACTACCCCACATGTGTTCCTGAATATCACATGGATATTGTGAAACCTGTTTCCGAAAGTTGGGAGTATTATGTTCCCGAAAAGTGACACGTGACGTGATATTAGTTGATGATATTTTCCACGATAAATTGTTTATGTCAATGCAGTTCAACATTTGATTACTATTTGTGCCTGTACGGCTTGTTTTCGGCAAAACTTTCTTCGAATCTGCACTTGGTGCACTTACAGTTTCAGCCGTTTCTTGAATATGTTATGCACAATTGTCGCAGGCATCTACATTTTCCGTGCAGGCTATCCAGCTGTTTCTGTAGTACTCTTCAGGAAATTTTGGTGGACAGCTTCTGTTTGTTGATTAGAAACACAGCGTCCTCTTTCATGCATACTGCACGTTTTCGGCGTCCAGAAACAGTCTGTGCCACGAGCTCATCCTCCGACTACTGATGTTTGTTTGTATTACACGTAACTAAAGTACCTTTGCAAAGCAACTCTGCACAAAAACCAGAGAATCCTACTGTCGCTTGTGCTTCTTCCTGAACAAAAGCAATATGAATCATCCGCACGTTTTCACTTACCTGATCTTGGCAGACCTACGAAAAACTAAGTGTAAAAGCTCCTTTCGACCCATCGGATATGTGAAATAGCTGTATTCCAATATCTTCATTACTATTAATTTTGAAACATAAAATAGAGAACTGCAAGGCACACATCCTGTATTTAGGCTAGGTTTCAGTTGATATAACACATAATCATGGTTATGTCAGTGTCATGAAACAGTTATCGCATGACAGTGCTATCGGAGCTACTCGATCTGACACTGTGTAGCTTTCGCGTTGTCTTCTTACATCGGTCTCCAGGTTGTACGATACCACTCAGTCATAAAACAGACTGCCTAGTTTCTTTCTCGATCGAACTACCTTCTTTTAACTCACTTTTGATCAAGCATCTTGGTCTCTTTGTAGAGGACATAGTTTTCTTTCCGGCATTTCTCACTGCTTTGAGCGATTCTGTTACTTACCTTGACGTTATCATTCTTTCTCTCTTGCAAGTTCCGATAGTTTTTTCACTGCGGTGGCAGCAGCAAAGAAGGAGGGAGGGACTATGATGAACAGGTAGTGTGGAGAGGCTAGTAAACAGATACTGCTCGAAATCGAACTGCACACTCTCTGTAGCTCCTTCCAGTCTTGAGAGCATGTTGATTATTCTTGAACAACTGGTGGTTTAATTACATTAGTGCTGTGTACCACATTCGAAACTGTCGCGGGCGAACTGCTGTGTCTCTGCTACTACAAATGGCATATCTGTTTATAAAAAGACTAAAGATTACACTCATTAAAATGTATCCAAAGCAGCCACCTTATATGTGGATCATTATAGCTTATTAACTTGGGATAAGACTTCTGTTAAAGGAGGTAGCATATGCGCTCGAAGACAGGCGGCTTAATGCATCAATTAGGTTTCAAGTTTAGTTGTGTTCGCTTGGAAATCTTAGGTTTCTTGCCTTATCTCTCTTTCCTTTTTTTTATTTATTTGCTAGCAGAAAAGTACAAAATTCCTTTTAAAACAACATAGTTTCTCCCATGTCTCCGCAGATATAAAAGTTTAAGTATTAAATGCTCACTCACTACGTACATTCAGTTGCATGAAGCCCTGTACCGATATTCGGAATGATTTGTAAAACACGAGTTGCGACTATGCTGCGTTACGGTGAACGCGCAAGGCAGAGCTGCGCTCACTTTACCTGCGACGCTGCAGCGTCGCTTCGCTGCTGCTCTGTTTTTCCCCTTCCCACCCCTCCCCTCCCCTTCCCTTCCCGGCCGACTCGCTTATCTGCCGCGGCCGCCCCATGCAGCGCGCGTATCCTCTGGGAAGATGGCGAGTCGCGATACAGAAACGGGAGCACGTAGCCGGGCGCGCAGATAGCAAGGAAATGGTTTTTGAGGCGAATTCGGCGACGAAACAAAGAGCTCGGCCGGGTCGCACTATCAGTCAGGCCGGGGAATGTACGTGTGGGGCAGGGGGAAGGGGGTGTCGGGGGTGGAGTGAGCGGCGATAAACGCCCGCCCCTCCCTGCAGACGCGGCAGCGCCGGCACAGATTAATTGGCAGCGGTGTCGCATCTCGCTTATCGGCACGGCGCACCGGCGCAGGTCCTGGCGCCGCGGCTGTCTGCCACACAGGGAAGAGGAAGGGGGGGGGGGGGCGAAGGGGACAGTTACGCAGCCAGCACGCCGAACCAAGCAACTCTCCTCTAAGCGGAGGGGGCGGCGGCGCATTGATGTGGAGAGAGGTACTAGTCACTCACTGTCAGTGCGCTACACTGTGTCCTAAACTCTTACTGTCTAATAACAAGATTTTTGTGGATGCATGTCAAGACAGGAGTCGTTAAACGGAGGTGAGAGCGTTTCGACAGACTGAGAGGGTGACGGGAATTCCGTCTTTACGGCACAAGAACTACTACAATATTTAAGAAATGGAAGAAGTTTAGAGTTTCATGTCCCGTCGTCAATGAGAGACCGAAAACCGGCTCGGCCTGCACGAGGACTGAGTAGCAAAAAGGCTGTGTAGCATTTCATAGGAATCACCCCGACATTCACTTTCATTTATACAGGGGAACCATCAAATCAGTTTTCAGACTGGAGACCACAACAGAAATTGTTTCAATCACACAAAATCTCTTTAGCTTTTTAAACCTAGACGTAGCTAGTTACATCGAAAAAAAGTTCTAAAAATAGTTTTGAACAGATTCTGTTACTACATTTTTATCTCGATCCGTATTCATCAGAGAAATGTAGCTAAAAGACCTTCCGCAATAACTATAATCTACAATACTAAAATCCCTTTGATAATCCGTACACTAATAATCCAGTTGTATGTGAAAAAGTTATTAGGTTGAGAATGGTTGCTTTTGTATGTACCTACTTAGTGATAGTTTGATCAACTTTTATTTAGTAACGCACAGACTCGGATTATTTGAAAAGTTGAGCTACACAGTGTTGAAAGTCCTGTAGAAATATACTGGGTGTTATAGAAAAACGTTTTAAAAATTTGGAAGACTGCAGATGATGAAACTCAGAACATTTTCCTATTAGAAACCTATAGACGGAAATGTAAAATAAAGTTTCTACAGCACAATGCACTTTCTACGCATTAGGTAGGCTAACTGAAACAGGAGACTAGTGCAATTTGGAAAATGTTGACAGTAGAACAGAATCCAACAAACCGAATCTGTGGCTTATTTACTGTAGAGTAAATGTACAAGGCGCGGCCATCAACTCCTTACACGATGTGGTAAGGCGTACCATGTTTTGTCTGGAAAGCGCGCTCCCCATTGATGGTAGCAAACGCTGGAAGGACGCGCTCAGTAAGCTCAGGCAGTGTTCCTACTGGCGCTCAGTACACAAGGGACTTCACATAACCCGAGAGGAAAATTTGAAGAGGGGTAAAGTCAACGGAGTGTGCAGACATCCTCTTCCAATTACTCTCTGCCTGAAGCTGCCTGTGCGGTATTCCCTGGCTCGACGATCAAAGTGCGCTGGAGCACGATCGTTATGAAACCACAAACTAGCGCACAATTGCGATCGAACCTCCTATGTAAGTTCAGACAAGGATTTTCCAGCAAATTCAAACGATCTGGTACGATGAATCGTCTACTTAGTTGATCTCCAAGAAACCCAACAGGAATGTTCACTTAGAATCTCTGGTAACTTCTTGTACAGGTAGTGCGTGGATTTTCAACGGCCCAAACATGGATGCAGAAACTTTATTTCACATTTCCGGCTACAGGATCCTGATATACGAGGGGCGTTCAGAAAGTAAGCTCCGATCGGTCGCGAAAGGGAAACGACTATGAAAATCCGATAAAGCTTTGCACAGATGTGTTGGGTAGTGTCTCTAGTATAACCCCAGTTAGCATCACGTCGCTCTTCTCATTTCTGAGCTCGCAGTGAGTGCGTAAAGATGTCTAGAAAATAGTGTCTGCCGCCAAGTACGAGGGCCTGGTGAGAAATTTCGCCTGAAGCTATGCAGCTGACATTGCATAACTGTCGTGCTGTTTCTTCTTCAAGACAATTCTCAGCCGCATTCTGCAGGGGCAATGAAGATGCTCCTGCATCGTTTTCAAATGGAAATGTGAGATTACCCACAATACAGTCCGCAATTGTCTCCCGTTGAGTTTCATCTCTGGTCACATGAACCGCTGTCTTTGAAGACAACATTTTGACACAGACAGCGAGGTGTAGGCCAGCGTGGAGAATTGGCGGAAAGCACTGGCGGCTGCCTTCTATGGTGAGGCTATTGAAAAGTTGGTACAACGCTATGACAAAAGCCTAAGTCAGAACGGCGACTACGTAGAGAAGTAGCTGAAAGGTGTAGCTAATTGTTACAAGTAAAACATTTCTGATGTTCACTGTGGTTTCAATTTGGCAATCAATCGGAGCTTACTTTCTGAACAGGCCTCGTAAAATCGTTCCGAATTTCGTCTCAAACAACCTTTCAATTTTTAAAACGTTATTCTGCGACAACCTGCATATTTAGGAGGACACAGTAAACTTCCATGAATCCGGGACAGGAATTGTGTTCCGTATTTTAGTAGGGATCTAATACTTTCTTTAATTCTCTTAGTCTCGTGGCCTTCATCCGTTTGTTAATATAATTTATTGTACCATGTTGAAATTCGAGAAAAAGTAGTAACATTCTGCAAATCGTATAGTATTAACGCATTTATTGAAAAATAAATACTTCCCCAACCTGCCTGCACACGGCGTAGCCACTGATTGTAAAGGTGCGCTGTGGAAGGGCCGGTATGACCCTAAGAAACACACTGTAGTTGCTCCCTGTGACGTAGCAGAGCTCGCTCTTTACTTTGTTGACAAGCTATAGTACTAATCATCAGGACAGTAAATAAATAAATGTCGTGGGAGTAGGGCCTCCCGTCGAGTAGACCGTTCGTCGGGTGCAAGTCTTTCGATTTGACGCCACTTCGGCGACTTGCGCGTCGATGGGGATGAAATGATGATGATGATTAGGACAACACAACACTCAGGCCCTGAGCTACAAAAATTTCCGACCCAGCCGGGAATCGGACCCGGACCCTTATGATTGACAGTCTGTCGCGCTGACCACTCAGCTACCGGGGGTGGACATCAGGACAGTGAGGTGGTCCCGAATCCCCGTACATAAAAGTGAAAACGAGGAAATGTTCTGAACCCGAGGGCTGGTCACAGTGCTTTTCTATAGCCCGTGTACGTCGGAAGACGGGTGGTGGGATAACACTTAGTAGCGAGGAGCAGTGTACCACGTGACGCTTCGACCAATAGCGGCAGTCTGCCGCGTCTACCTGTAGTGGGCGCCTCTCGGAAATTTGAATATTTTGCGTCGATTTTTATATTAGTTTAGATATGGTGAAGGACCACTGTAGGTAGAATAAAGCAACATTGGCTCAATGTGGCGCTTAGCCCAGCGTTGCCAGTTACCATGGTTGGCAAACGGCTGGAGCGTCTCCCGTGGGACAGAGACAGAGATCATACCGGGCGACGCCGCGATGTATGTGTTCCGTCGCTCTCTGAGCAGAACCATCGCGCACTCACCTTTCTTGCACACCACTAGAGGCGTAGTCCTGTTGGAGGTGCTACATGCCCTTGCCTTCCTCCGACCTTTGCACTGACTGCGAGCACGTAAGGCGTGAAAACCTTTCCTGGTTTATTTTGCATCAGTTCTAAACTGTTGGCGGCTGGAGCATCGACCTAAGTGCTGAAAACCCGCACATTCGTTCTACAACAATAAATGCTGAAGTTCCCCTTTCCTCCTTTGTCCCAGCTGCCAACTACATTACAGACTTTCACCTAAGACAAGGCCTACAGCCTGTATTGTCACACAATAGTGTAGCGTAGGCTTCAAATCACAGCGCAACTTTGAAACGTTGATTTCGTCTGTGTCACGGAGCTTCTGTGGCATTGCACGTAGGCCCAGACGTATACGCTCTCTGTGCGCGGTGTGCGAGGCAAAATACGCGACGCAGTTCTACTCACGAATGTGCCAGAAAAGATACGCGACGCAGAACTACTCAGGAACTATTAATTGCAGGCCCCGTCCCACGGCTTTTTTTTTTTTTTTTTTTTTTTTTTTTTTTTTTTTTTTTTTTTTTTTTGTATGTTACAATACAGCATCACCGGTCTATTGCGGTCTAACTGTGTTGGTGAGGCAGTAAATTTATCCACAGGGCAGTGACTGCGTCACTGCAATTCACTTTGGAGGTGTGGCGGTGGGACTTGTAGTCCCGTACCACCCTCTGACGGTGACAATACTACATGAGTTAGGCAGAAAAATTTAGCCTAACGTGGGCAGGTATCATTGGAAAGTATTGCACGTAGAATGGGGGCTAGTCCCGCCAAAGGATGCGTCCGTGGTGGGCGTGCCAGACCTATCGTTAGCCACGGTCGGAATCCCATTCCTCTAGGATGGTTAGGGGAACCGGATGTCGATGCCAGCGGCGTGGAAGTGTGGTCCCAACGTGGCGTAACCCATGGACGGTGTCCCGCAAGGCATCCACTTTCTCATAGAGCCGCCGCGCGTTGGTGCGTATGGTCGTCTTTAGGGGGACGATATCCGCTTCCTCGTGGAGAGTGATAATTCTCGTGAGTGGCGGCGCGTGCAGGCTCCACCTGAGCACCTTGTTCTGCAGGCGCTGCAATGTCCGCATCCTGGTGACACTGATCGTGGCCCATGCAGCAGATCCATACGTGAGGGCAGGCAGGATAACTGTTCGGTAAATGCGGAGCTTGTTATGCAGGTTAAGTTCCCTACTGCGAAAGAGCGGGTACAAAGCCCTGGGTTAGCTTTTGCCCCTTGTTGGTGACATACTGCGCATGACAGTGGAAGAGCAACTTGTGGTCCATCTGGACCTCGAGATAGGTGGTTGTCGGGGACCGGGGCACCTGCACACCTGCAATCGAGATATTGCGGTGGAGGACTGGGCGCCGTTTCGTGAGGTAAACTGCCGTAGTTTTGGCGGCATTGAGAGCTATTTTCTTTGTCCGGCACCAGGTGATAGTGGCGTCCACCTGTCGCTGGAGGCGGGCGACGACGGCGTCAGTAATGCTGCCAGTGGTGTATAGTGCTGTGTCGTCAGCGTATTGTGCAAGGTAGCACTCGGGGATGACCGGCATATCATTGACATAGATATTAAAAAGGATGGGAGATAGAAACCGATCCTTGCGGAGTGCCTGCCGACAATTGGCGAATGCCAGAACGCATTCCCCGTTGAGCCACTAGGAAAGTCCTACCACGGAGGAAGTCATCCACGATCTTGACATAAATATCCGGTATAGGGGTCTGTGTCAGCATCTTGTGTACAAGGTTGTCTTGCCAGATCTTGTCGTAGGCGTTTTGCAAGTTCAGAAAAACGGCAGCTGTCGACTTGGCAGTGTTGAAGCCTTTGCTGATGTGTTCAGTGATCCGTAGGACCTGAAGTTCAGCAGAGAGGTGCGAAGTGAATCCAAACTGTTCAGGACGGATCGTCCCAGCTGCCACAAGAGGTTGGGAAAATCGGTGAAGGATCACATATTCAAGGACCTTCGCCATAGTGTTTAGGAGGCTGATGGGCCTGTTGTTGGTGGGGACTGTAGGGTCCTTGAACCTCTTGGGGATCGCAGTCAGCTTGGCTTGTTTCCACTGAGGGGGGAAAAGGCCAGATGTGAGACAACAGTTTAAAATCTTGGTGAACAAGATGAGTGGTGTGCGGGGAAGGTGGCAAAGATGTTCATTTAAAATTCCGTTCAATCCAGGGGCCGACCAGCCACGTTTCCGTCGAAGGATGCGCTGAATTTCTGCCATGGACGTAAGAAGGGGAGCAGACTGGGGTGGGCGGTTGCGGAAAGCAGCAACAGCTGTCAGGACTTCATGTTCTTCCTGTAGTTCGTTCGGAGAAAGGTCCTGGACCAGAGGGCGGTTTTGGGCCTCGAACGCATCTGCCAGCGTTTCCACAATTTGCAGGGTATCATATGACAAGCCTGCTGCTGTGCGAATAGGATGGGGAGTCTCTGGCTTAGAACGCCCCAGGGTGCTAATGACAGCCCAGTCAGATTTTTGGTGGAGTAGGAAAGTGGACATCCTGTCCTCCCACTGTTCAGACCTCCATTCGGCGAGCCGGTGGCTGAATTCGCGTTGGAGGCATCTCATTTGGCGTTTGTCCTGAGGGTCACGAAACTGCTTCCACCTCCGGCGGTAGCGGTTCTTTTGCACCTTCAGCTCTCGTAACAGAGGGGGCAAGTCGTCCAGGGGTGTTAAATTTCGAGGTGCAGTGGAGGTGGAGAGTTTCACTGCTTTCTGTATTTTGGCGGTAAGGTAATCCACAGCACGGACTATATTGGCCGGTGTTGTCAAATCGAGGTCGAGTCGAGTGGTGTTATTAAGTACCTGGCAAACTTGTCCCAATTGGTGAGGGTCGCAGTGGAACGAACATCAAATGAAAGGGCAGCATTGGGGAGGTGCAAGAGTACTGGCTCATGGTCAGAGGCCAGTTCGTGGAGAACTTCCAGTGAAAACTGAGCGGTGATGTTTTTGAAGATGGCCACATCCAGAACGTCTGGCTGGCGGTTAGTACGGACTGGGATATGGGTAGGTTCGTGGGGGCCATAGACTGATAGTGCTAAAGTATCCTCCAGGTCAAGGAGGAGCCGGCCTTTGGTGTTGGACACGCGAGAATGCCAAGCTGGGTGCTTGGGCTCAAATACGCTGCTGCAAAGGTAATTGCACCAAGGCGTGTGGAGATGGTAACCGCTGTGGCCTCTATGTGTTCCATTGGCTGCAGAGTCTCTTGGGTATGGACAAGAGCTTTGTTGAGGAATACTGTGCCTCCACCACTGCTGTCGAGGTGGTCAGAGCGGTAACACACCACGTTGCGAAGGCGGAAATCGTCTGCCGGTTTGAGGTGTGTTTCTGTGACCAGTAAAACATCCACACGATAGTCATGGAGGAAGGTGTTCAAATCCATCTTCATACGTTTTATGCCATTGGCATTAAAAATGCAAGTGGCAAGATCCCGAGGGGGCTGGTGGTGGTGTGGATGTCCATTCGCCATTACAACAATATTTGACTAAGGCCTTCCACTAGGGCGATGACCTTGGAGAGCCCGTCCTCCGACTGACGGATTTTTTGTGCAGTGTCACGAATAACAGCCCGAATGTGGGGTTTCGTGAAAAAGGAGATGACCTGGAGGATTTCGCGCATGTCCGCCCGAAAGGACGCATCAGTCTCCACCACTGGGGGATGGTCCCGGGTGGTCTGCTTGCCCCTACGGCGCGCAGGTGCAGGTGTAGTAGTAGGCAGAGTGGGGGTAGGGGCAGAGGGCTGAGATAGAGCCACAGATGGACTGGAGGGAGCTGCAGCTGGCTCCTGTAGTTGGTGAGCAGTGGGAGCCATCACGGAAGACAGACAATGAGGAGGAGACCGGGCTGCAGCAGCAAAGGATGTCGTGGGAGTCTGGGCAGGAAGGGGCACAGGAGCCACCGAACCATCTGGTGCCTGAGTGGCTGGTGCCAGAGTGGCTGCTGAGGACAGTGCACCAGGCTGACCCCGCAAAACAGGATAGTTGGTCATGTCCCATAGCGGTGGGGGAGGTCGATTTGTTCTTGGTTTCTTTTTGGGCGGACGAGAAGACTTCAGTGCCTTCTGGTAAACAGGGCACCCCCTCCAGGATGCCATGTGCTGGGGATCGTGCGTCGTTCCCAAACATCTGGCACAGGTAGGTTTCTCCAAATCAGGGAGTGTGCAGTTCTCCACTAAATGTGGGCCAGCACACTTAACACACCGCAACGGCAGGGAGCAGTAATTCCCAGTATGTCGTAAACATTGGCATTTGTGACAGATGGCTGGCATATTGCGGCCCTCGTACGATTCAATCCGGACTTTCGTGTACAGTAGATACCGGATTTGGTAAATCCGCTCTATGTCCTCCCTCCGGGAAAGGGAGACGACGTGGGTAGGGCAGGGGATCAATGCCCTGGTCTCAGGATTCCTCTTGTTATACTGGTGGACCAAAGGATCTTCGAAATCGAGTCGAAGCAGTTCCTCCTTGACCTCCTCTGCCGTAACCTCTGGTGGCAAGTCCTTGATGACGACTTTGGTGCGGCGATTACCCGACGTCTGGTGGGTTAAGTAAGGCATCGCCTTTGATTTTACGAAATCGAGAATGGTAAGATAGTCGTCCCTACTGTCAAGCAGGTATTTCACATGATCTTTTTGGTAAACAGCTCTCAACTGGCCGACAATGAGCCGCTTGAACTCAGTGTTCAGTTCCGTATAATTAGTGACATTATATACCACAATGGGGGGTATCTTCTCTTTCTTCAGAGGGCTTGACGGGATCTCTTGAGAAGGAGGGTCGGGAGCATGAGCCATTTCCTCATCCACAGGACCATCCGGTGCGGCGTCCCCGGGCAGGGGGGTATCGGAACACGATCCGCTGCCACCACAGCCCGCGTGGGCGGAGGGGCGTCTGGAGCGACGATTAGAGGACTTTCCGACTGGGTCAGGGTGTCCAGAAGACTCGTCACGGTGGCGGGACGGCGTAGAAAGAGGTGCAGGTACAGCCGGGTGGTGGTCAGACAGAGCCGATGTGTTCGCCGCCTCACTACGAGAAAGATCAATTACTAGGCGGTCAGGTGAATCGTCGGACGACGACGAAGACGAGAATGAACGGACCCTGACACGCGACGGTGGACAGTCTTCATGATGATCGGTTTCAGTGCCGGTGGTGTCCACCGGCGATTTGTGGCGGTTGGCGCGATCCTTCGCCCGTTGCGAGGTGGGCGGAGCATTATGCGCGACGGGAGGCCGGGACGAGCGGCGTTTCCGACAGGGTTCTCCCCGAAGGGCGGCGGTGCAAGAGTCGGAGGGTCGCGAAGGCTGCTCCGCGAGCTTCTCCATAGTGGACACGGCTCCGCCTGACTTGGCCAGGGGCCTGGCACGAGAGGACTACGCACACCAAAAAGCTTCCCAGCTATCCTGAAGTAATAACTACTAAGACTCCAACGCCGAAATAGCAGGTACGCCAGCGCTAATTAAGCGGTGCAAAAACTATAACGATACGACACTAGACTTGGCCACTGTGTCTATGTTTCGATACAGTGTATCGATACGTGGAACTGTTTCAGTGTTTCGGAACGGCTGTGGTTCACTGTTTCGAAACAGTGGTGTTTCATTCCGCCCCTGTCTCGGATATCCGGACCAGATTCGATCTCGAGCCAGACACAGAAACTGTATCGTTGTTTCAAAATAAAGCTGTTTCAGTCCACCTGTGCTTGGAACGGACTGATTGTATCGAAACAGTGATGTTTCATTCCGCTCTGTGTCGGACGAGATTCGGGCTCGGCACAGGTACTGAAACACAACATACCACTTCGTGAAACACTTTCAAGAGTGTCGAAATCGTTTTGACAAGCAATAGCATGAAGCTTAAGATATCCGAAAATAAAGCTTCGTTTCTAGATGACTGTCCTATTCCGAAATGGCGTAATATTTGCTTTATAAACATTAACCAAACAATAAAACAACGCATACTATTCACATTCAAAATAATAAATATGTGAAAATCATTCAGTTAAATTACACTTTTTTTTATAACATACATTTCTCTGTTCAAGTACAGTAATCATATTAAGAAACGCAAGTAAGCCTAGAACATTCTGAATAAAACAAAGGCGTAGAGTGACAGTTATTATACATATACATAAATTTAATGTAGGTATAATTGCAAGCAATCTGTTTGACATATCAATGATAGTGTAATGGTGAACGGGAAGGACTGGGAAGCATGGTGAATTTATAGTTACGGTTCGAAACACCTTGAAAGACAAAAATTTTTCTGTTATATTTTGTTATTTATTCGATTTATTTGGCATTATTTGTGAGTCTATAGTCACTGTGCCTGTTATCCACAATGATTCCCTTTGTGTGCATGGGAATTAGCAGGATGGGTATATTCCCATACTAGCGGAATGTGGGAATCCCAGTACCATATCCGTTGTTTCTGCAGTTCGCTCCCACCTCCAGTTCCGTTCGTGATGGTTCTTAGGTCTTCAGCTATGGCTGTCCTCAGCCAATTGAAAAGTATGGAAGCCACACGACACGAAAGCAGCACATTTGCTGCATGAAATACGAAACTGCCAAGACGCCTAAGTGATAGTTTCATACTTTCTGCGGTATGATTAGCGCTCTCGCACCTCATTTGTGTTTATATGGACATACCTATACCGTAGACATTCAAGATGATAAAATGTCTAGGTTTATTAGATTACAAAAAACAAACTGTTTCACTGTTTCGAAACAGCGTATCGAAACATTAAATTGTACTGTTTCATTTGTTTCGAAACAGTTACGTGTTTCAGTTTGCCCATCTCTATACGACACGATAGCAGGTATGCCAACGCTGATTGGGCGATGCATAAATTATAACAATACGACACGATTAACGCACTCGTATTAGACAACGTGTTTAGGGATCCAACCCGAAACACGCGGTCCCACGATTATGAAATTTCTGTAAATAACGATCGCTAAGCTGGCTTTCACCTGCCAGAGAGGATTAAAGACTCTCACTACCTCAAAGTCAACAATAAAGGGACCTGTAGCTATCTAAACACTCTCAGGAGGATTCCGAGATCTGACCACTGGGCTGGAATGTGTTCACCGCCAACAGCTCGATGCATCGCCTCCAACAATCTCTTAGCAACTTCCACCGATAAACTCAACAACAACGGCAACAAAATGGGAGTACGGTAACTGTTTAAAGTAAAGGCCGGAGAAAAATCTCACTACTCTAAATTTGTACCGAATCAAATGAAATTTATTGGTCTCACTGGAAACCTTGGAAAGTCCGTCTCGTTCCACCTGCTCCACAACCTAATCTGAGGCACAACCTAATCTGAGGCACAACCTAATCTGAGGCACAACCTAATCTGAGGCACACTGCACACTCGTCTAGAGAACCGAAATGACACAAAGCCACAGCACCCCGTGGGATAGCACTTTCGTATTATCTGAGCTTTCTGCACTACAAGAAAGAACGCGGATGATAACGAATGATAACGAAAGCTCATCGTCTCTTGACCCCTGAAATTAAGGAAACAACACCTCCGCCTCAGAGGGCACACAACTTCTACACCCCACGAGGGTTGACGGCCGACTCTCCGGTTTCGCTGCCTCCATACCACCCCACGAAATTATTTAACGTTTAGACCTCTCAAGCAACCAGAATACGGAGCAGAACGCAGGCATTTTCATCGGCCATGTCCTGCTCCACTTATAACGCTTCTGCAAGGTGCTGCTTCCTGCGAAGACTTTTAAAAATTTCTCTGGAAGAGGCGTTGGAAAATATCAACCATCTTAGTGATATCTGTCGACCTTCAACCAGCCTGCTATGCCCAAACCACTGCCCATTCAGGCCGAGAAAACCTCTTCCCCTGGTTTACACAGCAGCTACAGAAACGAGTAAACAAGTGCGGTCTGGAAGTTATTTACAAAAACTTGACGTTTTTCATATTTAGAAAATTATGAAAAGAGGTAAAAGACCGAGAGGTGGCAGCGGACAGCTTAAGGGCGGATCTGAGATTAAGTCTCCATCTTAACTTCGCAATCCACCAGAATGTGTGTGAAGGAGGATACTTCTGGTCCCATTATCTGATCCGCCCTTCCCTGTTCCGTTCGCTGATGGTGCGTGGGAAGACTGAGTGTCGCTAGATCTCCGTATTTGCTCTGATTACTCGAATTTTCTCCTTGTCATCAGGAAAGAAGTAATGCGTAACCCGTCTCTTTCCGGAACGTACTTTCTCGAAATTACAATAGCAAACCTCTCCGTGATGGGCAACGCCTATCTCGTAGCGTCTGCCACAGAACTTTGTTGAGGATCTCGTAGCCCCTCAGCCCCGACTAAATGATTGCGTGACGAAATGCCCCGCGCTTGGTTGGATCTTATGTATCTCTTCTATTAAGTCAATCTGGTAAGGACTGGACAATAAAATACTGCGTTGTGATTGGGAGATCTAAACTTGTGTGTGTGTGTGTGTGTGTGTGTGTGTGTGTGTGTGTGTGTTTGTGTGTGTTGGCTTACAGGCTCTGTGATTAGCCTATTTCCCAAAAAAATGGCGTGGCTACGGAGGAGGGGAGGGGCATGATGACATCACCTCGATGCCGCTGCTGCAATTCTACATCCTCTTCCACCTGATACGGTCCAAGGAACGACCGGTGTGCGTATTTGGTCCAGAAACATCGTGGCATCCCAGCCAGGTACATCACTGGGAATACTTGTGCCATCGATTTCTTCATAGTCCCGTCACTGGAAATCTCTTACAGGTGTAGGTAGCCACGCAACAAACTAGTGTAATTTCGTAACATACTTCTACAGGGTGTAAATATCCTTGATGGATGCGTTCCTCTCATTCGTCGGTTATTTGCTAAGAACAGCTCTGTGTCGAGACGGTTAATAAATGCCACTTGCTCAACGAATACCACCTAATCACATGATCCATATTTGTACTCTATATTCTAGCACAAATTCATAACAAGACACGTTAAATTATCTACAGAATTGTTGTGCATGCCTGCGTTTTGCGTCCATCACGGCATCACCTGTCAGTTTACTGTAAAATGTAGAAGTATTGTGTAGAATGGCACACGAATACTAGATTCGTAAGATTGGCTCAAATGGCTCCGAGCACTATGGGACTTAACATCTGAGGTTATGAGTCCCCTAGACTTAGAACTACTTAAACCTAACTAACCTAAGGATATCACACACATCCATGCGCGAGGAAGGATTCGAACCTGCGACCGTAGCAGCAGCGCAGTTCCGGACTGAAGTGCCTAGAACCGCTCGGTCACAACGGACGGCGATTCGTAAGAGAAGACAGCTTGTGTGTAAGCAGGTGAACTTTTGCATCATACCGAGGGATGTGGCGCAATGCTAGGACACTTGAATGGCATTCTGAAGGACGACGGTTAAAATCACCGTGCAACCTGCAAGATTTAAGCTTTTCGTTGTCTCCTCAAATTTCGTAAAGAAGACTGAATCCCGGAATTGTGATTTTATAGTCTGGAATTTACCTGTGGAGGCGTTAAGGTGGAGTATAGGCCTACTGTCCAAATAAACCAGATAGAATCGATAAATGAGAAGGCAAAGCAGGGCAACAGATGACAGTAGCAAGTAAAAAGTGCTGGAAGGCCGACGTGGAAATGTGCGGAAGGCGGCGGCGGCAGCGGCGGCGGCGGCGGCGGGCAGACTCACCGTGGTCGGAACAGTCCCCGGCGAGCACGCAGGCGCGGGAGCGGCGGTGGCGCGAGGCCTGCGCTCGTCGGCAAACGGTCATAGCTGCGACTGCGGCTACGGTTCCGACTGCCGAGCTGGCTGCACGCGCGCGCACACACGCCAGGGAGCCGGCAATCCGGCGCAGCGCGCCCTGCCGCTATCTGCGCTGCTATCTTATCTTATCGGCCGGCGCTCGCTCGCGCTGCCGATGGCCGCAGCAGATAGTGGAATTAATTCTGGGACTAGGGCGCCAGCTGCGGCTAGCACCGCCTGGGACAGCGACCGCGAGTGCCACTGCCGCCGCGCCGCGCCGCGGGCCGGGGCTGGCTGCGACTGTGGGCCCGCGTACCGCCATCGACCGCCGCCCTACCCGGCATGCTGCGCTATCGCAGATATCTGATCGCCAGCCTCTTCAGCGCGCTGCGCAGGCACTGCTACCGCCGCTGTCTCCGAGGCGTTACATACTTGAGTGTGCAAGCAAATAACCCAAGTGAAAGGAACATGTCTCGTAAAACACGCTGTGCAAGTAGCGAAAAATAACAAGTTTACTATTTCAGACACATGTCTACATCTACATCTATACTCTTGAAGCCGCCTTATGTTGTGCTGTAGAGTGCACTTTGTGCACGATTGTTTCTCCGCCTCCCCCCGGCCCCCATTTTCCTGTTCCAGTCACGAATGGTCCGCTTGAAGAACCATTGTTGGTAAGCCTTTAATCTCTCGGATTCTACCTTCGTTGACTTTTAGCTACATACGTGTAGGAGGAAGCAATATTTTGGTTAATCCTTCCACGATAATAGGCTCGCGGAATTTTAACAGTAAACTAAACCGTGATGCACAACATACCTCACCCGCCTGCGTGCCTGCTGGGGACTGCTCCGACCACGGTGACACGATGAGTGTGCCTGCCGCTTCCGTCCATACATTCCCACATCGTCCTTTCGACACTGCTTTTTACTTCTACTGTCATCTGCTGTAGTGCTTTATCTTGTCATCTCGTATGTCTTGTCATCTCTCCTCGACACCGGAGTTGGATAGGGTACTTTCGCGCTTGCTAAAGAAATTTGTGACGAAAAGCGCTGCTCTTCTTTGTATTTTCTCTATTTCCTGTATCAATCCTTTTGGTACGGGTCCCATACCGACGACTAACACTCAGTTATCACTCCAACGAGAATTTTATGAGCTACCTCCTTCATTAGTGGACCACTTCTTAGGATTCTTCCAGTTAACGGCGCCAGTGTGGCATCTGCATTTCCTACGACAACTTTAATTTCGTCGTTTCCAGTTTAAATTGATCCGTGTACATACTCCCAGACATTTAATGGTTATGACTGCTTCCAGTGCTTTTTGGCAATCGTGCCATCACACAAGGACCGCTCTTTTGCATATTTATGTGCAATACGTTACATCTGTCTATGTTCAGGATTCAAGCAAATCCCTGCACCAAGCGTCCCGCCAAGTCCCCTCCCCGTCTTCGTACATTTCGTAGCAATTTTCTAGAACTGTGATATCTCTGTATACAATAGTGTCATGAGCGGACAACGTCATGGCATTTCTACTGTATCTACCTCTTCACTCCAAAAGGTTTGGAGACAGGGTTAATAAAAGAGATAGAGCAAAGTCTAAATTGTGATTTTAATCCTTCAGGTGTTCTGCATAATCTCCCACAACATCATCACAGTTCGCATCACGTTCAGAAAACGTTAGAAACCGAGAAAAGTCCTTTTTTGGAATGTTGTTCAACTCGCGCGGCACATTGTATTGAATGTCGGTTATATCGTCAAAGCGTTGACACTCCGTGTGAATTTATGCACTTTATCGTTTTGTGCTAGGTTCGCATTGACAACAGCAAGAGTCGTCTCCCGTAATGGTATTTTCGAGAAAAGAACTGTCCTCGCTTTGCATTTCAATCAAGTCCCGGCAGGCGTCCACGAGTCGTGGTTTTTGTTCGGAAGTCAAGGTGCGCGGGACAAAGATTGCATACACTTTTCTCTTCTTCAAAACAGTCTGGAGAGTTTCCTGAACTCTTGGTTTAGAGATGTAGCTCCATTGCGACTTGTGACACAAAAACATTGACACACTATGGTCCTACTCCCACTAATTACCACTGCTTCGTCACTACTGACCGTTCGAATGCATATCTGTTGTTTACCATTGTTCACGCTGTCACCGCGGTTACTACGCTGACCTCCCCTTACGCACCACGTATAAAATCAGTCTCGGAACTTTTTGGTAGCATAGTATATAGCAATGCTCTGTTGAAGCCGAATGTAAAAGATATACTTCCGCTATAAACTTTAATTTTGACATGAAAACATCTTTAAGCCTGTCTAGAGCAAATCGAAATAAAATTACATTTCTGGTAAATTTTTATCGTCCTTGTTTTCGTTAAAGCTTATGTAGTCTAAGCCATATGTCGAGGAATGGAAGTGCTCAATTAACAGGAAGCTACTTCTTTACCACATGTATCTCACCTAACAGTATGCTGACATCGACGAGGACGTAAAGGGGCACGTCCGGCTGTAAAATAATTAATGACAACTCAGTACCAGAATGATAAGGTCGTGTCGTTGTTGCGTGAGCGAAGCTCAGCTCGGTGAGATGGCCTGAACATGAATAAATAGTTACATGCCATAAAAGATATAAAAGTGGCAAAAAACCCAACATAAATTAAGAACTAAGTCCAAAAACAAGAGAAACATGCGTCGAAGCAACGGGAAGTGCTCGAGCCAATAGTCAAGAGACTAAAGAATCGAAGAAGACTAAACCACGCCAGTGGAACTAATGAAAAGTAACAGAAAAACACATAAAACTATTAATGAAGGTCGAAAACGAGAGTATTATACAACGGAATCATTTGACCGCAGATCATGTTAAAACAGAATTGAAGATCATTTGATTGTAACCTACGAGGGGAAAAAAAAATCAACTGCCGCATGTATGAAAGATCATCACATCAGTATGACTTGACCGATTTGGTTGATTTTTTGTTGTTGTCGTGTTAGTTATTGTCAGGACATGGTTCTATAGAAGAAAAATTTTGGAGAATCCATCGGAAAACTCGGAATTTGAAATCAGTTGTGAGAGATCATCACTTGAGAGCGGTTCGACGTCTGCTTGGATTTATTTATTTCCTTACTTTTTGCTGTGCTCGTAATTGGATGGTAATGGAATTTTTCGTACAGGAGAGAAAATTTTTAAAAATGTGTTCAGTTTGACAGTTCTGTTGACAAACATTATCATAACATCATATATATATATATATATATATATATATATATATATATATATATATATATATATATATATATATATTTACTAGAATTTTTATACGACACTCTAATGAATGTTCTGACGTATACAGTCTATATATTTTTGTAATATATTACATATATAGTTTGTATGCAACATATAAAGGGGAAACGTTGCTACCAAAAATCTCGAAAAGATCTGACGGATTTACTTGAAAGTTTTACATGATACTCTACTGAGCATTCAGACAGAAATGGACATAGAGAGGGGGCAGGAGAAGATGGGCAGAGAGAGGTGGGAGGGGTTATGAACAGACAGAGATATACGAAGCTTCTGAACATTCAGACGGGTATTGATGGAGAGAGGGGAGAGAAGGTTATTCACATGGAATGGAGGACGAGGTGTACAGAGAGAGAGAGAGAGGGAATGAGAAAGTTGATGGAGAGAGGGGGGAGGAGGTTATTCACAGGGAATGGAGGACGAGCTGTACAGAGAGAGAGAGAGGGAATGAGAAAGTTGATAGAGAGAGGGGGGAGGAGGTTATGCACAGAGAGATGAGGACGAAATGTATAGAGGGAAGGAGGCGGGTCGATTAAGAAGATGGACAGAGAGAGGGGAGAGGAGGTTATGCACAGAGAGATGAGAGAAGGACGTGAGGTATAGGGAGAGGTGGGTGGGGGGGAGGAATGAGGAGACGGACAGAGGGGGGGGGGAGGAGGTTATGCACAGAGAGATGGGAGGAGGGCGAAATGAACAGAGAGAGAGGAGGAGGGAAATGAGAAAACTGACAGAGAGAGGGAGGAGGAGTTAATGCACAGAGAGGTGGGAGGAGGACGAGATGTACAAAAAGAGAGAGATGAGAAAATGGGGAGTAAGACAGCGGCCAAGGAACTCAGGATTTTGATGCAGTTCCCATAATATTTAGTAACTGCGAAGCATTGTCGGGTTCAAAATGGTTCAAATGGCTCTGAGCACTATGGGACTCAACTGCTGTGGTCATAAGTCCCCTAGAACTTAGAACTACTTAAACCTAACTAACCTAAGGACAACACACACATCCATGCCCGAGGCAGGATTCGAACCTGCGACCGTAGCAGTCGCGCGGTTCCAGACTGTAGCGCCAGAACCGCTCGGCCACCAGCGGCCGGCTGTCGGGTTCGCTGGTGTAGCACACAACTGCGTTCCCGCAGTTCCATCAACGATGGAAAGTTAAATTTATGTTCAACTTGCACGTAAAAACAACATCGATAAAAAACAAGATGGTATGTGAACCGAAAACGTACGCAAAACACGCAGGAAATAGTGACTAGTAACGTGATTTGTGTCTCCCAAAATTGGACACTTCCCTGAGCAGAAAAAAATTAACACTTTTTATGCACAGCTGACGCAATATCGAGCGTGTACCGAAATTGTGAAGCTACAACAGAGTAAAGAGGTGATTTACGCCTGACAGGCAGTTAACAAGGTGACCATCAGATTTATTGCAGTTACGTGAGCAGTATTCCGTGAGAACATTTATCAACCATCACGACAACGCAACCCCGAGTCAGCAGCGCTCCTCGCGCGTGACGGGAGCAGATGCGGGCGTCACCATCGCTCTCGGGACGCGGCCGTTCGACGTCGCGGCGACAGGCCCGCCGCGCTGCAGGGCCGCGCCGGCCTCATTGGTATTCGCGCGAGGCGTTGCAATTTCCGGTGGAGCGCGCCGAGAAGGCAGCGGCGGCGGCGGCGGCGGCGGCGGCGCTAAGTCGCGGCGCTGGTAATGAAGCCAGCGGGCCGCGCCGGTCCCGAATCCGTAAATACGCGCCGGCCGGCTGAAGGCGGCGCTTTAATTTCCGAGTGGCCGTCAATCTGTCCCTCAGGCGCCGCCCGCCGCCTGTCGCTTTCCTGCCCGCTTCCGAGCCTGCGTCGGAGATCGTCCCGGCAGATAACGCGCATTTTATGAAACGTGGGCTGTAAAGGGTGGCGCGAAGGGAAGGCGAGAGTGCGTTGGCGTTTCGCGCACAAGAGAGGCGTAACTCGTAAACATCAGTCACTTCTACAGGGATCTGACTCGGTTTAAGAAGCGACGCATTTACTACAATATCTTCTGGGAACTACATGGAAATGCGGGGCATTTAAACGAAAGACATTCGCAAAAATTAATTTTATTATGTAGTGTCTCCTCTTCTGGATATGCCCGGAAGAACAGATATCATGTATAATTAAGGCGAGGATGGCGAATGATCTCTTTAGTGAAGATGCACAGCAGGCTTCAACTCTTACGGGAATCGGCGAAATGCCACGAGTAATGAGGATAATGGGCAAGGGGCACTACATTAGTAGTGTGTAGGTGAGTTGAGAATCTTGAGAGCCCTTCTAGGGTAGTCCGTGCAGTTACGATGACCACTGTGTCCAGATGGCGCAGTGGTAAGCGCATCTGCCAAGTAAGCGGGAAATCCGAATTAGAATACCAGAGCCCCACAAATTTTCAACATTCCCCACTGGTTTACATCAATGCCAACTCGCAACCGTGGATACCTCCCAGTATCGTGTGGGACCTCCTTCTGCCAGGTGTAGTGCTGGAGCTGGACGTGACCTTAACCCAAGAATCATTGAAAGACTCTTGCAGAAATAATGAGCCTCGCTGCCTCTACAGACGTCCATAATTGCGAAAATGTTGCCAGTGCAGAATTTTGTGCACGAACTGACCTCTCGATTATATCCCATATATGTTCAATGAGATTCATATCGAGCGGTCTGGGTGGAAAAATCATTCGCTCAAATTGTCCAGAATGATCGTAAAACCAATCACAAACAGTTGTGGCCCTGTGACATGATATCGTTGTTTGGGAACGTGAAGTCCATGAATAGCTGCAAATAGTCGAAGATAATCATTTCCAGGTAATGATTGGTTCAGTTGGTCCAGAGGAACAAGCCCTTTCCATGTAAACTCTGCCCCCACCATTATGCATCCACTAACAGCTTGCGCAGTGCCTTGTTTACAACTTGGGCCATGGTTCCGTGGGGACTGCGGCACACTCGAACCCTACCATCAGCTCTTATAAACTGAAATGGTGACTCATCTAGCCACACCACGGTTTTCCAGTAGTCGAGGATCCAGCTGATATTGTTACGACACCAGGAGTGGTGCCGCAGGCGATGTTGTGCTGTTAGCAAAGGCATCGGTCGTCTGCAGCCATAGACCATTAACGACAGATTTCGCCGCACTGTCCTAACGGATACGCGCGTCGTCCATCCCACGTAGATTCCTACCATTATTTCACACAGAGTTTCTTGTCTGTTAGGACTGACAACTCTATAAGTGACTACCACCGTCGTTCACTGACCGTCCAGTGTAGGGCCTTGCAGATAACATCAGATGGTAAAGTTCGTTACATGTTTGTGGGAAGACTGTTCGAAACAGAGAAAAAATAACCAACACTCTGATGTGTGTACATATCAAGGTATCACATACAAAAATATTCGCACTTATACCCGTTACACCCGGTATTTTCAAAATGCAGCAAACTTCCGAACAAGCGACATAATGCAGATCTGAGACTGCACGGATAACCGTAATGCATAATTAATGCAAAATACTCACTTTTTACCGCAAAACTGCTATTTACGGCATTTAAAAAACATGTTACAGGTCGCGTTTGAAAGTCTACTGCATACTGCATGTTACATGTCGCGTTTGAAAGTCTACTGCATACTGTAAATTTATTTAAAAAATTACACTTAAAGCACACTGAATTTTGTATCAAACGATCTCAGTGCTGTTTCAAGAAACAGTAATTGTCAATGACGCATTTTAGCAACTACGACTGCTCGAGTAGTACAGTTAACAATCCATCTGTCCTGGTGATGTGTAACAGCAATTCTGAAGGAAATCTTCAGAGGAGAAAACTTTAATTTTTTTCTTTATTGCCAACTTTAAGAGGCTGGAATCTCGACTTTATGCAAAAGCTAGGCAAATACTCAGTGCGAATTCGTGATGATGTAAAAAAAAATTCAGGGATGATGGAGAGGTAAAAGTATCAATTTCGGGTCGAAAATCATAAGTAAAATTTGTTCTGATTCGTCTGACAATTGACCTCTTCTAAAGCAAGCTCTTTGCTTTACATATTTTGAGATGTGGTAGTATGGCCGAGATCAAGAAAGAAGGTCCAGTAAACATGGGTTCTAGAGTGCATATGTTGAAGGCAACGAGCTCTTGCTTAGTAGAAGAGACGTGTTTCACAGTAGCAAAGATGAACAAGTGGCCAGAGCTCTTAAGGTATGCACTTTAGTGCCCATGTTCACTTGGTATTTTTTTCTGAGGAGGAAGAAATACAGGATATGTTTAGTGGGATGGGCGCCTCTAACTATAGACTGTGGACTGAGATGCACGGCAGTTTGACACTACTTGTAACACACATCTATATAGGTTGAGTGATGAATATCAAGGCTAATTACACGAATACAGCTTTTAAGTTATAATTGTTATGTAAGTAACATGCAATCCTCTTCCCTCTACGCAGATTGTGAATATAAATAAAGAGAAAAAAAATCTTAGTGCGCACTCAACGTAGGCCATCTCATGGCTTGCATCGATGAGAAACAGTCTTTATTCACTTATTTGCCAAGTCAGAATTTCTCCGCTTTAACACAACTATACAGATTAAATAATCACAAATTCTGAAAAGATGTTCAAATCAAATGTGTGTGAAATCTTATGAGACATAACTGCTAAGGTCATCAGTCCCTAAGCTTACACACTACTTAACCTAAATTATCCTAAGGACAAACACACACACCCATGCCCGAGGGAGGACTCGAACCTCCGCCGGGACCAGCTGCACAGTCCATCTGAAAAGATGTTAATATGGTAGGAAGTAAAAGATTACAACCGACTTTATTATACATTCATCCAGCATATTTTGTTAAAAATTGCAAATTTGTTTGCTCAGAGAGGGACAAGTTGTGCTTTACTTTCGGCAGCACGCTAAGCCCCCGATCGTAAGGCCACAGAAGTTACAATTACGCCCAGCAGTTTCAGGAAGGCTTCGCTTTTGGGGATCGCAATCAAGTTAACATACTGTTGGAATACACTAACGGGTGAAGGCAGGAATATGCGCAGGTGAAATTACAGGTGGTAGGTGATTCGCTACAGACCGCCTGCGCAGGGTATTTTAAGCGAAGTTCTACTTTCGGTCATACAGATGGCGGCTGAAATGAACTAGCACACGACACCTATGGGGAATTCGAATGCAACGACGATTTAATGAATTTACTGATGTAGCGTTTAGATGTGTTTGAGGAGAGATCGAATTCATTAACAGCTTTCATACAAGTTCAGGTGTTAAAGACGCCTGAGTAGAATTTGGCTAATAATATCAACAAGCATTTCTTACTATAGCCTTACAGAAACCACTGATTTTTTTCAACAGTTATTTATGGCTGTGCACCGCAGCATGAGGAAAATAACTTACTTAAAGCGAAATGAAGCGAAGTACCAAGCGGGTTATATTCAACCTACCACACCTTCAAAAACTTTACGGCAACAAGGGGTGCAGTAAGAGGAAGAGGAGGAGATTCGTGATTAACGTCCTGTCAACAATAAGGCCATTAGAGACAAAAAAAAGGTTGCGTTGGTATCTGGACAGGAACTAGGATTTAAAATGCAGAGCACTGTGATCAGCCTCCTACAATCCGACAAAAAAGACAGACCAGCGTTCGCAGCCAGCGGCGAAAGAATTAATACCTTCGCCGAAACATTATATTGCAATGGAAAACCTTCTGATAAATCAGAATGAGATAACAATACGTATTACATAGTATCGATGCAAAGTTTCTTCTTAGTATCGATGTTGTTGTTGTTGTTGTTGTGGTCTTCAGTCCTGAGACTGGTTTGATGCAGCTCTCCAAGCTACTCTATCCTGTGCAAGCTTTTTCATCTCCCAGTACCTACTGCAACCTACATCCTTCTGAATCTGCTTAGTGTATTCATCTCTTGGTCTCCCTCTACGATTTTTACCCTCCACGCTGCCCTCCAATACTAAATTGGTGATCCGTTGATGCCTCAGAACATGTCCTACCAACCGATCCCTTCTTCTGGTCAAGTTGTGCCACAAACTTCTCTTCTCCCCAATCCTATTCAATACTTCCTCATTAGTTATGTGATCTACCCATCTAATCTTCAGCATTCTTCTGTAGCACCACATTTCGAAAGCTTCTATTCTCTTCTTGCCCAAACTATTTATCGTCCATGTTTCACTTCCATACATGGCTACACTCCATATGAATACTTTCAGAAATGACTTCCTGACACTTAAATCAATACTGGATGTTAACAAATTTCTCTTCTTCAGAAACGCTTTCCTTGCCATTGCCAGCCTTCATTTTATATCCTCTCTACTTCGACCATCATCAGTTATTTTGCTCCCCAAATAGCAAAACTCCTTTACTACTTTAAGTGCCTCATTTCTTAATCTAATTCCCTCAGCATCACCCGACTTAATTAGACTACATTCCATTATCCTTGTTTTGCTTTTGTTGATGTTCATCTTATATCCTCCTTTCAAGACACTGTCCATTCCATTCAACTGCTCTTCCAAGACCTTTGCTGTCTCTGACAGAATTACAATGTCATCGGCGAACCTCAAAGTTTTTATTTCTTCTCCATGAACTTTAATACCTACTCCGAATTTTTCTTTTGTTTCCTTTACTGCTTGCTCAATATACAGATTGAACAACATCGGGGAGAGGCTACAACCCTGTCTTACTCCCTTCCCAACCACTGCTTCCCTTTCATGTCCCTCGACTCTTATAACTGCCATCTGGTTTCTGTACAAATTGTAAATAGCCTTTCGCTCCCTGTATTTTACCCCTGCCACCTTTAGAATTTGAAACAGAGTATTCCAGTCAACATTGTCAAAAGCTTTCTCTAAGTCTACAAATGCTAGAAACGTAGGTTTGCCTTCCTTAATCTTTCTTCTAAGATAAGTCGTAAGGTCAGTATTGCCTCACGTGTTCCAATATTTCTACGGAATCCAAACTGATCTTCCCCGAGGTTGGCTTCTACTAGTTTTTCCATTCGTCTGTAAAGAATTCGTGTTAGTATTTTGCAGCTGTGATTTATTAAGCTGATAGTTCGGTAATTTTCACATCTGTCATCACCTGCTTTCTTTGGGATTGGAATTATTATATTCTTCTTGAAGTCTGAGGGTATTTCGCCTGTTTCATACATCTTGCTCACCAGATGGTAGAGTTTTGTCAGGACTGGCTCTCCCACGGCCGTCAGTAGTTCCAATGGAATATTGTCTACTCCGGGGGCCTTGTTTCGACTCAGGTCTTTCAGTGCTCTGTCAAACTCTTCACGCAGTATCGTATCTCCCATTTCATCTTCATCTACATCCTCTTCCATTTCCATAATATTGTCCTCAAGTACATCGCCCTTGTATAGACCCTCTATATACTCCTTCCACCTTTCTGCTTTCCCTTCTTTGCTTAGAACTGGGTTGCCATCTGAGCTCTTGATATTCATACAAGTCGTTCTCTTATCTCCAAAGGTCTCTTTAATTTTCCTGTAGGCGGTATCTATCTTACCCCTACTGAGATAGGCCTCTACATCCTTACATTTGTCCTCTAGCCATCCCTGCTTAGCCATTTTGCACTTCCTGTCGATCTCATTTTTGAGACGTTTGTATTCCTTTTTGCCTGTTTCACTTACTGCATTTTTATATTTTCTCCTTTCATCAATTAAATTCAATATTTCTTCTGTTACCCAAGGATTTCTACTAGCCCTTGCCTTTTTACCTACTTGATCCTCTGCTGCCTTCACTACTTCATCCCTCAAAGCTACCCATTCTTCTTCTACTGTATTTATTTCCCCCATTCCTGTCAATTGCTCCCTTATGCTCTCCCTGAATCTCTGTACAACCTCTGGTTCTTTTAGTTTATCCAGGTCCCATCTCCTTAAATTCCCACCTTTTTGCAGTTTCTTCAGTTTTAATCTACAGGTCATAACCAATAGATTGTGGTCAGAGTCCACATCTGCCCCTGGAAATGTCTTTCAATTTAAAACCTGGTTCCTAAATCTCTGTCTTACCGTTATATAATCTATCTGATACCTTTTAGTATCTCCAGGGTTCTTCCATATATACAAGCTTCTTTCATGGTTCTTAAACCAAGTGTTAGTTATGATTATGTTGTGCTCTGTGCAAAATTCTACCAGGCGGCTTCCTCTTTCATTTCTGTCCCCCAATCCATATTCACCTACTATGTTTCCTTCTCTCCCTTTTCCTACACTCGAATTCCAGTCACCCATGACTATTAAATTTTCGTCTCCCTTCACAATCTGAATAATTTCTTTTATTTCATCATACATTTCTTCAATTTCTTCGTCATCTGCAGAGCTAGTTGGCATATAAACTTGTACTACTGTAGTAGGTGTGGGCTTCGTATCTATCTTGGCCACAATAATGCGTTCACTATGCTGTTTGTAGTAGCTTACCCGCATTCCTATTTTCCTATTCATTATTAAACCTACTCCTGCATTACCCCTATTTGATTTTGTGTTTATAACCCTGTAGTCACCTGACCAGAAGTCTTGTTCCTCCTGCCACCGAACTTCACTAATTCCCACTATATCTAACTTCAACCTATCCATTTCCCTTTTTAGTATCGATAAGCCCCTAATTTAGCCGCAAACTATATGAATACGCTCTTTTCTTCGTACTTTATATAAAATGGCAGGTGGTAACACAAATAAAGTGGCTCCAGATGTGAAGATGGGGAGCCCATTCTCGGCAATTCGACGTAATTAATGAAAGTAAGAAAACACCGAATGTTTATGGTGTCATTTTTTGTGCACTAAATATTGTAAAGACACAGATAGGGCCAGTGACACTCATGATTATTAAGTTTAAGGGAATATCCGCTGCAAGGCTTAGTTGTAATAAGCCCAGCTGACATTTGCGACACGAATAACACATAATAAATTTATATGTCACCGCTTTGTTTTTTAATTTTTAATGTATATTTTACTTCCTCATTTCAGATATTTTGTTTGTGTTAAAAAGGACAACAAGGTTACAAAGATACTGGGAGTCCATTCAGCGCAAACCTTTGGAATGCACAATAGTCTGCTAAAACGTTCACCAAGGTAGACACTGATACAGAATACGTTTCATTGACAGTGAATTATTACTGCCTTTCATCCCGCTAATAGAATAATTATTTCTCCTGAAAGCGGCTGTGGAACTGTGTTTTCCTTCAATTTGTGTAACAGTTCAATATATTTTAGACAAAACACTCGATTTAGAGACTCACTGGACTGTTTTGCGCACACAATTAACTGTTTGTTTTCGGAAAATATAAGTCGTGGGTCTGTCATTTCGTCATGTTTTTCTTCCATTCGCTAGGGACCGTAACCAACGTGGCGAGCGCGGAACAATGGGGTCCGCCTGTTGTAAACCGGGACACTAGGTCTCTTCCTGCCGCCTTGGACACCGCACGTGTCACTTTGGAACAACAAAGAGCTGGAATTATGTGATCTGTTTGTAGCTTCGGGTGTTACTGTTATTCTTATTTATAAGTATGCGTTTGAATTCAAGTCCTTAATCTCTTAATCTTATTATTTATTTTCCTTTGTTGGTATTACGAGAACTGCTTGCTGGTATGCTGTTGTTGATTTTTACAGTCTGCAATCTGCTACGGCAAGCTGATATAACTCTCCAGTATTGTATCAATCTATGCTATGTTCCGATATTTATTAACACTATAAAATGAAATACTGAACTCAAGTCGTTAACGACCATCCACGAGTGCCTATTTTACTTACCGCTATTAATTGGATCCACATCTCCAACGGTTCTCAAAGAACGGTATTAATGTCAAATAACATTGATCTTTTGCTTTCAGCGGAGATATGTGCTACCTATATCATACTACAATTAACGTAAATATTTCTTAGCAGTGAAAACTGAAAAAACTAGAAACAGCCTGATACACTAACATTCCAGGTCCCACTCCTGACAACCGCGATTCTTTAGGCTACAAGATACCTCCTTTTGACTGAAGTCATTCAAGTAGATCGTCTCCGCGATCAAAGCCAAGTTTTGCAGGCATCTAAGACCTCCTTGTGTGTTTCCCATCTTTTCACTGATTGCTTGTGACCAAGTAGAATGACGCAACTGGTGAACTGGTTAAGGCAGTGGACTTCCATTTGAGAAGTACGGGGATCAAAGACCCGCTCAGTCAACATCGTACAGGTTTTAAGCTAAACTGCGTCAGTCCTTTCAATAAAACCAAACTGCCTTTAAGCTTTGTAGAAGAGGTCTCCATAACTTACGGTTGATGATATGTAACAGCTACGAAATTACGAAGGGTTACAATAGCGACATACGGCTTTTGGCAACATAAAAGTGCTATCATTCTAACATAAGTTCAGTACTAGAAGTAAATTATCCTTTACTGGATATAAGTCTGTGCCTTATCTTCTTCGTCTTTATCGTCTTCTAGGTGTATCGGTCCACTGTATCGCAGCAATTTCACATAATTATAAAGTTTTATTTGCGAGAATTTATTTGTTAGTCCATTCGTGGCAATTCATTTTCGCTATCTCGTAGCATACTCGAAATCTCATGGCTCCGTGCATTTGTAGATGACAATGAGAGATTCGATTCACTGCTCTAGAGAACAATCTTCGCAACTGCGTCATTTCGCTTGCCTATTACTGAGTGTTCGGATAAGATCTCCGCAAGCCGTAAGATGCAACATTCGTTTTGCTGGCATGAGACTCCTTCCCTTCTCCATCTCCGTGACAGATGACAGTAGTCAAAGAATAATGCAGCACGGTGCAAAGTGATGATTATACTTCGTCGTGTAGCTTTCATTGCGTGATACACATGACCTGCACGCTAGTCTCTACTACAAATAGAGAACTACAGATGACATCAGCTGAAACACGGGCTTTTCCACGCGGTCATTTCTTCTTTATTACGAGAAATCAAGCATCAATCACTTGCTCCCGGAGAGTCTTAGTTACAAGTGAGTTTGATCTGCTAGGTTAGAATATCTGTAAGACGTTTCGCGAGTGATGCCCTGTTCGCACGCTGAGCTTTGACCTGTGATAGCCAAACAGGTAACAGGCAACACAGTACGGTTACTGAACGACGTAGTTCGAGGACAAAGTTGCACTCCAGCAATGGCTCTTGTTCTTGGCAGCTCATCGAATGGAAGTGATGTTTGCCTTGTATTTTGTGAGATGAGCCCCATCCTGCTACTACAAAGCATTTTCTGAGATTGAGCTGGTTTTGCGCTTTCGTATTTCATCTACAGTGCTTGAGTTTGCATATATTATCAAACTGTGCGAAATCGAGATCGTTTCTCGCGTTCCATATTACATTCGAACTGCTGCAGAGAACTTTGTACATTTGTAGTTGTTCGATTTTACCAGAGCATACAGCAGCCAGTAATCAGTTCAAGTTCAAACATCCGTGATTTTAAGTGATTTACAATCGTCGTCTATCACTCGTGAAATTAGGATCTGTGAAATTAGGACGTCTGGTATTATGAAAATGTTGGATCTGATACTTGTAATTACCTGTGAAGGGTAATTCATACTCTACTCTCATTTTTCCATCATTATATTGCTTTTACAGTAATTTTGACATTCGTGAAGGTCATTGTTCGCATACGTGCTTTTGTCACGTGATTCCGACGACATGTATCCCACGTACCTATGTGCATAGTAACTAATGCATCTAACTGCGCAGCGCTCCCGCTTTTCTCTTCCGTAAGATGTTTCAGCACCACAGGTAAAACTATGTGATGCAGTACTACAAAACATGCGGTTTTACAGACGACGTCACCACACCAGCTCAGCCATTAACAGGTTTTTTACTCAGTATAGGTTACAAATGGCAAGCACATTTGAGCTGTAATAGTCGTCTCTGAAAGGCACGACTTAATACACGATGGGTGTTCATTACTGGCCGTTAGCAATCAGTATTCAAACATAAATTATTCTGAATTATTTCAGATTAATTGCACCTGCTAAGATTTCTGCCCTCTCCGTAGCACTTGTAATTCAGTCAGATTGCGTTATATAAGTTCTTATTCAATATTTTGGGATAAACCTCAGAGAAAAACCATGTGGATAATGATTCATGAACATCCAGCTTTAAAATTACGAGGAGCGGCAGGCTTTGACTACAACTTTAGTTTTTAATTTACACCTATGAAAGGACTATGAAAACACAGTAGAAATATTAAAATCAAAGAAAATTCAATAATATATTATGCGTTAATTAAGAACTATTTAAAATTTGTAACAAAAATGACATGAAAATCACTTCTGCTAGTACTTGCTAATTTTTAAATTTATTTCACTGTATTTAATCACTATGCGTTATACGATTTTTCCGACATGGTTGCTGAACATACGGTAGCCACTTCTTCCTTCCCCTCACCCACCTTCATCAAAGACTGTGGTGTAGTGGTTAAAACACTGGACCCTCATTCTGAAGTAGCAGATTTAAATTGTTGTTTGTACATTCTGTTTAGCTTTCCCGTGGTTTCCCCATATCGACCAAGTCCGATTCCTGGATGTCTCTTTTGGAGAGTATATGGCCGATTTCCTTTCCCACCCTTGCCATATCCGAGCTTCTGCTACATATACGAGCTCGCCGTCGACTTGAATTTAAAAACTCAGATCTACTTTTTTCCATTTTTTTCCATCCGCTCCAACACAGATATGTACTGCATTCCTTCCTAGCTTTAACACACGCGTTTTATGAATGGTACTGAACGGGAAACGGAGATGACAGTGATAGCTAGAGAAAATACTATACCATACTTGTCATTAGACGCATTCTTCTTTACGTTTTATGTAAGAATTGCGATTATTTTATTACGCAACTGTCAGGCTATCTGGAACATTCCATGTTTCCCAATGTGAGTCAGTATCACAGTACTTCATAACAATTTCTTATACGATAATTACGCATTCTAGATCATCACAACAAAAAAATCGAGTCTGCATAGTGGTCGCACATCGTTTCTCACAGTTTGCGACCACTGTGAGAAACGATGTTGAATGCATCTTGCAGCTTGAAATCATAGATCTGTGTGGTTTCATGAATCGAAAGTTCCCAGCATTCAGCCAGAGAACGATTTATACGATCCAAATGCGGGAGACTTTACATATTATTACACCGAAAAACCAAAGAAACTGGTAAACCTGACTAATATCGAGTAGGGCCCCCGCGAGCATGCAGAAATGGCGCAACACGACGTGGCAGGGACTCGACTAATGTCTGAAGTAGTGCTGGAGGGAACTGACGCCATGAATCCTGCAGGGCAGTCCATAAATCAATGAGAGTACGAGGGGGTGTAGATCTCTCCTGAATAGCACGTTGCAAGGCATCCCAGATATGCGGAATAATGTTCATGTTCGGGGAGGAAGCGTTTAAACTCAGAAAAGTGTTCCTGGAGCCACTCTGTATCAATTCTGGACGTGTGGGGTGTCGTATTGTCCTGCTGGAATTGCCCAAGTCCGTCGGAATGCACAATGGACACGAATGGATGCAGGTAATCAGACAGGATGCTTCCGCACGTGATACCTATCACAGTCGTATACAGACGTTTCAGGGGTCCCATATCAGTCCAACTGCATATGCCCCACACCATTAGAGAGCCTCCACCAGCTTGAACAGTCCCCTGCTGACATCCAGGGTCCATGGATTCATGAGGTTGTCCCCATACCCGTACACGTCCATCCGCGCGTTACAATTTGAAATGAGACTCGTCCGATCAGCCAACGCGTTTCCAGTCCAATGTCTGCGTTGACGGGACCAGGCGAGGAATAAAACTTTGTATCGTGCAATTGTCAAGGGTCCATGACTGAGCCTTCGGCTCCGAAAACCTATATCGACGATGTTTCGTTGAATGGTTTGCACGCTGACACTTGTTGGTGGCGCAGCATTGAAATCTGCAGCAATTTACGGAACGGTTGCACTTCTGTCACGTTGAAATATTCTCTTCAGGCGTCGTTTATCGCGTTTTTGCAGGATCTTTTTGCGGACACAGCGATGCCCGAGATCAGATGTTTTACCGGCTTCCTGATATTCACTACACACCGGTGAAATGGTTGTACGGGAAATCCCCACTCCATCGCTACCTCGGATATGCTGTGTCCCATTGCTCGTTCCCCGACTATAACACCACGTTCAAATCCTGAGAACTTGCCATTGTAGAAGCAGCAACCGATCTAACAACTGCGCCAGACACTGGTTGTCTTATATAGGCGTTGCCGACCGCAGCGCCGTATTCTGCCTGTTTACACATCTCTTTCCTTTGGCGCTTCAGTGTATATTTCACTGATTCTATTCCTCCTGAAGTGTCTGAACACTGCCGCGCTTCCCAGCCGCGGGTGAAACCTGATGTGAGTCACACGGTTCCTGGCTGGAAGTGGGTCAGCCGCGGAGTGTGGCAGCAGGGACGCCGTGCAGATAGCGGGACGACGCGACGCCGCGGCTGCAGCACGGCCCTGCGCGGCGCCGTTGTTAAGTTTCCCGCAACATTCGGCACACGAGCCAGATAACGTATATTTGCATACAAACGCGGTACACGGCCGGCGCCGGCATTAACACGTGTTTAATAAACATATTCCGGCCAGGAAACCGGGCCTCTCCCAGATAAGACCTCGGCTGTCCGTCCAGCGCCGCAGCGGCCGCCGGCCGGCTCCCGAGGAATCTCGTCCTTCTGCCCCGACACTTCACGCCTCTCGACTCGTCTAAGGGTATGCACTGTCCTGGAAGGGCTACGCATGACGCGACGTGGGCTGAGTAGTACTCGGTTCCTACCGAGAGCAGAAGTCTACCGCCGCAGAGCAACTGCTTCTGTCTGTAAAATTTCTGTGCATACCAACTCGCAAACCCAGCACGTACTATTTAAGTAGCTTGTAATAACCAAACTGTGGCTGAAATCTTGCCTGCACCTATGTCGAAAGCCTCTAGATTGCTTTATCACTATACTGACAACGAGACCGCAGACTTGCACGAAACGTAAATAAATGCCGTATCAGAAACTCTTCATATACTGACAAATAGCAAACCATATCCTCACAAAATAATGAATATTATAAGTAGGTGCGATCAATCACATAAATCTGGTAATTCATTGTTTTGATCAAGTGGCTGGTAAAGGGACGTTTAGGACATATACAGTTGTGCGAAAGTTAAGGGATCTTCCAAGTTCACGAAACAACATGTGACACAGCGATAAAGCTGCACTACTTGGCGTCCATGCGACATTGTGACGTACGAAGTAGACACAAGCAAAATCGAAAAACCAGCTTTGACTTCTACCGTAAATTACGTTATCTCCGTCGGTGGCTTACAGCTCCTCCCTCCCTCCCCCCCCCCCCCCTCTCCAAATAGTGTCTGAGGCCGTGAGCGCAACTTTGGATAAAGCCTTCCATTACAGGTCAAGCGCCATCTGGAGGTCAGCTTGTGTTCGTACTGAAGACGTTCTGGCTACAGTCGTTCGGCCTCGTGCGTTGCACACATGTCGAACTTGGTTTAGCGCCGTGTAGGGAAGGAGCTGACCACTCTAGACGCGTCACATCCTCATATTGCAAGTGTTCGTCCACTTGCCCATTATCGTCCATAATTGTGATATGCAATGGTCAGGAGATCAAGCAGGTAATCGGTCCGCCACTTATGCTAGTTCATTTCCTGTTATGCAGCGTCCACCACGAGGAGACGAACTAATACGTAAGTTTCTTCGTATTATTCCCTGCCATTTGATTGAAAGACTGCTAAAAAATACGCTTAGAAATAGAAAATTCCTTGCTATTATTGAGAATTCACGGGGCAAGCAAATGAAATTAAATAATCATCTCCCTCAAGGCTCCATCTTACCTCCTCTGCTCTTCCGTCCACCATAAATCATCATCATCATCCTCTACTCATTAGCAGGAATATTGCTGAAATGCCTGTAACAACATCTCTGAAATTTGGATACGCTGACGATTGGCACTAGCTACACAACACAAGGAAATTAAGAAGGCGGAAGATGTTCTAACAAATTATCTGGTTGCAATGGGTAACTCTTTCCGTAAAACAAGACCCTACCCCAGTTCAACTAACACGCAAGTTTCATGCTTCCTCCTGCACAATAAACTTGCAAACATGAAACTTACAATTCATTTCAACAATGTCATCTTGACACACAGTAAACATATCTAGGAGTTACTTTAGAGACAACATTAAACTATAACCGACACCCGAAAAAGGTAAATGCAAAACTCCATACAAGGAATAACATCAAAGAGAAGCTATGTGGTACCTCATGGAGCTCTTCGCCACCTAAGCTAGTTATGTTACGAACAACAGCTTTGGTTCTGGTTTGTTCAGTAGAATACTCCTGGCCTCTCTGGGTTGACAACACAGCCTTCATACTAAGTTAAGAACACTCCCGTCTTCTGGCTACCAGTCCTAAGACATATACCTCCACCATAACAGCGAAAACATCAAGTACTCATTAGAGATTTTTTTTAAAAAAATCAACAAATTTCTTTTCATACATACTGTGATTACATGAATATCAAACGACTCTACTCTACAGAACCACAGTTTGCGGAAGTTACGTACATGCTTAGGAAATAACAGCTTCTACAGTGTGCAATACTGGAAAAGAGCCTAGGAAGATACTATAACAGTGTATCTCAAGGAATTCCGCTATATATCTCAAAAACAGACTGACTTTGACCTCACAAGAAAATCTGCGGTAATTGCAAACCAATTTCGAACCAACCGTGGCAAATGTGCGGTGTCACTGTATAAACAGCAACTAAATAATCTTCATAATGCGACTGTGGAGCAGGAAGGCAGACAATCCAGCAAAAACTGCAGACGTATTGGCTGAGAGCCTACACGGGACAATTTGAAGACCACACGTATGCGGAGAAAGTTCAGATAACTATGATTGTAACCTGAATGTTAGTCTAAGTTCAGGTTCACCAACGTGATTTGTAATAATGCCAAAGGATAAATAAATAAAATCGCCTGTCAGATGGAATTCTAACGAATGCACCAACGAAAAGAAGCCACATACCATTTGAGGACTTCATGCTTGTACACGGAAGGTGTCGCAACACCCGTGAAAAAGAACATGCGTCAAACGAGACGCGGTATATGTGCTTAAAATGATGATACCTAGATGATAGCGATAATCTTTCTCCAGAAAAACACCGACTTACGTGTAAGCAGAACATTATCATCTTCTCTCCCAGATCAAACCTACGGTGTCAAATGTCTCCACATCTGTATGAGTACACTGTAATTCACACTTAAGTGCTTCACAGAGTGTTGATACTATCGCTTACAGGCTTTCACTTTTGCTACCCTGTCGTCCTCAGTTGCGTGTGACATTATGTCGATAATTTTTAGGTTAGAGCATCTATATAAAACTGAATAAAACTGGCCTTTCTAACGCAAGCGTCCTGACTGTTAGTAAACTGCGTAACTTATTGTGTTGGATCATGTAACAAAGTCTCAGACACAGCCTGAAATCCTTGACGAAAGGAAGAAATTTTTAAAGCTTCGTGGTTGGTTTAAGAAAATATTGAGCTCATGAGCTCATTCGCCATAAGATTTATGTAGTCGGCGATTAGAAAGCTCCGCTTCTGCCAGATCCGTACGGAAGCCGCGCCAGCCAGACCGCGGCTGACAGGTTCGGGCAGTCTCGCTGCTTACGTCAGATGTCCCCACGGAACCGGATCTCGGTATACGTGTTTCTTTGGAAGACGGGAAGGATAGGAAAAGTCAGTGATGGGGAACACAGTCACACGCGTATCAAGGACAGGCGTACGTGTGCGTCTCAATCAATGCGAAGCGAGTTACTGAGGATGCAGTTATTTCTTCAAAACGCACTAGGTTCGGTGAAGCTAGTAGAGCTCCACTAACAAGAACAATTGGATGCCGAATCGCTGGCCTTCACTTCTCTACATACCCTCCAAACCGAGATTATATCTCAAAAGATCCGACTTCACCACTGGGCCTAGATCTCAAACAAGTCGCCCCATCTTCAGGCAGGAAATAAATAAATAAATAAAAACAGAGAGCATGGAAAATGTCACATACATTACAGGCCTCAGTAATCAAAGAAAAATCAAAAAACAAGCGGCATATTGTTGTCAGTCTTTCCTCAGGCGTACCAGGAGTTAAATAGATCTGATATCTTCTAGTGAAAATGGTGGTGCAGTTATTAAGGCAGCACTTGTATTTAGAATTGCGAGCGCTCGTACCGATATAGATTTTTTTTGTGTCTCTCTACATATTTCCTATCCCTTCTGAGTACCATGTGTGGGTTCAGTCATCTTCTTTTTGTGTACGTGTAAGTCTGACTGACAATCAGACATTTTGATAACAGTGCCTTACGTCGCTGATTCTGTGCATATGACAGTTTTCAAAGTAGGTACGGGCTCTGCTGCCGGTGAAACTTTCGACAATTCAAATTGCACCTAAGTACTTTCGGCCTCTTTATTAAATTTTGGGTTGTGAGTGAATAACGGTGGGCCTCTTCACAAACTCATAGAGTGTATTTCTATAGTCAGTATAGACTGCCGTTATTGGGAACTCCTCTGCACATCAAGTTAACATGAATTTCCGCCTCTCTGGCCAATGACTGGCCAACAGCGACCGAGCGACAGGCGTGCGATTCTCTGCCATATGGCGTCATACGGATGCGATAAAGCGGGAGTGGGGTCAGCAAACCGCTCTCCCGGTCGTTTCCGGCTTCGAGGACCACATACTCGCTACTTCTGATTATAGTAGCTCCTCAGTTGGTATCAAAAACTCCGTGGAAATACCGGAAATTGAGCCTGGGTCCTCCTCGTGGCAGCCAGCCGAGCTGAGTACTCAGCTACAGGGGCGGACAAGTTATCAAGTATTACCCACAAATATAATTTCAGTCTAACAGCACTGAAAATCAGTGACGGCGATTAAGATATCGTTGAGACGCTTAATTTAACATATTCTTATAGTATAAGTGGGCATCGGAACCTGCCTTCCAACAATCTCTGTAACGTAATATCGTTTCGGGTCTTGCGGAAACGAGCTTTCTGAGCAGTGAATGCCAAAACCTTTAATTTCGGGACTGATTTTATATGCTTATGTTTGACACAAGAGATCACCGCGACAAGGCCGTAATTTCTTGTAACTAAAGGAATGGTAAGCCTTCTAGGACACTTAGAGGGGTTGCTCTCTTTATTGGTATATCCAAATAGAGAGTTGTCTCCTCTACGCTGAAGTGACTGAGATAGGTGTTGGATGTATTTCCATAACGTCTGGGAAAATTTGTCCGGACGATATGATGTAAATAATAGTAATGGCAGATTCTTGCAACAAACTAATCTAAATATCGAATTCTGATTAGAGGAATAGGAGCAGAGAACAGAACATTCAAAACTGAGGTAATGTCTCTCACTCTGTAACCAAAAAGTGCTAAATAACGGAAAGACTGAAGGTACTCTATCATCTAATGGACAAAATTGGAAGTAGATTTCTGTACAGTGTGATGGAGAGATCTCGGCATCCAGGTGTTCGCAGTACGCTTACGATAATTGTTTAAGAATTTTTATTTTTTTAGGACTAGAATAGAATTGGGGAGAAGAGGAGTTTGTGGCACAACTTGACTAGAATAAGGGATCGGTTGGTAGAGCATATTCTGAGGCATCAAGGGATCACCAATTTAGTATTGGAGGGCAGCGCGGAGGGTAAAAATTGTAGAGGGAGACCAACAAATGAATACACTAAAAAGATTCAGAAGGATGCAGGTTGCAATAGGTACTGGGAGATGAAGAAACTTGCACAGGATAGAGTAGTATGGAGAGCTGAATCAAATCAGTCTCTGGACTGGACCAAAACAACAACAGGACGTTAAAGATGTATTACAGGGTTCCGAAAGAATTAGGATCAAAGTTCGTGCAAACAGCGGGAGTCCGTGTTCACAATTCTTACCGTGGATGGCAAAGACCAAGAGGACAAATGTTTGCTATTTTTGTCGATTTTAAAGTAAAATGTGTACTTCGCGTCCGAATACTTATATTTTATTTTTTCCGGTTTTTATGAATTATGAAGTGCGTTTATATGAAAGCTTAACAGAAGACAGCCAGGCGATGGAAATTTGAATACCGAGACTCGTAGCTGTCGAAACATGCCTTACAGTTACACATTAGAGAAACAGACTTTGTTCGGTTCAGTTACAGATATAAACTACATTTCTTTTGTGTGGACTCACTCCTTTCCATTCTACTGAAACTTTACCGTTGATGAACTCGTCGTCGACGGGACTCCTTGACGTGCCAGACCAGGGGCAACAAATGGTATAAGAATGCATGTACAAAGTAAAGTTTCTGCTAGAAATTTATTTATGACCGAGCTGAAACACAGCATCGAGCAATGACCACTATAGTGTCACGCGTACTGCACAAACTACCGTTTGGCCGCCAAAGTTGGCAGAGACTTCTACCTATCCAGTGCTAGAGAGACAAGAAGCCATAAAAATAAGGACGCACAAGAGATGATGTATTTAATTATTTGTCAGCAGAAGTGCCACTTCGAAATCACTTTTCATTCCGTTAGCAAAGTTCCCAAGATGTGTCTGACTGAAAAGCCAAATTAGTTTTGAGAGAAAAGTAGAGCTTAAATCATAAAGCCGATATATATTAAGTTATTAATTCTTATAAAAATGTATCACTGCTTAGGCTGCATGCAGGGGAAACGTGTGTTTCAAGATACCATGGTGATACATTCGACTGGTCGAACATTATCTGTATAAGCGTATAGAGAAGTGCACTTGGCACGGAAACTTCGTAGCAGTATGGATAATTTGTAGTGGTACGATTTTCCTGTAATTACCCGATGTATAAAATCTAGGTTTCTCGAAGATAAATGCTTCAGACAAGAGCTGATAAACAGTTTGGATGATTGGTTTCCAAAGTAAAATTAATTCGAATGTAGCTGCCTTGTTGAAGATTTGCATGTTCGTTACATTTATATGCCTGTACAATTTATGTTGTGCGTCCGCAAAAAGGTTCAATCAGTATTACGCTTTTCATTTAAGTGCCACGGATTGGCAGAACTCAGATGATTGTTGATGGCGTGCCTTCTGACTGTCAGGGTTGCGTTTTCTTAAGATTCTTCCGAAAGGGGACGAACTCAATCCTCAATCGTCCTGCTCGCTTATCGTCTCGTCTCGAAATGATGCTAAGCAACGGCGTGGGCCGCAGCAGGGAACTGCGTCATGTCGCGATATGGTGTTTACTCGAGGAGGAAATGCGGAAAACAATCACTGCACACCACCGGAAACTATCCAGCGATAACAAAACAGAGCTGATATCTAGGTAACCTGACGTCCGCACAGCCATCCTGGTGTAGCTAATAGAACGTACAGCTTCTTTCCGCCCCCGATTATAATTTTTCGAGACAGTCAACGACGTAAAGAAAATATCGCTGAAAAAAATATAAAATATTTACGTTGTACATTGGAAAAGGAACGGTTAGCTGAACAGGAAAAAGTGGCGGATTGTTTCACTCGAGAGCAAGCGAAACGGAAATGTTGGAAAATCCTTATCGGCAGTACTCGAAGTAACACGCCACACATCTGGCAAGAACATACTGCGAGAGATGATTCGTGGGCGATGTTTTGTTGACTAGAGGATGGGTGGAGGCAGGGAGGGGGCATTTTAGGAACTCGCCATGATGGTAGCAGCGTCTAGCCTAACCCTCAGCAGCGAGAGGCAGGTTGCCGGCTGCAGGCCGCAGGTCCCCGCGACACAGAGCGGCCGCGCTAATAGCGGGTATCGCCGCCATCTGGCCTTCTGGCGCTCGTGATGGCGAGGCCGCACGACCTGCCTTCCTTCTCCACTCCTCTCCACTCCACCTGAACCTCCCCACAGCCGCCAGCTTCGTCTGCTCCATTCCTGGACTCCTTTCCTTGCACTATATATGGCACCAACGTCATCTTCTCTGTCCTCCGATTATACATTTTATTCGAATCGGCTGAACGCTCCACAACGCTAATCACGTACCCTCTTCATTGATAGAAAAATGGTTCAAATGGCTCTGAGCACTATGGGACTTAACTTCTGAGGTCATCAGTCCCGAGGCAGGATTCGAACCTGCGATGGCAGTGGTCGCACGGTTCCAGACTGTAGCGCCTAGCCGGCTTCATTGATAGTCTTCTGGAAAAGCTGACCTCCAACGTCGACACGCACGAAGCCGTACAACTGAAACGTATCAGAGCTTTTTACACTGAAACGAAAAATAATTTGATATAGGTATGCGTATTCAAGTTCATAGATACGTAAACAGGCAGATAACGGCGCTGCAGTCGGCAATACCTCTATAAGACAAGTTGCTGGCGCAGTTCTTAGATCGGTTACTGCTGCTACAATGGCAGGTCATCAAGATTTAAATGGGTTTGAACGTGGTGTTACAGTCGGCGCACGAGCGATGGAACACATCGTCTCCGAGGTACCGATGAAGTGGGGATTTAACTGGCCGACCCTTTCACGAGTATACCGCGAATATAAAGAATCCGGTAAAACATGAACTCTCCGACAGCGGTGTGGCCGGAGAAAGATCCTACAAGAATGGGACCAAATACGACTGAAGAGAATCGTTCAACGTGACAGAAGTGCAACACTTCCGGAAATTGCTGCAGATTTCAGTGCTGGATCCTCAACAAGTGTTAGCGTGTGAACCATTCAACGAAACACCACTGATATGGACTTTCGGAGTCGAAGGCCGACTCGTGTACACTTGATGACTGCACGACACATAGCTTTACGCCTCACCTGGGCCTGTCAGTACCGACATTGGGCTGCTAATGACTAGAAACTTGTTGCCTTGTTGGACGAATCTCGCTTCAGATTGTATCCACGGATGGACGTGCACGGATATGGAGACAAACTCATGTATCCATGGACCCTCCATCTTAGCAGAGGACTGTTCAAGCTGGTGGAGGCTCTGTAATAGCATGGGGCGTATGCAGCTGGAGTGATATGGGGCCCCTGTATCGTCTAGATACGACTCTGACGGGTGACACGTAGTAAGCACCATGTCTGATCACCTGCATCCATTCATGTCCATTGTGCATTCCGACAGACTTGGGTAATTCCAACAGGACAATGCGACACCCCACTTATCCAGAATTGCTACAGAGTGGCTCTAGGAACATTCTTCTAAGTTTAAACACTTTCTCTGGCCACCAAACTTCCCAGACATGAACATTATTGAGCATATCTGTGATGCCTTGCAACGTGCTGTTACAAGAAATCTCCACCCCTTCGTAGTCTTACGGATTTGTGGACAGCTCTGCAGGATTCACGGTTTCAGTTCCCTCCAGCACTACTTCAGCCATTAGTCGACTTGCGGCGCTTCTGCGTGCTCGCGGGGGCCCTAGACGGTATTAGGCAGGTGTGCCAGTTTTGTCGGCTCTTCAGTGCAGTTCAGTGATGTTTCTTCTATTTTGGAGTCACAGACGATTCACGTCTATACCTGACACTGTAGAATGCTATTCCACAATACCAAATCTTTACACAAACAGAAATGAACCCACTAGGGATGCTTCTCTCCTTTACTAGCTCTGGCAACAAAGACTTCTTGCATACGAACCGACACCACCATCTATCTTTCTGGCGTACGACGGTCACCTAGAAAGTAATTCTCCACATTTTTTCCGGCTGGAAACAATTTTTGGAATGCAAAATATTAGGTGCAAAAACCCTGAGTGCGCGCACAAAATACCAGTTTCCTCCGACAGATAGCATAACTGCAGCAGTGTTTCAAAATGGCGTCTGTAGGTGAAGCACGTTGCAAACAGCCTGTTGTGGTGAAATTTCTCATTACGGAGAAAGAAACTTTGGGGACTGTTCACACAGGTTTGCGTCAAGTCTACTGAGCACCCGCAGTCGACACTACAGTTGGTTGCTGGGTACAGAGGGTGAGGCCATTAGAAGGTGCTTCGGCAGAGCTCCACAATTTGTAGACATCTGGGAGACATTCCACGGCTGCTGCTGCTGCGAGCTGATGTTCTCATTCGCGAGGATCGACGAATTACATCTCGGCATTTGGCGCTGCTGCTGTTAACAACCCAGGAATTGTTTTGATTCGCCGGCCGCGGTGGTCTAGCGGTTCTAGGCGCGCAGTCCGGAACCGCGCGACTGCTACGGTCGCAGGTTTGAATCCTGCCTCGGGCATGGATGTGTGTGATGTCCTTAGGTTAGTTAGGTTTAAGTAGTTCTAGGGGACAGCCATAGACAGCCATTTGAACCATTTTTTTGTTTTGATTCAATACGATAACGCTCAGCCTCAGACAGATTTAAGAATTTATGAACACATCACGAAACAGAGTTGGAGCACCGATTAGTTCCGTCGGACTTGTACTTGTTTTAGACATTGAAAGATAGCATTCGTGGAAGACATTCTGAGGACGATGAACAGATTATTTGCGCAGTGAACAAATGGCTTCGTGGCTAGAGCAAGGGCTGATACAGACAGGACATACACGCCTCTGTGTGGAAAGAGATTACGTGGAAAAATAGGGTGCGCGGATGAAACAACATTCTTCCATGCGTATAACTTCCATTCTGTGGAATAAATAATTTTTGAAGAAAACATGTTTGGCATTACTTTCTCGGTGACTCTCGTATCTTAATATCCGATGTAAGCGCCATCAAAGATAGTGTATGAGCTACGGAGACCACTTATCCGTGTTACATCTACAACGCTTAAACAGACGAATGTTTCTATATTTACATTAAAAAGGTGAGAACACGCTTGAGGAATATATATACCGATAACAAAACGAACGCGGAATATCTGAGAAGCGGCTGTCAGAAGACAAGGCCCACCTCTTCCACCTCCCGCTCTCTGTGCCTCTCGGCCTCCTCTCTATCCAACTCCCTCTCCCATCTCCTTGTCCATCACCTCCTCCTACCCCTATGTCTGTCGCTCTCTGCCTCCCCCTCCTTCTGTCCATCTCCTCCTCTCATCCTATCAATGTTCAACTCCTCCTTCTTCTCTACAAGTTTCCATCTCCTCCTTCCTCCACTCTGTGTCTCCGGCTCCTCCCCCAACTCTCTTTCGCCATCATCTCCACCACAATAAGACAGTGATGGAGTACACGAAAGGAGTCTCAGAGAAGACTGCGATGATCTGCGATTAGAATGATAAAAGCAATCGGGCGTACCCTGGGCAACGTCAGAATATGATTCAAAATAAACTGACGGATGATCCTTTCACACCAAAAACATATATTCCTGAGGCCTTTTCAGGGCCACAGTTAACAATTGTTTCTATTAACACAGAAGGCAGAACACCAGCCAAAGAAGAACTGCTACGAGAACTATGCAGTCAACACAAGTGCCATATACTGTGCATACAGGAGACACATAGAAGTTGTGACACGCGCAGACCAAAAATAGACGGAATGCGTCTCGCCAGCGAAAGACCACATGATAAAGATGGAAATGCTATCTTTGTTCATCCAGATATCCCGATCTTATCCACGTCATTCACAGAGGAAAACAACATTGAAATTCTTACTCTAGAAACAGTTAATTGCGCCATTACATCGCTTTATAAACCACCTGCTGAATTCACTGTTAACAAACCACCCAATTTTCTAAATAGTCATGTGCAGATTGTGATCGGCAATTTCAACAGCCATAGTACCGTTTGGGGCTATGATCGTGAAGATGAGAATGGGACAGCAGTAGAAGTGTAGGTAGAAGCAAGTCACTTGACTTTAATGCATGATGCAAAACTGCCTGAATATTTTAACAGCGGCAGGTGGAGGCTACCTTACAATCCTGACCTAATTTTTGGTACCACCAGTATCAGCCAATAATGTTTAAAATCTGCTCCCCAATACCCAACTCGCAGCCTTCTTAAAATTAAACCTTCTTCGAAAAAATACCTTCTGTGGTCTTATAGCAGCAAAGAAAATTTTCTTTGCTGCTATAAGACCACAGAAGGTATTTTTTCGAAGAAGGTTTAATTTTAAGAAGGCTGATTGGTCAAGATTTGCGGAATTGCTGGATATTGAAGTATCTTATACTCGTAGAACCAATACCCGAATGCTATAACACCTTCACCGCACCTGTAAAGAGATGTTCGAGAATGTCTATTCCTCGCGGCTGTCGAACATCTTATATCCCCGGGCTTACTTTAGACCAAGCCACCCTACCAGCGGAATGCAGATACTTATTTGAAGAAAACTCTTTCAGTGAAGCAACTGTGGAAGCAGGGAACGAGCTTGTTTCCTCTATAAGGGAGATGAAAAGGGATAAGTGGATAAAAACTATAGAAAACTTGGATCTGAAAAGAGGCAGCCGTAAAACCTGGAGACTTCTGAGACGCCTAAACAATGATCCGACTAAGACCGTTACATATCATAATATCACTCCCAATCAAATAACACATCAGTTACTGATGAACGGGAAGCCAACATACAAATCACAAAACCCGAAATTGCAAAAGAGAAGAGCAAGAGGAGAGTAATGCCCTAACATCATGGAAGAGCTACATAAGGCTATCAAACAAAGGAAAAATGGGAAATCAGCACGCTCCGATGATGTACGAACCGAGCAAATGAACTACTTCGGTTCAAATACAAAGGAATGGATCCTCCAACTTTTCGATAACTGTGTAAGCAGAAACCAAATTCCAAAGAAATGGCGGAAGAGTCGAGTGATTGCTTTGCTGAAACCTGGCAAAGAAGGAAATGTTCCAAAAAATTTTTGACCAGTTGCAGTACTTTGTCATCTTTACAAATTGCTGGAAAGGCTGATTTTGAATCGCCTATCACCTGCAATTGACCCCTCACTTATACCTCAGGAATCTGTATTTAGTGTAGGTAAAAGCTGTACTGGTCAATTGCTAAATCTCACACAGTTTATAGAAGATGGATTTGAAACCCAGAAGGTGACAGGAGTGGCATTTGTCAATCACAAGTTACTACTAGTTAAGGTCTACAATCTGACCAAAGATTTAGGTCTAACCAGACCCATCGCCTCTCTTCTGCAGAACCGCAGGTTCTTCGCCGACTTTCAAGGACAACGTAGTCGATGGAGACTACAGAAGAATGGCATCACGCAAGGAAGTGTTTTGACTCCAATTCTGTTGAATATATACACGAACGACTAACCTATAGTCCCAAACACCAGGCGGTTCTAATATGCTGACGACCTCGCTCTAGCCATCCAGAGCACAGATTTTGAATAAGTGGAGAACAACCTCACGAATGCCCTTGAAGATCTATCCAAATACTACAACGCAAACCAGCTTATACCAAACCCTTCAAAGACCCAAGTGTGGGCTTTTCATTTGAGGAAGAAGGAAGCCACTCGCAAGTTGAAAATAGTATGGTCGGGGGTTGAATTGGAACACTACGAGACTTCAAAATATCTAGGAGTGACACTTGATAGATCTCTCACTTTCAAAAAGCACTGCATGAAACGTGCAAGTCGAAAGTCTCCACCAGGAACAATCTCCTACGGAAACTCGCCGGATCACAGTGGGGTAGTCAACCTGAAACAATCCGAACATCTGCAATGGCGCTATGCACTATGCTATTCTGCGGCAGAGTATGCCTGTCCTGTTTGGTATAATTCAACTCATGCCAAACAGGTGGATGTAGGTATCAACGAAACCTGCAGAATTATAAAAGGTTGTCTGAAACCCACTCCAGTCGAATGGCTTTACCACCTCGCAGGAATAGCACCACCACCTGTTCGAAGAGAGATAGCTGCGAACAAGGAAAGAAAGTCAGTGGAACAGGGAACAACTCATCCTCTGTATGGGCATGAACCGTATCAGCAACGACTGAAGTCAAGGAAGAGTTTCCTTAGGACAACAAAGGAACTTAGAACCACTCCTAGGTTACAACTATGGAGGCCTACGACCTACCTTTCCCCTGATTGGAAAAGACTTGTTGAAACTTTATCTCCAGGTCATGACAGGGAATGGACAACTTGGAAGTCCCTGAATAGACTGAGATCCGGAGTTAGAAGATCAAAAGTTAACCTGGCAAATTGGGGATACACTGATCCGAATGATATTCGGTGTGAATGTTGAGAAGAACAGACAGTCCATCACATGCTCGGTGTCGATTGTGTCCAGTCTCCTGTACAGAAGATGACCTTCAACACGCAACAGTAAATGCACTGGAAGTAATTTAATCATAAATGTGTAAAATGTATTTACATGTGCCTGTATGTTTCTGACACGAGAATAATAAGAAAGAGGTTGGTGGTTCTTACCCCCACAGTATTTCTTTCGGATAGTAGGACGGCCGGAGTGGCCGAGCGGCTCTAGGCGCTTCAGTCCGGAACAGCGCGACCACTACGGTCGCAGATTCGAATCCTGCCTCGAGGATGTATGTGTGTGATGTCCTTAGGTTGGTTATGTTTAAGTAGTTCTAAGTTCTACGATCATATGGATGTATGTTGCAATGGTTTTGCGGAAATTTGTAGGCTTGCACAGTATGTGCCAGCAATGAAGTGCGTTCATTTGGATGTAGGCTGCGGTGGTTGTACGGAAATTTGTGGGCTTGCACAGGGGGCAGCATTGGGATTCAGATTACAATACAGAATTTCATAGCACATAACGCTGGACTGTTCCCTACAAGTGTCAGCCAACTTCATTTGACGGACTGATTACCTCATTTAAGTCCCATAGTGCTCAGAGCCATTTGAACCATTTTGGATGGTAAATAAAATGTGTACCGAGTTTGGCTGAAATCGATCCAGAGGCTTACAAGATTTTTAATCGCGACTTCACTAATATACGAGCATGTCACATGTGTCACAAACAATGTACCTATCTGAAACATATTTGTTTCAGGTAGTGAATTTCGTCTTACAGTTTCGTTTTCACGCAGCTCTGTGTTTAAGACATCTTGCTTCATGAATTAAGTGTCACATAATGGTATAATTTTGGAAGTACATTCATTGATATAATTATGTGAATGCTGTCTGCAAAATGTATTGGTAGTAAAGAAATGGTAAATTAAAAATGGTAAATTAAAACTTCATGACTGATTCGGTATTTATACTGCATGAACAGCGAAAATCATTTTGTGGTTGGTATCCGCGAGAAAAAGTTTTGTAAAGATTTGAAATTACGTGTAAAGTTTGTTCCTGGTATGTAAGTGCTCTCATTCTCAAATAATGGGTGAATAAAGTCTGGGTATTTGCGCGTCGTGAGCTACACTTCTTCTTCAGCCCTAGCCCACCACTTCTTTGATCGGCAGGCGCTTCTTAACCCCACAGTGCTTCTTTCCATAGAGTAAGTGATGTGTGTATCAAGTTTGGTTCAAACAGACCCGGTAGAAGGAGATGTGGGACATACATATACACGTAGTTAAAATTTGGTGCAAAAATGAGAAATACTAGATAGAAAATGAAATATTTTTTTATTTCTTGAGCCTGATCAGTGTTACTGATGTATATACTTTGTTTCTCATTAAAGAATAAGGAATTTCGCATGTTAGTATCAAAATTTAATTTATTTTCATACAATCAGTAATTAGAATTAAGTATGTTAGTTCCCTTAAAGAACACTGATTATATATTTGTTAACAAACATACCCATTCGATAACGCATCAGTTACTGGCGACTATGTTAATAAGCTAGAAATGTTTTCTACTTAATCGCGGTCGGAAATCGTCTGCTCTTCAAAGGCAACTTTTTTGACTTTTCATTTTAATTAAATGGTAATATTTTAAATTAGTTATTTATTTTGAGAATTTCAGCGTACTGTTTCAGGGAACCGATGTCCGAGCACTAGGTTTCAAAGTCTGGCTAGAATTATGACAAAAACCGAAGAGGACAGCGCCGTCTATAAATCCTTTTGCTAGATTCAGAGAGGAGAGTCACTGGCGCACAGACGAACCAGCGACATCGTCTTCAATATTAGTCAGTAGTCAGTTTTTATCTGCTGCTGCATTAAAGCCTCCTGCACACTGCCACCTTTTCACTGCATCGTCGCCTCTGTCTTTCCTTGTCTAGCAAAGAGCTTCCATTTCTATGGTGGCTTGTCCTTCCCACTTTAATATACTACGACAGCGATATCAACTTGAGACGAGAGAGACGCTACTAGTCTCCAAATGGAGCCCTACAGTAGCTCTCTGGTAGCCGTGCAAAAGGAGTGCAGCAGTTGGAGCCTGTGACAAGGCAAGGCCGCCCGACCCTCCGTCACTCACTGCGGTGTTTGTCTATGCTGCCCATCACTAAGTGAAATTCACGTAGCCATATACTACCCGGCTCTTCTTTGTCTGCGCTACGGACTTTGTTCTTGGATTTCGACTAGTCACCTTCTACTTTGGTTAAGATCTGGCTACCGATCCTCTTTTTAAATATTTTATTAGCGACTACCACTCCTCTGCCTTTACAGGGTTCAGAAATTTGTCATTACTGAGCGCGATTGAAAGCCTACCTCAATTAAAATTATGGTTATAATCATATATTTCAACTCAGTTACTTTCCTGATCCTTTTATTTGTTATCCCGTATCCCCTAGTAATTCCCTTCATAAATATCTCCGATAGTAGCCGAACAACCTTCTATCTTTGAAATGGCTCTCCGACTTCTTTTATAATTTGCACTATTTTCTTTTCGAGGTGTTCGTTATACGTTCCTTTTATCTTATTGTAAATGATTTTCAGGCCACCTTTCAAACTCACTTTATTAAATTCTTCCATTAGTTGTTGAAGTAAATCTGTATTACAAAGTATATAGTACAGTGTCACCATCAAAATAAACCTACCTCCAAATTTGGTGAGTGATTTTTCTATAATAATAAAGCGTTCTTTACAACGCTAGTAAAATTCACAAAATAACAAAGACATTTTGCTGCCTATTAAAATACATCGCTATGCATTTTAAGCTCGTGATCAGACAAGTGCTAAAAATATACAGAGTGTTTCATAATTCTTGTTGTCCGTCACCGGTAGCTGAATGGTCAGTGTGACGCATTGTCAATACTCTGGGCCCGGGTTCGATTCCCGGCTTAGTCGGGGAATTATCTCCGGGCAGGGACTGGGTATTGTGCTGTCCTCATCATCATCCTATCATCCTCATCGAGTGCAGGTCGCCGAAGTAGCGTCAAATTGAAAGACTGGCACCCGGCGAACGGCCTGCCCGACGGGGGGCCCTAGCCATACGATTAAAAATAAATAATAATTCTTGTTACAGCATCTATGGGTTGTAAAAGTGGACTTAGTAGATGAAGTTTTGATAAGGAATTCATTCCTGGAAATGTACCATTTGCATGTAAAATAAGTCTGAAAACTGGACCACTTTTAAATCTCGGTACGGCGGAAACGAGCTCTACCTGTTTGGTCTACAGGGGCCCGCGTCGTGGGCAATATATCGAGTACTCGTCGTCAGAGTCTCTTCTGCGTGACGGAGGATGTCCTCCTCCACGTCGAGCGTGCGGCGTGTCAGCGAAGCACCACAGTCAAGCCTTCTATCTGCGAACGTACCTGTTTTCCTCAGCCGTTGCTGTAGTTGGACAGAAGAGTTATGTGATGTCATAATTCCAACAGGGACTGACGACGACACCCTCTTCTCTGGTCGTGTACGTGCTGTGACGTAGGAGATCTGGCCATGATCCGCCCTTTAAACTTATTTTATAGGCAAACGGTACTTCTCTGGATACGGGTTCCTCACCAAAACTTTATCTACTTAGTCCCCTGTACTACTCCTGCAGCCAGCAAAAACACGTCTTCATATGAAGCATTTGTATAACGATTGGAATTCAAGATATCCAGTGTTTTATGGCGCTATAAGATAAGTTCGTTTATTTGGATAAAAGCGTATGGGGCCAAGAGATGGCAAAATGAATTGCCGAAAGGTTGCTTTCAGAATAAAATAAAATATCTTAAAGTATACGGCAGTTGGTGTAGATTATTGACACTGAAAAAATTTCTCGAAGCCGATCTACAGTCTCTTCTAACAGCCTATAAAATATTTTAGCATGTTGTCTATCTAACATCCTCCCTGAATGCTAGCCAAATGCCTCTCTCACTTTAAGTCATTTTTTTTTATTCGAAGTTGGAAACGGATATCGTTTTTGGAATTTCCGGTACAACAAACACGCCTTTTTTTCATTTTTACTTCAGACAGATGCTTTCTTCCAAAGATACGTGAAACATACTTTATTTCTTTGGAATAACAAATATGAAGGCTTTTTTTTAATTTTCTAGGATCTTCAATATATGTATTTTATACCTTTGCAGCACCGACGACTCATTAAAATATTCATTTTTACTATTCTCACTTATACTATCTTGACTAAGACTGCAATATTTTTTACAAAAATTTATATTGAGGTAGCCTCAGATGAAATTAGTCACTCTTGATAACTAGTTGAAAACATTTAATGAACATCCATACCTCTGAACATGATAAGTAAATGTGATCGAAATTAGTTATCAAGTGTTTCTAATTGCAACTGACACTGTGAAAATAAATCTTTTAAAATTTTATACATTTTTCAGCATCTCTCATAACAACATATCACGTATTATTGAAATCTGCAATGTCGCTCTATTGTTTCATCATCACAAACTCAAATCACTAAAATCATTAAAATTTAAATTTTTAAAAACTGAGTGTTAACTGTATACCATTGTGGGTGATACAGCGTTTTGTTATCATATTAGAATTCACTACACTGAAAACCACAAGAATAAGCCACTTCCATTAAAAAAAAACTCTTTTCATCGTTGGTCTCTATAAATGATACGGATTCTCTAATGGTTTTGTTCTTTGCCAAGGCAGGAAGGAATTTTCTTCGGCCATGGAGAGGCAAGGAACATTTTGTGTTACGTCAAACATGTTTCAACAGGTATGGTGATAAATTTCCGGGCAGCGATTACCAGTGCTTTATTATGCGTATATCAACAACTGGGGACCTGTGTATCTCAGTAATCGAAATAATTAACTTCACTGTTCCGTTGATGGAAATTTATGTTTCATTGCTACAAAATTGTTGATAACCATCCGATAAATAGTAAAATCTGTTTTTCGTGTAACAATTTATTTGCAATCAGTGCTTAGGGGCACTTTACGCATGCTGCAAATAAATCTGTTAACTTTATAACACTTAACCGTGTTTTTTATGTCGCTCCTCCAGGGACAAACACAACAGAAAGCTTGTCTTGCAGTGATCTCTTTTGGGAGGTTATTTTCCCATAATATCTCTTGATCACTGACCGTCGCATTCTCTTCAACTTGATAATTGTCAATGCACTCATCTTTGTGTATTTTTATTGCGCCTAGGTCGTCTCCTCCTCCAGCATAATTTCCATCTTCACTGTTAAGTATCCTGCAAATCTGCTCCTTATATTATTTTTCCCATTTTCTGCAAATCTGACTGATATAATAAAAAGAATCTGTTACGTCTTGGACCTGTATAATTATAATCATTAGGCTTACTATTATTATTATTGTTGTTACCATTATTACAGTTACTGAAGCATTAGCAGAGTTTTACGAAATTTCATAGAAACGGAGAGATGGAAATACGAGGGTTGTACAGAAAGCAAGTTCCGATCGGTCGTGAAATGGCAACCACAGTGAAAACCAGAAACATTTTATTTGCGACAGTTAGGTACACCTTCCACCTACTTCTCTACATAGTCGCCGCTCCAACTTCGAGTTTTGTCGTAGTGTTGTATCAACTTTCCAATATCTTCGTCATAGAAAGCCGCCCCCTGTGCTTTCGGCCAGTTATCTGCACTGGTCTGCAGCTCGTTGTCTGTGGAAAAATTTTGTCTTCATAGCCAGCGGTTCTTGTGAGCACAGATGAGACTCAGGGGGAGCCAATTACGGACTATATTGTGGGTGATCAAACACTTCTCATCGGAAACGCTGCAGGAGCGTCTTCACTGCCCCTGCATTGTGCGGCCGAGAATTGGCAGGAAGAAGGAACTGCTCGACAGTTGTGTTATGTGGGCTGCATGACACAGGTGATATCTCTAACCAGGCCCTCATACTTGGCGGGAGACGCTATTCCCTACACATCTTTCGTGTTCACTGTTCACTCAGAACTGAAAAGAGCGACGCGACACGGTCGACGGACATATTGGAGATACTGCCCAACACATCTGTGCAAAGCTTTACCAGATTTTCCCAGTGGTTTCCATTTCGCGACCGATCGGAACTTACTTTCCGGACAACCCTCGTAAATACACTAAGTTGACGAAAGTGAAGGGATACCTCTATGCACATGTAAAGATGGGGGTAGTATAGCGTACACAAGGTATAAAAGGGCAGTGCATTGGCGGAACTGCCATTAGTACTCAGATAAGAGGTTTATGGCCGCACGACGGGAAGTAAGACTTTGAACGCGGAATGGTGGTTTTGGCTAGACGCATGGGACATTCCATTTCGAATTCGTTAAGAAATTCAGTATTCCCAAAGCCACAGCTCAAGAGCGTACCGACAATACCAACTTTCAGAGATTACCTCTCACCACAGACTAACCAAGAATAGTGGCGTCTCCGTAGAGTTGTCAGTGCTAACATACAAAGAATACCGCGTGAAATAACTGCAGAAATCAATGTGGGGCGTATCCGTTAGTACAGTGTGGCAAAATCTGGCGTTCACGGGCTATGACACCACTAGACGACGCAGTGATTCCCAGCAGCACGACATCCGCTGCAGCGCCTCGGCTCGTGATCGTTTCGGCTGGGCCCTATAAACAGTGGCCTGGTCATATGAGTGCCGATTTCAGTTTGTAAGAGCTGATGGTAGGTTCCGAGTGCAGCGAAAGTCCCACGAAGCTATAAAGCAAGTTGTTAACAAGGTACTGTAGAAGCTATTGGTCACTCCATAGTGATGGGGCTGCGTTTACATGGAATGGAGTGCGTCCTTGTTATGTTCTGCTCCTTGGAGACCATTTGCAGTCATTCAGTGGCTTCATGTTTCCAAATAATGATGGAGGTTTATGGACGACGATGAGCCATGTCCACAACTGTTAGTGATTGGTTTGGAGAACATTGCGACAGTTCGAGCGAATGATTTGGGCACCCAGGTCGCCCGTCATGAATCCCATCAAACATTTATGGGACATAAGCGAGAGGTTAGTTCGTGCACAAACTCCTCGACCGGCACCACTCTTGCAGTTATGGACGTCTAAACAGTCAGCATGGCTCAAAATTTCTGCAAGGGACTTCCAACGACTTGTCACGCCGGCGGTGGTGGGTGAGACAGGAGCGACAATTGAATTTTTGTTTGAGGCTATTAAAGGTCTTGAGGACACTATTTATCTTTTGGAGGGAATCCAACCTAGTGACAGTTAGCTGGATAGGGTGCGGGCACAGTTAATGCATTTAACTAATCGGATAGCAGATTTAAGCACGTTAGATTTGGAAGATCATCACAAAAAATTAACCATTGAGTTGGGAACTTTGGTGAGCGCATTACAGTTTAAGCTTACGTGTTTGGAGTTGGATGGGAGGAAGGTTGAAGATATGGACTTGCGGTGTCAGGGAGAGACTGAGAGCCAGCACGGGGGTGTTACTGTTACATCCTCTGTCATGTTAGATGCTGTGTTTGCCATGTTGCCTAATCCTCTGGTCTATTTCGTCCGAGATATTACTGAATTGGTTGTGGAGTGACTTGATCAGGTGGAAAAATTATTGTGGCTATTGGTTCGCCTAGAACATCACCTGGCCGCCTTCCTTTCGTGTTCCGCACCAAGTAATTTTGTCGTTGTTGTACCCGTTAGCTAGAAGCGAGTTGCAGAACCTCCTCTCGCTAGCCATGGCGGAAGGGTTTTCCTTGCAGCAATTAAGGGAGCTCGTAATTAGGCTAAGGTTGGCCACCGGAGTTCGTAAACAGCTTGAGTGTCTTTACATTTGGGAAGTGCAGCGGGGTGAGAAACAGTTACATCAGTATGTCGATAGAGTTCAGACAGCCTCTTTGGCCTTGCTAAGTGATTTACCTGAACAAGAATTGGTCTCTATCGTTCTTAGGGGAATGCGTGTGGCGGGCAAGTCGCATTTAGTCTTCCCTAAGCAGTCTTCAACCTGGGAAGAGCTCCTTGACGTGGTCGTAGCAGCATCCGCATTACTACTTGAGAACCGTGTACGTCACGAGGTTAAGGGGTGAGACGTCGGCGCTGATTCCGCAGTATCTATATCCACTGAAGTTATCAAAAGGGAACCCCGGTGTTATTTCAGGTGCGCCAGTCGGCTCGTTTGGTGCGCTCTCGTCATCACCATGTTGTCAGTTTCTGTGTTACGCCGGGCAAAAGGGATCCTACACGATATGAGAAGGTATCCCACGGTTTCTGTCACCTCAGTATATAGTAACACTGTACTGAGGTACGTAGTTTCCCAACGATGCTACCAGTGAAAAACACAACCATTTGAAGCAAGTTTGCACCTACTACTTGGTTGGGGTCTACCTGTCCAAAGGTTAGCTGCAATACCAAAGTGCTGCCATTTTCTCGAAATATTTTTATAAAGTGAGTGGGGAATGCAGTACTATCACAGTAGTCCAGGGTTAATTTAGAAGTGTCAACCGGATGACAGTAAGGTGGTGAGCAAGTGTGGTCGCCAGTTTGGCGGGCAGGGAGCGTACCCGGCGAGAGAAGGGGCAGGGCACGACCGCGGACGGCCCCTTTGATCGGGAGCCCGTGAGTCATTACGGGGTATCCGCGCGCCCATCTGGCCGCGGCCCGCCCCAGGCCACGCCGCCGGGACCGCGGCCGCAGCGCCGGCCAGCGCCGCTTCCGGCTGCCGCCCGCGCTCACCACTCAGCCGGCCACCTGCCGTCGCGCGTAGAGCCACAAACCGCCAGTACTTCAGAGCGCAGTTAAGGAATTGTGTAGACCGAGACGTGAAATACAGGCTAAAGTAAATGACGACCTCGACCTCATCTTGTCGCAACTGAGGCGTTTTTCTGCATGGTTTATAACCATAGGACGCCCAACATACTAATTTATTCAAGAAATATCGAAAAATTTAACTATTTTTTTCATTTATTTTAATTTTGGATCTGAATGAACTATAGACAGATTGAAAGAGAGAGCTTTAAAGATAAAAAAAAGTGTGAGGTATTAGTTGAACTGCTTAGCATACCCTTAAGATGCTATAACTTTTTATGCGACTCGCATATTGGCGAATTCTTTACCAGTAAGTCAATCCATACCGGCGTGTGTATCAAATGGTTTAAATGGCTCTGAGCACTATGGGACATCTGTGGTCATCAGTCCCCTAGAACTTAGAACTACTTAAACCTACCTAACCTAAGGACATCACACACATCCATGCCCGAGGCAGGATTCGAACCTGCAACCGTAGCAGTCGCGCGGTTCCGGACTGAGCGCCTAGAACCGCTAGACCACCGCGGCCGGCTGTGTGTATCACTCCACGTTACGGTACAAACAACGTACACCGCACCGTGAGTGAATGAAAAAGTTTGGTTTCAAACAAGATACACAGCGCAGTTGTATCGTTCTGCAGATAGTTTTACTGCAGTACTGGGACGAAGATAAATGTCGGTAAGAAACCCTTATACCAAAATAATCAGGAAACATCCGTCGACAACCACCGAATTTTGTTCTATGGCTCTGAGCACTATGGGACTCAACTTCTGAGGTCATAAGTCCCATACAACTTAGAACTACTTAAACTAACTAACCTAAGGAGATCACACACATCCATGCCCGAGGCAGGATTCGAACCTGCCACCGTAGCGGTCGCGCGGCTCCAGACTGTAGCGTCCATCCCGGCCGGCTCTATGGAGATCGGGTAGCCTTGAAAATAACTGTAATATCCCTAAGGAAGCTGGTTTATTCGAAATGCAAAAAGCAGGCAACAACTAACGACGAACGAATGCATTGTTGCACGGCAACATGTACTAACAAAGCTTTCTCGAGCTTCCAGTTTCGACAAGTGGATAAAAACCCGCGAGCTTTCGGCCGAGTACTCTTCCACCATTCTCAAGTGATGATACCCGCGTGATTGCTGTCGGACAGACTGCGCGCACAATAGAACAACTCCATATAGAACACGAGAGGTGTTTCCACATACGGTATGCTACAAATGAACGCTAGCAGAACATTCTCTGGAAACCAAAAACAGATTTTCGTTTGACGAGACATCTGTTACTAATTGGTCAAATGGTTTCTGGGACAGCTTTATAAAAGAAACGACCGAGATGAAAATTTCCTGCCGGCCGGTGTGGCCGTGCGGTTAAAGGCGCTTCAGTCTGGAACCGCGTGACCGCTGCGGTCGCAGGTTCGAATCCTGCATCGGGCATGGATGTGTGTGATGTCCTTAGGTTAGTTAGGTTTAATTAGTTCTAAGTTCTAGGCGACTGATGACCTCAGAAGTTAAGTCGCATAGTGCTCAGAGCCATTTGAACCATTTTTTGAAAATTTCCTGTAACACCCACAATAAAGAAGGAGGTCTGCAGCTATGCACATCTTCAGACTCTAGCCACGGGGTGTGGCCGCGCGGTTAGAGGCGCCATTTCACGGATTGCAGGGCCCCCCCCCGCCGGAGCTTCGAGTTCTCCTTCGGGCCTGGGTGTGTGTGTTGTTCTTAGCATAACTTAGTTTAAGTAGTGTGTAAGTCTAGGGACCTATGACCTCAGCTGTTTGGTTCCTTAGGAGTTCACACGACTATTCAGACCCGGGCGTTGGGAGGTTGTAGTGAGTGCGTTGTCTGTACAATGAAATGACTACCATACAAGACACCTGCGACTTCACCGACCACAGGTAACTCACCATTGTACAGTGGTGTAGGAGCATTTGTCCGAAAGCTCGTGGGTGTTCACCCAACTGATGCAGTTGGAAGCTTAAGATACATTTGTTATCAAGTAACGACTTTTTATTTACATTCACCTAAATCTCTATCCTTACATTTTGTAACAGCTTAACGGCAGTAGCTTTTGGTAACAGTTTATACCATTACGTTTTCCTCCGATGTTTCATATTGTCATTCATACTACAAGGAGCAATCAATAAGTAATGCAACACTTTTTTGCTAAAAGCAGATTGGTTTTATTCAGAATTGCAATACACATTATTATTTCGCACTCTTTTGGCAGCAAAACCCCTATTTTTCAACATAAACTCCGATCAACGCGACGGCCTTAGAGCAACTTAGTGGGAGGGCCTGCACGCCCTCAAGGCACCGCTCTACTTCTCGATGTCGGGGCGAACGTCTTGCTGCATCAGTAAGCTCCCCAGTATCCATGTACTGATTCTCGCGGAGTGGATCCTTGATTGGACGATCCAGATGGAAGACTAAAGGTGTGAGATCAGGGCTGTGGGAATGGTTGGGGAAGAACAGTCCAACGAGGTTTTGTGAGCTCCTCTGGGGTGTGCACACTTGTGTGGGGCCTTGCGTTGTCATGGAGAAGGAGAAGTTGGTTTGCATTTCATGCCGATGAACACGCTAAAGTCGTTCCTTCAGTTTCCTGTGGGCAGCACAGTACACTCCAGAGTTGACAGTTGCACCATTCAGAGTCCAGGACACCGTCGTCTTCACTTTATCGGCTGACGGTGCGGCTTTGAACGTTTTGCTGCTGACAATTCTTCCGGGTTGTATGGCCATGGTCCATGGAACTCTTCAATCAATTGAAGAGTTCCATGGACCATGGCCATACAACCCGGAAGAATTCTCAGCAGGTGAAACATCCGGCCGTGAAGCCCTTCAATGTATGATTTGAACTTTTTCTTCGGAGGAGAGGTGCTGTGGCGCCACTCCATGGATTGCCGTTTTGTTTCCGGTTCGAGGTGATGAACACATGTTTCATCGCCTGTGAGGATGTTCGACGAAAATTTGTCACGATCATCCTCGTAACACATAAGCAACTCCGTACAAACGGTCCATCGTTACTCTTTATGATCTTCTGCTAGCGGCGAGGAATCCAGCGAGCACACGCTTTTGAGTACCGCAACTGGTGGACGAGTGTCTCAGTACTAACAACAGAGGCATCTAAGTCAGCAGCGAGGCTTCATTCTGATCCGTCGATCGCCTCGAACGAGAGTGCCCACACGTTCCAACATTGTAGGGATCACGGCTGTGTGCCTCCGGCTGGCACGCGGGAGACAGGTTTGCGAACCTTGTTGTGGTAATGAACGACGCCTCGCCCAACGACTCACCGTGCTTTTATTCACTGCCATGTGTCCGTAGACATTCTGCAATCGCCCACGAACGTCTGCGATGCTCTGGTTTTCCGCCAAAAGAAACTCAATGATATCTCTCTGCTTGGAACGCACTTCCGTTACAAACGTCATTATGAAGGCTACGTAAAGCGCTGGCACCAATCGGAACTCCATGAAACTATATCGGCTGAAGCGGAAATATTCCACGAGGTTGGACAACAAATTCCGTATTTTTTCAACTGAAACTGTCTGACAAAAATGCATGCGTTACTTATTTGACGCTCCTCGTATGATCTCTTAAAGTATGCTTCCTTCAAATTCATTTTGCAGTGCATATATCATAAGACTCATCATCCACATTAGATGCAGACAAGCACATGCAGGACGTAGTTACAACGGTGTAATACTACGGGGAGGAGAGTACGAAGGTGCACAGCACTGGCTGGGAACGCCGCAGCTAACACAATCGTCCACGTTTCGCGTTTGTTATTCAGCGGCGGCGGAGGCGCGCGAGACAGGACAGGGCAGAAGCCAAACGCCGTAAAAAAGGCGAGCAGCACGAGGGGGCGAGGGGCGCAGGCGAGATAGCGCCGGCCCCAGGGACGGCCGAGCAGGTCCGGCACTGGCTGCGGCGGCGGCGGCGGCGTCCAGCGGCGTCGCGACGGAAGGAGATGGATGGCCGGCCGGCCGGCGTCGCTCCCGCGGGCCCGCCATCACGTGACGCGACGCCGGGTCCGACGCCCGGCGTCGCATCTAATCTGGACGCGCATTTAGCGGACGGAGCGCGTGGGGCTTATGCAAATTACTCTTCCCCGATTTTTACACGGCTTCCCGCCTGCGCGCGCCTGTCCTCCGATAAAAATATACAAATTACATTATAGACGTCAACTGCTTTCCGTTTGTTTTGCGGCGCCGATAAACGCACGCGAGCGAGTGCGACGCGACACGAGCCGGCCCGGCCCGGCGCTGTGTACACGCCGCCGGCGCCGGCGCCGGTCGCTCTGCCAGCCCTTATCTTGGCGGAGCAGGTTTCGATTGTGGTCCGTCGGTGTTTTTTGTTTCCTCTGAAAGGACGGACTGATACGCGCAGAGGGCAGGCGCAACGACACAAAAAATAATAACAAATTAGCTGTTTGTACAGGCGGCGCAAACACGGTGGCGGGTGATAGGCGGCGCGTAATGACCGCCGCTCGTTTCGCGCTGCCCGCCGACGATACAGCACTGCGCCACCAGATAGCTGCCCGCTGCTGCCTTACACTGCAGCAGGCAAATTCGCAGTCGGCCAGTCGCTCGAGTCGGGCTGCGAGAATTTTTTGCATTGCCAGGAACGTTGCGACATCCTTGACACTTCGTGTGAGCTTTTCTGGAAATGACAGAAATGTAGTCATACGTCTAAACCTTCATATAATAGAAACAAAATAGTAGTACATTGATGGGATTAAGACCTTTTTCTCTTCTTGTCATCGTTTCTTTGAACCCATTTCGTTTTGTTTTACTTTTTGTGTTATATTGAGCATTTTGCTACAAATAAATGTACGACAACTGTCTGAACAATAAAGCGTTGTAGTATAGTGCCCCTTGCGACCTATAACAGATTTTCAAGACGGTAGGTTCAGCGGAAATAGAAAGAAAGAAATAAATAACTTTCACAAATTTGTTGAAGCTTTCATGGCCCTTTTGACTTCAGTCTCTAGATCTTCGGCCGAAATTCCTTTAACGGTTTTCCTGACATTTCGCCAGCACTAGTGGTTGGTATTGTCGAAGGTTCACCCTCCACTGCTGATGGCGGAACAGCGTTAAGACTGCGGCCAGAGGAAATATTTACTCGTCGTGCCAACGTCTGGGGGCTTTTTCCTGGCCATTATCACTGTCGTTGTGCGCTTGATACCTGCAACGGACGTTCACTGGAGCACTAGCATCCAGAATCCGTTTATCTTGAGGCTTTCTTTGTTCTTCTTGGAATTATTGTCTTGTTTGTGGCTTGCCTGAACGAGCTGTCGGGTTAGCTCTTCTCCACAGCGAGAATCTCCGTGTCTGCGAATATGATTATTTGCGTTTTCTGCAAGGTCAATTTCTCCACCTGTCCCAACCTCCAATACCGTTTACGCTCGGTGATCCTGTTACTGATGGATGTACATGTACACAATAAGAGACAAATTATCGACACTGCGAGTCTCCCATTTGTCCTTCGCTCTTTGATATTCGGCTTGTAAACAGCTTTTACGCCGCGCTTGCTCAATATACAGCCGATTCTGTTCGTCACCCTCGGGGCTTGTGGCAGAAAGGTCAAGTCTTTTACGTGTGCATCAGTCTTTCCGACGGGTGGATGAAGCAGAGAGTCCAAGAGTTTCGCCAGTTTATACGTCAGTGAACCAGGAGCGCTTACGATCGGTCTTAATGGTACACCATCTATATGGCTTTTTGCAACACATAGGACTAGGATGGTAGGGCTTCTATGTTACACAGGTTCCTCTGCACGCGTCCATTAACCATTTCGTATTCCATGTGATTCGATGTGTCGGATCTGTGGTTAGCTTTCGCCAAGTCATCAGCTTTAATAGGTCACGTGCCTTCTGCTCAAAATTTTCGGTTTTCATTACAATGCTCACATTTCCTTTGACAGCAGGCGGTACCAATACGCTCTTGTTGGCGTTAAGGTTCTTGATAGACTGAAACTCTTCTCTTTTCAGATTGCAAGCTGGTGGTTTTGCTCAACGCAATATCGTGGCGGTTTCAGTCCATAATTCCTCAGCTTTTTCACAACAAAGGATCCAGATGGTCCCTTCGGTGTTTAGCAATACATCCTACATAGGTAAATTTCTAGGAAAGACGGAGAAATTCCCTCCGCTTCGAACAGACAATTATTCTGAGGTCACTGGTCGTTCGCTTAGGTTGAGTACTGCGCTCGAACTGACTGCATATGTCAAACTTTTTTATTCTGTTGCTCGCTGCAGCTGTCGAGTTCATTCTGCATGCTACTATGAGCGATGGTGTCGGTTTTATCCCAGTCGGATAGAGGTATGCAGCCACTAAGTTGATGTAAAATATCCAAAATTTGCTCATCGCTTCTTTCCAAGTATCTTCGTGCTGCATGGACTGGCCTACAAAGACTCCAGTCCGCCACCAGCAATGAAAGGTGAACCATTGACAATGCCAGATTCGTCAGGAAAATCGTTAAACAAACGTCCGCCGAAGATCCGGAGACAGAAGCCAACAGGCAATACATCACATTTCGCCAACTTTGAAATTTATTATCTAAACTTTCAATTGCACAGAACCGACAATAAAAACAATGTGGTATACGAAAAATCAAAGTTCCAGGGTTAAATTACCAGTTCTTCCCTGGAACTCAAGGTCACATTCTTCACTGACAGTATTTTGTACTTGTAAAAATCTGCAGCTGAACTGCGTTTGCTATCTACGGTAGACTGAACCTTCCCTTATAATTGTCATGGATAGCTGATTCTCTGGTTGCAACAAGGTAATTACTTTTTTCTTCGAACAGAATCATGCTTAGTAAAGCACAGTGATGTGCAAACCATCCAGCGAATTTCGGATTATTTTACTTTAAGAAATACAAGTAAGACGACACTGGAAACATTTTAAATTGAATGCTGCAAAAAAGTTAAAAACTGAGTGGATTGGTAAAATTATATTTGTAGAAGTTCCGGTAATACAAATAAAAGTGAGTAACGAGATGTAATGAAAATTCTTGCTTCAAGGCACACGTTAGTGGAAAATATTAAGTTTCCCAGGAACAGTTAATTGGCGGTAAAAGAAGAAAATAAAAGGGTACATATATTATATAAAGTAAATCACAAAAAATAATGGATGTAAAAAGAATACGACCGATAAAACAAAGGAAGGAAGAAGTAATCATTATGCCAAATAAATCTTTTATTTTTGGAAGAAATCTGCTTTCGGCAATGTTTTTATTGAAAGTAATTGTATGTTTGCAAACCGAAAGTTAATTCGTGTTTTTCCACCAAATCATTGACTCAAAACTGTTTTTCTTAACATCTGCTGTTGAGAATTATCTACACATTCAAACGCTGGCATCTGTGTTGGAAATTTTCGTGAAAAGATTGTACCATTGTACCAACTGGATCTAGCATACCACGGCCGTTTTTAAGCAAAAATGAAAAGATTCCTACCGTCAGAGAAAGAATCTCTGAGTTATCTCCATCATTTCAGCAGCTGTAGGAGATCTTGTGACACTTCACTAGATTCGAAATTGATATTATGAAGCGCTAGGCTGCATACCAAATAAAATTTTTTGTCATGTTTGCCATTCGGGTACATCGGCATAGTGAGAAAGGAATGGAGATAGTGGTAAGTATCTTAATGGAATGAAATTCTTCCTCTAACAAAGGATTATTTGCCGAATATCATGAGTTGTTTTTTGTCTGTCACTAGATGGTAGTGTATCCAAGGACGTCAAGTGGACGGTCAGATTATACAGTTTTCTGCAGGCACACACCTAATGGGTTTCGTAACATGTTTACTGCGGAGATGTTTTTGAGGCGTAAACAGTACTGCTGTCGGTTATTAAATTATTTCTTCTATTGCTATTGGTGACGTTACAACGAACTGACCTGCGCATCCACTTCCCGTGTAGTAAGTCATACTGAAGATACGCTAGTATATGAATCGATGGGAAAAAGTGCATGAGTACAGATAATTAACCCATTATTACTTACACCATGAGGTACAGATCGTGTTAAAGATAGCAGCCACACAGCAATTAATGCTCATAATACGATGACTTAAAACTGAAGTAAACTCCATCCGGACAGGTCTCGGCAGACCCAGCAGCCTAGACGTTACTGGATGCAAATTTGGTGGGCGTGAGGACAGCACACCGCTTTCTTATCAATTAAGTAGCTTCTCAATTTGGCTCACAAGGGCCGAGAGCAACCCGCTTGCTAACTGCGCTCCGCAGACCGGACGGTCGGTCACCCAAGCCCGTCAGCATTTAGCGTCGGTGATCTGACGGGAACCGATGTTACCACTGCGGCAAAGTCGTTGACAGTACGATGACTTACATTTAAAAAATGTAGATGAAAACATACATGGATGAAAAATGGTTACCAATCAAATTTAGCATAAGTTCGTATCGTTACTCATGTCAGTTTAGGTTCCGGAATAATGTAGGAATACACGAGGCAATACTTACCCTACGACTTGGAAGATAGTTTAAAGAAAGCTAAACCTACATTTATAGAATTTATAGATTTAGAGAAAGTTTTTGACAGTTTTGATCGAAAAATAGTCTTTGAATTTCTGAAGGTAGCACGTGTAAAATACAGGGAGCGAAAGGTTACTTACAACATGAAGAGAAACCAGACTGCAGTTATAAGAGTCAAGGGACATGAAAGAGAAGCAGTAGGTAAGAAGAGAGTTAGGCAGCGCTGTAGCCTATTACCGACGTTATTGAGGCTGCACCTTGAGCAAGCAGTAAGAGAAACCAAGGGGAAATTTGGAGAGGTAAATAAAATTAGGAGAGAAGAAATGGAAACTTTGTGGTTTGCAATGACATGCAATGACTGCGATAGGCTTGGCAGATCAGTTGAACGAAATGGATCGTGTCTTAAAAACACGTTATAGGATAAGTATCAACAAAAGTAAAATAAGAGTAATGTAGTGTAACGCATCGAATGAGGCGGTGCTGAGATAATTAGATCAGGGAATGAGATATAAAAACTGTAGATCGGAGTTGCTATTTGGGCAACAAAATAACTGATGACAGCCGAAGTAGATACGATATAAAATGGAGACTGGTTGTAGCAATGAAAGTGTTTCTGGAAAAGAGGATTTTGTTACCATCTAGTATAAAATGAAATGTGGTGCTACAGAAATACGATAAAGGTTATGGATAGATAAAGTAAGTAATGAGGAAGTACTGAATGGAATCCACAAAACAAGAAATTTAACACAGTATGACTGAAAGAAGAGATTGGTTGATACAGCAAATACTGAGGCATGAAGTAATCGTCAGTTTGGTAATGAAGTGAAGCCCGGAGAGGGGAGACGAGGAGGTAAAAATCGCAGGAGACGAGTGCGTGAATACAGTAAGCATGCCGCAGTAGCTATTTGGAGAAGAAAAGGCTTGCACAGGATAGACTAGCATGGAGAGCTGTACCAAACCAGTCTTCGAACCGAAGACCACAGTAATGACGACCCTGTCTGTGCCGTGCGCCCTCTGGCGTGCAGAGGACCTCAAATAGGGCGCTGACTTACGTACTTGTCGTCGATGAGGGTCATGGATGGCTTCTTATCGGTTATTGTTATCCTAGTTGGGACTGGCAAGTGATTTTCAGCGCTGTGGCCCGCCTTTCCGATCTCTGCCATTAATACGTTGTTGACCACAGGTATAGATTTTTGGATGTAGTTGTCCGCGGTCAGAGTCTCTCATAGTGCACCCTTGTCACGATGGCACATAAAATGCCCCTTTCATGAACAACAACTGAAACGGAGACATCCATCATGTGGCATCCAAGATTTGGCCGCGATCAAATGCGCCGGTGGCTGGCACCTGCCAGTCCTGGCCTGCATCCGCCTGTCACGACGACGCCATTAAAAGGTCTGAAGGCACCCCAGTCATGTGACATGGCCAGACAAAAACTGGAGTCCCCGTGGTCACAGGAGGGCTCTCTCACACACAGCAGCTATCAGTAGACCAGTTATTCGTGGACGTAAACGTTCTATAGAAACCTTCAAGAACTGTGCTTTGTTCCGAGTCAGTCTATCTGTGTTTCTCGTTTGTTGGGGAATTTCCAGAAATATTGTCATTAGGAATCTCACAAAAGTGTTGTAATATGCATTAAAACGCATTTTCAATTCCCGTAACACAATTAAAATATTCAGCCTTATCTAAACTTTTCAAAAGGTTGCAGGGTGTTTTCGTTGTCATACTTCGCTTCAGTCATTTTATGCACATTCACAGTGATAAATAAGCGTGGTCTAAGAATGAACGCTATAGGTTTCCTTGCAGCTGAAAGTGAAGATCGCAGTTGTATATGATGGTGACGATACATAGGATGATGCATTTCTAATACTACGTGCAAAAGCAATAATGTGTGCCTAGAGAGTTATTATACATAGTGGTGTCAGAAAATTTTGCGATATAGAAAAGTAATGTGGAACCTAACGTAAAGAGAACGAAAAAAATAATAACTATACAATGCACGCTGACAATTTATGAGCAACCAGTCGCGGCAGCAGTTCACAGTTGCCAGTGTCAGGTCGTCTCCTTGAAAGAACGTGGCTACATGTGCCTCAAGTGGACTAGAGAAACCACAGATAAATCCTTTTGAGCATGTGTCCAGTTGCCAAGCTAACAGGTTCCTTTCTAGCTGGTTGGCTATTCCGACAGCGTATCGAAACGGTCCAGCTGCGTAACGGGAGGGCAGAGCAGCCCATCGTAACAGTTATGTAGGGAATGAGTATAAAATAAAAGTTTGCACAATGGACCCCTGTGTACACAGCAGCTTCGTAGTGACCAGCAGCGTAATTAACGGTTATATATTGACATATCTGTATTTAACAGTCTGTACTGGGAAGTTGTATGCACAACCTTTACGTACCGAGTTGTTGTGTGCTGAACAGACGCATACTGAACAGACATGTACGGTATAGTGGTGCAATGTATTGTCCAGTCGCACACTAACATGTAGATACTGAACAACTGGTCATCCATAATAAACTCTTCGTCATTGGGACGCTAAGCTCTGTTCTTCCTGAGCAGTTATGTAACGTTCTTATTTTGGGCGTTAGCAGTGAACTGATGTAAGGGTAACATAAATATTTGTATGACGGTATTTAATTGCATACAAAAAAATAGAATTGTTAGAACAGTGCTTCTGATTCCTTTATTTGGATAAAAACAGTACTTGCAGTTTCGGTACAGGCTTAGAGTTTAGCGCGCAACACAAAGTTCCGGCTTGGCTGCGTTATGCAAAGAAGTACTGCAGGTCCATGAATAAAGCCAAAGTCCGACTTACTTCAATGAAAATTCTAACACTAAGTATTATAGACCAAGCCCAGAGCATATCTAGTCAACAAGAGGGCAGACGGCTTGCGCGTTGTAAGCATGTATACTGATAATTAGTTGACCACAGTATCATTGTACCTGTATGTGCGGGAGCTTAGATTGGATTATCGTGAGTTTCTATCGTGATATTTTGCGAGAACACATTGTGCAACTTGGCAGTATATGCACGACTGTCTTGAAGTCATACACAATGCGACGCGTTTTCCTTAGTCACCATTATACTTGTTGACTGTAGGGTCACCATGTGTTTCAGGTAACAGCCATCTGAAGCAAAGTTCAATAATATCATGGTCGGGTAGAACGACACCGCCTTGTTTTTCACTTTGCGGGCAGCTTTGCGTATGTAGTCCCGCCGTTCATGGCAGCTAGTAAATGCTCTCACTATCTGAGTAGCTGTCTACAGCAATAAGCAGATTAAGGCCAGCTGTTTAGCCGAGTAAAAAAGAAATATCGAGATATGGGACATTGGTCTTTATCACCATTGCATTTATCCACGGTCCGTGGTCGAGTTTGTTATTGCAAGGTAACACGGTGACATTCGACCCACAGTAAATTCTTTGATTCTGGTGGTGAGAGAACCTTGTTTTCGTCGCAATCTGGCCAGCTAAAGGATGAAGCACATTCGCTATCTAAGTATACCTGGACACTTTGTGTAATGCGGAACAGACCAGTAGATCAGTAGACGTCACGAGAGGCGGACCCACCAGTAAAAAGGAGACGAACAGTACTGCGTTGTCAGTAGAGACGCAGTGATTACTCAAGAGAGCTCAGTGACTAAGACCTGGAGTAATCATTGGGTGTCACCCCAGTGAGAAACGTATCAGGGACATATCAACCCTTCTATAGCAGTCCAAGCTGACTTTTACTGTTGTGGTTATGAAGTGGAAATACGAAGGAACAACAGCAGCTAAACTATTACTTCGCAGAACGCATATACTAACGGGCAGAGATTCTCGAGCATTGCGAAAGGTAGTTGTAAAATATGGCACGAAATCAGAAGATGAAATCACTCGTGATTCCAAAGTGTTACCAGCAGTCCAGCTTGAACAACGGCTGTGAATGCGGTACAACGGCGGAGCAGCTCCTCATAAGCCACACATTTCTGCTGTCAGCGCTAAGAGACGGTTCGGTTGGTGTCAAGAGCGACACCACTGGACAGTGGAAGACTGGAAACGAGTGATTCTGAGTGGTGAATCACATCATACCCTGTGGTAATGCGATGGAAGTCGTTGGGTTTGGTGAGTGCCGTGACGAGCAGTGACAATAGTGAAATATTGAGGCGATGGTGTTAAGGTAGGAGGGAGTTTTTGGTGGTTTGGGTGCCGTTTCCTCACTGTGCTTAAGAAAACGCTAAATGCGGAAATACAGTAACACGTTTTACACCATTGTGTACTGCGTACAGCAGAGAAACAGTTCAGAGACGAATATTGTTTGTATCAGATTGACGATCCACTTTGTCGTGAAGTAGAATGAGTGAGGCAAAGTTCTCTGGACAATAACATTCCTGAAACTGACTAGACTGCCCAGTGTCCCCACCTGAAACCAAAGGACTGCCTTTGGGATGAGTTAAACATTCGATTTCCCTCCAGATCCGAGCGTCCAAAACCGGAAACGTGTCTGGTTTCGCCTCTCCAGGAAGAATGCGCTGCCCTTCTTTCACAGACATTCAGAAACCTCTCTGAGAGTGTGCTCCGTGGAGTTCAAACTGTCAAAAGTGAAAGTTGGACACAACCCTTATTAATGTCCACTTACTGTTGTCCGGATACTTTTGATCAGATAGTGTAGGGGCATTCCCGTGGATGCTTCGCTGTGAATTGAAGCACGCATCTAGTGTGGGTGACGAAATATGTGCCGTAGGTGTTTTTCGTTAGGTACGCTCAAAATTCTGCACTGATACAATGGTCGGAATACTTGGAGTATTACAGTGCCTCGTAATGCAACGTGGCGGCGTCAGCGCTGTGGCGACAGCCCTCAGTGGGGCTACGCATCGGGTGTGGTGTTATTAATGAGGACGGCGGATCTGAGGCTGGCATCTGGTGATAGCGTGATGGCAGGCACGGGGGCGGCCGCTATCTCTTTCGCAGGCAGTTCGTCCCTCGGGAGGGCCTGCGGCTGCGGGCGCAGCCACGGCCGGCGATTAATGAAGCCGATTGCGGCAGGCGCCGCGCCGAGCCTTCTGCGAAGCGCGCCCACTGCCGTGTCGTTGCCGAGCCGTGTCGCCTGCGTTCACTGCGCTTCTTGCTGCCCTCGGCAGCAAATGCCGTCTTCGAACTTCTCCTGGCGGCGGAATTCTCGTGCGCTAAATGCATCGCCAAAATGTGTCGAATGGTACTTTTACTTTGCTATTACTACAGCAGAACAAGACAGATTGTCGCCAGAGTAATCTGTTGTTCTGAAACAGACAAGACGGATTACTGTAGAGAAGTCGAATGCCTCAGTTCTATTTGAGATAAATTACTAACTTCAGATCTGACGATTGCTTTAACAAATCTAGATGGTTTTCATGGGCCTCAGCTGCAACTGTAAGACAATGTGTGTACAAAATCTACCACGTTCTAAGATGGTGTTACGCATACACTTTTCAAAATACTAAGCTTTCAACGCATTCGGGAGAACGACGGTTCAAACCCGTGTCCGGCCATCCTGATTTCGGTTTTCGTGATTTCCCTAAATCACTTCATGCAAATGCCGGGATGGTTTCTTTGGAAGTGCATGGTCGACTTCCTTCCCCATCCTTCCCTAACCGATGACCTCGCTGTTTGGTCGCCTCCCACAAACCACCAACCAAGCAAGCAAGCTTTCAGTGAGGCATACGACACCAGTGTCTCAGTCACTGACACACTCTGCAGTACTCCACAGTCTATTAGTCTAGAGGAGGCACAAACAGACTTACGTACATCCCAAATGCTGATGCGTGCATTCCGTGGCCATCATTTAATTTCGTACTTACCTGTCCATCTATTGTTTCTTTACTAGTTTTCCTGCTTCCCTTCTGTAAGTTTTACACAACCCTGTGGTCAAGAGGAACTTTTATACGAATTACTTGTTCAAATGAACATGTATTACAAGGTAACCCATATCAAATATCGGTAATTTTAATATTTGATTTACCCGCATACTGATCATCCAACGGAGGATTCCGAACAAGGCCGGCCGAAGTGGCCTTGCGGTTCTACGCGCTACAGTCAGGAGCCGAGCGACCGCTACGGTTGCAGGTTCGAATCCTGCCTCGGGCATGGATGTGTGTGATGTCCTTAGGTTAGTTAGGTTTAATTAGTTCTAAGTTCTAGGCGACTGATGACCTCTGAAGTTAAGTCGCATATGGCTCAGAGCCATTTGAACCAGCCATTTAGGATTCCGAACAACCCCCCACACCCACGCTCCTACTTCCACAACAACAGTCACTTACATGTTTTCTTTCTCTCGTTTTTCTTTTTTTCCCTCAAGAACAGCTATATCCACTAACTATTCTACTGGTTGTATCGTCCTTGATATAGTTACGTCTTTTCTTTATCCAAGTTTCGCTGCACAGCCATCAGAAATTTTTTGATTGACGAAATAATTTGTCCCACGACTTTATATGTGCCGAAAATACAGTTTCTTAATACCACCATTGGGAAATTTCAGCAAAGAGCAATTCTGAAGTACTTTTAAAGTACTTAACATTACAGTACATTTCAAAAACCTCTGTAGCGACCTGACCTCTGTGGCCGAGCGGTTCTAGGCGCTTCAGTCCAGAACCGCGCTCCTGCTACGGTCGCAGGTTCGAATCCTGCCTCGCGCATGGATGTGTGTGATGTCCTTAGGTTAGTTAAGTTTAAGTAGTTCTAAGTCTAGGGGACTGATGACCTCAGATGTTAATTCCCATAGTTCTTAGAGCCATTTGAACCATTTTGAACCTCTGCAGCGTAAACTACCGAATAGCCTCTATTTTCAACAAATATACAGCAGAAATAATATGCTGGCTATGAATTGAACACCCGTCATCATTTCCACTAAGTGCTCTCATTGTAGACGAAAGAAATCATGGATGGCAACTCTAAGTGGCGACTTCCCAAATTTCTGAGTTTCACACTCCCATCATCGAAAGCGCTGGTCGTGTAACGGGGTAGTTGGCTTACTCTCGTTATTACGATCATAAAGCAAGCGAGAAATGGACACAGGGCGACATGGGCAGCCCGTTACAGTCCTCGCTGCCTCACCTGGAGGTCACTGGCAGGTGCCCAGTTGGAATATCTTGCTGGCAAGTAAATGGCAACCAGCTATAATCCTGTAATTTCTTGGAACATTTGTCTTCGTGTCATTTTAAGTTCACTTTTACTGCTTTTTCTGGTTATTTAATTTCCAAGCAATAACCATTGCTTGTTTGCGTATCTCATATTTCGGATTCATGCACTTCCTGCTTTCATTTTTTCATATTATTTGAACGAAAAATTCAGTCTTGGTTGCGGAGGTTTTTATTTTAATATTTCTACCTCCGCAACCAAAACTGTATTCTTTTCTCAAATCTTACACTGGTTGCTGTATCAGTCGCAATGTTGGAACGGAAGAAATTTTAGATAATTATTCTTCTTATATTCCCCCTTAGGGGGACATGTTGGTAGCAGTCATGTTATCGTTCTTCATCCTCTTATTAAAGCAGTTACATAAAAACACATTTATAAAAATAAGACAAATGTATAATGAAATTTTCACTCTACAGCGGAGTGTGCGCTGATATGAAACTTCCTGGCAGATTAAAACTGTGTGCCGGACCAAGACTCGAACTCGCGACCTTTGCAAAGGTTCCGAGTTCGAGTCTCGGTCCGGCACACAGTTTTAATCTGCCAAGAAGTTTCGTAAGAAAAGTGACTTTAGTCTTTATGGTACGTTGGTGAGTGTCATCTTGAGACATGTGAGGATGATGGTCTTGTGGGCTTCTGGTAACATTCTCTAACTGACAGATTTTTGACGCAGGTGGAACTGAAGAGGAAGTGATACGAGAAAGCATGTGCGATGAGTAATGGAAAGGATATAGTTACTGGGTGTAGGTGGTAAGAGACCGCTAGAACTGCAGCTGCGAAGGGAGAGGGAGGATACGAGCCTCCGACTGGAAGAGGCAGGATAGGCTACAGTTGATAGGAAAGCCAGAACTCAGTTTAGGAAGTTGAAGCGGTTGAAATTAACCTGAGGAAGGACCTAGTAAGTGCGAAGATCAGGGAAGGTGCGACACGTTTATGCAGGGTGTCTCTCCTAAGAGTCGTCAGGCGCATTTTCTCTGGTATATCGGCAGTTTAGTTTCTAACCCAAAAAAAATACTGCTCAACACGTGTTTCAAGCGACGCCCAGTGTCCATGGAAAGCGTCGGATTTCCTCTCGTTTTTAAAGCGGAATTTTACGTGCCCGTTCGACAGAGCAATCCCAAATTAGTCTAGTGCGATATTTGTTTTATCGAATGTATTAACAGGTACAGTAAAACAGGAAGATAAGCAGTATTTCAGCAGTGCTCTGACACGTGATAATTGCTGATGCCGTGCAGCAGCGCTGCTCAGTCGCTTCTAGACTACTTGTTATTCTTCCTTTTTTACTGTACCTGTTAATTCAATCGAATGAGCACATAAAATTCCACTAAAAAAATAATGTTCGTAACGGAATACAAACCAGCCGACACTTTCCGTCGACACTAGGCATCGCATAAAAGATGTGATGGTGCCGAATCCAGCTACACACTGCAAAAACTAAATTGCAAATAACTGTCGATATACCAGAGAAAATGCAGCTGACGACTCTTAGGATGAACACATTGTAGAGACAAGGTAGGAGGCCAGAGCTTTCACGGAGGGGTGGGGGGGGGGGGGCACAGGAGAGTGATTGGATTCGATTTTCCACGAGACTTACAACTGGGGTAAGCGTTTGAATTGTTTGAATAGATGTGGAACTTCTGCAATTTGGTACAGGATACGGGCTAGGGAGATGGAGTACACGGCCTTCAAGGATCTTGAGGAAACAGTAAAACTTGGCAGAGTATACCACACTGGCATATGTGAGTTTGGGGCGGTCGAGAGTATTCTACATTCATCAGTATGAAAATGCAACCAGAGTATATTTACTAGCACAATGAATTCGTGAATTACTGAATTTGTCTAAGTGACTTAAGCGTCTGATTGTAGATATGGGCGTGCATGAGATGATAAGGAGTAGCCCAGTGCCGGTACCCTGCTGACTCTGAAGTTGTGGTCTGCCTTCTCGGTAAAGAGAGTCTACCGCAGGTATTTCACTCGGCACTGGTGTGATATGCTCTCGTATCGCACGCCGCCATCCGACTAAGGCAGCTGAGAGAATTAGAAGCGGCGTGTCGAGCGGATCCCAGCGGGCTGTCCGTCCCATTAGGCGATGCGATCGGTGGCGGTGTGCGCGCAGCGGGGGGTGGACGTCGGCCTCACGTGGGCCGCGGTGGCGGAGGCGGAGGCGGAGGCGGAGGCGGCGGCTCCACTCGAGCTGCACACTTCGCTCCCAGACGGTGGCGTCGTCTTGGCTACTGACAAGGGTGTACAGCTCTACCGGCTCTAATGGCTGTCCTCAGGTCTCATACGACGTTGCTAGCGAGGAGCAATCGCGACAGACGCACCTGTCAATAGCGTCATTCCGCCACGCCTGTCTGCAGCTTCCGCAATGGGCACGATCTGGACATTTAGCATTGATTTCTGTGATAGTTTTAGTACGTTGAGAATTTTTAGCCGTAGTAGCGTTCATCTGTGAAGTAGGAAGTAATCACGCCAAGCATTGCGTTACCAAGCGACAGCTATAGTTTTCCGAGTACACTATTTTTCTTGGGGAAGCGGAGGAAAGTGTCAGTTACCAGGGTAGGTGCCGGCTGGAGGGTGAGATGTGGGATACAGAGAGCACATTGGCATCGCCACAGAGTATTCTGCATCCCTCTCTGCTCAGAAAGCATTGTTCACCCTCATTCTTATTGGCACACCACTATAGAAATAGTCAATAGTGTAGTTGTAAAACTACTGTAGGCTTTGGTAGACTATCACAACTAAGTGTACACTACGGTAGTTCTCCTAGTACTTTTGTTCAGTTAACATCGTAACTGTATTACAGGTACGTTAGGCGTGTTGCATACCCATCGGGCGTTAACCTCATTTCGATCGTTTTGTTTCTATCTGCGATCATTGTCTTGTTAGATTCCCATAGAAACTGGAAGCTATGAACCGTCTAGTAACTGAGAGGGGTTATATACCAAGTAATCTATGGAACATTTTTGTATTATATAGTTATTTTCGTGTCTGTTACTTAAAAATGAACAGTGTTTATAGCAAAATTAAAATTATTACTATTTAATTCAAATTTTATTTAAAAATTGTTAAGACAAAGGGGGTGTTGTAGTAAAAATAAAAAACAATAGATATTTATCATATAATGCTGGAAAACGCAATAGCTGTAAAAGAATGTAAAATAAAAAAATAAAAACAAAACAAATCAAACTTCTCTTCAGTACTTCATCTAGCTTACACAAACATATTTCCGTTGGTTCAAATGGTTCAAATGGCTCTGAGCACTATGGGACTTAACATCTATGGTCATCAGTCCCCTAGAACTTAGAACTACTTAAACCTAACTAACCTAAGGACAACACACAACACCCAGCCATCACGAGGCGGAGAAAATCCCTGACCCCGCCGGGAATCGAACCCGGGAACCCGGGCGCGGGAAGCGAGAACGCTACCGCACGACCACGAGATGCGGGCTTATTTCCGTTGTTCTTATTAATAATAACAGGAAACTCTTGCCTTTGGTGATGATGAAGAACGTTGTATTGAACACAAAAAACAATAATAATACAGTTTCTATATGCTTGTACATGGAAAACTGTACTTGCATCAAAAGTAATTTCTTTGGTTACACAAAAACGCAGCGTTATCCGATCAACTAATGTTTACTACTTATAAAATGCAGTTTATATTTTTTAAGGATGTAGAATACACATGGACTAACACTGAACGGTGCATGTTGCTCATTATGTGTAAAACAAACAAAAAACAAAGAGAATTCGTCGGATCCTACTTTCTGTCTCACACACCAATTTACGTTTCTTTCCCTTCCAGAGTTACTGATACTACCGGTAATCCTACCATTTATACGTATTTATGTATTGCACCAAAACGATCGAGCCCCTCCCCCTTCCCACCACGATACTGCGATACTGATAAGACGTGACTTTATGATTAAAACGTTTGGTCAGATCAGTTCACCCAGGGTTGCTTCTTGTGCAGTATCACTGTAGAGCCCCCATGTAATATGGGAGGATTGCAGCGGTGTGACGCAAGCACTTCAGCGACGCCACTAAAACAGGCGCAGATCGCACGTACTGACAATCTGAGACGAGGACGCTCATTGTCGCGATCGTCTATCTTAGAATTTCTAAGTGCCTGTCGTCGCATCAAGAACAGCTTCACGCAAGCGACAGTATCTGCGAGTCAAGGACAGACCACTCTGTAGGAAACAACGACGATTCTATTCCTGAGAACTCGCCCTTACGTAAAATGACGTTAAGAAGAGACAGTTACGTCATATTCGTGTAATAAGAAAGAAAAGTAATTGTTTGTTCATGGGGGTAGTCAGTAGTTATTTTTTCCTCCTAAATTGAGATGCAGAAAATGAGTCGGAAGTTCCTGACGTTGGATAAATCAGGAGAGTGAAGTAGTGAAGTTACTCAGTCACAGGTCTAGAGCCTGTAGTGTGTGGTCGGGCTCCAATCTAGTGATAATTGCTGTTAAGATATTTCTAACTGGTGCTGTCACCCATCTAACTTACCTACAAAGTACTGTGCAGTAGCTGTAGCTGGACAGAAAACACCCCTTTGCTTTTATCTGCAGTAGTACTTGTAACACTACGTCAGCTTTTGGCCTTGCCAACACCTAATATGTGGCAGAGTCACCGTATTGCTCCTGATCCACACATGACGCTATTAGGTTCACTAGTAGCCTAAGCCGCACTGGGTAGCCGAGCGGTCTGGGGAGCCCTGTCACGGTTCGCGCGGCTCCCCCCGTCGGGGGTTCCAGTCCTCCCTCGGGCATGGGTGTGTGTGTTGTCCTTAGCGTAAGTTAGTTTAAGTTAGAGTACGTAGTGTGTAAGTTTAGGGACCGATGACCTCTCTCACACATACACCCACACACACATACACACACACACACACACACACACACACACACATACACACACAAAACACAGTAGCCTATCATCAGCATATCCTTCTTCAAATTTCCAAGCAGATTCTGTTCAGCCTCAGTGCTGTAATTATATAGGACAAGTTGCTTTATTACTTTTAACAAAATAGTTTTTACACAATTATAGAATATTGCTTCATTTTTCTAAAACTGGATTATTGCTTCGCTGTGAGTTTGTAGGAAGAAATTTGGGAATGAGGCAAGCATCTCAGGTGACAGCGAACAGTTGACTAAAAACCCAACCTTTAGTTTGCGCTTATTTCACGACAGTTAACAGTGACGAGATACTGTGGATACATATTAGTTGGATCCTTCCAAAATTGCAGAGTGGTGAAACTCGTAATTTATTGTAATATTAATAAAAAATTTTGCTAAGTCTAAACTATTATTATAGTGCAACAAAAGACCGCTACATTTCATAAAGCATTTATGCAGCAGATCCCTAAAATCAAGTCTTGTTAAACTTGGTACCCACACATATCATTATTGACGTGGAGACAAATATTCCATTTCACAAACAATTTCACTGAACTGCATGAATAATGAAATATAGGTATTACTTAGAATTCCTCCAGGCTAACTTTCTAAGGTTTCCAAAGACTATTGAAAGTAGCTTAGATGGAATAAAGATAAGAAAGACGAAAGACATCGAAGAAGTGCAAACAGGATACATGATATGTGGACCTGTGCTCTCGTAGCTAGTGCCACTCTGGTGTGGCGCGTCGTCATGTCGTCACAGGACCCAGCTGTCCGTCACCTGACGTGCTCACAGACCACTTGCTCCCTATCGCTAAATTGTTTTCAAAACTTTCTTACCATCAATTCACAATTAGGTTCCGTTTCCGCCATTAAATTATTTCCGAAGTAATCGAGCGGGCTCCAAGTAGTCTGGAGATTGTGATAGGCGCCTGTTGCTAATAGGCGCAGATTTTTATTAAGATGTGAGGGGCGAGGCAAACATTAACGACCGGTTTAGTCGATCGGGGACGTGCGATAGAAGCGGCATTAGAGGCGAGGAGGACGTGTCGTGCTCCGGCGGAGCCCACGCAGCCTGCCGCAGTTCGTCTCCCTTCGCCTTCTGCCCTGCATTCTTTGCTTCTAGCGATACCGCATCTCCTGTATTGGAAACGCAGATCCCGGATCTGAAAATAGATCAATTTCAATACGTTGTCCGTATTTTAGCACTGCATTCCACCGAGGATGCCTTGAAAATTCCACTCTATCTCTCGACACGGCACATCATACTTACGTTTCCAACAAAATTTATTTCGCTATAAGTGCATTGCCATGCTTAAAAAAAGACGGTATTTTGTGACATCTGTAGCACCGGCCAGCTGTTTTTCTGACAACAGTAGAACTGCAGAATGGACAGTAAAACTTATAAACGTGATTATCTGATGTAATACTTAAACCATTGTAGTTACAAAGTGTTGTACTGATAACTTTCACTTCAGACAGCTTTTCGCAACAACCCAAGTCGTCGGATTGCCTATATTTACTCTCGAAAAAATGCATAGCGTGATACTGCCAGTATTACATTGTTTTCAAATTAGTCGTCTAAAGCTTATGTCAAACGATTAACCGCAAGTTCAGTGCTGTATAATGAGATCACTGTTCACTGAGGTCTTTCAGTTAACATTTTTACTGTCTGTCTATACCTTTCCCACTCAACAATGTCTCTGTTGGCCTACAGTCGTCTCTGGTGTGATGTGTGACGTTTGTGTTATTATCCAGAGATATACGTGTCAAACAACACCTTCTAATTGAGAAGCGATGACAAATATGCTAATGAATCTCAGTCTGTAGTGGAAGAATGTGCTCTCTATTGAAAATTCTTGCAAATTAAAACTGTCTGTCCACTCGCAACTCTAGCTCCTTTCGCAGAAATGTAGCTGTTAATGGAGCCGTGTATAGCTCAGATGGTAACAACATGATCCGCTAAATCTCTTTAGCGGAAAATGCTACTACCGTCACCGCACTGGGGATCTCAGAGGGAGCCTTTGTTGTTTTACTCATGCTTGTGTTCATGTCACACCCCTCCGTTATCACGCCACAGGTATGGGCCACACACGAGGACCGAAAAAGCACAAGCACCCTTCGCTGCTTCGGATGTCGACTAAATTTTGTCCAGTTGCTATGAACAGTCACTACTGGTTCCGTCCTGTACACCAGAGAAAAACTGCGATCGCACTGCGTTCTAAAAGAGTGCGATACCGTTCAGTGGGGTAGCTGACACACAACGCCTTAAAGAAGGGTTCATTCGTCCGAGGGGGGGGGGGGGGGTCGTCAGGAAGGAGGGGTCAGAGCAGCGTCTAAGCTTGTCAAGAAAGTCCTCCTGTTGCTTACCGCAATGCGAACTGTCGTTTGGACCACGATATGTGTGGGCATCAACGCACCAAAGAAAGAGGAAAGAGGTAGTTTCATTGACGTCTTTTATGCCATCTCCTAAGGCTTTTTCTCGTTGAGTCTGAACGCTGATGTGTCTGAAATGTTTTCCTCGGCCGCCCATAAGAAAACAGCGTGATTTCAAAGTGGGAGTGACAGTTCTGGCCTGCATCGCAGAGGCGTCGAGAGAAGCGGTGAGATGTGGGTGAGAGAGTATGTGACGATCTTTCCATCCTGAGACACGTCCAGGGTGGCGTTGGGCAGAATTGTGGGGAAATTTGCTGTCAGCGTGACGTCATTAGCTCACCGTACACCTCATATGAACTTCCGAGCTCTCGCCTTTTGTTCGTACGTCTTAACATCTTGCTGTTGGAAGTGTCGCCGAACCCGAGGGTGACAGTGTGCCCCTTTTACATCACTACAGAGGAACGTTGTAGGCATCTTTGAGCCAAATTTAAAACTTCTACGTCGCAATGAGAGACAATTACGACATTTCGAAAGAGTGATCTTTTAATTGTGTTGTGCAGTGTATTTCAAGATAAGAAAAGCTTTTAACGTTCCATTGACGTGAAGATTAATAGTGTGGACGCAGAATCTCTCATTGGATAAGAGCTATATGGCAAGTGGCTATACTGTCGAGCGAGTGAAGCTGTTTTTTCCTTAATTACGAAATCTTAAACAAAAAATGCCTAACGAGGACCCATATTCAATTCCAACGGAAACAAACTCGGGGACTTCAACATCGCGCCACCTTACCCGCGTTGGGGAAGATGAGCCTGGACAGCTCAGCTGGTAGAGAAATTGCCCGATAAAATTTAAGGGCTAGGGTTCGTGTGTAAGGGCTAGGGTTCGTGTCCCCCCATGAACCATGGACCTTGCCGTTGGTGGGGAGGCTTGCGTGCCTCAGCGATACAGATAGCCGTACCGTAGGTACAACGACAACGGAGGGGTATCTGTTGAGAGGCCAGACAAACATATGGTTCCTGAAGAGGGCAGCAGCCTTTCCATTAGTTGCAAGGGCAACAGTCTGGATGATTGACTGATCTGGCCTTGTAACAATAACCAAAACGGCCTTGCTGTGCTGGTACTGCGAACAGCTGAAAGCAAGGGGAAACTACGGCCGTAATTTCTCCCGAGGGCATGCAGCTTTACTGTATGATTAAATGATGATGGCGTCCTCTTGAGTAAAATATTCCGGAGGTAAAATAGTTCCCCATTCGGATCTCCGGGCGGGGACTACTCAAGAGGATGTCGTTATCAGGAGAAAGAAAACTGGCGTTCTACGGATCGGAGCGTGGAATGTCAGATCCCTTAATCGGGCAGGTAGGTTAGAAAATTTAAAAAGGGAAATGGATAGGTTAAAGTTAGATATAGTGGGAATTAGTGAAGTTCGGTGGCAGGAGTAACAAGACTTCTGGTCAGGTGACTACAGGGTTATAAACACAAAATCAAATAGGGGTAATGCAGGAGTAGGTTTAATAATGAATAGGAAAATAGGAATGCGGGTAAGCTACTACAAACAGCATAGTGAACGCATTATTGTGGCCAAGATAGATACGAAGCCCACACCTACTACAGTAGTACAAGTTTATATGCCAACTAGCTCTGCAGATGACGAAGAAATTGAAGAAATGTATGATGAAATAAAAGAAATTATTCAGATAGTGAAGGGAGACGAAAATTTAATAGTCATGGGTGACTGGAATTCGAGTGTAGGAAAAGGGAGAGAAGGAAACATAGTAGGTGGATATGGATTGGGGCTAAGAAATGAAAGAGGAAGCCGCCTGAAAGAATTTTGCACAGAGCACAACTTAATCATAACTAACACTTGGTTTAAGAATTACAAAAGAAGGTTGTATACATGGAAGAATCCTGGAGATACTAAAAGGTATCAGATAGATTATATAATGGTAAGACAGAAATTTAGGAACCAGGTTATAAATTGAAAGACATTTCCAGGGGCAGATGTGGACTCTGACCACAATCTATTGGTTATGACCTGTAGATTAAAACTGAAGAAACTGCAAAAAGGTGGGAATTTAAGGAGATGGGACCTGGATAAACTGAAAGAACCAGAGATTGTACAGAGTTTCAGGGAGAGCATACGGGAACAATTGACAGGAATGGGGGAAAGAAATACAGTAGAAGAAGAATGGGTAGCTTTGAGGGATGAAGTAGTGAAGGCAGCAGAGGATCAAGTAGGTAAAAAGACGAGGGCTAGTAGAAATCCTTGGGTAACAGAAGAGATATTGAATTTAATTGATGAAAAGAGAAAATATAAAAATGCAATAAATGAAGCAGGCAAAAAGGAATACAAACGTCTCAAAAATGATATCGACAGGAAGTGCAAAATGGATAAGCAGGCATGGCTAGAGGACAAATGTAAGGATGTAGAGGCTTATCTCACTAGTGGTAAGAAAGATACTGCCTACAGGAAAATTAAAGAGACCTTTGGAGACAAGAGAACCACTTGTATGAACATCAAGAGCTCAGATGGCAACCCAGTTCTAAGCAAAGAAGGGAAAGCAGAAAGGTGGAAGGAGTATATAGAGGATCTATACAAGAGCGATGTACTTGAGGACAATATTATGGAAATGGAAGAGGATGTAGATGAAGATGAAATGGAAGATATGATACTGCGTGAAGAGTTTGACAGAGCACTGAAAGACCTGAGTCGAAACAAGGCCCCCGGAGTAGACAACATTCCATTGGAACTACTGACGGCCTTGGGAGAGCCAGTCCTGACAAAACTCCACCATCTGGTGAGCAAGATGTATGAAACAGGCGAAATACCCTCAGACTTCAAGAAGAATATAATAATTCCAATCCCAAAGAAAGCAGGTGTTGACAGATGTGAAAATTACCGAACTATCAGTTTAATAAGCCACAGCTGCAAAATACTAACACGAATTCTTTACAGACGAATGGAAAAACTAGTAGAAGCCAACCTCGGGGAAGATCAGTTTGGATTTCGTAGAAATACTGGAACACGTGAGGCAATTCCGACCTTACGACTTATCTTAGAAGAAAGATTAAGGAAAGGCAAACCTACGTTTCTAGCATTTGTAGACTTAGAGAAAGCTTTTGACAATGTTGACTGGAATACTCTCTTTCAAATTCTAAAGGTGGCAGGGGTAAAATAAAGGGAGCGAAAGGCTATTTACATTTTGTACAGAAACCAGATAGCAGTTATAAGAGTCGAGGGGCATGAAAGGGAAGCAGTGGTTGGGAAGGGAGTAAGACAGGGTTGTAGCCTCTCCCCGATGTTATTCAATCTCTATATTGAGCAAGCAGTAAAGGAAACAAAAGAAAAATTCGGAGTAGGTATTAAAATCCATGGAGAAGAAATAAAAACTTTAAGGTTCGCCGATGACATTGTAATTCTGTCAGAGACAGCAAAGGACTTGGAAGAGCAGTTGAATGGAATGGACAGTGTCTTGAAAGGAGGATATAAGATGAACATAAACAAAAGCAAATCGAGGATAATGGAATGTAGTCGAATTAAGTCGGGTGATGCTGGGGAATTAGATTAGGAAATGAGACACTAAAAGTACTAAAGGAGTTTTGCTATTTGGGGAGCAAAATAACTGATGATGGTTGAAGTAGAGAGGATATAAAATGTAGACTGGCAATGGGAAGGAAAGCGTTTTAGACTGGCAATGGGAAGAAAAGCGTTTCTGAAGAAGAAAAATTTGTTAACATTGAGTATAGATTTAAGTGTCAGGAAGTATGGAAGTGAAACATGGACGATAAATAGTTAGGACAAGAAGAGAATAGAAGCTTTCGAAATGTGGTGCTACAGAAGAATGCTGAAGATTAGATGGGTAGATCACATAACTAATGAGAAAGTATTGAATAGGATTGGGGAGAAGGGAAGTTTGTGGCACAACTTGACCAGAAGAAGGGATCGGTTGGTAGGACATGTTCTGAGGCATTAAGGGATCACCAATTTAGTATTGGAGGGCAGCGTGGAGGGTAAAAATCGTAGAGGGAGGCCAAGAGATGAATACACTAAGCAGATTCAGAAGGATGTAGGTTGCAGTAGGTACTGGGAGATGAAGAACCTTGCACAGGATGGAGTAGCATGGAGAGCTGCATCAAACCAGTCTCAGGACTGAAGACCATAACAACAACAGGGTTCGTGTCCCGGTCCGGGACAGTTTTAATCCAGCGATGCGCTTTAAATCATTGCACACCGCTGCAGAGTGAAAATGATCTCTAGAAACAATGCTCTAGGCTGTCTCTAAGCCATTTCTCCTCAGTATCGTTTGTTTTAGGAGTCCTAGTCCGCAAGGTAAGCCGTACAACCTTTGTGAAATTTGGAAGGTGGGTGAGAGGTACTGGTGGAAGTGATGCAGTGATGGAGGGTCATGAGTCGTGTCCGCATAGCTCAGTCGGTAGAGCAATTTTCCGCCAAGGGCTCGGGTTCTGGCTCGACACGCACTTTTCACCTGCAAGAAAGTTTCAAGAACGCCACGCTAAAAATCACCAATTTCCAATGCTACGGGTAACCTAAAAAAACTTGACAGTACATTAATTCTCGCTGACCGACATCAAACTAACAAGTTGAACAAAAGGCACGCGATACAACGGGTTGCAAATGGGACCTACTGCTGGCTTTGATGAAGAATCGCCGACAACTTCTTACAAAAAAGTTGTGTTGGAAATGAGAACCATAAAAAGAAATTCAGTGGTCAGGAGCGAGTAAAAATGTGATGCGTGCGTGAATGGCACGCTATTAATTTGATGATGCTGTGCAGGAGTGAATACGGAAGCTTCGCGCTGGCGTGGAGCTATGAGGTGGAGCTATTAACGCCATAAAGGTCAGCGAGGCGTGCCCCGGCCGCATATGTGAGCCTCTCGCGTGGACACGGAAACGGCGCGCTGATATCGCTGCAGCTTATCGATGCAGTTAAAAGCAGTGCCACCTTAGCGCGCAGCCTAGCTGTAAAAAGGTAAGCTCGCGGCGCTAAGCCAAATACCCCTGCAGCCAACAACTCCTACCTCATGGAGTTGTGGTCATAAATACGTGCTTAGCTTTTCCAGGGAGTAACGTGATTTTCAAAGGCACCCCCAGCGTTGTTGGCAAGTAAAATGTACGAGAAGTAAGTGACCAAATATTGTGAAAGCGTGTTTGTTGCAGCGGTGAACGCAACGTCGCTGTCAGAAGTGATTATAATCTATAGGTGGAAGGGAAGTTGATCGGCCAAAGGAGGGCTAAAGTGATGGCAATGCTATAAAGTGTGTATTTACGATTCAAGAAAGATGCCACACTGAAGAGCCAAAGAAACTGGACACCTACCTAATTCCGTATAGGGCCCCCGCGAGCACTCAGAAGTTCCTTAACACGACGTGGCATATACTCAATTAATGTTCGAAGTAGTGCTGGAGGGAACTGAAACCAGGAATTCTGCAGTGTTGTCCCTAAATCCGTAAGAGTACGAGGGTGTGGAGACCTCTTCAGAATAGCATGTAGGAAGGCATCCCAGATATACTCAATAATGTTCATGTCTGGGGAGTTTGGTGGCCAGTGGAACTGTTTAAACTCAGAATAGTGTTCCTGGAGCCACTGTGTAGCAATTCTCGACGTGCAGTGTGTCGTATTGTTCTGCTGGAATTGCCCAAGTCCGTCGGAATGTGCAGTGGACATCAATAGAAGCATGTGATCCGATAGGATATATGCGTACGTCTCACCTGTCAGAGTCGTATCTAGATGTATAAGGGGTCCCATATCACTCCAACTGCACACACCCAGACGCCATTGCAGTCTCCACCAACTGAACAGTCCCTTGCCGGCATGCAGGGTCCATGGATTCATGACATTGTCTCCATACCCGTATAGGTCCATCCGCTCGATACAATTTGAAACGAGACTCGTCCGACTAGGCAACATGTTTCCAGTCATAAACAGTCCGAAGTCGGAGTTGACGGGCCCAGGCGAGGCGTAAAGCTTCGTGTCGTACAGTCATCAAGGGTATACGAGTAGGCCTTCGGCTCCGAATGCCCATATCCATAACCTTTCGTTGAACGGATCGCACGCTGACACTTGTTGACGGCCCAGCATTGAAATCTGCAGCAATTTGCGGAATGGTTGCACTTCTACCACAATGAACGATTCTCTTCAGCCTTCGTTGGTCCCGTTCTTGCAGGTTCTTTTTCCGGCCGCAGCGTTGTGGGAGATTTGGTGTTTTACAGGATTCCTGATATTCACGGTAAACTCGTGAAATGGTCACTCGGGAAATTCCCCACTTCATCGCTACATCTGAGATACTGTGTCCCATCGCTCGTGCGCCGACTTTAACACACGTTCAGACTCACGTAAATCTTGATAACCTGCCATTGTAGCAGCAGTAACCGATCTAACAACTGCGCCAGACGCTTGTCTTATATAGGCGTTGCTGACCGCAGCGCCATATTCTGCCTGTTTGCATGTGTCTGTATTTGAATACGCATGTCTATGCCAGTTTCTTTGGTGTTGGAGTATGAACGTTTGTGCAGTGCGCGAACGGTGTGCAATTTACAGAAAAGATTAATATACAGTCTACCTTACAAATGACGAGTTAGTTGCTATTGTATATTTTTTATTACGTCGCATCAGACAGTGGCGTTTTGCTAGAACCGTTCCACGAAGACGGTACAGTGTGCGGGCTGTAATCCATCGCTGTGTAATACATTGCTGCGACTTTTCAACGTCGTGATTGAGATCGATTTTTGCATCCTAAGGCGAGGTTCTCTAATGTATTTTCCATAACTGGAGGATATGGTATCACGTTTCGTAAGTATGTAATAAACGGGGCATAATTGGTACATATCTTCTTTGCTCCTACTGTGGTAACAGAGGGAAGGTAACTCTATGTAGACAGTGCAAGGATATGTCCGACTTTGCTTTATTTTATTCGATAATAAAGTATTTCGCAAAGCATGCCGCATCCTCGAATCCTTCAGGACACGTTCATCTCAACGGAGAAAGAATGGAACAGCATTTGGTTCAAATGTCTCTTAGCACTATGGGACTTAACATCTGAGGTCATCAGTCCCCTAGAACTTAGAACTACTTAAACCTAACTAACCGAAGGACGTCACACACATACATGCCCGAGGCAGGATTCGAACCTGCGACCGTGGCTGTCGCACGGTTCCCGACTCAAGCGCCTAGAACCGCTCGGCCACTTCGGCCGGCGAACAGCATACCTGCAGAACCTGTGACCAGCCTCATGGTGGATGCTTCAAACAAATGCAAATAGTGAAATGGTGTATTATTGTTCACAGTGGACATCCGTCTAACTAATCTGTTGACATGCACGACACAATGACAGTCTCTGTCACCGGAAAATACTTCTTCGAATGTGGTCTTCTTACACTGCTTTTTATTTTTCATTACTTTTGCGTGTGTGTGCTTCCCCTCCTGTCTTAGCGTGAAGTAAATGCGACACATCTAAAATCTTCAAGCAACTCAAAATATACTTCGTAGCAGCTGCCAAAAGATGCTAAAGGTTTCGCCGTTTTTCAACGCAACTGCTCGTTCCACAAACATTGATTACTAGTTAAAAAAGATTTATCCACCGTTAATGACTATTATTAACTAAGAGAAGCGACGCAGGGTAGCTGCGCTGTCCGAGGCGCCTTGTCACGGTTCGCGCAGCTCCCCTCGTCGGAGGTTCGACTTCTGCCTCTGGCATGGATGTGTGTGTTGTCCTTAGCGTAAGTTAGAGTTATATTAAATAGTTTGTAAGCCTAAGGACCGATGGCCTCACCAGTTTGGCTCCACAGAACTTACCACAAACTACCAAAAACTAAGAGAAACAAAAGATATTACTCATATATTTTCAGTTTATTATTTGCGATTTAATTTGAAAGCAAAAATCGAAAATGGAAGTGTGGTTTCGTGATTCCAAAAATAGTAACGCATCGTACGTATGCTGAAATGTCTTTGCTTCGAAACTCAACAATACTACTAACTTTTAGGTTATGTTCAACACTGTTTTTAATGAATGTAGCGGCAGCTAAACTGAAAAATATGTATACAAAATTGTTCTAATTTGACATAGATATCAGTTTTCGTCTACGGGGTTAGTCCTGTGCTATTATAGATATCAGTTTTCGGTCACGGGGTTGGTCCTGTGCTATCATAGATATCAGTTTTCGGTCACGGGTTGAGTCCTGTACTATCCGCGGTAATCTCAGAAAGAAGGGACCGCTACTCGTTTTGCCATGATTTTATCTCGCACAGTAATGTAAGATTAATCAACCACAACGTCGTAAATAGCATTCTGGAAATAGATCTTCGATTAATTTTTTAGAGATAAATTACCTTACGATCAGAAAAATTGATGGATATATGTCGTTCTTATATGCTGGCATCTCCAAATTGCATAAAATTTGCGTAATACGTATCCCATTGCCTTTGTGAAGCAATCACTAAGAATGTGCCCTAGGTTAATGCTCACTGTATTACGCAGTTAGGTCAAATTGTCATCAACATGAAGATTCGTGAAAATGATGAACACATCTCTCCGTATAAACAAGTTAACATAGCGCTGTATTATGTAGTTACGTTTAGTGCATCCGATCGTCATAAAGAAAGAATTTATTCAGCAGGTACATGATATAGAGAGCTGAGTGTATCCGCTCAGATAGGGAATGATAATTCAGCCAATCGGTTACCTAAGCGTTTCTTTTTCTTCAAAGCACAGCTTTGGACTAGTATTCCCTCTGTCTACAGCTCTCCAATTGGTAGTGCAAGACATTACTGTTTCTGAAGGCATCCAGCCAGTGACGAATAAAAGCCAGGAAGCTATAAAGCGTTGTGGAACAATCTCAATGCGACATCGGTCGGATAGTGACTCGTTTGATCAGTGGGAGCGGATATATGTGAGACTAGAAGTCGCTGTATCCTGTATACTCACGTTTGGTGTACTATGAGCCCTATTTTTAGCCGATTTTACAACGGAAAATATGATATTAATCAGCATGCCAGTTACCACACCTTAAGGGGTGAAACAGCTAATGCTTCTGACTTCTCTATCCATTTGATGTTTCAGATAATAACGAAGCATCAACGCCCCCCAACATTACTGCAGAGACGTCACAGAGGTCGTCTTTATTTTAGATCAGACGGACGACAAATATGTCACATACCCGAATATCAGACCGCATTAACCAGAAAGGGAGTGCGAAAGAATAGTCCTCCCACTGTAAATAAGGTGAATTTAAGTGATAGTCTATTTAAAAAGAATGAACGCCGTATCAAATAACGTTATGAAGAAGAGTTCATACTACAGAAAAATTACTTACATCCAAAATTCAAATTTAAGGGAATCCTTTGTGTATAATCCAGAAGCAGATGCTATCTTCCTCGTACCGTCTCTTGTTGACGCAAGGGATTAGCCGAACTCATTAAAAGCAGTCATTTATCGTAAATAAGCGTTCCCGCTCTCCAAGTGTTCTGTCGTAGCATTCTCGGTACCCCTTGTCATATGATGGCACCTTAAGTGGTTTTGACACCTAGAACCCACTGGTTCGGGCTCTGAAATATTACTGAAAGGCGCTTGATTTCTTTTAGTTCATACTACACCGAAGTGTTATTGGAGAATTTCAAATCAATATTGCGAATCTGACGCTAACCAAAAAACTATGAGAGAATCACAGAACGGCTTTCGAGTAATGGCCGAAAGGAACTTGGCTTCTTTCAGTTCATACTACACCGAAGTGTTATTGAAGATAATTTCAAATCAATATTACGAGTATGGCGCTGTCCAAAAAACTACGAGAGAATCACAGAAATGCTTTCTTGTACTGGACGAGACGTCGTCGACCAAGGGTTAACAGCATCTTTAACCAAACTTGTTCACAAACGTTACTTATCAACTTTCACCAAACTTGTTCACAAACGTTACTTATCAAGCTATCAATACACAAGCTGTTTAATAGTGTTTTGATGCATCCTCCAAACTTTCATAAACTAGCCGACATTTTCTAAGCAGAAATGCCAAATTCGTAACAGGAAAAAGGGAAATTTACGTTCAGTTCCAGAATTCTTCATTACGCTATCGACCTATTTTGAAAATGACTGTAAAAAAAATTCAGAGTTTCTTCCTACGTTACGGTTACCATGTCAGCCTTGAGGAAACAGTTATGTCATGAAACCAGAATCAACGGTAAGTTGAGCAAAAGTACGAAGGCCATGAAAAATGAAAATGCGATAATTTCTCCCGTAAAAACTTCCCTTTAGAGTGTCAGTTTTCAATCGTTGACCTGTTGAGTTTTTATATTCGTCTAAATCGGAAGTGACAACGTCAGTTGATTATGGACGCTATTATTGTCTCCATATAAAATGCCAAATTGCGTGAAGATCTGGCAAGGAAGGTAACATGAGTCCATAATGAGATATCCGTGTGTTTCTGTGAAAGAATGAAAGCTCAAAGACAGAATATTTCAATTATTTGAAACGGCATTTTGGTCTAATACTAAGAGTCAGTGGAGATGTAGTAAGACGTGGGAGTGCAGCGATGCTTTCATTTAGCGAGCATTAAAGCATCGGCGACCGGGATCTATCACGGGGTCAGAGGAAACGTGAACCAGTTAAGAAACTCGTTTGTGTTTCCGGCGTCAAGCTGTTACGTGTGCGAGCTGCTTAACGGTGCAGGCTTGTAAATCTGCAGGTGGATAAATGAAAGCTACAGCGCGGAAGCCCTCCCTCTTCCGTTCATGCCAACTAAAATGATTCAGTGGTTCAGTTACTTTTATCCGGAGGACAAACTCGACGAGCTAAGCTCAGAACATTTTCGTGGGAAACGGCAGCAATGTACCATTTAACTAAACTTTTACAATAAGCGATAATTCTAGAACCCAGAGAAAAGAGCTTCTACGTCATTTGAACCGATGAGCACTGCACACTGCGACCTGTAACAGAGCAAGTACGCCTTCTCAGAAGACTGCCTGTAATAACTTCGATCTGAAATTCTGCCTTGGTTCTAATTTTTTTTATGACACGTTGTTCTTTATGGTAATTCCCGCGGGATATATAAGTAAGAAGCTAAATGCAAGTTTTCAGTTTTGTCTTTCTCTCGCACATGTCTACATTTAGCCTTCATTTTGTTGCATGCGGTAACCGCAAATTTATTTTAATTGAACCGCAGTGTCGAGAGTATGTCGGTCAAAAAGAGATGCTCCAGAGAAGTGTTAGGGATTGACTGAAACAGAATGGAAGTTAGGAAGGACTGAGAGAAGCTTTATCTCACAGCTACAGATGGACGTGAAATTTTTGGGAGAACGTGGAAGTACCAAGAACAACAACCCAACTATGGGGCAAACGGCAGGAAATCTAGGAAACGTTTTGTATAGTTGTTACTTGTATTACTTGGGTACAGCATCAACCTCTTAGAGAAGAAGGACGCAAACCTCTCTTTAACTCGTCATGTGAACAACGCAAGAAGGTTGTAGAGTAATAGACACATTCTGCTATACCACAGAGGAATATTTGAATACGACTAAGTAAAATACAAACTAGTAAATAAACAGAACATAGCTGTACTAATATATTCTTTAACTGCCTCTGCAGTCTTCTGTTCAAATGACACCTTCCACTTCGTAATGTTTATCGTGAATATAATCTGTTTAAGAGGGAACTAACAAACAAAAATCGGTGGCTTCAACTAGCATCTGAAGGGCTATCAATACTTTATATTTCGGAGGATGGAGTAAAACGAGTTGCAGGCTTAAAGGGAAAGCAGTTTATAAAGTTCTGAGATTCCAGTACACATTAACATTCTTCAAAAATCTGACATCAGCTTACTATTAGGAACTTCTGTCAGAAAAATCACCAGAAACTCTGTGAGAAGTGGTTGGGTAAGGAGGAGGGGATGGGAAAGATGGGGTGAGAAAAAACTGAGGGGGGATGGAAGGAAGAGTGGTAGAGAAAGAATAAACGTGCAGAAATATTGAGCTGGAAGAAATGACGCAAATTCAGGAGAAGAGACACAGCTTGTTCTAAAATGTACGGATGAAGGTTTTCGGAAGTATCGTAAGTTTGACAATGTTATGAGCAAGAAGTCAGTTAAAAAGGGGAAAACATTCGTTTATTGAGGATTAAAGATTCTTTTCGTTCAGATTAATAGAGTCTCTATATGTTATAACATGTTGTCAGTGGTATAACTGGTAACATCACGTTTCGGTTTTGATCCAATTACAAGAATGTCTCAGCATTTAACAAAAAGATTACAACACATATGTTCGTAAGGAGGGTCACAGAATCTTGGAGAAGTTTTGAAAAGGGCACTGATTCTCATACACGACGTAACTTCCGCCATGTCCCATACGGTAGATTGTAGAGTACATACATACAGGTAGATTATTAGTTTTACATTTTCGTGTTTTATAAGATGCATTCAAAAAGTAGTACAGTACTTTTTTATGAAATCCATTTGGTTTTATTCAGGATTCTAATGCACCATATTATTCTCCATTCTTTGGGCTGTAAAACTGTATTTTTCAACATAATTCCCATTCAATGCAACGGCCTTAAGCCACCTTGCAGGTAGGGCCTGTCTGCCAATATGGACCACTCCACCAGTCTACGACGGAGCCAACGTCTTGCTGCACCAGTACTGCTTCCGGCATTCTTCAGTGGGCCACGCAGGTGGAAGTCAGAAGATACAAGATCCGGGCTGTAGGGTAGATGAGTAAGAACAGTCCAGTGAAGTTTTGTGAGCTCCTCTTGGGCGTGAGGCCTTGCGCTGTCGTGGAGAAGGAGAAGTTCGTTTGCATTTTTGCAGCGACGAACTCGCTGAAGTCATCCCTTCAAATTCCTGAGCACAGCATTGTATACTTCCAAGTTGATTGTTGCATCACGATGGAGGACATCAAACACAATGGCCCCTTCAGTGTTCCAGAAGACAGTCGTCATGACTTTACAGGTTGAGGCTGCGGCTTCGAACTTTTCTTCGGAGGAGAGACGGTGGGCCGCCACTGTATGGATAGCCGTTCCACGGGATGAATCTAGGTTTCATCGCCTGTGACAGTGTTAGACACAAATTGTCACGATCAGCCTCGTAACGCGCAAGCACTTCCGCACAGATGGTCCTCCGTTGCTCTTTTTGCTCTCCTGTTAGGCAGCGAGAAACCCACCGAGCATACACGTTTGAGATACAAAGTGGTGGACGAGTGTCTCAGCACTACCAACAGAGACGTCCACTTGAGCAGCGAGTATTTGTGATCCGTCGATCACTTCTAATGAGAGTGTCCGCACGCTCCAACATTGCAGGAGCCACAGCTGTGAGCGTCTGGTCGGCACGCGGGAGAACGGATAGGTATGCGCGACCTTGTTGCGATGATGACAGAAGCTACACCCAACGACTCATCGTGTTTTTGTTCACTGACAGGTCTCCGTAGACATTTTGCAAGAGCCTATGAATACCTGCAGCCCTCTGGTTTTCCGCCAAAATAAACTCAGTGACAACTCTCTGCTTGCAACGCACCTCCGCTACAGGCGTCATTTTGAAGACTACATATAGCGCCGCCAGCGACAGGATTTTCATGAAAATATAGGGGCTGGTGTTGTAATATACCACGATGTCCCAAAACAGTAAGACGAGTTGATTATTTATTGAAGACCCTCGTACGTATGCAAAAGCTGGAGAAAATCTGTAAATCAGATGCTTACGACACGGCCTCAGAGCGAAGCATTCCCACTCTTTTCGTCACTTGCGCGAGGTATTTTACAATTATTTTTGTTTAGTCAGCTAGTAGTATTTATAAGTTTCTACAACCCTGCACGTTTCTCCTAACTGTGTCCTAAAGACGCGACGTCCCTGATACAGCTGCGCCGCACGCGGAGAGCCTCGGAGAGCCACAGCCGCTGTAAAGTGGCTGAGGCGCTGGGTGGGGGAGGGTGCAGCCGCTCAGCACCCGCGTCACGCCTCCGCCGTGACGTCCCGGGTGTCCACCCAGCGCCCAAATAAATAGGCTGCCAGCCACCTCGAAACAAATGGCAGCCTAAGACGGCACGCCGCCCCTCGCAATTTGCTGGTATCTGCGAGCGCTCGCTCCGGCGCGCGCGAATTTCCTGCCGATGATGCATCGTCGGCCGATACATCACGGCGCCCGCCGGCCCAGCAGGCCCGCGCCACACCTTGCCAGTCGCCCGGCACACGGCGCCGTCAAAGGGCGACAGCGCCCACGCTACTGCAGCCCCTGCTGACGACGCTCGGGCCGTCAGGCTTCTGACTGCAGAGAGCTCCATTGCAGTACGTATCACCCACCTCTACACTCCACATGCCTCCTTACCGAGTTTGATGCAGGATATTTCCTGTAGCATACTCCCTCCGCCCCCCGCCTTTCACTGCTACGTGGGAAGCACGGTAAACTTCTGTATGAAAATTTTCTCCGGTTCTCTCGTGTCGATCATTTTACGAGACATATGTGGAAGGAAGTAATTTGTTGCCCGACTCTTCATGGAACGTAAGCTCTCGGAATTTCAACAGTAAATGTCTCTGTCATCCACAACGGCGCTCCAACAGGTCTGCCACTGGCGTTCGTCAAGCGTCTCCGTAATGCTCTCCCAGGAACTAAACGATCCCGTGACAGGTCGCGCCGCACTTTGTTGGTGCGTCTCCATCTCACCTATTAATCCAATTCACTAATTTTTATGGCTGCTCCACTTCAGGTCTCTCTGGATGATTCTTAGGTATTTTGTGGTAGTAGCTGTTACCAATGATTTGTCACCAACAATGCGATAGAACAGTAGTGGATCTCTTCGTCCATTTATGAACAATACGTTAGACATATTTACGTTCAGGGTCAACTGCCAGTTCATGCCCCAATCATGCAAGAATTTCGGAAAATAAGAGGTCATTTGCTAACTTAATGACACTCACTAGTTGAGGAGAACTTGATAAAGAATTATTAACTACATTTAAAAACATCTGCAAAGGCATTCTGTTAGCATATGGATCTCAGTTGACGGCTCCATTGACTCGTACATGACAAACTAAACACCGGCTACCTCAGATGTTAAGTCCCATAGTGCTCAGAGCCATTTGAACCATTTTACAAAACTAAAATCTTACCACAATGGACCCCAGCATACAGGCAACCTCATCCCTGTCTATTGTCTTGCCCAGTCTGCACATCAGTGTCACGTAACACATGCAAAATTCTTCTAAATATACATGTTACGCAGATGGAAACAGACAACGTGAGACGGACTGCAAAAGCAAATGGGAAACATGAATTGATAAATTAATTAATAGAGTACATAAAGGAAGAACACGCCATACAAAACTGGCAACATAACTAGTAACAATAACAAAAACGTCATCTAACTTCAAGCTTACTATGTGCTGAACGTATGCCATAGGAAACAGTTACAGTGTCCAATATGCGTAGCATAGAAATAGCCTTTTCTACAAATATCATAATGTGCATTGGAGTACGACACTTTGCAAGTATTTGAACAGATAAGCTTTCCCATTCTGGCATATTATAAACTTAAATACCTACCTTTTTCGTAATTGTGTAAATGGGACAAATTAGTCACGTGAACCTACTAGATATAAAGCAGAGCATACGCTCATGTATAAAGCTATAAGATATTTTAAATATAGGCCATCTCTCAGCACTAGAAAGACGCAACAGCGTCACTGGCAAGGAAGTTGAAGAATCACACCAATTAAGCAAAGGTCACATAATAAACTTACATGAGAAATTAGAACTTTCCATGCAAAAATAGTCACTAAGGTTTCTTAAATGGTAACATCTTCGTTGACGTCGGGTCTCAGTTTGAAGCGGGGCTCAACACGATACTCCAGTCAATGAAGTTGCAGGCCGAAGATGTGTCTGGAGATGTCCCGGACAATGGTGGGACACCAACTGACTGTCCCCCGCCACATGTGAGGGTTAACATTTCTTTTCCTAGCAGGACCCCTTAGGTTGTCATCCGCGGCACCCTAGCAACACAGTGGCACGTCGACGACATTCTACGCCCTGTTTTGTTTTCCTTCACGGCAAGCCACTCCGTGCTTACATTTCTGCAAGATAACGCCCGCCCGTACACGCCAAGCATTTCTACTGCATTTCTTCGTGCTTGCCAAACCCTAACTTGCCTAGCATGTTCGCTGGGTCTCTCCCAATTGACAACCAGCTTCGGATTTTGACGATATAACGCAACAATTGGACAGAATTTGGCGCAATATCTTCCAGGAGGACACCCAACAACTTTATCATTTTATGCCAAGCCGGATAACTGCTAGTATGAGGACCAGAGGTATACCACCACATTCTTGAATTGTTCAGTCTGTGAAGTTCTTTCTCTTGAATAAATGATTCAATGTTTCTGAAATAGTAATCATTTGTTGTTTGTACACGTTCATCACATCTATCGATTTCGGTCTCATTCGGATAATTCCTTCATGGTACAACGTTTTGTTTTAGTGTAAATGAAACATTATAAGAATAGGAGAAACCAAGATAAACCAACAAGCCCACAACCAATTAACTATACAAGATGGATGCGGCAATAAAGGGGCACGTTCAAGATAGAATCCACAAATAAAATTAACTGAAAAAACACCACCTCATGCTCATATTAATTCTGCCAATCACCTTGGAAGTTCTTAGTCTGGTGGTTAAATTTTGAAGCCAGACCTGCCCACAACCAACTTACATTTCTAGGGGAAGTGGATTCAATTCCCCCTTGTTCGTAAAACCAAATGGTAGTAATACAAAAGACCGATTGCGATGATGGGTGTTTTTAATAATACAATAATCAATTTATCCATGTACTAGCCCATTGTCACAAGAATAACACCGATACAGTGGATACACAAGAAGTTAAATTTCTTTTTAATGAGTAACGTAAGCAGGAAATGTGTTTGGAAAACTTAAATGATCTTGGAATTTAAGTCAAGTCTGAGTATAACGTGAGCTTATGTACACACATCAAAAAAAGTTTATCATCATCCCGGTTGCCAGAACTCCTGAAGATAGACGTTGACTGTGGATATTATATCACAAACACAGTCCCTTTGACTGTTCAGAGATGTCACTAAACTAGCCCAAAGATGTAAACAACCATGCATGAGCAGCGCCTATTAGACGGAGGGGTCCCACAGCCGATCAGTTCCAGTCATTCCACCAGGAAGGAGCTACACGGCTCGTGTTGTCTGTAGTTCAACCATTCCTGGACGATCAATACCGTGGTTCGATCGCGTCCGCTTTGTTATTCTGTGCCAGGAAGTGCTCTCAACAACGGAAGTGACTAGGAGTCTCGCAGTGAACCAAAGCGATGTTGTTCGGACATCAAAAAGACAGGAATTGCCGATGACATACCTCGCTCAGGCTGCCCAAGGTCTACTACTGCAGTGGATGACCGCTACCTAGGATTATGGCTCGGAGGAACCCTGACAGCAAAGCCACCACGTTGAATAATCCTTTTCGTGCAGCCACAGGACGTCGTGTTACGACTCAAACTGTGCACAATAGGCTGCATGATGAGCAGCTCCACTCCCGACGTCAATGGAGAGGTCCATCTTCGTAACGACGACACCATGCAGCGCGTACACATGGGCCGAACAACATGCCGAATGGACCGCTCAGGATTGGCCTCACGTTCTCTTCACCGATGAGTGTCGCATATTCCTTCAACTAGACAATCGTCGGAGACGTGTTTGGAAGCAACCCGGTCAGGCTGAACCCCTTAGACACACTGTCCAGCTAGTGCAGCAAGGTGGAGGTTCCCTGTTGTTTTGGGGTCGCTTTGTGTGGGGCCGACGTACGCCGCTGGTGGTCATAGAAGATGCCGTAACGGCTGTACGATACGTGAATGCCATCCTCCGACCGATAAAGCAACCATATCGACAGCATATTGGTGAGGCATTCGTCTTCATGGAGAACATTCGCGTCCCCATCGTGCACATCTTGTGAATGACTTCCTTCAGGATAACGACATCGCTCGACTAAAGCAGCCAGAATATTCTCCAGACATGAACCCTATCGAACATGCCTGGGATAGATTTAAAAGGGATGTTTCTGGTCGATGTGCCCCACCAATCACTCTGAGCTATCTACGCCGAATCGCCGTTGAGAAGTGGGACAATCTGGACAAACAGTGCCTTGATGAACTTGTGGATAGTATGCCACGACGAATACAGTCATGCATCAATCCAAGAGCAAGTGCTACTGGGTTTTAGATGTACCGGTGTGTATAGCAATCTGGATCACCACCTCTGAAGGTCTCGCTGTGTGGTGGTACAACATGCAATATGTGGTTTTCATGAGCGATAAAAAATGATGTTTATGTTAATATCTATTTCAATTTTCTGTACAGGTTTCGGAACTCTCGGAACCGAGGTGATGTAAAACTTTTTTTGATGTATGTATGTTTACTAAAATTAACAACAAACCGACAGAGACTAAAGTTATCTGAATACTCAGTTAAACTGATCAAGAATGACGGTAACAGTGTGGGGAGTAAAGCACGATGATCTCTTTATGCGTGGTTCACGAATTCAAAGTTAAAGACTCCAATATTACAGTTTTCAATAAATCAAATCGGCAACGCAAGTTGTATATTAGAAACGCACAAGTAAGCGAGCGGTTCAGAATATGTACCGCGCTACCGCAGACTGCGATCTTGCAGTTCGTGAAGAACAGCAAAGTGTGCCCAAAAGAATCAGACGGGCACTAGATCTGCAGACAGTAGCCGGCTGCCGAATTATTCTCACTTACTTGCTCCTTCCCAACACTCATTTCAAAAAAACTCTAGGTGGAGGGGGCGATTGTGTACCTTTGCCAGTATGATAGGTGATAAATGTTGCTAAATTCATGAAAAAGCAGGTGAAACCACGACTTAAACAAGACAGATAAAGGGTTACACTGTGCTGGAATATAGGCAAGATATACAGGTCCCAAAAAATAAATATATAAAAAACAGTAGGCCAACTAGTTAAATAAAAGATCACCCATTTAAACACGACTTAACAATAAGAGCAGGTGCCCTCTCCTTCCCTTCTTTCCCTCCCCCTCAGGACCTTATTTGCATAAAGCTTCAACAACTGAAACATATTTCAGGCAAACACGCTTGGGACTTGCAGCAGCCCCTCTGTTAGGACAATAGTAAACAGAAAAACACTGAATGCTTCGTCTGCACGGCTGATGTTGTCGCCAAGCACCAGTGCTCAAGAGCACACACCACGGATAGTATCGACATCTGTATCGTCAGCACGGCATCCCCTGGAGCCAAGACGCTGGTCACCATCCGCCCACCCGCAAAAGGGCCCGATGTCCGCGCGTTGTTAACTAGTGCTGTTAGCTGCAGACTCAGACCCGCACTCCGCCAGGCTTCCCCAGAATTGGCCACGCAGACTTGCAGCTCTGTCCGTACTGCTCATGCCTGTGTCTGTTGTTTCCTCGTTGTCTTTCCTCCCTACCTCTCCACAGGCCATTCTCATTTCTGGCCAAGGCTCCTCGCAGCACGAGCGTTGCGGCGCTGCTGAAAAACCGCCACGCATCGGACGACCTCGGGGCGACCAGCGACAAAGGAACCACTGGTACGTCCTTCGTAGCGGGCGGGAACTCAAGGTGCCGTAATTCAGGTAAGATTACCATTACACGACCTACCAATTTAATATTCAGTATTCTTATGTAGCATCACATTTCAGATGTTTGTATTCTGTTGTAGCCTGCACAGGTTATCGTCAAGATTTCACTCCAGACAATAGCTGCACTCGAGACAATCTTCTGAAATGACACATTAATAGTCGAATTTGCATTAGACACGTTGACAAAGTTCTGTTTTTCAGAACTGATTTTCTAACTGTGTACGGTTAGTGTTATTCTTGCCGCGCCAGCAGCACTGTGTCATCGTCGTATTTAGTAGTGCCGGCGGCTCTCCATCCGATTGAATATCTCCCTTTCCTTTTACGGCTGCCTCGGAGACGAGAATTATTCACGGCAGAAGGAGAGCGTCGTGGTGATGACGCGAGCAGCCGCAGCAGCAGGCTGGCGAGATGACAGACGGGTGGAGGGCGTGGCCGGGCCGCGGCCGTCTTTGTGCGGCCAGCAGAGCAGGCCAGGGCAGAGCGCGGCCGCCGCCATTGTGGCCGGCGCGCCAGATTTATGTGCGCCGCCGCCTGCCACGAACAATAAACAATGGGCGACTAATCAATCAGCGATCGGCCAGCGAGCGGCCTCGCTGTGCCGCGCCGCGTCCCGCCTGTCTTCCCGGAGCCGCGGCCGGGCCCCCGGACCCGCCCGTCACTTGGCGCACTCTGCCAATGGAACTGCTAATCCTGTCATAGCTCTACCACGTCCCACGACTTCATGTTCCCTGCAATGACGACGACCGTCCACAGACGGAGGAGCAGGTGTCTTCCTTCGTGCAGAACTTCCACGTCTCCTAATTCCCTTGCACGCCTCTACAAGGTGTATTGCATATTTAAATTCTACTCGCGACGTCCCTCTTACTTGGATTACCACCAGTCCCTTGATTCTTGAAGTGTTGTGTAAGGCTTTAAACCGTTTTGCCGCCTGCTTTCATTGTTATATCTCCTAATTCTGCTTTTGACTTTTCTGTAGGCTGCAGAGCGGGGTATTGTGCTGCTACCAGCCCCCCCCCCCCCTCCCGCTCTTGGGGGGAATCGAAATCCAGTAAAGGAAAAAAAATAAGACTTTGTACACAACGGTAAGGGCAGGTGGGCATCAGAGTCGTGCAGCAACTGTCATCGTAATAAAGCTGGACAGGAGCAGAAATGATTAGCGAAAAAGTTGACACAGTAAATAGAAGATTAAACTTCTCCAAGCATACGATGACTCGTCACAAATAACGCAGCAAGAAATAGAATCCACTCATACAGAAGCAACAAAGATGAGGCTCTCTGAACTAAAGCAGCCGGAGCCGCGACTAGGAGGTGTCTGCGTAGCGTGCCGTAGCGGAAGTGACTTTAAGTGATGTTATTTTTCTTATACTTAAATAGCTTATAATTAGAGCGTGACACTGAAGATGTTAAGGATGTATTTTTACTTTTAGGTATTTATAAATATGAACATATTATTTTTACAGTGAAAATGTAATGTCTTATTTAAACTATATAAATTTTAGAAATGTTAACGGCGAGTGCGAGTGCGAATGGGCTGTCTGGCTGCCCCGCCGGCCGCCCTACACCTCGGCGGCAGAGAGCGTTCGTCGTACAGAGTCGCTGGGGGCGTGGCTCGCAGGGCGTGCTCAGTTGGATCTGCCAGATCCTGCACGACTGCTATCTGTGTCTGACAGAAACTCGCAATTCCGTTGCCAACTCTGACACCTGTGGGGTGGTACTGATACGTGATACAACACGAAGTCTCACATCCTGTTTCCTGAACTTTGCTGGAAACTGACTCTAACAAAATGTGTAGTGCAGAATGATGTACCTCATTCAGTGCTGGGAGTTACGTACTTTCCACATTTCTTTATTAGCACTATAACATTTATGATGGTCAATTCCAGTTTTAGCGCACACAGTATATACAGGGAGGAGACCGTGCCCCTTACTTTGTGAACATACTAAGAAGTGAATTATCCAGTTCTTGTTCGGTAAGACACGATTTGTTAAACCTGACAGTAGCAAAATTGGCGATGGTAGATCAGCAAAATCACCACAATGATAACATCAACTGCTACACACAACACTATACATATCCAGAAGTTCAATGGTAGCTATATGGACATATATTTGCTCAGAGCCTCGATACACCTAGATGTTATCCTGTTAAGAGCGCTACGCAGACTTTTTCATACCAATAGACATAGCTGTTATTCGTATCATTGTCATTTGCAGATTTTGTTCAGGAGAGGCACCAGAGAATATTTTAATTTCCACTGTCTATACATCTACAAATAAATTCATGGAACTTTGTCAGCATGACCAGGAAGGATTCAGGATAACAATCATAGTAGTGGAAGTTAAAAAACATAACAACATAATTTTTTTTACATGTGAAACGTCATCATTTTTTCACTTACTATTGGCTGCATTTGTTGCATAGGTACACTTTTCTTCATAAGTAAGAGAGATTCTTCGATGAATTTTGCGGAGCATACAATCTATACTTACACGTGAATGAAACTGTACAACTTTCCAGATATATTACAAACTGTGGTTAGAACTGAAATAATTAACTATAAAATTTGAGTTTTTTCTAAACAAGAAGTTTAAAATGTAACAGCTCATTCGTTTTTTCCTAACTCAAATAAATTCTAGAGTTTCATGCCTTTGTAAGTATCGTTTGTATGCCATGCAAAATTCATCGAAGAAGCTCTCTTACTTAGGAAGAGAAGTGTGCCTATAGCGACAAATGCAGCCAACAGTAAGTGAAAAACTAATGAAATTTCATATGTAAAAACAATTATTTTGGAAATAAAAATGCCCTGTGGTGCCTCTGCTGCTTCAAGCCGGCCTGTTTGACGTCCTACCCTCCTTAAGTATTGCGACGATACTTGTCACATGTTCTTACGTGAATCGACGTAGCCGGCCGCTGTGGTCGAGCGGTTCTAGGCTCTTCATTCCGCAACCGCGCTGCTGCTACGGTCGCAGGTTCGACTCCTGCCTCGGGCATGGATGTGTGTGATGTCCTTAGGTTAGTTATGTTTGAATAGTTTCTAAGTCTAGGAGACTGATCACCTCAGATGTTAAATCCCATAGTGCTTAGAGCCATTTGAACCATTTTTTGAATCGACATAGAGATGTTAAGGGGCTTCGGAAAGCTAAAATGTTAAAACAGCGTTTATAAATTACATGTTTTCTCAGAGAGTATTTGAGCTAGGAAGTCGAAATTTTTAAAGGTTATTTGTTGGAGTAATGGTTACAAATTAAAACAGGGATTTTTAAAAATTTGAATTCAGTTATTAGAGATTAATTTTTTCTATTGTACTGAAAATTCACTACTTTTCTGTGCCCGTTTTTGTTTATAAATTCAACAATATACAGGTTTTTGGGCAAAGGCTGTGTTAAGTTACGCAGAAAGGATTGCGTAACATTTTCTGAAAATTATAAGCAAATTACTTTGGTAGTTCCTGAGAAAACATGTAATTTGTATGAAAAAGTGAAACTATTCAGTATCAAGCGACCAAGTTTGGATTCCCTTTTTAGTGCATTCCAGGTCCGTAGTATGGATTATATTCATCTTCTGGAAACTTCTCCTCCAGCTCCCTCTTTGTCCTCCTCCTGTTTACTCTGGCTTGTATTTCTAGGCTATTTACAGCCTTGTCAGCGGCATGAAGACGCCACTTGCCTCAAGCAAGCACCTTTCGTACCTTGTTGAAACCTGTATTCATTCCCATGTTTCGAAATACTTTGCAGCTTACAACGTTGCCATCACTGGATGTAACAACAGCACTATACACATCGAAGTGAAATGTTCTATTCCAAAAAACAGTCTTGGGGATTCTTGACCATATAACACTACTTACACTTTGATTGTGGTTTTGAGTTTTTCCATGAACACATTTTTTCAACAGTGCAGGTGCTGCTAAGTCTCCGAAAATAGATTACCGTACCAGATATACTATGTTTATGAGTGTACACTACACCAATTAGCAATCCCTTGTTGTAATTACACCAGACGTTTTCTCCTTTGGGACACAAGTAATGATGAGGAGTATCATTGGTTGAAAAAGTATGAAGAAAAGAGCCCAAACAGCCATCTTCATCTCATCAACACTGTGTGTTTTGCATAATAGCTATTCCATAATAGTTCTGTATTTTGTCAGTTACACTGTCAGTTAACCTTCCCTTCCTATGCAATCCTTTACCATCACTGAGATTTTGTTTTTGTACGAAGCTTTCAGTCGCCGAAGTCTTGATCCCATTCGCTTCTGTGCATTTCCAGTACACTTAAATTTCTGCACTACAGCTTCATTACCATAGGGCTTTAGTTCCTGAATACGTTTGAAACTTTTAGAATCACAGGCTCCCAGGTAATTCACATATCGCACTTTATCACACCCAGCAGCATCAGCTACTTCCATTCCTCCAATACTGCCACTGTAGTTAGCGGTGCAATTGTTTTCATGTGTACTTTGATTTTCTGCGGACACCTACAATATTTAGATATTACTGCTACATACTGGTAGCAGATACTACACCATGAAGAGATGTTTGTCCCCGTTTATGCCAGGTACCATCGAATGCTGCAATGAAGTCTCTGTTACCACTGTTTTCTATTACTGCCTCTTGCACAGCTTTCTTCATAGATTCCATACAGACATCTTCTACTTTACACTCTATGAATCTATTACAGTTCGTAAACTTTGTTGGGGGATTTGGAAGATTCATCATGCTACAGAAAATTGCATCGGCAGTAGCACCCTGACCAGTTGTCTGCAAAGCATAAATAAACCTAATGTGTTCATAGATTTTGCTACCTATTTCTTCATTTTGAGTTACTGCAACACTGTTCCAGAAGGTCCTACGTGATTTTTTATAGCGAGTTCTAGACCGACTTCACTACACTAAATACATCTTACACAGTTTGCAAAAATTCCGTTAAGTACTGGCATATCAAATATTTCATTCACACTCGATTCACCCATAAAACATTCATACTTCTCACTAAGTGAACCAAGCTTCCTCTGCGAAGTGCTTTCTTTCTCACTTTCAACGCAATGGACACATGTACCATCAAGGTTAGGTTCACACACTTGGCTATCGTCTTTATTGTTTATGGTAATAACACCTACCTTTGGCTTTTCAACATTTCTCCTTTTCTTAAAAGGCTTCACAGGAGTTCTAGTCTAGTCCTTCAATAAAACAGAGACTTCAATGAACAGAATTCACTACGAATATTTTCAGGTTTTACAAAAGACTAAATAAACATGAAGCACACGACAATAGAGCGAGCGATATATCTCGAACTATAAGAGGTTAGCACAACACTTGTTTTGTAACACGTATTTGCTCTCACATCACTAAAATGTACATGATGAGCATGTAGATTCAAAAGTACAACATTTGACATCAGTTTAACAGCGCCAAAGTGAGTCATGCTCATGCAGAATATATTTCAAAAATATTTTAAAAATAGTTGTAGTCTTCTGAACTGAATAAATTACGTATCAATTGAAAGGGGACAGTCTGCAGATTTTTAAAATACAAAAAGTAAAAACTGAACCTTTCCGGAGCCCCTTAACACGACAAGTGGACCCTACGGACTGGCGATGTTGGAGTGGGTGGCGATTTGAGCAATGGTGTGCAGATATTTGTACATCTCGGAAACAATGTAATGTTTTGAAAAATGGCTACGTCTCATTCTGATATTCTGAACGGACTATGAATTTTAACAATTGCTTGGTGTATGGAATGTGTTGAAGATTAGTAATTTATAAAAGTGTATAGAACCATGTAATGTTTCCACATTTGGAATATCCTACCTGCGAATATGGTTGCTATCTTGAAAATTATTTTACATTATGACAAATTATCCAATATCTTAAATAGTGGCTTAAACAATTAATGATAATAATCATCTGACTCCAAAAAAATATAGCTACCAAAGTACAATATCAAAGTTCAGAATCTAACAAGAGCAGGGACAAAATTGGCAGTGGTAAATTATAAATGTCCAAACTTTCAGTATCTGTTAAATGGTTTAAATGGCTCTGAGCACTATGGGACTCAACTGCTGAGGTCATTAGTCCCCTAGAACTTAGAACTAGTTAAACCTAACTAACCTAAGGACATCACAAACATCCATGCCCGTGGCAGGATTCGAACCTGCGACCGTAGCGGTCTTGCGGTTCCAGACTGCAGCGCCGTTAACCGCACGGCCACTTCGGCCGGCTCAGTATCAGTTAACGCGTAAGTTAATGAGTTTCAAGTAATTCAAAGTATGTGACCAGGAAGTCAGAATGTTTGCCTTTCGAGTACTGTACGTCCATACTCCTATATCTGACTTTACATATTCGCTCACTAACTATTGTACATCAGGATCTCTAGTATTAACTTCAAAATTAGCCATATTTTATAATTACACAGTTTCTTGCAAAACTAACTGCGTCATTGAAATCAGCACGTTCAAAAAAACCAAATCAATAAGAAATTTTAACGGAACAGAGTTTACATAATATTTCGAAATAAGAGCCATACGTGACTCATTACGTAAGTAACTTTATTGAAAATATAATAAAATTCACAAAAAATAGTTATTTATAAGGATAGAAAACGAACAGATCGACAGTACCTAACTTCCTACGTCTTATACTCCAGGTATACTATTCCGTAAATCTGACATACCACGATCAGCTCATATACACTGTCAGGAACGGCTCCAAAGAAAGAAGAAGGAATTAAAACACCCTCTAAAACAAATAAAAAGCTCACCAGACAAAACCCCAGTCACCGTCTTAACACGTCACCTTCCACCGCTGATGTTATGTCATGGCAGTGAAGTGGTGTATGTAGTCGGCTGGACAGAGTCTGCGCAGTAGGATGCGTCCACGTGGAAACGTGACAGAATCGCAGGCAGGAGCTATCGTGTTTGGACGTGTCCATGACAACATAGTTAATGAAGTTGCTTGATTTGTTTGCATATCGACGCGAACTGTACACAATAAGTACAATGAATGTTGTACCACCATAGCTACGTAATCCATCGCAAGAACAGCGGTCGTAAAAATACGCTAACCGAGGAACCGCAGACGAGCGTCACGTGAACCAGTTTCAAACCTGACAGGTATCCACCTCAATCAGTTTCTGAGCAAATATAGCGAAGGCAACTGCATACAATGGACATTTGCAGTCGGATATCTCGCAAAATGCTATTACTCACAGTGACGCATAAAGCTGCACCTACTCAGTATATCAAACAACACAGAATTTGGACAGAAGGTGACTGGGGTGACACAGAGTGGTTCGATGAGTGACGGTTATCTCTTTTCCTATGAGCCAAGGCATCGAATACACTGACGGGTGAATGAGAAGTGTACAACACTGTGTGTGGACAGTGTAGTTCAGGCCAGAGGTTGTTCTGTAATGTTTTGAAGCGTTTTGCTTACAATGGCTTGGGCTCACTCATACAGGTTACCGTGAACATGTACATCTACGTTTACTTCGACATTCACAGTGAGCGAGTGTTAGCCCTTCTTCTACATCTCCAGCTGTGGGCATTCCAAGATGACAACATGAGAGAGGACAAGTTACTCTCTTGCCTTTTTTTGTATACAGAAAATTTTTAAAAGCCAGCCGGTGTGGCCGTGCGGTTCTAGGCGCTTCAGTCTGGAACCGCGTGACCGCCACGATCGCAGGTTCGAATCCTGCCTCGGGCATGGATGTGTGTGATGTCCTTAGGTTGGTTAGGTTTAAGTAGTTCTAAGTCCCATAGTGCTCAGAGCCATTTGAACCATTTTTGAACCAAAATTATTACAGATTTTTTTACAACCTGACGCACCTGGAGCGACACTCCAGAAAGTTAACGGCCTGAGCAGACATTGATGGAGCCTGGTAGGGCGGTAAAAGCATGAGGTATTTTTATGGTTCTTAGCTCGTAGAAACGGCATGTTTGGAGTTCGAAGCAATTGGCGGCGAGCCATCCCTCAGTAAATCTTGCCGGACAGACCCACAGCCGTACAGGGCAGACAGAGCAGCCCCTTGTCGAGACAGGTCTGCAGCAGAACAATGCCGCTATAGCTGCACTGGCGCCAGCTGCATTGGCGACGGACTGAAGGGACGCAACTACACAGTGGAGTCGTGAACTGGGCATTGTGTGCAAGGCCACCCGTAATAAAAATTCACAAGTTTTCGTGTATGCCGATACTGCAAATAGGCCTGTGACTCACTTCCATCGGCTGCCTCGGTTGTATAAGAATCTCTGGCGTCTGAGAAACATTTAGAGATAGAATCTTTATTACACCTCATAGCTAGGACTAACAAACTCCAAGGCACAGGCGATTTAGATAAAGATCTTTAAGATTGTATCTGCTCGCTTGTTGCCGCGGGAAGCGCCGCGACTTTGGAGAAAAACATCTTGCCCCTCCGCGAAAACTTATAAAAAGCCAGTAATTGGCCGTTTCCTCTTTTTCCAGAGACACGGGTTTCTTAACTCTTGCTCTAGTTCGACATGAGTTTGTGCTGTCGTGTGGGACAGGAGATTTAGCGCCTCTAGAGCCTTGTGATTGGCTCAAGACGGAATGAAGGCGGTGTCGTTCGTGCACTTTGCGGGAAAACGGATTTTTTTTTCTCTGAACTGGTGTGAAGCACTCGGGTGCTGGACTTTGGTATGGTAAGAAGACTTCTGGTCGAAGCTCTGGCATGTGTGTTTGGTACTTGGGACCTGTCCTGAGACTGACATCACTTGTGAGTAGTTGGACTGGAGAGCCTGTGGAGAATGTGGAGAAGTTCTTACTGTACCAACAGCATGACTTCAAACGTCTTGGACTACTTGTTTGCCCAGGTCACACTAATTCGTTTTTGGTTTACCTGTCTCTACGTTTGGAATCCTTGTGTGCTCTGTCGTAAAAGTGAGCCAAATTGGTCCTTGGTACGACCAGCGAACGGGTGTGTCACACACTAAAATCTACCGTGATTTCAGGGCTCTGGTAGGAAATAAATTGCGATCCATCTGCTTGATCGCTAGACCGTGAGATTTTTGTATTTCTTTCGTGGCCACGATCAATTCACAGGTGCCGCCTCACGTCTCGTCTCCGCCGCACACATCTCGCCAGCTGCAAGTCACATCGCCGCACGATGAAAACAGGGTAACGTACTGCTGCTCCGACCTTGTCAGGGCACCCAGATCTCAATCGCCACTTGCTCTCAGCAGCACCTATATAGAGAAAACTATGCAGATTTCAACTCTCAAAGTCTGCTTAGCGTCAGATCAGTTCAGACTGCGTTGTCCACATTTTTAGGGTCGGATTACTTGACTCGTTTCTGCCACCCAGGATCCTTGTCCATTGTGGTCTTAAACCACCTGTTAGTTGGTTACGATATTCGATCATAACATGTTTAGCATAATGTATGTCTGTCTTTGTTTGGGAAAATAAATGTTGTTAGTAAACTAAATTTTTCATACATTCTCAATCTTTTTATATAGTCAGCCCCACGGGTTAACTTTCAAACACACGTATTCGCAGGGCCACACGCATACATTCCTGTTTCGAAGAATACTCAGTCACCACGTGCTACTCGATTGACCTGCTTAATCTTCCGACTTCACTCCCATACAAAATGTCTGGACTTATTTGGAACAGTGGGTGAAATGTATCAACCAATACCCTGCAACTTGTCAGCTCTACGCTATCTCATTAACAGTGAGTGGCTTAAGATGGATAAGGTATAGAAAAAATGCGTTCGCAGTTGCGAATACGATTAGACATCACCTGTACAACTAATTCATGACATCTTAAATTTTTTTGTGCTGGACCGGTACTCGAACCCAGATTTTTCACTTCACGCGAGCAGTCGTCTTAACCATTTCGGTTATCCGAGCACTCTCCCCCAGACCGACCCAAACATCCATATGTCATCGTGTGTCCACCTCCTGCACTCACACAGCTGCTGTGATTCTCACAAAGGGAGAGACTTATGTATTATAGTCGCGGCCTGACAAGGCGTTGTCTGTGTACTATGCAATGTCCTTCAGACATTCTTGAGGATTTACGTTGTTGGTAACGTTACTATCAGACTTACCGTTTGGCGGCGATTTTGGTACGGCGACGTAGGTTTGAAACATAAACATCAGTATCCATTACAGATGCAGATAGTCAACATGGGCCTGGACAAGATGAGCAGGGCTTTCCTCGTAAACCTGTTTTATCAAAACAACAGCAACAGTACTGTAGCTCTTCGCGAGTATCGACGCATTAAAGGAATACGGAGAGGTCACATTTCCGCACTGGGGATAAAGAACACGATTCAGAAGTTCGAATTAACTGGCGATTTGTGAATTGCTCCTGAGAGAGGCCGATGGCCAATTGCGCCAAAAATTGTTGAGGAAGTTACTGTTGCCATGGCTGAGAATGCTGGAAGCAATGTGCGATCTTCAAGCAGTGCACAAGCTGTGTCACGATAGCTGAACAATCCATGGTACACCGAAATGTGCTGCGAACATTATGAAGTGGTATCTCTAGTGCGGTTCCAGGTTGTCGTGGATGCAGGTGATCGTCATATTCAGCAATGTTTATAATCTGGAATGTAAATATGGTACGCAGTTAACAGATTTCATCTTCTCAAGTGGAAATTGAAATGTGTTTCTTTCAATCGTTTATTCACTTTCGCAAGTCCTTGCAGATATTTTCACCAAGTTTCATTGTCCTACGATTGCTTGTCTGTCTTGGGAGGTCTCTCAAGTACCGATACCACCGTGTATAGTCGATTTCATCCTTAGGTATCGCACCTGCATCAAAAATCTGGTGTATATCAATATAAATTGTGACGCAGATGTACGAAAATATTGACATTATTAGTGCAATAAATTAGACGGCTGAAAAGGTCCACAATGGACTCTTAAGAAAAAAATACAGTTCAAAAGAAACAAAACACTGTAAGAGATGAAAAACATAATAGCAATAGTTAAGGAACATATGAATTAAAATATGACAGCTACGACTCTAAATACGTAGCAATAAATGCCAGGAACCTAAGCTACAGGTCTGCCGCTACGTGACTCCTGCCATCAAGAAGTTAATACGCAGCCACGGTGGTTGTGGAATACTGCTACGAGGAAGACTCTTCTGCGGCACGACAAAAATATTTTGGTAATCGATCAGATCTCTTTCTTTGTCAGTTTCGCTACGTATCCAGTGACGACGGCCCACTAATAGCATACGGAAAAAAAATAATTTCATCCAATAAACCTACTTATTCTGAACAAGATAGGAAAAACTTCGTTTTACAAAGACGAGGATACATTGGCCTTTGACAATGTTCATCTATCCCTGAACACCAGCAGATACTGAAAAAGATCTCAGTACAGGGCTCGTAATCCAGATTGCGTAAGACGAAACTGAACGAGGACATGGCCCGGCCTAAGAGCCAAGAATGGTTTTTGTCCAATGAGAAAGGCCGCGAAAGCCAGCAAACTTACATAAAAAATCTTAGCTTAGGTCTGTCACTCCTCTTGATTGTGCCTCGAAGACAACCGAAAACAATAAAGGCTTATGAAAGAGAATGGCAGTCGTAACCAGCCTTGTAGGCAACTGACGATGCTGCTCCGCCGAATCCTCATCGGGAACACGTGTCGTTGTTCGTGGAGAGATGCTGGAGGGATACCCAAGGGACATGCGGAGGAAAATTAAGAACACAGATTTAGGACGAGCGATCTCCTGCACCGGCCGGATCTTCCTGCGTCTGATTAGTGGCTCACTTAATTAGAGAGCTCATTAACATGGAGACATCTGCGAGCTAACGCGCTGTCCCACTAAGCACCCCTCGCCCCATTCCCTGCCCCCCCCCCCCCCCCCTCCCCGCTTGCCACCCACAGCTGACTTCACCAAATATTGCAGAGAAAAAGGAAAAACTATAATTAGCTTCAGGGTGGTTGGCACAGAATATCATCGTGCAGAAGCCCCTCATGAATATATCAGGACTCCAGCTTTCCCGAGCAAGATAAGTTCTCGAGGAGTTAGCCTGAGCAGGAGGCAAAAATCAGTAGGAAAAAACGTGGTGCTACTTAAGTCGATTCTTCTTCTTTTTCTTGTGCCTTTGTCCCGCATCATCCGCCTCCTTGGCTAAGCAGTCAGCGCGTCTGACTGCCACGCAGCGGCCCCGGGTTCGATTCCCAGCCCTGTCGGAGAAATTTCTCCACTGGGGGAGTGGGTGTTGTGCTGTCTGCATCATCATTTGGTCATCACAGACATGTAAGTCGCCCAACGTGGGGCATCTGAAAATACTTATAAATCAGCGGGAGAATTTCCCCAGGTGTGGACCCCGTGCCATCAATGCAATAGGACCATTTCATTTCATTCGTTCCACAACTGTGCGGGATGGGCGTGATTGGTAAGAGATTTGTGAGGATTAATTTAAGGAGTGGTCGAATGCTCCTCCTCTCGCTACCCCCTCTTGGGACGGAGTATGTGCACACAACGTATCTGCGTGTAGGATTATTCGTGTGAAAGTGTGTAAAAGTTTTATAAATGTTTGCGAATCGTGTAAGTAACGCGCGGTACCCACCTAGTCGGATGCAGGCAACTGCTTAGGAACCACGTTCAGGCTGGCAGCCACACTGACCTCTGGATTCGATTCGGGGCAGGAACACCTCCCCATAACTCAAGCCGCTTTATGACGCATGGCTATCCGGGCAGGTGTGCCAATGAAGCGGATTCTTAAGGAAAGAGTCATTACCAGTTGCTCAGATTGCTTTCTTACCTATTGTTTCCTGTGTACTCTAACCAAAAACCTGTTTGTTTTTCTAGCTGATTACAGGTAGAGTCTTATTGCAAAAAAATATAAGGAGTGATTGTTTCCCTTGGAGAACCACACCGCGTAATTTGAACCACTAAAAATATGCCGTAAAACTGATTATTGTTGACTGTGCTTTGAAACGCAGAGATTGGTGTTCCAGTACCCAGCTAGTTTACAGTGAGTTTCTACGTCCTTTGAAATAAATTACTACTCGAACAAGCCCCGTGGCCGGTTTACGTCGCCACCACTGTGCTGTTTAAAGTTGTAGTGTACACAAATGCCAAAATGGGAGATAATGAGATAAGGCTCGTGGAAACGAAAATTAGTTCAAATCATGGCAAAGGCATCTGTAAACTGAAGGCGATCGCTGCTGTCAGCAGCAGCGGGACTTACGCAAAATCAATGGCGAAGAGGAAAAATGTGTACCGAACCCGGATTCGAAGTTGGGATCTCCTGCTTACTAGGCAGGTGTGTTAACTACTGCGCCATCCGGTACACAGCATTATGGCAACTGCCTCACGGCCGATCCACATTCCCACCGAGCGCCATCTATCCGCAGGCCATGTCCATTGTACTCTCGTTCGTTACTCTGAGATTCCCACAGGAAATCGCACTTATCTGTGCATCCGCACTGAAGAAAGTGGATCCATTGTCCAGCTAGGCATATCAATGTCAATGATATGGGTGCATGGGGTCTGTTCTTTCGGACATGTCTGGAAGAGCAGATACCACGCCTTCGTATAAAGGCATCTGTAGCTGATGAGATACTTACACGGCTCTATATAGACTGTGCAGAGAACTATGCAGAGTAGCTATGAGAGAGGAGTTGTGCGTAATGCAGAGGGTTACAGACAAAATTCCAAGAGAGTTAGTTCCAAGAACTCAGGCTATATATTACTTCCTCATATACAAAAGTCGCGAAATGATTGCGAAGAAATAGTCAGAGAAATTATAACTCATAAAAGTTTTCAGGAGTCACGAATTGAACAAGAAAGCGGGAAATGACAACTGCATCTGAAGTACCCTCCACCACACACCGTAAAGTGGATTACTGAGTATAAATGTAGATGTATCCTGTACACTTTAGAACGACGGCGACGAGGTGCGACCCTGTAATTTCTCTTAACGCCTCCCTTGCATTCTATCTTAGCACTGTTCCCGCAGACGTGTCGATCTTAGTCGAACACATTTATCTGACGTGAAAGCAGAATAAAATTTCTGCGACCATGTAAAGTTCGTGGAGAGAAGTGGAATGTTAACCCGGTACGGAACTCCTCTGAAATGACGTTGTGCAAATAATTTCATAGTAGATATTGAACGCATCTCACGGTAAGAATGTATTCATTACAATGAACACCGAGACAGCGAGTGGGTCAAAATGATTTGCTGTCAGAAAATATGTATGAGGAACAGGAAAAATTTCAGATGAAAAAGTAGGTTGTTTCTTCCACATTTGTTATTTTACACACGGTCGTATGACGGAAAATATCCAGTAAAATCTGCACAAAAAAGTCATCTTGTTGCCTCTCACATGTTCTAACCCACCGTTTTGTACCGTGCGAGGTGGCGCAGTGGTTAAGAGACTAGACTCGCATTCGGCCGTCCTGATTTAGGTATTCCGTGATGTCCCTAAATCGCTCCAGGCAAATGCCGGGATGGTTCCTTTCAAAGGGCACGGCCGACTTCCTTCCCCGTCCTTCCCTAATCCGATGAGACCGATGACCTCGGTGTCTGGTCTCCTTCCCCAAAACAGACCAAACCTAAATCGCTACAGGCAAATGCCGGGATGGTTCCTGTGAAATGGCACGGCCGACTTCCTTCCCATCCTTCTCTAATCTGCTGGAACCGATGACCTCGCTGTTTGCTTCCCTCAATCAAATCAACCAACCACTGTTTTGTAATAACACAACAGTAATAATACTTAACACTGTTCAGCATATCTCACTGGAACAGAAGCGTGGTTTGTTCAAATAATTCCCAATACTCTGGGAATACAAAAGAGTAGTGCATCGACGTTTTCTTGCTAAAAACAGTCTCAAAAATTGTGAAATTGTTTTCTTGTGATCTTTCTATATTCTTCGTAGTTTACTCAATATTCCATGTTGACAAAGTACGTCTCGAGGCATGATAATTCCTGCATTAAGAAGAAGAGTTCAGGGTCGTGTTTTTTTTATATGCAGAAATATAACTCCTAGAAATAATTAGTACACTCTTTTAGAGGTTTCCAATTCACTCAAGATTTATTATTGCAAAAGTGCTTATGGAATGTGTGAAGTGATTATATTTACAGAGCAATATTAAAAGCGTTTCTGAGGTACCAGATACCGAAACATGTTAAAACACCCCCACGCCGGCATTGACACCACAACAGCTTACTACAAAATTCGTCACACAACTAACTGCCACCTGCCAAAAGCAAAAAAGTGAGGATATACACAACTATACAAACGTACTATAAGACAGTACTCAAAAATTATCTCTTGAGTAAAATTTATAGTCTTGAGTTTGATATTATAGCTCGCAGAATTAATGCTGAAAGTAATAACCAATAACTGTAAAAACATTAATAATAATAACTAATTTTATTAATTTTTTTAAGATTTCAAAATATGACTGACAATTATTTGCACTTCGTCTTGCATCCAAATCCACTCTTCATTACATATTTTTACATTCGTATATAAACAATTTGTACTTTAACACCAGCTAGAACATAAATGAAAATCATCAATTAATTTTGTACGAGAAATGTTACTGGATCGGGTGGTGACTTTCTTATATGTATCTTGTTCTGTACTATAAAATAAGTATCAGGTCTATATAATGTGTAACCAGATACTCTCGTTTGAGACTCACGATTGCAGCTGGTACTAGCAAGTTACCGATAAGGAGATTTAGCTGTAGCGAGTAACAACGCGGTACTCACAGATACAAGCGTCGAAAGCGTAAATGCACCCAGTCTTATCTGAATTTCATAATATTTCGCTTTGGCGAGAGTTTTAGCGCTTACGCGGATTGCTGAAATGCTTTCATTTGCCGCCGATAAGGAAGCAGAAACAGAGAGGCGATCCGGCATTGGGAGCTGTGTAGATGGGTGGCGCTAAGCTGCTGTTTGAGCAGACATTGGCGCCGGTCGGCGCTGTTTGGATTCGTTCCGGCGAGTTAATATTTACGGGCGCGGATTACTACGGCGCGAACACGCGGCCATTGTCCGGCCGCTGGGGGACGCCGCGCCGCCGATCCATCAGGGCCGGCGGCGGTGGAGGCGGCGACTCTGGCGCCGCGGGGGGCTGCGCGCCGCAGGCAGCGGCCAGTGCTCGCTCCAAGGCAAAGCTTGCCTGTCACCATCGCAACTTTCAGAACTGATCTTCCTTCCGCGAATGCTAAATCGAAGACAGTCTGAAAAGTTGATTCTATACCGAGCATTTGACCTAAGGACATCACACACATCCATGCCCGAGGCAGTGAACCTAACTAACCTAATGACATCACACACATCCATGCCCGAGGCAGGATTCGAACCTGCGACCGTAGCGGTCGCGCGGTTCCCGACTGTAGCGCCTAGAACCGCTCGGTCACTCCGGCCGGCCGCAAGGGACATTCCATTTCTGAAATCGTTAGGGAATTCAATATTCCAAGACCCACAGGATCAGAAATGTGCCGATAATACTATACTTCAGGCATTACCTCTCACCACGGACAACGCAGTGACCGACGGCCTTCACTTAACGACCGAGAGCAGCGGCGTTTGCGTAGAGTAGTCACTACAATCATACAAGCAACATCGCACGAAATAACAGCACAATGTAGGGAGTACGGCGCACGTATCCGTCACGACAGTGCGGCGAAATTTGGAGTTAATGGGCTATGGCAGCAGACGACCGTCGCCAGCGTCTTTGCTAACGGCACAACATCGCCCGCAGCGGCTCTCCCGAGCTCGTGACAATATCGGTTGGATCCTAGACAACAGGACAGAGGTGGCCTCGTGAGATGAGTCCCATTTTCAATTGGTAAGAGCTCATTGTAAGGTTCGACTGTGGCCCAGACTCCACGAAACCATGGACCGAAGTTGCAAATTGGAAATTTGTGGTAAGATTTTATGGGACCAAACTGCTCAGGTCATCAGTACCGATGCTTACACATTACTTAATCTAACTTAAACTAACTTACGCTAAGGACAACACACACACCAATGCCCGAGGGAGGACTCGAACTTTGGACGGGGGAACCACGCGAACCGTGACAAGGCGCCCATAGACTGCGCGGCGGACCGAAGTTGTCAACAAGGCGCTGTGCAAAAAATGGCTCTGAGCACTATGGGACTTCACATCTATGGTCATCAGCCCCCAAGAACTTAGAACTATTTAAACCTAACTAACCTAAGGACAGCACACAACACCCAGTCATCACGAGGCAGAGAAAATCCCTGACCCCGCCGGGAATCGAACCCGGGAACCCGGGCGTGGGAAGCGAGAACGCTACCGCACGACCACGAGCTGCGGACGCGCTGTGCAAACTGGAGGTAGCTCCAAAATGGTGTGGGCTGTGTTGACTTCGAATGGACTGGATCACTTGGTCCAACTGATCCGAACATTGACTGCAATTGGTTATGTTCGGCTACCTGGGTACCATTTGCAGCCATTCATGAACTTCATGTTCCCAAACAAGGAGGAAATTTTTATGGATGGTAGTTCGTCACGTCACCGGGTTTTTTAGTAACATTTTGGGAAATTCAAGCGAATGATTTGGGCATCCGCCGAACATTTTGGGAACATAATAGAGATATTACACTTTTGCAATTATGGACGCAGCATGGCTCAACATTTCTGCAGGGTACTTCCAACGACTTGTTGAGCCCACGTCGCGTCGGGCTGCTGCACTGAGCAACATGATATTAGGAGGTATCCCATGACTTTTGTCACCTCAGAGTATTATAAACATATTCCACACAGGGTCGATTGTATGATTATTATAGCAATGAGTATGCTTGAGATGAAATAATAATGACTTCAATCAAAGTTTATAAGGTTTATTCCCAATCCAGTGTCACTTTTAAAAGCTTCTTCTAATTTCACGATAGTACATGAACTTTTCAACCAGCTTCGAGCTACCACACATAACTTTACAGATTTTCTGCATTCAGTAGGTATAGTAATCTGAGTGAGCCACTATTATAATCACTGTATATTATTCTCAAATTAATCCAGCAAGCAGTGCGCTTCAGGTAAGAGAGAACTGCTGGTACCTCATCTTATGTACAACGTGACTACTGCTTGTGATTAGTTTTCTAAATAGAAAACGTTACATTAAGAGACTGAGCCATGTATGCTCATTGCACGTAACATCTGTACAACTTTGGTTACTTATACATCCTTGGAGCCAAATTATGAACTTGTTACATGTTAGTAAGATCGTAACATTCGTTCCAATGTTCGTTTATGTCCGCTATTAATCTAGCGCAACGTTGTACCTATCCTTAGATACGTTGTATTCATTGTAAAATCGCAGTCACATAGCGCTATAACATCATTTCTTTTATTTATACTTCATGTAGAAGAGGACATTTATACAGGGAACGTCCAGTATATTTATGTATTCCGAATAGTGAGCAGAAGGCAGATAGCCTACAGCTCCTCGCTTCTGGATCATTCACAGCAATAGCTTCAATAGGCGGACTGTCGCGACATGACTTATTGACGAAAAAAAAGGTTCTAATGGCTCTGAGCACTATGGGACTCAACATCTGAGGTCATCAGTCCCCTACAAAGTAGAGCTACTTAAACCTAACTAACCTAAGGACATCACACACATCCATGCTCGAGGCAGGATTCGAACCTGCGACCGTAGCAGTCGCGTGGTTCCGGACTGAAGCGCCTAGAAGCGCTCGGCCACCGCAGCCGGCTATGGACGACAAACTACGGTTCCTAAATGCTAATATGCTAATAATGACTGTAATATATCTCTTCCTTGCTATGTTGATGGGATGCGTCCTTTATTATTCTGTACGCCAAAGCCGACCGGCGTTCAGGAGGATGATCATTTTATTCACCACGGAGAAACTTGCTTAAGGTCATGTGACTTCCCACAACTATAGATGTTTTTCAGAACCCATTTGATAGCTAAGAAAGCCCTGGTAGGAAGCAGCACTGTACAGGAGAGCGATGTTAGTGGAAGCAGGAACTTGCCTATGCTCCCGAGTCAGATAAGCTAAAAGGGCTAAATGTTACATAAATTGGTGGAGCCGTATGCGGCTCGCGAAATTGAAGAGGCAGTCAATAGTCTTCACGAAATCTTGTGCCATCTACTGCCGAGCTGATGTTTTATAGTGTTTAACTTCTTCTAGTGCGGAGTTAATGCTTCTTCGTGATCATGGAAGATAGTTTTCAAATATGTAAAAGCTATAAGAATCAGAAGTGCGTTTCATGTGGGGCGTGGAATTTTGTTTAATACTTTTCCGGTGTGCACACATACTAAGCAGGCAGAAGCTTTAGATGTGGCGTTCAACAAGATGGGCTCGAGAAGGTTTAATCTAAGCCAATAAAATCCGTTTGTTTCCGCGGAAATATGAGTGTGGTGTTACAAAACATCCAAGGTGTGAGTCTATTCTGGTAATGTGGGATACCGCTCCTTACTTCAAACTTCAGGCAGTACTCTAAGTGACTGCATCACTCTTGAGCAACACCAATGTAGAACTGTGCACAATGGAGATCTGACTTCATCTAATTAATATTTTGGCCCTAATGATGAAAAAGAGGTGAGCGTAATTTAATAGATTCTCCACTACTTCAACTGTCTCCCAAGTAAATTTCTTTAAAAAGAATTGTAGGCTCTAATTTCTACTGAAATTAAATACACACATCACGAAAAGTTTTGCATCACCCCGGGTCCCAGAAATCCTGAAGATAGAAGTTGTCTGTCAGTATTGTATCACAGACGCAGTCCCTTTGACTGTTCAGAGATGTCACTAAACCCGCCCAAAGATGTAAACAACCACGCATGAGCAGCGCCTATTAGACGGAGGGGGTCCGACAGCCGATTAGTCCCAGTCATTCCACCAAGAAGGAGGTACACGGGTAGTGTTGTCTGTATTTCAACCATGTCTAGACGGTCAATGCCGCATTATTACTTCGTGACAAGAAGGGATCTCAACAAAGGAAGTGTCCAGGAGTCTCGGAGTGAACCAAAGCGATGTTGTTCGGATATAGAGGAGATACAGAGAGACAGAAACTGTCGATGACATACCTCGCTCAGGCCTCCCAAGGGCTACTACTGCAGTGGATGACCGCTACCTACGGATTATGGTTCGGGGGAACCCTGACAGCAACGCCACCATGTTTAATAATGTTTTTCGTACAGCCACAGGACGTCGTGTTACGACTGTGCGCAATAGGCTGCATGATGCGCAACTTCACTCCCGACGTCCATGGCGAGGTCCATCTTTGCGACGACGACACCATGCAGCGCGGTACACATGGACCCAACAACATGCCGAGTGGACCGCTCAGGGGCATCACGTTCACTTCGCCGATGAGTGTCGCGTATGCCTTCAATCAGACAATCGTCAGAGACGTGTTTGGAGACAACCCGGTCAGGCTAAACGCCTTAGACACACTATCTAGCGAGTGCAGCCAGGTGGAGGTTCCCTGCTGTCTTGGGGTGGCATTATGTGGGGCCGACGTACGCCGCTGGTGGTCATGGAAGGTGCCGTAACGACTGTACGACATGTGACTGCCATCCTCCGACCGATATCGCAAACACATCAGCAGCATATTGACGAGGCATTCGTCTTCACGGACGACAATTCGCGCCCCCATCTTGCACATCTTGTGAATGACTTCCTTCAGGATAACGACATCGCTCGACTAGAGTATCCAGCATATTCTTCAGACATGAACCCTATCGAACATGCCTGGGATGGACTGAAAAGAGCTGTTTATGGAGGACGTGACCCAACAACCACTTTGAATGATCTACGCCGAATCGCCGTTGAGGAGTGGGGCAACCTGGACCAACAGTGCCTTGATGAACTTGTGGATAGTATACCACGACGAATACAGGCATGCATTAATGCAAGAGGACGTGCTATTGGGTATTAGAGGCACCGGTGTGTACAGTTATCTGAACAACCAACTCTGAAGGCTTCGCTGTTTGGTGGTACAACATGCAATGTATGGTTTTTATGAGCAATAAAATGTGCGGAAATGATGTTTATGTTGATATCTATTCCAATTTCTGTACTGATTCCGGAATTCTCGGAACCGAGGTGATGCAAAACTATTTTTAATGTCTGTATGTTGAATGTAATTACATAGATGACTGCACAGATTTATTATTAGAAAAACGTAAGTACGAAATACAATGAGCCAATATAATTATTCTTAATTAGAATGAAGACGGAAATCGGTACATTGCAGCTGACAAAGTAGGGAAGGGATGGAGTCCTACACTACTGTTCCCAGTTAAAATATGAATAACGCAGTCTGACCATTATTCCCCGGAGTGACAGATACACTATGTGATCAAAAGTATCCGGACATCTGCTGAAAATGGCTTACAAGTGCGTGGCGCCCTCCATCGGTAATGCTGGAATTCAATATGGTGTTGGCCCACATTTAGTCTTGATGATAGCGTCCACTCTCGCAAGCATACATACGTTCAATCAGGTGCTAAAAGGTTTCTTGGGGAATGGCAGCCCATTCTTCAGGGAGTGATGAACTGAGGAGAGGTATCGATGTCGGTCGGTGAGGCCTGGCACGAAGTCGGCGTTCCAAAACATCCCGAAGGTGTTCTATAGGATTCAGGCCAGGACTCTGTGCAGGCCAGTCCATTACATGGATGTTATTATAGTGTAACCACTTCGCCAGAAGCGGTGCATTATGAACAGGTGCTCGATCCAGATGAAAGATGGAATCGCTATCCCCGAATTGCTCTTCAACATTGGGTAGCAAGAAGTTGCTTAAAACATCAATGTAGGCCTATGCTGTGATAGTTCCACGCAAAACAACAAGATGTGCAAGCTCCCTCCATGAAAAACGCGTCCACACCATAACACCACCGCCTCCGAATTTTACTGTTGGCACTACACATGCTGGCAGATGACGTGCACCGAGCATTCGCCATATCCACACCCTGCCATCGGATAGCCACATTGTGTACCGTGATTAGTCACTCCACACAACGGTTTTCCACTGTTCAATCGTCCAATGTTTACGCTCCCTTCACCAACCAAGGCGTCGTTTGGCATTTACCGGCGCGATGTGTGGCTTATGAGCAGCCGTTCGACCATATTCTCACCTCCCGCCTAACTGTCATAGTACTTGCTGTGGATCCTGATACAGTTTGGAATTCCTGTGTGATAGTCTGGATACATGTCTGCCGATTACACATTACGACGCTCTACAACTGTCGGCGGTGTCTGTCAGTCAACAGACGAGGTCGGCCTGTACGCTTTTGTGCTGTACGTGTCTCTTCACGTCTCCACTTCACTATAACATTGGAAACAGTGGATCTTGGGATGTTTAGGAGTGGGGAAATTTCGCGTATAGACGTATGACACAAGTGACTCCCAATCATCCGGCCACGTTCGAAGTCCGTGAGTTCCGCGGAGCACCCCACTGTGCTCTCTCACGACGTCGAATGACTACTGAGTTCGCTGATATGGAGAATCTGGCAGTAGGTGGCAGCACAATGCACATGATATGAAAAACGTATTTTTTGGGGGGTGCCCGGATACTTTTGATCACATAGTGTATTCTAAACCGCTAACTGAACACTAATGCGCCGTTTGTATGTCGAGCTACGACTGTTGCTGTCTGCAGAGGCGAACTGAAAATCGACCAGAGTTGCCTTGCTCCTAGCACCGAGTGTACGGTGGACTTTGTGGCTGCCACAAAACACTTGCAATTCTAGCAGTCTGATCACAACTCCTCTTCGACACTCTAATCATGACCCACGTTCCCTACTCACAACAAACAAAATGGGGATCTCCTTTCTGTAACCTTGAGTTCCTTCCAAAACCATACGCTTCATGTGGAACTGCTTCAAAAATCACAATCCACCAACGGCTGCTGTGAACAGTGTTTTTCGTCACTAGCGTATTTTTAAATGTTTGCTACTGCCCCCTCCAACAGACCGACAGATCCTCTGCGACCAACCCTCTCTGAATTGCGATACTGAATACGCGCATTCCGGTACACCCTTCGAGATCACAGTCAGCTCGCCAATCAAATCATCTTTTCTCTTTTCGTGGAAGAAAACCAGGTCCCTGCAGAACATCAGCCTACCCCATCCGCCACTATTCCACCCGCAGGGGAAAGTGGTAACGGAGAGACTTCACATGTCACCAAGCTTACCTGAACTCAGCCCTTCCATTTTCTAAACTGCTCGCCATGAAGTGACTGCTTTGCTGTCTATGCCAGCAACACCCACTGCGCCCAACAGCCGCGTTAGCTGGCCATGAGGGAAACAGATATCCGCCATGAAAACGGTTCCTTCACCTCGAAATACAGCAAAAAAACTACGTTACGACCAATAGCGAGCCTGATCACTGTCAGTCCTCCATACCGTTCACTGAATTGCTAACAGTGTCTCCTTAACGTGACAGGAGTGCCCAAATCTGAATACGGACTATCAATGAGATCAATTACGTGAAAAAGAGCCGAGCCCACAGGAATAGCCTTCAGTGTTTCTGAGTGACATTATCCCTATTCACTTCAAACTGTATTCGTTTTATGTCGTTGTAGACATTATCCGCAGAAATTGCTAGGAGTGAGCTGGATGTGTTTTTATGAACTGTTGGTGGTATGCATATCTCAGTCCAGTCGTCTGATTTAAGAATCATTCTGAAAGTAGGCAGCTACAGCGCTTTTAATTATTGGCTTTAGAGCAGTAAGAAGTTCAACCCTGTCTCGCAAGTCAAAGTCGGATTGGCGACCCTTATTTAGTGTAGCAGGGCCGCCAATAAATGTTTCCACGTACATCAGCAGAACAGTAAGTCACGTATTTTGTGTCGAGCATGCTGTTTGATAAGAGTGTATAAATCGCGGCCGCGGCTGCGTGATGCCACAGAAGCTGTGAGGATGGACGAAGAGAAAATTTCATGGCACTCATCAACTGTGTGTGCGCGTGTGTGCACCTGTCACTAATTGATATTGCAAACGGCGGAGTGTTTTCTGGATGAATAGATTTTCATTGAGTATCTTAATTAAGTGTAGTGAAAGCATTTTTAAGTGACGACAGGCTTAGTATGTATTGAAGAAAATCTGTAAGGAATAAATTATGCAATGCTACCCTGCTACATTGTTTCTATGCTACAATGTCAGTTCATTCTGGAAAATAACTCACGGACAACGGAATTAAAAGCACAATATGTATAGTTTATTTCAGGGCATTTAGATTCTTTAGCAGGAAATATCGATCAATAAGCCACAGTCTAAAGCCTGTATACTGTCAGCATCACATTGTCTCTATGGTATTGCCTTTATATGTCCGCATCACATTGTCTTTATGATACAATGCGGTGCGGACAGTATACAGGCTTTAATCTGTGGCTTATTGATCGATCTTTCCTGCTAAAGAATCTAAATGCCCGAAAATATACTATACATATTGTGGCCGGCTGGAGTGGCCGTGCGGTTCTAGGCGCTACAGTCTGGAACCGAGCGACCGCTACGGTCGCAGGTTCGAATCCTGCCCCGAGCATGGATGTGTGTGATGTCCTTAGGTTAGTTACGTTTAATTAGTTCTAAGTTCTAAGCGACTGATGACCTCAGAAGTTAAGTCGCATAGTGCTCGGAGACATTATACATGTTGTACTTTTAATTCAGTGGTCCTTGAGTTATTTTCCAGAATGAATTGATATTAAATTTTTCAGTGAACATATAGTGTGTAGTGAGACGATCACTCTGTTGTAGAAATAATTCAAAGCCAATATCGCTTAAATACTGTTTACTGAATGACCGATTTCAACGCAGTGAAGGTGCCATCATCGGATCTGGATGTAGCTAAACATTTATAAACCATTTGGATATAACGATACTTGAGGCAGACCAGCTGATATAAAATCATTGTCACAAAAATAAAAAATTAAAAAAAACTGCTCTCATGGTATGATGGATTTATTTTTGTGACAGTATTTAAGCTTTTTGTGACAGTATTTAAGCGATCTTGGCTTGGAATTATTTTTGATATGAGAGAGTGCTCATTTCCTTAGCGGTGGCCGTAGCAGTAGACATTTTATTGCAGTCAGATGATAAATCTAGAGCCGTAGTTATGATGTCATATGCTAAAAAAAAATTCTAAGCGATTTTTTAATTAAGACCCTTTATGCAGTAGCTCAGAAGAGCCAAGTGTTAAGAAATAACTCACATTTGTACTGAACTTCAGCGCTCGGGATTGGAGGCAAGTCTAGATACTTTTAAATAAACTCCGTTTCCATTCCAAGAAAGAGGGCCGCACTGTCGTTTCAGGCGACGTATCACCGAGTGACGTCACGGAGCAGCACTAGCAGACTGCCGAGAGCAGTCGGTCCGCAGGAGGAATACCGCAGCTCGGGCCGGCCGCCGTGACAGCTACAGCTACGGCTGCGAGGTGAGGTGAGTGTGCAGTAAGAGGCAGCGCGATGGCCGCGCCGATACGGGCAGAGGTGGCGCTGCGGCTGTTTTGACTGGCGCGCTAATCCGCGCGGCACGCCCATAAAGCGGCGATAGCGATCCGGCAGCGGCGGTCATTATCGAGTGCGAGCTGCGAGCGGAGGCTCCATTTGTCACGGGCGGGCGGCGTATCGCGGCCGGCTGACTGATGGCGAGCTAATCGGCACGCGCAGCCGCCACCTGGATTACCCGGCCTGGCTGCCCGCGTCCGCGGATAATAACGTCCGCCAGAGGCGCGCCGATACGTGCCGGCCGAGCCCCGCTGTCTCTGCGCGCTGCGGCTGGAAGGCTCCGGAGCGAGGGGCAGGGGACAGGGGGCAGGGGCAGGGGCGTGGTCCGGCAGGCGCGCCGATAACGTCTCCTGCCTATCTGCCCCGGCATGCCCTGCATATTACCGTATGCTGCGCTCTCCAGATGCAAGTGTTAATGCCGATACACAACTGTCGAAACCGGACACCAAACGGAGGTGATGAATCGGACGCTTGAAAGTCGGATACTATAAACAACATTTACAGTGTACTTACAATACTTGCAGTCGGTCTTAACCAGTTGTCACTTTTTTGTTGTACGAGGGGTGTTCATAAAGTTTAATTAATACACAGAAATAAAAAGAAATTGAGGAAAGGTCAAATTATTTGGAAATAAAACAGATTAGAGAATCATTTGATGCACGTTTGAATGCTGCTCGAAATCATATAAAGCAAATGAGACTGTATGGTCTACATAATCCACTAGACAAGTAGCTTCTAGTACTCTTTAAAATTCTAACAGTCTACGTACTACGTCCGCCTGTTCCGGAGTGCAGTCTGGCGTTCACGCCATGCGACCACCTCGCACTACTTAATTTGTACACCTGAAAATGAGAACCCAATTTTCCCGAAACCACACTTGTTTACAATAACACAAGGTCACAACAAAAGTGGAAAGTTTCAGTCAAATTGGGGGAAAATGTTACATTGCTACTAAACGAGCGTAAACTTTACTACTCCACATTTTATTAAAAAAAAATGGTTCAAACGGCTCTGAGCACTATGCGACTTAACTTCTGAGGTCATCAGTCGCCTAGAACTTAGAACTAATTAAACCTAACGAACCTAAGGACATCACACACATACATGCCCAAGGCAGAATTCGAACCTGCGACCGTAGCGGTCGCCCGGCTCCACATTTTATTCAAAGGTAGACACAATTTACAGGTTAGGCACTCGTTAACTATCATTGTTAGAACTCCATTGGTATTTTACACAACAAATTAAGTACGAAATGCCCCGTTTTATTCCTAATGCAAACGTAAATTTTAGGGAAGTTTAGTAATCTAGAATTGAACACCAAACCTTAAATTCTCAGTTGGCACCTCATTTGTTAAATATGATGTCGGGCCTCATTCAAAGGCCCGTCAAATGTTTCTATAAATTATTTCATTTTTTTAGACAAATTCATTCACAAAACAAAAAAAAATAGTTTCATTACTGTCAGTCAAATATCACATCAACGTAACATTTTCGCGCAAAATTGTTAGGCCTTGGAGAGAAGAACATTGTTTCCTTAGTAGAAGCTGTTCGTGAAGTATTTCAGTTTCGTCTCCAACCAGAAGTTAAGTTTCCTTAATTACCCCTATTACTTGCAAGCATTTAAACCTTTTTTGTCCTCAACTAGACCTTATGTTGGTCAATTTGATGCCCCATTTTTCCATTTCCCATTCCTCGTTTGCCTAAGAAAATTCGAACAAAAATCTACTGTGTAATTTATAGGGACAGTTACTTCCCTCCGCTCAAACATTTGACCAAACACAAAGTTCCACAATTCATTTTTTTACATTTTGAAACGGTCTGCTTTTCGCCTCCTTCCGTAAAATTCGCTTTGCGCGTGTTTTTCTATACCACACAGTGTGTGATAAAGATACGCGCTGTGAGTCATTGTACCTCGCGCTTCTCATTTCTCGCGGATGCTTAAGGCGCCGGCCTTACGGTAAGATCCCGTCGCGACCTCCCCTTTGTCATCTGAATCATTAACTTACGATTCAGTACTCTCTCTCTCTCTCTTTCTCTCTCTCTGGTTTAAGTAAACACCCTTCAACATTACCATCTAGCGCAACACCGGCCATTGTGCTCAAGTTAATTTGCATCGAACTGTGTAGTTTCTGTGCATTTCAGCTAAGTTTTCTACTCACGTACTGTTTGTACTTTGGTGGTGCTGAATGTTAGTGAAGACTGCCCTCTTCTGAGTATTGTGAACCTATACCCCCTGAGTGCATCATTTTTTCCTCTTAAACATGCATTTATTTTTAGTTGTGACCTGTCTCCTCAACGTCCTTCAGTCTCCATACTGATCAAGATTTCCCTGCAAGCAGGAAAGTTTCCGATACCTCACACGGTCGGATACTGAATACATAATCATTATTAGAAATCCTGTGGCCTGTTGATCTTTGCCGCCTCTGCAAACAGGGGCAAGTTGCTTTTATATTAGCAGCCAGGACTGGAAGCGCTATTAACAGCCAACGAGGGAAACGAGCGCACTTCATGTCCTCGTGGTGTGTATATCTTATGGATCATTGTACTTACATAGGCACACCTTCAGTGCATAAAGTATCTAAATTCTTTTTCTTGAATACAAAAAAACAGTTGTTAAGCTACATCGTTTTTCCGGCAACTTTTGTTAGAAACCATGGCCACGTTTCCCCCTATCCGCCACAAGTAAAACTTACCTGATTCTGCTAGATATTAGCTTAGAGCTCAATAGTTTTCAATGTACTTAATTTTTTCACAGCAGCGGGCCGCTTCTATTTTTATAGTAACGAAAGTCAATAATCGTACGTAAGTCAATTCGCCACACACGTGGCTGACAAATCTGCAAGGGTAAGTCTGACCTACACTCAGCTAAGGTGGCAAAACAAAGTGATACGCGGCTTGATACGGAAGGGCATGGTTTGTATGGTCAGTACTCTCACTGACTGCATACTGCTTAGTGTAATCAGTGTTTGTTGTACGTATTTAAGGGCTATTAAATGATGTTTATAAAAAAATTGCCTTTGGTTTATTTTTCTAGGAATGACCAGTGAAGGTAGTCACATTCTTTGCTTTTACATGTCGGCATTTAGCATAACTAATTAGACAGGAAGCTTAAAATTTGTGGATACACATCTGCATTGCTGCTACACACTGAAAACACCAAGTACCGTCTTACGCCGCTAGAGGAGCCGAACAAAGTTGCAGAGTCCGCTCAAAAAACAGAGAACCGTGCAGTTACTCGTCATTTTTACATTCATCATTGTGCTGAGAAGCAATGCCTTGTGTAAAACGGAAGTTAGTAGCGTGACTGCTACAAAGAGACCGCAGAATTCATAAATCTGGTTATTGTTGGGGTTCACTAAATTTTTCGCTTCTGCTGGCTATGCAGGAATTATGAGGTGCACTCGGTGAAACACATGCGAACAAAAACTATTTACTTTATGAATGCATATTACTGCTCTCAGGAGACTTAGTTACGATTACAGAAATTTGATATAGAGCTCGCTGTCGTCTGAACTTTCTTTGGATGGTGTGTTGAACAACGACTGATGTACTTACCATAACCGATGACTACGCGAAGTAACTTCTTAGACCAACTTCTTCCGCGGACGCCTCGTGCGCTGTACTTACCTGTAAGAGAAAGGAACATGTATTATGCATTTTAATATTGCTGTCAACAGTTGCATAAATATTAGATAATGGTTGCAGAAGAAAGATGATCTAGTTGACATCTTTAATTAGAGTTTAGTTGAACGACAGGAGAGAAAGATAGAGATAGAGAGAGAGAGAGAGAGAGAGAACGACTCGTTGTACAGCTCTGAGAGTGCTAGCTAGCACGGGTGATACTCCCCGTGACAGTTTTCACAGAGCGGTGCTAATAAAACTTATTGACAGAACTTATTTGGAACACAGAGCAAACGAAACCTGAAAAATGGCGTACTCACTGGCAAAGGGCCAGAAACACTTATGTTACTAGGTATTGTAACCGGAGAAAAAAAAACATTTTAGAACTAAAGCTGGAAGCCCTGCTCGACTTTACGTTGTATGTCCTTTCACGTGTACTACACGATCCAGCCATATTACTGTCGCCACTGCCTACGTTCTACATCAACGTGTAATAGCCATTACAGACAGCAGATGGCAGCACAAGCAATGGAGGGTATATAAAGCGCGTGGGTGGGACGCAGAAAACAGTGATGTTGTTGTCGTAATGTGGAAGTGGAGCGAGTAATGTGACGTCCAAATAGGCATGACAGTTGATTTCGGACCAAAGATGGAAGCATTTCCAAAACGGGTATGTCTGTCACTGTTCACGTGCCGTTATAGTAAAAGTAAACCGTGCACGGCAAAATGGCGCTATCCAAAACCGGCGCCGTGGCAACTGTAGTGCGCAAGGACTCATCGATAAAAGGGGTGAAATACGACTGCGGAGACTGAAAGGTCACTGTTGTATTCCTTTCATGTCAATTTCTTAAATCTGTTGTCATTTACGGCATAAATTCCTCTTCTAAATTTACTGTGGTGTTTCTGACTATCTGGGAGGAGACTGAGCAGTGGAACGTGTTACTTTTACACATAAACAAGAACGATCTGTCACACTACTACACTTTAAAACACAGTTTATATGTAATTCATGTCACACAGTCTCATACGGAACCTACACCCGCTTTATTTTATATACTGTATATGATACTGTCATCCCCCTTCCCTTCTGTGTGAAAGGATGAATGAGCAATGTATTACTAGTTGCATGCTTGATGGTAGCAGACAAGCCTGTCTGCTAGAGAACAGTAGGACCAACGTCGGAACAGGTAGCTACGCTTTCTAAAAGCAAAGAGGTTTCTATTCTTAGTATGGTCCTGTCCGTCCCTTGTCATGTTGGTGTAGGAAGCTGCCTCTCTGTCACTTCCGTTTTGTATCTGGAAGCACCCTTGGTAGGGGCCCACAGGCAGTCTGTCTGCGGCGAGCGTCTGAAGTGGTAAGATCTCCGGCTAAGTGCGTCTCTGCTAAGTCCGTAGGACAATGGATTTCTTAAGTTCAGCCTAACTGAAAATTTAATTACCTTTATTTCAGGTTTAGATCTAAAATATCTAATGTTATCTTAAATTGCGACGCAGTGTAATTCGAGTGTGAAGTTCAGAATATCTTCCAGTAGTTGCTTTGTGACTACTTTGTGAGTAAAGTGGAACCACGTGTGGATTATCCATAACTCTAACTAAGATCATCAATCTTAAATGCGAATGTGCGTGAGATTATAACGTCTCGTCTTGGCAATATTTTTGAATATAGCAACTTTTCTTTATGTTCAACCCACGTGGAGTGTACTTTGTGAGACCAGTACCACGTGCTTATACAGTTGTTTGACCCATCAGGTTAATAGTAAGACGATAGTAACCAGTTCGAGGTTTTTCTTTTGTAATTTGTGTTTCGATGTAATTTATTTTAATTATCAAAATTATTGTGGAGTTACATTCTTTGTGTAAACCAAGTTGACCACGTGAAGCATGTAGTGTAATCATCAAAGTAGCTCTCAGCTATTCTTTTCGGGAAGATTTCACAGAGAGTTAGTATGAATTTAGTATACCAGTGTGTGGTAATTTCATGACGGACAGGATTGCGCTACGAACGTAACTTCTTTGGGTGGAAATTGAATCGGTTGGTTGTGGTTAATTTCCTCTTGCATATGTTTCAACGTTCTTCGTGTGTTATTTTATGAATGCAGTGTTGTATGCAGTCTCCCAATCTTGGCTCCATATTTGATGTGTTCCGTAAGATTACAAACTCACATTTTCACAATCCTAAATAAGGCACCAGTTTAGTTACGAATCAAGTTTAATATACTGAAATTTTAACGGAACAATGATCAATGTTAAAATAAATGTCCAAATATAAACTGATTTATTTCTTTTTATTTAAATTGTCTTTTTATATATATATCACCGGCTATCGTAAGATGACTACTAAAAGATTATAATTAATGTTAGTCTGGTTGGGAATTTGGTAAGCTAGACTGGATACCTGGTGAAACAGTTGCTCAGTAATGCAAGGTTAACTTCCCCAGATAGCTCACAGCTTTTAACCCGCTTTTATTGTCTTGAATATCAGCACCGCTTTCAGAACAAATTAATGCTTCAGCATTACAAGATGTGTACGGACGAATAGACTAGGAACTGTTGAGCAACTGACTGCCCAGACGAATCAAGGGGCTGCCAACAGTGTGCCGTCAATGACCGTTCATCAAATGTTGAAGCGTATTGCCCTTTGCAGCTGGCACCTGGTTCATGCACGCACCCATGCTGACTGCTGTTCATCGGAGATGATGGCTGGAATTTTCAAGTCAATAAACCAACTGGACGTCCACGGAGTGGTGCCAAGTGGTCCTTTACAGATGAATCACGTTTATGCTTCGTGGGACGGATGGCCGTTGGCGAGTACAGAGTGAAACGTCTGAAAGCAACAGGCCGAAGGAGAGAGTGTTATGGTCTCGAGAATGTTTTAGTGGCATTCTCTGGGTGATCTCGCCATTCTGGAAGGCACACTGGATCAACATAAGTGTGCATCTATCCTTGGGAACCAGGTCCACCCTGCATGCAGACTATTTTTCGTCGGCACCATGGCATATACCACTAGGTTCATATGACTCCAAGCACTATGGGACTTAACATCTGAGGTCATCAGTCCCCTAGACTTAGAATTACTTAAACCTAACTAACCTAAGGACATCACAGACACCCATCCCCGAGGCAGGATTCGAACCTGCGACCGTAGCAGCAGCGTGGTTCCGAACTGAAGCGCCTAGAACCGCTCGGCCACAGCGGCCGGCATACCACTAGGACAATGCAACGTATCACACAGCTTGTAGTGTACGCGCGTGGATCGAAGAGGGCTAGGACAAGTTTACGGTACTCGCCTGGCCACCAAACTCCCCAGATTTAAACCCAATAGAGAATCTATGGGAGCATCTCGATCGGGCTGTTCGCAGCATGAATCATCAACCGAGAAACGTAGCGCAGTTGGCCACAGCACTGGAGTATGTAGCAGATGTAGCACATAGATGCGCCTTCTGGGATACAGTTCGTAGGATTCACGTGGAATCTGTTGTTACAGAATGAACATCAACAGTAATTATTTCTTGGCCACAAGAAAATGGCGTCTGCGCTAGTCAGCAACCAAACAACTAGAGAAAAATCGAGAACTCAAATAAAATGCAAGGTTAACATATGCCACTGATACGGATAACCAACGACGTAGCCGTCTGGAAGAAAATAAGGAAGACTAAGATTACCTGTTGAATGGAACAGACAGTTAACTTACCTCAGTGTTGGATTAAGCATAACCAAGCAAATATGATCGATGATCAGTGATTTGTTACATAATACTCGGGGAACGTACAGTAGAAGAAGAATTAAATGGAAATAAAAGCTTCAAAAAAAGTTTTACTTGTATCAGATTTTGTCATGTAATCGTTGTCGCTTCTGGAATTGAATGCTTATGTTACAGAACTATATACGAGGGTTATTCCAAAAGTAAGGTCCGATCGGTCGCGAAATGGAAACGACTATGAAAATCCGATAAAGCTTTGCACAGATGTGTTCGGTAGTGTCTCTAGTATAACCCCAGTTAGCATCACGTCGCTCTTCTCATTTCTGAGCTCGCAGTGAGTGCGTAAAGATGTCTAGAAAATAGTGTCTGCCGCCAAGTACGAGGGCCTGGTGAGAAATTTCGCCTGAAGCTATGCAGCCAACATTACATAACTGTCGTGCTGTTTCGTCTTCACGACAATTCTCAGCCGCATTCTGCAGGGGCAATGAAGATGCTCCTGCATCGTTTTCAAATGGAAATGTTAGATTACCCACAATACAGTCCGCAATTGTCTCCCCCTGAGTTTCATCTCTGGTCACATGAACCGCTGTCTTTGAAGACAACATTTTGACACAGACAACGAGGTGTAGGCCAGCGTGGAGAATTGGCGGAAAGCACTGGCGGCTGCCTTCTATGATGAGGCTATTGAAAAGTTGGTACAACGCTATGACAAAAGTCTAAGTCAGAACGGCGACTACGTAGAGAAGTAGCTGAAAGGTGTAGCTAATTGTTACAAGTAAAACATTTCTGATGTTCACTGTGGTTTCAATTTGGCAATCAATCGGACCTTACTTTTGGAATAACCCTCGTAGAAGTGAAAGTGAAAGCGCTTGCAACGCGTTATAAGAAATGGACATCAGAATGATGTACAGCGCAATGTGGTACTGCAAGTAGAAGGTGAGGGGAAAAGTGTATGGAATATCCTTAGCAGATATAACAACGAGTTGGTTGTACAACTAAAGTGCCCAGGAATAAGTAACTAAACATTAGAATTTGCGTAAAAGGGAAGCATTTTGGCTCAGAATGCATAGAACAGCGTAGAGAGGATGACTCATGTAACAGAGATAGATAGTTGGAAAGATTTACAGAAGATATGAAGAAATAGAGAATAAAATCAAGTCTGTGGCGATAAAAACTCTGACAGTACCCGACTAAATGATAGAGCGGTACAACACATAATCATAATCGCACTCTACTTATTGTTTTGTAGACTGGTTCGTATCTACAGAAAACCATGTAACAAGCAAGCACACTAGACAAAAGATTCACCACATCTGGAGACATGACGCTAATACCGTGTAACGCCGCCCTCTAGCTTTGGTAACGTCCCCAAATACGGCGAGCAAGAGTGTCCACGAGTTTCTTCGGGTAGGCCAAATCCAACGTAAGCCATTTGTTGACGACTGAAATGCACAGTGCTACCAAACTGCACGGGTGTTGGTTGCTACGTTTCGGCCGCTCTTTCAGACAGTGCTAGGTATTTTAAGATCGGGTGATTTAAGGACCATTCGAGGTGAGATAAGGTATCTGAGTGTTTGTCAAACTATGAACGTATGTGTGCAGCCCTTTGGAAACGACTGATGACATCCACAGTATATTCATCATGAAAATATAAAAGAAAGGGTAAACCTTGGTCACCGAGAATGCTTATATGAACAGGCTGGTTTGTGTTCACGGAAACGTGAATCAGTTGCTCCAAGTGATGGTAAGAAAAGCACCAGAAAATATCACAGAAGCACCTCTAGCATTCACATTGCATCACTTGAAAACAATCAAAATCAGAACTTGTCAGCACGGAGGAGCTCGTTCAACTCCAGTGTCAAACATTACGAGAGAGGCGTTGTGTGTTACAGCGTTATTTACCGTTCAAATCCCAGGAGAAAAATTTTTCTAGAAGAGCCGGTCAATACATTACTTCCTCTTACGTATATGTCGCGAAAAGATTGGGAACGTAAAATTAGCATGGTGCCCACATTGAGCCTTACCAACAGTCGCTACTCTTATGCACCATTCGCTACCGGAACAGAAAAAAAGGAGGAAGTGACGGCGGTACCAATGGTTCAAATGGCTCTGAGCACTATGGGACTTAACATCTGAGGTCATCAGTCCCCTAGAACTTAGAACTACTTAAACCTAACTAACCTAAGGACATCACACACATCCATGCCCGAGGCAGGATTCGAACCTGCGGTTGTAGCGGTCGTGCGGTTCCAGACAGTAGCGCCTAGACAGCGGTACTGGAAGCACCCTCCACCACACACCATACGATGGGTTGCGGTATACAGATGATGATTTTGCACATTGATCCTAACGACAAACTGATGAGTAACACTGGCATTTCTTTCGGCGAAGTTTTGCCTCCTATAGCCGGTATTTTATTTCTGAAAATATGAAATGTGGAGACGGAAGTACGATGAACAAACAGCGAAAATACATTAAACATCATAAATTTTAAAAGCCTCACGACATACGACCCAGTCACACACTTCTACTACCGGCATCACTTGTCTCCTGTCATCCAAACTTCACTGAAGTTCTCCTGCTCACCTTGCGAGATTAGCACTCCGAGGAGAAAGAGAGTGGCAGACAAGTGGCTTAGCCGCAGCCAGGGTGATTGTTTCCAGTACGAACTGCCACCCTATAACGGAGTGTGCGCTGATTTGAAACTTCCTGGCAGATGAAAAGCGTGTGCAACATCGGGACTCGAGCCTGCGACCTTTGCCTTTCACAGTCAAGTGCTCTGCCGACTGAGTAATTAAAGAACGGCTCACGACTCCCTTCCAAGTCTCTTCGAGATAGCTCGGTCGGCGACGCATTTGCCCGCGAAAGGCGAAGGTTTTAGGATCGCATCCCAGACGGAAGGCACGGGGTACCTCCTAATATCGTGTCTGATCTCCTTTCGGCCGGTGTAGTGCAGCATCTCGACCTGGCACGGGCAGAACAAGTCGTTGACAGTCTCCTGTAGAAATATAGAGCCATACTACGTCTATAACCGTCCATGACTGCGAAAGTGTTGCTGGTGCAGGATGTTGTGCATGAACTGACCTTTCGATTACGTCCAATACATGTTCGATGGGAATCATGTCGGCCGACGTCGTTGGCCAAATCATTCTCTCGAGTTGTCCAGATGATGAATGGCTGCAGATGTTCTCCGACTAGACGAACATTACCATTTATAGTCAACGATCGGTTCAGCTGGACCAGATGACCCAGTCTCTTCCATGTAAACACTGGCAATGTTATTATGGATCCGCCACCAGCTTGCCCGGTGTCTATAAGAAGATGGTATCTTCTTTCGAACATGTCCGAAAGGACAGATACCATCTTTATGTAGATATGGCTTACCAGCTAATGATCTTCTTCAGTGCGGATGCACCCAAATTGCCCGAACGCTTACGGGAATCGGTAGATTGACTGCCGCGAGTAATGAGTATAGTGGGCAGGGCACTAAAAACGTAGTGTGGGTCACACGGGGAGCGTTCCAGAGATAAGTCCTTGCAGTCGCACTACCCTCTGTGTCCTCCGTGGCTCAGAAAGATAGAGCGTCTGCCGGGTAAGCAGGAAATCCCAGGTTCGAGTCCCGGTCGAGGAACACATTTTCAACTGTCCCCGTTGATGTTAACGACGCCTGTAGGCAGCTAAAGGTCTGGATTTCATTGTAATTTCATTGCCTGGTGTCTGTTGACAACTTGGGTCCATGGCTTCGTGGAGTGTACGCCACAGTGGGACTCTACAACCAGCTCTTACCAGCTGAAACGGGCTCATCTGGCCAGGCCGAGGTTTTCCACTCTTTTAGGATTCAACCGACATCGTCACGAGCCCAAGAGAACGCTTCAGGCGATGTTGTGCTGGTAGCAAAAGCACTCGCGTCGTTCGTCTGCTGCCATAGGCCTAGTCATATTTCGCTGCACTGTCCTAACGGATACGTTCGTCGTACGCCCCACATTGATTTCTGCGGTTATTCCACGTAGTGTTCCTTGTCTGTTGCCGCTGACAATTCTACGCACGCGCCGCTGCTCTCGCTCTTTAAGTGAAAGCTGTCGGTCACTGCGTTGTCCGTGGTGAGAAGTAATCCCTGAAACTTGGTATTCACGCCACACATTCGACGCTGTGGAAGTCGGAGTATTGAATTCCCCAACTATTTCTGAAATGAAATGACCCGTGCGTCTAGCACCAACTACCATTCCGCTTTCGAAGTCTTACTTCTCGTCGTGCGGCCGTAATTACGCCGTAAACATTGCTGTCATGAATCATCTGAGTGCAAATGATAGCTCCACCGCTGCACTACCCTTTTATACCTTGTGTATGCGATACTACTGCCACCTGTATATGCGCATATCGTTATCCCATGGCCTCAGTATAGTTTTAACCTTCAAGGGCGTTTCATGTCAGAGCACGATCAGTTGCACAGTGAAAATTGTTCTGAAATCATACACTACTGGCCATTAAAATTGCTACACCTCGAAGATGACGTGCTGCAGACGCGAAATTTAACCGACGGGAAGAAGATGCTGTGATATGCAAATGATTAGCTTTTCAGAGCATTCACACAAGGTTGGCCCCGGTGCCGACATCTACAACCGATTTCTAATACACAAACAGCAGTTGAGCGGCGTTGCGTAGTGAAACGTTGTTGTGATGCCTCGTGTAAGGAGGAGAAATGCGTACCATCACGTTTCCGACTTTGATAAAGGTCGGGTTGTAGCCTATCGCAATTGCGGTTTATCGTATCGCTACATTGCTGCTCGCGTTGGTCGACATCCAATGACTGTTAGCAGAATATGGAATCGCTGGGTTCAGGAGGGTAATACGGAACGCCCTGCTGGATCCCAACGGCCTAGTATAACTAGCAGCCGAGATGACAGACATCTTATCCGCATGGCTGTAACGGATCGTGCAGACACATCTCGATCCCTGAGTCAGCAGATGGGGACGTTTGAAAGACAATAACCATTTGTACGAACAGTTAGACAACGTTTGCAGCAGCATGGACTGTCAGCTCCGAGACCGTGGCTGCGGTTACCCTTGACGCTGCATCACAGACAGGAGCGCGTGCGATGGTGTACTCAACGACGAACCTGGGTGCACAAATGGCAAAACGTCATTTTTTCGGGTGAATCCAGGTTCTGTTTACAGCATCATGATGGTCGCATCCGTGTTTGGCGACATCGCGGTGAACACAGCGTATATTCGTCATCGCCATACCGGCGTATCACCCGGCGTGATGGTATGCGGTGCCATTGATTACACGTCTCGGTCACCTCTTGTTCGCACTGACGGCAGTTTGAACAGTGGACGTTACATTTCAGATGTGTTACGACCCGTGTCTCTATCCTTCATTCGATCCCAGAGAAACCCTACATTTCAGCCGGATAATGCACGACCGCATGTTGCAGATCCTGTATGGGCCTTTCTGGATACAGAAAATGTTCGACTGCTGCCCTGGCCAGCACATTCTCCAGATCTCTCACCAATTGAAAACGTCTGGTCAATGGTGGCCGAGCAACTGGCTCGTCACAATGCGCCAGTCACTACTCTTGATGAACTGTGGTATCGTGCTGAAGCTGCATGGGCAGCTGTACCTGCACTCCATCCAAGCTCTGTTTGACGCAATGCCCAGGCGTATCAAGACCGTTATTACGGCCAGAGGTGGTTGTTCTGGGTACTGATTTCTCAGGAACCTCGCAGCCAAACTGCGTGAAAATGTAATCACATGTCAGTTCTGGTATAATATATTTGTCCAATGAATACCCGTTTATCATCTGCATTTCTTCTTGGTGTAGCAATTTTAATGGCCAGTAGAGTAAATACATTCCTTCCTTTCGAGAACGCGCTGATCAATACATATAATAGTGTTCCACAGCTAGCAGCAGAACAGAGCGGCTGGGATGCAGGCAGCGTGCGACTGTGCGCCGCCGCCGCCGCCGCGACCTGCTCCACGTCTCGTGTACTCGCCGGGAGAGCGGGCGGAACAGGGGCGCCGGCCGCCTCGTGATGGATAGCGGCGCGCCGGCTGCAGTCGCGGTTCATTTCCGGTGGGGAGGCCCTCCTGCACTGGCCGGTCGTTCTCTCTGCTGAGGAGCACCACTACTGAGGGGACGCGCTCTGCAGCTGCTGTCGCCAGTGCACGCTATCAAAAGCCGTACACGGACAAACGAACCGGCAGCAGTGGACAAGCTCAGCCTCATCGCCTCCCGTATTCAGAACGGGGGAGACGTGTTGATCTTTCACGGTAAATGCAGATACCGTGTAAGTTCTCAGCGCACATTAAAACACAAGAAAAGGATTGCAGACGATGACGGGGTATGTTAAGTCATGACGTGACGACAGACTGAGTAAACAGTAACAGCCTCTAAACAGGAAACCACGCAGGAAAAGCGATAAAAGAGTTGGATTGTTAATTTTTGCAGCAATAAATTACATTACTCTTCTTTCCCGTACTGGAAATCCTTGTCTGTTTTTGCACTAAAAATCGAAAGAATACTGCAGCCAGTCAGTCTATAAACAGGCGATAATGGAATATGCTACAGCAGACGTGGGCCGCCTTTAGTAACCCGCAGGCCTGATTCATATACAGTACTTATTTAAGCTCGCGGACCAGCTCGTCGCGCATAAAGTCAAAACTATAGCGTCAGAGTACTATCATGTTCGCTACATCCGCAGATGTTTACGTTTGTTAAAGTGTTGTGAACATAGTTTCTTTACTTACGACGTTTTACGGTAGCTATCTCGAAAACATCCACTGCAAAATTCTGCAACGCCGTTTGTAAAGAAACTATGTTCATGACACGTAAATAAATCTAAACCTCTGAAGATACTGTGCCAAGAATCTATAAACGTCATCATAGAAAAATAAACGCCTCTAAAAGCAACTGGTGTAGTTAATTCACTATACATTACCTACAGTTTCAACAGCTGATGTGCTCTAGTACTTTCACATGAGACAAGAATAATTTACTAATGTCAGTACAAAAAAAATAGAAAAACAAAATACGGTAATGAGACAGACAAGTCGACAAGCAGTTACGAGTAACTTTGTGATTTTTGGCCACAGGCACGTCACTACAGTTTTTTAAGTTAGTTTTTTAATATCCACAAAAACTATTAGCAATGATTTCTTCAAAAAGTTCTCTAAAAATACTAAATATCGTAAAAATACTTACAATGACTCATCCAATAGGCATCGGTTCTTTCCGTAACACTAAATAAATTAAACCATTATTTCTTTGTTCATTTTAAAAGTTTAAAAGTCTAATTCTCCTTAACTTAACAAACACTGAGGTGACTTAAGTCATGGGACAGCGATATGCACATATACAGATGGTGAAAGCATCACGTAACAAGGTATAAAAGGGCAATGCATTGGCGGAGCATCATTTGTAGCCAGGAGACACATGAAAAGGTTTCCGACGTGATTAGGGCCGCATGACTGGAATCAGCAGACTTTGAATGCGGAATGGTATTTGAACTTAGGCGCATGGGACATGGGAATTCAATATTCCAAAATCCACAGTGACGACAGTGTGCCGAGAATACCAAATTTCAGGCATTACCTCTCACCACGGATGACGCAGTGGTCGACGGCCTTCAATTAAAGACCGAGGGCAGCGGCGTTTGGGTAGAGTTGTTAGTGCTAACAGACAAGCACCACTGTTTGAAATGACCGCAGTAATCAATGCGAGACGTACGACCAATGTATCCGTTACGACAGTGCGGCAAATTTTGGTGTTAACAGCCTATGGCAACAGAAGACTGACACGAGTGCCCCTGCTAACATCACCACATCGCCTCGCTCGTGACCGTATAGGTTGGACCCTAGACGACTGCAAAACCTTGGCCTGATCACATGAGTCGCGATTTCAGCTAGTAAGAGATGATGGTAGAATCTGAGTGTGGCGCCGACCCTACGAAGCCATAGCACCAAACTGTCAGCAAGGGACTGTGCACGATGGTGGTGGAATGTGTTTACATGGAATGGATTAGGTCCTCTTGTTGAACTGAAACGATCATTGACTGGAAATGGTTATGTTCGGCTACTTGGAGACAGTTTGCAGCCATTCATGGACTTCATGTTCCCAAATGAAGATGCAATTTTTAAGAATGATGATGCGCTATGTCACCGGGCCACAGTTGTTGGCGATTGGCTTGAGGAATGTTCTGGACAGTTCGAGCTAATGATTTATCCACCCAGATCGCCCGACATGGATTCCACAGAACATTTATGGGACATAATCGAGAGGTCAGTTCGTGCTCAAAATCATGCACCGCAACACTTCCGCAGTTGTGGACGACTATAGAGGCAGCATGGCACAGAATTTCTGCACGTGACTTCCAGCGACTTGTTGAGTCGATGTCAAGGCGAGTTGCTGCACTGAATCAGGCAAAAGGAGGTCCGACATGATATTAGGAGGTATCCCATGACTTGTGTCGCCTCAGTGCATAGCGGCTGTATTATGCAGAAGCCAAACTGAAAAAATGGGAACAACTGGATAGTGCATATTCGAAATTGCCCCACGGGCGGATTACAATGCGAACGCTTCACTCTCTCTCCCACGAATTAATTCCCCAGGCCGGACTGAAACCAAATGTGGATCAGATCCGTCCCGCAGGTCGCCTGTTTCCTAGCCGTCTGCTACACCGTGATGCAGCAGTCCGACATTTATCAAATTTTCTGGAAATGTTCATCACACAAAGCTCACTAAATGATTAAACTGCCATTCCATTTGGAGCTGACGACCATCATCATCAGTAAAGAGAAGTGACTCCAACGGATACGAATACGAACTTCTGTTCGTCGTTATATGGAAATAAACGGCCTCTGATTGTCAGCTTTATGAATTTCTTGCAATTCCTGAAAGACATACTATGTCAGTTTCTGAAGATTTCTGATTGCAAGTTTGCATGAGGATACACGTCGTCCCATCGCATACCAGCCATGCTCTATGAGTGACAAATCAGGGGACCACACAGCCCAGTCGAGGATCCGTATATTCCTACAAAGTATCTGTCATGTGAAGTGCAGTGTGGATTCTTCCGTATACTAATGGAAGACTCCATTTGGTTTGATGATCATGGAGGGTATGTCAAAATTTTCGTAGATGCGAGCTATGGATAGAGATGTCAACTCTGTTGGCGGTGGTTGAAGTTTTCTTCGGCAAACGTCATAATAAACACTAGCTCAGCGTATATACCAGGCGTTACATAAATCCTCTTTTAGGTTTCTAAAGGTAGTGGGGCCGCGCGGGACTAGCAGAGCGCTCTTATTGCGCTGAAGTCATGGACTGTGCGGCTGATGCCGGCGGAGGTTCGAGCCGTCCCTCGGGCATGGGTGTGTGTGTTTGTCCTTAGGATAATTTAGGTTAAGTAGTGTGTAAGCTTAAGGGCTGATGACCTTAGCAGTTAAGTCTCATAAGATTTCACACACATTTGAACATTTTTTGAAGGGTTGTGGATCTGGACACAGTATACAAAATTTTGGTAAGAAACTGATGTCCGAAAAGGTAGCGCTAGTGCGGTTCCAGACTGAAGCGCATAGAACCGCTCGGCCACACCGGCCGGCTTGAGTGTCAACGTATCGGCTGGGATCAATAATGGTCGTGTTATTGGGCCGTACATTCTTCCATACCGCCTAACGGCTTCCATATACTTGCCATTGCTGCAGGAGGTACTGATGGAGTTGAAAGATTTGCCTCTGTCACTCCGACAGCAAATGTAGTTCCAATACACGGCGCACCCGAGCCTTCTGCACGTGGCGTTCGCAAACATCTCAGCCTAACATACGGTGGAAGGTGGACGGGTCGCCTCCTTGGTAAGGAGCATCCAATATGAGAGTCGTGCACAATCGGAAGAAGATCTTGTTGCAAGAGTTCTGGTGGCAACAGAAAGTATTTCAGCACAAGCCAGGGTTTGTGGATCGTATGTATGAAATTATGTGTCGCAGTCACCTTATGCAACGAGCACCAGGGTCGCCACGTAGAGCAACTCCTGTGAAGCACGCGCGTCAGAGCACATTGATTCTACTGTATGTATCCTATGAATTAGGGGATCTATAGTCCGATCCACGAATGATGGCGACTCGTGCACGTCGAGGCGCCAACGGGGATTGTATTGCTGACAACTACAAGCGACAGTTGCGGTGGGCGCATGCGCGTGCTTTCGACTCGAAGAAAGCATTATCCTGCAAATTACGTCTCTCGTTTGCTTAGGCAGAGTTTATCCCTAACCATCACAGTCAGCGATCATAACCCGTAAGAAACGGAATCGAAATTCACTAAATAACTCGGTACCATCACGTTTAATGCTCGCATTAGCTACGGAATTCAGAGCAGAGCGCTCAGAACATAGTGAACGCTCATTTGCTGTCGGAGCATACGTGACGTAGGTGCGCAGAACAGGCCTAACTCGATCGCCATCGGTCGTAACTGCGACTATAAAAGTGATTCGTTCTTCAAATTTATTTTACACTCAAATGGTTCATTTAAGGACATGGGTTCTTTGTGAAAAATTTAGCTACCATCTCCCCGGGAAGTCTGTATTTCCAAACACTACGCATTTACTACCACATGCTAAATAAGTTAGAGCAAGTCATTCCTGCGTGTGATTCCCAGAAATATTGAAAGTTACCAAATCAATAGCGAACTTTGCAGTTTGATGACACATCGCACCCCAGTGTCCCTTGCAATTCAGGATCACCAATTTTCCCACTTGAAACTTTAAGGATCTACGCATTGGTGGCACAAGAAGATATTTAGCTACCGCTGATTAGTGAACTGCAGTGGTCTGACTGTTGACGGACCCTAATGGCGCCAAAACAACCCCAAAATTTCTACGTGGCGACAGTCAGATGGAGAGTCAATTTCGTTTACTGGTGTAGTGGATTACATAACAAATTCTTATATTCGAAAATGATCGAGAGTTAATGATAGAAGTGTTATATTTCCTTTCCATTGCCTACTCTGATTATACAGCGAACTTACATGTCAATGAATCTGCTCTTTCAAAGTGCTTTAAGAGGAACCAATGTCACTACGATCTTATCGGTGAGTTAATTTAAAATTTCTCAGGCGACAGGAGCGAGTAAGGCATAAAGCGCGGCGAAGCTGCGCTTCCAAAGTGCTCGACAGCCGACGCGGAATACATTTCCTAATCTTTTCCATTTTCAGCCTCCGCGGCGACAGGCGAGCAGAGGAATCCAATTCCCACTTGTCGCGATGGGATAATTATATTTCAGTAAAATAGCCGTCCCGTTCCGAAGGGAGGTACGAGGGGGCCTGCAGAATAAGCGAGGGAGGCAGGGAACGGTGACGGCGCCCGGTCGGAGCCGCGATCGACGCCGAGTTAAGGAAATGGAGTAAATCGTTAATTCGGCGGCGGCGGCGGCAGCGGTGGGTGAGCGTCCTCCGCCTCCGGCAAGTCCGGGCCGCAAAGACGGCAGATATACTGCCGCTGGCGGCGGCGGCGGCGGCGGCGGGCAGCGGCCGGCCCGCGCGGGGCGCCTCCTGCCTGCCTGCCTTTGTTTTCCATTTCCAGCGCGCCCGGAGCTCGTTTCCTGCCAGATTATAGCCCGGCCGCCATCTTGCTTATGGAATCGTGAAGACTTGCCCAGGAAATGAATCCGCCCGGCGGGCCGAGATGGCGAGAATAAATAGCCGAACGCGCGCCGGGGCGGCGTCGCTTCCAGGCCGGCGCGCTTGATGCTGATGCGTGCAGCCGTGCGGGGGCGGCGGCTGCCCTCGCGTCTGCAGCCCGAGGGCGAGCGCGAGCGCCGCTGACGGCCGCCGCGGTGACCACCAGCTGCCGACGTGACGCTGGCCAGCAAGCGATACACAGGCGCTGCCGTAGCGGCATATCTTTTACTCTTAAGCTCCTTTTACTCGAGCGAATTTCTTGTCTCACTCCACTAGTCGTGGCTAGGGACACGAGGTAGGTTTTCCTCGGTACCGATATTTTCTGCTCGGCACTATCCGACTGATACCTAAAGTTATATCACTACTTTATACCAGGAATGGTATCGAATGATCTAAGTAATGATTTTGTGACGTACGCGATATTGTTTCATTTTTCTGCCACTGCTTTGTGGTTATTTTATGAGAGTTCTGGGCACGTTTGCTTGGGAGTAAATACGTATTTTTGGCTTGGAGGTGTGCTCCTCCTGTGGCCTCTAGTTCCCATTTGTAAGCAGAAGGCAGTCAGTGCCCCTCCTAAGGACGGCAAGCATCCTCACAATTTCACAGAACTGGGACTGCGGCCTGCTTCGTGCTTTTGTTGGCTAGAGCCGGTATCTGTCCTCACTGAGAACCATTGCCGTTCCCTGAAAATAATTGAGCACGACCTCTTTTGCCTTTTCTGTATGGACATAAAAGGACGGAACGCTGTGGCATCTCCAGAGCTCCACGGGAATGTCAATTGCTTTCCGTGCAGAGCTTCGAGATCTCTAATCGAATTAATGCTAAATCAGACTGCAAGTCCTTGTAGCAGCATGCAACCATTATGAATATAATTATTGGAAGTAACTAAAAAAAAGCTGCGTGGGTGCTTCAAGAAAGTCGCTGGTTTTCTCTGAACTTGTTTATTAACTGTCAAGACGCGTTTCGGGTTTAGCCCATTAACTGATGACCTGTTATAAACAAAGTAATAGATGTTATGTTACAAATGTTTGCAGAAACGCAAATATCTTACAAAAAGGCGGTTCTAAACAAACAATATTCAATAACAATACACTTTTTCTGATAAAAAATCTATATGCCATTCTATATACAAACACAAGAGACTGATGTAGACGACAATACTGTCATTACCAAAGTGTACAAAAACAGGTAGCCCCATTAACTCTACAGCTTGACGGCTACTACTGAAGCTCCATGCAAGCAATGACCAGCACAGCCGTGTGTGTTGGGAGGAAGACTAGGTCACGCTGGACCCCTAGCTGCGTCGATGCACGTTTAAAGAGCGCCACACATATTGATACGCACTTGTTGCAATTATCTATGAAGAATTTAAAAATAGTACATTGGTCACTAAACGATCTGTTTATTGTTATTGTCTGTTTGTAATGGGTCATCAGATGATGGGGTAAACCCGAAATGCTTCATGACAGTTAATAAATTCAGAGAAAACCAGCGACTGGTTTTAAGCAACCACGCAGCTTTTTTAAAATCCCTCTAATAATTCGACTCGAATGAGTCGCCTCAACCCCCCCCCCCCTCCCCCCGACCAGGATTGATGGGAAGAGGTTGAATAATCAGTGGAACACTGTTCCAGGCCAGTACCAACTTCTTGTTCCTTAATATGTGTTTTGTTCGCCAAGAGTGGGAAGTTTTAGCTGCGGTCCCCAGTTATCGCATGAAGTAAGCAATATTCTTATTCCAGAATGGCTGTGGCTAAGCCATGTCTCCGCAATATCCTTTCTTCCAGGAGTGCTAGTTCTGCAACGTTCGCAGGAGAGCTTCTGCGAAGTTTGGAAGGTAGGAGACGAGGTACTGGCGGAATTAAAGCTGTGAGGACGGGACCTGAGTCGTGCTTGGGTAGCTCAGTTGGTAGAGCACTTACCCGCGAACGGCAAAGGTCCCGAGTTCGAGTCTCGGTTCGGCATACAATTTTAATCTGCCAGGAAGTTTAATATTCTTATTCGTCACACTGGCAACAGCACTGAGTCATTCCCTCCATGTGTAGTTTTTTCGGAGATTGAAGTTGAGGGTGGAGAAGGAATTTTCTGTTATTTGCCTCCAGGATGCTATTTGACGCCGATTGGTACGCCCTAGCTGATTTTTAGAGAAACTTAAATGTGGCAATTTCAGTTGTACGATCCCTATTCTAACCATATCTGAACTCACGTGTGCTGCCTATTTCATTGTCATGTTTGGTCTCTTTTTATGTCGTTAAATTTGAATTCGCGAGTTGCCCAGATGAGCTGCGTTTTATCTGTGCAGCATTCTGTATAATCTGGTACTCCCAGTAGTACTGGCGTCATCTTATATAATTTCTATTGCTATTTTAGAGAACGTTGCTCTTTGTTAGTTTTACGTGAATTGTGTGCATCATAAAGAGCAAATGAAGACTGTTGTACTCACACCTGACTTAAATTTCAAGCTCCCCTAATTGCCCTACAATTTCTCCACAGTTGGTTGACCCAATAATAAAAAACGAAACCCGTTGCATAAGTCAGTTGTTATACTTACTGTGTCGTTATTTTCATCGTATACAGTGGCCAAACACAACGAACTGTTGTTTGAAGTTAAAGAGACACTCCAGCGATCTTCAATTTATTATTATATTCATTAAATTTGGGGAGAATGAAGTGTTTGGTAAATTCTCTATTATTAATGGACTCAAAAAAGGATGTGTCCTCGTGTCAACATTGTTTTCCCTGTATCTTGCAGCCATGCTTGATGAGACGTTGTCTCAAAACAGTGAAGATACAGACCTTAAACGCAGTTTGGAGGAGGACTGTTTAATAGCAGTCCAGACTCCAGGTTGAAGAAAATAGGCAAAAATAGACATCCATCTATTACTAATGGAAAAGTCAAAATTACCACAACATTTTTGGCACGGCAAGCTAAGAGATGATCTGAAACACCATCAAAAAGATGGAAGGACCAAATGCAACTGCAGTGGGCCGAACAAGGCCTAACGCATGGCAGAAGAAGTAGAAGATTCCATTCTAAAAGTTTCACAAGTCTTTCTCAGATAAATGAACTGCAATACGTAGACGACAATGCTTCTCCATATCATACATCCACAGAGCAGTGTCGGTCCGCAAATTGTTTCAGAAGCGTACGTGAACGGTTTGAACTTTTTGGCCTGACCATCATCTGCTCAAAAGCAAAGATATTCACACAGAGGCTTTGCAGATTTCAATATATCTATCTCCATCAGTCCTTTGCATCATGTGGATCATTTCCTGTATCTAGGAAGTACTTTATCCGCAAATTTTTCGTCGGAAAAGCGCGTAGAGCACAGAATACGTACACCAATATTGCTTTCACATGTCTGCCCCCCCCCCCCTCTCTCTCTCTCTCTCTCTCTCTCTCTCTCTCTCTCACACACACACACACACACACACACACACACACACACACACACACACATACACAGACTCCGGCTAATTCTGAATAAAAATGCACTGGACTAATGCTGTATCGAGCAGTTGTTGCTGTCAGCCTGCTCTGTGGTTGCGAAACCGGGCACTGTATCGGCGTGGTCGTAACAAATTAGAAAGCTTCAACTAGCAGAAGCTTTGACACATTATGAACTTCACTTGCGATGACTTCGTATCAGACACAACTGTTCCTGAGAAGGCGAAGATGTACAGTCTAGAAGCTAGCGTCACTGATCACCAACTTAGATAGGTAGAGCATCTCCAGTGGATGAGAAACGACATATTTCCTCGACAAACCTTTTCGAGGCAGAAGATCCCGTCGTACTTCTCTGAAGCGCTATATGAATCAATTCAAAAAGAACCTAAAGAGTCTAAACAGTTATTCGAAAAACAGGTGCGTCGCAGCACAAGATCGTGTTTACTGGTGCACAACTACTTCTGTTGTTGTTTTACATTTTGAGCAGGAACGTTGAAAACTTGAAAATGAGAAAAGTCAGAGTCGTAAACTTCCCCAGGTCCAGTCACGTCCTCCACCTTCTAGTGTGTGTAATCTACGTGGCCGCATGATTCAGTCTAGGATTGGTCTACTAAGCCATTAAACTTATATACATACCCGAACTGCGAGGCAACGAAGAAAATATAAGAGGAAAATGTAAGCTCGGATACGAGTATCAGCCAACGATGACTACGACTTACCCAGAATTTTGGCCTCATTACTCAGTTCCAACACTTTCAACAACTTTTACTGTGAAACCTTATTTTTTGCCTAATTTCATGATTATGGAAATTTGTGGTAAGTTCCTATGGGACCAAACTGCAGAGGTCGTCGGTCCCTATGCTTATACACTACTTAATCTAACTTAAATTAACTTACGCTAACGACAACACACACACAGATGCCTGAGGGAGGACTCGAACCTCCGACGTGGGGAGACGTGCGAACTGTGGCAAGGCGCCTGAGACCCCGCGGCTACCCCGCGCAGCTTCATGATCCTAGGTCAACGAGAAGTACGATAAAGGTTTTGATGACAGAGTTTGCGAGGGTCAAAATATGTAATGTAAATGGCGGTATCTTTTGATTGCATTGACTTAGAAATTCCAATTTTTTACATCACCAAGGGACCAAAAGTTTAATATGCGACATAAATTTCAGCTTGATCGCTCTAATCGTTCTTGAGATAAAGGGTTTCTAACTGCTGGACAGACAAACGGACGGACCGGCGACAAAGTGATCCTATAAGGATTCTGTTTATAACGATTGAGATACGAAATTCTAAAAATGTATTTTTGAGATGAATGAGTTTCAAAAATTACGGTATTTAAAGGCCGTCCTAGGAAACCATACAAGTATCTTAGCAACGCGATCTGCCATGATAGGCTCGATTAGCTTTAAATACTTTTAAAAATTTGAAAATAATGGGTTGTTTTTTAGATTGACTTACGCCTTTATGATAGATATTCTCTGCCTCGTGATGACTGGGTGTTGTGTGATGTCCTTAGGTTAGTTGGGTTTACGTAGTTCTAAGTTCTAGGGGACTGATGACAATAGATGTTAAGTCCCATAGTGCTCAGAGCCATATGATAGATATGGGCGCATTTGGTACTGCTTTCCAAAAAATGGATCAGCAGTGGAAAATATGTGTGTGCCCAACTCTTAAAATATCACTCTAATCTCAATGAATTTGATATGTAGGTTGTACTCCCGAAAGACACCTCAGCGTTGTAATTCCGCTATCTACATTTTGTAATCTGTAATGACAGTAATCTGCAACGAAAATAAAAACATTGCTTGATTTAGCGCTTGTATCATTATATTTAAATCTACTGCCACTATCATAGACAGATTTTAAAAACGGTGATGGAGAGATTGGATCCGGTAGAGAGCATCTACTCTAAGTTTCTTATCAACTGTAAGTGTCGATACATCTAGGTATCGATATTTTTTCGATGATCAGACAGACCACCTACCTAACAGCCGGTACGTCCATCTCTGGCACGGATAACAGTGGCGACGCGTCGTGGCATGGAGGGAATTGGTATCACATATGCACACAAAAGTCACCTATTTCCCGTAAATTCCGGGGAGGGAGAGGGACGATTAGCCACGTTAAATTGCATCTCAGATGTGGTCGATCGGGTTCAGATATGGTGAGTTGGGGGACAGCACATCAACCGGAACGCGCCACTCAAGTTCCTCGAACCACCCCATCACACTCCTCGCCTTGTGACGACGTCTGCAAGCAGCGTACGCTACTCCTTGGTCGTCATGGTGCCTTGTACGGGCTCCATTGGACCCTTTGATGCCTAAGTGAATGTTCCCAGGGCGTAATGGAGCCGCCGCCAGCGTGTCTCCGCCCTGCAGCGCACATGTCAAGGAGTTGTTCTCCTGGAAGACAACCTATTCGCTCTCTCCCATCGGCATGTCGGCGCCAGATTGCTTCTGGCTGTCTGATGTGAAAGTCAGGTTATGTAGGACCGTCTTTCTTACAAAGTGTTGGAACGTTATATCATCAGTTAGGAACTAGCTTATGATATAAGGGGTGATAACATCTCTCGGTTTGAGGGTGTATACACAACGTAGTGCGACGCCGATGCGGATATCTAACCGCCGATACATAGGCAAAGGTGTAGTGTGGCATTCGTGTCTTTCCGATGTGTTGCGGTAAATGTGGAAAAGTGAACTGTGTCGACATTGTTACCAAATGCGTCCAAGCGACCAACAAGCTGTTATTTTTTTCTTTACTGCCGAAGGACAAACATCGCAGACACCCATCGGCGAATGAGAAATGTGTAGGGGGCAGCACGTCTGCCGAAAACCACCGTTGTGGAATGATGCGCGACAAGGGGTGCTGCTTCGAAGCAACGAACTTCCCCGATTTGCAGATGTCGTAAAGCAGAAGTTACGCCAACTCAAGTGGTAGACACTCGAGCACACGCCCTAAGGTCCCAGTCTCTCCCCATAAGATTATCACCCCATCCTTCCCTTAGAAAAGACCTTGAAGGGTCGAAGATTCCTGTCGGACGAAGATGTGCAGCAAGCAGTTACGGACATTATCGCGTAGCACAACAGTGTTTTACCAGACGGGTATCTTCAACTTGGTGCGTCGGCAGGATGATTGTCTGAATTCTCACGGCGATTTTGCACGATTGGCATACCAGTTCTGGACTGTACAGCATTCGAAGGGAAATTTTTTGATAGCCCCTTATGGCAGAGCCAAATTCATAGTGCACGTTTGTAACATGGTCATACAAATGAAAAATTTCTTGACAAGAGTGTATGTAAATTCTCCAGATTGCTGAAAATGAATCAGTAGGGGAAGTGTCTTCCAAACATCACTAAATATCATCATACACAGAAAACAAATACATGCAAACACGTCAAACAGCGCGATTCTTGAAATTTTCCCGGAGTAAAGATTATTTCATGAAGTTTCGATATTGCAGCCGAATAACGTCGACTTCTTGACACGATATTTCGGCTGACACATCGCTACCATTATACAAAAGATTGGTGAGAAGACGAGAGAAGACAAACGCTATATGAGCGACATCTGTCGAGTTACACGCCCTCTTCGAATATTGCTCCACTTATTGAGCGCAGGTTCATGTGTAATGAGATACTACAAGCGCGTTCTCTGTCGGAATGCGCACTCGCGAGGTTAAAATTCATATATCAAAATGGATAGATTTAGATGTCGCCAAACTTTTCATTGGTCATCAAATGTTTTCTTTTGTTGCGTATGTGTCTTCGCGCCAATTTCTTGCGTTAAGGTAGCGGTGTAAACTAGCAATCTCCAGTGCTAAACACTCACCGGAAGATGGCTGAATGGTTGTCAGCGGAAATATCTTGGCAACGAGTCGACATTATCCGGCTGCAATCCCGAAACTTCATGGAATAATTCAAGCAATATTTAGAAGCCAATACACGGCTCCTTTTTACTTTATCCTCTGTGTATTGCTTACATTCCGAGTGCCAAATAATGCCCTAACCTGCTTTCCTCCTTGAATAAAGTTGGGTTTTCACTACTGAAACATATTTCAGGATAAAGTTTTATCTATGTTGTTATCTGTACACAGTGTAGGATTTTTCTTTGTAGAGTTGTTGTGAAACATAATTTTTTTTCCTTTTTTTTGCTTTCAGATATTTGGACTCACTGGTGGGAGAATACCCTAGAGCAAAACAGCAAGTCGTGACGCAATTTTCACACTGTGCCACGAAAAATGGTGGACAACAAAATGAAAATTAAGGAGACTTAAAATATATTAACATCAGTGAACAAGGGGAGATCTGATTAGCAGAGGACACCCATCATCCACTGTTTCTGTCCATGCACAGTGTTCAGTACTCTCAGGATTGTAGAACTGCACACTTGGAATAATCAAATAATCATTGACGTCACCGATCACCTGCGACGTGTTTGGTAGCTAATCATTTACAAGCAGTTGTGTGACTTGCACCACTACGAATAGTCTATTTTTCACCGCAAGTTGCTCGTATAAAATTTTCATTACATTTTATTAAGATATATATATAGCACAGAAATAACGCATCAGTTTTAAGTATTTCGCCGTGATAAACCTTAGACTTGCTGTAAATAATGAAATACCAACATAAAATTGTTGTTTTATTAATGTAGGTTGCTCGCTATAGATTTTCATGTCCATCCCCTCCATGAAAGATAGAAACAGAAGAATGTTTCAATAATGGCAACATATAAGAAAAATGTTATACTATTGCGTGAGAAGGAACGCATTTCGCTCATCCTTACTCGCCAGTCCATGTCTTTATGGTGCTGTAGACGTAACTGCACAGAATTTCTGAGGTTGAAGTCAAAGTTAATTATTCGTGAGGCTCCCTAGATAATATAAGTAGCAAATATGGTAGGGAGGTGGGTGTTCAGAAATGGATACGTAAAATTAAGTGCAATTATATGTTTAAAAAAGCACGGATAACTACCGTACGAAAAGGCAGACAGTAGAGAGGCCCCTTTGGAGCAAAGAACTTTTTTGGCTTTTTATATTTTTTACTACACAGCTACATCAGAATTTCAACCAGTCTGTGACCGTTTTCAGACTGTCAAAAGATATAAAAAAAATCTATACAATCTGCCAAGTACTTACTTAATGGAAAAAATAAACAGAGTTATACCTAAAAGCATATGCTACAAGCATCGATGGAATGTTCCCGTTGCGTAGTCAACTATACTAACGGTATCAGTAGGTAGAGGGCGAGGTTTTATAGGCGCAGTCAAATCGTGTGTCCGTCCATTTATATACGAGAGAACTCCACTATAGATGTACGTACTGCCAACACTTGCACTAGTACCACACTCTTTCTCCCGGTAATAGTGTTCGTAGCCCAGTGCTAAAAGATTATTGGTTTAGCTGGTAGCCTGAGTTCCTGATCTGACCGGTTTTGCTGATTATCGATTCAGCTTCATCCAGAGTAGTCTTTTTTTTTCAACAAGAAGTCTGCAGTTTGGATGCTCTATTTGTACTGTCATTAGCTACGCCATGACATTTATTATGCAGATTTTTTTACTTTTAAGATGATCGCTTCAGGTTTTTACACTTCTGTGTCAATTAGCAAGGCGAATTTCTAATCGGGAGGTCGGCTTTCGACGAGACTAGACTCACACATGCAGGGGATTGTGAACGCAGCGTGCGTAGCATTTTTCATCTGCGGTTTGTTTACGAAAAACACTTAATTTCTTAAGTTTAAAAGTGCCCGTAGCGAAGTCGTATTCGTATATTAACGTGTAGTAGCCTCGGTATTATAGACATAAGATATCAGATCACTTAAAGTTTGTTCTTGTAGAAATTAATTAATTTATTTATTTTCTGCTCTCATGTTATCGCCAGTTTGATGAAAATATTTGCCTTATGTCGACTTTAACGGATGTAGACAAGAACGAATTACATCACTGAACAAAGTAGGCCTATGCCATGTCTTTTTGTCATGATCTTTCTTACAAGCAACAATTGTGTAGCACATGCTGGATGGTGGCAAAGTTTCGCTGTCACAGTGTAAATGAATGCAGATTGTGTAAAAGTGTGTGGAGTGATGTACCAACTGGCCATCTAAATGGAGGCATACAGATGGACATTAACGAAAAAAGCCGCCCACACTGCCGCAGTAAGTAAAACAATTAATTTGCTTTGACGTCGACAAAAATGGCTCTGAGCACTATGGGACTTAACTTCTGAGGTCATCAGTCCCCTAGAACTTAGAACTACTTAAACCAAACTAACCTAAGGACATCACACACATCCATGCCCGAGGCAGGATTCGAACCTGCGTTCGCGCAGTTCCAGACTGTAGCGCCTAGAACAGCTCGGCCACCCCGGCCGGCCTCACATCGACAGATAAACAATAGTCAAGCGTGTTCCATCTTCTTGTGACAGAGCCATCACCCAGCATTGTGCTAGAAAGAGTGATGTAACTTCCAGGAAATTATCTGAAGATGAACCTGAAAAGGTTCGCAAACATGTTCATGGAATAATAAATAACTATTCAAAAAAGTGACCGTTTGCGGTTTTGTTAATTTACATACAAATATTTTCTTATTTTGTAAAATTTTGCCAATCATACGACGTATTTGCTTACTCCATACATTGTGTTACAATTCATTTGGGAGGTCAAGCTGCTTATCTCGGCATTAATACGAATGAGACGGCGCAGTGGGGTGAACGTAACACAAATTATTAACTAAACTATCGGCTGTAGAATAAAATATTGTTATACTTTCTTGTTCATCCTCATGAAATCTAAGGCTAAACAAAAACGAGCCACGCTACGAGAAATTAGACAACTAAACGGTTTCTGTAAACTGTGGTGGGAAACATCCACAATCTTGTGGACACGCTACTTTTTCTGTCCCCTACATGCTCCTTTCCTTTTTCCACACCCTTCTGAGGTCCTAGTCAGGGGCCGGCCGGTGTGGCCGTGCGGTTAAAGGCGCTTCAGTCTGGAACCGCGTGACGGCTACGGTCGCAGGTTCGAATCCTGCCTCGGGCATGGATGTGTGTGTTGTCCTTAGATTAGTTCGGTTTAATTAGTTCTAAGTTCTAGGGGACTGATGACCTCAGAAGTTAAGTCGCATAGTGCTCAGAGCCATTTCCTAGTCAGGGGCTCGCGTTGCGAGAGAGAGCGCACGTGCACCTGTTGTAGGGAACGCGTATGCAGTTATCGCGGCGCGCTGCCACCGCGACAGGGCGCGCCCTGGCCGTGGGCCGCCTCCGCAGGGCGGCTGCGTGTCGCGGCTTAAGCCGGCCGCAGGCCGGCTGGACGTGTACGTGTATATCGGACCGCGCAGCTACAAGTGCGCTTTGTTCCGCCAGATTAATTGAGCCCGCAGATTTATCGGCTGCGCGTGCCGTATAAACCAATAATCGGATACGGGGTTCGGCGATGGCCCGGGGGTTGGGCGGCTGCCACCGTGAGGAAGGGGAGAGCGGAACTCGTTACGAGTGGCTGGCAATGAGGGGCGGTCGGCTGTCAACACAACGGATGGGCAGCTGTGTGCCACTACACTGGGCCAATCGCGGACACGCTGCACTCCGTTTTGAAGGGGACCGTCTTCACCGCTGTTCTCTCCAATAAATGACTGACAACTCGTATTAGTCGTTCCACTTAAAGGCAACTGTAAGAAATATAAGCGCAACCAGTTCCATTGCAGTGGTGTGACATTTGGTTATTCCCACTTCACTTTCACTATCGACTAACTCAACTTAAAACATACTTCTGTTTGAAGCAATCGTCGACCCACAGACAGCAATGTGCTGTGTGATTGAGTCGTATCATGAGTGCCCCTATTTATGTCTGTATGCCATCATGGTAGTACTGTTATGTAAATCGTTCACGAGTCTGGGACGTTGTTCTGGGTCGAGTCTACAACAACACTAGTTACAATGAATCGTTCCTCTCGCCCATTCTTCGGAAGTCCGTGGCGTCGCGCGATTTCACACACGCTACTCGCGGTCTGAATCCAAGCCGTCTCAGAGACGTAAACGAATTACGCGATGTACTGATCCCCGAATTTAATTGGAAATGTTTAATGACGCACCCGGATTACTTGCCTATTAACATATCGGCATAAATAAGGGTCGCCAGCCACAGTTTGACCCGCAAGACGGGGCTAAACTTCACAGCTCAGAAGTCAGTAATTACACGGTCCAGTAACATTAATGTGAACGCCTGTCAAAAGCTTGAACAATCACCTTTTGCAGCGCGGACCGCTGCCAGACGTGCAAGAGTTAGTGAGGTACTGGAAGGCACCGGCAGCGCTGTGGAGCCGTGCCGACTGCAGTGCCTTGTCCAGCGACGCTATGTTTCTCGGTTGGGGTTCCATGGCCTGAACAGCCCCGTCCAGGTGGTACCACATATTCTCGACTGGGCCTACGTCTGGGGAGCACGATAACCTCATCCTGGCGCTCTTCGAACCACACATGTAGACTGCAAGTTGTACGACACATTGCACTGTCCTGATCGTAGATGCTATCGTGCTGAAGATGCATACTTGTGTTGATCCACTGTGTCTTCCAGAAAAACGAGGCCACCCAGCGAATTCCACGAAAAAATTCCCCAGACCGTAACGGCATGGACCCTTCCGACAATTGTTGGAGGGTATTTGCTTTCCGATGGAGTATAAAACGTGTTCCATCTGAAACGGTCAGTATCAGCCACTCAGTAAACGTCCACTGCGATAGTGACGTGCAAATACCAGGCTTCGTCACTGATTAACAGGACTCAGCAAGGGTGAGGAACCAGGCGCCTGCTGCAGAGGCCAGTATGCAGAACTGTTCGCTGAAGGCTCGTTGAGGAGACACTGTTGGTTCATATGGGCTGTCACTTGCCCAACAATTTGACGTCTATTCGACTGTACACATCTCCGCAATTGTCAGCCACCTTTTACAACTATGGCCCCAGGTGTACAACAGTTGCCTCAGCCCTGGTTTTTCTTAGCGCCTTTTTTGGCATGCGTATACTTAAACCATGTCGGCACGTGAACAGTTTACAAACTTAGCCATTTCGGAAAGACTTCCGTCCTTGGCCCTTTTGGACAGGTGAATCACTCCGTTTCCGCATTACGAGAACCGCTGCACTGTTTCCGCGTGCCCCCGACACGCTTTATATACCCTCCACCACCAGTGCTGCCACCAGCTGTCAGTGACTGCCTATTGCACTGACGTCGCATATAGGCGGTAGTTACATTAATGTGACTGGATCGTGAAATTCCCAGTAATCTATCTAATTACCTTTAGGGAAGATTCCGAAGTCCAACCACTACCCTGGAATGTGTTTCTCGCTAACAAATTGGTATGTCATCTTCCAGTATCTACTATCAACTGCCGATGACAATCACCACAACAAACAAACCGGAAACACAATTCTCAAAGTCAAAAGGGGAAATATCACTCAAAACACCACGCTCATATTTGTACGGAAACAATAAAATTTTTGGAATCAGTTCATCTGTCACTATTACGCTTCCATCTAGCTAATGTCTACACACCCTACTCTGAGACCTTCTTTCACCGAAGAGACCACACTCATTAATCTGCAACACCCGCCTAGAAAAATCTGGTAATTTTCTAAGTAGAATTCCAGGCCAATGCCACGGAATGCACTTCGAATTATCTCAGTTCTTCGTGCTGCATTCACTTGATTCATCAAGAAGGATCACCTACTCCCAACTTCTGATATGCACGATTAAAAAATGCCACCTTCGCTCCAGAGGGCATACAACATCCCACCCCACAAGGTTAGCTTAGTCAGCCCCGAAAAGAGCCCGTTTCGCAGGATTAGGAGAAAACGGGTCCCTCGACTCCACGTTGAAGAAGGCGTCCTTTGCCCAGAAGCAGACTCTGTGATAGTAGCCAAAAGGACAACACAGAGGTGCGGCTAGAAAATGATACGCTGCAGTATAATGAAATGGTACTCGTACACTGTACACACTCACACAGCGTCACTGAGTAAAATTACGAGGTTATGAGCAAGCACTTGAAAATGGAATGTCATCGAAATCAGCAGTTCGTGCGAAATAAAAGACTTTGATCGTAATACAGAACATTTGGAGATGGAAATTTCTTAATATTTTATGGTGTTCGTAAAACAGACCGAATTGATAAGCCGGCCAGCGTGGCCGAGCGGTTCTAGGCGCTTCAGTCTGGAACCGCGGGACCGCTACGGTCGCGGGTTCAAATCCTGCCTCGGGCATGGGTGTGTGTGATGCCCTTAGATTAGTTAGGTTTAAGTAGTTCTAAGTCCTAGGGGACTTACGACCTCAGATGTTGCGTCCCATAGTTCTCAGAGCCAGCCGAATTGATAAACTGTTTGAGAAACTAACCTGTTTTGCCGATGAACGCCAAGTGGTCGGGCCTCTACGTTCTCCCCCTTTCTTGCCGGCCGGAGTGGCCGTGCGGTTCTAGGCGCTACAGTCTGGAATCGAGCGACCGCTACGGTCGCAGGTTCGAATCCTGCCTCGGGCATGGATGTGTGTGATGTCCTTAGGTTAGTTAGGTTTAATTTGTTCTAAGTTCTAGGCGACTGATGACCTCAGAAGTTAAGTCGCATAGTGCTCAGAGGCATTTGAACCATTTGAACCTCCTTTCTTTACATACGCTTTCTTGATAACAAGTGGAAGGGCGCCTTATCGACAGGTGTTTCAAGTTCTTTCATGGACGACAATTCGCACGGTATTGTCACGCCGCCAAAGGGTGTTTTGCGGTCAGAGGTAGTCAGGCGAAACAACATCATGTTGTGAAAATTAAACTTGATATACGCTAAGGTGACAAAAGTCATCGGATATCTCCCAATATTATGCGTAGTACAGGAACTCGACATGGTATGGAATCAACAAGTCGTTGGAAGTCCACTGCAGAAATATTGAACCATTCTGCCTCTATAGCCGCCCATAATTGCGAAAGCGTTGCTCGTGCAGGATTTTGTGCGGGAACGGACCTCTCAATTAGCCCATAAATGTTCGATGGGATTCATGTTTATTTTTCTGGGTGGCCAAATCATTTGGTCCAGCTGTCCAGGATGTTCTTTAAACGAATTGCAAACAATTGCGACCAGGTGACAGGTTGCATTGTCACCCATAAACATTCCGTCGCTGTTTGGGAACATGAAGTCCACGTATGGCTGCAAATGGTCTCAAGGTAGCCGAACATAACCATTTCCACTCAAAGATCGGTTCAGTTGGACCAGAGGACCCAGTCCACCCGATGTAAACACAGTCCACACCAATATGGGGCCACCATCATGCACAGTGCCTTGTTGACAATTTGGGTCCCTGACCTCGTGGGGTCTGCGCCACATTCGAATTCTGCCGTCAGCTGTTACCAAGTGAAATCGGGACTCTTCTGACCAGGCCACGGTTTTTCAGTTGTCTAGGGTCCAACACCAGTATGAGCATAAGCCCAGGAGAGTCGCTGCAAGAGATGTCATGCTGTTAGAAAAGGCAGCCGTGCCGTTTGTCTCCTCCCATAGCACATTAGCGCCAAATTTCGCCACACTGTCCTCACGGAAGCATTTGTTGTACGTCCCACATCGATTTCTTCGGTTATTTCACGCAGTATTCCTTGTCTGACATCTCTACGCAATCGCTGATCCCCTCGGTCGTTAATTGAAGACCGTTGGCCACTGCGTAGTCCGTGGCGAGAGGCAACGCCTGGAATTTGGTATTCTTGGCACAGTGCTGACAGTGTGGCACTCGAAATATTGAATTCTCGTGTCCCATGCGTCTAGCTCCGAATATCATTCCGCATTCAAAGTCTGTTAATTCCCGTCGTGCGGTCGTAATCAGGTCAGAAACCTTTTAACATGAATCACCTGACTACAAATGCAGTGCGCTTTTATATCTTGTGTATGCGATACTACCGACATCTGCATATGTGCATATCGCTATACCATGCCTTCTGTCACCTCAGTGTAGATGTCGATGGAGGGCAAGACATCGAAGTGCGATTAAAAGAAGAGTATTAATTAAACATTTCAGAGAAATAAATCATTAAATGCTGTGTCCTCTGGAAGATATGTACCGCAGCTCGACATGGAATAGCGCCTGGCTGCCTAGCGCTCAGGTGAGTTAGAGCTAGCCTTCAATGGAGGGCGCACGAGGCGAGAACTGTTTTCTGCTTCCGCTATACGTCACTATAATAGTTCCCAGCTGCACATATGCGTACTTCCGCCAAACATAGGTACAAGCCGATATACGACTCAGGTCAGTCTTAGCCCAGCGTCAACAGCATCAGGAGCATGCCTACAGTAGCCGCCAAGAAGAGTCACTGGACATTCTATAAGTGATCATAGTTAAAGTTCATTAGATGAAGGAAAGAGCAGAGTTCCGGACAGATTGGTGCAAATGAATGCTGAACTGCTGCCACACACTGTCCTAATACTATAACTAAGTATTATGACTTTCTATTAATGGAATATTGTAAACATTTGCTAATTTGTGTTGCCATCATTTTGCCGTAGCTGTTTCCTAACCTTACTTGTCCTGTGATGAGTCTATATACGAGGTTGTCTTCCTGCCACATGTTTATGTTTGACGCCAAGCATATCTGGTGAATGCAAAATTAAGCAAGCTGCGTTCGGAAGTTCAGTGGCTCAAGTGTTGAAGACTGAGACTTGTGCGCAAAGAAACGGTGATTAACTTAATACTAAATAGTTTTCATCCGAAACATTCCAGAATGACACTAACTACAATAAAATTGCTTTTGTAAGGACGATGGCAAGTGTGAGTGTAGACTAGAGAATTCCTAGATTGAAGTTGTTATCTATTTTAATCACAAGTTCTCCTGCAAAATTATTAAATATAAACCAGGACATTGCATCACCTATTAAATTACAATGAACAATGCTGCGAATTGTATCAAAAAATCCAAACAGGACACAAGATCGGTAATGGGCATACGGTCATACCTCTTAACCATCCTTTATTCACGTGTATGTAATTCTAATTTGTTCGGCATCCCACCCCTAAAAAATTTCTGATGCCAATTAATTAGCATTGTAACAGTTAAAATAATATAAATACGTCGAGAGAAAGGGACGTGTTGCACAGAGCATACAAAATTATTATTATATTGTTTTAAATGTTACAATGAAATTTGTAAAACAAAAATTCTCTGCGCGATATAATCACAGTTTGTGCATTTTAAGTAACGAGTTCCTATTTTGACCTAAGAAATTTACAGGTATCCAGGAAATATTTATATATTCTTCCTGTTACAGATCACAAATTTTCTTTCTTCAGCGTAGTGAGTCAAGCATGAATTTAAGTTGTATGGATATGTTTGCTGAGGACTTCTGCAAGGTAGTGTGGTGTTTAAATAATTAAAAAATAGGAGAGAGTGTACAGGGTGGTTAGAAACAGTCTGAAAAGCTATTAAGGCTGTTGCAGGGTACGTTGTGCTGAGAAATAATTGTTAAACTCAAAATTCGAAACGTTGCGCAGTTACCGATTTGGTTAGCACTGAAGTTAGCCGATCAGGTCGGTGCGCGCGGGAATTCAAGCAGCCTGCCAGAGACAGTGTCGCCAGACGTAGCTTTTGCTCACCTAGCTTAAATCTACCACTTCCGAAGAAGGCCCATTTTAAATGGTAATCAGCATTTGAAGAAGTGCTAGTTGACGGATTCAAAAATGGTTCAAATGGCTCTGAGCACTATGGGACTTAACATCTGTGGTCATCAGTTCCCTAGAACTTAGAACTACTTAAACCTAACTAACCTAAGGACATCACACACATCCATGCCCGAGGCAGGATTCGAACCTGCGACCGTAGCAGTCGCGTGGTTCCGGGCTGAAGCGCCTAGAACCGCTCGGCCACCGCGGCCGGCAGTTGACCAATTCACAGATGTCTATGCATTACCGCATTTTTGGCGCGTGTAAGTGTTTGAATTCGTGCGGGCAACGCAGTGCTAACTGAAACGAAAACGACGCGCAGTATAGAACTTTTTTCTTAATTGTTTCTGAGCACAACCTACACTCAAAACCCTTATAAGCTTTTAATGCTGTTTCTGACCACCCTGTACAGTACGGTGTCCAGAAAGATGGGGCGGAGTGTGGGTGGAGTTACCTTAATGTCTCCATCAGAGGGACATATGGTCATCGACGGAGTTACACATCATCATTCCATAAGGAGAGGAGATTTTTAAAATTTAACTTAACAGGGAAGATTGAAATTTTTCACTGCGAGGAAGAAGGAAATCGGGAACCACCTCGAAGAAATAAATGGGTGTAGAGAAAGATAATAAGAACAGAATGTCTGCCTTCGTAGGCGAGTAGTCAACATGTCTAGTTCTCGTACGAAGTGCAATACTAAGCTGTTCAGTACTTCCGTGGGTTCCTCCTTGGGAGGTGAACCGCACAGTCTGACGTCAGAGCAAAAGCGCAACCACCTGAAGGAAAGGTAACAGCTCAGGTTTCATCGCGGTGTTTAAGAAATAGCCGGTTTTATGGTCCCGATTGCGCAGTTGGTTAGCAGGGACGGTAAAAGACTTTGTGACAACGATCGACGAAACTTAAAAGAAAAGGACGAGGTGACCTGAAGTTGGCAACGCTTTGCGGACCTTCGCAGGGAATCGAAAGTGGCGCTGGGAGTGGAGTTTATTGGCAGACGCGTGCGTGGCTGGCGGCCGCGCGCAGATGCGGCCGGCCAGATTAAGCCGTCGCGTCCGCCCTAATTGGAGCGCCGGGCGCTGGGCGCTGGGCGCGCGGCGGTGGGCGGCCGGAGCCCCGGCCGTATCTCGCGCGCCGCCCCCGTAAAGCTGTCGCCGGCGCCGTCGCGGGGCATTCTTCCGGGCCGGCCGGCCGGTTCACGAGGCGGCCCCGCCGGCTGGGCGGTCGCGCTAGGTGGGACCGGCTCAGCTGCTCCACAGGAACGTCCGCAGATTTACGTACTCCGAGCGAGGCCGGCGCGAATCATTAGCAAAGCATTCTCGTGATCTCTCAGGTTTTCTGGGCGTGACTTGTGCTTCCGAGTGTTCTGTCCAATGGTCATTTCCATTTTATGCACAATACTTTTACGAACGACTCAGCTCTCATCTCCAGGTACTACGACTTGTGCTGTTAAGTACACTGGTTGCCCGAACTCGAACAACACTGTGAACAACTGTCGATCTTGCGCCGCAATTTATAACTGAACTATTTGTAATACGGGTCCGTAGCCTTTATACTTTGAAGAGCCAAAGAAAATGATACATCTGCCTAATATCGTGCTGGGTCCCCGCGAGCACTCGGATGTGTCGCGATACGACGTGACGTGGACTCGACTAATGGTCTAAAATAGTGCTGGACAGTATTGACACCATGAATCCTGCAGGGCTGTCCATAAATCCGTAAGAGTACGAGAGGGTGGAGATCCTCTGAACCACACGTTGCAAGGCATCCCAGATATGCTCAACAATGTTCATGTCTGGGGAGTTTGGTGCCAGCGGAAGTGTTTAAACTCAGAAGAGTGTTCCTGGAGCCACTCTGAAGCAATTCTGGACGTGTAGGGTGTCACATTGTCCTGCTGGGACTGCCCGAGTCCGTCGGAAAGCACAATGGACATTAATGCAAACATGTGATGAGGCAGTGCTAACGTACGTGTCACCTGTCAGAGTGGTATATAGATGTATCAGGAGTCCCATATCATTCCAACTGCACTCTCCCCACACCATTACAGAGCCTCCACCACCTTCAACAATAGCCTGATGACATGCAGGCTCCATGCATTCATGAGGTAGTCCCCATAACTGTACACGTCCATCCGCTCGATATAATTTGAAACGAGACTCGTCCGACCAGGCAACATGTTTCCAGTCATCAACAGTCCAATGTCGGTATGGACGGCCCCAGGCGAGGGGTAAAACTTTTTGTCGTGGAGTCATCAAGGGTAGTCGAGTGGCCCTTCGGCTCCGAAAGCCCAAATCGATGATATTTCGTTGAATGGTTCACACGCTGACACTTGTTGATGGCCAGGTATTGAAATCTGCAGCAATTTGCGAAAGGGTTGCACTTCTGTCACAATGTACTATTCTCTTCAGTTGTTGTTGGTCCCGTTCTGTAGAATCTTTTTCCGGTCGCAGCGAAGTCGAAGGTTTGATGTTTTATTCGATTCCTGATATACACGGTACACTCGAGAAATGGTCGTACGGGAAAATACCCACTTCGTCGCTACATCGGAGATGCTGTGACCCATCGCCCGTGCTTCAACTATAACACCACGTTAAAACTCACTTACATCTTGATAAGATGCCATTGTAGCAGCAGTAACCGATCCAACAACTGCGCCAGACACTTTTTTGTCTTATATAGGCGTTGCCAAGTGCAGTGCTGTATTCTGTCTGTTTGCGTAGCCTGTATTTCATAACGCATACCTATACCAGTTTCTTTGGCGTTTCAGTGAAATTCTTTAAATTACTCAATTTCCGCTTTACGCTGCAACTGGTTATATTAACTATTGCTGTTCCTGGTAATACACTATCTACATATACATACATTATCTGCAAACCACAGTGGTGCTTGGCGGAGGGTATATGGACCGCTCCTAATCATTTCTTCTCCTGTTCCTCTCGTAAATAACGCGTACAAACCCAGTGTCTAATTCCGTTCGTACGAGCACTAGTACCTCGCGCGTCATATTCATAGTATTTACGTTCAATGTACGTTGGTAGCAGCAGAACCGTTCAGCAGTCGGTCTCAAATGCTGGTTTCCTAAACTTGCGCAGTAGTGCCTCGTAGAAAGAGTATCGTCTTTCCTCCACGGATCCCCATTTGAATTCACTAAACATCTCCGTAATACTTGCATGTTAGTTTAACCTACCGGAAACAATTCTAGCAGGTGCCTCTCAATTGCTTCCATCTCTTCCTTTAAATCGACCTGGCGGGGAACCCAAATACTCGATCAGGACTCAAGAATGGGTCGCACTAGTGTCAAATCGCATTGTCCTTTATGGATCCTTTATTCACCCAATAGACCGAAGTCGAGCAATCGCCTTCCCCATTATCAACCTGACGAGTTCAGTCCATTTCATATCTCTTGGCAACGAGACGTGTGGATATTTGAGCGAAGCGACACAACGGCACCCTATTAATGCTGTATTCGAAAGTTACAGGATGTTTCTCCCACCCATTCGCATCAAGTTACATTTTTCTAGATTTCGAGCTAGCTGTCACTCATCATACAAATTAGAAATTTTGCCTAATTCATTCCGTATATTCCTACAGTCACTCAATGACGAAACCTTCCCGTGCACCATAGCATCGTGGGTAAACAGCCTTAAATTGCGGGCTCACGTTGTCCGTCACGTCATTTATGTATACAGAGTGTTACAAAAAGGTACGGCCAAACTTTCAGGAAACATTCCTCACACATCAAAGAAAGAAAATATGTTAGGTGGACATGTGTCCGGAAACGCTTACTTTCCAGGTTAGAGCTCATTTTATTACTTCTCTTCAAATCACATTAATCATGGAATGGAAACACACAGCAACAGAACGTACCAGCGTGACTTCAAACACTTTCTTACAGGAAATTTTCAAAATGTCCTCCGTTAGCGAGGATACATGCATCCACCCTCCGTCGCATGGAATCCCTGATGCGCTGATACAGCCCTGGAGAATGGCGTATTGTATCACAGCCGTCCACAATACGAGCACGAAGAGTCTCTACATTTGGTACCGGGGTTGCGTAGACAAGAGCTTTCAAATGCCCCCATAAATGAAAGTCAAGAGGGTTGAGGTCAGGAGAGCGTGGAGGCCATGGAATTGGTCCGCCTCTACCAATCCATCGGTCACCGAATCTGTTGTCGAGAAGCGTACGAACACTTGGACTGAAAAGTGCAGGAGCTCCATCGTGCATGAACCACATGTTGTGTCTTACTTGTAAAGGCACATGTTCTAGCAGCACAGGTAGAGTATCCCGCATGAAATCACGATAACGTGCTCCATGGATCGTAGGTGGAAGAACATGGGGCCCAATCAAGACATCACCAACAATGCCGGTCCAAACCTTCACAGAAAATCTGTGTTGATGACGTGATTGCACAATTGCGAGCGGATTCTCGTCAGCCCACACATGTTGATCGTGAAAATTTACAATTTGATCACGTTGGACTGAAGCCTCATCCGTAAAGAGTACATTTGCACTGAAATGAGGATTGACACATTGTTGGATGAACCATTCGCAGAAGTGTACCCGTGGAGGCCAATCAGCTGCTGATAGTGCCTGAACACGCTGTACATGGTACGGAAACAACTGGTTCTCCCGTAGCACTCTCCATACAGTGACGTGGCCAACGTTACCTTGTACGGCAGCAACTTCTCTGACGCTGACATTAGGGTTATCGTCAACTGCACGAAGAATTGCCCCGTCCATTGCAGGTGTCCTCGTCGTTCTAGATCTTTCCCAGTCGCGAGTCATAGGCTGGAATGTTCCGTGCTCCCTAAGACGCCGATCAATTGCTTCGAACGTCTTCCTGTCGGGACACCTTCGTTCTGGAAATCTGTCTCGATACAAACGTACCGCGCCACGGCTATTGCCCCGTGCTAATCCATACATCAAATGGGCATCTGCCAACTCCGCATTTGTGAACATTGCGCTGACTGCAAAACCACGTTCGTGATGAACACTAACCTGTTGACGCTACGTACTGATGTGCTTGATGTTAGTAATGTAGAGCAATGAGTCACATGTCAACACAAGCACCGAAGTCAACATTACCTTCCTTCAATTGGGCCAACTGGCGGTGAATCGAGGAAGTACAGTACATACTGACGAAACTGAAATGAGCTCTAACATGGAAATTAAGCGTTTCCGGACACATGTCCACATAACATCTTTTCTTTATTTGTGTGTGAGGAATGTTTTCTGAAAGTTTGGCCGTACCTTTTTGTAACACCCTGTATAGACAATAAAATCGTCCTGTCACACTTCCCTGGGGCACTCCTGGCGGTATCCTTGTTTCTGGTGGACAATCGCCGTCGAGGACCAGGTACTGGGTTCGATTAATAAAAAGAAAATCATCGACCCACTCACATTTCTGGGGAACTATTCCGTATGCTTCTTCTTTAGTTAACTGTCTGCAGAAGGGCACTTTGTGAAATGCTCTTCGTAAACCTAGGAAAATGGAATCTGCCCGTTCCCCTTCGTCCATGGTTCTCAGGATTTCTTGGGAGGAAAGGGCAAGCTGAGTTTTGCACAAGGGATACTTTCTAAAACCGCGTTGATTCGCGATACAAGCTTTCCCGTCTCAAGGTAATTTATTATATTCGAAATGAGAATAAGTTCCAGAATTCGGCTGCAAATCGATGTTAAGGATGTTGATCTGTGTTTATGCGGGTCAGCTCTTTTACCTTTCTTATGTACAGGAGTAATCCGCGTTTTTTCTTCCTTTTTTTCAACTCCCTTGCGACTTTTCGTTGGGGGAGAGATTAAATGCAGGCTAAATAAGGGGCCAGTACCGCAGATTACTCTCTGTAAAACAGTATTGGCAGTTTATGTGGACTTGGTGACTTATTTGTCTGATCAGAAGGAGCGGGATACCTGTCTGAATGTCTGTGGAGTACTGGCCGTCCATCCTTTCTCGACAGCCGTAACAAAGAACGTGGTGATGTTGAACGCTGGGCTCTGGAGAGAAGAGGCGTTCTGTCTCGTCCTAAAGGTATTCCACCGGGTCTGGGCTGATACTCTAGAAATGCTACTCCATTTCAGGTCTATTATTGTCCACAAACCACTGCCTCGCAGGTGGTATTTTATGACCACTGCCTCGCAGGTGGTATTTTATGACAGGTCACATTGCCATGTTGATACAATCACAGTTCCTCTACTGTACGCTGTGTACAGTACTGTAAAATGTGTTCATTTCGTTGCGCCTTTAACGTTTTATTAACCGATATGTGAGGACACACCCTGGCTACGTAAAACATAACCATATTTTAACATCAACTCCTCCGTAATTCACTGTTGGCCATACGCAAGATGGCACGTAACGTTCTCGAAACATTCGCCAAAACAGTCCCTTTCATCGGATTGCCACAGGCTATGGCGTGATTCTTCACTCCAGATCACTCGTTTACGGTCATCCACTGTCCATTGGCGCCGATCTTTACATTGTCTCAACCGCTCTTAGCATTGGTTACAGGAGTATGTGGCTTATAACGATACGCTCAATCGTTGTACCCCATCCTGTTGAACTCACTAGGCACAGTGATAGTGCTAGCTAGCCTGCTGATAGCTCTTTTAAACTCACGGGTAATTCCTTTTGCTTATTTCTCGCAATTATTTTCCAGTCACCCTCCGCAATACTTGATAGTCCTGTCCATCAGTACATGAAGTTTGCCTGATCTTGGTATATCGATGGTTGTTCCTTCGCATTTCCACTTCCCAGTCACATCACTAACAGTCGACTTGGGCAGCTTTAGAAGGATTCAAAGGCCCCTGATGGTTTAGTCACTCAGGTGAAAACCAATGAGTCGTTCACTTTCAAAGTCACTGAGCTCTCGTAGCTATTACGGCTTCTATACTGACAACTCAGTACTCTCAGCCTCCTTTTATACTGGCGGGTCGGCCTCTCGTGGTATCTAGCGGTCAGTTCCGAATAATATAGGGGTGTCCGGATACTTTTCATGATATCGTGTACGTGACAGTCAAAAATTTGATTTCACATTACAGCATAGAAATAGGTTAAAAATAACATCGTTCTTATAGAGATGTCTCATCACTCTTGATAGCAACGGAGTCAATGGTTTTTATTAATCACGAGACTAACACGACACGTAGTTTTGCGTTATTTACATCCCGTTTGAAGCTTTGAACGTTAACTGATTATTTACATGCAGGATTAAACCAGACAGCGTTGACTGACTTACACCAGCATGTAAATGACACAATGAAAGTATCATGTTACTCATGTTATTAAGAACAACCGCTGACTCCATTACCATCAAGAGTATCAGTCCTGCAAAACTTTTCTTATTTTAAAACTATTTTTTCTATGTTGTGTTATCACATCATATCTTATGCTTGACAGTAACATACAAGCCACAAGCCGGCCGCGGTGGCCATGCGATTCTAGGCGCTCAGACCGGAACCGCGCGACTGCTACGGTCGCAGGTTCGAATCCTGCCTCGGGCATGGATGTGTGTGATGTCCTTAGGTTAGTTAGGTTTAAGTAGTTCTAAGTTCTAGGGGACTGATGACCACAGATGTTAAGTCCCATAGTACTCAGAGCCGCTTGAATCATTTGAACAAGCCAAAACAGAAAGAGCTCAATAAAAACAGTTACAGGTAAAAGAGGAAATGACGCCATGTAAAGAATTTACAATGAGTTGAGTCCCGACGCTCGCTACGCCCTTTGATGCTTATTTGTATGTTTGTTTCGACAGATGCCTTAATTAGTCCATGGCTTAATTACGCTGTTCCAGAAACTTGGCGTTTCCAACACGGTACTGATTTTGTTCTATCGTTATGTTCGAGGCGGTGCTCAACGACAACTGATTTGCTCGCTTGCTGTAGTCCGGTGTTTCGGTCATGTTCCTTGCGTTTCTCCTCTTCTATTCTAAAAATATGCCGTACGACTGACACGGCACATTCGTATGGAATACAGTATACACCGAGCTTTCGGAGACGTTGAACGTATCTGACGTAAAAAAATAAGACTTTATCTCTGTTGACAGTGCACAATGCACTGGATGCCATGTCTTCCTAGGAGTCTGCCAACCTTCTCGTGCTAGCATAAGGTGGATAAGCAATTCTTTCCTTCTCTTTCTCTGGCTCAAGCTCTTTCTCTGAAGTCCTTGATTTTGGCCGCGCCCGCTCGATTTGTCGATCTCAGACTCCATTCCTTCGGAACACTATTCGTATGAGTTGTAATTCTTTCTGAAGTTTCTCCTTGTCTGAAACTCTATCGACCAGAGTCTTTAGCAGCGAATTTCTTTCTAACGGATGGGTATGGCTGAACACTCACAAGCACGCTATTGAATTATTCTCTTCCGGGCAGCGACTTGAGGATATCGTGATCGTAATGGGGTATCCCCAAAAGCATGATCTAGTCCGTCCAAACCAGTACGAATTTCCAAAACATGACTCCTGTGAAACTCAATTTGCGCTTTTGTCACATGAAAATGCCAGTGCAGGCATAAGTGTTTCGGAGCACACAGTTCAGTGTCAATTGTTGGACATTAAGCTCTGCAGCAGACACCCCTTATGCGTTCGCCGACTACATGTCGAGTTTACAATGGGCACGGGGGCACAGAGACTGGACGCTGGAGGAATGCAAACGTATGCTGGTAGACCAAGTGGTGTTCGCATTCGCCGTCATCCATGCGAACGTCTGCTTGCAGAACGCACCACGAGACGGATACAGGACGCTGGGGTGTACCTTCCGTGCGACCTGTAATCGGAGACACCTTGGCAGCTGTGGATCGTGTGATAGTTATTGCGAACCGCCTGAATCCATTCATCCTTGGTCTTCCCCATCGGGGATGGCAGCTTCTAGTACACTATTGGCCACTAAAATTGCTACACCACGAAGATGACGTGCTACAGACGCGAAATTTAACCGACAGGAAGGAGATGCTGTGATATGCAAAAGATTAGCTTTTCAGAGCAATCACACAAGGTTGGCCCCGGTGGCGACACCTACAGCGTGCTGACATGAGGAAAGTTTCCAACTGATTTCTCATACACAAACAGCAGTTTGATAAAGGTCGGATTGTAGCCTATCGCGATTTCGGTTTATCGTATCGCGACATTGCTGCTCGCGTTGGTCGAGATTCCATGGCTGTTAGCAGAATATGGAATCGGTGGGTTCAGGAGGGTAATATGGAACGCCGTGCTGGATCCCAACGGCCTCGTATCACTAGCAGTCGAGATGACAGACATCTTATCCTCATGGCTGTAACGTATCGTGCAGCCACGTCTCGATTCCTGAGTCAACAGATGGGTACGTTTGCAAGACAACAACCAACCATCTGCACGAACAGTTCGACGGCGTTTGCAACAGCATGGACTATCAGCTCGGAGACCGTGGCTGCGGTTACCCTTGACACTGCATCACAGACAGGAGCGCGTGCGATGGTGTACTCAACGACGAACCTGGGTGCACGAATGGCAAAACGTCATTTTCTCCGATGAATCCAGGTTCTGTTTACAGCATCATGATGGTCGCATCCGTGTTTGGCGACATCGCGGTGAATGCACATTGACAGCGTATATTCGTCATCGCCATACTGGCGTATCACCCGGCGTGGTGGTATGGGGTGCCATTGGATACACGTCTCAGTCACCTCTTGTTCGCATTGACGGCACTTTGAACAGTGGACGTTACATTTCAGATGTGTTACGACCAGTGGCTCTACCCTTCATTTAATCCCCGGGAAACCCTACATTTCAGCAGGATAATGCACGACCGCATGTTGCAGGTCCTGTACGGTCCTTTCTGGATACAGAAAATGTTCGACTGCTGCCCTGGCCAGCACATTCACCAGATCTCTCACCCATTGAAAAAGTCTGGTCAATGGTGACCGAGCAACTGGCTCGTCACAATACGCCAGTCACTACTCTTGATGAACTGTGGTATCGTGTTGAAGCTGCATGAGCAGCTGTACCTGTACACGCCATCGAAGCTCTGTTTGACTCAATGCCCAGGCGTATCAAGGCCGTTATTACGGCCAGAGGTGGTTGTTCTGGGTACTGATTTCTCAGGATCTATGCACCCAAATTGCATGAAAACGTAATCACATGTCAGTTCTAGTATTATATATTTGTCCAATGAATACCCGTTTATCATCTGCATTTCTTCTTGGTGTAGCAATTTTAATGGCCAGTAGTATAGGATAACCGTTCGTGCGCCAAGGCCAGAATCGTGCTACAGTAATTTTACGAATATGGCAGTGGCGTCACGCTGGTGTCAAAGTCGTCTGATCTGAATCCTCAGAATCGCGTATTGGACGGTACTTGGCGCCAGCTCCACGCCCACAAATCACCGGCCCGTAATTCACGGGAATTGCGTGACCCGTGTGAAGGCAGCTGGTGCCACACACCTCTCGAAACATCATAAGGGCTTGTCTAATCCTTGTCGCTCGGAATGGCTCTATTACTATTAACCTGGTGATCGTAATGTTTTGGCTCATCAGTTTACAATTTGCTACCTTTCAAAAGCGCGAAGTTTGCTCCGGCCTTTGTCGTGTATGCCTTTGAACTGAAAGGCGACCTGCGCTTATGATCAAGTAGTTTTGTCACAAAATTAATGGATATTTGACACGACATGCAGTTCTCCGATTGTGCATTCCAGGGGCACGGGTGCAATTGCACTGCTTGGCGCGAGTTTGTCGAAGCGTCTCGCAATTTAAGACATCTTTTGCGCTGCTGATAGGATCCCATGTAATACAGCTGAAGGGTTTGCGCTAAGCTCGGAAAATATGAAAGAATGACGGCATTTTCGAGTTGAAGATAAGCGACCGTAATCACGAAGCGAGGGCTGCACCGCCAGAAACGCGAGCGAGATCGTGTTCCGTGGCGGGCGCGGCCCCCGCGCCCTGGTGTTTCCCCAACAGATGGAAGCGGCCCGCTCCGTGACGGCGATAAGCCGGTCACAAAAAATACGCTGCTGGCCCGTCACTCGGCTTTTTGTGGAGATGCTGGAGATGCCTATCTGCGGCCGCCTCATTTCTCCCCCGCGCCCGCGCCCGCCCCACCCTCCGCCCCCGCGCTAGCCGGCCGGCCGGCCCGTACACGCGCGTGCACGCAGACGACGCGCAGATAAGCTCCGGCCCACTTAGCCGCTGATTGGACTCGTGTTCCGAACGGCAGCGCACCGCGCCGCGCGCTGTCTGCCGTATCTTACGACGCGACTGCGCGCGCGCTGTCCTGCGCACTGCAGAACGAGCAGCAGCGGCAGGTGCTAGGAATAATTACCCACGAGCCACCTACACTCCACTAGCCTATTCCGAGAGAAGCTATCCTGGTACGGACTGCTGGTCATTGAAACAATGACTACGATGAAATTCTACCAGTTACTGTCGTCTAGAAGGTAGCGTTGCTGGCCATTAACTCAGAGATGCTGGGATCGAGTAATGACGGACGGACGACATCAGAACAAATCCGAAGAGGAACCCAGTGAGACGTCCAGTCGTCGACTACTACAGATGAAAAACGGAAAGGAATTAGCCGCCAATGGACATTTATTTATACCAACAGGGCAAGTTGAAAATTTGTGCCAGGCCTATATTCGAACCTCGATCTCCTGCTTACTAGACAGATAAGCTGACCACTATGCCATCTGGAGTAGTGATGCTAATGAGCACGGGCAGTGCATCAGTAGTGTACCGTGTAAGGTGAGACATTGGGTCTGACGGGAGGCGTGCTGGAGTAGTCCACGCATTTGCAGTGACCACTGTATCCGGATGGCGTAGTGGTCATTGCATCTGCCTAGTAAGCAGCAGGCCTGGGTTCGAATCCTGATGTGGCACAAAGTTTCAATCGGCCCCATTGATATAAATTAATGGCCACTGATAGTTAATGTCCTTAATTCCTTTGTATCTGAATTCATAGTGAATCAAAAGGATGTCTGTTGTTTCGGGCATGTCCGAAAGAACTGAGACCACACATTTAATTAAAGAAGAAGTTTGAAGAAGAACATGGCGTTGCGTAACAACCCGAAGATCTTACCTTCAGAATCATATCTTCTATGGTTTTCGTATGAGAAAAACCACAAAAGCATTCCTCAATGCAGTAACTGGTTTGCACCAGCCATTGGCAATCAGCAGACGAAAAACATTTAGTACAAACCGTGAAGTGACGTTTCTATCGCTTTGATAGTATAAGTACATCATACTTTCCTCATCGATCACCTTTTCGAGGATAAATAAACAATGACATTGACAGGTAAGTCGTGGTAGTGGTGTCATGTCAGAAGTACTGCATCACTTCTTTTATCCGTATGACATTCATCAATTTTCATTTAGTAATTTTGCTGCCTCCCAATAGTGGAACTAATTACTTTTACATACATTTACAACTTCTAGTTGGAAAGATCATCTCCCGACGTTTCAGAATACATACGTTCCAGTTAGAAATACTTGACCAACGGTAACAGTGACCTCCGTGTGATTTCAGAACTCGACGAAAATGCGTTAATTTTGGAATGAAAGCCAGGAAATTTTAGGAACATGTAAACCACGTACCATCTACTGGTCTCGAAGGTAAACCGTGTAATTCGTACGTCGTAAACAAAAAGAGAATTCGTAAGGTAAACAGGGTGAAGTTGTGTATGCATTCACAACGTGCCTCATAACAAAGTTTCATGTCATCTATACGATGATTCACAAAGTTATTTGTTCCTGAACACTCCGAAACCGTAGACACAGTTACTGGAACAAATGTGCAGACACAGGTGTATGTTTTTGTTGCCGCCCACGGACTTAAGATTACTTAGGGTGTTTATCTGTTACATATATACCAAACCGCGAAGGATAGAAGTTTGAAATCTGGAGAGGGTTTTTATCTTATACTTTAGACACCAGTTAAGAAGGGTTTTTTCGAAATTCCATTCTTAAGGGGGTGAAATAAGGGATGAAAGATTTTTTTACATCTTTTGCTAAAAGGCGACTTCTAAGCTAGAACTACGGAAAATGGTATTTTGTTTTACACTGTTTGCACAAGGTGTTGATTTACACATGAGTAATGGGCATACTAACGTAAAAATTCGATTAAATAAAATAAAAAATTGTGCGAACCATACAGTCAACGTTAGTGAAACAGCGAGCGCCTAAGCTAGTAGGAAATATAAGGCCATTCGCGTGTGATAATTCAAATATTTTGATACTAACCAGACAGTCGGTAATATTACATGTCCATACACATAGTTTTGAAACAGTTAATGATATGAGCTAGGGATAGGCACGGCGCATATGTGTTGACAAACGACCCTCCGTTGCGTGTCGCGATGATTTTTCGCAATGGCAGCTTCTAAAACAGCAAGTGAGGGCGAGGCATTTAAGTTCAAACTCAGTGGAGAAGACGAAGGTAGGCTACAGTCTGCCTCAAGCCTGGTTTTCAAAACCGATCTTACCAGGAAACACAAGAGAGAGATATTCTTCTGTCGTTCCTGAGGGACAGCCTGTTGGGTTGGCAGCATGGGAGAACTCATTGCAAGAGATTCTCTGAAGCTAACTGCTGAAGAGGAGCCAACGATTTTCGTGGTCTAAAAAGAAGTCATTCCTATACGGGCGTGACTTGAGATAAGATGTGTCGTAAGACTGCATCCGAGAAAAATGAGTCTCTGCTTCCAACCCAGGGCCTGTGCGACATTGAGGGTAATGTCACCGCGGATTAACTGAAGCGTTCGCTACCGCTTCGCCAAAGTCGCGATCAAACTATCACCTTTTAATCTAAACTAGCATTATGGTTACACTACGTATATCAGTGCCCCACGACAGCTAAGATTTCCTAATCATATTTATTGGCTACAGATATTCACAACCAAACTCTCACCTTCCAACCTAACTTACACATTTGACTCCACTTCAGATGTCACCACAACCTACATTTGGTAAACTAATATGGACCCAAAAAAAAATACTGTCCGTGTTCTGTTCTTCTGTTTTCGGATGTGTGACGCCGCACGCGATACCAGCGTTACGTTACGGGGCGGAGGCCGATGTCCGGTATCGGTAGATTCAGCTGACCCGAAATCGCTGACTAACAGTCATCTGGTTACCGCTTTTGATGCATGTAATTCAGCTAGCCATATAAGCACAGCCGGTCGAATAACCGATGAGCCGTGAACTATTAATTAATCTCGGGCGGAGACCGACAAGGCGAGTGCGGTGTATTACCACGCGTGGACGAAGGGAATTTTTCTTGTCACATTGTGAAACAGCGTGGATTGAGAACGCGAGAGTCAATACCTAGGCTGAGCGGCGCGCCGCGGCCTTGGAGGCGGACCTGCGGCGCACGCGGCCGGCCGCATCCCGGAAAGCGGCGCAGCGTGCGTGTCTGATGTGAGTAGGTCGCCGGAAAGGAAGCAGGGCGGCGGCGGCGGCGCATTCATATGTGCGGGGCCGCTTATTTATGCACGTGCAGACAAGATATAATTACACGCCGGGCGGAAGCGCTGTTCGCGATCCGCGGTGGGCGCTTTGCATATCGCAGCACGCCTTTGTTCCCGCGCTCTTCCTGCTACCGCTGCTCCCACGCCGTGTATCGCCAGCGAACATCTTCCCCGAGATTCGAACCCGTGACCGACTGCAGTCACTCGCGTTGTGAAACTACCTGCTGTCCACCGAACCGCATAAGCCACGTGACCGTGAAGCGATGGAGAAACTTGAGCGCTCAATTGCCTTTAAAAAAATCAGCGATGACATGTGGTAATTTTATGGTTCTATAAACATTCACTTAAGTATACAAGGTACTTTTCCGGCTGAATATTATGTAAAAATCGACATCTATTTCTTTCAGGCACTGTTTATAATGTATATGTTTTACAGATTTTTTGTTGATATCAGGAAATGCAGCGCACTTTCTAAACAAACTAGACGTATTTTGAATATTCTTGAACCTACTTAGGTTTATTAAAAAAATTACAAAGAAAATGAAGCAATTTTTTTTCCTTAACGCTTCCTCAAATTGAGGTGACATTTAATCCAATGTTATCCATTTGAAGGAGACCAGATTTTTACCAGATATGCATGACATTATGGCTGAGGTACTAGGCCTATTTAATTCCGCCTATTATGTATACTACAAGGATAAAAAATATGACATCATACATTTTAATTTTTATAATTTTTTCCTAATAAAAATTTTATTTTTTCTATAATTTAGTTGATTTTGCAACAAAGCTTGGGACTAATACATAAGTATGGTCTATTGCAAGTTACAGAAAAAATTCGAGCAATGCTTTATAAACTTCAGGAAATATTTGTACCTGAGTACTGAAAAATACAACTTGCGGGAAATTGTGAATGAAGATAAGAGTCTAATTAAACTGTGCCTCATAACATTCCTGAAGCGTAGTCTGCATCCTTCAGCCTTTCTTAATCTTCAAGCTTCCTCTTGGCATTCCTTTTAGCACCTCTTGCTTCTTTTGTAACTTGAAGAGCGAATCTTTCAGCTTCATGCACCCGTTGTCTGTCACACGCAAGCAAATGATCTTCCACATTAAAGCCACATTGTATGCCTAAATTTCTCAGTACTTCCAACCTTCCTATCACTCCATCATTGAAACATATCACTGCATCTAGTACACCAACTTTTAATGTATTTAGTCGTACAAAAATATTCTTGGGTAATCTTTCCCATATGCAATGGCTGAAACTTTCATTTGTATTCTGAGTGCCCCATGAAAAAATTTGCTAAGCAAAACAGGGTGACTCAGGTCTCTAAAAAATGGTTTTATTTCATTCATAACAGGTTCAAGAAGAGAATGCTTATGATGGTATATTTGACCACTTTCTTTTGCTTTTTGATAACCACACCAAGAATCTGCTCCTTTATGGCCAAGTCCGTGAACAGGGTGGTTATCTGTGGACAATTTATGAAAGTAGGTGGCCCATACAGCTTTTCTCATTGCTGTAATATCATTCAGAGGTGCACTTCGCCTAATGACCAGTTCATAATAACTCTGAAGGAGGTCTATTTCAGTTTCTGTCAATCTGCCTCGGCCACACAGAGATTTTCCATCAGGTAGCAACTTTCCTTTAATTTCTCTTCGTAGCTTTCTCAATCTAGCACCCATCCTCTTTTGCACATGTCCACAACACTCTAGTTTTGTTACCAATATTAATTTTTTTGAAAGCTTTGGAGTCCCCATCGCCTAGGTACTTCGTATATCTAACGTTATAAACGGGTACCGACCTCTGAAATATTTTAGAGCTCCATCACACTCCATACCTCCTCTGGAACCATCATAATTCTTAGAACACTGATGTTCAATATGTCCTTCAGTGTTACCATGGCAGGTGCGGCAGTACTTAGATAAGCACTCAACATCAACAACTTTTCCAGTCTTCAGAGAAGTAGCACTTACAACACCACTCAAGGAACGATGCCCTCGACCTTGCCATGCCCCATAAAGTGCAACAGCAATGCCCCTGGTTCCACTAATATTTACAGTTTCTTCTACTTCGTTTCATAGATGCTTTAGACACAACCGACAATGCACCTAAAAGTATATTTATGTACTTGCTGAACCTACTGGGAGTAGAAGGAAGGTCCATCAAACCACAAAACGTTTGAGCAGCTTTTTTTTTCCTTTTCCTGTTGCACGCATTGCACACACTAACTTCAGATTCACATAATATGAATTATGCACAATATTCAAAATCATTTTCGAGGTAGATTTACTGCAGGATCTACACAGAACAACTAATTTTGACGCTAAGCCCTTCCTGCTACTTTGTTGTTCAGTTATTTCCAGACAGCCTACACCAACACATTGTTTACATTTCGCCATTTCCTTTATCAAAGAAGATAAGATGCCCAAATCAACAACAACAAATCCCTTATAAACAGCATCAGTGTCAACACAAAAATTTGAATCACCAGCAGGCGTGCCATGCGGGAGTTACTTCCCTGAAGAACTGATACATACGTTACTTTCAACAGTGTGGCTTTTTTTTTTTTTGTGAATTGCTTACCATAGAATTTCCTTTGATTGAATTTCTTGATGAGTGGCATAGTTCGTATTTATTGTACACTAAAGGACATTTACTTCCACAAATATACGTAGCACTTGAACAAAAAGCATTCAGTAACACGTGAAGAAACTGCTTCGGCTAAACAAAAGTAAATACACTCCTGGAAATTGAAATAAGAACACCGTGAATTCATTGTCCCAGGAAGGGGAAACTTTATTGACACATTCCTGGGGTCAGATACATCACATGATCACACTGACAGAACCACAGGCACATAGACACAGGCAACAGAGCATGCACAATGTCGGCACTAGTACAGTGTATATCCACCTTTCGCTGCAATGCAGGCTGCTATTCTCCCATCGAGACGATCGTAGAGATGCTGGATGTAGTCCTGTGGAACGGCTTGCCATGCCATTTCCACCTGGCGCCTCAGTTGGACCAGCGTTCGTGCTGGACGTGCAGATCGCGTGAGACGACGCTTCATCCAGTCCCAAACATGCTCAATGGGGGACAGATCCGGAGACCTTGCTGGCCAGGGTAGTTGACTTACACCTTCTAGAGCACGTTGGGTGGCACGGGATACATGCGGACGTGCATTGTCCTGTTGGAACAGCAAGTTCCCTTGCCGGTCTAGGAATGGTAGAACGATGGGTTCGATGACGGTTTGGATGTACCGTGCACTATTCAGTGTCCCCTCGACGATCACCAGTGGTGTACGGCCAGTGTAGGAGATCGCTCCCCACACCATGATGCCGGGTGTTGGCCCTGTGTGCCTCGGTCGTATGCAGTCCTGATTGTGGCGCTCACCTGCACGGCGCCAAACACGCATACGACCATCACTGGCACCAAGGCAGAAGCGACTCTCATCGCTGAAGACGACACGTCTCCATTCGTCCCTCCATTCACGCCTGTCGCGACACCACTGGAGGCGGGCTGCACGATGTTGGGGCGTGAGCGGAAGACGGCCTAACGGTGTGCGGGACCGTAGCCCAGCTTCATGGAGACGGTTGCGAATGGTCCTCGCCGATACCCCAGGAGCAACAGTGTCCCTAATTTGCTGGGAAGTGGCGGTGCGGTCCCCTACGGCACTGCGTAGGATCCTACGGTCTTGGCGTGCATCCGTGCGTCGCTGCGGTCCGGTCCCAGGTCGACGGGCACGTGCACCTTCCGCCGACCACTGGCGACAACATCGATGTACTGTGGAGACCTCACGCCCCACGTGTTGAGCAATTCGGCGGTACGTCCACCCGGCCTCCCGCATGCCCACTATACGCCCTCGCTCAAAGTCCGTCAACTGCACATACGGTTCACGTCCACGCTGTCGCGGCATGCTACCAGTGTTAAAGACTGCGATGGAGCTCCGTATGCCACGGCAAACTGGCTGACACTGACGGCGGCGGTGCACAAATGCTGCGCAGCTAGCGCCATTCGACGGCCAACACCGCGGTTCCTGGTGTGTCCGCTGTGCCGTGCGTATGATCATTGCTTGTACAGCCCTCTCGCAGTGTCCGGAGCAAGTATGGTGGGTCTGACACACCGGTGTCAATGTGTTCTTTTTTCCATTTCCAGGAGTGTACTTGCAAAGATAATCATTTACACACACTAGAAATCTGCACTGTTAACAATATATACAATGTACCATACACATAATCGCTGGAAACAGAAGGTTCACAGTTCTTTTCGAAGTAATACTGATTTCTGTAACAGAAATAAATGGGGCGTGTCAGCATACATAACCATAACTTTAAAATTCGGTATATATAGGTCATTTTTCATTGGAAACTCTATAATGTATATATCAATGTAATCAGCAAAGACTATAGAATTTAATAAAGTCATGAATAATTTCGATTTTTCACCATTTATACGTACCCTGCGTCTTTAAGCAATAAGTCTTAGAAAAACTCAAGAGACTTTTTTTCCGTGGCGTCTCAGGAGAAATGGCCAGTATTCAGCTATATGACTGGAAAGATTACTGAAAGCGAAAAAGTCTAGTAAATATGCGCTATAAAACGAAGGGTTATGAGCGTTTCACAGATAAAACAAGTGATCATAGCTCTAAAGGTATGTACCTCAGAGTCCATGTTTACTGGACTTTTTTTTTTCTTTTTCTGGTCCATACTATCGCCTATCAAAATAAGGAAAGTTAAGAGATTTAATTCATAGTATAGAAGATAAAGAAATACTCATAACTCTTAGGTGCGAATTTTAGAGCCCAAGCATACTATACGTTGTTGCTTCCAATGATCGTTCCTATCGTGTCGAATAATGATGATTCCTCCTGGGACAACCTCTTGTATTTAGTGGCATAACTACGCCAGATCCAGTTTCGGCTTTGTGGCCTCTTTTCCTTCAATCTGCCGACCTTCCTCTTTTTGGTTTGTGTAATCTTCATCCCACTTTTTGCTCTATTTGAATACGTCAATAAAGCAGAAGAGAATTTAAGCAAAACGATTTTATGCGTTGAACGATTGGGTTGCTTCTTTCGACAGGAAGTCACCAAATTTCGAATTCCTCAGGCACTTCTTGTCAGCATCGTAGCACAGCCCTCTTTCATCTAGACGAAACCTGAACGTCTCATACGCTTCACTCAATGAGTAGTATCTTCATTTCAGCATTGTTCCTCCTCCTTCTTTTTCTTCTTCTTCCTCCTAATCCTCTATCGCTCTCTCTCCTAATCTTTCCATTTGCCCTACCTAATCCTCTCCTCTTTCATTATCTCTACGTTTCTAATAGTCTCTTTAAATATGATTAACTAATCAGTACTTTTCTTCACGCCCTTTATTATTATTACTATTATTATTAATGTGAATTATCATTATTATTCACTGTTATTATTTGTCTTGGAATTATAATCGTTCTCATAATGTTTTCTCAAATGTCATAATTATTACAGAAGCAAGCATAGAAAATGCGTAGAATCTGGTCAGGCTAATTACACACAAATGAATAAATAATGTTGTTGGCCTGTCATTAAACTGCGGCACTGCGGCAGCGGCGCCCAGGACACGTAGCCCGGTTGCCGCACCCTCGTTACGCCACTGGTGCTAAAAGGTTCCCCCACCCGTGTTGTCGAACCAAAACACAAACACTCAGGATACTAAACACGCAGGACAGTGATCTTCACAATTTGTTGACAGTGAGAGCGGAGCCTAGATGAAACTTCCTCCTTCCTATAGACGAAGGTGCTGTTGAAGCGTCAGATGGGTCATAAAAATGCACCGTCCGCGTCCTCTCAGATGCGCTTCCTACAATGTGGGTAACCTGATGCAAAATATAATATCTTGTCAAAGCAACGGAGAATCAGATAAAACGTAGGTAATGGTATGTAACGTGCAGTATGAGGTGGACATTCAACACTGAAACGGTGATTAATTTCAGAACTTGCCTCTGACAGAAATAATGGGTCTCTATATTTTTCTTTTCTAATACTAAATTTTCGTTAGTTCGTTTGTCAAAGTTATTATATTTTACCTGGATAACGACGGAAATATATGGCGCTCTTTTATGTGTATTTATAAACACATAAAAAAATTTGCATCACCTCGGTTCCGAGAGTTCCGGAACTTGTACAGAAAATTGGAATAGAGATCAACATAAACATCATTCCCGCCGTTTTTATTGCTCATTAAAACCACGCATTGCATGTTGTACCACCATACAGCAAGACCTTCAGAGGTGGTGGTCCACATTGCTGTACACACCGCTACGTTTAATACCCAGTAGCAAGTCCTCTTGCGTTGTTGCATGCCAGTACTCGTCGTGGCATACTATCCACATCAAGGCACTGTTGGTCCAGATTGTCCCATCCTCAACGGCGATTCGGCGTAGATACCTCAGAGTGATTGGTGGCTCACGTTGTACATAAACAGCCCTTTTCAATATACCCCAAGCATGCTGGCCACTCTAGTCGATCGATGTCGTCCTGAAGGAAGTCATTCACAAAATATGCACCATGGGGGCGCGAATTGTCGTCCATGAAGACGAAGGTCTCGCCAATATGCTGCCGATATGGTTGCACTATCGGTCTGAGGATGGCAATCACGTATCGTACAGCCGTTACGGCACCTTCCATGACCACCAGCGGCGTACGTCGGCCCCACATAATGCCACTCCAAAACAGCAGGGACCCTACACCTTGCTGCACTCGGTGGACAGTGTGTATAAGGCGTTCAGCCTGACCGGGTTTCCTCCAAACACGTCTCCGACGATTTTCCGGTTGAAGTCATATGCGACACTCATCGGTGAAGAGAACGTGATGCCAATCCTGAGCGGCCCTTTCGGCATGCTGTTGAGCCCATCTGTACCGCGCTGCAGGGTGTCGTGGTTGCAAAGATGGACCTCGCCATGGATGTCGGAAGTGAATTTGCGCATCATGCAGCCTACTGCGTACAGTTTGAGTCGTAACACGACGTCCTGTGGCTGCACGAAAAGCATTATTTAACATGGTGGCGTTGCTGTCAGGGTTCCTCCAAGCCATAATCCGTAGGTAGCGGTCATCTACTGCAGTAGTAGGCCTTGGGCGGCCTGAGCGAGGTATGTCATCGGCAATTTCTGTCTCTCCTTCATGTCTGAACAACATCTTTTTGATTCACTCCTAGACTCCTGGAAACTTCCTTATTGAGAGCCCTTCGTGGCAGAAAGTAACAATGAGGACGCGTTCGAACCACGGTATTGACCGTCTAGGCCGGCTGTCTGACCCCCTCCGTCTAACAGGCGCTGCTCATGGATGGTTGTTTACATCTTTGGGCGGGTTAGTGACATCTCTGAACAGTCAAATGGACTGTGTCTGCGATACAGCATCCACAGTCAACGTCTCTCTTCACGAGTTCTGGGAACCGGGGTGATGCAAAAGTTTTTTTGATATGTGTATTTTGTACTTTTAATCAAATAACATTCACTCTTTTTGTCTGTTCCAGATTTTTTTTACGGACGAAAAGCAAGTCATTTATATTATCTTTATAATATTAAATGGCTGAAATATAGAGATTCATACAACAATAATAGTAGACAGTTGAAAACACAGACAGGGTTCATCAAAAAAGTAGGAAAGATAAGATCACAATATAAACTGCCGAAAGTTGATCCTGAAAAATTTATTTTCTCACTACGCTTCTTCAATTACAATGCAAACTAGACATAATAGATAACTGCAAAAATATTTGAAGTAGACAAATCGATAATGAGAGTTAGGCAACGAAAACAATAAATCTGAGATAGCCTGAGGTACTAGCGGAACCATATTTACTCAGTTGGCTCATAACAGAAAAAGAACGAAACGTTGACGAAGGAATATATAGCCAAATTTTCTCTTTCTATCAAACTTTAGGACCGCACCGCTCTCATTCTGAAGGTGAAACTGATGGAATCAGAACTGTAATAAGTCATCTAAAAAGGTTTTCACACACATTCGACCAACCAGTCATCTCTTGTAATTACCTGGCACTGTCAGTGTTATAAGACGCGATCTTTAAATACAGTGTTGTAGTTTCCTTCAGGAAAACTTTTCATTTCCTAAGATCCTGAAGAAAGATACATCAGTCACTAGCTACGACCAGTTAAACGGCCATCTTCATATCCAAAAGTACACAGAAGGCTATAGGACAATATTAAAAATACGAAGGATAGACGAAACTAACTGTTACATAACAGTGATAGAATACACTGTAGACTTCTGTTCTGAAGATGGCCATGTAACTGGTCGAAATTAGTAATCGATATATCTTTATTTGGGATCATGGCAAATAAATGAGACTACAACACGGTCATATTTTGTTATTGCAGAACAGCAAAATCAGTAGTTATCGACACACAAGATCAAAAAATCATTCGAGTTAAAGAAGTCCAAGAATTAATTATATCACTACAACAGAAGAACGGTACAACTGAAATTCATTGGATGCCATCTCTCCGTGGCTTAAACGGTAATGAAAATGCACATTTTCTATCCAAACAGGGCACAAAAATTAAAAGCAGATCCGAAAAAGTAAAATACTGTATTCTACAATGAAACGCTTTACTAACAATATATTTCAAGCAACTTCAAAATGATCCAGTAATATTTCATGTGAAGAGAAGATCTGGAAAAACCTCATGAACTACTCTGTAATACCTGATGGGCCAAAAAGAAAAAAGTAGGCACATTGCTCATGACTATTGACCGTGGCTGCTTCTTCGCCCACTTGCATAATACCTTCATACTGCCGTCTCCAGAATGTGTTCTGTGTCACAAGATTGGTGCGTTCATGAACAAACAACATTTAAAAGAGTATACAAAATTAGGTGAATATACTTCAGACTTAACAACATTGTATTGGAAAGCAAGAAGGCGAATGGCAATAAGTGTCCTAACATTAAAATAATAATAATTCCTATAAACACCTTGTCAGTATAATTAAGGAATTTAGTACTTGAGTCCTGGTGCATTCATGATACGATGCACACGATAGTGACACAAGAGCTCAGACGAACTTATTCAAGGTACTTTATGTTTAGTCCCTATATATGTTTACAGTATGTACAGTTCTGCGTGCATCGTACCAAAAGTTGAAATCCACAAATCGAGATGTAGGTAGTCTGTAGCACCAAGATTTGAGTCCTCTTTTATGTAGCACACTGTCGCTATACTTCCCATACTTTTCCAGCTGAGTTCGCGTCGCTAATTATCATGAAGATAACAGGTTTTCAAATAAGTTTCTTCCCGTCTTCCGTCAAACAGAAGCGCCACCCGTTCATTTCGTGGCTCTCTTCACGAGTTTCTGTGGATCGCCTGTAGCCGACCCACTTGAGTTGCATCTCTCGCCTGTGCCGCTGCAACCCGCAACACCAAATGCCGCATTCAGGGTGCCGAGAGTCACGTCCCTCGCGTTGGAGCGATAACATACGCTCGCTTGCGAAAAACTTGTTCAGAGAGGCGAACCATTACTGTCCGCAGAGATCGCTAAACCAGTTTTCGTTTGTCGATCCGAACTGTAGGTTTCGTTTAATCACTTGCTATTTTAAACCATTAAGGAGCATTATTTGTTACGAATAACCATAGTGTTCATTTCCCACCAATACAAACCACTTTTCTCTTTTCTACAAATATAGTGGACTGGTTCAACAGTCCTTTTACAATTAGCAGATGCAATTTTGGTTATCCAGAAAACAACGCCAATTTGATTTTAAGACACTGTGACATATTTCAGCTGCTTTTTAGCTTACTGAAATAATTCGCAAACTAACTGCGCCTCAAAATTGGTTTTCTCAGCTTTTTCTCATGAAGACATGCTAGGAAAAGTATTAGAATACCGACAACCCAATTTTCAGCCACACAACTAGAGTTCTCAGTTCTAAAATACTTAGGCACCCATCGTGCTGCTGTCATTCTACGCTCAAGGCAGAAATCAGATTGCTTAGGAGAAAACTTCAAAAATACGGAATTACGTTGAATTTATCGTATAAAATGAGTTTTCTGCTTTTCAGTCATTGCCGGACATTTTTCATCTTAACGAGCCCTTGATAGCTACAGTTTTATCGCACAGCTCATCCTTGTTTTCTGTGTTTTGCAAGTGCTCTCAGTAGCGCTCAACAAGTCGTCACGATAATGATACACATAACAGTGGAAGAAGCAAAGAATCACCTGAATTGTTGTCCAGGACATCATCAGCATGGCTTCTTTTCGATAGGTACTGGGGTCTATACATTTCTGTGTCTTCTGCGGAAGCACGAGCTTTGTAACGACAACATCGCGCCAACTCATCTCATACAAATGTGTAGAATATTCTCGTATAAAGCTTCCCATTTATTATGTTTACATCTTATTGGTCTTGGAATTTACTTGCAGTATTGAATCCATAGTTCCCAGTCCTTACCGAGATGCACTGAATCTGAACTGCTACAATTCCAAATGGAACGCATAGCGCTTATTTCAATACCTGGGAGTGAACGATGCGCTGACAGCAGCTAAATGCCGTTTCGACCATACGGGAGCCTGGTATAGGAGAGATTTTGTTGACCCTAACCACAGTAAGACACATAAACTGACTGTCTACAGAGGGCAGTGTAATTATCAACTTCCCCTAGTTGTGACATTTACACTATCAGCAGTTCATCTACATTCACACAGGTATTCACAGCAAGCCTCTAAGAGGTGTGAGGTGGAGAGTGTGAGTTTAATTTAACTCCCTTCACATTGATGGCTAACAAGAGAGGAAAACTGTTGCCTTTGATATCTGGTACGTGCCCGAAGTTACCGTTGGGTGGTACGTATGAAGTGGTACTTCGTGTTCAAATAACGACGTGTAGAAAACGTTACCAGCATATTTAATGACGGTGATTCCCACCACAAGAAAAGCGGTTTTTGAAGTGTCTCCCACTGTAGTTTGGTGTGTTTTTGAACCAGTCACGCAGGCAATTGAAGACGAAGTGAACCGCAGTTGTCTTATCTGAACTTTCCTGGTGCTCTTTTTTGTCGGGCCTATTTAGTGAATGTCCTAGATAAAGATGAAGGTGAAAAAAATGAGTAAAAGTTCATCTTCGTTGCTGCTTTTTGCAAATGTCACACTTGGTAACCTGGTACATCAAAGCCTAATTTCCTAGGTAATTAACGTGGTCTTTTTGTTATAAATTTATTTTTAATTAACTGTGATAAAATACGTTATTGATTTTCATGACTTAGATGCTTCAGTAAAGATTTAATGCTACATAGCTATCAAAGCTTCTCGTTTGCATTGTGCAGTCTTTACACTGATATATAGCTGCCAGTTATTGTAATTTTCACTGACCGTTCTCGTCGTCTAATTTCTTCACGATTTTGTAAACAACAACATTTCTGTCGTACTGAAGTTGTCCGTAATGGATTCAAACGCTTGTTTTGGAAAATAATTCATTTTCTTACATGATCGAACACAATTACAGGTTTGGGCTGTCACCGGTCATCTTCAAATGGTTCAAATGGCTCTAAGCACTACGGGACTTAACATCTCAGGTCATCAGTCCCCTAGACTTAGAACTACCTAAACCTAACTAAGCTAAGGACACCACACACATCTATGCCCGAGGCAGAATTCGAACCTGCGACAGTAGCAGCAGCGCGGTTCCGGATCCCGGTCATCTTTAGATCATAAGACGGATCCAGTAGTTCACCCGAACTACTGAATGTGAGATTGTCTTAGTGGTTGGTGTCAACTATTGCATATTTCTTACGATCTGAAGACGTCTGGTGACGGCCGAAACTCTTAATTTCTTATTGAAATTATTGTCACTGTCCTGGAAAAGAAATTGTTTTCAAAACAAGTAATTGTTTATGATTAATAGCAACGTTTAGAAAAAAATATATGAGAAACGTCATGGCTGTCTCTTAACTAGTTTTAAGCCTAGTAATGTGATCGGAAGCAATTTGGTGGATGTTGGTTGGAAGTACTGAAATACTGGCATACGACTGACCTTACTTTTTAGTAGTTCCGTGTATGTATGTCACGAGGAAGACTGTAGTGATTCGATGTGTTAGCGCTGTTACGGGCGACTGAAGGAACGAAAGAGAGGCATAGCATGACGTCTGGTATTGCCACACAACATTACCTTTCAGTAGTATAGACGTGCTGGTTGGTCTTAAATATTCTGATATACCATTAAGTGACCAAATACAACTTAATACTTCCCCCTTTTTAAACTTTACTTAATCCTCAGAGTTTTCCAGTGTTTTTTCATTGTTTTATTTGGTTCCTCCATTTCACCCTGTATTTATTTAATTTGTTGTGATCGTCTATGTATTCCATATATTCTGTTCTTTTGTAATATATGCCGCATATTTTCTCTCCAATAAGAGAAATCCCTGTACAGTCCATACGTAACACATGTTCAAGCTTTTCTTCAGTACTCTTGTATTAATTTTATTTTATTGTGATTGTGAATTTAATTTAAATTATTATACAGGCATTGTTTTGTCGAGGTTTCACGTAAATGCTTTTTTATTTGTTCTTTTTATATTTATTTGATGTTTAACTGTACTGTTGTATAACTGCGTTCTCAAATATGACATTTTCTCGTTTTCGGGCCTCACTCTCGAAGTGTAACATCTTTTTTCAGAGCTGTTCGCGAGTATTGTATTCGCTTCGACGATAATTTTCGGTTGAAGATTGATGATGGCTCTGTAAGTAGCAAGCAGTTTAATAAAATAAATTAACATTGTAGAACATATAGAATATTCCGTTTTTCATTTTACTTTGTTGTTACAAACTGAAAATAATTTACTGTCGGGCTCAGTCACGCTAATTTTTAAGCATAATTATCGGTTTCAAGTGTCGTCGAGCACCACCAGATAATAAAGCAAATGGTGGTTTCCACAGTGGTGGGAACGAACCACGACATCAGTTGCATGGTCTGATGACGGCCGACGACGACCGAAATCGGAATTTTGGTTTAGAAATTAGCGCGATTGTGACACACAATAAATAATTTTAAAAAAATCACTGAAAACCTCCACTTCTACTGAAACACAGTTCTTTCCACGTTTAGAAATTGATTAGCAAAGATAAATTTCACGAGGTAATCGAGTGTAGGACATAACGAAACGGAGTAGTGGTCTGGGGCCATTGCATGCCGTGTGAATGACAGAGTGATCCTTGGATTGGCTTTAGAAACGTCAAGAGTGAGATAAGAATTATTCACGGCTGCGTGGAAATGGATAACTTGACGCATTCGGTGAGGGGGAGTCGGGCTGGACGGAGCGAGCGCGTCGCGCGGTGAGACAGGCCGCAGAGCACAGCAGACACAATACCGGCCTGGCTGGGCCGGGCCGGGCCGCGGCACCTCCCACCACCCTCGATCACCCTCGCAGCCGTATCTCTTACATAACGTAAAAAAGCACGTCGACCGCCGGACCTCGCCTCGCCTCGCCGTGATTAATGGTATAAACCCTTCGATCTCTCTACACGGCGGGAATTAATTTGAGGTAAAAGAAACGTGAGAATACGCGAATCTGATAAAGCGCTGAATAAAGAAACTGTTTCGAGTGAGTCCCCTCCCTGTTGTAGCGGCGAGAGAGATGCGGCCGCGAGATTAGGTCGCGGGACGGAGGCGAGCCCACTCCGCTCCTCTCCGCTCTCCGCTCCTCTCCTCTCCTCCCTCTCTCGCGCTCTCCCTCCCCCGCCGCCTACAGTCGCGCCCATGCAACGTGCAGCGAGGCGGCGTCTGTCGGCCGTCGTCACACCTGCCGCCCGCTACGCCCGGATACCGTTACAGGATGTCCCCTCTGCGACGTGATTAAACTCCACGCTGAGCGCCCATTCCGCTTACAGGCGAGATTTTGATGTGCCGAGCAAAGTCGTGCTCCACTGAAAACGGAGAGGTTCACATCAGAATACAACATCGGTTGTCGATCTAGTACGACGTCTTGTCGGTCGCTTGTACGTAGGGGTTCGCTCTCTTGTAGCCGTCATCTTGTTTGAGGAAACCGTTCTAATAGCAGAAAAAGGAAAAGAGGGAGGAAGATTAACGTTTAACGTCCCGTCGACATCGAGGTCACTAGAGACGGAGCACAAGCTCTCTACACGGTGCAAATTAATTTGAGGTAAATGGGGAAAGGAATCAGCCGTGCCCTTTCAGAGGAATCACCCCGGCATTACTTTGAGAGATTTAGACAAAACCTAAATATGGATGGCTGGACACGGATTTCAGCTCTCCGTCCTAATCATTGAGCCACCTCGCTCGGTTCTAATAGCGGAGCTATTTCCTTTTCAGCTAGTCAAGAGGAGAATTGGCACATATCCTACTTTCATCTGAAATACCATGTTACAAAAACTACTATTTGAATTAAACGTCTACATCCACATCATTCTCCGCAAGACACCTAACGGTGTGTGGCGTAGGATACTTCTGGTACCACCAACTTATTCATTCCCCCCCCCCCCTCCCTTTTCCCTATTCCACTCGCGAATGGGGCATAGGAAGAACGATTGTCGGTAAGCCCTCTGTAGTAGCTCTAATTTCCCGAATTTTCTTGTCGTGGTCATTTGGCGCCATGTATGTGGGAGGAACTAATATGTTGTCCTACTCTTCTCGGAAAGTTCTATCTCGAAATTTCAATAGCAAACAACTCCATGATGCACAACGCCTCTCTTGTAGCGTCTTCCGCTGGAGCTGACCATATCCATAACGCTCTTGTGCCAACTAAAACGTCCCGTGACGAAACGTGGCGCTCTTCGTTGGATCTTCTCTATCTCATCTATTAGTCCTTCATGGTACGGATACCAGATCGATGAACAACGTTCAAGAATCCGTAAAACAAGCGTCTTGGTAGTCATTTCCTTCGTGAATGATTTGCACTTCCTTAGGATTCTTTCTATGAATCTCTGTATGGCATCTGCTTTTCCTACTATTTGTTTTTGTGGTCATTCCATTTAAGGTCGTCCTTCGTAGTTGCTCCTAGATATTTTACGGTAGATACTGTTTACACCAATCTGTTATCAATAGTGTAGTTATGCAGTAGTGGATTTCTTTTCAAATGTATGCTCATTATGTTACATATATTTCCGTTCAGATCAACTGCCATCAATCCTCTGTTGGTCATTTTGCAAATCGATATTGTCCTCTGGCGTTGCTACTTTCTTATAGACAACCGCATGTGAGAACAGTCTTAAAGAACTTCCGACGTTTTGTACTAGATCATCTATATACGAGTACATTGTAAAGAGTAACGGTCCTGTATCACTTCCTTGGGGCACTCCCGGTATTACCTTTATATCCATCGACTTCGTTCCGTTAAGGGCGACGTGTTGAGTTCTATCTGATAGGAAGTCTTGAATCCACTAGCAAATTTGATCCGACATCCGGTAATCGCGTCCTTTTTTCTTTCACTAAACGGTAGTGCGGGACGGTGTCAAATGCCTTCCTGAAGTCAAGGAACACGACATCAGCCTGAGCTCTGTTGTCTACAGTGCTATGGGTCTCATGGAGGAATAGAGATAGCTGAGTTTCGCAATATCTCTGTTGGCGGAAATCACATTGTTTTTATAGATCAGATTTTCCTTCTCGAAAAAGTCATAATTCATGAACATAAAACATGTGCCGTAATTCTACAGGAGATTGACGTCAACGACAAAGACCTGCAATTATATGCATGGACGTTCTCGGACCGCGGTGCAATCATCACATTGGCGTGAACTGAAAGGAGATTCCATCAATGTTTTCTTACTTACCTTTATATCTGACACGCTAGCATGGAGACTGTCGATCTCAAAGTAAACTGTTTGAATGTAGGTGTTGAAAGGAACTTCCGTCACCGTTATTTTGGATTAAACGAATTAGAAGTGTACGCATTAAGATGCTAATGTACTGATTGCATGCCAAGTCCTCAGTCAAATCTGAAACCTCTTCCTAATATCTCATAGTCTGAGGGCAAGTATAAATGATGAAAGTGATAGCTTTGTTTGACGGAAGAGTTAATAGTGGTGACAAACTTGATGCCTGGTTTCAACCTACCCCTCCCCCACATCGTCAACTGTGGAGACAGATCAGATATTCACAGCTAAGGACAGTAGGCAGTCCATATAGGACGAATCGGGTGAGCAGTGCCCCGACATGGTGTCCAGTTGAAAGGATTACGAGCAAGTTACAAGCCCTCTGGGAAGCATAAAAGTACTGATGTATGTCAGGAAATTTTCTATTCTACCCGTCCCTTGAAGATATTCAATTGCCAGATGCGGACTGAAGCTGTAGGGATGTCAGACAAGCTAGCTAGCGCAATCAGTGCTGCATATCTCCCATATCAGACGTTGTTGGATTACCTCGTCATCTGCGCTGGACATTATTCGGCGAGGGTAAGGTAAGGGATGGCGTGTGGTGCGGACACGTTCTGTAACAAAGTGGAGTTTCGCTTGCCGTAAATGCAAATAGTACATGTGCTCTATAGAGAACACAGAGTTGCAGAGTTTCCTGAACTTTGGAGTGCACGATAATGTACATCCGATTGCAGTTTTCAGTATGACGCTGAAGATGATATTTCGGTTTGTGTACGGACTAGAAAATATGCGTAATAGGAATCATCACTGCCGGGACAAATTTAAATTGCTGTGAATTACGATGTGATGCCGTTCCTACGGAACGATTTATGGCAAATTTTCTGTATTACGAAATCATCCTGGTTTGATATTAGGTGCCGAAATGAACAAATTTTGTATAAAATCTAAGACATGTTTCTAGGTAAATTTTCTGAATAATCCTTAAACGTAGGAAGTTCAATCAGTAGCATGCATATAGTCATGTCTATGCGCATTATAAAAGGGATACGAGTGGGCTACTTTTGAGATTACAAATAAAAGAGGGAGCAAACTCTTAACTGAGGCTGAATTGCGATTCATCTTCGCAACTAAACAAATAGTTGTAGTTTATGAGGCACGTGCCAATAGGCGCCATCGCGATGTAACGAGTAAGTAAGGTGACGTAATGAATCTGCGCTGCCCGTAATAACAACGTACATCGTCTTGACAGCTTCACAGATATATTCTCACTCCATCGTAGGTATAAAACCGAAGGAGTGTTACGGCAGTGCTGGGTCGGCATAAAAAGAACACATCGACCATCACGCACGTGATTCACAGGGAGCATCGTTGCGCGGGAATCGCTCAGAAGCGTGCGCGTCTGCACGTGTACAGCACACGTCCTGAGAGCCTTTCACATTCATATGTACGTAGCAGCGCCACACGTCAGAGTTCAGCAGCGGTTCAGTACCTCTAAAAATAAGAGGATATAATGCAGCCGGGGCAAGGGTCAGTTGTTGACCATATCCCACTCATTTGCTGCGTCTCATCCTCTGTAAGGGGGTGCTGATTGTGCTTGCGAAGAGAGAGAGTGCCAGAACATATACCCCTATACTGCGACCGCTCGTTCTAGAAAAGACAGCTAGCACCCGCCCCCACACGCACACACAAACACACACACACACACACACACACACACACACACACACACACACACACACACACACGACATTATGCGGCCACTTAGAGATAAAAGCTCCTGGACCGTACTTAACGACAGCAGAGCATTGCATAAAGACTGCTTGCAGCAACGATAATGGCGTCAACAACGAGCACAGGCGACGAATGACTTCTCAGATAATATTAGCGTTACAGACAACAAATAGTAGTATTAGACCAGACGACATCACCACAGCCACGTGATACAATAGAAATTCTAACTACTTACTACTCAGGTCAGTTCTATATCCTAAGTGTGAAACAACTACATTATACAGGAGATGACGAACACATAGATACACTCACGATGGATGTCTAGCAAATCTAAAATATTAAAATTATAAATAGCAATATATTTGAACGTGACTGGCGATTGTCACCGGGTAGTCAAGAAAACGGTGCACATTAGACAGTAAGATCAGATTGTAAGACAAATGTAGAAATAGAGGGCAGTACGCGCTGCGTTGTAGAGAAGAAGGAAAAAATAGATGCTAACCTAGACGTGAGACCACGGTACCTGAGAGAGAGAGAGGCTCAAGTATTGATGAGGCCCTCGCTCTCAGTTTAGGAGCAGTAGTAAATCGGGAAGCGGTTGTCTAAGAGCGCGAGGCTTAATGTTCTTCCACCTAGACATCATCTACAGCGGCAGTATACAAATCTGAATTCTTTCTTATCTTCCTTTCTTCTTAATACATAAATTGTTAATTTAAAGCATTTTCGCTCCCTATTTAGTTTCAAGCTTCCAAATACATAAAGCTTCAACCTCGTTAAAATATTACGAGACCAAATTACTTCCATTTTAATTACAAATATAATTAAATATTGTGAAAACAGGTATTGCGTTAGTGACTAGCCGACAGGTCAAATGTAAACCCCTGTAAATAAAAAAGTCACTAAACCCATTTCTGGAACAACCTTGCGTGCGACACTAACACGCATTACTTGCAGCTTCAGTTGCTTCGTGTGGATGCTGTACGAATATAAGTGTCATTCTTTGTAACTATCGAATCACGGACAATATTACAGATGTTCCTGTTTAGTAACTGCCTGCGCGGAAATGCCAGAATATGAATCATGAATATCCTTTGTAAAAATATCGAGTGTTTACATTCTGTGAATCAGTGTAAAACTAAGTGTAGATAACTACTGTGTACATTTGTGTGCATAGTTTAATAATGTACGTTATAAGAAGCAATCTGATATGGTTACCACAAGGCAGTGCACTCACCAGCACTGCATCTAGTTACACTTAGTCCCCAACATAATGTTCTTGTAAAACCTCCATCTGATGATGAGCCTGCAGTGGCTCGAAAACATGTTCATGGTTGAATAAATAGCAAAAAAAGCGACTGGTTGCATATTTATTACCGGATAAATCGCCAATTTAAATCACAGTAGCAGTTCATCATCCACAATGAATATACTGAAAATAAGCATTAAGTTCTTAAGACGCTTACAAGCTGAGTACACTTTCTGAGCCCTTGTGCCATGTCTGTCGATACCAGCCAGTCCACGTGAGAGGAAATTCCAGAGAAGTATACCAACCAAAGACGGTATTCTGTGATACTGATACTACCATTATGCGGTAATATCAAGACGAAATTACTGAAAGTAATTGGTGAAGCCTGTATGTTACCTACGTTCTCGTTTTTAGACAGGTATAAGACTAGACGGATTATGTTTTAAGTGCGGAAGTAAATAACCAGAAGAAAAATTATGTACTAATAATTTCCTCTAGATTCTGTGGATCCCTTCCACAGAAGCTCTTTTGCACTTTTGGAAAATCTTGCTAAATTATACACTGATGTAAGCTTACAAATTTCGTCGAACAAATAAAGCACCCAAAAGTTATTTTAATACAATAATTCTACAGCAGGCCTTGGATACCTGCGAATATTAGGACTCAAGATATCTTGCGAAGCATTCTCATCCCCACTATTATCATTCGACTTCTAAGAAAAGAATGATGACGTGTTTTTCCTCACTGCCTGGCTGCACGCCAAACGTATTCGCTGAATCATAAACCTCGTCGTGCCGCAGGGGAACAAGGTGCTGATGGTGATCCGTCCGTCAGATAGGAACGCTAAGCCGGGATCCATTTTGACAGGAGGTTTGGGGAGGGAGGTAGAGTTTATCGTTACGTAGCATGTCTTCACATTAATGTCATTGTTGTATTCATTCACGACAACGGATATTCACCACCACACTGAAAATGCACAACCGTTGGTCCCAGGTAATGAATGCGTTGTAGCGATGCAGTGATTATACTCGTAATTAACTGCAAACAAAATTTTGAGAATATGTCTAAAATAAAAAAATTAAAGCGAACTGCTCTTCTTCCTAGACAGGATATCGCTTCCTCCGAAGACGATACTGAGTTACACTATTAACATTTTCCATGATAGAACTGCGATTATGAAAAGCTAGAGATACTAAATTGTTAACTGCGGACACGCAAGAGCAAGGATCTGTGTTGGAAGAATCACTTGTGGACAATTGAAGCGAGAAGACGCATGTCAGATTCACTTCTCTATTAGGAACAAAACATAAAACTATGGTCCAGCGACAACTTAGGTCTACGGAAGTACTAACTGACAAAAAGACTGAAGGAGCTGCTGACTGCTAGAATACTCAAAGACTGATAGAGATGTAACTATCGGCAAGCCAGTTTATTTCTCACTGTGCTTCGAATTGGATAGGCACAGCTAAGCACTTTAAGCACTGAAGGGCTCTCTTTCATCTTAGATTTAGAACAAAGTGAGCATTAAACTCTGTTGAAAATTTACTTTGCCATTCTCGAGTGCTTATTATAACTTAGAGAATATTCCAACATTAGTCATCCTCTGGTAATCAAGTCATTACTTTCACAGCTAATAAGAAACTATTTCCTTTCTTGACTGCTGAGTTCTGTCATGAGAGCGAACGTATCCAATGCCAAAAATATTTATGTGTACCGTCCAACTGAAGATTATACTATGATCAACCGGTTAAAAACTTGCATTTATCAAACACAGTATTCTCGAAGGAAAGTTAGTTAAAGTGACTAATAGCGTCTTTCACGTTAATTTTGATGAACTGAAACTTTTTTCCAGGTGTGCGCTCATTCAGTAACTTAGTCAGAACAACGAATGACGAAGTAATCAATTAGTAATCCGTGTACAGAACATAACATTCTCTATTAAATTTCAAGTGCTGGCTCTGGAACAGCTCTGAAAAAGCTTCTGACTTCTTTAAAAATAACTTGAAGCAGAAGACTACTATAGCATCATAATGTTTTGAAAGATCATTCTTATACAGCGAATGTATCATGTGTAGTGCTAGTAAAGTGTGGTTCTGTAGCGTTCCTTCGGAGGTTCGAATCCTGCCTCGGGCATGGATGTGTGTGATGTTCTTAGGTTAGTTAGGTTTCAGTAGTTCTAAGTTCTAGGGGACTGATGACCTCAGATGTTAAGTCCCATAGTGCTAAGAGCCGTTTGAACCATTTGTAGCGTTCCTTGCCTCCCTGCTACGTACGCGGGTATCAACTGAAAACAGCGACACACTACCCTTCTCTGTCACTCGCGATAGGCGTCCCTTTAATAAAGTAATAATCCCTCTTCATATTTTACGGTAGAGAGTGGCCGTAACAGTGGTACCGTCAGCACTGGTGCATTGTGGTTGCAACACAGGGAAATGTTGCGGTAGGGCCTGGCAACATTGCTGGTGGACAGACTTACAGAAAGCAGTTGCCGAGATTTGGCCGAGGTGTTGCGGATATTGGCCATTTGGAGTGGGAATATATCTTTTGGCCTGGTAATATCTACCCCTGTCCTCTTCTATAAATACTTCCCTCTGTTTCTCACCTCTGCATCGTCGTTCTCGCGCCAACGGCGTCGCAGTGCCTAGTCATGTAATGTGAGCGGTGAGGCAGCACTGTAGTACATCAACATAAACGTTCTATTGTTATTTCATACATACCTTAATGAATTTCGTGAATCTTCTGCCAAAATGTTGCAAACATCTGGTACCAGGTGGCATGTAGATAAAAAATACACTTTACAAGTACGTCAAAATTATGCATGAATCTCCAGTATGTCAAGGCCGAAGAGTGACAGCAAACCTGGTTGTAACTAGTGTACAGTCTTTCATATTACCAGCTATCAAATTAATTGCTTTCACGAAAATTCCAAATTGCGTTTCGAAGTTCTGGAACAGCATCAGTTTACGCGTTAAAGTTTAAAAGGCAGATCACTTACTTAAAAAAAGAACGCGTCCGCAAATACCGATATCTCTTTTCATCATGCTAAGTTTTCTGCTGTGGAACACTAAAGCAGGAAAGACGCTATCACATCCACTAGTTTCATTCCGCGGCAAACATCTGACCCGACAGTGTTCTGCTGCAAACATTGCCGGACAACAGTGACATGCAATTTGTTGGTCTGCAAGGTTGCCAGGCCACCTCGCCGGGCTACACTGTCAGCAATACCCAGTTGCTACGCCCCTCTTAAGCGTACCTTAACGAAGGCAGTTTTTTGCCAACATTGTATAGTTAGCCACTACGAGACGGAGCACCAAAACAAAGTCGCAGAATGAACGATTGATAGAATCAGAATTCCGATTGCCAGCTAGGAATGCAGTGTGAAGAGCGAGGCGCAGTCTCCACTCTCGTGGGCCGGTGTCTGGGGGCAGATCTGGCTGTCCGCCACGGCCGCGCTCCCGATAAGAGGCCCGGGGACCACACACGGCGTGGCGCCGCCGACCAGCTAATCCCCACGGCAGCAACGGCGCCGCTGGCTGTGGCACGGTTACACACACGCGGCCGTCCCTCACTGTGGTACGGACAGCGGGAATTTGCTCCTTCGATCGATCTGCTCATGATGACACCAGTAATCGTTTTCCTATTTACAACCTAAAATGCGAGAATTTTTCTGCAGGGTGAAGACTTGCAGGGTACCTCAAATTACTTTCCAGCCCTATTGTATTTTCTAGCAGATCACCTCTACTTCTCTTCATTCCTTCCATTGGTATGACCCATCCCACCATTTAGTTCCTTTGCATCACATTTCCCCAGAGTTATTATCCTCCACATCCTCTACACCAGTGGTTCCCAACTTGGAAATAATTACCCCCGGGGTAGTAAAATTGCATTTCCTGAGGAGTAAAAACCGAAAGAGTTTCATTATGTTTTAGTCATGAAACTACATTATTTTGAAAAAGATCATTAAGACTGCTATTACATAATTTCCTCCGGCCCGAGTGGCCGTGCGATTCTAGGCGCTACAGTCTGGAGCCGAGCCTCGGGCATGGATGAGTGTGGTTCTAGGCGCTACAGTCTGGAGCCGAGCGACCGCTACGGTCGCAGGTTCGAATCCTGCCTCGGGCATGGATGTGTGTGATGTCCGTAGGTTCGTTAGGTTTAATTAGTTCTAAGTTCTAGGCGACTGATGACTTCAGAAGTTAAGTCGCATAGTGCTCAGATGCATTTGAACCACATAATTTCCTAAGACTGCAACATTGATTATATTAGTTATCAATAATTTTTTGTTTCCCAGTTACTCAATGAGTGACACAGTGCAGAGGAAGTTACAGTTTACACACTACACACATACTTTGTGCTTTGTACCACACATCGATGACGGTAAAAGTGAGACATGTATGTAACGAAAGCTAAACACCTCATAAAAATTATTCCCCAAGCAGCTGATAATTCCTGCAATAGACCAGAAATTGCTTCATTACTCACTCGGAAGTAGCTAAATGAACTAACAGTAACTATGTAACAGTTACTACTGTGCTGTATACAGCATTATTACGGCTATTATTGTTATTAGTTGTATTTACAACGTAAAATCCTATATATTATGAGTGGCAGTGTTCAGAGACAATGCATTGGCAGCCTGAAGTCTTTCACTTTCTGCCAGTTCAGATTAGAGAGTCCAACAATCAAGCGATTTACCAACGGAGACTATAGTGATCTCGTTTTAACTTCGTTGATTTTAAAACGAAGTGCAGGGTGCAGGTGAAGCAAATGCCGCTAGGGAGGACTAGTGCAGGGGAAACGTGTTTTGCAGTATGTGTCTACCGTCAGAATGAATAATTACCTTTCTTATCTGAGAAGGAGTTGTAGGTACCATTCACGATGCACCGGGAATTGCTTCATCACGCACGCACGCACACACACACACACACACACACACACACACACACACACACACACACACAAACATTCAATCCGAACACAACTCATGGAAAAGGAATGTAGTATTCAATATTTATAGGCGTGAAAGTAGATTTTCGACTATGATAACCATAAAAATAAAAACAAGGAACTGAATGTATTTTGAGCATGATTTATGACGTGCACTGACTGAGAACAATCCAAATATAAAACGGTTGTTAGACATAAGCCGTCCAGTTCTCTCATTCATTCACTAGCTCATGCCTACATAAAACACCCACAAAAACTAAATATCTTTCATCATTTTAAAAAAGTGTTCAACAAAATTATTTTTGGTCCTAAAATTAAGTTACTCCATACAGCTGATAATAGTGGAGACAGGGGCGGCGGATGGGCGGGGGAAGGTGGCAGAGCGGGGGGTGTAGTTGTGAAAGGCGGAGTGGTGGGGGCGAGTGGAGCGGGAGTACTAGCTAGTACATGATTGCAGTCAGGGGTACGGACTAAGAAAGGCTGAGAACCTCTGCTCTACACCTGCGGAAATTACTAAATTAATTACGAGTGAATAAATCAGAATATGTTCCCCAGCTAGTGACTGTATTTGTTCCCAAAAATGTCTTCCGTCTCTGGAAGAAAGAGGGAAAATCGTGTGGCTTCGTTGGCTGAGAGTTGAGCCACCTTGTCGTATTATGTCTGAACGGTGCAGAGTAGCTGACTGTGACGATTGCGTGTGGTTTTCTGTGTCATGTTTGTGTTGTGAGAAAGCAGACAGAGGATGAAACCAGTGGCAATACACACCTTGCCCTTCTCGAACATCACCGATGGGGCAGACTAGCTTAACGTGCGCCTACGACGGACGGATCACAATTAACAGCGGCCACATGCCTCACTCCACGAGACACTGTGGATAAGTTTGGAATGTACTCAGAATACTGGTGCGAAATGTGAAGATTAGGAACGCTTACATCCTTGTCGACTAAATACTTGTTACGAAAATTTCTTGTTTTACCAAGATTTGAACTGGCTACCGCTGAGCCGAGCGCCATTTCATCAGTGGGTCTTCGGATGTAACTAGTATCGGTGGTGGCACACAATCGCTGCTCAAACCTTCTCAGATTATCGGACGAGTAATCAATTAGACTTCAGCCAACGTTTCGGCAATTCTCCCACATGTCACCTTCAGTAAACTATTACTCGACTTCTATTGCTAACAAACTTTTTTCGCTGTCATTGCACAATGCTTTGGGCTGCTGATGAAATCCAGCGAACGTGTACTCGCCCGTTACAAAATTATATGCACGAGTCCTTTTACTAAGGTCGTCAAACGAGAAACTCACTCACCGAAATAAACGGCTCTTGAACATAAGTTCGTGTGTTTATTTCTCATATTTTTTAACCTACCCCTTGTAAGCTTTGAGTGTGTTACCGGTGGGAAAGTGGTGGTGGTTAGTGTTTAACGTTCCGTCGACAACGAGGTCATTAGAGACGGAGCTCATGCTCGGGTTAGGGAAGGATTGGGAAGGAAATTGGCCGTGCCCTTTCAAAGGAACCATCCCGGCATTTGCCTGAAGCGATTTAGGGAAATCACGGAGAACCTAAATCAGGATGGCTTGAGACGGAATTGAACCGTCGTCCTCCCGAATGCGAGTCCAGCGTGCTAACCACTGCGCCACCTCGCTCGGTTACCGGTGGGAAAGGAAATTTCATTTAATAATCCGTTTTTCATGTCATCAGATGCCGTAGATTGCATCTGCTTCGCCGAGTAGCATTCATGAGCCGAAAGAGCGGAAAAAGAGACAACTGTGAACATAACTGAACGACAGACGATGCTATCGGTGTTTTTCGCAAATGTGCCAGAGCATATTTTACACAGCGACGTAAATAATACTTTGAGAAGAATACAGGTCAGTTATCTTCCAATGGAATGAATTTCTCTGAGACTATGTTTGAATTCACTAAACCTTACCCAACATTAACGCCAATTTGTTTGCATACGTTGTAACCTCCCCACAAAAAATTTAAAAGACGTACAATATTTAATAGAAATGTGAGCCAAGCGTAACCTCCCTGCATGAAATGTATTGATTATGACAATTAAATGTTTGAATCACAATCTGACTCAAGGTGTAAGCTGTCACGAAAATAATGAAAGACAATTCAATGCTAATGAGACTTCAGTGACAATGTAAACTCAATTAAACCGAAATGTCGGTCTTTGGCCCTGTGCAAAAAAATCATAATTAATTTCTTACCTTATTGAAACTGCATGTCAAATTTCTGCTCTTATTGTTGGCCACGGCTTGGAGGAACTGCATTGCAAATAATATTATTTTTTTTTAAATTTAACTGAAACTTTTCTTTAACGAAAATGGAAGGAAATCGTTGGTTCAATTAAATGCTTCTTTTGTAAAAAAAATTGCTTTGAAATCAAAATTATTATTGGGGCGATTATTGCACAAATTAGTTACAATTAATTTACATTATTAGCTAAGGGCATAGCTGATTCATTACCTTGTTTAAAAAATAATATACCTCGTCCTGAATCTCGACCAGAATGCCATGACGACGACCGCCGACTCCTCACACACAACTGCACTGGGCTGCTACTACCGACAGACTGATCTGCTCACAGACTGCCCACTGACAGACTGCTCGCAACTGTACTGCACGACTACTACTGACAGAGTGCGCTGCACGACGACTACTGACAGAGTGCACTGACGACTACTGACCGACAACTGCACGCAACACTCGCGCGGTCAAGCGCAGACTAACCACGATAAATGGCTCTCTGGTCAAAGATTTTATCATGCCTCGCCATCGCCGCCACGTTACATACGTGTTTCATAACCCTCCACTGGGGGGGCAAAAATTTGGCAGCGATGGTGAGTCATTTGGACTTGCCATCGCAAGAAATTTTTGGTTAATTAATCAATTTTTACAATTTACAGAATATTCAAATGTAGTACATAAATTAAATGTGGTGCACACGCACCGAGTACAAAATATATCAGACAAAGACAAAATGTGAGTACAAAACATAGTAGCAAATCAGAAAACTGTATATACAAATTATTTGACAGATAACAGAGTGCACACGCACTGAAAAAATTCTGTAGCATTTTCAGAACAAATAAACAGAATGGCAGAAAATCATGTTGACAAGTGACATGAGTGCACATGCACTGCAGTTGAGAACATATCAGCAAATGACGAAATGTATATACAATGAGTAACTAATGACATAAGTGCATACGCACTGAAGTATTGAACATACAGAATGAGTACAAATCATATTGAAAAATGAGAAAAGTGCACAGGCACTGAAGTTCAGTAGAAAACATATTAACACATAACATAAGTGCACATGCACTGTAGTTCAGAACATATCATCAAAATAAAAATGTATATACAATATAAAAGACAAGAGTGCACATATACTGTACTTCAGAACAAATCGAAAAAAATATCTTTAGCATTTTCACAACAAATAAACATGATGGCAAAAAAAATCATGTCGACAAGTGACATAAGTGTACTCGCACTGGAGTTCAGCGAATCGAAAAAAAATGTATAACCCATGAACATAAATGATGTTAGAAAAAAATGATCTTCACTATGTGACAAGAATTAGGATAGGAAAGGGAAGGATTGCATCATGGTTGTAGCACTTTAGTTTGCACACAGCTGTTCTGAAAGTCCATATCTTTCCACAGAAGTACAACACCAAGTGACACAATTTGAAGTTCTTTTCCCATCAGAATTTATCAGCGTAGCCAAGACACTGAACTGTCGTAGTAATGTTCCATGTTTTCATTTTGGTAGTACACTAGGTACACCAAGCAGTGGGACCATAATAACGTCTTCATCGCTCACGGTGGTGGACAGCATGTCGTGTCAACACCACGCTCTTACAAGGCACATCAACGTAGAATTAGTGCAAAAACCAAATATAGTGCTCCATGATCATGAGGATGGACAGGACAAATGGACATTGCAGTAATTCAGGGTAGTTAGCTCATAAGGTGAAGGACATTAAGTCACATAATATTGAGAATTACAGTAGTAGTTTGCGGCATTCATAGCCCAGTTATTGAACATTTCTGTACCAAGTATGTAGTATTACAGAATAATGTTCATAAAATTAAATTATTGGCATCATGGGTAATAGTATTACAATAAACAGTGGCAGTCCTTGGCCAGTTACAAAGCATATTTAGTATGACAGAATAATGTTCATCAGAAGTCTTAATTGAAAACGAGAGTCAGTTATTGGCCTAGCATTAACATAATACATTGAGTGATACAAATTATTGGCACTCATTGGCCATTTACCAAAACATGAAAAGTCAACATTGAAAACAATAGCTAATTAATGGCATAATTAATAACATAATTCATTTAGTGACATTAATTATTGGCACTCAGTGGCCAGTTATAGAACATGAAAAATCATCATTGGCAACAAGGGCTAATTAATGGCATAATTAATAACGTAATTCATTTAGTGACATTAATTATTGGCACTCAGTGGCCAGTTATAGAACATGAAAAATCATCATTGAAAACAGGAGCTAATTAATGGCATAATTAATAACGTAATTCATTTAGTGACATTAATTATTGGCACTCAGTGGCCAGTTAGCGAAATATGGAAAGTGATAATTCATTTAGATATATTAATTATTGGCACTCAGTGGCCAGCAAGTATTGAATAGTATAAGACATTGTTCATCATTCAGTGTTATTCAGATCATTAAGAAGTCATTATTAAAAATCAGTTAATTACAGTCATAGCATTAATAATCATGGGCATTATAAGTAGTCTCATTACAATAAACAGTGGCAGTTATTAGCCAGTTACCAAGCATTCATTCACTCATTCATTCATTTCATTGTTGCCCTTATGGACAGTGTTTGAACTCGAAAATCACATGATGACACAATTTTCATTTCTTTCCTTTCTTCCTCTTCTCTTCCCAAAATCTCTTCATCCTTTGGCTGTGCTCCTGTTTCCTTTGCTCTGTCCGTAATGTTCCTGTCTTCTTTCTCTCCTTTACAATAAATTTTGCACTCCTAACTTTGTTTCTGAAGTATTTCCTGTCTCCTATCATTTGCCTGTTGATCCCTATCTGCCTTAAGTCTTCGTCTATTTCATGATACCAATTTGTTTTCTTGCTTGAGCTGTTTACTACATCAAAAATTTTCTTTGTAAGTCGGTTGTTGTCCATTCTCTGTATGTGCCCATAGAAAGTTAATCTGCGTTTTCTGATCGCGTCTGTTAGTCTGTCAGTGTGCTGGTACAGCTCTTTGGTAGGTCGCTTCATCCATATGCCATCTCTGTGAATTGGTCCAAATATTTTTCTGAGAATCTTGCGTTCTATTTTTTCTGTGTCTATGATGCCTGATGCTCCAATTGTGGTTGTTTCTGACGCGTACAATGCTTCTGGTAATACAACTGTTTTGTAGTGCCTAAGTTTGGCCTGCCTCGATATGCTTTTCTTATTATAATGTGACCATGTGAGTTTGTATGCCTTCTGGAGTTTCTTCGTTCGTTCCATGTTAGCCGCCTTGTTTGATCCTCCCATTTGTATGTACTCCCCTAAATACTTAAATTTTTCGACTCTTTCTACGGATCCATATACAGTATGCATGGTGCGTACATTGTTGGTCTGTCGTTCCATATATTGTGTCTTCTCGTAAGATACCTGCAGACCTGTTTTGGCAGCTATTTCATGCAAGCATTCCAGTGCTTCCTTTGCCTCCTGTGTATTATTGGTGAGTATGGCTATATCATCTGCAAATGCCAGACATTTTATGATTGTTTTGGTTTCACGTGTTCTTCCCAGCTGTATTCCTTTAACTTGTTCCTCCCACTGCTTGATAATTTTGTCTAACACCATGTTGAACAGGATTGGTGAGAGCCCGTCTCCTTGTCGGACACCTGTGTGTATGTGGAAGGGTTCCGAAATTTCTCCCATGAACTTAATCTTGGAGGTAGTGTCTGTAAGCATCTGTTGTATAAGTGCCCTGGTTTTTCTGTCGATACCATATTCTTCCAGCACGTCAAAGAGTGTCTGTCTGTCTATGGAATCATATGCTTTTTTAAAGTCCACAAAGGTAACTACAGTGTTTCTTGCCTGTCTGACTTTCAAAAGTGTTCTCAAGTTCCAGATCTGTTCGATGCATGATCTCCCTTTTCTGAAGCCTGCCTGGTATTCCCCAATTTGCAGATCTGCTTGTGGTTCTAGTCTGTTTAATAGCACCTCAGAGAAAATTTTGTATGTAACTGGTACTAGCGAAATGCCTCTGTAATTGTTTGGATCTGACTTATCACCCTTTTTATGTAATGGATGGATCAATGCACATTTCCATTCCTCTGGCACTTTCTCTGTGATCCAAATTTCGGAGATAATCTTATGGATTCTTTTGGTGATGTTTTCATCTTGGAGTTTCCAGATATCGGCGATAATACCATCTTCTCCGGCAGCTCTGTTATTTTTCATTTGTTTTATGATTTCCTCTACCTCTTCTATTGTGGGTGGATCAGAATCGGCATTAGGTGTGGTCTTTTGGAATGTTAATTTTCCTGTAGGTTTTTTGCAGTTAAGAAGTTTATCAAAGTAATGTTTGAGAATTTTAGAGAATTTTACAGTTTTCTTTTGTGTTTGTTTCCAGGGATCCATCTGTTCTTCGGAAGCAGAGGCTAGGGGGTTGATAGCCCTTAATATTTTCTTTGAAAGTTCTGTAAAAATTTCTTGTGTTATTTCTTTTGAAATCTTCCTCAATTTCTTTTAGTCTGTTATTGTCATATGCTCGTTTTTCCCTTCTGATTTCCTTCGATGCTAGTTTCTGAACTTCGTGAAATTCTTTCCATGTTTCTGAATTTCTGTAGCTACTGAACTTGTCCCATGCTTGCTTTCTTCTCTCAATGGCTTCATCACAATTTGCGTTCCACCACCTATGTTTGCGTTTTCTAGGTGGTTGTCCCCAGCACATAGTCTTCTGAACTGCCTTCGCCAGATCTGTCCATGTGTCTGTTGAATGCCTATTAATTTCTTCAACGATTTTATCCTTGTTTATCTTCAAGTATTCCGGATCAGGTTTGACTATTTTGTTTTGCGCTGTCTGTTTCAGTCTTGGGATTGGCCTAATCTTAACTTGTAGCAAATAATGATCAGACTCGAAGACTCCTTTACGTGTTCTGACATTTAGAATTTCCCGCGAATTTTTCTTGGATATGGCCACATGATCAATCTGAAATTCTCCCCACACTGTGTTGGGTGCTTTCCATGTTGTAAGTTTTCGTCTTGGTTTTTGAAATTGTGTTGACATGATTTTGAGGTTAAAGTTTTGACAATATTTTATGAGGTGTTCCCCATTTCTGTTCGTGCGAATATGTGCTGAGTATGGGCCTGTTATTTCTCTGAATTTTCTCTCCTTACCAAGCTGCGCATTGAAATCACCCATTAGAATTTTCACATGTCTTTCTGGTACTTTGTTAGTTACTTCCTCCATGTCTTCCCAGAAGTCTTCAATTTCTTGTGGCTTCTTTCTGTTATGGTCATTTGTAGGTGCATTTGCGTTGATAATTGTGTATGCTTTATTACCTGATTTGAAGGACAGTGTCGAGATACGTTCTGATATTGAATTGAAGTCTATGATGTTATCCATGACTGATTTGTGTACTGCAAACCCTGTACCAAACAATAATGGTGTTCCTCTTCTGACAGCAGGTTTACCTTTGTAAATCCTGTAATGTTCTGTGTCGAAATGGTTTTCCTCTACGAAGCGCGTCTCTTGAATGGCAAGAATTTTGATGTGAAATTTATCTAGCATGTCTGTCAGTTGTTTTAGTTTTCCAAGTTTGAACAGAGTGTTTGCATTGAGAGTGCCAAGGTAGTGCTTGCGAAGAGGTTTTGAGAAGCTCCGACTCTTCTCCTCATGATGTTCCTGGTCCCCCAGAATCCGATGACCAGGAAAGTCCAGTCCGTTGACTGGGGCCTGGGGTAGCGGATTTCTTTCCATTTGTTCCATCATGATTACTTCAAGTTGAAGTTGGTTGTGGTGACCTTTAACAAGATCACGGTAATTGCAGACTTGATTGTTGAGATCAAGCCATATTTCACTGCCGCACCAACTAGGTGAACAGACGCAGACCACTAGTCGCTGGATACCAGAACAGACACTAATGGATTTCTTGATGTTGTGTGTTTGGTCCGCGAGAGCTATTTTATTTCGCTCAAGTCCGCCGGCAAGCCGGTGAGAACCCCCCTATCCGCCACCTGGGACGCGCCACGTCGGAGTATCACCTCTCCGCCTGCTACGACACCGTAGCATTATTTTATATATATATATTTTTTGTATCATTAAGAAGTCATTACTGAAGTGACATACTATTCAGAGCTGATCAGCATTACTCAGAACTCCTTTAAACTGGTATTATTATTTGGGACTGGTAATACCTTTTTTTGTTAGCAATGCATTGCGTTGGGATCGATAATTAATTGCTGTGGCATAACAATATTTGCTTTTGACCTATTGCTGCAAATGAGGATAGGTAACGTCATTCGTCATGAGTCAGCTGTAGCAAGGTTATGTAACAGGGCAGTATATGTGATCACATTTATAAAAGATAGACACAAATGGATAAAAAAAATAAAAATGCAAGTACTAGAACAGGTATAATAAGTAACAGGTTTAGTAAGTATCATGAAAAGCTTCTCCTGGAAAAAAAAATACAAAATGGATTATTGACCTGAAAGGAGAAACGCATACTATGCTGAAAAGTAGTGAACTTCGAATTAACAGGTAGTGAAATGTGTATAAAAATGTGTTCCATAGCTGTCCTTTCCAAAACTTTCCGTCCTCCTACTATGCAATATAGCACCTGCTGTCAAAGCAAACTGCAACAAATACTTAAATAACTACATAGCATAAATACATAACTTCAACATTATCCTCATCTGTAAAGAAAAAACTTCATTATCAATCACTTCATTATCCATATTATCGTAACTTCATTATTATCATCACCTGTAAAGAAAAACTTCATTATTCATAGTAGCATATTCTTCATCATTATTCATCAGCATTCATTATCATCCGCAAAAAATCACTTCATCACTCATTACACAACTATTCCTTATCTCTAGCATATTTCATCACTAAAACTAAGATGTGTAGTTCTGTCTGACAGCCTGCATCAATCACCTTGTATTCTGAAAGAAAAAATTAGTTAAGACTGCTATTCTACGATGAGTATAGTATATTCTTGTTAATGCTTGTTAATCCTGATCCATTTACTCTTCCTCATAAAGTTATTGCATCTTCTTTCGTTTATTCCGTAGGTGAAATTCCCATTTCTGTTGAATTTATTTCTTACACGCATCATTTCTTTCTGAAATTGATGAACAAAGATTAATGTCTTGCATTTAAATCATATACCCACTAAATAATGACTGGTTTATGGTGACATAATTAACCATACAGCATAACATGACAGAAAACGTAATATGTCAAAGACATTGACAGTGTTCAGATGCAAAAATGTACACAGAATAATACAATGCAGCAGCAAAAAAAAATGTAAAACAGTCACAATCTTGAGATGTCATAGGGCAACAAAAATGTCAAAGTCAACTGGTGTGTGTTATATCTTAGCTATTTCACAATGCATACGAACAAAACATGAAAAAATCGTATATATATATAAGAAACAAAAAATGTGATGTTCGTTGTGTTCAGCTTGTATGTAGTGTAGTTAATAGAGGCGAGAATTAAAGCCTTTAATGGAGAAAAAATGTAATGAAATTAACATGTCATTAGATAACATTGCATAATTAGTCATAAAATACGTAAGTGTCACTAAAAAAAATGTGCACAGTCCGATATATAACGACAAGAAAAGCGTCCTTCTAACCTTACCTTGCCGGGCACTTGCCAAGAAAAATACGATAATCATCAATAATTAGTCATGTGAATATAATTGCATTAGTAAATGGCATCTTAGTGTGTTGAATCATACAGTGTCTTCATTCAATAAAGGGTTTAATATTTGACCAATGGTGGTTGCCTTTCGATTTTCTGGTTCTCAAAGTTTCGACGTGTACAACATTGGGGTGAGGGATGCTGCGAATGCGATATGGACCTGCGTATAGAAGTTCAAATTTACTGCACTTACCTTTTAATTTGTTGGATAAATAGTGTGTACGTACTAATATCTTCTGTCCAATGTGAAAGTCGCGGCGCCTACAAACCTGTTTTTGCTGTCTTCTCCGGCGCTCTGCGGCACGTTTGATGTTGTTCAGCGCAATGTCAATTATTTCATGGTGTCGTAGGCGACGACATTTAGGGAAGTTTACTAATTCTTTAATTTTGTTTGGTGGTTCAACGTGTTTCAGTATAACAGACGGAGTTAGCATAGTGGATTCATTTGGAATGGAATTAATTACATCTTGGAATGAGAGTATGTGTGTATCCCAATCAATATGTCTTTTGTGGCAGTATATTCGGCACAGCTTACCAATTTCTTTCATTAATCATTCACAAGGGTTCGAAGAAGCATGGTACTTGGATATATAAATCGGAGAAATGTTTCTAGTTCGTAACATGCGTGTCCATGTAGCAGAACGAAATTGTGATCCATTGTCAGAAATTACTTTCATCACATGCCCTACATGAAGTAGAAAATGTTTTACAAATGCTTTCGAAACAGTTTTAGCTGTAGCTTTGCGTAACGGAGTGAAAGTAACAAATTTTGAAGTGAGTTCAACAGCGACAAAGATGTAGCAATAACCTCTGTTAGTTCTCGGAATCGGACCAAAAATGTCTACAGCGGCCATGTGTCTTAATTTAACAGGTACAATGGGATATAAAGGAGGAATATGTGAAGTGGTGTCTGACTTAGCTTTCTGGCAAATTTTACAAGACGCTAAAACTCGTCGTATACGTTTTTCCATGTTGGTAAAATAACAGTTCTGTCTCAGTATAAGAAAACAATTTCGTGCTCCGTAATGTGCGTAACTTAAATGAGTGTACCAGATTAATTTGTTAACCAGTTCGTCAGGAATGCATAATAACCAATTGTTGCTGTCAGGATGAGAGCGGCGAAACAGAATGTCATTGCGTACAGTGTAATGGTTTCTAATCGTAACATTATTCCTATCTTGCCAAAGGTGTTTAATTTCTTTCCACACGTTGTCTTTATTTTGCTCTCTTGCTATGTCCTGTAATGACGATGAAATAAAATTTTCAAATGCTACTTGTTGGATGTACATAACGCTGAAATTTGCTTTGCAGAAGTTGGTTGCTACGTCTTGCTGATTGTTGCTCAGAGAACGCGATAGTGCGTCTGCTATAACATTTTGTGTGCCGGGAATGTGAACTATTGTAAAATTAAATTCCTGTAAATAAAGTTTCCATCTGCTTAATCTGTCGTGAGTGAATTTAGCCGAAAGTAAAAATTGTATCGCTCTGTGGTCTGTGTAAACGGTGGTATGTCTGCCATAAAGAAAATGCCGAAATCTCGTAAAAGCCCATACAACACATAATGTTTCCAATTCTGTAACGGTATAATTTCGTTCAGCAGGTGACAAAATGCGGCTTGCAAATGCGATGTTTTTAATTACTGTAGAGCCATCTTCTTCTATTTCCTGGAAAATGTGTACGCCTAAAGCGGTATTGGAACTGTCGGTGGCAATGGATAAATTTCTAGTAAGATCTGGGTGCGATAAAAGTGGTGCATTCAACAAAGCATGTTTCAGGTTCATGAATTCAGAATGTGCTTGCTTATCCAAAGACCAAATACTGTTTTTACCTGTTAATTGGCATAATCTAGGCGTGTCTAAAGCAGAGTGATGAATAAATTTACGAAAAAAAATTAAACCCAAAAAACTGCGTAATTGCTTCTTTGTCGTAGGAACAGTAATGTCACGTAGAGCTTGAAGTTTTTCCGGATCAGGTGCAATGCCTTCTGCTGAAATTACGTGTCCAAGAAATTTTATAGAAGTTTTGCCAAAGTGCGATTTACTAAGATTAACTGTGAGTCCTTGTGCATGGAAAGTTTGCAACAGTTGTTCAAGAATCATATTGTGTTCAGACCAGTTAGCTTCTGCGATAAAAATGTCGTCTACGTACGTCGTAATTCTGTCCTTAAGTTCTGTCGGAAGTATTGTGTTCAAACCGCGAATAAAAGCTGCAGAAGAAATAGTTAAGCTGAACGGTAATTTGCAAAATTGATAACAGTCGCCAAAACAGAGAAATGCTGTGTATTTTCCGCAATTCGGATGAAGTTGAATTTGCCAAAATCCCGATTTCAAATCTAGTGTAGAATAAATAGCTGTACCATGAAATTTCTGTAAAAGTTCCTCTAGTGTCTGTGGTCGATCTGTTTCATTAATAATAATATAATTAATGTGACGCGAATCAAGTACGAGGCGAAGTGAGCCATCTTTTTTCTTAACAATATGTAGCGGGTTTATGTACGGACTAACTGCCGGTTCTATAATTCCTTGATCCAGCATATCCTGCAATTCTTTTTTAACTTGTTCTCTGTGGATATATGGAATGGGATAATGTTTTGCTTTAAATGTGTCGTGCTGTTTGACTTGAAATTCATACATAAAACCGGACATAGTACCAGGAATGTTGTCGAAAACTGGAGCTTGCTGTAAAAGAATTTTGTGTAATTGCGTTCGTTCGTCGTCTGTAGTTGCACTGCTTTGTTTAACTTTATCGGAAATCATTTGCATTACGTCGTAGTCAGCTTCGTCTGGAGTATTATAGTTGTGTACGTACGTATCCGTGAACAATGTGGGATTACAGTCTATGTTACGTGTTGCGGAAATGACCTCTGTGCGGTTAATTGTTTGTTCTTCCGCAGATAAAGAGTGCTGAAATTCTAAAGCCAATTGTACATTTTCATCCTTTAACATTAAATAAGAATTCTGAAAATCAATGACTGCGTCGTGTTGTACCAGAAAATTCGTACCTAAAATAACGTCTGTTGTCAATAAAGGAACAATCCAAAAGTTTGAGTGGAAAGTATGACCTCCAATACAAAATGATAAATGCGTCTACTCCTTTACTCGATACTGCTCCTTTTACTTTCGTCTTGCCTAAAGGTAATGTGGGATAAGTATTCGCTTTGTTGCACTCGTTGAAAGTTTCTTCATTTATTACTGACATAGGTGATCCGGAATCGATTACTGCTGAAAATTTCGATGAACCAATTTTAATTTCGATAACAGGATGTGAAATAGTTTTCGGAACAAATGGTCTTTCCTGCAAGAGAGTGTCTCTGATATCGTCAAAAGTAATTACATTTTCGTGAACAACATTTTGCGTGTCTAAAGTAGTGCTCGTGTTACTGGAAGATGCGATCTGTACAGTGTCTAGTCAGATTCTATCTGACGTGTTACTATTATCAGGAGGATGTTGTGGCATTTCTACTATTTGAACTGTTCTATTACTCCTTCCAGACGTATTACGTTCTGGATGGTACCTACTGTCGGGTTCATTCATGAGAATATGTTCTCGCGTATGATTTTGCTGTTGGTGAGACCGACTGTTATTATATGTACGCTGATAATTGTGCTCATCGTTTTTACGTCTGTCGTGATAGTCATTCCTATACGGTGCATTGCGATAGGAATTGAAATACTGTCTTCTTTGTACGTAGTTGTTTCCTTGCTGTCGTGCGTTACTATTTGTTGGATCTGGGACTATACGTGCACGCGGCTGAACATTAAAGCCTGGTTGACCTTGTGCATTACATTGTTGGTTACGTATGCTAACCGGTTGACTTTCATGCTGTTGCGGTGGAAAACTTCTATTGTTACCAAAATGTGGTTCCTGTTGCTGATGATTTTGACGATATTGATAATCAGAATTCTGTCTGTGATTTAAGTTCTGGTAGTTGTCGTTCCTAAAGCGTCTGTTACTTTTCCTATTGAAATTACGTCCCTGATCATAATTACTGTAAGTTTGTTGACCTTGGTTATTATACGAAAAGTTTTTGTTTACAAAAGAATAATCAGATTGTTGTACTTCCAAGAGCTGTAACAAATTTCTTTTTGCTGACCTGTTAAAAGTGACACTCTTAATGACCGTGGTAATTTAGAGATACATAATTGAATAAGTGCAGATTCACTGTACGGTTCACTTAAGTACTGGTTTTGTTGGACCATATGCTCAAATAATTGCGTGACACTGGGAAAATTTGTGTTCTCATAATTTGGTAAGCTAATTAACTGGTCTTTAATTCCGCGCTGTGTTGTCTTCGACCAATACGCTGACAGAAATGCATTCTGGAATTCTTCTACCGAATAGCATTGTCTCGCGATCGGTCTCATACGAGTTGCCGGTTCGCCTTCCAAAAAACTGCAAATAAATTCAAGTTTATGCGTAACGGGCCAAGTCGGTGGAAGAGCAAAGCTAAATTGTTGAATCCAATCCAGTGGGTGAATCTGCGTTCTATCGTTTTTAAATACTTTAAACTTTCTCACTGACAGAAAATGTTTGTAATTGAAATTATCATCTGTGTGTGATGGAACAGGTTCAGGATCGTAAGAGAACCTATTGAACTGTGGTTGTTCGAAATCTAAGTCCCGTACTCTCTGTAGATTACTCAAATTATACGCGTTGCGCGAGTCTGACAAATGTTCGCAAAGTGTCGTCTGCTGTGATGTGTTATTAACTGAAATACTTTTCATTTCTGTTACCTCTTGCTGTAAGCTTGACAATTTTCTACGCAAGGTGTTGTTAGATGAATCGATCTCATTAATTGTCTGCTGTAAATTTTGAAATTCAGGTGTTTGATTAAATGAAACCGGTGAAGTATCGTCTGATTTGTTGTCATTACTACTTTCTATAACATCAATACGACTGGCCAATTCATCATATTTTTCAGTCAGTATTTTTACCTGCTCATCAGACTTAGTGTCAGAGGCATTAATCTGTTTTTGCAATTTAGTGTTGTTTCGTTCAGTTTTTTAACGTCAGTTTTGACGACATCGGAATCCTGTGTTAGTTCTAATTGTTCGAGTCTGTCGGTCACTGTTTGAAAATCGGTTGTGTATGTGTCTGTTTTCGATTTAAGATCAGAAATTTCGTCACGTAATTCTGTGTTCGACTGTTTGATGGAATTAATTTCGCCGGACACTGTGGCAATATTGTTGTCTACGTATGTCTTCGCTTTCGCGAACATTTTACGTTTGTCTTCCTGTCTCTGTGCAGTGATTGTTTCCATTACCTGGCGTTTTATTTTATTTTGATCCTGAATAAGTTTACGGAAACGCGTATCACTGTTTTGTATGTGAACACTAAGACGTTCGTTAATTTGAGAGTTCTGTTGCTCGAATTTCGCGTCTTTCTTTTCATCCATTGTGCGCGAAAGTTCTACCGTCATTGCTTTAAACTCGTCCCGTAATTGTGTAGCTTTTTCAGAGCATTGTTTAGCGACTGTACTAATTTCCGCTCTAAGTGTTTCTGTTGCGGCTGTTTGCATTTCCCTTAATTCTTGAGCAACAGACCTAATTTCTTCGCTACTTTTTTTTGAACAAGCCTCAATTTCCACGCGCAACTGTTCCTTAGTGTCATGGCACTGCGCGGCAACGGCTCTAATTTGTTCACTAAGCTGTCTGGAATTGTCGTCTAATTTTTCATTTAAGTGTTGTTTGAGTTTTTCGTTATCTTGTTTGACCTGTTCACTAAGTTGTTTGAGATTTTCGTCATTATTGTCAAGTTTTTCATTTAAGTGTTGTTTGAGATTTTCACTCTGTTGTTTGGACTCTTCCTTATTTTGTTTGGAATCGTTATCAAATATTTCAACACGTTCATTAATCCGTAGCAACAATGCCATGATTGGATCCTCAGTAACATTACCTACTCTATTATCTGTGCTGTTTGATTGCGTACATGCAATTGTCGCGTTTTCTGTAACCATTGAGCTATTCTGAGATTTAGAAAACGGTTTGTCAGTCGAATGTACACTGTCGGTCATTATTTCTGAATTAAATGGATCCGTCGTACTTTCAGAACACTGTCCATTTTCATTAGACAAATTTGTCTGTTCGTCACGTGAATTTAGTAAACCGGTTGTGTTAAGCTGGGCATCGCTCATTGCAATAGAGCTCCCCGCATCATCAATTGTCGTCAAATTAACACAGGAGACAATTGAGTTCGCTTGTTCATTATTAAGATAAATATCATCGTTAGCGGTTGGAATGCAGTGATTCTCAGTGAACGCAGGATTGCCATCATTACACTGCGTGTCACAAGTCCTATCGGTAAAGTTGTTTGAGTCGGTGATTTCATTCATAATACCTCGCGATACACTATTCACAGTCTTTCGCGGCATTTTTACTATAGTCACAATTATTCACAAATAAAATAAGCACAATGCAAAAAGCAACAAACAAAAATACAACAGAGCAACGAATTGCCGTTGATCTGTGGAAAGAAAGTCACAAAATTAGTAAAAGCGTTGCGCCAAATCCTAATTATATCTAAGCAAATAAGAGCAGATATCTGACTGTTTTTCAAAAGATTCTCAACGAAATACGATCCTGGACTGGGTGTCGCCAAGTGTAACTTCCCCACAAAAAATTTAAAAGACGTACAATATTTAATAGAAATGTGAGCCAAGCGTAACCTCCCTGCATGAAATGTACTGACTATGACAATTAAATGTTTGAATCGCAATCTGACTCAAGGTGTAAGCTGTCACGAAAATAATGAAAGACAATTCAATGCTAATGAGACTTCAGTGACAATGTAAACTCAATTAAACCGAAATGTCGGTCTTTGGCCCTGTGCAAAAAAATCATAATTAATTTCTTACCTTATTGAAACTGCATGTCAAATTTCTGCTCTTATTTTTGGCCACGGCTTGGAGGAACTGCATTGCAAATAATATTTTTTTTTTTAATTTAACTGAAACTTTTCTTTAAGGGAAATGGAAGGAAATCGTTGGTTCAATTAAATGCTTCTTTTGTAAAAAAATTGCTTTGAAATCAAAATTATTATTGGGGCGATTATTGCACAAATTAGTTACAATTAATTTACATTATTAGCTAAGGGCATTGCTGATTCATTACCTTGTTTAAAAATAATATACCTCGTCCTGAATCTTGACCAGAATGCCATGTCGACGCCCGCCGACTCCTCACACACAACTGCACTGGGCTGCTACTACCGACAGACTGGTCTGCTCACAGACTGCCCACTGACAGACTGCTCGCAACTGTACTGCACGACGACTACTGACAGAGTGCACTGACGACTACTGACCGACAACTGCACGCAACACTCGCGCGGTCAAGTGCAGACTAACCACGATAAATGGCTCTCTGGTCAAAGATTTTATCATGCCTCGCCATCGCCGCCACGTTACACACGTGTTTCAACGTGTAGTAAAATGTTTATTGATTTATATTTCATGCCTTACGTTATAGGTGAATGCAAAGTACTTATTGGTTTGTGAGACACGGGAGAACTATAGAAAAATGGCAGTCAAATAATGTGATCACCCGTCAAAAGCCTGAGTAACTGCATATTGCAGCGCGGACTACTGCGAGACATGCAGAAAGAGAGACAATGAGGTTCTGGTACGTACCGACAGGGATGTAAGCCATGTACTCTTCATTCCCGTGCGCAGCTGCGCTAGGTTTCTCGGTTGAGGCTGCATGGCGCGAACAGCCCGATCGAGATGGTCCCACAGATTCTCAACTGCCTTTCAATCCGAGGTGTCTGCCACTCAGATGAGTACGGTAAGCACACCCTGAAGCTCTTCAAGTCACACACGTACGATGCGAGCTGTGTGACGCGTTACATTGTCCTGCTCGTAGGTGCCACCGACCCGAGGAAAAACAAATTGCACGTGGGTGTGAACATTAGATGCACGTATAGATGCACACTTGCGTTGATGCATTGTTCCTTCCAGAATGACGAGATCATCAAGAGAATTCCAGGACAGCATTACCCAGACCATAACGCTCCGTCGATTGTTGCAGGGTGTTTTCTTACAGACGTTTCATGCAGTACACGCCAATGGTCGTCTGTCTGATGCAGCGTAAACATAACTCATTTGAAAAGGCCACCTGTAGCCATTCATTGGACGTGCATTTGCGGTATTGGCGTGCAAATTCCAGCCTTCGTCGCCGATCAACAGCAGTCAGCATGGGTGCATGAACCAGGCGCCTGTTGCGGAGGCCATACGCAATAGCGTTCGCTGAACGGTCATTGAGGAGAAACTGTTGGTAGCCCCGTAGTTCATCGGGGCGGTCAGGTCTGAACAGTTGCACGTCTCTTCGCCCACAAATATCTCCGCAGCCGTCGTTCACCACAGTGGAGTCTCACTGGGGAGGACGACGGTTCAATCCCCCCGCGCCCGGCAATCCTGATTTAGGTTTTCCGTGATTTCCCTAAATCGCTTAACACAAATTCCGGGATGTTTCCTTCGAAAGATCGCGGCCGCTTTCCTTCTCCGTCCTTCCCTAATCCGAGATTGTGCTTCACTTGTAATGACCTCGTTGTCGACGGGACGTTAAACACAATCTCGTCCTCCTCCGCCTCTCACACCTGTCATCTATGTCCCGTGGTGTGCCACAGTGGCTTTTGCGCTGGTTTTAGATAGCACCATTTTGCCATGTAGGGTGTGCCTTAAGCACGGCGGCATGCGAATAGTTTACTAACAGAGCCGTTTCGTAAATACTTCCACGCTTGGTCCGAAACCCAGTGATGCCGTTTCAGACCTCAGAAAACCGCTCCGTTTCTTGATTACTACGATAACTGCACTTTTTCCCCGCGGCAGCCACCTGCTGTCTCTGAGTGGTTGCTGCACATTGACATCGAACACAGACGGTGGTCACGTTAATGTGACTGGACTGAGAATAATGCTCTCCGCTGCATGCCTTGCGGAGGAATGATGTGCGTAGATGATGATCTTTGGCGAAGCAAGAGGACCACGCGATAAAAATTATATTCCTCTTGATGACAGCGAAGGATAGATGTAAAGTAAAGCAACTCCTAGCATACAATTCTACGCTATTTCCGTGCAAGGCAGTAAAGTGCATTAAAGCACTTCTTGTCTTTCACAAGTCATTGAACGTCGATGGAAATGCATTTGAGTCTGAAATATACGAAACATAGCGTAAGGAACTTCGGCAGGTTACAACACGCACAAAATAAGTTTCAGACGCTCCCCATCGCGGCAGGTACAGTAGGAAACGCGGCAGTTCGCGGATCGCGAGAGGATTAGCTTTCCCAGCACGATTGAGGCGTGCTTTCTGGGCACGCTTCTTTGCAGTCTGTCGCCGCGTCTTCAAAATTCATCTGAAGTCCGCGCGCGGTCTCGCCTGCTGTTCCTGTTGCCAGCGGCAGCCACGCAGCCCTGCAAAACAAGTCTGGCCCGACAGGTTCACCGTCTTATCCGCGAGCACTCACCAAATAGTGTCCACCAGGCTGACCGAGTCTCAGAAGTCACTGCACCACCTGGCCTGATACGGTGAACATTCTCCTCCAGACAGCGTTTTTTCCGAGTTTTCTTACCACTCCTAACCTGCAGGAAAAGCTGGAATTCCATTTCCAGTGCATTATCCCATTCAATGATGAGTTACATTTAGACGTTACAATTCATATAGACAAGACAGAATGAAAAGATTGTAGTAATTGTGGAGAAAACAAGGTCCAAGATAAGATCCGTCGAGGTATATCACAAAATGTAACTATGAAATAAGACTATTTAGTAACGTTTTGATCAGCTATGTCTCCTGTAGTTACACTACTTCAGATGATTACCAAATGTGTTTAACAGATGAGACAGGTAAGCTTCACAGAATAATTACCCAATTTGTCATGGGTTTAGCTGGACAGAGTAACACTGTCAGAAATATTCTTCACAAAATCCGGCGTCTGTGCATCATACGAAAAGTATTATATTCTCCCACACAAATGCACGCTAAGAAAAAACAGAAAGACGAACCACCACGGAATTGTTCAAATGGGACGAAAATTAGTTGGTAGGTGTGCTGTAAATGTACAGACAGATAAATGATTACATTTTCAGAAATCTTGGATGATTTATCCAAGGGAATGAGCTTCACACGTAGATCAAGTCAGCAACGTGTTGATTCACCTCTAGCCGGAATGGCTTGCCATTAAGGAGATCAAACTCGGCGCAGAATATCGTCGACGTATCGCTGTGCTGTAAGGATGCCGCAGACGACAACCTAAGGGGTCCTGGTATGAAATGAAATGGCATCCCTGACCACCACTCCTGGCTGTCGGGCCGTACGGCGGACGACAGTCGGATTGGTAACCCACCGCTGTGTCTTCACTGAAGACAATTCAACTTCAGTCCATGTATTTCGAGACCGAGTGTGCCCGGCACCTTTGCAAATAGGCTCGTTGGTTTACAGAGGTCAATGGTAGTCGGCACTAGGGGCACCGCGAGCTTAGCTGCCCGTCTGTGAACCGCCTGTTAATGGTGCTTGTGGTCACTGAAGTATCACTTGCTCGTTGGATTGATGTAATAATGAAGTCGGGGCTCTGACTGCCTCTCTATCCACTGCTCCGTCCTTACGCTCTGTCGTCTCTCTAGGCGGACCACCCCCTTCTTGACGCTGTGTTCGGCCATGGTTCACCAATTCCTGCCAACATCGTCAAAATATGGCATCGCTCCTACTCAAATGTCGAGCGATTCACCGATTACTCCAACCATCTTCTTGCAGCCCAACTCCACGTCCTTTCTGACATTTGCGTACGCTGCTCACGTGCCTCTCTCCGAGACATAGTTACTGTCTAACTAAGTGCACGGAATGAAATTCGCAAATACTGCACATCCTGGCGTCGACATGTCCCCTGTTTACTGTCTTTGCCAGATTCGCGATGAAATTCCGCTGCAATGTCGCACATTAATCCATCGACCGTCAAAGTTTGCACTTTTGCATTTTCCGTCGATACTTGTACGAATATCAATCTGTGACTAGTTTGCATAACTCCCTCGTGGTGCATCTGTTTTGTCTTACAGTTTATATCGAAGTCACCCACGATGGTAAAACCCACTGAATTTCGGTACATACAGAGGCGTATCCAAGGTCCTCTATCTCTTGCGCAACATTTGAGACTGGAATACCAGGGAGGGATATGCGGCTGGAAGGGAGCGGAAGGGTGACGGGTGGTACACTTCTTTTCCTTCGCTACACATCATTGAGAGTTTTGCGAAGGATATATGTGGGTGTCGACGGCTGACGTGGAGCTACACGTTCAGTAGTAGCTCACTGATTTATCTTAATATGGGTGAAAACCGGGCCAATGGTTGCCGAACTTCTGTTTTTCGTCTGATATCAACTAGCTCTCGTCCGACCTAAAAGTCTTTTTTTTCTGAGTCATAAACCCTCCCTGCGTGCTTAGCACACATAACGTCCGCTCCGAGACAAAATGTGGGACAACGGCTTCATAAATCGCCGCACTCGTGAGGTTTCTAGCCGCTGGCTATAACAATCCTGTCATCATCTTTCTCCCCATTGAGCGCATATTCCTCTTGCTTCGCTATTTGGCAGGGAAACAAAAAGTACTGAGTCTAGTAAATCCAGAAAATGAAGCAGAGGATCTCTTGTATTCGACGACAGTGGACCTGATACAGAATGATGTATTTGAAAATACAGAGAAATTGTTTTTATATCGCACGGTGGCCGAGCGGTTCTAGGCGCTTCAGTCCGGAACCGCGCGACTGCTACGGTCACAGGTTCGAATCCTACCTCGGGCATGGATGTGTGTGATGTCCTTAGGTTAGTTAGGTGTAAGTAGTTCTAAGTTCTAGGGGATTGATGACCTAAGAAGTTAAATCCCATAATGCTCAGAGCCATTTGAACCATTTTGTTTTTATATCGACCACATCAATAATGACGCGAGATACTCAAGTCTTGCATCGCAGTGGTAACAGGCGAGACAACATGTGCACGGCCATCGGTACTGAGAAATGAATTAATAGTGTAGCACTAGCTATTCACATTCTGAAATAACTTCTTTGTAAGAACGTACGAAGAAAGCTGCATTATACATTGGAGATAAACTGGGAGAAATGTGGCTGTTGTTAAGAGACTGTTCTTCTATTCGAGAGGGTAGAGGTTCTCATCCCCATCCGACCATCCAGATCTTTCCGTAGTCTGGTTTTTCTAATTTACTTTACAAAAATGCCAGGATGGTTCCTACAATATCGTCTCGAGCACTCTTGTCAAACTAGACCTGTTAGTATAAACTGTTAAGAGTCTATTGTGTAAATCATTTACGCAAAGTTCAATGGTTTGAATTCTGCAGTAAATATGTAAAAGTATGAGCAAGTGACGTCCACAGAGTTTAGAGAATGGAGCGAAGGATTTCTACCTGCTAAGGAATTCTGGTACTTGATAACTAAGCTTGGGCCATCATAACGTATTAGGATACCATCTCCCCTGATGATGGTATTTCGATAGATCCTGCAGTTTTCAGTATACACCTCTGGCGGCAGGCCGAGTAGAAGGCCGCTACCAGAGACTCTGTGGACAACCGGAGTTGTGATGTCTTACACTTCCCTCATAGTGTTGAGAACTGTAGGATGCCCCAGTATGGGTCATGCATGGAGTTCATTACTTGTACCACACGGTTACCAAGTTTGCTAATATTTCGAAGCACGTCTAAAAATTGCAAGACTCACATGACAGACAAGAAACGTAAATCCGCGGAAAGATCTGATAAGTACACTATGTGATCAAAAGTATCCGGATACCCCCAAACACATACATTTTTCATGTAAGGTACGTTGTGTTGCCACCTGCTGTCAGGTACTCTATATCAGCGACCTCAGTAGTCATTAAACATCTTGAGAGAGAAGAATGGCGCGCTCTGCGTAACTCACGGACTTCGAACGTGGGCAGATGATTGGGTGTCACATTTGTCACAAGTCTTCACGCGAGATTTCCACTCCTAAACATCCCTAGGATCCACTCCAAGTATTATGACAGTTAGGCGGGAGTTGAGTAAACTTGGATTTCATGGTCGAGTGACTGCTCATAAGCCACGCATGATGCCCGTAAATGCCAAACGACGCCTCTTTTGGTGTAAGGAGCGTAAACATTGGACGATTGAACAGTGGAAAAACGTTGTGTGGAGTGATGCGTTCCGATGGCGAATGCCCAGTGAACGTCATCTGGCAGCGTGAGTACTGCCAACAATAAAATTCATTGGCGGAGGTGTTACGGTGTGGTCGTGTTTTTCATCGAGGGTGCTTGCACCCCTTGTTGTTTTGCGTAGCACTATCGCAGCACAGGCCTACATTGATGTTTTAAACACCTTCTTGCTTCCCACTGTTGAAGAGCAATTCGGGGATGGCGACTGCATCTTTCAACACGGTCGAGCACCTGTTCATAATGCACGTCCTGTGGCGGAATGGTTACACGACAATACCAAGCCTGTAACGGACTGGCCTGCACAGAGTCCTGACTTGAACCCTATATAATGCCTTTGGATGTTTTGGAACGCCGACTTCGTGGCAGACCTCACCGACCGACATCGATACCTCTCCTCAGTGCAGCACTACGTGAAGAATGGGCTGCCATTCCAGAACCTGATTGAACGTATGCTTGCGAGAGTGGAAGCTGTCATCAAGGCTAACGGTGGGCCAACACCATATTGAATTCCAGCACTACCGATGGAGGGCGCCACGAACTTGTAAGTCTTTTTCAGCCAGGTGTCTGGATACTTTTCATCACATAGTGTACTTAATGTAGATGAATATGAGGAGAGAGAGAGAGAGGGGGGGGAGGGGGAGAGAGAGGGGCGGCGAGTGAGGGAAAGGGAAGGAGAAGCGCTCACAAACACGAAGCTCTCATATTGATTTCCCTCTTAAGGTCATTGCGTTCCTGGAAGACTCCCACAGAGAAATGTTAGCTGGTAACGGCAATCAGTCTTAGAAATCTAAGAGAAAAATAGCTCAGAAATTAAGTTCTTACGTAATTACAACATCGAATCTCAACTGCACAGGAGTGGAAACTTGTTGCGCCTAATAGAGATGTAGCCAAGAAATTTGGCTTAATGTCGCCTATCGCCCTCAGCTGAATGAAAACCGGTTGATCGTAGTAATTAGTCAGCAAACATCTATTCGGTAACATTAAAAGCATACGATATCAATCCAGTGCCTCAATTACAGTTTTGATAGCAGAAAGGCTGGATAGGTAATCTGCTGTAAAGGAAAAGAATTTGAGAACGGTACCGTCTCATATAATAGAAACTGTTTCATTTTAATGTCAGTGTAACTAATTTCCTACGTCACACTCTTCAACTAACAGTTAGCACCTAACACCACAAATTCGTTGAATGCTGTGGAAAATTATGTTATGAGATTAGGGGTGTGTTCTCATAGACTTTTTTATTATTCTCTCACACGGACAATACAGTTCTGTAATTCTTGCAAGCTAGCATACGTTTACTCTTGAAGTAATCACGAAGGTGGGAAGAGGTGGTTGCTGCTACAGATTTCAGTGAAGAGATATTGACACCACGTGGCTTTGATGGCTTCTACTTGTGTGTGTGTGTGTGTGTGTGTGTGTGTGTGATTTGTATCAGGCGGTCGCTTGACCACTTGGTCACGCAGCGGCAGCAGCCGGTTTCGGTCTTACTTTTTATTTGCGCTCGTCGATTTTAATCTCAGTGGCTGACTGGCCTCTTTACAGCCTGCTGCTATCTATTTTAATTAAACTCTTATATCTTTTAGGTTCACTTGCCGTAATTTTAATATGCGTTAGGGAACTAATGACTCTGCGGTCGGGTGGCCTTAAACCCAACACCGCGGCCGGTGCAGCGGCCTCTCCTCTAGGCGAAGGCGGAATGTCAAAAGAACATGCAGCGCGTGGCAACAAGACCAGACTTAACTTGCAAAAGCCTTGTCTGTCAGCGAGGCATAGGAATCGGACATGACTTTTTTCTGTGCGTAAAACAGCACTCTCAACATTTTTCAGCAAAACACAGCAGACCAGATTGTCACATAATTATTGATTCGCATACCATAACGTGCATTTTGACTTCATGTGCACCATTACGAGATATCAAGTGAGAAAAAAAATACTTTACCACAAGAAGAAAAACAAATGTACTTTTTATAATGGCCATTGGGACGGAGTTTGTTTATTCTGAGGAAGAAAATCCGCCGAATAGATATATTTTGCTTTTGAACTTTATTAGCGGAATAGTTCCGGAAGCTTACGTTTCCAAAATCAATGCTGCATGATGATCCGGGATAAACCCACACCACTCGCAAGAATCACAGATTAAACCTCTCTAAACCAACCCCATCCACTCACGCAGTCACCGGACGCCGACTGCAGTGGGGCTGATTCAAAGAAGTTCCGGCTGTGGTTCTTGCACGTGGTGTGGGGTCATTCTGGCGCATCATACAACACTGACAATGAAAACAGATGTTCGTGAAACCATGCTCTGATAAAGTACGAAGGAAAAAACTGTAGCTATTCGGTGGATTTTCTTTCCCTATAAAATGGATTATACAGCCGCGGACCCCTGGAAAAGGAAATGACAAGTAGTGGTACGGGGTACCCTCCGCCACGCACCGTACAGTGGCTTGCGGAGTATCGATGTAGATGTAAATACACACATGATACAGGAATTTGGGGGGGGGGGGGAGACATCATTAAAACAAAAGCATCTCTCGTTGCGTCGGGATCTTCTCACGAAATTTCAGTCACCAACTTTCTCCTCCGAATGCGGAAATATTTTGTTGACGCCACCCAACAGGGAGGAACTATCATCATAATAAAATAAAGAAAACCAGATCTCGCACAGAAAGACGTACGTGTTCGTTTTTTTCGGCGCTGTGTTCGAGAGTGGAATAATAGAGAATTATAGTGAAGGTGGTTCAATGAACCCTCTGCCAGGCACTTAAATGTGATTTGGAGATTATCCGTATAGATTTAGACGTAGATGTAGATAAGCACGCACCATTTGGGAATGTATCAAGATACGTTGATAACTGTTACAGACCCAGAAACGTTTGAGGTGAACAGCTCCAGACACACATCAAGTAAAGCCTCGTTTCAAAGAGTTATCCGACAAGAAGTTCCAAGAAAGCATCCACTTGCGGCAATTTAACGTAGGTTTCCAGCGAGTGCAAACAATGTGGACGCCTAAGCAGGCAGCAATGGACGAGCAGTGGAGCTGTAGCGCGGCTGCACAGTGACTCCCATCGCAGCGATGCAGATGCACCACCCCCGCCGCCCCCGCCGCCCATGCCGCCACCGCGCCGCCTCCACCGCCACCCTCCCTCCATCAAACTCGGCGGGCCGGCCTCATTCTTCCCTTTTCGCCCTTTCGTACTTCTCCGATCCGTCTCTCCCAGCCCCTTGCCGGCCGCGAGATAAAACTAGTCGCCCGGGGGCAGACGCTGCGCACTGCCGCTTATCTCGCGAGAAAAGTTTTTCGTTATCGCGGGTCGTTGCGACCGTCGCGGCATGAGAATTTATCCTTCTCCCGACGAGGACGGCGCCGGCCCTCGGAGTCGAATACAGACATCCCTATCGCCGATGGCTGCGACTCCAAGCGCACACCAATATTTCCTCCGGTTTGTTCGTCTGTATCCTCAGACCACCGATGCCTATTTTCGAAAAGAAGACACAATTTCAGAGGGATTGAACACAATTAATAGTTCAGTTGAAAAGCGTCCGCCTCTAGAATTTAGTACCTATAATTATGTTCTGACATTGCTTTGTATTCCTCGTACTTATCGACAATAATGTGCTCAAAATTTTCGCACGTGAGCTAAGGAAACTCACGGACGTGCTTGTATAGCGTAACGCACAGCGCACCAGCAAGTAGGTGATCCAGACCAGGATGGAACCGCTTGGCGGATTAACGACCGTAGCTGTCGTAATGGCCAACCTGAGTGTGGTTTTCAAGCAGTTTCACATGCACGTTTAAACGAAACGTTAGGCTACTTCCAGTTTTCCTTCTCAGGAAATACGTTACCCGAACAGTTAAAAATACGATCACATACAGAGCAAAGTTTACATATTCGCAAGTGGCGCACGAGACAGTCCTTCCTTCGATAATTAACTGGGGCTACAGGAAGGCCATCCAGCCACAAAGTAAAACAAAATAAATTTGCCAAAACTTGGGTACAGTGGGCCCCGTGCTAGATGCGATCCACGCTATGTAAAAGAAGAAAAAGTGCTAAGTAAATACACAGCTCACAGACTGGAATAAAACCAAATGTTTAAGGTACTTACGTAATTTCTAGCGGCAGTTCCTTCAAATTACTCGTACTTTTCTTCCTTGATTCATGCTTTTGCCTCAGTTTTCGTATGATGAAATGAAGCTATATGGTTGCAAAGATCTTTTCAAGTCCCAGATACCTATGATCGTATAAAAACAGACTGAAATGACAAATGAAACTTTTTACCAAGGCCAGGCTTCGAACCTGGACCTCTTGCTCACTAGGCATATACGCTAACCACTACGCCGTCCTGACGCAGTTGCTTTGCACAACCTCACGGACTACCCTAGCACGCCTCCCTCCTCAATCCAAAAACTGAGGAGGAGACCCAGGTTTGAATCCCGGCCTTGATACAAATTTTCATACGTCGCTTCAGTCTGCATATATACATCATTTCGTATAATCGTTTGGGATATTTCTTGAAATATTCGATAGAGACTGCTTTTAACAGGTGTGTAGCGCATTATATCACCTCCAATATGCCAACGCTGCCCCTTCAATTCCTCTTGTCTTGTAAACGTCGGAAGATGTCGTGAAAAGATTCTTTAGTCACAGTCTAACTATCTTTGGTCAAATCGTAGTGAATGACACAATCACAAAATAACTGCAATACCATTTTCCCATTTTGCTTTCTATCAGTGAAAAGGGAGGATCTTCAATTTCCATTCAATTAAATGACGTGTTATCTGGAAGCCGTAGAGGAAAGATACTTTCAGTGCCATCATCGCGCTTTTCATAAAGTTATCATCTGCATCTGCGGTCGAAATCTAATAGTAATGAATCTCATCGCTTGTTTGCTTAAACAGGCGGAAGGATCCACTATTGGCGACAAATTGCTGGAAAGAGTAACTATCGCAAAATACCCATGAATATCCGCCTGGAGGAAACTGAAGTGGAATTACTTCTGCAGTTATATGCTACTCTCCAGCTCGCACTGAAGTGTTTGGCAGAGACTCTCCAATAACACGTGGGTAAACTTGGATATTCCCGTGCGAGCTTTGGTTTCTTTTATTTTATTGAGATTTTCATTTCTATCTGTGTAAGTGGGAGTCAACGAAATGTTTTCGCTTTCTGATGAGAAAGTCAGTGACACAAATTTCATGGAAAGATCTCATCGCACTAAAAAAGGTTTTTGTTTTAGTGATTGCCATCCCAACTTGTATTTCATAACCGTGACACACTCCGGAATATTTCACTATAATACAGAGTGACCCAAAAGCCTGCAAATATTTGAAAACCCACAAATTCACGGAATAGCGTAGGTAGAGAGGTAAAAATTGACCCATATGCTTGAAATGGCGTGGGGTTTTATGGAAACCAAAAACGAGTGCAAAAACTGGCCAACAGATGACGATGGACGGCAACACGTCAGTGACGCCGCATAAGGACCATGCATAAAATAAACTGTAACGAGAGAGTGAATAAGATGATCCCTAGCCCGACTGAAGGTACGTCTTTTATGTAGGCTGGCGCTCCACCCCATATTGCTGCACATGATGAAGATCTCTTACGCACGTCGTTTGGTGACGGTCGCGTACTGAGCCACCACGACCGTCATGCTTGGCTTCCCAGATCCCCAGACCTCAAGCAGGGTGACTACTGGTTGTGGGGTTAGCTGATGACACAAGTCTACCACATCGTCCGACTTATTAGGGATACTAAAAGACAACATCCCACGGCAATTTCTCACCATACCAACTGGTATGGTGTACATTGCTGTTCACAACATCGTCCCTCAGCTACAGGCACTGTTGATGAATGACGGTCGACATGTTAAAGAACATCGTCTCAGCTAAAAATCAATTGTTGTGCTAATTCTTGTTTTTGTATTACACGGGCCGGCCGGGGTGACCGAGCGGTTCTAGGTGCTACAGTCTGGAGCCGCGCGACCGCTCCGGTCGCAGGTTCGAATCCTGCCTCGGGCATGGACTTGTGTGATGTCCTTAGGTTAGTTAGGTTTAAGTAGTTCTAAGTTCTAGGGGACTGATGACCTCAGAAGTTAAGTCCCATAGCGCTCAGAGCCATTTGAACCATGTGTTGGTCATTATGCATTTTTGTTTTTTGTTTTGTTTCAGTATAACACTCTGTCATTTCAAGCATGTGTGTCAATTTTACCTCACTACCTATATTATTCGGTGAAGTATTGATGTTAATGGACTTAGAGTCACCCTGTACAAAACGAGTAGCCCTTGTTTGAACTTTTGCGATTTCCTCCGTCACTCTAATCTAGTAAGGATCGTCTACTGCGAGGTAATGCTGCACAAGAGAGCGGACAAGCGTAGAGTACATACTCTCTTTAATAGGTAATAAAACAAACCTTTGACTGCGCCTTACCCACAACATTCTTTATGGTGGTTCCAACTTAAGTTGTTTGTAATTGTAATCCCTGAATATTCAGTAACAAATAGTCCGAAAACGATATGCCAGGCTTAGAATACATGGGGGAACTTGCGGCAATGTAATTCATCCACGGAAGAAGTGGCTTACAAAACATTTATTCTACCGATTCTTGAGTATTGTACGCCAGTCTGCAACCCTTACAAAGTTATACTTGTAGAAGAAATGGAGAAGGTCTTACGAAGTGTGGCATGTTTCCTAACGGTGTTGTTTAGTAAACGCGAAAGCATTGCGGCGATGATTTATAAGCTCTAAATGTTCCGTAAAAAACAGGTGCTGACAGGTATTACTGAACTATCAGTTTGATAAACCATGGCTACAAAACTCTGAATTCTTTACTGGAAAATGGAAAAACTGACAGAAGCCGACCTCGAGGAAGATCAGTTTGGATTCTGGAGAAATGTTCGAACACGCGAGGCATTACTGACAGTATGACTTACTCTGAACGATAGGTTAAGGAAACGCAAATCTACGTTGTTAGCATTTGTAGGCTTAGGGAAAACTTTTGACAGTGCTGACTAGAATATCGTCTTTGAAATTCTAAATGTAGCAGGGATGAAATACAGGGAGCGAAAGGCTATTTGCAGTTTGTACAGAAACTAGAAGGAAATTATAAGAGTCGAGAGGCATGAAAGGGAAGCAATGGTTGAGAAGGGAGTGAGACAGGGTTGTAGCCTAACCCAGGCGTTATTCAGTATGTACATTGAGCAAACAGTAAGGGAAATCAAAGACAAATTTGGAGTAGGAGAAGAAACAAAAATTTTGTGGTTTGCCGATGACACTGTAATTGTGTCTGAGACAGCAAAAGACTTGCAAGACAAGTTGAACGGAATTGACAATGTCTTGAAAGGTGGATATAAGATGAACATCAACAAAAGCAAAACAAGGATAATCGAATGTATCTACATATACATCCATATTCCGCAGGCCACCTCACGGTGTGGCGAAGGGTACCTTGAGTACCTCTATCGGTTCTCCGTTCTATTCCAGTCTCGCATTGTTCGTGGAAAGAAAGATTGTCGGTATGCCTATGTGTGGGCTCTAATCTCTCTAATTTTATCTTCATGGTCTCTTCGCGAATATACATAGGAGGGAGCAATATACTGCTTGACTCTTCGGTGAAGGTATGTTCTCGAAACTTCAACAAAAGCCCGTACCGAGCTGCTGAGCGTCTCTCTTGCAGAGTCTTCCACTGGAGATGTCTATCATCTCCGTAAGGCTTTCGCGATAACTAAGTGATCCTGTAACGAAGCGTGCTGCTCTCCGTTCGATCTTCTCTATCTCTTCTGTCAATCCTATCTGGTACGGATCCCACACCGGTGAGCAGTATTCAAGCAGTGGGCGAACAGGTGTACTCTAACGTACTTCCTTTGTTTTCGGACTGCATTTCCTTAGGATTCTTCCAATGAATCTCAGTCTGGAATCTGCTTTACCGACGATTAATTTTATATGGTCGTTCCATTTTAAATCACTCCTAATGCCTACACCCAGATAATTTATGGAATTAACTGCTTCCAGTTGCTGAGCTGCTATATTGCAGCTAAATGATAAAGGATCTTTCTTTCTACGTATTCGCAGCACATTACACTTGTCTACATTGAGATTCAATCACCTTTCCCTGCACCATACGTCAATTCGTTGCAGATCCTTCTGCATGTAGTCGAACTACATCAAATGGTGCGGAGGGAATTAGATCAAGACACAAGACGCTTAAAGTAGTAGGTGAGTTTTGTTATTTGGGCAACAAAATAACTGAAATTTTGGAAATTTGTCGTAAGTTCTATGGGACCAGTGTGGCTAAATGACTGATAACAGCCGAAGTAGAGAGAGCATAAAATTTAGACCAGCAATTGCAGGAAAAGCGTTTCTAAAGTCGATGAAAGTGTTAACATCGAATGTGGTTTTAAGTTTTAGGAAGTCTTTTCTGAATGTATTTGTCTGGAGTGTAGCCATTTATGGAAATGGAACATGGACGATAAACAGTTTAGCACTTAAGAAGAGATTAGAAGCTTGGAAATGTGGTGCTGCAGAAGAATGCTGAAGATTTGATGCGTAGATCACGTAACTAATGAGGAGGTTCTGAACAGAATTGGGGAGACAAGAAATTTGTGGCACAACCTGACTAAAAGAAGGGATCCGTTGATAGGACACATTTGAGACACCAAGGGATTCCCAATTTAGTATTGGGGACGGGGTGGTGAGAGGTAAAAATTGTAGAGGCAGACCAAGACATGAATACAGTAAGCAGATTTGAAGGATGTATGTTACAGTTAGTTTCTCAGACATGAAGAGACTCGCACAGGATAGAAAAGATGGACAGATGCATCAAAACAATTTTCGGACGGAAGACTACGATAATAACGGGAGTTTATCGAGTCGACCTCTTTAACTACTAAAGGGGGACAGGGGTATGGAAGATTTTGTAACCAAGATTACCCTCTGACATACACTGGAAATTGGATTGCGAAGTATAGATGGAGATTAATACACAGCACGTGACATTTATATATGTTCTGGACCAACTGACAAGCAATCATCGATAATCTGCAGGTTCCAAGGTAATTTATCTTAGACGCTATGTCCTGATTTTATCATTTATCTGGAACTGTCTAGCGGACGAGGGGGCTTCTGCAACAACACCTCCACACTTTCCACCCAGATGTCCTCCAGCAGACACAGTTGTTGGCAAGATGCCGAATTTTCTTTCGATTCGTCCCAAATAAGTTCCAGTCATTCCTCAACGTAATGGTAAGCCTTAACAGGTAACGATGGACGGACTAGGTGCGTTTTGCAGTTTCCGTGTTCATCAGTTCGCGTGACAGGCGAGTAGGCTGGAATAAACTTGTTTCCACATAGCCACTCCCACCACGACGCCGCCATAACCGGTATACCGGCGTAAGGAAAGAGAGCTGAGCGCCGATGCGTGGGCGCCGCCGACACTTGCGCGGCCTGCCGGCCGGCCGGCTACAGCAAAGTTTGGTGAGGCGGGCGGTGCGGTGCAGCGCTCTGCCGCTGCCTCTGCGCGATACCCATCTGAGATATCAATCAGGGCGTGCGCGGGCGGCGAGTGAGTTATAAGCCGCTGGCGCCAAACAAGATGGCTATCTGGCGCGCGGAGGCGAGCCGGACCGCGGCCCGCGGCCGGACGCAGACATCTGATGGAGCTGCGCCGCCGCCGCCGCCGACGCCACGGCTGATGTCCTCGCAGATCGGACGGCCCGCCCGGTACAGGCGCGTCGCAAGCCGCCGGCACACGCGCCCAAACCTCGCCAGCTCCTGCCCCGGCACTCGCTATTCGGTTGCCGTGTACCGCACTATTCCGAGCCTCCATGCGATTGCACAAATAAATCACCCTAAGAATAATGAAAAATTAGACACAAAGTTAAGTTTCATAATTTCAGTTTAAGGTAGGACACCTACTGCACCAGGTCCCACACATTTCGCATAGCGTGTCGTTCTAATAATGATACCAAGCTACAGATAGAGATGTCAGAAATTGGGCCTGTCTAGCCCTGTTCCTCAACCAAACCTCTTTTCATGTTGCTTTGCCAAACATGCACTGAGGGTAAACCTCCGATTCTATAAAGAATCGAACTCCCAGCTGTTTACAGCTTCAAACGATTGGTTGACTTGGCGGAGGGGACCGAACAGTGAGGTCTTCGGTCCCATCGGATTAGGGAAGGATGTGGATGGAAGTCGGCCGTGCCCTTTCAAAGGAACCATCCCGGCATTTGCCTGAAGCGACTTAGGGTTCAAATGGGTCTGAGCACTATGGGACTTAACATCTGAGGTCCTCAGTCCCCTAGAACTTAGAACTACTTAAACCTAACTAACCTAAGGACATCACACACATCCATGCCCGAGGCAGGATTCGAACCTGCGATCGTAGCGGTCGCGCGGTTCCAGAGTGAATCTTCTAGAACCGCTTGGCCACACCGGCCGGCGAAGCGACTTAGGGAAATCACGTAAAACCTAGAGGAGGATGGCCGGATGCGGGTTTGAACCGTCGTCCTCCCGAATGCGAGTCCAATGTGCTAACCACTGCGCCACCTGACTCGGTAGTGTCAAACGATTCATTACTTCAAAAGCTAATTAATGTGTTAAATATCTGATGTTGAGCACATAAGCGAAAAAAAGTTTAGAATGGTTGGAAACCACGTTGCTCGTACGGAAAGATATAGGTGTATGTTCTTTCCGCACGCGGTACGAGACTGGAATACTAGTGAATTGTGAAGATTGTTCGATGAATCCTCCGCCAGGCGCTTAAGTGATTTGCAGAGTATCCATGTAGATGTAGATGTAAAGTTTGTTGCAAGTCGCTAAGCACTCTCACTACCAAACACTGGATGGGTACAGTCTGGGTAATGGGCGCTCCGTTGTAAGCAAAAGCTACATTTCTCACGCATCTCAATTTTTAAGACGTCATATTTCTGGGTGTCGTATTACAATAGAATTTTGCAGGTATATTCAGCATTCAGTAGTATAGAGGGTGGCTACAATTAAACTTCGTTACTTGAGAGGGTCTCCATGAAAAACGAGTGAACATAGGACAATGAAACTTTGTAGAAGCATTTGTAAGGACACGCGGAAGAGAAATAACTAATAACCGTTGAATGAAACACATTTTAGTTTCCATATGAGAGGGTAATATTTGTGAATTGCATACTATGTTTACGTTGCAGGTAACAAAGGTCGCTATTTGTGACGACCACCTGCATCCACGACAGCCTGGAACCGCACTAGAGAAACCGTATCACAATTGTTCGCAACAGTTTTCGAACGCTGGACCGGGGAATGTTGAGCTGCCATGACATAGCTCGTATACCGCTTGAAGGTCACACAATGTGTGCAGCATTCTCAGCCATGGCATCAGTAAGAGTTTGCGGCGGAATTGACCGTCGGTTTCTCCGAGAAACAATTCCCAAATCTCCAGTTAATTCGAACCTGCGAATCGTGTTCTTCAACACCTGTGCGGAAAGAAGACATCTCCGTATTCCTTCAATGCGTCGATACTCGCGAAGAACAGCAGCACTATTTTGATCAAACAGCTTTACGAGTAAAGCCCTCATCTTGTCCAGACATAAGCTGACTGTCTGCAGATGTTTATGTTTCAAGCCCACGTCGCCTTACCAGTACCGGCGCCTAACGGCAATTCGTGACACTAACGCTACTAACAACCCAAATCCTGCAGCTTGGAGTCTCAACATCATTCCTATTAACTTGGGAACAACTATCTCCAACACCAATTTATCCAATTTCCTTGTTTTTTCTCCTCTTAACAATTAATTTTTTTTCAATTTTCCATTTTGAAATTTCAAGTATTATAATTTCAAGAGGTAATCACAGCTCTTTCTTAAAAAAAGGACAATAGACCTCTACGTAGCCCCACCTCCATATGGTGCTGTATGGGCAATAGTGCCCACAGCTTTAGCAGCATATTCAAATTTCGTTGTACGGTGGGGTCTATGGGTACCGGGCAGCACAAAATTCATCAGATGCCGGGCTCCAGTACTCTAAATGCAGCGTTACACATACGATAAATAGTTTCCGCCTACACTGGCTCAAGTAGCGAAACTTTTGCTATAGTCATCCGGTATGTGGATACTGTCTGCAAAATGTGATGCGAATAAAATTACTGTTAAAGAATCATTAAATTAAAACTTTATACACGATATTGAAATTTTCGTGTGGATAACGAAAATGTACTAAGTGATACACCATTAGTCCTCTCACCCTTTTTTGGGTAGTGTCAGCGAGAAACAGTTTCGTAAGGAATCGAAAATATGTATAAAATTTGTTGGAAGCTCGTAAGTGCTCTCATTCTCAAACACAAAATGAATGTAATCTGTGTAACAGACGTGTCGTGGGTTACGCTGCTTCAAGAAATACAGGGTGATTTCATGCTGATGTTAAAGCTTTCAGGGATGATGGATAAGGATAAACGTATCAATCTGAAGTAAGGGACCATGGTCCCGAAGCGACCGAGTCGAAAGCTGTGAGCGAAAATCTTTCTGATACCTCAGACAGTGAAGGACATGTGCCCCTACTGTTGTTACTGAGACTACAGGATAGGCAACTTTCAGACAAAAATGTCTAGTAAACATTGGCTCTAAAATGCATTCCTTAAGAGCTATGAACTGCTGTTCAGTTCAGAAGACGAAGAAAAATGTTTAACATCCTGACAGCGACGAGGTCACTAAGGACGGAACACAAGCCCGATCTGGGGAGACGAGTCGACTATTTGCTTTCCAAAGGAATTATACTGACATCTGCTTTTGGCGATCTAGGGACGTCCTGATATGTCGGCGGGAATTTGAAGTTTTCTACACCTGAAAGCGAGACAACCACTGCGCCTCCGAGTCATCTCAATCAGTGAGCTCTACGGCACGGTGGCGGAAGCTATGTCGTAGTCAACATTTACCTCTGCGTCTCATAAATTCAGTTTCTTACTTTTTCATTTCATATGTGCTCAGTGCCGTGCATCTTACGCGAATTTGGGCAACGAGTCCAGTACGCGTTTAAACGGGAGAGAAAATCTGGCAGGAAACAGCACCTAATATTACTGCGGTTCCACAGTAGAAGTAATAAATTCGGTTCGGGCACTCAGTTCTGTTTCACCTCACTAGTTATTTCACATATGAACACTTTACGAGTTACAATATACTACAGGACCTTACACAAGTGTTAAGACTTGCACAATTACATGACGTGATGCTCTGGCGAATAGCGGAGGCCTTGCCCGAACCTTAAATGACCCGGAGACTATTACTGTCTTGTAATTTATTTCGAGCATAATATTTCATCTACGATCGTGAAAGGTTGCGTATCGCGTATTTTATGACAATAGAGTATTTGCAAGTGTCATATTGCAATTAAGAGATATTTCCTACAGAAAGAGGAAAGCAGATAAGTGAAGGTAATAAGTTTTCGGTTTTGGATGGAAACACCAGATAGACAATGTACTGCAGCGACTCATACACATTTCACTTTACGTGTAATTGCTAATAGTGACAGTAAGGAGAAAATTTTAAAAAAATGAGTAGTTGCTTCTGTTTGTTAGTGTCTCTTAGCGAGGCCCACAAGGAAGACAGGCCGCGGCGCTTACGTCACGAAGGTAGTCCTGGACTCGTTCGCTCGCTCAGCTCAGCAAACAAAATGCGTTTCTAAACCTGTTAACTCGCAGCTGGACGTGTAAGTACTAACGACAATTGCATCTTCCACTGGAATCTGCTATTATGAAATCTTAATGATTAACAGTACTACAGAAAAATCTAATTTAAGATCAATACTCGATATAAATGGTATAACGGCTTGTTTATAGCATTTAGTCTCTTCTGCTTAACAGTGCTCATTACATGCTGGAAGTGGTGCCTTATGCAATTGATAATCATTTTAGCATGATTTTATTTTATTGTACGCCAGTACAGCCGCAACAAATTATAAGTAGGCCCATGAACTTCCCATCATTATAGGACTAATGACAGTAATATTCCATAATAGCGGATTCCAGTAGAAGATTCAGATTTCTTTTGTACGGACACGCCTAGTTATGAGTTAACGGGTGTAGAAATGTAGTTTGTCTGCTGATTTGAAAGAGCGAGGGACTACCTTCGTGACGTACGCGCCGCGGCCTGTCTTTCTCGTAGGCCTCCCTCTTACCCAGACAGAAGTAACTACTCTTTTTTTTTTTAATTTTCTCCTTACCGTCACTATTAGCAATTACACGTAAAGTGAAAGATATATGAGTCGCCGCAGTACATCGTCTATCTGGTGTTTCCATCCAAAACCGAAAACTTATTACCTTCAGTTAGCTTCTTTCCTCTTTCTGTAGGAAATATTTCTTAATTTTAACCCTCAAACATTTTTTCGCTGATAGAAAGCAGCTAAGCTTATTTACCACTGTACGTAAAATGGTGATTTCAATCAGATAAAATAACATGTTATGTATTTAGTTTTCATGAACCTGGAATTCGGTCGTCTTCAGATGTAAATACGTGAGTCGCTTGGAGTCTACAGACAAAAACTCGCACGCAGCAAAACGGCACCATTTTAGCGACGGCATTACTCTTCGCTTGCCGCGCTGGATTAGCCGAGCGGTCTGAGGCGCTGCAGTCATGGACTGCGCGGCTGGTCCCGACGGAGGTTGGAGTCCTCCCTCGGGCATAGGTATGTGTGTTTGTCCTTAGGATAATTTAGGTTAAGTAGTGTGTAAGCTTAGAGACTGATGACCTTAGCAGTTAAGCCCCATAAGATTTCACACACATTTGAACATTTGAACTCTTCGCTTAGCCACGATTTACTATACCGTAACTAGCAACGCAAGTATTTTGGTGATTTAGTTCGCACAAATACTAAGTTCATTTAATAGCCGGTACTATCCGCGAACATTCATGCAGTTGTCCTGTCAGACCGTTGCACTCGGTTGCAACAACGCGACGCCTTCATTTGAATCCAACTACCTGGTTCTTGTTCGCACAAGCTTGTAATCTAACACAAAATGTCGTATAACTATAAAGCGCAGAAATTTATACTCAGACTGGAGTAAGATGGCGTTCTGCACACTAAGATGATACATAAAGTAAATGCTTTGCTTTTCTGCCACACACATCATTAAGCAAGAATAATGCAATACTTGGCTCAAAAAATGTTATTCCACCCCGTGACACGCAAAATATTCTTTACCTTTCGAGATATCAAGCCACAAGAACATAAAAGAAAGTAACATTTGTTTGACACAGAGGCATATACGAGACATTATGTACGAAAATGCGTTACACGAGTAACACCATATACTCAAAGGAAAAAGGCAAAGGATATACTTTGTAGGAATGAAAGTTTCATTCTAAGTTTTAAAAGTTCTGTGCTTAAAGATTAAAGAAGAAATGCTAAGCGAGAACGCAATAAAACTGACGTCAAAAAACATGCATTAGTTCAAATTAGACAGACGAAAACTGTGAGAGTCAATAAAATGTGGTTAGCGAATAACTTATCAGTTGTATAAGATTAGAGCCAGGTAAAGATGCAGTAATACTTCAGCAATAGAGGGAAATCATCCTAGGATATACATTATTCTAATCGTCTAGTAGACAAATAACAATATACACATGGATTCAAACTTCGCATTCTTCTAAACAATATTACATTTTCTTAGAATGAAACTTCCTGGCAGATCAAAATTGTGTGCCGGACCTAAACTCGAACTCGGGACCTTTGCCTTTCGCGGTCAAGTGCTCTACCAACTGAGCAAGCACGACTCACGCCCCGTCCTCACAGCTTTACTACTACTACTACCTCGTCTCCTACCTTCCAAACTTCTGGAAATTTTCTTAGAATGTTGTTATCATGAATTAATTACATCTTCAGAGAATTACATTCCTTATAACATTTGAGATAAAGGTACGCTCTGGATGACATTTAAACTACTCAAGCGAACACCATGTCGCAAATTAAACTGCGGAATTATCGCGAGAAGGAAGCGATTAGCTGCGGAACTGGACAAAATGAGGTACAACAGAAGCAGAACTACAAATCCCTCAAATCGAATTCTGTTGACCGTATCGCGGCATTGCCGATAAATAGCGCTGATGAAACTGGTAACAAACCACCTTTTTTTGAAACATAAAAAAACCATTTTTAGGTAAGTGAGTTTTAAACAGATCCTTAGCTACGAATTTTTTTACATTCTTCGTGTTGCTTGGTTTCGCTGCTTTATAATGTCATTTACTTTTCAAAGTTGCATCGCAGCAAAATCTTTTCTTCAAATCGAATAATTTGTAAACGTTTCGATCATCACCGCTTAATTAAATCATAGCTTGAACGAGATCTGCGCTTTTCCCTTATTTCCCACGTTATGGTAAGTTAATAACGGTTATCAACTTGAAACTTTCGTTTCTCGCAGCAAAAAGGTACCGTTCTATACACACAGTGTGACATCTTAGTACGATGCAAGAGTATGACGAAAGGATTCAGTGTAAATGGTGTTATCGTGGCACATGTGAAATGAGGGGATACATTACAGAGGATGAGGATGTTATAAGGATTAAAATGATTTGTCGGTTCCACCATTGAAAATTACACTGAAAAAAGAGTAGTTTATACTTAAACTGTGATTCTGTTCTGATGGATTAAATATAATAATATCTGACATGATCATCTTTAAGCTTTTGTATAAATAAGGCCTTCAGACATGAGCTCCTTTAGGCCTCAGCATTTATCATCCTGGAAACAGAGCTACTCCTGCTCAGAACTTTAATCATTGATGGTAGTAGACACTGAACTTTATTTGCGACATTTACTCTATTTTACTGTATTTTAGCACTTCTCTGGTTTGCGCTAAACCGGCATCAAAAAACCTACAGATTTTTAGTCGATATGAGCTACTAATGGGAGTCCAAGCCACGGTGATTATCGTTCTCTGCCCGACATTTTGTATCAGGGTCACTGGCCTTCGCTCTTATCCAGTTCGCGATGGAACGTGCTAAAAACTGATGTGTGTGTAACTTCCATATATGCTGCAATTTCCCTTATCTTATCGCTATGACATTCACGCGAACTGCGCTTGCGTGACGAGTTGGCTCTATGAAATCATGCCAGTAGTCTTTCCAGAACAGTAACGACGCCTGTTATACAGAGAGCAGCTATTCCACAATTATCGCTCCACTGCAGTGTGAACGGAGCAGCTCAATCATGTAGTGTGTCTCCCATAGCTTGTTCGATCGCCCTCTCCAGTTTGTCGTATTTTAGAATGATTGCGAAAAGGAACAGTTTTGAACGTAAGTTGAACCCATAGCGTTTGATGCTTTAAGCACGGAAGTAATCCTCATGACACAGATGTTAGTGCCTATGAGTGTTCTCTGGCACAAATATGACTCACAAGGGTAAGAAATTAGTAAGTTTGTGTGGTGTACCACTTCGAGCTCTATATGGCAACAATTGGTAGCTCACCAGTGTGAAACGAGTACATAATTACAGGTAATGGACCTGTGATTGACATGATTCAGTGCTTCAAGATACGGTGTGCGTGAACGCAAAGAAATCGAAAAGACCGTTTAGTGAGCTCCCTTCGTGTTGTTTTGTTACTTCAAATGTTCGCGACTGCGACATGCAGTTCTACAGAGACTACTGCAGCTTTGATTTTCGTCACAACCATTCAGTGGCGTGTAAACGAGCAACAACAATTTGCCCACGTTCGAATTCACTAAGCTCCAACATAATGCGCTCACAACTACACAGAACACTCTTGTCACCACGTCTGACGCTTGAAACGTATTATGGGCACTGCACAGGTGGCGTTCGCAGTGAAATACAATACCGCAACTCGCAGGCTTCGGCAGAATCTGTATTTACGGTCAGTCATGCAGTTCTCGTGGCGTTTCTATATTTTTGCACAACTCCTGTACTAGCAGAACTTGGCGCCCAAACAGATGCCAGATGTGTAATTCCGTCCAGGTTGACATATTGCTGTACATCAGCAGAAGAAGATGACAATTTTTGTTGTACAATACTGAAGATACCGTAGATTCCACGTTTTGTTATATCCCCTAATGTCCCCGTCCAGTGTCCCTTGTTCATATACAAATCAGATACACAACTAAATGCGGAACAACAACTGTCGCAGAGATCGAGTTCGTCAAGTGCACTTCACCACTGGCAGCAGTTCCCCGTCGTATAGCATACACTGAGGCGACTGAAGTCATGAGATAGCGATACGCACACAAACAGATGGCGGTAGTCTCTTGTGCACACGGTATGAAAGGGCAGTGCATTTGTACTCAGGTGAGGCACTTGAAAAGCTTTCCGACGTCATTATGGCCGCACGACGGGAACTAACAGAATTTTATCCTAGAATTGTAGTTGCCGCTAGACCCATGGAACATTCCATTTCGGAAATCGTTAGGGAATCCAATATTTAGAGATCAGCAGTTCCAAGAGCGAACCGACAGTACCAAACTTCAGGCATTACCTCTCACCACGGGCAACGCAGTGGCCGACAGCCTTCAGTTAATGACCCAGAGCAGCAGCGTTTGCATAGAATTGACAGTCGTAGCCGGCCGGTGTGGCCGAGCGGTTGTAGGCGCTTCTGTCTGGAACCGCGCGACCGCTACGGTCGCAGGTTCGAATCCTGCCTCGGGCGTGGATGTGTGTGATGTCTTTAGGTTAGTTGGGTTTAAGTAGTTCTAAGTTCTAGGGGACTGATGACCTCAGATGTTTAGTCCCATAGTAGTCAGAGCCATTTGAACCATTTTTTGTCAGTCGTATCAGACAAGCAACCTCTAAGGTATCACCTTCAGAGGACGTCATGTTTCCAAGCAGCGAAGGAATTAGCATATTTCATCAAAATATAAGAGGTACTAGAGATAAAGTTAGTGAATTGCTTATAGATGTTGAGTGAAACTATTGGTATATCGGAGTACCACTTAAATAATTTGACAATTCAGAGGTTTCCTTTCCCAGGATACAGATTAGCAGGCTGTTTTTCAAGGAGTTTCTTGCGGAGTGATGGAGTGGCCATGTACGTAAAAAAACAGTATTCCATTTGAGTCCATGGACATATCACGGCACTGCACTGAACAGACATTTGAATGTTGTGCAGCGGCAGTTGAATTTAGTGAACTTCTAATTTTTGTTGTTCATAGCTCCCCTAATTCTAACTTCAGAGCATTTCTGCTCAAGCTAGAGAGGGTTCTTGATTCAATTTATAGGAAGTGTTAAAAATTATATGTGGTGACTTCAATATTAATTTCGTATATGCTGGTGCAAGGAAAAGGATGTTGGCAGATCTCATAAACTCATATGATCTGATGCAAACTGTGTTTTTTCCAATTAGGGTGCATAGCCATAGTCAATATTTTTATTCATTCCTCATTACTAGATTGGCATTCTGTTAGCAAAAGCGTGAATGGCCTTTCAGACCATGATGCACGAATTTTAACACTAAAAGGCTTTTGTACTCAAACAAATGTCACATATAATTACAAAGAGTGTAGGAAATTTAAACCAACGGCATTAGAGAGTTCTTTAAAAGTCGTCAAGGAACAAGAGAGGCAGGATATTTATAGTTCCGATAACATAGATGAGAAATATAATGCTTTCCTTAACACATTTCTCATGCTCTTTGAGAGTTGCTTTCCATTAGCACGTTCTAAACGGGGTTCTATCAGTAAAAGGCAGCCTGGGTGGCTGACTAGTGGGATAAGGATATCATGTAGAACAAAGCGGGAACTATATCAAAATGTTAGAAGTAGTCACAATCATGCCACAGTGGCCCATTACAAAAAGTATTGTTAGGTGCTTAAAAATGTTATTAGGAAGTCAAAGAGTACGTGGTACGCAAACAGAACAGGTAATTCACAGGGCAGTTGTGAAGGAAGTGTCTGGTCAGCAGCACAAGGCCGACGATATATAGTCAGTTCGTAGTAAAGATATTTCTGGTCGTAATAAATCAGATAAATGTGCAGTATTTAACAATCATTTTCTGAGCGTTGTTGGTGAATTAAATAAAAATTTAGTTTTAACAGGAAATCATACAACTCTCTTGGCAAATGCCTTTCCGAGATTGATGTCTGAAATACTCCTCCGTGATACAGGCAAGAGGGAGATTGAGTAAATAAGTAAATCACTGAAGACTAAGGACTCTCATGGATATGATAAAGTGCCTAGCAGAATATTAAAGTACTGTGCCACACATGTTAGCCCTGTATTTGGCCGTATTTGTAATTTTTCCTTTAGGAATGGTCAGTTTCCTGAACGATTAAAGTACTCAGTGGTAAAGCCGCTATATAAAAAGGAAGAAAGGGATACTGTAGATAATTTTAGACCTATTTCTATGCCATCTGTGTTCGCTAAAGTTATTGAAAAGGCTGTGTATGTAACGATAATTTATCATTTTTTAATTATATATATATATATATATATATATATATATATATATATATATAATAAAATAGTAAAATAATAAAATATAAATTATATAAATGATAATTGATCATTTTACATCACATGATTTGCTATCAAATGTACAGTTCCGCTTTACAAGTCGTTTAGCAACTGAAAATGCTACATTCTCTTTTCTCTGTGAGGTACTTTCAAATAGTGCAGTTCATGACATAAGTTCATGGCTTGTAGAAAATAAACTAACGCTAAATCACAGTAAGACTCAGTTTTTACAGTGTCTAACACACAATTAAACAAAATCCGACGTTTTAATTTTAGTGAATGGGCATATGATTAGTGAAACTTAGCAGTTCAAATTCCTAGGTGTGCAGATAGATAGTAAACTGTCGTGGAAAGCCCACATTCAGGATCTTGTTGCCATTTTTACTATTCGAACGGTATCTGAAGTAAGGGATCGTTCGACATGAAGCCGGCTGGTGTGGCCGAGCGGTTCTAGGCGCTTCAGTCTGGAACCGAGCGACCGCTACGGTCGCAGGTTCGAATCCTGCCTCGGGCATGGATGTGTGTGATGTCCTTAGGTTAGTTAGGTTTAAGTAGTTCTACGTGCTAGGGGACTGATGACCTCAGATGTTAAGTCCCATAGTGCTCAGAGCCATTTGAATCGTTCGACACGAAAATTAGTCTACTTTGCCTATTTTATATTTTACTTTGCCTGTTATAAATTTTGGGGTAACTATTCCCATTCTAAAAGGATATTTTTGGATCAGAAACGGGCGGTTCGGGCAATAAGTGATGTAAGTTCGCGAACTTCTTGTCGATCCCTGTTCACTAGTCTGGGTATTCTGACATTGGCCTGTCAATATATACATTATTTACTGTTATTTTTTGTTACCAGTATCAGCTAATTTCCGAGAATAAGCCGCTTTCATTCAGTTAATACTCGGCAGAAATCAAACCTGCATTTGGATCGGACTTCCTTAACTCTTGTGCAGGAAAGTGTGTAGCATACTGCTGCATCCATTTTCAATAAGCTACCACAAGAATTCAAAAATCTTAGCAGTAATCCAAGCGCTTTCAAATCGAAACTGAAGAGTTTCCTCATGGGTCACTACATCTATTTTGTCGAGGAGTTCCTTGAAAAACTAAGCTGATTCTTGTTGTATTGTTGACTGCGTTTACTAAACTTACAGCATGACTTTTTTGGGTTGATAAACATTTTATTTTTATGTGTTATTACTTTTACGTTGTAATTTCACGTATTCACACGTTCCATGATCTTGGAGATTTGCTCCTCAATTTAGTCCTGCAGAACTTGACGTGTAAATAAAAATAAAAAATAATAAATAAATTTCGTTAAGAAACCGCAAAAATCAATGTGGGACATCGACAAATGTATCCGTTAGGGCAGTGCGGCGAAATTTGCCGTCTATGGTCTATGGCAGCAGACGACCGACGCGAGCACCATATCGCCTGCGGCGCCTGTCCTGGGCTCGTGACCATATCAGTTGGACCCCATACGATTGGAAAACTATGACCTGGACAGATGAGACCCGTTTTAGTTGGTTAGAGCTGATGGTAGGGTTCGAGTGCGGTGAAACCATGGACCCAAGTTGTCAACAAGGCACTATGCAAGCTAGTGGTGACTCCAGAACGGTGTGGGCTGTGATTACACGGAATGGACTGAATCCTCTTATTCAACTGAACCGATCATTAATTCTAAATGGTTATATTCGGCTACTTGGAGACCATTTGCAGGCATTCATGGACTCCAAGATCCCAAACAACGATGGGTGACAGTGCGGCGAGTCACTGGGCCACTGTTGTTCGCGACTGGTTTGAAGAACATTCTAGGCAAATCGAGGGAATTATTTGGCCACCCAGATCGCCCGACATGTCTCTCGTTGAACATTTATGGGATCTAATCGAGAGGTCAGTTCGTTCGCAGCGTCCTGCACCGGCAACACTTTCGCAATTATGGTCGGCTATAGAGACAGCATGGCTCAATATTTCTGCAGACAATTCCAATGACTTGTTGAGTTCATGCCACGTCTTGCCGCATTACGTCGGATGAAAGGAGGTCCTACACGTTATTAGTGAGATATCCCATAACTTTTGTTATCGCAGTATAATAGCTGAGGCACTATACTACGTGTAGTCAAAGCATACTCGGAGCTACATATGTTTGTAGGGCCTCAGCGGGACACCCTGTAGAATTAAGGTCTCTCTGCAGTTCACTGGCTGTTACGTTGCTGTAGCTGGACATCAGTTATCATCAACAGTCGTTACTGCCCAAGCTATTTTCAGTTTGTCGGTTCGAACTGCAACGTTCCTTCTAGTCAGTTGTATACGTCTTTGTGACTAGTACATTTACTCTCTTCGCATTTTACGACGCCTATTTAACCTACCGGACAGAAAACCGTTTCTTCTGAAGCATTTTCTTCTATTTTTTGTCTTGATTGAATAAGAACGTATAGACAAACGCCAAAATTGTTTTCTTCTTTTGCAGACTTAGTAAAATATTTTCAAAAATATTTCCAGCACCACAGCTGTGCTTTTACTTTTACGAAATTCAAACGGTTATATTTTCTGCTGCCTAGTGTAAATAAAACAGAAAGATATGCTGGGAGTTGTGGTAGTCTTTTGAAATTCCAGTACTCGCGGTAAAGGTACGTATAACGCGGAGAGCTGCGCCAGAGCGATCTGTGAGCCACATTGTACGCGCGCGCGTAGACACTTTTGAGCAAGCAACAGTGCCGTCCCCACGGAGCGCGGGACACCGTTGGAGATCGCCGCAAAATCCGACAGCAGCTGGCTCGTGCCGAGTAACGAACTCGCGAGCGGCTCGTGAGCCGCTCGGCTTGCAAGTGTGGATCCACCTTGAGACGTAGTCTATTGCTTCTACGTAACTGTCGAGCAGTGTAGACGTGTGGAGAAATGAATCATTTCGGACAGGGAGTGGAATGGTAGCGAGTGGTCGGGAAAACAGGCGGTCGGCGACGGTCGGCGCCGCTGCCGCCGCCGCCGCTGTAGGCCCGGCCAGATGAAGACGCTGGCGGGCGGCGGGCGGCGGTTGGCGGCCGCGACGGACGGCGTCCGATGCGCATCTCGGCCTCATTAACGCGCCCTGCTCCGCTCCCTACCCCGGCAGGCCACGCGCTATCGGACATCGCGGGCCGCGTTGCTCCGCTCTCACGCGACACGACGGTGACTCGCCCGCTCTCAGTGTAGCGGCGGCAACGGCCGCCTATCTCCCAAACGTTCGTCTCCAGAAAACACTCTACGTCGCCGAGACGAACAGTTTCAGAATATATCAATCAAATGTTGGCAAATACTGTACATTTCTTCGACAATTTCCACTGCGTTTCAACTTCTGAACGTTAAAAAGATTTGTGGTTCCTAACGCTACCTGTCCACTATATGACCATTTCCCCGAAGCATGCAACAATGCGCGCGGCTAAAGTGAACGGGAAAAACTGGATCTGGTTAGACGGGTCACAAAGGTCACACATCAGTACTCCACGAGCAGAGTGCAAGCAATCGTCACATCCAATGCTAAAAGAAATCAGCAGTGAGTGCTTTCTCTGTGGCCGTTGCGTTATCTGACGTGGCAGTGAACAACACGAAAAGAAGAAAACGGTCTTAATGGGTGAAAAATGGACGATCAGGTGCCTGGAGAGGAGAAGCTGACAGTTCTTCGAAAAAAAAACTACTTTTAGAGCACGAATATTAGTTTGGAAAATAATTGAGAATGAGCTAGGATATTTATCTATCACTACTCGATTTGTGCAACAGAAATTTACGGAGCTCGGACCTGATGAAACAATTAATTACTTCTTCCGAGAAGTTATCGGCTGCTCTAATATTCCGTGCCATCGAAATCTAAAAATCATACTTTTGGTACTTAAACATCCTCACTGTCAGCACCTCTTCGAGATCTTAATGATATCTATTTCTTGACGGACGATACTATGAAAGCATAGTTGTTCTTTTTTAATTCCGTCCACTTTTCTCTGCTGCATACACTTCTTAACGTACAGTATATTTCATTCAATGTTGCGTCACTTTTATTCCTCTTGCGATAATATTCAATTTTCACGCCAAAAAGAATATGACTTCAGTTCATATTCCTTAAGTAAAACATTCACGTGGTTTTGCAGATATCTCACAGCCGTTCCTTATAAACTCTCTTTCGTAGATGTACTACAATTCCCAAGAACTCCGCAAAGGGACCTTTTAGATTACTCCAGTACATGTTCTCCCATATTCTTACTCTTGTTTACTATACACCCTGAACCATTCCACAAGTGACTCATCAATGCACAACTCAAAAATGACAATACTCGTATCTTTCAAAAGATTCTAAACTTTGTGGGTCGCTACATTTAAAGGCAGGAAATCTTATACATCATCGGCTTTCTTGTCTGAGCAAAACAGTTACATTTAAAAAGTTTTTCGGCGTGCGAATCCGAACGGATAGAATTTCGGATTTTTTTCTGAAACAAAGAGCCTTCTGTTGTGAGCAACCGCAGCTGAAGTAATCTATGTTTCCGGAATACGCTGCTTTCAGCTGTGTATGGGCTTTTACAGAAACACGACAGATTTGGTGATTTACAATCACATCTTCAGGTGTATATAAATCAGTAAAATATTTAAGCCCTCATTTGGGAAGGAGGGGGACCCAACCTTTCAAAAGTAAAATTCCCTTACCCGCAACAAGTTGGTCGTCATAGATCAAACTGAGCAATCGAAAACCTGACATGTCAAAAGCACGTTTACTTCATACAGAAAGCGGCGGTTTTACGAGGGTTGCCCGGATAGTAATGCACCACATTTTTTGTTCAACAATTCTTTATCGAACATAATGAGAATTACACACAAGAAAGAATGATGTTTCATCCACACACCCTATTTTTTCACCTAACCTCCATCCCGTTCTATGGCCCTCCTCCAGTGCGAAACAAGGGCGTGTATGCTCTGTCGGTACCAATCCTTGTCCTGGTGGCGGAGCCAGTTCTTCATTGTGTGTATCATCTCCTCATCGTCCTCAAAATGCCTTCCACGAATGGCATACTTTAATGGCCCAAATGAGTGGAAGTCCTAGGGGGCTGGGTCAGGGCTGTAGGATGGATGGGGTAACATTGTCCAACCCTGTTTTGCGATGTGTTCAGCAGTAAGACTTCTGTCGGCCTGGGCGTTATCGTATTGCAGCAAAACATCTCCTGACCTGCTGTGGCGTCGAAGTCGCCGGAAGCGCGTCTTGAATTTTGTTAATGTGTTGAAACATGCTTCTGAATTAATGATAATGCCTCTTGGCATTGCATCAATGAGAATCATACCTTCATAGTCCCAGAACACGGTGACCATGACCTTATCGGCGGAAGCAGTTACTTTGAATTTTTTTCTTCTGTGGGAAATGGGAATGGCGCTATTCCATCGAATGTCGTTTTGTTTCGTGCTCAAAATGGTGAATCCAGGTTTCACCACCTGCCACAATCCAGGACAAGGGGTCCTCCCCCTCAGCTTCAAAACGTTGCAACAAATCAAGACAAATGTTTTTTCTGTGCGATTTGTGATCCACCATTAGACACCGCGGGACCCATCTTGCACACACTTTTGAATATCCAAGAGTGCGGATAACTGCATTCACACTTCCTTCGCTGAACGACAGATGCAGCGACAACTGCGGAGTAGTAATATGTCTGTCCTCGCGAATGACATCAGCTCGCTGCAACATGTCAGGTGTGACAGCCGTGGGTGGTCTCACGGACAGCTGCAAATCGTGGAGTTCCGCCGAACCCCCTTCTGATGACCTCACCCTCCGTGCCCAGCTGTAGGACAGTTTCAAAATGGAGATCTCCATTTTGACAGCAGATCTCCATTTTGAAACTGTCCTACAGCTACGCTGTCTGTCGGAAGTGACGGAAACTTGGCGCGCCATCTTAGGAGAGATTTCAAATAATATATACCTAACGTTTCGCATTCGTAGCGTTGTTTTCGGCTGAGAAAAAAAATGCGGTGCATTACTTTCTGGGCAACCCTCGTAACACGTCACTTTTCTAACTGCTTAATTTGAACTATGACGCCCTGTTTATTTTGAAAACGTTGAGTCCCCTCCCTCCCGCACCAGAGCTTAAATATTTAACTGACATGTACAACTGGAGATGTGATCTGTAATCATGAAACCGATCGTGTACCTGTGAAAGTTCGTACGCAGCTGAAAGCAGTTTATTTCAGAAACACGTTTCCTGTAACCAGAAATTAACACTGTCAGAGCACGCTGTCGAAGTACCTCAGCGCAACTGGCCAGTGAGGCCCTTACTACACAGGCCGCCAGGCGGCGCAGCCAGCCACGCCATCGGTGGAGCTGCTCATCATTGGGAATAGACTGCTCAGGAGCTTATTAGACTGGGGTATCCAGTGGCGCCGCCAGAAGCTGGCTGCCCGTCTGGCTGCCTTTCCCCGCCACCACGTAGGCCGCCATTGGCGGGGCACTGTATGAAACGAAGCCGTTATTACACTGGGTCACCAGTCCTGCCACCACCACCACCACTCGGTTTGGCCACCACGTCGTCAGTTCGCTGTGCACTGGTGATCAGGGTACATGTCGGACAACTACTATACATATACGGTCCTCCTAGCACTTTTAATGAAAAGGAGAACGCGAAGGGAGAGGAAGATGCATGTACACCCTATGCTATCGTTTAGAGAATCTAAAGGGTTGTACTATACTCTTTTTGATGAATTGTGTTTGGACGACGACAAGGTTTTTAATTACATATGAATGTCTAAATCGTCTTCCTTTGAGTTATTGTCGTTAATAAAGACTGATATTATAGGGAAAGAAACGAAAATGAGAAAATGTATCTCACCAGAAAAAAATAACTCGTAGTCACTTTGAGGTAAGTAAACCGATAAATTGTATCGAAAGTTATTAAATTTGTTGCTTTGAATACTTACAAAGTTTATTCCTTTCAACGAAGGAACGCTGCTCAAAATCCGACAGAAGTGAACAAATAATTTCATTCCAAGCATTCAGTTTTAACTGCTTATTATTGTAATGTTCAGAACTGTTGTCCCAAACTGCGGGTTGTTGTTCAACTGTACAAATTAAATCTTCGATATTCACTTCTGTGTCCAACAACTTCTGGCATTCTTTCAATGCTTCTTCCAGCTTCATGTTTTTCCCTTTTGACGTGTCTACACTTTCACTCCTTTCCAGAGTGACACTCTGCAGTTCACTTGACATACTGAAGCAAATTAAATAGTGCGCACAAAAGTTTGCGAGGAAAACAGACTGCTCGACTAGCGAGAACTGCCGAACTACCGTTGCCTGAACAACAAGTGATTGTTGCGCCTCCTGTTGACTGCGCCGCCTGTCGGCCTAGAGTAATAAGGAGCTAACAGGTGGAGATCATTCTATTGGGAAGAGTGCGCTTCCCTCGCCAGCAAACCAGAAGAGCGCTGAGGCTGCGCCCGGCGCACGGGCCCCATCTGTTGCGGCCGGGCAGGCAGGCTGGCCGCGATTACCCGCCAGCAACAGATGGGCCGCCGACAGGTGGCCGGCCGCGGCGGAGGCTGCGCGCACAGTGGGCGGCGCCGGGTGCAACCTGCCCCTAGGGGATCTCCAGCTGCTGGCGCGCTCTACAAGTAAATCAACACGCGGAGCCGAGGACAGCAGGACGGAAAAAAAACATAACGACTCTCTCGAACGTACGTAGAAAAGGCTGAAAAAAGAGCTATCTCTCTATTAACAAGCTTGCTGATCTCTGTTCACAGAGTTCCATGCGAAGCGGCTCTCTTGAAATTCTCGCGGACAGGGCCAAGGTTTTGACGGATTTTTCGTGGAGCAGTCCGCCAGATGGCTCGCCCTGTGCGCAGACTTCGACGCCAGCGTCTTTCGGGCCAAGTTGCAGGCACGGAGAGAAACGGAGAGCCACGTATAGTAGGTGCGAACAGTAGTAAGAAAGTATCCAGTAGCCAATACGGAGTCAGCTGGGGCCTGATACGGCGTGTTGGGTTGTTTATAAACCCAACAGTCAGCACCGGACGTGGCTGAGATGTTGCAGACATCGCCTACCTGGAGGGCGGTCGGTATTTTTCCCTGTGGCCAGAGAAGACTGCAACTCCAGCCAATTAAGAAGGGTGCTTTTGTTACTACTGCAAATACAGAACATTAGGGTTGTTGTTGTTTTTTGGGGAGGAGATCAAACAGCGAGGTCATCGATCTCATCGGATTAGGGAAGGAAGTCGGCCGTGCCCTTTCGAAGTAACCATCCCGGCATTTGCCCGGAGCGATTTAGGGAAATCACGGAAAACCTAAATCAGGATGGCCGGACGCAGGATTGAACCTTCGTCCTCCCGAATACGAGTCCAGTGCAGAACATTAGGAGTGTGCTTTAACGGCCTACAGTGATTCTCAGACAGTTGACAAGTGATCAGATTCAGAGCAGTGTACGGCGGTTACCCTTTACAGTAATGTGAATAACCTATGTGTTTTGAGTTCCACGTATTCGTTACGGTCGGAGAATTGCAGAGTACGGCTTTGAGGGCATAATGCTGTGCCTTGTGCCGCATTTCATTGCAGGCTGTGGGCGTGAGTTACTGTGCCGGCCGGGGTGGCCGAGCGGTTCTAGGCGCTGCAGTCCGGATCCGCGCGACCGCTACGGTCGCAGGTTCGAATCCTGCCTCCGGCATGGATGTATGTGAAGTCTTTAGGTTAATTAGGTTTATGTAGTTCTAAGTTCTAGGGGACTGATGACCTCAGAAGTTAAGTACCATAGTGCTGAGAGCCATTTGAACCATTTTTTGAGTTACTGTTGCATCAAAGGGAAATGTTCTGTACATTCGTGTATCCATCTTCTGTTTCTTTTGGTCAGCAAATGAGAACTAACAGTAACATCATCAGCCGTTTCTTTAACTTTCCTTATTTAAAGTGCAACTGGTTTTAGTGACACACCGCTCCATCATCAGGCCTCTGTGTACATCATATGTAACAGTAGCGGCAGTAACCCACGAAATAAAAGGTATAATGTCAACATAAATGCTACCACATACTCTTATGTTAGTGAACAGTATGACACAGCAAATCACTTCAGAAAATCACATTACCAATTATTACTGATCAAAATATTTTACGATTAACGTATGGTGGTTCAAAATGGTTCAAATGGCTCTGAGCACTATGCGACTTAACTGCTGAGGTCATCAGTCGCCTAGAACTTAGAACTAATTAAACCTAACTAACCTAAGGACATCACACACATCCATGCCCGAGGCAGGATTCGAACCTGCGACCGTAGCGGTCACGCGGTTCCAGACTGAAGCGCCTTTAACCGCACGGCCACACCGGCCGGCTAACGTATGGTTTTCTTCATCTAACAGATAACGTGATTTGCTACAGTGATTTGTATTATTACGCGTATGGTGTCTGTTCCTTCCGACATGTCCGAAAAACAGACACCATTGATTCGATCAGCCGCTGTATTCAGTACATGACGAAAGAAATATCATATATTTACCTGCAGTAAAGCATTAAGCGAACTCAAAGACGACAGATGAAAATTTGTGCCGGACCCGGGGTCGAAACTGGATTTCCCGCGACGACATTACGATATGTCGTTATGGATAGGGGACGCTATTCTGTAGCGTGCTGCATTTGGAGATGTGGTCGGATGGGGGACCTGCTCGGATAGCCGAGGCGGTCAAGGCGACCGCTCACGTAATTGAATATATCTTTCATCATTAAGTCATTTGATTTGTCATACTGTTTATCGAGATAAGAGCACTTGGTAGCACGTATTTTGATATTATGTCTTTTATTTTTTTGAACACTAATGCCGCGTATGATGTACATAGGGATCTGATCACACCACATTTGATGTACACAAGGACCTGATGACGGCGCAGTGTCACAGAAACCGGTCCCATTTGAAGAAAAATATTGTAAAGCACAGAGTGTGAATATTCTGTGTCAAAGAGACTGAATCGAACTGCGTTTTATTTATAATATTCCACTAAGAGTTCTTTTGTTTCTTCTATTACTGTCAGTTGTTCAATTTATACAAGGATCAGCGCTTGCAAATACGCCTCTTATTTCTTGTTATTTTTTAACATTCATTTTGCCCGTGGAGAACTATTTACGTCGGTAATAAATGTTTTTGTAAAATAAATCCACAGTTGCACGGCTGTCAGCCCAAATCTCCTTCCACTCAACGCTACAACAGTTCTACGCTGAATGAAATACCGATTACGGTGACTGCAGTACTCGTTCTACATTGTATAAATTATAGCTTTGTCGAAGTTGTTAGCGCCTTTTTTCAGTCTTCTGGCTGGTATGATGCGACCGAACCGGCATTTCCTCTGCTGTGTCAACCTCTTCATCACAGACTAAACACTCACACCCAGCTTCATCAATTATTTGTTGAATGTCTATGTCTTCCCAAACAGATTTTACACTCTACAGCTCCGTCTATTACAATGGAAGTTACTCCGTGATGTCTTTACACATGTCCTATCATCCTGCAGCTACTTCTAGTCGGTCTTTTCCATGTATTCTTTACCTCTGAGAAACCAGTTTCTTACCTTATCGGTCGTCCTAATTTTCAGCATTCACCTATAGCAACACATTTTGAACGCTTTGATTCTCTTCTGTTCCAATTTTACAACTGTCCATATGTACATACAGCGCTGTGCTCCAAACATACATTCTCTGAGTCTTGTTCTACAAGTTGAGATCAATTTTTAATACCAGTAGACTTATTTTGGTGAGGAATGCTCTCGTTGCCTGTATTGGGTTGGTTCTTATGCATTCCTTTCTTCGTCCGTCATGTGGTAATTTCCTTCCAAGCAGAAGAATTCCTTTTTGTCCATCTATTTCGTGGTCCCCAATCCTAATACTGAATTTGCCACTTTCTCGTGTCTACCGTTCCTCGTTACTTTCGTCTTTCCTGCTGCTATTACAGTCCTCAACTCAACTGCGTGGTACAAATATTTCTCAAATTTTGGAACAAATGCTTTTATAACGATGTATTACTCTGAATTGGAATTCCTTGGAACTTACGCTAGAGTCATGCACTAAGCACTGATATAAAGGGATTATGAATGTTGTATTAAAGCATTTTATATAGTTATTGGGGTGCTAGCAAATTACATTGACGGATGACGTCGACAGTAAAAAACTGTGTGAGACTCCTCCATCAAAGGCCTGTGGACAGTTTGGAGGTAATAGCAGTCGTGGTTCCAGGAAACCGTTCTGGAGAAGTCACAGTTTATTAGTGTAGCCGCCCCCCTCTCAATATAATGTTTTAATATAATATAATAATTTGTTTAGTCAGTGCTTTGTACCTCACTTTAACATAACTCTCAAGAAATTACAGTACAGAGAAATACAGCATTTGAAAAGCATTCATCAGAAAAATTCAAATCAGCAAGTGTCATGCAACTGATTGAATAATTTACACAATATAAAATCGAAGTGTGCGCTCACTTTTATCAGTTTTCAATAAGTACTGAAACTGTGAAGACAGATCTGCAAACTATGGTTAAGCGGTCGGGTAAATAAGGGAAATACTGTTACTTTCCGTCTTTTCCGCATACGTTCGGGATAGTAAGTCTTTCTTTTGGTTATCTTTCTAAGTGGAGAGTCTTTTTCTTTCTGTCCTGTCTTTCACAACCTCCTGTGGTTTGGCAGTTCTACATGCGGGTTCGTGTACTGTGTCTGGTTTGCTATTGACAGCAGGTACGGTCAGCCCGTGAATCTGCATCTATACTCCGCAAGCCACGTCACAGTGCGTGGTGCGTGGGTGCTTTGTGTTCCACTATCGCTGCCCCCTTTTCCAGTTCCAGTCGCGAATGGTTCAGGTGAAGAATGACTGTTGGTAAGCCTCCGTGTGAGTTCCAATCTCTGTAATTTTACCTTCATGGTCTTCTCGCGCGATATACGTAGGAGGAATCAGTATATTGGCTTCCAGGAACGTACTGTCTTCCAAGGTTCACAATAAAGTACACCGTGATGCAGACCACTTCTCTTACAGCGTCTACCACTGTAGCTGATGTGACGCTTTGGCACTTATTAAATGAGCCTGTAATGAAATGCACTGCTCTCTCTGGATTTTCTCTGTTTCCACTGCCAACCCTACATCGTATGGATCCCAGACTGACGAGCAATATTCAATTATTGGTCAAACAAGGGTTTTGTAGGCTACCTCCTCTGTTATGGACTACATTTCCTGATGATTCTTCCAATGAACCTGTGTCTGTCGTCTGCCTAATTTCACGCAGTCATTCCACATTAAATCGTTCCGCACGCATACTCTTAGATGTTTCATGGATTTAACTCCACCATTTCCAGGCTGGAATGTCCCCTGCAGGCGGTCACGCCGCAAACCCACCGACGTCAGCAGGTCTTGACACAAGCAACTTCAAAGTACGATCTTGTGTTAAATAAAACCAGTAAATTCCTACAACTCTTTTTCATATTCGAGACTCTCATTTTGCACGCTACTTTATACTCCGGGGGGGGGGGGGGGGGGGGGGGGAGGATTCTGTGGTAACATAGCGTCCCCCTTACATCCATCCGCGTCTGGATGTGACGGCAGACATTCCGTAAGCCCGTCCAGACACCCAGATTGTGTTGGGCCGCGGTTTTTCGCTGGGAGAGAGCGGCCGCGCTGTGGACGCATCACTGCGCCGGCCCGCACCTGGCGCCTCGCCGCCACGCCACACTGCCTGCAGGTACCCGCATGGCCCGCCGATACGGTCGCAGCCAGCCGGCCAGCTTTCCACTCTGCTAGTCTGCTACTCTGGGGACCTCAGCTACCAGCTGCCCGCGACTCTCCGGCAAGTGTCGTCTGCAAACTCCTCCATCCCCCTCCCTGACACACACACCACACAGCGACGCATGGTGACGTCCGCCAGGTAGCGCGATCTGTCCGTGGATCGCACGTGTGTGGGCAAATCGCAGATCGCAGCGATCGATCGCCGATAGTTCGTAATTTCCATACATTGACCCACATGCGACGAATCCGCCGCATGGCTGTCACGTCAGGAAAGAATCTAATCTAGTAACACTGATAGTTCTACGTTTTGCAGTGATCAGCTTTTGCTGTATAAGTAGAAATTCATGGGAAGCTTATAGAAATAGTTACAGATGGTGATCTTGAGTTCTATGTGAAACAACTAGCACCGTTTTTAAAATTTTTAATTTCTAGACAGAATGAGGTAATATGAAGTGGACATTTCAATTCAAATGCTTAATAAATAAAAAGAAACACCGCATGGATCACAGTTTCTGTTCAAAAATAGTTCAAATGGCTCTGAGCACTATCGGACTTAACTTCTGAGGTCATCAGTCCCCTAGAACTTAGAGCTACTTAAACCTAACTAACCCAAGGACATCACATACATCCATGCCCGAGGCAGGATTCGAACCTGCGACCGTAGCGGTCGCGCGGTTCCAGACTGTAGGGCCTAGAACAACTCGGCCACCTCGGCCGGCCACAATTTCTGTTATTACCGTCTACTGGTTTCTATGTTCTATGCAGTTCATCTTCAGGCCTGATACCACAAGGTGCAGTTTGTCAACAGTGTCGATCACACTGCTGTTCACAGACAGTACCGTGCAGCGCTAGGCCTGAAGATCATCTCCAGGACAGATCGAAATCGGTTGGTGTTAATAAAAGAAATTGTGACGTAGGCGATATGTCTTCGTTTATTATAACAAGCGGGACCACGGATCGTATGGCATTTTGTCAATTATCAAATGTTTAGGAACTACAATTATTGTTTCTTCCATAATACCAGTTACAACAAGCTTTATGGCAATTAGCAGTGCTGCAGCTGACAAAATTTCTGCAGACGCATCGAGACTGCAAAACAACTGACTAAATCCTAAGACCTACCATAGAAGAAAGACTGATGAAATGCGAACCAACCTTATAGCATTCGTAGATTTAGATTAAGCTTTTGGCAATGTTGACTGGGGTAGAATCTTTGAAATTCTAAAGGTAGGAAGGGTCAAATACACGGAGCGAAAGATTACCTGCAACTTGTACAGAAATTTGACAACTGTTACAGGAGTCGAAGGAATGAAACTGAAACAGTAGTTCCGAAGAAACGGACACAGGGTGTTATTCAGTCTGTACTTAGAGGAATTTGCCATAAACTTGAGAGAAAAGTTCAATGGAATCGATAATCTCCTGAAAGAGACCATAAGATAATTATCAGCAGAAGTATAATAGCGGCAATGACATTCATCGAATGAAATCATTCGATTCTGAGAGAGAGTAAAAAATGAGACATTAAAAGTAGTATATGTGTGCTGGTATTTGGACAGAAAAGTAACTGACACTGGCCTAAGTTGAAAGGGTATTAAATTGCAGTTTGGCAGCAGCAAGAAAAGCGTGCCTGAAAAGACTTGAAAAGTCTTTCCTGAAGGTATTTTTTTGGAATGTGACGTTGTGTGAAACTGATAGTTAAGACAATAAGAGAAGCTTAGGAAATTTGATGCTTCAGAAGATTGCTGAAAATTTGATAGCTAGATCGAGTAACTAACGAGGATGTACTGAAAATAACTGATGATAAAAGAGATTTGGGTCAAAACTTTCTAAAAGAAGGAATCGGTTGATGGACATATCCTGAGGCACGAAGGAAAAGTCAGTGTGGTAGTGGAGGTAAGAGTGGGAGGCGAAGACTGTAGAGGGACACGAAGGACGGACTACAGTGAGAAGGTTCACATGGATATGGATTGCAACAGTTTCGCAGAGGTGAAGAGTCTTACACAGGGCAGAGCAGCATGCATGAAGACACAAAATAACACATAATATCACCTCATCAGCCACCTCATTAGGGATGAAGTAATAGCTAACTATCTCAACTGAATAAGCATGTTGGAAGGAACAACCCTTGAATTTTCCAAAATCGATTTAGAGAAAGATGAAGATCTTAATACAGTTGCACCCGCATACCAGTCTACTGTCTAAACAATTACATTGTTTCAGTCGACAACACTGACTGCAGCAGGTATATGAGGCTCATGTGTAGCCGTATTACAGCGATATCCCTCCAAATGATTTGATGATGTTTGATTTGTGAGACGCTCAACTGCGAAGTCATCAGGACCCGGTGATCCAGATGGTGCGTAAGGGCCTTCGTAGCAGGTGCTGGTTACGCACCCATGCTGACTGCTGTTCATGGGACACGATGCCAGAATCTGCACGCCAATACTGCAAATGGACGTCCAATGAGTGATGATAGGTGGCCTTTTCAGATGAATCGTGTTTTATGATCCATCAGACAGTTGACCGTTGGACCGTTGAAAGGGTTCAGACCGGAGGAGGAAGGATTTCGTGGCATTCCCTGGGTGATCCCGTCATCCTGGAAGGGACATTGAATCAACACAAGTATTCATCTCCCTTTAGGGACCATGTCCACCCCTACTTCCAGTTTGTTTTTCCTCGTCACAATCGCATCTACCAGCAGGACAATGCAACGCGTCCACAGCTCGCAGTGTACGTGAATTTACCGTAATCCCCCGACCACCAATCTCTTTGGTTTTAAACCCACTCGGAAACCCGTGGTATCACCTCGATCGGGCTGTCCGCCCCATGGGTCCTAAACCGAGAAATCTGCCACAGCTGGCCAAGCCACTAGAGTCAGGATAGCTCCACAGCCCTGTGGGTACCTTCCAGAGCCTTACGTCTCGCAGCAATCCGCGGTGCAATAGGCGGTTATTCACATTTTTGACAGGTGGTCACGTTACTGTAACTTGATAGTGCAAACGCAGACACTGAGAAAATGTGTAATTGCATGTTTTACGCTGCTACGTTCAGTAGACTTTTTTTTCTTGCTTCCAGGAAGTGACCACACTAATACTGCTGCCGGACGTGTTAATCCTCGCTTGCACGTCTTGTTTGTTCCGTCTCGAAAGTGCAAGCTGACAATTAGTCTGTGTGTTGGATTAGCTGTACCAAACATGCAGCAGTGAGGAAGGGGCGGGGGCCGGTCTCAGAGCAGAGCCATCTACAAGGCAAAGCGTACCCGGAAGGCGGCAGTATTCATGAGGGCGGCCGATTACCATCTGTCGCGCATTTGCATGCCGTGTCCTTTGCCGTCCGTCCCACTTGCACAAAATGTTCGCCGATTTACATTCGGCCCCGTGGACAGACCGAATCCCGCTGCTCGGCGAGAATACGTTAAGCGGTGGGGGGCGCCTGCATGCAGCCCAACACTCAGTTCACTCCGCGTTATCTCAGAAGGCTGAGGTGCCACAGTCCCTGACCTTCTTCCATAACCAAGGTACAGCGGTGGCGTCTCAGTTCTGGCGCGTGCGGCTTCTGCTGGTGAAACAGCCATGACTTGACCCGCAGTGAGGGTGCATATAGTGTCGTACCGTTATAATCATCACAGTACGGGTTGATGTGCTAGGTTAAAATAACCCTATATCCTCTCGCCCCGAAGAATAAAGGCTGTTGCAATGTTGCTGATCTGTTGCTAAGCAAAGATAGCAGGGGTATCATAATTACACGTCATTCTAATGAAGGTAAAAATAAGTTATCAGACAGCTCATGAACTCTAACAACACGTCTTCAGATCGTAAAGAGCAATTTTCATTCTACTGATTCTCAGAGATGTAAAAGTTTCGTGTAAGATACAAGATCTGGAAAACAGTGAAATGGTACTAGTTCTGACCTTTGCCGTATGGGTCTTTTCCAGTCGCACGAAGTCTATGCTCTTATCATTCTTAGTTTCTTTCTCCTTTTCTAAACTTTTCCATTTCGCACTCGAAGTAGGCAGAGAGTTACAGAAGAGCCTCAGAGTCAGTTTATTAGGCAAGTCGGAACTGAGACAAGGAAAACATCAGTACATTTTTTTAAAAAAAGGTACATTGCTGATCATCTCACAGTCTTTCATTCATTTCATAATGCGACCTGAAGAAAAAGTCGTCAGCCGTTGGTCATGAAGTCATTACCATTCCGTTTTACAGAAAAATAGTCGCACCTTCTATCGCAAAATATACAGAAACATTAAATTATAACTTTATGTACCGGGTGATCAAAAAGTCAGTATAAATTTGAAAACTGAATAAATCACGGAATAATGTAAATAGAGAGGTACAAATTGACACACATGCTTGGAATGACATGGGGTTCTATTAGAACAAAAAAAAAATACAAAAGTTCAAAAAATGTCCGACAGATGGCGCTTCATCTGATCAGAATAGCAATAATTAGCATAACAAGTAAGACAAATGGTTCTGAGCACTATAGGACTTAACTTCTGAGGGCATCAGTCCCCTAGAACTTAGAACTACTTAAACCTAACTAACCTAAGGACATCACACACATCCATGCCCGAGACAGGATTCGAACCTGCGACCGTAGTGGTCACGCGGTTCCAGTCTGTAGCGCCCAGAACCGCTCGGCCACTCCGGCCGGCTAACAAGTAAGACAAAGCAAAGATGATGTTCTTTACAGGAAATGCTCAGTATGTCCACCATCATTCCTCAACAATAGCTGTAGTCGAGGAATAATGTTGTGAACAGCACTGTAAAGCATGTCTGGAGTTATGATGAAGCATTGGCGTCGGACGTTGTCTTTCAGCATCCCTAGAGATGGTCGGTTGATCACGATACACTTGCGACTTCAGGTAGGTAACCCCAAAGCCAATAATCGCGCGGACTGAGGTCTGGGGACCTGGGAGGCCATGCATGATGAAAGTGGCGGCTGAACACACGATCATCACCAAACGACGCGCGCAAGAGATTTTCACGCGTCTAGCAATACTTAGTTTTTTTTTTGTTCTAATAAAACCCCATGTCATTCCAAGCATGTGTGTCAATTTTTACCTCTCTACATACATTATTCCGTGGTTTATTAATTTTCTAATTTATACTGACTTTTTGATCACCCGGTATATGCTGTAGCCCCTGAACACTGCTTGAGTTTCAGTAATTCGAAAAAAGTTGTGCGAATTCATTGTCAATACTTATTTTATTGTATTACGTACCCACTCGTTTTAATTTTTATGGAAACGTGACACGACGTCAAGCAGAGATAAATCCGCGACAGCTGAATTATTGTTCTAATATTTCTCATTGGAGTTTACTATCACATTTATCTTACAATGATAAATTGTTTCGTTGATTTTTGAACATTTTCAGATCCATTCCAGATTATAATTTGTGTACGTTAGTGAGTTATAGAAACTGCGCACAGTGCATGAAACTGACGGGTTGCTCCGCAATTACAGTAGATCTGAAGACACACTATGAACGAAACCAGTTATAACTGTAAAGACAAATGCGACTATAGACTGTAGCAAAAAATCAGGATGGTATAATTTTGTTTCCATATGGACTTAAATCTAGGAGCAATCGTGTGAAAGTATTTTGATAGAAGTACATCGGACGCAGAAAAAACTTAAGAGTGCTGTCATAAAGTGTACTCGATCGTAACTTTTGTAAGGTTAGTTATGAGACACTTAAATAACATTATCAGATTGAATTGTGCCTCCGGCGTAGAAAAATCTTACATGATAGCACGCCTCTGATATTTATAATCTCTATTTCGGTGCTAAATCGCAAAATATTCGAATTTTACTTGTTCTGTGATGAATTATCAGCAATGTGCTTTGCCACACACTTGCAATTACTTACCTATGTAGCAGTAATCATCCTTAAATGTACGGTGTCATGGGCTAAATTCATTGTAGCGTTTCCGTAAAGTACCCTTGTATATTTCTGAACTTTGAAAACTTTCCGTACTGCATGTTGTGAGGTATCCGTTGCTGCAACTCGATCGATCCGAGAACGAATACAAACTCAGTCAGGTGCGTTAACGCGCGAGTAAGCTTCTCTGGACACAGCGATGAATTTTGCGGTTGCTTGTCTGTGCGCCCACGCCAGAGCAGCAGTCGTTAAAGAGCAGTCTACAAATGCGGGCGTACGTGAATCGTCAGTTCTAGTAAGCAATCGAATGACAGCCGAGCAGTGCACTGAATTTTACTGTCGCATATCGGGCGAAGTGTAATAAGAACACTGAACAATATTCCGCAAGTCGGAATGTCGTCAGACATTGAAGCAGTCATGGAAGTTGAGGCTTTTTTTTCGAATTTTGTGGAAGCTTTTTTTCGAATTTCGTGGCATAATGTTACTATAACGCAATAATCAGTTTTGATGGCAATTAACAGTTAGTAATCGATAAGAAGAAGAGTAATTACTTCCGAAATAAGAAAGCAGGGAGCTCACAATACGTAGGTATTCAGGCCCGTTTTAAGATCCAAGCGTCACAAGCGGCAGTTATTCAATACACTGTCAGGTTTACACATGTGTAACAATTAGTAAACATTACAATATGCTTTTCCCATTCTTGTACAGTACTCAATAAATATTCGAATATCCTGCCGTCAACTTCAACGTATTTGTCCATTGTTGGAACAACATGTTGTGCCTCTGCCCTTACCCTAATGAGGACAGCAGTGTTCATGATGCGACCAAGCACTTCATCTTGCGTGTTCAACTTTCGATTGTACACCTCAGACTTCATCCAATCCCCTAAACAAAAATCTAATGGCGTAAGGTCTGGTAATGATGGTACCTAGTAGATCAATCCAACGATTAAGGTAAGTGCGGTTGAGACGTTCCCTCATCACGCGTATTGTAAAATGTAAAGGGTCTCCGTCACGATAGATGTACATTGCAGTCTGGATGGCCAAAGAAACGTACTCAAGGTGTTCAACAAACGAATTTTCCCAAAAATGGAAGTAATTCTGTCCCGTCATCCGCTCTTCTAAAATGACTGCCCCTATCAACGTGTTACTGATCATGCCGCAACAAACACTGATCGAAAAACAAACTTCGAAATTTGTTTCCACTGTAGAGTGTGCATTTTTTGCAACCATCGATAATTATTACGTGTATTGTTGACCCTATTCCTTGTAAATGTGGCTTCATCAGCGAATAGTATTAATGGAAACAAATTACGATTTTCATTTAACCAGTGACGAAATTCAAGTCGTGTGGCATTTTCGCTAATGTCAAGATTGCGGACACAGTGTTTATGAAATGGGTACAAATTTTTCGCATGTAATGTTCGCTTGGAAGTTTTCATGGGACAGTGATATGTGCAGAAAGTCGCTGCGTGCTTGTAGTGGGACTACACTGTTCCACAGATTGTTGAAATGGAGTATAATTAATTCTGCTAACTGACAGGGGTGACAGTATACATCGATTGGAGGAAAACATTCCAGAAACATGCGTCCGCCAACGAGTAGTTTGCGACGTATTAATTGCAATGTACGGTGATAATCCGCCACTGACTTAAGTATCAAACATTGTTCTAGTTAGTATATAAATAATGGAAATGCTGATGTTTCGATTAAGTATCCGTCTAATCGGGCACAAATTTCATCCAAAGTCTACCTTAACTAATTCAGCACAATATAAGTCTTAATTTTTCTTTCACCTGTCGTCCTCACGTGATTTTATTAACAGCATGTTTCTGTTTCGTGTTACATATAAATTTGTCTTTTTCCTTTCAGTTGGATACGTAAAAATTTTGACCATTTTTATCAGTTTTCAACAACTGCCAAGGCAAATTTTGTGAAGTGCGACTACCTGCTGGTGAGTCTCCTACTCATCTAACATACAACTTAGCTTTATCTTTAAGAAGTCAGTATAAAATAAGATGATTTTTTTTCGTATTTCTGTCCTAGTTTTTCAATGGAAAGTGAAATAATTTTTACATTATGATATAAAAAATTCGTCTATGGAACTAAATTTTATGTTAAAATATAAGAAACACATTATTAAACTGAAAAATTCTTTTTACTCTGCTTTAGAAACAGCAAATTATTACTGAAACAGTTCTATTTCATATTGCTTTCACTAAAAGATTTTTTAAAAAGTCCGGAATTATCTTAGATGGAAATCGTTCATTGTCTTAACATTTAGTGCTGGAATAAGATTCAAACATTTATTTCTGCTATAGAGGATTGTCTATGAAGTACTTACGAGGGCTTGCTGAACAGTAATGCCTCCAAATGTTTTAATCTATTCTCTGTATCAGCTGAGGTATTACGTGTCATGCACATTACTCGATCGACTTTCCCCCTGCGCAAGTTGCAAACCCCTGCCGCTAGAATGTTCCGAATAGTAGCGTGTAACATGGTGGCGCGTAAGGTAAGTATGTCGGTGCGTGAGAAACGGCGTGTTGTAATCGAATTTCTATCTGGAGAAAACGTCCATTTTGAGCGCGATGGGGATGGGTTTCTTAACATCATTGTGACAGGTGATGAAAGCAGGGTGCATTATTTTGGCCCCAAAAACAAGAGATCAGCAGTAGAGTCTACCACGAAGGACCACCGACGCCAAAAAAGATCAAGATCATGCCACCAGCAGGCAAACTCATTCTTAGTATGTTATGGGATTATCAAGGTGTGATTCACTTGAATTCATGGCTAAAGGCACCACCATAATCTCTGCAAGGTACACCGAGACCCTCAGAAAACTGAAAGCACGAACTCGAAGAGTTCGTCCACACACGGAGCAACCTTTACTTCAGCAGAACAAAGCCAGACCACACACGAGCGCTACGACATCTGCAAAAATCCGACGCCTTGGGTTCACTGTCATTGATTATCCTCCATACGGCCCCGATTGGGTCCCATCCTATTTTCATCTAAAACTTCAGGAACGCCTTCGAGGATTTCACTTTGATAGTGCAGAATCGGCACAAGCAGAGGTAAGTTTGTGGTTACGCCAACGAAGTCAAGCCTTCTACTGTGATGGTATAAACAAACTGGTCTCTCGTTGAGAGAAATTTTTCGTCGCCAGGGTGACTATGTTGAGAAAAAAAACAGTAGACATGACGAATAAAGATTTGGAATGTTAATAAAGTTTGTTTGTTTAAAAAGCTTTAAGAATTTTCAGATAAAAAACTTGGAGGCATTACTATTTAGCACGCCCTAGTATTTTAAAAGAAAAAAATTCCACGGTTTATTTGTGTAAGTCCCCCCAGGAGCACCTAAATTAATTTTTGAGGAGATGGCGGGAGTGGGGCGTTTCAGGGGCACCAAACTGTCGCTTGTGTGGAAAAATGTTTACGAACCGGCTCTGTAGGTACTGCAGTGCGGAGAATAACTGCCTGCGTACCATCGAAAGGTTAGTGATTGACCTCTATCGTTTGTTGCGTTCTGATTAGGCATCAACTAAAATACAGATGTTTATGCAACTTTCAATTCGTAATGCCCACATAAAAGTATAGGCAACACATCTCACACTGCCTTCCGAAAAATCTTGGATTGCAAAAATGGTGGTAGTGAACGTTCAGTCACAGTTTTCATATGAGGAGAGGATCTTTGCCAAAAGTCTAAGGACCATTAGAAAAAACAATAAAAAATAAAACTGTTGCCTGTTCATTTATGGGCATCGTGTACCGCTGAGTGGCCGGCACGGACTGCAAAATCAGAAGAAAAGGAAATGAGCTTATCGGCAGCGTAGCTGCAACACGGCGAATCTGGGGAGAGTTACAGCGATGCGCGCGACGGCCGATAAGCGGCAGTCGATTACCGTGTTCTGCGAAGGCCCGGCCCGGCGCGGCGCGGCCCAGCGGGTTGCGAGGAGCAAGACGTGTTGCCGGCGACCCGGGCCCCGGCCGCCGAGCACGCCGCCTCCGCTGCCTCCGCCGCCGCCGCCTGTAGCTTATCGCGGCGCGCCATCTCTTCGGCAGACTTCGCGCTTGCCTGCCGCGAGCCCCGCCAGCCGCTGTGTTGTCTTTTCCGATATTATCCACGCCCAGCCATCAGCACAGTAGGGAGTGTAATATGTGCCCACTCGTCCGAGGCCGGTCCGTAGCGATGCTTCTTACGCTTATTCTGATGCTCCGACAACAGAGTTCGTATAACAAAAGTAGTGTGTCACACAAGTCATTGAAAGGGATCGACTATTATGCAGGAAATCAGAAAAGAATGCTTTCTGATACGGTCTGACGATTCTGTTGACCTAATAAAAGAACGATTACCGTGTTCTGCGAAGGCCCGGTTGGGCGAGACCCAGCGGACTAGAAGAACGAGAAAGAATTTACCTGATATTAAACTTCCTGGAAGATTAAAACTGTGTGCCGGAACGAGCCTTGAACTCGGGACCTTTGTCTTTCTCGGGCAAGTGCTCTACCAAATGAGATTCCCAAGCACAATTTACGACCCACCCTCGCAGCTTCAAGTCTGCCAATACGTCGTTTCCTACCTTCCAAAAGGTAGCTCAGTTGGTAGAGTACTTTCCCGTGAAAAGCAAAGGTCCCTAGTTGGACTCTCGGTCTGGCACACAGTTTTAATCTGGCAGGAAGTTTCATACCAGCGCACACTTCGCTGCAGAGTGAAAATCTCATTCTGAATTCATCCTGATGTTCGTTGGAGTCACTGTAATTTATTCTCCACACACACACAAACATATATATAAAGCCTTCCACGATGAACAATAACAACCACTGTTAGAATCACTGTACAATCAGTTTTCCATTTTCTTTGAAACTTTAGGAAGGTCCGCTATGAAGGAGCTCAGATAATAGAAAAAAGAAACAAAATTGCTAGTTGGATTCACGCTCTGAGGAGTCCACACAAACTTATTTATGTCTATAAAAAGTTCACCTATGGGTTTTGCTGAGTGAGTTTGTAAGTATCAAAATATGTGACATAAGTGGCCGTTATCTTTTGATTGCATTCTCTTAAAAGCTTAAATCTTTACACCGCCAAGGGACCATTGACGTAAATTTCAACTTGATACCTCCGCCCTTTCGTGGGGAAAAGGGATCTTAAGAACGTACAGACAGACAGACGAACAACAAAGTGATCCTATAAGGGTTCCGTTTGTACCTACTGAGATACATAAAATTGAAAGAAAAAAAAAAAAGATGTTTCTTCCCAATGTCTCTCGTCGGTTGCAAAGCATTACTAAACAATTGATGTGCCTGTGAAGTGTTCCGCTAGTCTGGTAATTCGTTTTTGTGCACGCAGTATTTTTTATCGTCTTTTACTTCTGCTGATTTCTGCTCCTCAGCGTTTGTCCCACAATGTAGCAGGTCGACTCTTTTGCTTCTCTGATTACACTTGACACTGAAAGGTAACTTGTTTGGACTATTAAATGATTGAGAATGTTGGCAAAACTTAGCGTACTAACAACATTTATTTTTCAAAAAATGACATAAATTATAATAAACAAGTTACAGATAGAATACCCAAAACAACTAACAGGTAATTTAATAGTCCACCGGATGGATCCTGGTTGGCAAAAACAATTTATCTAGGTGATCAGTGAGTCAAGTGTTCTGGCCCTAAAATGTGGATAACGTAAGCTGAATTAATCTAGGTGATCAGTGAGTCAAGTGTTCTGGCCCTAAAATGTGGATAACGTAAGCTGAATTAATCTGACGCTGAGCAGACTGTGATTGATCAAATCTACTGAAGTTTCTCTAAATAGGTGCAGCTGAGAGCAAGTGGCGATTGAGATCTGTACGCCCAGAGCGGCAGTACGTTACCCTGTTTACTTCGTTGGGCGATGTGACTTGCAACTGGCGAAATGTGTGCAGCGGAGGAGGTGAGGCGTGGAGGCGGAACCTGTGAATCGATCGCGGCCACGAACGAAAAAGAAAAGTCTCGCGGTCTAGCGATCAAGCAGACACATCGCAATTTATTCTCTACCAGAGTCCTGAAATCACAGTAGATTTCAGTGTGTGACACAACCGTTCACTGGTCGTACCAAGGACCAATGTGTCTCACTTATAAGATAGAGCGCACAAGAATACCAAACGTCAAGACTGGTAAATCAAAAACGAATAAGTGTGCCCTCGGCAAACGCGTAGCCCGAGACGTTTGAGAACTTCACCACAGGCTCCCCAGTCTAAACTACCCACAAGTGAATTCAGTCTCAGAACAGGTCCCAAGTGCCAACCACACATGCCAGAGCTTCGACCAGAAGTCCCATTACCAGACCAAAGTCCTGCACCCCAATGCTTCGGACATATCCAGCGGGAAAAAAAAAAGTTTTCCCGTGCACGAACGACACCGCCTTGAGCCAATCACAAGGCTCTAGATGCGCTAAATCTCCCCTCCCAAACGACAGCACAAACTCATGTCGAACCAGGGCAAGAGTTAAGAAACCTGCATCTCTAAAACAAAAGAAACTGCCAATTACTGGCTTTTGCAAGTTTTCGCAGAGGGGGAAGAGATCACTTTTTCTCCAAAGTCGTGTTGCTTCCCATGGCAATAAGTGAACAGATACGATCTCAAAGATCTTTATCTAAATCGCCTGTGCCTTGGAGCTTGTTAGTCTAGCTGTGAGGTGTAATGAAGATTCTATCTCTAAACGTTCCTCAGATGCCAGAGTTTCCTTATACAACAGAGGTGGCCAAGAGAAGTGGTTCACTGCCCTACTTGCACTATCGGCGAACACAAAAATATGTGAATTTTTATTACATGTGGCTCTGCACACAATGCCTGGTTTACGACTCCACTGGATAGATGTGTGCCGGCCGCGGTGGTCTAGCGGTTCTAGGTGCTCAGTCTGGAACCGCGCGACTGCTACGGCCGCAGGTTCGAATCCTGCCTCGGGCATGGATGTGTGTGATGTCCTTAGGTTAGTTAGGTATAAGTAGTTCTAAGTTCTAGGGGACTGATGACCACAGATGTTAAGTCCCATAGTGCTCAGAGCCATTTTTTTTTTTTGATAGATGTGTTCTTTTAGACCATCGCCCCTGCCCTGGCTTCTGCTGGCGCCATGGCAGTATCGTGGCATTGTTCTGCTGTAAGGGACTGCCCTGTATGGCTGTGGGCCTGTCTGGCAAGATTTAGTAAGGGATGGTCTCGCTGCCAATTGCTTTCATCTCCCAACAAGCCGTTTCTATGAGCAAAAAATCATAAAAATACCTCATGCTTTTAGCGCCCTATGAGGCTCCATCAACGTCTGCTCGGGCCATTAGCTTTCTAGAGCCTTGCTCAAGGTGCATCAGGTTGTAATAAAATCTTTAATAATTTTCCATATGCGAAAAATAGGTGAGGGAGTGACTTGTCCTCTCTCAGCACGATATTGTACTTGATCATGATGGAGGCCACAATCTTGTCGTCTATATGGAGGAAATCTACCCAGAGTTGCGTTCGTCTCGCAATAGGTAGTTTACAATTTATTTTTAATGAAATCCGTATTTTGTAGTTGTACTTGATATGCTCGCAGTACGTGTCTATTCCACTGCAGACAGCTTTCTCTCATCTTCTCAGTGCTAAGTGCCATTCCATATCATCTGTACGTCCCTCCGTTCGTCAAATGGCCATGAAGTATCAGACCAGACGACCATGAAAGCATTTTGGTTTCCATTACATCAATTCATTGCTTTGTTTCGTTTGTTGCGGGCCAATATTCCCACCATACAAGGTAACTGGCTGGATTTTAGTGCGGTATGTTTTCAACTTGAGTTAGTAGAAGATCATTTTATCAGAAAGCATGCCAGTCATTGTCAGCCATTTAAGCCACGCATTGCTAAAGTGGTTTGTGATTTCAGGAACAAGTGAGCTGTTGGCCGCGATTTTTGAGCCAAGGTACTTGAAGGTGTTTGTGAATGGCAGGACTACACTGTCGATCTTGATTGTGTCCATATTATTTGCATCTATTGAAAGGTATTCATTTTTTTTTCTTTTTTGTACTGAGGCTTAGTCTGGAGTGTTCAATATGGTTCTTCCATGCTTGGACTTGTCCTTGAACATCTTTCTTGTGTTCAGCAGAACATCATAGCAAACAGCAGTATCCAATGCGCTAATTTCTGAAGATCTCTAGTGACCGTGTTAATTTTTATGATGAATAGACGTGAAGAAAGAGCAGATCCCTGATAGACACCCATAAAAAGAGGAGAGTCTTCTGATACTACGGCAGAAAAAATGTTCGGCTTTTAGGATTACGATAGAGAAGCCAGACTCATTCAACTAAGCCTAGTTCTTCGGGTACTTATTCCTCTTGGAGAACAAGCGTATGAGATCTTGTGGTACTCTATCAAAAGTCTTTCCCCGGTCCAGGAAAGCGAAGTAAAGGTTTTTCACAATATTTTTCAATAACCAGGGGATTTGCATCAATTTCATCGGTAGTTCCACAGCTTTTCACAATGCCACATAAATTGATGTTAATACCTACACCCTTGTGTATTCTGCTATCTATGCTGCACTCTAAGTTCTTCATGTGTGTGACAGAGGTGTACAGGTCGGTAATTATAACACTTCTAACCAGGTATATCTTGGAATCATCATCACTGAAGGAAAGGTTTTAATTTTCTCTGGAAGGTAAAAACGCACAGTTATACGTGAAAAAAGGCAAATAATGGCGCTACAGCAGCAAAATTTTCATTTTGGAAAAGCATTTCAATTTATGCTGAGGAAAAAGGACTACAATTGTTGGAGGCCGAAATTTGTTCTCTCGCCAATACTGCAAGTACGGAACATTGCTAAAATGCTCAACACGTTATAGCTATTGACGGAGAGCAAAGCACGTCAGCTACGTATTTTATCAGCCGAATCGGTTTCATTTTCTTTTGACTTTAACAGGGCATCACGTGACCTTTTAGTAACGCACGCTTAAAGTTTTTCTTTTCTAAAATCTGAGATACAGTGCTCGCAATAAATACGGTAGATATATATAAAAAAAGTGGAGAACAGTCAATACATGGAGGCAAGGAAGTACTCATGCCTCCTAAACGATGAGGTTAAGCTACTCTCAGAGACGAGGGGATCTGACTGCAACATGGAAGATTCCTTTTTCTTTCCTGCGTTTTTTATTTTCATTTCTGTTTACATAAAGCCCACACAAGAAAACTGTTTTCTCGTGTGATGTTGAGGGTATGTCGGTTATCGTATATTACGCACGCAAAACATTTAACAATCTTTTACCAGTTACTCACTCCACACTACCTGAATGCAGAGTGCTTAGCATTCTGATGACTTCATACACAGTAAGCCTGACAAGAAATACAAGGTTTGAGAAACGAATCTTTGTTCTGAATTTCGCAGATTATTTACGAGGTTGAAAGAGGAGATTCTAGTTTCTCTTACGTTATGAATCATATCACACAACGTTTACAGATTCAAGACGAAACATATCTTTGTACTGAATCTACAGATCGTTTACGAGGCTGCAAAGGGGTACGTCACAATCCACACTACGCAGCGTCTTGTCTTCTGCAGGAGCCGTGCCAGTAAGGAGAGAAACACGCGACGGCTCTAGCGCGGCGCAGCAGGCTCCTTTCTTACGTCTACAAACACGAAGCTGAGTCCGCGGCGCTGCGAGGCGGCCCAAGACTAAAGGGGAGGCAGGGTATCGCCTGCATCTGCTCAGATAAGACTCGCGAAATGAGAGGAAACTGCAGAGTCTAATTACTTTCTTATCGCGAGTGTTAATTATCTCCGGCCGGCATAAATAAAGATAATTCCTGCTAGATCCCGGCAACACCGGAAGACCGCTCCGAGATGGTAATCGCGACGCGGCGGTAGTGGCGGCGCACACGTGTGGAGCACACACACGGTCGCATATGGGAAGGGAAACGCACGTGAGTCATGCGAGCTGTCCGTTACAACAAAGGCGGGCGCACAGCTCAGCGATGCACGCCCAACAGTAGAAGTGCTTCTACCAGGCGTTGCTGCAATGTTCAGGGGAGACTCCGGCGCTATGCGTCACTAGCTGTGGGCTGGAAATCGTTTGACTTGTAGTGACTAGAAGACTGACATAATAGGTCGAGTAGCACACGCAAATTAAAATAAAGAGGCATCTACTGGACGACGCACCGTACTGGTTAATGTCAGTTTCACAAGAAGAACGGCATTAATAAATCAAAGGCAACGCTTGCAACCAGCAGACTGTAAATGAAAAAGTCAACATACAGCTACACCTTTTTTTCTTTTTTCGTGCCATCCATTCTGATCTGCTAACGGTGGTGTACAACTTTTTAGTTCTGGTCTCTCATTCCAGTTTCAGAATATAAGTGCATTCGACCTTTTTTGAAACAAATTTCATTATTGAAGGAATATTAAACAGTTTATCTGTATATATATATATATATATATATAGCCATAATATTTCTACTATAATATCCCTATTATAGCAGTTAGGTGTTGATTATTATTGTTTCTATCACGGTTTCTAATTTTTGATTTTATGTATTTTGAAGCCTATTTTTTTAACTAAGCAATCATGATTTACTAAAACACAATTTCAAGCTTTGTTCGTCTCAGGTAACAAATATTTGCCAAGTCAAAGACACGAATGTTTGGGGGGAGCAATTACCTGATTCGGATTTTAACTATGGCAGTTACTTTATGTTTATTTTAGTCTGACCCGACAACAGTCTTAGGTCAGGAGCTTAGCTGTCAGTGATACAAGAACTAAAGCGTCGGACGTTTCCCGGGAGACGTATCGAGGTCTCAGGGTATCTGAAGATAGGAGCTGACGGCCTATGTTTCTCTAATCCGTTATAGTGAGCTGCAGAGGAGGTTCACAAGGCATCCTCCATCTCATGGTCTGAGCCTACTAGGCTCCTTCAAATACTAAGGGACTTTCCGGTGACGTCAAGTATTCTTTAAATAATACTATGTTATAAATGTGAGTCTGGAGCCGAGCGACCGCTACGGTCGCAGGTTCGAATCCTGCCTCGGGCATGGATGTGTGTGATGTCCTTAGGTTGGTTAGTTTTAATTAGTTCTAAGTTCTAGGCGTCTGATGACCTCAGAAGTTAAGTCGCATAGTGCTCAGAGCCACTTTTTTATAAATATGAGACTTTGTACAAGGGAGAAACAATTACCGGAACAGTGCTACTACCGGAGGGAAGAGGGTATCCGCCGCATTTAAGCCAAAAAGTCATTCTGCAACCAAGGGTTGATTGTCTGAACTGTCGGATTGTTCACAGGATATTAGAAGTTGCTTGGAGATCGCGAAATGTGGGAATCAGCCAGGAGTCCTCTTGGCTGTAAGAGTCGAGTCAGAGGCTGTCTGAGACGAACACGATATTTACAGGTGTTTCATATTCCTGAAGCTGAAAACGAGTGACGAAATGAAGTTGCAAGTATGGAAAGTTTGCAAGGGTTCACAAATGCGTTTCCCCTGTACGGCATTTTCAGATTTTTCTAGTCGTGTTTTCGAGCGCGCGCACGTGAGAAATGGTAATAGATCTTGGAGCTATTAGCTAGCTGGTGATGGTGTTGATGAAAGTGAGGGACTGGGCGAGATATAACGAAAGTAAATATTCTGTACTTGTTCTCACGGAAATTTAGGTGCGGCACTTGACCTACGCTGCTTTGGACTAGTATATATCTGAGGAAATTTCTGCGGACGTTCCAAACGAAACCGCTGGTCTTGACTTGATTGTTAACGGCGTACATTTCCCAGTCTAGAGGTCGCTTTTCACTGGAATTCCATTCCTGCAGGGTGTTCACCATTCTTCTTGGAGGTCAGCGACCCTTGTTGCAATTGAATTACAAGCGTAGCAGTACCGAGAAATGATCCCGGTCCGCCGACAAACGTTTCCTGCTGTCAATGTTCCAATACGTCGCATAATTTGACTTGGGCGCCGCATATCGGCCGCGGACGTACGTGATCTTCTCGAGACACGGTGTCACACAAGGCGAAATCGAGAAAGGACCGTTTGAATTTGTTAACGTTAAGACTGGCAACCTCTGCTGTATTTTTAATCGGTATTTTTTGTGCCCCACCCACTATCCATCCTCTGCTTTAAAACTTAAAAGACGTTTAAGGCACACGCGTATCGAACATACCCAGTCTGACGCTTGATGAATACGAAGATGAATTGCACCTCTCTTTCAGTTTACTTTATCTTAAAAGTATCGTAATTAATTAGCGCTATATGTCTATTTGAACTGTAAAATTAAAGTAGTCGGTTTCATTTATGAATATGAGTTCTAACAGAAAATTGACGGGAACACAAAATAGATAGCAATTTGTTAGTCATTTCAATAGCTGCATTTAGAAAACTGTTCGGACGGGAGCTTGCATTTTTATGATAGATATCCTATTTAATGGTTAGCACTATCCCTGTCGGTTTCTTTCCAACTCGACTGGTATCTTCTCCGGTGTCCAGTTTTTAATTGACTTCTGTTTCGTTTTTTATCCATACTAGTACAATACAATCTGCAGATAGCAGATAATTAAAATCAGAAAATGTGATGCGAAATGTTATCTCCCGTCGTTATTAAAACTATTCAATAATCCCTCTAATAGAAAATCAACCTCTAAAGTATAATTACATGCGAGTTCGACCTGCATCCCTCACGTAATTATTAAACTGTTATGGCGGTGATATAACTCATTTTCCATTTATTGCGATTTGAATTTCGAGTACTATTACTCATTTTCAAGTAGAAGTCTCATACACTAGTGAGACCGCAAGAGTGAAAGAAACAGGTTAATGCGTAGTTCTATTGCTTTCGTGAGTATTAGTGTACCTTATGACTTGGTCACCGCTCGTACTCGCTTGATGTTTGGACTAGTAGCTTTATTGATGCCTGACGACAAGTAGTAGTGGTCGAAATTTCAATCTTAATGAACGATAAAAACATCAGTTGCCAGCCGTAAGTAGAACAACCAGGTTTCATTATCATCTAATTAAAATGTATAGCGTCCTAGTAGCCTACTAGGACAAATAAGACAAAAAAGTGGTGCTATTTAAAGGGATTTTATGCGAGACCAGTGTAGGTTACTTTGGCAGCGGGCAAGAGTGCCGAGGCTGAGAGATGCAGAAGGCGAGCATACAGACAGTATGGTGGTGGTGGTGGTGGTGCAGCCCCCGCTGGAGTGGATAGCGAACCGGGCACAGCAGGCTGCACGGTGGCGCCGCGCCTGTACACATCCACACCCTCGCCCCCGCCCCCTCCCTCCACCACCCCGTCACGGCCGGTGAACAGACAGATCGCACAAACAAGCGGCGGCCGGCGGAGCCAGCCAGCGTTACGAGTGGCGCGACAAGATACGCCGGCCGCGCTGACGACGATATCGACGCGCCTGCTGCGGCTGCGGCCGGCTGCGTTGCTGCCTTATCTGTCGGGCGCACGCTGGCCCGCGGTCTGCGCCGACCGGCCGGTCAGAGCCGCTGTTTTTGCCTGCCGGAGACTTGGCTGCGCGTGTGCCCTCCACAACAGGGACTCGAGCCGTACGGTGCCCATACAGCTCGGGCAACGCTCCACCGAAGGCACACAGTCACTTTCGGCTGCATTTATCACGAATGACCGGAACGGTGAAGGCGATGCATCAGCTCCGCCCCCGATACGAAAGAAATATGAAAAATGTGTTACTTGGTGACGACAAAAGCATCTTCCACCACCTAACGGCCAGATATAAACTCATTGTACCTAAAACGAATAACTCTTCAGTATACAAAAAATGTATTACACTGAAATAAGCACAAGTGACCACATCGTGTCAGTGAATGCCTACACAAATCGAAAAGTAACAAACATTTTGCTGACAAGTAACGCAGTTTACGAGGTTCTGAGACATAAGCAGCTCCAGTACAAGATCACTGTGATACCGACACGATATCGGCCGGGGAGCTGGAATACAAGAAAGCCGGAAGAATCAATAAGTGAATCATGAAGTCGACATAAATGACGCCTAGCTATGGCATAGCTCTTTGCAACGCTGGAGGATGACTGTGTATGGTTCTCTAATACCCTGTCTGACAGTTCCGTCCGAATCAGCTCAAATTTACGTCCACAAATACCAGAACACTCCCTGTCATGATTGGGCTTCAACATACAGCGCTGCGGACTATTAATCCAAGAAAGAAAATATAGACGCTTGGCAAATGATTGTTACAGCCTATAACTGAAGAACAGCCCTGCAGATTAACATTAAAGTGAGTAACAATTTTTAATATCATTTTAATAGCACAACTAAATACCATATTTTTAAATGTTTTTATTTTTAGAAGTAAGTAGATGCCATTTTTAATAATAACGTGGAGATGTAGCTAATACCGAGGGTTACTGATATATTATATTTGAAGGAAACTAATAATTTTATTGCTTGAAAAATACAAACGGTAAAGCTATCATCAACCCGAAGGGTAGTTTAAACACCATGGCACTTTACTTGGAAAGGCTCTATGAGAGGTGGTAGTCTTTTGCCCTCCTTAGCGATCTTTGACCCGTCGCATCCAGCCAGTTGTAGAGTGACCTAGACATCAACGTGAATTGCAAAGTTCTTTGCATTTTTCACATTAAGAAATCATCGCCAGAGGTGAAGAAAGTGATAAGTAATAAACAAAAACTCAAGGAATGATTGGGGATTTAACTTCAGACCCCTACATCTTGTAGTCTGTTACTTAACCACTAATCTATCGAATATGGTATTACACGAATTTGAATACTAATACCGACAGAGTAATGTACTTCTTATTTATCACCAGCTATCAGATCACACTGTCGTCAGCGAATTACTAAATAAATGCTACTTTTTAAACCCAAAACCTCTTGCGTTGTGTCTTACGAAGCGAGCTCAAAAGAAAATACTAGCAACCTTGCTGCAATAAAGGGACTGTAGAAAAGATTCGGTGGAGAATGGTTGTTTCTCGAATGAATTTTTCACTAAGTAGCAGGGTGTACGTTGCAATAAAATTCCCACGAGGAGCTGTGGTCACGTTCCATTCCTAGTGCGGCACAGAGTTTGACTGCGACACAATGTTCCAGTGGAGCATTCGTAATACTGACGAATTCTGATTTCTGGCATAAATACATGACTTATTATAAATTGCTTTGCTTGTCTTTCATTTCAGTATACAGTCACCATAATAATTTAGCATATTAATTTAATGAGCAATTACTCTATACAGTCTCGCTTTAGACCCAACACACATCAGCTAGAGACGAACAACGGAAACTCACTTCCTCCAGATGTTCTGGAGACTGTGAGGAGGAACGCGTATCTCTATATTTGATTCCTTTTTAACCTGACGCATGATGTAGTTATAAAGCAGCGGAGCGGTATTTTTCAGAATTCTTCTTTTATACTTATGGGGAATGCTCCAGCGAAATCATTTTTTAATGTTTTTTTTATTTTTATGATAACATCTAACATACTGTGGAAAGGCGGTGGATAAGAGTCGAACGCAGTTCCCCCGTTTCTGTCATGACACGTCTAGTATAGCTTTATTTCCTTGGTATTAATATTCATATGGAGAACACAGAGCCCGTTGTCCATTTTCAAATAACTCAGTAGCTTCGTAAAAAGGAACAACGCAACTACGCGTTTTTTACTCTCATCGGTGGCTACAAACGTGGCAAAATCTTTGTGAATCTGAGGAAAGAATTGTCACATCACGCTTCGATCTCGAAAGAACACTTCAGTTTTCCTGGCACCTGCTAAGTAAGTTGGTCGCACCATAAGAAATCAACGATTTTCAGTAATACATCGTGTCCTGCAAAGAACAATAAAATTCATAAGACACAAATGAATTGGCTGCGAGCGGGCATTGATTGAAAGCAATGAGAAAGCTAGAAACTCATGCCCGGGTTTCCTGCGTAGTAGGCAGATGCTTTCACCACTAAACCATCCAAACGCAGTGATCATTGTAACCACACGCACTACCCAAGCATGCCTCCCGTCAGACCCAAATTCTCAAGTTACCCACACGCCACTAATGTAGTGCCACTTGCCCATTACTCTCATTATTCGCGGCATTGCGCTGATACCCGTAAGAGTTCGAGCCTGTTGTGTATCTGTACTGAAGAGATCATTGGCTGTCTCGCCTTAATTACACATATGTCTGAAAGAACAGACACCACTCATGTATAAAATTCATATTATATGGACACGCCAACATCTGCGTTATTCCTATCTTCCAGCGACGACATTCGACATTACATTTCTTTAGTAACGTGTGATTCATCGGAAGTTAAACCTTTCAGGGTAAAGATCAAATGGGTGCGAAATCTTATGGGACTTAACTGCTAAGGTCATCAGTCCCTAACCTTAGAGACTACTTACCTAAATTATCCTAAGGACAAACACACACACCCATTCCCGAGGGAGGACTCGAACCTACGCCGGGACCAGCCGCACAGTCCATCACTGCAGTGCCTTAGAGCGCTCGGCTAATCCCGCGCGGCTAAAGTATTAAAGTAATTTGTGACTCGAATAACGAAAATTAAAGTAAGATAACAAGTACATAACCCAATACAAACAGCAAATGGTGAGGGAATTAGATTAGGAAAAAGTAGTTTATGAGTTTTGCTGTTTGGTCAGCAAAACATTGGACGAAGCAGAGAGGATTGGCTGTACAACAGCAAAGCTAACAATTAAAAAGTTGAGGACATAAAATGCATCCTGACAACAGCAAGAATAACTTTTCTGAAAAAAGAACTACGTTTATTAAATCGAATATAAATTTAATTAATAGGAAGTCATTTTCGAAATTATATGTATGGAGTGTAGTCTTGTACGAAAATGAAATGTAAACTATAAGCAGATCATACAATAAGAGAATAAAAGCTTTTGAAATATCGTGCTACTCAAGAATACTGAAGATTATATTGGTACATCGAATAACCAATGAAGAGTTAGTGAATCGAATTGGAGGAAGAAGAAATTTGTGATTCAGTTTTACCTAAGGAAGGTGTCGGTTGGAAGGACACATACTAAGACTTCAAGAAATCGTCACTTTGGTAATGTAAGGAAGAGTGGGGGTGAAAATTGTACAGGGAGACAATTAAGCAGGTTAAAATGCGTGTACACTTCAGTAGTTAGGCCGAGATGGAGAGACTTGCAAAGGATATAGTAGCATGGAGAGCTGTCTTCGGACTGAAAACGACAACAACAACAGTCCAGAGTGAGAAATTGAAATCAAAAACAAAGAAAGATGAGTACGTATTAAGTAAGGGGTAATGTTTCCCACCGCTGTTTCACTTACAAACTGAAGAATTGAATAAAGGAGTGGGGTAGCAGAAAATCTGGGATATGAATAAAGCTAGGAAGGAAACATAGCCATTTCTAAGAACAGCAGATGTCATACCCGTTCTGACAGAAAATGATTACAACATAGAACTGTTGAATCGACAGGGGTAGATAGCTAGAACAAAATCAAGAACGAAGGGATCAAGAGGAGAATATCGGAGAACAGTGACTTAATAAGCATCCGAATTAGAGGCAATACAAGATTGAAAGACGTCTGCAATCTGCGAAGCAGAATTCCATAAGATATTATTTGAAACAGACTGCTTGCGAAGAAAGCTTTTCACAGATATAGAGCTGTTACAGCTATCAAGTTTTCACATGTCATTGAGGAAGATACCTCGGAAACTGGTCGTGAGGAGCACTGAATTTTATGGAATTTAACCTTAGGTTAGAGAAAAACTGGTTAAGCCTTTATATGCAATGTTTCCAGCAGCTTATTAAACGTTAAGTATGGAAAGTAGAGGTACCGAGGAAATGAGTCTGAGGAAAATCCTTAGAAGATAAAAGAACAGGTTAGCAGGACGAATAACTGGGGGATCAGAAAATAGTTGACTCGGGACTGAAGAAGCGACGAAAGAGAGAATTGTAAGTACAAGGAAATATATACATCTACATCTACATTCATACTCCGCAAGCCACCAAACGGTGTGTGGCGGAGGGCACCTTAAGTGCCACTGTCATTACCTCCCTTTCCTGTTCCAGTCGCGTATGGTTCGCGGGAAGAAAGACTGCCCGAAAGCCTCCGTGCGCGGTCGAATCTCTCTAATTTTACATTCGTGATCTCCTCGGGAGGTATAAGTAGGGGGAAGCAATATATTCGATACCTCATCCAGAAAAGCACCCTCTCGAAACCTGGACAGGAAGCTACATCGCGATGCAGAGCGCCTTTCCTGCAGAGTCTGCCACTTGAGTTTGCTAAACATCTCCGTAACGCTATCACGCTTACCAAATAACCCTGTAACGAAACACTCCGCTCTTCTTTGGATCTTCTCTATCTCCTCCGTCAACCCGATCTGGTACGGATCCCACACTGATGAGCAATACTCAAGTATAAGTCAAACGAGTGTTTTGTAAGCGACCTCCTTTGTTGATGGACTACATGTTCTAAGGACTCTCCCAATGAATCTCAACCTGGCACCCGCCTTACCAACAATTAATTTTATATGATCATTCCACTTCAAATCGTTCCGTACGCATACTCTCAGATATTTTACAGAAGTAACTGCTACCAGTGTTTGTTCCGCTTTCATATAACCATACAATAAAGGATCCTTCTTTCTATGTATTCGCAATACATTACATTTGTCCATGTTAAGGGTCAGTTGCCACTCCCTGCACCAAGTGCCTATCCGCTGCAGATCTGCATTTCGCTGCAATTTTCTAATGCTGCAACTTCTATGTATACTACAGCATCATCCGCGAAAAGCCGCATGGAACTTCCGACACTATCTACTAGGTCATTTATATATATCGTGAAAAGTAATGGTCCCATAACACTCCCGTGTGGCACGCCAGAGGTTAATTTAACGTCTGTAGACGTATCTCCATTGAGAACAACGTGCTGTGTTCTGTTTGCTAAAAACTCTTCAATGCAGCCACACAGCTGGTCTGATATTCTGTAGGCTCTTAATTTGTTTATCAGGCGACAGTGCGGAACTGTATCGAACGCCTTCCGGAAGTCAACGTATTGTCTACGATTTTGGATGTAGCACATATAACAAGGAAAAAATTATCACAATATAGAAAGACATGACCGATGGCACCAAATTAATTGAAAGATGGAAAGAAGAAATAGGCCACTTCTGACACAATAACCAATATCTCAAAGTTTCTTTCCTTTGCGTATTCAATGTTGTTGGGATAAAATACCCAGGAGAAAGTTTCCACTAGACCGCAGCATCACAGTGCTCTTCCAAATGAAATTTACACTGCTTTTATCTGGAGATGGAGGGAGATTTTAGCTAGTGAAGGCCGATGTACTGACTTCGTTACAATACTGTAATTTCACCCCTATTTCTGCAACATCCATCACGAAAAACAGAACGTAATTGATCGAAGGCAGGGAGCAGAGGCTGCGCACGAGAACATGGGCATGTGGTTCAGTGAGTTGGTGCAATGCGCCTGCTGCCGTGTTTGATGGCACCACTAAAATTCATAAGAGAGGATGAATATTCACGTGCGCAGCAAAACTACTGTGAGGGAGCGGTCTGGACTACAGCAACAGTGTAATGAGAGTGCCATATATTCCGCTCTGACACTGAGGCATCAAGGGCTGTCTAAGAGGACGCAGGTAGGCCCGTCTGTGAATGGTCGTCGTTGTATAGTAACGGTGGAAGAGAGGAGAAACTGACAGGTCCCCTACTGTATATGCACCATGAGCGCAGTGTTGCTACCCACTGTTTTCCTTGCAGGTAGGTTGCAATCTGTTGCTACGATCTACTCAGCATTTAGTTTTTACTGCTATAGTCCTATTGTGCCGCTATTGCTCTGATCGACATTTTCGATGTAAATATCGTAACTTCGCAATTACATCAATGGAAACCTTCCAGCAAGGAATACTAATGAAATTTATTGACAAATCGAAACTGTATGTTGAACCAGTACTCTAATTCCGGACCTTACCTTTCCCTGCCGGCTGAGAAGCTATTCAGGCACAACTCACTACCCGTCCTTACACTTTCTATTCTGACAGTATCTCTTATTTTCCGTATTTGAGAAAGGCTCCTGGAAGCAATGGCATACTTGTAGCCTACGGTTAGTTACCATAATGAATTCTTACCTGTGAAGCGGTTCTGAATCTTCTCGGCGGATTAAAGTTGTATGTCGGGTAAGGGCTCGTAATCATGTCGTCCGCGGGCAGTATTTTTACCGATCGAGAAATCCGGACACAATTTACGACTCACCTGCAACTTCAGGACTAAGAGTACCTCTCTCCTATGTTCCAGGAAGTTCCAAATCAGCGCACATTCCAATATGGAATCATCTCTAGGCTTTGTTAGGTCATTGCTCCGAAATATTCCTCCTTTCCAGGACGTGCCTGCTTAGCTGAAGGGCCGAGTTTTCCATTAATCCTCCTGAATTGGTTGCGACTGGAACCTACAGGGCGAATTTTAATAGCCACAGACAGTCAGTCTTTGTAATATCCATTGCAGAAAAAGTTCTTAATGTTCTACCGGAGGGCATCATGTACAGGGCTGCTGTAATCTGGAGCAGAAAATGGACAGTGAGAGTGCCTCCATTTCTGTTTCTGCTTCTGTATTCGTATTGGTTGGTTGGCCTGAACGTTAAACATTAGGTTCGTTCGAATAACGATCACAACTAGTCATGATCAGGCGAACGCGTTCGGTCGAGACATTTTTCTAGTTCTAGTAGGGCATGACTGGCCGAAAGCCGTTCGAGTGCGGGCAGGAATTTCTTCTGGTGACTCCCAAGCATTTTATAATCTTGCTTCAAAGAAATAAACCGTCACATGCGCAATGCTTTTAGTGTTCTGCCTCGTACCGTTTCGCTGAACGAAAAAAAATACTAGGTCGCTGATACCCTTTTAAAGGGACGGTACATCTCAAACTCGCGAAAATTAAATACAAGCAAGAGTAATTTCATAACAGATTTTTCGGCAAAATATCTTGTGTATATGAATCCTTCGTGTATGGGAAGCAAAAGGAACTGAGAACCCCGTGTCAGACTTACTTTCAAGATAAATAATTTTTCCGTCTTCCATACAAGGGTCTGACAACAAGATCCAATAATTGTGGGTCACATAGTACACTCGTTGCTACACATGACGGGGAGACGGCATGAATAGCAGTACGCATGCAATACTGTTACACATGTATTGGTGAAATTAAGCTGCCAGATTAATAACAACAGCTCAAAATGTTTGACTGTGTAAGTGCACCATTTAAAGCTCAGTTGTAAAGCAACAGAAGTCCACACAAAATGAAATATTAGCTAAATGTTTTGCTCAGAATTATAGTTATATTGCCACCGGCTTACCTGCTGTCAAAGGCCTGCCAGGGCAATGATAAACTTTTGAAATACATGCAGATGACAAAGTAATTAAACTGCACACTGAGGTATAATCCTGACAACTTAAATTGATATTATGTTAAATGTTTGTGGCTTTATAAATACAAATAACTTTCCCATATGGAATTAACATTTACATTCGTTAATATACGTAATGTAAATACCGCTAGCCATACTTTTGTACAATGAATACATTGCAGCCACTCCTTACGAATTTTACCAGGATAATTTTTCTTGAAATTACTTAATTTCCAGCATTTGTAATGTCTGGACATTTAATATGTTGTAGTTTATCAACAGTGACAATAAATAGCAGATAAGTAGTACCAATCAGCATCAAAAATATATGTTACCAAGATCAATTAGACAATCTTATTCAATTTTTCAGAAAATGCATACAGTCAAAACATGCAAAAAAAGTAATAGGATACTAAAGTAGTAAGCATCATGAATAATTTAGAACTTCTTCAGTTAAGAGAACAACGCAATGAGAGCAAAGATCTCAACTAACGTTACAATGACCAAAGAACGAAACACGAATATACGTTTGAGTAATGCAAAGGTGTCACGACGATCACGAAGCTGCGCACGCGCAGTAGAAAGGGTTTGAAAACCGTCATGATCGGTCATGAAACCTCTACTCGAACAAACCCAATTTCGTGGAGTGGTCTGGAGCTCGCCGGTGTGATCTGGTATTACACTGTCAACTAGAATAAAGTCTAAGTGACACTATACTCGAAGATAAAGGCACAATATTAATAGAGATACTAGATTTATTTCTGGAAATGTTTATAGGGGAAATTACAGCTTAAGCACTGTCAATTCAGAAAGAACATTACGTACCAAATGGGATCATGATTTTATCTTTTAGATTTAATTAAAGGACTGATAAAAACAACCCTTCTTCTATTGCTGTATCCATTAATGAAAGTATTTTGTAATGAATAATTACACTGTCTTAGAAACCAGGAATGCCGTGGGAAATACTGCAAACTAACGACTACTGTTGATTATGATGAACCGTAGGTAATTATTTAGACCCAACTAACAAGAGTCTGATTTTTCAGATGTGTTTGAAGTAAACGGAGCCCACAAACAGTTCCAGTAGTTGTTAGTTATTCACGTTGACGCATTTCCGAAGAAATCGTCAGATATTTATGGGAAGACAATAATAATGTTGTGGTGTGGGGAGTATTCTGCGAGTATTTCGAGCAAAATAAAGGAGCTGTAAATGCGAGAAAAAAGTAATTTATAGGAAAGGTTGGGGGTACTAGGTCTTCTAATTGAATGAAAGTACATGTCGATCCTTAATTGTCGAAGTACTATGTTTCGGAGCGAAAGGAAAGAACCGGAGTTGTGAGCAGCTGGTACGCACTCGTTGACGATACGATCAGCTTCCGAACTGTGTTTGTCTCGTCCGAGAGAATGACAGGGGAAACTCTCCAACGCGTGTTTTTCTTGTGATTTTGCCGCTTCAGCTGTAGCTGGCGCCCCGAGATTGATGTTACTCGGTGACGTCACGGGGCCTCGATAAGGGAGCGTGACGGGCTCGGAGCAGCAGGGAAGGGCGGCGCGCGGCCGCGCTATCGCCTCTGTGTATTCGCGTGTGCACATGCCGCCGCGCGCCGCCCGCCGCCTGCTACGGCGCGCAGGCGGGCCCGCCTCCGCCGCCAGATATCGCTGCCCGCTGCCGGCCTAACGTCCGTCATTTATTTAATCGTCAGTGGTCATCGACTGACCCGGCGTTCTACGCCTCCTCCACCGCGGAGTGGTTTTCGCGCTGGCAGACAGGTTTCAGAGCCAGGGAGTGTGGGAGGCGCTGCTGTACGTGCGGCAGATAGTCGCAGACAGTCACCCCGCGGGAAAAAAGGCAATGGCGGAACACAGATAGTGGCAAACGTACACACAACGCTGTCCGGACTGTCTGGGTCCGAACTCGCCGGACAGCCGCAGTCTCCACGAATGAAAGTACATTTCGGTGGTTGACCTTCACACTGCTCCATTGACATCGATGCACCGGTGTCAAATGGATGGCAGAGAATTCCACATATTAGGGTTTCTTCCCGATTCATTGGCGTATGAAGAACAGAAAGAATTAGTATGCAAATGCCTTTGTGCACGCTATAACTAATTATGTATTCGCATTACATGTGGAATCGGTATTTACGGGGCTTAACTGGTCTCTTAATTTTCTTTAAGTTGAGCTCCATGGTTTTATAAAACACGTTTTTACATACAAGCACAACAAAGCTGCTAAAAATCATTATTGTTCTGTAGCTAATGTCGACGGCGTGTCATCGTCTGGCTGACTTGAATTTTTTAAAATTTTGAAGTCTGTCATGAGTAGTTGCAGAATGATAATCGTTTTAGTAACTTTATGATCGTTATACATAAAAGGGTTCTCACTTAATATTGGTTCTTGAAAATTTGGAAGTAGTATACCGCGGAACAGTTAGCGTCTATCTTCAGGCGTCTGCCCGCACGGGTTTTGCAGCTCTACCGCATCATCCACTGTAACTACATCTGTTCATCGTTCTTTCGAACGGCGATTGCAGATGCACCTTTCAGTTCATGGTCAATACTTTGAACACATACCTAAATAAAGGCCAAAGTTGTTTTTTTGGTTGGTTGATTGATTGGTTGATTTGGGGAGGGGTGAGGGACGGGACCAAACAGCGTGGTCATCGGTCCCATCGTATTAGTGGAGGATGGGAAAGGAAGTCGGCCGTGCTCTTTCAAAGGAACTATTCCGCCATTTGCCTGAAGCAGTTTAGGGAAATCACGGAAAATCTAAATCAGAATGGCCGGACGGGGGTTTGAATCCTCGTCCTCTCAATGCAATTCCAGTGTGCTAACCACTGTGCCACGTTGGTCGGGATTTTTTTTTTAAGACAAAATTTATGTTACATGTTTTTGGTTGTCACCAAATCATTGTTAGTAAATTGTTTATTTCATTTACGTGTGTACGGCATTGCGTGTTTTGCAAGTAGCTGGTAACACTGCCGTTAGCGCTTACGTGCAGCATGAAACGGCGTTTCGTTAAGAAGAATGTTTCTTTTTCGGTATACAAGTGGTCGCCAAAGTATTTTTAATAAAAATTTAGTCCCACGAATGTATCCCATATGATATAATGTAGAGCGTGTAGTTAGAAACAGTTGTACGACAGCATGTATTTTTCCTCTAAGAAGCACTTAGCCACGTACAGGAATATCTTCCTTCTAACATTTAGCTACTTCATACATTAGTTGCCTTTTGCAGTGTATAAGACGTCTTTATTTTTGAATAATGAACAGTTGTTTTCCTCTTTCAGCTCACGTAAACCTGGGAGGATACGCAGATGTGATCTAGTTTTCTTAAGAATTTGTGATACGCTAGACTCTAACCTATGTCGTGTTTCCATATACAACATTCGTAGATGAATTTGCATCTACGTCGAAAGTTGGTTCAAGGGGAGATAAAGCTTTATTCTCGTTGAGCACGCCTATGTTACACTATACAACCATGCAGCCTTGTCCGAGATGCCTGCTTAGCAGTGTTTGTCCGGTTGATGCCGTTTCCAGCCACCATGCTCTCAAATTTTATGACATTTCTCGATTTTTATACCACAAGTTTCAACGTCAACATTAACAAACGCTTTATCAATGTAATTGTCTTCTGAAGAGATATCGAATGCAGTTAGAAAAAGTACACTGTTACATTAAAAAAACATGCTTAGTTCTACATCTCAGTCGATACCAGTGCTAAAACATTAACCAAACAAAAACAGACATGCCCCTCTAATATTTGTCGAAAACCGCGTTTCGATATGTGTAACCGTTCACTAAATAAAAGGGGTGTTACTTCTTACGTGCCTCACCCTGTACATGTCGAGCAATTACAGCGACCATGAGTACTCTCCGAAGCTCAGTGTATTGGGTAGCCAATGAATAGCATGTGTGTGACCCACCATAGAATACTGCTCAGTTGTGTGTGGGATCCATATCATATTGGATTACCTTGGGATATCAAACGTATGCAAAGAAGGCAACGCTAATGGACACAGGTTTGTTTGACCCATGGCAGAGTGTCACGGAGACGCTGAAAGAGCTGAACTGGTGGGCGCTTTTCAATACACACTATCTGATCAAAAGTTTCCGGATACCTGTTACTGGACATTAATGCGGGTTGCTCCACCCTTGTCCTTTATGTCGGCTTGAACTCTTCAAAATGGTTGAAATGGCTCTAAGCACTATGGGACGTAACATCTGAGGTCTTCAGTCACCTAGAACTTAGAACTACTTAGACGTAACTAACCTAAGGACATGACACACATCCATACCTGAGGCAGGATTCGAACCTGCGACCGTAGCAGCATCGCGGTTCCGGACTGAAGCGCCTAGAACCGCTCGCCCACAGCGGCCGGCTGACTTGAACTCTGCTGAGGATATTTTCAGTGAAGTGTCTGAATGCCAGTGGCGGAATGGAAGCCTATTCTTCATCAAGAGCCGAAACCAGAGAAGATACTGATGGACGCTGGGGTCTGGAGGAAAGCCGACTTTCTGACTCGTCCCAAATGTGTCCCAGTGGGATTCGGTTGGGACTCTGGACAAGCCAGCACATTTCAGGAATATTGTTCTCCACAAACCACTGCCTCATAAATGGTGCTTTATGATAGGGTGTATTGTCACGATGGTACAAACATTGTCTCCGGACTGTTTTCTACTGCATGCAGTGCACATTGCTGTAAGATATGGTCATATCCTTCAGCAGTTAGTATTTTCTAAAGCGCAATAAGGGAACCACACATTAAACACGAAAATAAACAATATCCAGACACTATCTCCTCCGAACCTCAGTGTTGACCCTACACACGACGGCAAGAACGTTCTCCAGACGTACACCGACCCAAACCCTTCCATCAGATTGCTGTAGAGTATAGCGTGATTCATCACTTCCAGTCACTCGTTCCCAGTGGTCCACTGTCAAGTGGTGTCGCCTTGTACACCACCTCAGGCTTCACCTGGAACCGACTGCAGAGATGTGTGGCTTAAGAGATTTCTCATCGACCGTTGTATGCCATTCTTTTGAACTCCTATGCACATTGTGCTAGCTGGACGGCTGGTACCACTTTGGAAATCACATGTAGTTCCTTCCGCTAATTTCACGCAATTTTTAGAACTTGCCTCCAAAATGCTCGATGGTGCCTGTCCGACAATAGAGGTCTGTCCGGTTCCTCTTCACGTTTTCACCTCACAATCGTATAACCAACAGACGACTTGGGCAATTTTAGAAGGGTCTGAAGTCGCTATTAGATGCGATACTCAGCTGATACCCAATGACTAGCGCACAGCCGAAGTCACTGAGTTCTCCTGGCCGAGCCGTTCTGCTGTTGGTGCTTTCCTACTGACAACACAACATTCCTTCCCTCCGTTTATAAAGGACGGTCCGCATCTCATGGGATCTAGTGATCAATTCCACGATAGATAGGGTGGGCTGGATAATTCTGATCAGGCAGTATACGTCAAATATCTCGCTTACTTACAACGTTTCAAGAACCACAATTAAGCCTCTTGGTATCGGTCCCATAGGGTCGCAAAGACAATATTCGATCAATTACAGCGCCAACACAGGCACGTAAGGAGTCACTCCTGCCGTGTTCCATATTCGAATGGAATGGGAAGAAGCCCTAATATGTGGTACAATCGCAGATACCCTGTGCCGCGTACTTCACCGTAGTTTGCGGAGAATGGATGTATTTGGAGGTTTGTACGCTTCCTGAAGACGATACACATACCTGTCCATTTCTGAGACAAGTATCAGGTTTGAACGGAGCTTAGTCGTAGTAACTTGGTTACTGAACAAAAACTGGAATAGTGCGGTCAGTCTGTAGGGTACAGCTGCTCTGGTGACCGCGGCGGATCTGGGTCTCGAGAGTGCGGATGTGCGGAGGGGGCTGAGCGAGAGGTCGGCCTGCCGGCCGCGCGTGCGCTGCGCAGGTCAGCGCAGCCAGGTGGCCGCGGGGACACGAGATGCGGCCGCGATGCGCGCCGGCCGATTAGCGGCGCCCGGGAGCGGCCATCGCGCTGGCGATCGCATTCCCGCTCATCAGCTCGGCGCACACACGCGCGCGTACGCAGCTCGTTAGCCGCGCGCTCCGCCACAGGGGTGGCCAAGTCCGTGTGGGCTTCTCCACTTCTGGACGGCTTCGCCTGTTCAGATGTAACATTACTACCCTGCAACATACCATTTCCTGCCGGCCGGGGTGGCCGAGCGGCTCTAGGCGCTACAGTCTGGAACCGCGCAACCGCTACGGTCGCAAGTTCGAATCCTGCCTCGGGCATAGATGTGTGTGATGTCCGTAGGTTAGTTACGTTTAATTAGTTCTAAGTTCTAGGGAACTGATGACCTCAGAAGTTAAGTCCCATAGTGCTCGGAGCCATTTGAACCGTACCATTTGCTGAACCGCGCCTCCGGAACTGGTTTCCGGTATCGGGTAGAAGGTGGCTACCTCCGGCCTGCAGATGATTGGCTCCTCCTAAATGTGTTGTGGTCAGAGCCTACACGTCTAGTTAAACGCTTGTAATTTCCCCAGGGTGGCAGGTGCTTTCCAGCAACCATTGGAAATCAAGTTTTGAAAGGCCCTGGCAGCAGCCAGCAGTTTGAAGTGGAGTGTTACTAGTAAGCGCGAGAAATGGCCAATGAAACAGCTAACCTGTTGACGCAAAAGAGTTCAAATGGTTCAAATGGCTCTGAGCACTCTGAGCATTAACGTCTATGGTCATCAGTCCCCTAGAACTTAGAACTACTTAAACGTAACTAACCTAAGGACAGCACACAACACCCAGTCATCACGAGGCAGAGAAACGCAAAAGAGTCTGCTTGTCCGAAAGGCCAGAATCTTGAAACTGGGCTAGCAAAATCAAACGTCGATCGGCACCCGTCCGGGGAATTGTAGTAGTAAGCTTTCTGGATCGTAGGTGCTGATTCGAGAATGTTAGCGATTTCTTGTTCGGAGATCGAGTAACTCACAAAGTATTTCTTTCAGTAAGGAAAGCTGAGAGAATTAGGAAGTGAATTCCTGTAAGCGGGTGCCTAATTTTGTTGAGTCCTTTTTCGTTTTGTGTAGGTGTGTGTTGCGTTAAAGAGAAAGTGCACATCCTGACTGGACAGGGGTCTTATACCACATCCGGGTGCAGTGTTTAGAGGGAGGTGCTGTTCAACGAGCGAAGCGGACTTGGTGAAATGTAATTCAATAAATTACGTTTGTTTCCACGGTAACGTGAATGTGGTGCTCTTCAACGACTTTTTGCCTACTAACTTTAAACTGTATTCCTATTTTGTCGTTTCGCAAACCATCTGCGAAAATTGCTACGAACCAGCTGGAGGCAATGTATGAATTGGTGGCCGTGAGGATTTTCCAATCCAGTGGTCGGCACTCAAAAACTTTCTGAAAGTAGATAGCTGCAGGACTTTTAATTGTTGACTTTGGATTTGTGAGAAGTTTTACGCTGCCTCGCGTGTCAAAGCCAGGCTAGCAATGATTTTATAATTGTAGCAGTGCAGAGAATTAATCAACGACCGCCAATAAAGGTTTCCGAGTAAACTTTCGCAACAATATCTTCCGTGAGTCGTTTCGTGCGTTGCACATGGTAACAGGTGTGTGGATTCTGAGCGCGGCCAAAGGCGGGAATAAGAGCGATGCCATGGCAGACGAAACGAACTTTTTACCGCTTCCTAGATATAACACAGTATCAACTCTTGACACATGATGCATGGCGTATAATAGCGGAATACGGTTTGGAAAAAAAAAAAAAAACTACACATTATTTTGCTCACTGCCGTCGCACGTCATTACGGGCTTTGGGCCAGGAGGCGTGGGTGAGAGAGTAAAGTGGTGCAGTGGTTAGGACAGTGAACTCTGATTCTGAAATACCGGGTAGGTTCACATGAGAGTCTACAGCTGTTTATCGCAAAGGAATAGCGGGATCTCTGAAAAACGCAAGACTCATGGTACACTTCGGTTCAATGCACAGTTGGTAGTATGCGGGTTATTAGTGTTTACAACATACGGCATAACTTTCAGAGAGTGAGGACCAGTTTGTGGATAGGCGCCCATGTCGGAAAACAGCATCAGACACGAACTGTACCGTAGTGACCAAAGCTTGCCGTTAGGACACCCTTGCCGCAGCAAGCAGGTGATACACCCTTCTTTATAGACACGTTGTGTGCATCAACAAATAGAGCGCCTTCACCCACGGTGTGATCAAGGCACGTCGAAATACGATAACTCCTTTCTGCCAATCTGTCACGTTTCGTCGTCGAGCCGTCTTACTGCGCTCATTCCATACAACCGCGTGGCAGATACACACGCTTCTCCGTCGTGCCTTTCATCACCGGTGGAGCTTCACATGACGACTAGTGTCAGTTCTACACCAGCTTTCTTGGGTCAGCAGTCTTCTGACCGGTTTGATGCGGCCAGCCACGACTTCCTCTCCTGTGTCAACCTCTTAATCTCAGAGTAGGACTCGCACACAGCGTACTCAATTATTTGTCGGATATATTGCTATCCTTGTCTTCCCCTAATTTTTACTTTCTACAGCACATTATTGTATGTCTTACAAAAATGTCTTATCATTCAGTCCTGTCTTCTTGTCAGTGATCCCCTGATGTTCCTTTTCTCGCCCATTCTGCAGAGAACCTCTTTATTTCTTATCAGTCCACATAATTTTCAGTACCCTTCTATAGCACCACATGTCAAACGCTTCGACTCTCTTCTTTTGCTGTTTTCCAAACTGAGGCCGATATTTGATATTTGTAGTCTTCTTCCGGCCAGGAATGGCCAGTTTATCTGTGCTAGTCTGCTTTTTATGTCCTCCTTGCTACGTCCGTCATTTGCTGCTTTGCTACCTAGGTAACAGAATTCCATAACTTCGTCGTCACAAATTCTGATGTTAAACTTTTTGCTGATCCTATTTCTGCTATTACTCACTGCTTTCGTCTTTGTTCGGTTTACTCTCAGTCCATTTCTGTACGCATTAGACTGTTCATTCTATTCAGCAGATACTGTAATTGCTCTTCACCTGGGGATAACAATGTCATCAGTGAATGTTATCGTGGGTATCCTTTCACCCTGAATTTTAATCGCACTGCTGAACCTTCCTTTTGTTTCCGCTATTGCTTCTTTGATGTAAGGATTGAAAAATATGGCCGAAAGACTACATCCCCGTCTTACAACTTTTTTAAAGCGAGCGCTTTGTTCTAGGGCTTACATTCACATTGTTCTCTCTTGTTTCTTGAAAATATTGCGTATTATCCGTCTTTCCGCATAGCTATTACGAACTTTTCTCAAAATTTCGAACATCTGATACTAATTTATGTTATGGAAAGCTTTTTCAAAGTGGTCAGGTGCTACGAACGTGTGTTGCTTTTTCCTACGTCTTGCTGCCATTATCAATCTCATCATCAGAGTTGTCTGCCTCGTGTCTTTATCTTTCTGAATGCCCAATATACCCTAACAGATTATCAATTATCTCTTCGTTCTTCTGTAGGCCTATATTATTGTAGTCACCAACTTGGAAGCATGAACCGATAAGATGATAGTCCGACAGTGCTCGTACTTACGTTCTGTTCCCATCTTAGAGATTGTGTGGATGAGAATTCATTTTTTTTTTTTTTAAATCTGATGTCTCCAGAGTCGTAGCTCCTACCTATCAACTTGCCACTTCCCCACTGATTTAAGAAATTCCCAAGGAATGTGGTCTATCCATTCTGGGTTATTCGACAGTAAGTCTTACAAAGCTCTGTCGAACTCTGACTCTAATTCTATATCCCCTATGTCTTCCAAGTCGACTTCCGATTCTTCTTCAGTCACGTCATAAGACAAGTCCGCTCACTCGTAGAGGCCTTCGACGTACCCTTTCCACCCATCTCATTTAACAGTGGAATTCACACTGCAGTATTAATGTTGACGCTGTTGCTTTTCATTTCACCGAAACGTGTTGTGACTTTAGTTTACGCTGAATCGATTCTTCGGAAGACTATTTGTTTTTCGATTTCTTCACATTTTTCGTGGAGCCATTGCGCCTTGGCTTCGCTGCGCTTCCTATTGATTTCACTTCCTACCGCTACTCAGGACGTGTGTAGAAAGGAGAGGGCGCCCACCTGCAGCGCGGACTGGGCGTGCTTTCGCCCGAGCGGCAACTCCGAGTCCGGCCGTTATTAATTGCGGCGGCGCTGCGCATTTGGCCGGAACGGCTCGTTTCCAGGCAGGCGGGCAATCGCGGGCCGTCCATCAGGGCGCGCCTGCATCGGCCCGCGGCCATCTGCGCGCCGTGTCCCCAGCGCTAACGACGCGACGGTCGCGCGGCCGCCGCACCAGATAAGGCGCCTACAGTAATTTGTGCGTGGCCGCGCAACTTCCGGGCCGCGCCGAGATGCGGGCTGTCAGCGCATCCCGCGATAAGCCGCCGTTTTGTGCGGCGCGCGCCTCTTCGCAGATAACCCGCCGCCACGACTTTTCTGCAGGGGCACCAACCCGCGGGACGGCGCCACAAAGCACAGTCCGAGCCCGGCCGCCGCCTCTCTCCTGGCAGACCTTCCGTCTCGAATACGAACGCCGTAAAGGTTTCCCATTTACTCGTCCCTACGTCTCCAAAGAAAACGTCTCCCGATATAAGATGACGCTATTGGCTGCGTACAAAATCACCTAATAGCGTGTGAAATTGTAACATACTATCTTATCGTTTGATTAACACTCGACACGTTTTTGTGAACAAGCAAAAGAGCAAAAGGAGAGAAACAGGTATGTTATCAAAGTGACCAGCGTGAGGTCTAGTTTGCATGAAAATATGTAACACCTTGAAAGTAATCCGGGTAACTAACGAAAACTTAATTAATGAGTTGAGGAAAAATTGAAATATTTCACGAAAAGATGCTGCCGAGCTATGTAAATGAAGTGTTAAAAATTTCATCTGTTCAAGGCCTAGCTATTTTGCACATAAAATGATACATTGGTGCGGTATTTAAATATCAAAAAGGCTTCCTTCCAAACAAGTACGCTAGGAAGGCAAACGAGGAGTCAAAAAGATCGTGCTTTCTGCATAAAATTTGAAAATAAAAATTGAAAGAAATCACTCAAATATTTTATGAAATGATTTGTGTACAACAAATAAGTAGATCAGAGAAACGTTCCACGTGCCTTTGAATGATGCTTGAAATCATGAACAGAAAATGAAGTGCACCTAAGGTTTCCCAAATATTTTTTATTTCATATCTTTAGACAAATCATTTCACAAAACGTTTGACTTTTTTTTCAAAAATATTGCGTGCTTCACTTTTACAGACTATTTAGATTAATTGCAACGCTTGGCCTTAACACTGATTGCTGATGAATTATGTTCGCAACATCAAATATCTGTAAAATGTCATAGTACATTGAATTTATTAGCAGTTTAGTGTGTGTGGTATATTGGGATAGGTGCGTAAATACTCAAAGATTAAGTTCTTCGGCAAAACCTTAAAAATATACTTAGAGACGCAATGTAAACAGTATACATAAAACTTTTTATACAGAATTGCAACTGAGTCAATTAAAATATCACAGGAACCCAGGACGTTTTCGAAGCACGTAATTACGAACTATAACGCTACCGCTACACCACAACTAGGTGTTATGTTGGGTTATCAGTCTGTGTATTCATGTGTGTGTTTAGGGTAGTTAGGGTAGTTATTCATGTAGTCAGTCATTCTTCCAAATGTATTGGCTGTTAAAAGTTCTTGATCATGTAAAAAACATTCGTATGTAATTTATTGATGAGATAGTCGAATGTACCTCTGCTCATTCACGTGTATTCGAAGAATTTGTCTGGTGATCTTCGTAGTTGACGATATTTTTTAAATTCTCCATGGAGATTCCTCCCTTTGAAAATTTCATGCACAGCATTCCTTTTCGCATTATTTTCTTAAGTAAACCTAATTTTGTAGCCTCACTCTCCAACTACAGTATTCTACAGTTTAGCGGAGCCGTTTTATAGATACAGCTGGTTGGCTCTAAGCAGCCATCTTGTAGCGCGACATGGTCGCTCGCATGCAGGACACCTTAGCTTTTCGCCCGGTTCTGCTGCTTGTCGCTGGAGTGTCGCGTATCCGGAAGTCGCTCGCTGTCGGTCGCTTCTGTCGCTCACGTAGGACACGGCCTCAGTGATAAGCGTAGTAGCAATTTTCATGGAGAATATTCAACATTGTCGTCCGGCTTAGCCTGTACTGGCACAACAACTGTCTGGTACTGACACGGCGGTCGCTTTCCACAGTGTTAATCAAATTTTCCTCCAGGTTTGGTTATCCGAACATTTCGGGTATGTCCTCCATGATTTCCTGCTTCCTGAAACGACCCTGTCTCAGAAAAACTGCGGAACACTGTTGCAAACGTTGAATGCTGTCGTTTTTGTCGGCGAGGATAGGTCTCTTGATACAACCTTGCTGCCTGCGGCCCTTTGCCATCTGTCTTTCCGTAAGTAAATACCATGTCAGCAAGCTATCAATTCGAATATGAAACCAATGTGCACAACAGTGTATCACATCCGCTAGAAGTCGAGTCAGCAAGAGAAGTGCATCGCACACAACATTACTAATTATTATGGCAGGAGAAGGCGCTAGGGCATGATGTATGACGAACAGTACCGTCCTCTAGGAGGAAACCATGCATACTGTAACTGTGACTGCATGGTTCAGTGCGTATTAGACCACAGTCTCTGTAATAAAGTATGATTGAATAAATGGTCTCTATGTTGGAAACCATGCATTTCCGTACATAAGTTCATTATATCTTTGTTCTGTATCCTCTCATCGATCAGGCCCTTCAGTTTGTACACGATGGAAATAATCAGATTATATATGTGCTGTCTGTTCTTTCGGACATGTGCGCAATAACAGACAAAATTTTTGATCCTACAGCCTTATATAACTATTAATCAAAGGAATAATTACACTAGCTGCCAGTGGACATTGAAATTAATCAGTGGGGGAAATTGAACATTTTTACTGGACCGGGACTCAAACTCTGATTTTTTCGTCTATCGTGAACGGTGGTCTTGACCGTCTTTCTAATTTTTTTTAAAATTCTTCATTATCCTTGTTACTGTTCTCGTCGTTGAATACTTCACTCAGTTTATTATTATTATTATTATTACGACGGCCGAATGCTGAACTAGCGTACCAACATTTAACACAACGAGGTCGGTAGTCGAATGGTCATGGCGCTTTTTCTATTTTCCTTCATTTTGATCATTGTTGTTCTCACCATTTCTTCTGGGCGGAAGTCACATGACACCTGTTCAAGTTCATCGTTGAATACTTTTTTCAGTTTTCGTATTACAATGAGCAGTTCCTCTGGCCTAACACGCTGCGCCAGTGTGCCGGCGCCGAAAGACATCCTAAAATCCCAACAGACTGAAGTGTCCAGGAGGCACACGTGTCGTATTGAACGAGCGCTATTAAAGGAGAATGAATTGTCCGACACCGTTGACATATCGCGAGACAGAGTACGATAAGTTTTACATGAAGGATCAGTTCAGAGAAAACATTGTGCGAAGGGGTTTCGCATTTGTTCACTGCCGATAAAAAGCAAATGGGAACAAAAATTTGTATTTAATGAAAGAAATAATAACATTGACTGCTAGCGGGCACTGAAATTAATCAGTGGGGAAAGTTGAAAATTTAAGTCACACCAGGGCGAGACGGCCAATGACCCTTTCAGACCGAATTCACAAACAAGTATGGACTCCTACGGGAATCAGCGATCGCTGCGAGTAGTGAGGGTAATGGTCAGGGGCAGTGCGTCAATAGCATGTGGATAAATTGGAATTTGTGTCCGTCAGGGACCGTGTCCGGCACAGTGGACTGGACCACAGCCGGGTGGTATGAGATTCCGGGAAGTGAGGAAAGGCCAAAGCCCCCAGGGGACGGCAAGCAGTGTCCTCCCACAACGATTGTTGGCGACTAAGGTCCGGACACAGGCAGGAACAAACTCTAGACTCGTAGCACTCCTTTCTCAGTTTTTCGAATCGTGTTGTGAGGCTATGGACATTGTCGGGAGAATGTGCGGATTGAGTAAAGCATTGTGATTTCAGTTTCCAGCGTTGAAATGAATGCTTTCTGGTGGTAGAGGAGAGCTTAAATGCCATCGTTGGAGATTGGAAAATACGCAATTTTTGGCGATATCCTTGTGGTTGGACCACAGTGGTTCGTAATTTTGCGATTGGCGGCTGGCACAGTTCAGGCAGCAAGGAAAACTCAGGGCGTAAGTGAGCGCCACATCAGAGACATTAGCAATTAGGACGTGAGAGTGTCTGCAGCAGAAGACTTGCCAGTAGGACGTGAAGGTGTCCGCATCAGAGAAGCCCTTGTGGTTAGGATGCCAAAGTGTCTGGATCGACTGAGTCCTACTCAGTTGCTGACTGTTTCATCTTCGCAAAGGGGACTGAACATCTGCACTGGGCGGCTCGGCCCATCACAGTCTTACTTATGGCGAGGACCTGATTTCACACTTGTGAAGCCCAGGACGGTCGTCTGTCTCACCTCCTTTGCAGTGGTAATGAATGTGTCGCCTTCTGGATTTTAGTCACCACCTTCCAGTCACTGTGTCGATCAAGCATTACGGTACGCGATTTCATAATTGTCACTCAACATTGAACATCGGGAGGGAGTAAATTCTTAGGAGGGCAAGAAGTAATAACAGTTAGGGTAGCGACACTGCTCTCCATTTAATCTTTATATAAATTTGAATGGCGCTAATTATCAAAGGTTTTGCTTATTCAGTAATATACTGATCTCATAAATGTAATTATGATGAAATGTGAATATTGAGTTTAGTCCGTTTCTGTTCGACGCTTTCACATACATACATTAAATTGTACGTTTCTAATCCATATCTTAGAATATATAACCAATCAGCTCAAAATTGTTACCAACATATTATTCCAGTCAGATAGCGGTAATTTAAAGTGAGTTATTTGCTTTGCAGATTCCCCACTGTAAAGAGTGCGCACAAGCATTTAAAGATTAGTTCTTAAAGAGGTGGCGGTTAATTTTGGATGGTTAAGGGAATTTCATCACCGCGAGGTTTTTTCAACTGGCATAATCACTTTTAGGTGAAGAAGTTCGTTGCCTGGAAGATGCAGACGGCGGCGACTAGCTTAAAATGGACTGAAGCAAGTGAGCCCGGTGACGTCTCAGAACATTCAATTACTGTCTGGGTAAAGAAAAATAAATCCAACAAGACGTGTACACTACAAACGTTTTCTCTGTAAAGAGCTAAAAACGTTTCTGTTTGCCCTTGTACAGTATTCCAAGCACCGAAAGTGCCGCGCCCACACAGCGCAGTACACGGTGAGTAATTCGTGTGCTATGCGCAACCTCGTACGAGGCCGCCGGCCGCGCGGGTGACCAAGACGTCAGCGGGATGAGGCCAGCAGGCTGTGACAGCTGTTCGCGGCTGACTGATGCGCGGGCGGTCAGCGTCGCCGGCGGACAGCAGGGGACAGGAGACGGCAGATAAGGGAGCTCGAGGGGGGGGGGGGGGGGGCGATAGCGCCGGCCGGGCCCCGGCGGGGTCACCTTGCGGCCGGCCGCTCTTTGTTCAACTCGCCGCCACCGCCGCAACCGCCGCTCAAATGGCGCGCGATTACTTATTCACGATGGGAACGATAGAGTCGCGGCGCGGCCGCCTCCCGGGATATTCGTCAGGAACAAAACAACATGCAAAACAGTCGCCGAGATATGATTATTTGTATAGCTTATTTACGATAACCGCAGAAAAGGGGCGGAAAAAGCGCCACGGAATACCAATGAAAGGAAAACGAGATAGTTTTGCCCGCCTTATCGGCCGGCCGGAATCGCATTGTTGTATTATGTGGCGGCGAGGCGCGGCGAGGTGCGGCGCGACGCAGGGCGCTGCTGCAGCGCGTCCAGCGAGAACCCGCGTGGCGGCCGCGCAAACCAAACACTGCGTCTGTCACCTTCCACCAAGTCAGGTTCCTTATGCAGATGGTAAGCGACGAGTGCGAAGAAGGCGCGTAACGTCATTTTATGGTAATAATGAAAGTTTCCTGTGGCTCAATGACCGAGTGCAAGTCTTTCAACACGACGCCATATCGGTGACTTGCGTGTCCATGACCTACCCCAGTTATCCAACTAAGGAAACGGGACCTACAGTTTAACGTGCAGATCCTACAAAGTGTCGCCACTGACGACTCCTCATCGTTGAGAGGTGAAGGGTAGAATGAGGGCAGACTGAAAATATCCGTGGTCAGACCGGTATTCGATCCGGTGACCTCTTAGTTTCCACGCACGCACTTCACTCCTACATCAGTCATGAATGTGTGTGTGTGTGTGTGTGTGTGTGTGTCTGTCTGTGTGTGTGTGTGAAGCGATGACTGGTGCAATTAACTCTGGACTGCGTGGAACCAGCATCATCTTAGTCGTCTTGGGGAATTGCAATCCACATTTATCTTCTGAGGATTACTTATTAAATGCCAAAGCGACCTCGGCAGAAGGCTTTGTATTTTCAGATTTATTTCAAATTATGCAAATTTTCTATTTTTTTTAACTACAGCGCTTACATTTAAATCGAACTGTAACAAAGTTTACATCGTTCCACAAAATGTTATTGTTGTTGTTGTTGTTGTGTGCATCTCTTGTAATTCCCCCCCCCCCCCCCCCCCTCCTTCCTTCCTCCATATATTGTCCACTCTAAACAATGCCCAGTCCAAGTAATTTATAAGCAAAGTCTTTTATGAAGATTTGAGAGGACCGAAGATTACAATGAACTTTCACGTTAACTTAGCTTGTCATTTTGAGATGGTTCCAGTAGTTCTTGTCTAGGGGTCTGATTCTTGAAGCTGAAAATCTAACAACAGGTCCTCACGGTTGGTTTGAACTAAATAATTTGGAAGATTGTTGTTACAAAATTTTTTACGTAAATATATTTTCCACTGATTTTATCACATTTTAGTATATCATACACTATTTTGATTTTTCACATTAAAAAAGCCGAAATTACGTTATTCGCACCTATTGTACAAAAATACGTCCGATCACATCAGAGGCAAGTTTACGACTCCCACATCTGTGGAAATAACAATATTCGAAAGTGTTTACAAGTCTTCTTAACAAATGAATTCCTTCTGGTTTTCGTTACATTATTAATTTCGATTATTATTTCATAAATGAATCTAGAAATGAACATAGTAAACAATACAGTAGTGCGTAATTAATAACAGAAATGTTAAGTGTGCAAATAATTCGTAGTTTCAAATGTTTCTAGTAATAATAATAATAATAATAATAATAATAATAATAATAATAATTGTGCTTATCGATTGTAACATCGAATTAAAATATTTTATACAGTAATTCCTTTTCATAAATTTTAGCTTGAAATATAGCATACTGTGTATAACATTATATGAAAGTTTTCAGAAAAGCAACTGAGATAATATTAACCTGTCCAAAATTCGAAAAGGAATACTGGTATCGACAACCACTGTTCAGAAAAAGTAATGCTAGAGGAGAATGTCCCGTTACACTCTCCATGATACTCTCTCCTGTACAACTCTATCTCCGAGTAACTACTACAACCTAGATCCTTCTGAATCTGCGTACTGTATTCACCTCTTGGTCTCCCTCTATGATTTTCACCATCCCCACTTGCTCCAGTACTACGTTGGTGGTCCCTTAATGTCTCAGAATGTGTCCTATCAACAAATTCCATCTTCTAGTCAGATTATGCCACAAATTTCGTTTTTTCCTCAATTCCGTTCAGTACCTCCTCATTGGTTACATGATCAACCAATCTAGTCTTCAGCGGTCTTCTGTAGCACTACGTTTCAAAAGCTTCTATTCTCCTCTGGTCTAAACTGTTTATTGTCCATGTTTCACTTCCATAAAAATACTTTCAAAAAATATATCCTAACACTTAAACTATATTCGATGTTAACAAATTTCTCTTCCTTGCCACTGGCGGTATACAGTTTGTATTCTCCCTACTTAGTCATCACCATTTTCTACTGCCAAAACAACAAAGCTCATCTACTGCTTTAAGTGTCTCGTTTTCTAATCTGATTCGCTCAGCACCACCTGATTTAATCGACTACAGTCCATAATCCTCTCGTTACTTTTATAGCAACTTTCAAGATAATGTCTATTCCATTCAACTGCTCTTCCAAGTCCTTTGCTGTGTCTGATAGAATTGATTTATTTACACAATGAAAAATTAATAATAAACACGTTTAATTACGAAGTCTTTCACGACGGATTTTTTCTTTAAACCAATCTCGATGCACTTGTCTCGTTAATTCATTATCAAAACCCGAGCTTTAATTGTGATCGTCAGGAAAGCAACTGACTCTCGAAGAAGTAACTCAAGCACGCACATGTAGCAGATGAACTATCCCACTACGTCAGTTCCAAGTGTGTGAATCCGTTACTACTTCAAGAGCCAGTTGCCTTCCTGGTGAAGACAATGATAATTTTTATTGAATACTCGGATTCTGAAATCTAATTTTCTCGACAACTGCATCGAGAACAGTTCACTACGAGCCTTTGTAAGTAATATGTCTTACCTGCTAAGTAAAATCAAAAACCATGAACTGCACAAAGACAAATTAAAACTTATGCTACATAAACAAGCAACTGAAGCAAGGCAGGCCTTTATCCACTACATGAGGACTTGACGGATATGGAGGACACATTTTTTGCTACTGCAACAACTAACTTGTGTTATGATAGCTTGAGTCAACGAATATTGGCTCCTGAGAAAAAACTTTTCTGGACATTTGTTGAAAATAAAAGTACTAAATTACTTATTTTACTGAATGTTCTTTTACAGGAGACTCGTTGAAACCCAAGTTTAATGTCCTCGCCACTGTGCCGAGTAGTGCTGATTATGTACTTATCTGTTTTTGTGCCATTGTCGTTGTAAGTGGAAAACTTTCGGCTATCTGGATCCACCTTGGCGTTAGTTTGTTTAAATATCTATACGGAAAGTCGCATAGCTTTATACAATAAAAACCAATGATTAGGTCACATTTACGAGAAACTTCCGTTTCACCTCCACATTGTAAGGAATGTGACAAGGAGTTAAGTGTGAGACCGCGAGCATTAGGCGTGTAGGTCACGCCCACATTCGCGAGGCAGTTAGGGTTTAGCGTTAGACAGTTACAGGACCGCAGGTCATTCGCATATCTACGAAGGAGCCCTCGATAAGAGTCGTGGCATCTGACTTCATGGTTAGCTCATTTGCGGAGTTGTGACATGGCGGAAGACTAGGTGCAGACGGAATGGATGGTATCAGTGGTATTAACGTACGAAGAGACAAATCCCCCTGCTGTTTCTGGTAGCAGCTATCTCATTCACGAGGCTATAAAGTAGCGCTAAGAACTGCCCACAACAGACATGTCCCCAAGTGCACAGGAGTGTATTAATTAATGCAAAATATGTGGCTCCAACGACCACCTGAACGACCAAGCACCGAACCTACTGAGTAATGTTACAGAATAGCGGCAGTGGCAGATCAGGCTTTCTACAATATATTGAAATATAGTGGCAAAGCACAAATAAGGGTAAACTGGAGCCCAAATATTTAAAAAGTCAGTTAAAGCATACCCCTCAGATAATTCGTATTAGAAAGTGGGCAATTATTTAGATAACAGAGAGTATCGAATGGTAATAATTTTGTGTGGGTGAAAGGCCGAGGGCAAGTCTTTCTATCGGACGCCACTTCGGTGACTTGTGTGTCTCTAATATATCACTGTTATCTGCCTAGGGAAGGTAACCTACAGTTTAAAGTGGAATGCGAACCAAGTGCTGTTCATGGTGGCTCCTGACATCGTTGAGAGGTAAAAGCAAGATTAAAGGTAGACAGAAATTTTACTGGTGTGAGCGGGATTTTAATCCGCGATCCCTCCATTTTCAGGCAAATGCTTTATCACTATTTTTTCCTTCTTTCTTTCTAGCTGTTTCTTCGTCGTTTTTCTCCGGCTGTTCTGAGCGGATGTCGCATGACATCAATAAAAACTACGCTCAGCTTTTTTTTTTTTTTACTCTTAAAGACAGTGGCACTCTCCTGATCGACACGCTGAGCTACCGTGTTGCATCAGAGCGCCACGCCTGACATAGGGAACTGTAAAAAAAAGTAAGATGTCATCATTTAATTAATGTTGATGTAAAGTTCAGTTTCCAGGATCTGTGATGGATAATTCTAGTCTGTTTCCATTATCTTGAACTAAAGAACTCATTTACTGTAGTGAGGTGCTAGATCAGCTTTCTCTCACTGTTCTAGAACAAGTATCGTTAAGGTTCTGATGTCAGTCGAGTCGAAAGCGTTTGTGTGTGTGTGTGTGTGTGTGTGTGTGTGTGTGTGTGTGTGTGTGTGTGTGTGCGTGCGTGTGTGTGTGCGTGCGTGTGTGTGTGTGTGTGTGTGTGTGTGTGCGACGACTTCTTCGCAAATGTGTATAACAAGCTGCAGTGCCCACTGTTGTCCAGGATGCTTAATATCTGTCACACAACGTGATTGACCCTATGCCTTGTTGATAATCATAGCGAATACAGCCGGTCACAGTGGCCGAGCGGTTCTAGGCACTTCAGTCCGGAACCGCGCGACTGCTACGGTCGCAGGTTCGAATCCTGCCTCGGGCATGGATGTATGTGATGTCCTTAGGTTAGTTAGGTTTAAGTAGTTCTAAGTTCTAGGGGATGATGACCTCAGATGTTAAGTCCCATAGTGCTCAGAGCCGTTTGAACCATTTAGCGAATGCAGGCCGCACGGGAAACAGCAATCGCCTTAAATCGAAGAGCACATTTGAGTCACTGGGTGTCAACGCAGTAGATGGTTAGTTGCGTCATCTGTTGTTACATTTTGTGATAAGTATCTCATTGTGCTTCTATAGCATACCTCTCCCTATTATATCAGTTCAATTTTCACTGTTTCAAGTAGGACTGTGTTTGGGCACGACTCTAACATTTCGAACAGTTTTCGTCACAGTTCGGGAAATCTTGAGTTTTGTTCGATGTTTTGATCGACCCGCGTTCTAGTGACTTTCATTGGTACTATACCCAAGACCTGCCTTATCGTTTATGCTGCTGAAGTAAAGAGGATAACTGGTAACCGACAGCTGAATCAGACCAACCGTAGGATCGGTGACGGAAACGACACAGCGGTTAACTGTTATTTATTCGGTAGGTGGGTTGATTGGTTGATTTGGGCGGAGGGGACCAAACAGGGAGGTCACCAGTTCCATCGAATTACGGAAGGATAGGGAAGGAAATCGGCAGTGCCCTTTCAAAGGAATCATCCCGGCATTTGACTGAAGCGATTTAGGGAAATCACGGAAAACCTAAATCAGGACGGCTGGGCGTGGGTTTGAACCGTCGTCCTCCCGAATGAGAGTCCAGTGTGCTAATCATTGCGCCACCTTGCTCGGTATCGTTTATGTCATCGTGCATTTTAATAATAAAACTAACTGTGAAACACGGACCAAAATGTCTTCTGGAGTATATGTCATATGTAACAACGGCAACTAATCAGTAAATAAGATTTTGCATTCACGTGTTCCGCGACATAGTGACGTCTGATGGTACTGTATCCAAGAGGGGTACTGCAGCTGTAATTTATTCTCGCCACAGGAATTACAGTCAGTTTACGGTAACATGTTCCGTTTGTTAGGCATTTAATTTCTCATTAATTTTCTTCATTGTTGCATCTGAATGGAGAAATTTGGTGCAAATCGGCCAAGAACTTGGAAGTAAATTCGTCAAGTACTTCTCAAGATGTCTGGTAACAACCCTCCTCTTTATATATTACATACACGTACGTTTCAAGACAGGTTACGAAATATGACGTTGACACTGATCTTCCTCTTGTCTTGAAGGTAAAGTACGCGAAATTTCATCAAGATCGGAATAAAATTGTGGATTGGTGTAAATTACAAACAAACGAACACTCTTATTTATATATATATAGGTACAAGGAACACTAGACACAATATACCAAAATTAACAACATAACGTGTTAATCGACAGCTACATGAGATAATATTTGAGTAGGCATGAATTAGTTAATTTTTAATAATTGTTTCCTTTGCCAGTTAAGATGATCTGTCTGATATTTTGAAAATGACGCAAGGGTGAATAAACAACTAACTTCACAGTCTGGTAGGAGTCTGGGCAGGAAGAGCCTGTAACAGCACAGTTCGCAGCACCTGAAGAAGACGACTTGGCGGTCGTCGAAATAATGAGCGTAGATTGGCTGAACATCCGAAAGCACACCCTTTTTCAATGAACTCTAGTAGTATTAGCTTTTTACTTCTGTTGCTATATTTGGAGTTTTTTTGTAAAAAGGCTGGTCGCTTTCATGTCTCAGGTATCAAACAGCGCAGCAGACGTTTCTCTCAACACACATAGTTTCGACCACAGTCTAATAAATACAGTCACTCTATTTTCTGGTGCGAAAGTTGTTACCGTTTGACAGCTAGATTGACACTAGGGCTCCAAGCGATAAGAAAGCAGTCGGTAACATGCGTCGTAAGGATAACGCTTGTTTTTAATTATTTTCTCCTTAACGCAATAGTTATCTGTAGTTGAGTTCCACACGTTAGGAAGTTACCAAGAGACGTGAATTATCGTGAAATACATGTAAAAACAGCCGAATCACACTGATTCAGTGACATAAGCTAGAATTCGTTTACGAAGAAATATGGAATATGTCTATATTTGCAGCTTATTCCTCTGAAAGCAATAGAATCTTAACACATTTCATACATGAGAAGTATATACACTCGTGTTTTGTTGTTTGTTGCTGTGAGTATAGACACTTTCCTTGACCCTTAGTCAGCCGCGCGGGGTAGCGGCACGGCCTAGGGGCCTTGCCACGGTTCGCGCGGCTCCCACCGTCGGAGGTTCGAGTCCTCTCTCAGGCTTGGCTGTGTGTGTTGTCCTTAGCGTAAGTTAAAGTAGTGTGTAAGCATAGGGATCGATGACCTCAGGAGTTTAGTTCCATAGGAACTTACCACTACCACCACCACCACCTTCACCTTGTCCCTTCATTTTTTTCATTTTTTTCCTTTTTTTGGAGCCCAGTGATTCGCCTTTTCTTACACTTCACTCGTCTTTCTAATGGACGAATATTTTAAGCGAATGCGTTGAAGCGTCTTGCCGTTTGTGGCACAACTGTGGAACTGGTTTCTCTCGTGATTGGAAACACTTTTATCGATTTTGGCGACTTTGTTCTTTGGTTGTGGTGGCTTATTTCATGCGTTAAATAATGTAGGTATTACATTCCGTAAAGGTTTCCTACGTTCGACATTCACTGAATTGGCTGAAAGTTTGACGATGATAACTCTACTTTGCTGGATAGATATACGTCTTTCTGTAAAAGATCAATTTTTCTCTTGTTTACTAGCAAATTTTTGTTATTAAAGGAAAACGACATTATTCAGTAAATGTCTGTACATTGCAAGAGAATCGTAAATAAACTGACCTGTAAAGCCCAGAATTGTTAGCGAACTAAATGAACACAAATGTGGTATAAATTTTTAGTTATTGCAGATTATTAAGTCACTACATACGCTATTGCAAAAATATTGTTGCCAATCAGTGTACACGTTAGTATTCGCACTCATTCGATATCGTACTGAGGAGTGTCACTCGCCGGCCGCTTGGAGCGCTGCTATTGCTGTGAGTACAAAAACGAGACGTAATGTCACGACTGTTTTTCAGACTGTGGTTTCGACGCCTACATGTGAACAGAAAGGGCTAGTCGTGGCAGGTGAGACTCAGGACAGGCATAGTACGCCAGGGGCGCTGCAGTCGACTACTTGGGTCCGAGTACTGGATTAAGACAAGAAAGTCGTTGGTATAAAAGGAGCCTTAGACGTCCGGGAATGCAGCAGAGCGCGGTGGCCGCGTGACTCGCCGAGTGTATATAGCGAGGGCAGAGTGGAGGAGAGGAGAGGAGAGGAGGGAGCAGGCGAACCGGCAACGCGCCGCGGATTTAATTACTGGCCGCCACGTCTGGCGCCGCGACGTCTCAATTACTCGCCGCGTCCGGATTTATGTTTGCCTAAGAGAATTAGATTATTTCCCGTCCGCGTGTAAAACAGCCATTATGTTTTCGTGCGAGCATGAGTTACGAGGCGGGCGCGCGGCTCTCCATTTACGCGGACGCCGTCGGCGCGCCGATAAACGCGCCCCGTGGCCTCGGTGGGCCGGGGGTGGCGGCGGCGCCGGCGCTGGCGATGGTGCCGGTGCTGAGCGTCGCTGACCTTTGTCTGCCGGCCGGCATCTCGGCGCCCGATGAGTTACGACTGTTGATTTCCTCGGCCCCCTCCGGTGGGGCAGCGAGCGGCGAGCAGCCGGACCCGGCCAGCGTGTGCTTAATAATTTCTGAGCGCCGTCGTAAATCAGCCCGTGTGGGCGGTAGGGGCCCGGGCGGCTGGGCCTTCGACGCCCCGGTCGGCCGCTGCGGGGGCGTCGTTCTCGTCACCGTCGCGGGACGCAGCGGCGGCCGCTTAACGAATAAATAAATAACAGCTGTCCCCCCGCGCGAACCAGGCGCCATTCGCAGTCGCTCCAATGACAACGCGCCCGACCGTTCGTGAGTTACGGCGCTGTAACCCGCATTATTGCAGCGCACGATCCGCTGTAGGTACTTGGCTCTGAGATAGTTAGCCGCGGTGAAGCTCCGTTAGCCATAAAATTATACTAGGAGTTCAGTCTCTTCAGTCCACTTCGTATCCTGGGGTTTACGCCAAAATGACCTCCTTAGAGTTTCCATTAATATTTTTCTGTTCTTGGGGGCGCGCTATAATGAAAAGAGACTTCTCAGCTGCGGTTGAAATCAGTCCTTACGTACATCATACTCCGCAAGCCATCTAACGATGTGTGGCGGAGGATATTTCTGGTACCAATAACTGATTCCCCCTTCCTGTTCCACTCGCGAATGCCGCGTGGGAAGGATGATTGTTGGTAAGCATCTCCATAGCTCTAAATTATCGAATTTTCTCGTCGTGATCATTTCGCGAGGTGTATGTGGGAGCAAGTAATGTGTCGCCTCACTCTTCCCGGGAAGTTCACTCTCCAAATTTCGATAGTAAACCTCTCCGTGATCCTCAACGCCTCTCTTGTAGAACCTACCACCAATGTTTGTTGAGCACCTCTGTAACGCTCCCGCGCCGACTAAACAGACCCATCCCAAACGTGCTACTCTGTTTAACATCTTCTCTATCCCTTGCATCACTCCTACCTGGCAAGAGTCTCACATTGATGAGGAGTGCTCCAGAAACGGTCGAAAAAGCGCCTTGTAAGCCACTTCCTTAAGATTCTCCTTATGAAACTCAGGCTGCCATCTGCTTTACTAACGTTTGTTTTATGTGTGCACTCCACTTAAGGTCGCTCTGGATAGTTACTCCTATACATTTTACGGTAGATTCTGTTTCCAGCAATTCGTCATCAGTAGTGCGTAGTAGTGGACTTTCAGGGTCAACAGCCAGAATCTGCAAAATTCGTAAATCCTCTGCAGGTCTTTTTCAAATCTATATTATCTTCTGGCGTTGCTACTTTCTTATGTACAAGTGCATCACCTGCGAACATCCTTAAGACGCTTCTACAGCTTTTATCAGTGGCTATTCACACGAACCCCGTAACTATTACCCGCTAATCAACACTTGTACCACACACCTTGCTCACAACTATTATTGCCGCCAGTACATGATCTCTGCAACTAGCACGAGACTTGTCATTTACTCGTAACCTCTCTCTGCAACACATCAGTAGTCCATTTTGTCGAACTTCAGCGACGATAATCTTAAGAGTACTATTGTTTTTTACCACAATATCGACAGAAATACAGTAAACAAAAGGAAGATGACGGACACATATTAAAAGAAAAGAAAGAATACATTAACGAGCTCCAGTTCCAATAACCTTATTCAGAATGTACTTTTAAACTAACAATAACATCCAAGTTTCCGCCGAAACACTTTTCAAAACGTGCATATTGTACACTTCATCATTCCAGAATTTTCCGGATGAACACACGTCTTTCTGTGGTTTTCTTTTCCGTTTTTCGTACAAGAGCAGAGTTGACGCTGTTTATCTGATTAGAAGAGACTGCTCTTTTCAAGTTATGCATAAAAAATGTATGTATTAGCTGTATGCCGATTCATGCACAGAATTAAAATGAGAAAGAAACGCCTTGCACGCATGTGTCGTTTTTCAAAGTACAGACTTCCAGACTGACTAAATGCAAAGTGATAAAAATGCATTCTCCTCTTACTTATAATTTTCTGTGACGTAGTCAGCGAACTGCGCAGGTAACAGATCTTCTGGCATGATTCTCATTAGACCACAAAACACGTCTCATACTTCTTCAGGTTTCAAATGAGTTACAGAGAATCACACACCTCCTTTTCTCACACTGGGTCTTCTTTCATTTACAATGCATTTGATATCCAATTCTTCCTGCGTACCTCCTATACTGAAGATGAATCACGAGTGTGATTTCCCACGCGCCCAGCCAAAATATCATCACTTCTTACCGTAAAAATTTTGGCATTTCAGTTCTTGTAGTTCGATCATCTCCAACCTTGTTCACCTACAGATTTCATGTTCCTAAAATATCTGAATGTAACTTTTGTATTAAGTAAGAGTGTCTGGCCACTTTCAGACGCATTAACTTTACACTGTTGTCCATTTTCACTATCACTATTCGAAATGTCTAACAGCACTTCTCGGTAATTTACTCGATTCAACACTACTATGGACATATATGTCGCCAGCTACAAGCTTCCTGGCCCTAAGGTGACGTTTCCGAACGCAGTTATTAGGCGGAGAAGGCGCCCTTCTACGTGAAGGGCAAGCTGAGGAATTGGAGTACGGAGATTAGTGGATCGTGCATCATACTTTCTTCAATGCGAAACTGATGCCTGCCTATCGGTGTGACTGCTTGTTGGAGTATCGCTACAGAACATTTCCCGTAGCTGAAGTTACGCAATGCACTGAATTGCTCGACCTGTAGGTTGTCAGTTTCAAAGTTAGCGCTGACAAAATAATCATTATTAATCATTTGACCGTTAGCACAGACGAGGCAGCGGCGTACAATTTCTGATGACCAGATTGTGCAGCAAAGTTAAATTTTAAACGCCTCCTTAAAGTCTTACGGAGTAATGGCATGTGGAATTTTTGATGGTGCCTTGTCCTTTGCACGTTGCTTCGCGTTAACAACTCACAAGATTTCCCCGAATGTGCTGTGTTAGTAATGGTTCTCGCTGTGCAGTTGCCTTTCAGCAAGCAGAGCAGGAAGCATCTAGTGTTTTACTGGGCAAGGTTGTGATACGCCTTCTGCTTCCTCCGCAGCATGGCCTCTCTCATCCAATTAGAAAGAAGGGAGGAAAGGGGAGCCTTACAATTACTGCACATTTCTGCTCTCGCTGTTTAAAATCAGTTCGTAAAGAAAAGCCAGACCTGAGATTCTTCTAATTGCTGTACAGCATGACGGAAACACTTTAAGAATAAATAAACTCTTACGCTAACGAGTTATGCGAGGAGGAGGATAAATCCGAGGCAGTGCATTCATGAAAAGTAAGTACTGATACTTGTAACATAGCACCGGACCTTAAAGTTCAGACTATTGAGAAACTTTTCTCATCTCTAGCAGAAGTAAAATATTTCTCTAAAGAGCCTTTGTAAATGCACTTACATTTTTCCACTTAAACATTTTGTTGTGGACTATAAGCAGCTTGAGGACACATTGAGACATTTATTAATACAAATTCAGTGCATTTCATTGTAATGACCCTAAAAATATGCGTACAAGTCTTATCGTTCCTATGCAACACGAAACACCGTTGGTAGCATAGTTGGCATAATTTGTTGCACAGCTGCAAAAGTGCATATTTTCAGTTGTTGAACATTAGTGATTTTCACGAGATGCACCTCGGTCTCGATAGACCCCAGATGAAAAGTTGTGTGGTGTTAAATCGGTCGATCAGGAAGTTCATGGCCTCGACGATTCACGGACAATTTATCTCCCAGGATCACCAGCACTCAGGTATCCCTGGACAATTATGCAAATATGTGGAATTGTTCCATCTTGATGGCAAACGATAGTATCCAAAACGTCATCCTCAAGCAAATGTGCATCCAAAAACTGTCCCAGAAGGTGAAGACAGGTGCTACCAGTTACTGTTTTCTCAGCAATTTTGAATGGTTCATACGCTTTTGATCTTGTAATTCACATCCACATATTTACTTTTGGAGTGTTCCGTTTCCGTTTCTGTAATGAATTTGGCTGTTTATTTGCTCAAATGCTGCAGTTGTGTCTGTTCGCAAGTCCACAGATGTGAAATGTTGCCTCGTCGAACACAGAATGGGCTGCATTAAATTTGCATTTATAAAGGCATAAGCCGTTTTACACAGCATGTCCGGCAGCATAGTTCTCAACTTCGTCTACATCTACATGGATATTCTGCAAATCACACTTAAATGCCTGGCAGAAGATTCATCGAACCACCTTCACAATAATTCTCTGTTATTCCACTCTCGAATTGGGAGCGGAGAAAACGAATGCCTATATCTATCCGTGCGAACTCTGATTTCCCTTCGTTTATTACGATGATCGTTTCTCCCAACGTATGTCGGCGTCAACAAAGTATTTTCGCATCCGGCAGAGAAAGTTGGTGATTGAAATTTCGTGAGATGATCCCTTTGTTTGAACGATGTCCACTCCAAATCCCGTATCATGTCCGTGACAGTCTCTCCCCTATATCTCCATAATACAAAACGTGCTACCTTTCTATGTACCCTCTGGATATGCTCCGACAGTCCTATCTGGCAAGGACACCCCGCTCCTCCTCCCCCCCCCCCCCCTCCCCGCGCAGCAGTACTCCAAGAGAGACGGACAAGCTTAGTGTAGGTAGACTCTTTAGAAGAACTGTTGCAGCTTCAAAATGTTCTGGCAATAAACCGCAGCCTCTGGTTCGCCTTCCCCACAACGTTTTCTATGTGTCCTTTCCAATTTAAGTTGTACGTAATTTTAATTCCTACGTATTTAGCGAATTTTCGGGTTTCAGATTTGACTGAGTTATCAAGTAAGCTAAATTTAACGGATTCCTCTTAGCACTCATGTGGATGACATTACACTTTTCATGGTCAATCTTTAAGTTTGTGAACAATTTGAATATGGTAGTCATGAATCATCAGTCAGAAATGCAGTGTTTTCAACACAATCGTATGTATGTAATACCAAGTTCCCTGCTTAGTCTTGTGAGTTATGCTGAGGAGCTGTGAGTAATCGCTTCCTGAATCCTCTACAGTCGGCCTTCCCGAACGCCGTTCTTCAATAACACAACCAGTTCGCTTGAATTTAATGACCATGTCCTGAAAGGAACGTCTGATAGGAGCTGGTTTGTGAAATTTACGCTTGGAAGTGTTCCGCGACTCCTCATATAACATTACATGCAGTCGATCAGAATAAAAGGTATTCTTTCATCTACTGTGTACATTCTTTTACAATAAAGCTTGCTGGCAGATTAAAACCGTGTGCCGGACCGAGACTCGAACTCGGGACCTTTGCCTTTCGCGGGCAAGTGCTCTACCAAATGAGCTACCCAAGCACGACTCACGCCCCGTCCTCACAGTTTTACCTCTGCCAGGTCCCGAGTTCGAGTCTCGGTCCGGCACACAGTTTTAATCTGCCCAAAAGCTTCATATCAGCGCACACTCCGCTGGAGAGTGAAAATCTCATTCTGGATTCTTTTACAATACCTGCAAAAAAATTAAAAACTTTAACATTGTTACAGAAGCAGCAAGGGACTTTATAAAAACTCTGCATTTTTGTTATATTACCCCTATTTGCTTTTTATACTTCCCATCGTGCATGTCGAAATCTTACCTGTGACCTTTCCTGATGCCACCATATTGCTTATTCTAAGAGGGAGAGGGGCAGGTTGACGATTCAGTGTGACTTCGATATGTCCAAATTCTAGAATGCGAATTACAGGGCCCTGTATCGTGTTTCTGGAGTAGGTGTTAACCGAACCTATCATTGACTCATGTGGCTTTAGGTATCAGCCCAAAAACATAAACCCACGCTGGACCGTCGTTAATCCTGTGGGCGGATTCGATGTGAATCTGGTTCGCATTCCTATAGCACACGCAGACGCTCCACGTGTAACGCTATACGAGCGGGTGAAGCGATAAAACTTTTATCCGACCATTTGAATATTCGTGCATCCAGCGCCTGCAGAGTTCGTAATCGAGTGCGTAAACGGCGGGCAGGCAAGCTGCAGGCGGCTGCGATTTGTCGCCGCATTTGTGTAAATCTGTGGCCGGCATTCCAGGAGAAGTAGAAAGGAACCTGTCGGGCAGCGCGAGCTTAGAAAGGAAAACAAACCAGTTTGCGGGATTCTGAGGTCAGCGGCTGTCTGGCTGCTCGGCTGCCCGGCCGGAATCTTTTGCATCGCAGCGGCGGCGCTCCCGGTCGCGTCGCCAGCCGCACCAGCTGCTGCCTCAAAAGCTGCCACAGCTGGTGCTGTGTTTTCACTGAGATGCAGAAACTGCTTCCGGTCTCGTGTTGACGTGCCACGGTACCTCACTCCGAAGACAAGTCGGTGGCATCGCTCAAGCCTCGTGGCGTCATTAGTTTGTTTCGTACCAACATACATAGGAGTATTTGCACTCAAAAACCGTTCAAAACTATGTTATGCTTTTTTTCGCAATGATGTCAAATGAAATACATTATTTGACGTTAATTAAATGTTTATTTATGAAATGAACAAACCTGACATGCAAACTATTACGAGATATATCTCTATTCAGTGTCACACTGTAGGTCATCGTCCTCTTCGTCATCTTTGCTTCCTCTGTAGTCTCCTCGCTATTTTTTTCATATGGGAGGTAAAGACGGTTAGCTTTTGACCATTACACTGATGGCCTCTTGCAAAAATGGGACACTTTTCGTATGATGCCTTGGTCTGCTACAACTTATATACTGTCTGAATGTAGTAATAATCTGTGTAGTACATCTCTGCTGAATAACACGCGAAAATTTACGAGCAAAATTTATTCTGCATTGTCATTTGGGTTTGTTACGGGCCTCAGCAGCTTCCTCCGATAGTTGTCCGATAGTCAGAATTGCTTTAGACATGATTTCGGTACCATGCACTAAAACTATGCGAAGATTGGAGACATAGAATACCAGCCATACAAATCTGCATCAATTTTTCCAGTTTCAGGAGCAAAAGCATCAGATTTCGTAGTATCAGTACTGTTGCCATTCTAAATCATTTCCAGGGTTGCTTTCATCATTCACTTAAATCTACACTGAGGGCAGTGATTCGAGAACAGCATTCCGGGTCGGCAAAAAAATCTTCTGCATGAGTTGCTGTCATTTATATTCCCCCACCCAACAGAAAACATTACAATCCCAAGACTCTGAGATAACAAAAACACCCATAGAAATACTGTCTGTAACGTACAATTTAAACAATAAAACAATTATCGTACGATATAAAGTACTTGTACATACCTTTCATTTCCATATGCAGTAAGTGTTATTATATAAACTTATCCACAAAAGAGAGAGAAACAAGCATAACAAACAAGAGCGCACGGACAAGCACATGTATTTTTCGCTACGCTGGTTTCTGACGGACTTTGTCACAGGTAGCGTGAGCGTAGTGGAAAGTTCTGGACGATAGACGGCCAGGTTATCGATCTTGAAGAATAACATATCCAAAGAATTCTAAAGTAACTTGGCGATTTTGATTCTTGACTGATTTTACAATGCATTGTGCATCCAAAGCAGAAGCCAAGACTTGAGGCGCTGTTATGTCATTAGAAAGCGAAAAGCGCATGCAGTATCAACACCTGAAATGCTTGGTTACTGAATTATGAAACTGTTGACGCTTGAAAGTTCAAGACCATTGCCCGATAACTTGGATGACATTCCAAGGTCGGTTGAGGCACGTAATTCAAACAATGTGACACTCCTACACATTTCCGTTGGCATATCCGAGAGTTGGGTAATTCACGTTAATATCAGGTCGATAGATAACGCAATACTTTCCAGTAGTGAATAATAATAAAACATTTCTTTCTAGAGCAGTCGTGGAAGCATATCAAACCGTTCAGGTGTATTCTCATGTGTTCGGAACTCATTGCAGTGCCAAATATTATATTCTCATTTTTGTGAGATGTTTTGAATCATTAGTAGGATTTCCAGTCTTGACATAAGCTTTTCTTCTTACTTTTATACGAGGGGATCGATCCACAACCGTTGTCCACCATATCTAGTACATCTTTTCCTTGATCAGCAAGATATTCATGTACGAAGTCCCAGCAACAAGGATATGAACATTATTAGAATAAACAATTGCAACAGAAAACTCGTAAAATTACAAGCAAATTTTCACTTACAGACAACCAATGCAGTGAACAAGAAAGTAGTACATGACCAAACAAATATAAGCAACAGTTCACTGATCATGTTAGCCACTAAAACAATAACAGACTAACGTGTAGAACATAATAATTTAAAGCTATTCTTCCGGATATACGCATAATATTTTGACAACCGACCTATCCGTCTTCTTCAGGTGCTGCGAGTTTCACATATATAGTTACATAGATGGACTACATCCTCAAGAAATTAATAACAATAATAATAATGTGACGATATAAAAAACAAAATAACTAACACCGTCCGAAACAGGCCTCGAAAACCCAACGGCACCGACCGACCGCCGTGTCATCCTCAGACCTTAGGTGTCACCGGATGCGGATACGGAGGGGCATGTGGTCAGTACACTGCTCTCCCCACCGTTGTCAGTTTTTGAGACCGGTGTCACTGCTTCTCAATGAAGTAGCTCCTCAATTGGCCTCACAAGGGCCGAGTGCAACCCCCTTGCCAACAACACTCGCCAGACCTGGACGGTGACCCATCCAAATGCTAGCCGAGCCCGACGGCGCTTCAATTCGGCGATCTGAGGGAACCAGTGTTACCACTGCGGCAAGGCCGTTAGCAATACGAGATGGCTGGGTGTTGTGTGATGTCCTTAGGTTAGTTAGGTTTAAGTAGTTCTAAGTTCTAGGGGACTGATGACCATAGATGTTAAGTCCCATAGTGCTCAGAGCCATTTGAACCATTTTTAGCAATACGAAGATATAGTTACAAATAAACTAACTTTAAATAATGCGCAAACATAAAGAAACCGTTAGTTTCGGCGTGTTAAGGGATTTATTCCCTTTATAACGGACTGTCTGAGGGTTTCACTCATATTTTTATTTATTTTATCACAACACATATGGTTTCTGTTGTTATGATACATAGACCTTATGCGTTGTGATAAAGGAAGTAAAAATGCATGTCAAACCGTCTCAGCTTCCGTTATGAAGAAAATATGTGCCTTCACACATCTTAAACAACGGGAATAGAGGCTAGCAGAACCAAAAAGGCTGTTAGAAAACGTGAGGAATTTACAAATCTACCAACATAAATGCACCTTCTTAGCACCATGTAATAGCGGAAAATAAAAATATCCCACTGAGTATGGCACAATAAGTGCTGGGACATATTTGGGAAAAAGTAAAACAAACAATCGACTAATGTCTTGCCGTAAGGCGGAATATCTCACCAGTTTTTTAGGCAATTTCGCCTCCTGCAATGTTCTTCACACAGATTTCTTTCTTTGCCACTTCTTTTTATTATGTCTCCATTACGCCCCTAAATATCACATTTAGCTTTTTACGGTCTCTTCGAAGAACCACATTTGCAATACTCCCAGTTTGTTCTTCTCTAATTTATCCACAGTTCACCTTTCATCACAGTATGATACTGTGATCCAGGCATAATATTTCAGGAAATTTTGATAACAGTAGACCTCTACAGGTAAAAACTTTTCTCAGCCCCACCTTACGCCTGCGTTTAATCTTTCGCCTGCTAATGTTATTCTGCGTAATACTGATTCTCACAGAGCATTTGTTTTCATACGTCTAAAGTGAAATAATCCTCTACTACGTTTCCTATTTCTCTTTAGAGCTTTTGTATTCATGTACGTATTCTTAACTCTGACGGTGTGTTACATACATTGCCTTTGCCTTTCAGCTAATATTCTGTGCTTTAGGCTAGATGGGCTAATGTTAACTTCGGTATTTGTTCTCTCTTCACTTTTATTCGTAATTCTGCATGTTTTTATAGTTTCGTGTGCGCTTCTTCTACACGGAAGTCGAACAGTGACAACATGTCACGCTTTTAACACACTCCTTGAGACGAATGGTTTGTTTTTATGTTCCCACTGTCATTAGTCATTATTCATATATTTTTATTTATTGATTGATCCACTTACTCTGTGGCAGGATGAAGAAAATTAGCTTCCCGGTTACACCTAACATCTGCACGTTTTACGTACATTCATTAATGCACACATGTTATGAGAAGTCTTATATCTAATGTTGAATCCTACACTGGGAAATAAATAAAGGAAACTGCAATAACTGTAACAGGAAAAACATAGTTTAAATCCGTTCGTGAAACTGTAATAACACAGAAAAATTACAGACAGTTTTAAACTGTGGGCTCTGGCAGTAATGCACATGTGAAATGGTAGGGAGATGGAAAGAAATATGAAGCTGATGGAACGCAAATAATGAAGATAGGGCAAGAGTAAGAGGCACTAGTGTCTGACAAAAATGAAGACATTGCTTTTCTATAAGAGAGAGGAGAGAAGAGACAGAGAGAAAGAGATTGGGGGGGGGGCGGGGGGGGGGGGGCATACAGCCGTATGTTTTTTTTTTTGGGGGACATTTTAAGAGGTTGACAAAAAAAGTGCTTCAGCTTTCTTTAAATGCAACAGGGCAGAGTGAAAGATAGCTTGTTCCGCAGAAAGACAGCAGCAATAGAGTGGGATTTTGTGAATGTTTTAATTTTTTTAGTATACTGGATAGGGGATTCGTTAGGTTGCAATTATAACTAGACGATGCTGGGTAGTGGGGAGTATGTACACTGTGAAGCTGATGAACTAGACATATTTACAGCTCTGCACAGATGCTTTTCGCATAAAGGCTGTGTGGGTGTATTTGCGGATATCCACAATAATAATTATATTGTAGTTAAAAGTTCAAGGACGGTGCCAAAATTTTCCCCAATTTCCATTATAAACAAATGAATGAAGTTTGATATAAAATTACTAAACCCATCAACGTTTCTCTTATACACATTGTCAATAAAAATGTGCAAGGCTTATTCCTTTGAAAAGCAGCACATTAAAGGGATTTTTCATTATGATGTATTAATGAATATTTTATAAATGAAATTTATGACTAACATTTAACAGTACACAAGATGCGACGGCAACTATTACCATGACTTCACATAACTTTCCCAGCGTTACGGAAATCTTCCAAGAAATTTTCACAAAATACGTTTCAGTAAATTCTTCATTTGCGTTTCCCAGTGTTGCGGAAATGTTTTCAAGAAAACTTCACAAAAGCCGTTTCAGTAAATTCTTCATTTGTGTTTCAGTAAATAAGACAGGAAGTTGTGACGTACGGAAACTGTAATGAAACGTGAATATCTATGTTGTGTGGAAAAGTGATGATGATCTGCTTGCAATTTCGTAGTCCAAGGAATGTAATTTACGAGATCCGACCTCAGCAAATGAATACTTAGGGCAGGTGCAAGTCTACCGTCAGAGATAAGTAGATGTGTATGCAGATGCGGGTATGAAATTTGCAATTGCAATCCGGACATCGACAGCATTTCTCTTGTCCATGCAGAACTCTACACGTAGCGTCTGGTAGTAACGCAACTTGGTGGCCGTAACCAACCTACCTGAACGTACAGAGCGCTGACATGGTCAAAAAGACGGATGTTGCAGATGTAATGCACACAAGCATTCGAAATTAGTTCTAATCGTCTAGAGAAGCGTCTCTTAAACTGTGTTCCACGGAACTCCTGGGTTTCGTGGGGTTCAATAAATGGTTCCGCAAAACTTGTGGCGTTCAACAAATATTCCACAATACTTTCTTAAAACTTTCAAGAAAGTAACTTTAAGAAATTATGAAATTAATATGCCTAAAAAATTTAAAAAAAGATCACATAGCAACAAACCCTCACTTGCACTTACTAATTTGGGTAGTCGGTACGAGTGCGACACGGAGGCTGTATTATCAGCCTTGGAGAGGGCAAACTCAACCAGAACTGCTCACGACGTAATTGTAGAAAGGCACTGAAACCGCCTTCTCCGACCGTCTCACGGAGCATCCGCATGCATATCAGACCGTATCTGATTGCCGTTTGTCGTCAGAGAGGTGATACGCCTTACGCTTTCTAACCTTAATGTACAGGGTGTTAAAGAAAAGCCAAATAATCCTAGTGCTTGGTCAAAACTAGAAGCAAAGTTCCTGCGGACGAAAACCTGTTGAGGTATGGACTACTTTGTTCTCTCATTTGCATCTGTTTATTACGTAGTAGACTCTATAGGCAGAGCTGTATGTGGTAAACACGCATACTGATAGATCCTTCAGCCGTTCTTCGCAGTGAATCACGTACAAATAAACCCGGCTCCTTTCGCATTGCATCACATGCATTTGTCACAAACTACAGTAACGACTGCATATTGTCAACGGATTGGACAAACACCAATGCTCTTAAATGTCCCCATGGCCAGAAATCTAACGGATTCAGGTCCGATCGATGAACAGGGACGCCATACGGCGACACTACCTCGATCAATCCATCGCCCACGAAACGTTGCGGTGAGGTACTGCCATAAGATCTGTAGAAAAGTGGTAGTACCTCGTCTTATGTAAGCAGTAGTTCTGTCTTTCTGCAAGGATAACGTTCTCTAATAGTGCTGGTAATACGTCGCCTAGAAATCGATGACACACGGCACCTATTAACTACCTGCTGAAGTGTATAGCCCAATGAGTCTGTCATCGACAATTCCTGTACATATACTGGCACTGAAGCAATCCTGATGCCTCATCCCCATGACTACTTGAGGATTTGCATTTGCTCACACGTGCATATTGTCATAACTGAGTAAGTGAGCTCTTGTACATCTTCTATTTTCGACCAATACGTGGGAAAATACTATTTAAAAAAAACACTGTATGTACAGGGTTATTCAGCTGTCCCTACCGATCCATTTTATGCAACCTTCACTGCGGCTGTATCAGGAAGGGTATCTAGACGGGCGATAGCCATGTAGTCGATGTAAGTTCCGTCTCAGAACCGTGGGCGGCTGTTAGGAAACGGAATCGTACAGCAAAAAATACAGGTGAAGATTGGCCATCAGTTACATGGTTTTTTTGGACCAAGATAGATCTTAATTCTGCCGTACATATCCAAGTGTCTCCAGTCTTTCTTTGTGTCATTAGCGGTGTAGTCATACAGATTTTGGATGTCTTTGCAAGTGTTTTTCCTTTATAGTACTTAATCTTTCGTCAATGGTTCAGAAACATTGCCTTATAAATTGTGTTTCACCATTGGACACAACGAAATTAATAGGAGTTATCAAAATGGGAAGTGCGGAAATAACAATTTTCCGGTATATAACCAAGTACAAAGATTAATGACAGGATGATTCAGCAGTCCCTACAGATGTCAGTTTATGCTACCCCATATGACAGAACAACGTTGTCGTCCAATTCGCTCTGGAAATGTGAAACAAATTCTCAAAATGTCGCAGAATAACGTCAAGTATACGAGGGCATCTTAGACCTACTCTACAAATTTTGTTTATGAAACTGCTTTAGCACATTAACGCGCCAAGTCATACATTAATCTTTTCGTTGGGATATATACTGGAATGTTGTTACTTCCATATTTCCAATTTTCATGTCTCCTATTAATTTCGTTGTTTCTGATGATGAAAGACACTTTAGAAGGCTTCCTTTCTGAAACGTTTACGAAAAATTAAGTGCTATAAACGGAATAAACTGAAACAGAGACATCGAAAACCTGTATGACTACACCGCTAATTACGCAAAAAAGACTGGAGACACTTGGGTTTAGTATGGCAGAAGCAAGGTATTTATTGGTTCAGAAATACTGTTCAACTCATGGCCAGCCTTCACTTGTTTTTTTCATGGTATGGTTCCGTTTGCTAACAGTCGCCCAAAGCTCTGAGAGGGAACTTATATATCGATTATGTGGCTGTCGCCTGTATGGATATCGTTCCTGATACAGACGTAGTGCGGGTTGCATAAAAAGGAACGGTAGGGGCAGCTGGATTACCCTTTATAAGTGTACATTTGTTATAGATTCTACAGCTCTTTTCCTGGTTTGATAAAATCTTTAACACGTATAATGGATGAGTGTCTGTATGCTTCCTATACAAATCTACAGTTCTATTCCTAGGCTGATAAAGTTTTGTGCACTTCAAAAATGGTTCTAATGGCTCTGAGCACTACGGGACTTAACTGCTGAGGTCATCAGTCCCCTAGAACTTAGAACTACTTAAACTTAACTAACCTACGGACATCACACACATCCATGCCCGAGGCAGGATTCGAACCTGCGACCGTAGCGGTCGCGCGGTTCCAGACTGAAGCGCCTAGAACCGCTCGGCCACCCTGTCCGGCTTGTGCACTTCTTTTTGAAAATAAATTCGTTTATAGAACACTGCATGAATAACATTCTGTAGAAATGAATGAGAGGGTCTCCGATAAAATTAGACATTAATGAGGGTTTCACTTATCGAAAAGATTAAGAAATGTCCATTATAATTATCGGGACTGTTATGCCGTGGTCGGTTGATGAATTCTGTGGTGATTCCCATCGTTTCGTCTCCGACTGCGGGAGACATCTTCAAGGGGGTCCGTAGCTTGATGGAAGGTCCAACACACACACTGGCTCGCTACTGACTGCCGCTAAATTCCGTGTCCGCGCGCCCCCGCACAGCGGCGTGACGTCACGTGTTTGGAAAACTTCAGTGCAGTTGGCCGCTGCCCGTCACAGTCGATCGCCGTTGCCATCACCCAGTAGTGGACGAGTGGTACACATCTTCTTTAACACCGGCATCCATATACCGTTTAATCTGACGCCCTCCTCCTTTCGGTTGAAATTATTTGGGTGTTTAGCGATTTCGATTGCCTCCCTGTAGAGCCTTTCGTAGTATCCGCTCGTGGCCGCTAGTACTTGCGTCTCCTCGAAACGAATATTGTGGTTCCCTGGCTGGAAAGCATGCTCCGCAACAGCGCGCGGACACGGAATTTAGCGGCAGTCAGTAGCGAGCCAGTGTGTGTGTTGGACCTTCCATCAAGCTACGGACCCCCTTGAAGATGTCTCCCGCAGTCGGAGACGAAACGTTGGGAATAACCACAGAATTCATCAACCGACCACGGCATAACAGCCCGGATAATTATAATGGACATGATATTTCCGGCCGTGAAAGTTTACATTTTAGTATCAGATTAAGAAATGCTGGTCTAGAATTTTCACTACTAGTGGCCGTGTTGGATTACATAGCAACAGTGGAGATTTGGCGAAACAAGTGATTAGACCAGTTAACACTGCACGTCTCCTAGAAAGGATTTCCCCTAGGAAGGGCACGAAGGACGATGTGAGGGCCAGACGGCGCGGCGCGGCGGAAGTGGCGTTCCGGATGCGGAGAGCGTGCTGCAGCCGCCGGCTACGGACCGGGCCCGCTAGGCTCCCACAGGCCGGCAAGGGGAGGAGGGGCGAGGCGATAGCGGCGGGGCGCGCTCGTCAGCGCGGAAAGCCGCCCGCCAGATCTGCCCGCCGATATATTTATTGGCGATGCACACACGCGCCTACATATTTCAAGGAGGTGTCTGTCGGGAAAAATCGAGGCCGGCCATCGCTTCTTAATCGCGCGGCACGAAGCGCGCCCCGCGCGGCCTGGCGGCCGTGATTTAGTGGACGGCGGGAGATACGCCGCACCGGCCCGAGCCGAGCGCATCCGCCGGCCGAGAAATTAAAAGTCGTGCCTCAATAAATAACTGGCAAAACAAACAGAACATAAATACGGCGCCGCGGGGGCGTGCGCGGCGATGACACGGGCCCGGGCGGAGGCAGAGGCAGGGGAACAGGCAGAGAGCGAGAGGCGCCCACCTGCTCGCTGGCCGCTGGCCGCGCTCCCACACCGGAGCCGGCGCTGCTCCAGCGTGCACTGTGCCTTACCCAGCAGTGGGCGGGCGCGTTAGCGCGAGGACCAGCACTACACCACGGGGTGAGGACTCTGCCGAGGAACGTAGCTCTGGCAGGTTCCTTCTGTGTTTTCCAACACTCAGGATAGTTTCAGTACTAATTTTCCAATCAGCTCTGTTTCTCACTTACTTTATTAGCAATCGATTTCGACGCCTCTCATGGCTTCATTTTCAGCCACCTAAATATCGATATAAACTAAAGTCCTGCCATCAAGCCGGCCGAAGTGGCCGTGCGGTTAAAGGCGCTGCAGTCTGGAACCGCAAGACCGCTACGGTCGCAGGTTCGAATCCTGCCTCGGGCATGGATGTTTGTGATGTCCTTAGGTTAGTTAGGTTTAACTAGTTCTAAGTTCTAGGGGACTAATGACCTCAGCAGTTGAGTCCCATAGTGCTCAGAGCCATTTGAACTGCCATCAATATGGCCAGTACAGTGCCAAGTACGGAGAAATAATAAACACGTATGTTTTACTAGTAACCATACAACAGGTGTAACAATAAATACGTATATGAATGTCTCACATTGTAAAATAGACTACGTAACAACAACTTAAAATACCTGACAAAAAATGTGAAACACCCAGGAGACATGGTCAGATGTTCACGCAACTTCGTATACGTACACGCAATCAGTGTGACTAGAGCTGCCGTTTCCTGGGACAGGTAGAACAGCCACCAGAGTGCATTAGCGTAGTTCGTGTTTTCTATTGTTCGCTGTGAAGGACACGGACATGACGTGTAGTCGTGTGAGAGGGTGTTTATGAGCACCTGACAGAGTTTCAAATGGGCCTCATAGTGGGTCCCTGTTTCGCCGTCTGGTCGATTCGGGCAGTATCCAGATTTGCAGGACATTCACAGATCCGATGTTGGACTGCATGGAAATGTGTGGGCAGACTTATTCATCGCCAAGATTCCGAGCGACTGTGTCTGATCAACACAAGATAAGATCTGATCAACACAAGATAAGATGTGCACCAAGCACATCTGCGTCTGACACCTGAGAATAAGTAATCGACTCCTTGCAAATTTCCGTGTCATCAAGCACCATTCTTCGGGCAATCTGGCACCTCGACCAAGTAGTTACCGTCCCTTGCGCACGCTCTGTTAACACCACAACACAAACTTCTGCGTTTGGCGTGGTGCAGTGGACTGCTGAAGAACTGCGTCGCACTGTGTTCAACGGTAAATTGCGGTTTCGCACTTTCGCGGATGACCATCTTCAACGAGTATGTCAGCGACCTGGAGAGAGATCCCATTTTTCTCATGTTTTCGAGACCCATAGCGGTGTTACTCCTGGCGTCACTTTGTGGAAAATCATCGAGAATGACATCGGGTCACGGCTGGTAATAACTGAAGGAACTCTGACGACACAACGGAACGTTACGAACATCATAGTGCTCATGCGTCACTTCTGAAGTGACAGCTTCGTGGTGTAATTTTTCAACAGGACAATGCTCGTTCACACACGCCACATAACTCTATGATTTGTCTGCACCATTTTCAGGCATTCCTGTGGTCAGAAAGATCCCCACATCTGTCCACGATATAACATATGTGGGACCAGCTCGTATGTCAACTCCATCTCAGTATCAGTATCCACGGTATCAAAACCCAGTTACAACAGTTGTAGGAAGGTTTACATCAGGACACGATACAACGGCTTTATCGAATTAATGCATGCATCACCCTGGCGCGGGTGCAACGTTATAACCGGCCGCGGTGGCCGAGCGGTTCTAGGCGCTTCAATCCGGAACCGCGCGACTGCTACGGTCGCAAGTTCGAATCCTGCCTCGGGCGTGGATGTTTGTGATGTCCTTAGGTTAGTTAGGTTTAAGTATTTCTAAGTTCTAGGGGACTGATGACCTCAGATGTTAAGTCCCATAGTGCCCAGAGCCATTTGAACCCTTTTGCAACGTTATACTGGTATGTGGGCACACACTGTCAAGTTACTTGTACATTTTGCTTGATTTTGTAATCACTCAAATAACATCACAGACCCAATCAACCCGCGAAGTTTAAAATCTTTTCACTCTCCTCTTCACCCTTTTTTTTTTCTTTTGCCACGGCGTGTTTTCATGTCCTAATACGAAACTGGAGAAGAAGGAGCAGATCGAGATTTGGATGGGGATTCCCAGATCCTGCATTTTTCTTACAACTAAGAGAAACTTCCCGAAAACATTCACCTGAACCGAGAGATACGACATACTTTTAATTTAATTCTGGGACAATATGTCACAGACTAAAAATGGAAAGCCTAATGTAAGTAAAACTGTATTTACTTACGTGTTTATACAGAGTCAATGACTCGTTCGGCGTGGACGGTGTACCTACGTCTTCCCAACCAAATGTGGATTTCCTTTTGTTCCATTGAAGCCACATCACCGCCTCCGTGATCCCCACTTCTTTACAGTGCTCGGATTTGTTCATTCCCCTTTATTTCATTTTTTAGAGCCTTCAAGGTTTGCAAGCCTCTGCTCGAAGCTTTTATTTTAATTTAATTCTATTCTTATTTTTTAGGAGACCCGTTAAAACTAATGACTTAGGGACTTTGAATTTATGACAGGGTTTTCATTGGAAATTACGTCTCGGGTGAGTAGTACAATGTTTCTCTGGTGTTGTACTGTGATGTGGATTCTTTCCGAAGTAACATCGATCACTTCGATTAATGTGTTCATACTGAATTCTTCGTGCAAGACTTGTGTTCGGGTGTACGTAGGTGTTCTTAGTATCCGTCTTAGTACTTTATTCTGTACAATTTAAAGTTTGATGCGCTGCCCCGTGGTTTCTTAGCCAGTACTATCACCTTGTAGTGTCTTACTTTTAGCGGCACGCTTCATTCTTTGTTGATGAATAGGTACGTTAACTATTCGGCCATTCTAAAGGCTTTGTTTCTTTGTTCTTGCACGTGGCGACGAAAAAAATAGTTGGTTATCGATTGGAGTTCCGCGGTATTTAATTTTTGGGCTCCAGTGTCAATTCCTTTTGTTGATGTAAATTTTCTTGTAATTAGGGTCTCTTCTTCCTGAAATATATGCCTTCTATCTTCTCTGGATTGATTTCCATTTGCTTTCTTCTGTACCACGTCACCGTGAGGCAAACTGTGCTTGTTATCGTCTGATATATGTAAGCTGGCGTCTACTACTACTTGTGAAGAAAGCAGGAAATTAAAATGCTAGTATTACTTACAGTCAGTATAGACAAATGGATGGACTCAGAGTGTGAACGCTTCCCATTGAACTCAACTATACACGAAAGATAACATGATACAATATCATTGCTGTACTAATCGTTGTTTGTAGTTACGGTTGCAGTGGTAAAACATGCTAGATTGACAAAATGATTGTACTTGGAAGCGGTAAGATAAGAGGTGGCATCTGTATATCTTGTAGGGAATGGAACAACGTGTATTTGATTTTACGAGGGCATGCTGAAAAGTAATGCGTCCGAATGTTTATGTGACAACTCTTATAGCATTTTCAATCAAACAAACGTTATTAAAGTTCTTCATCTTTGATGTGTCGACAGATGTGCCGACACAGTGTGGTTTGAGGGGACCGCAACGCACGCTATAAGCTCACGAAGGATGGCGTGAGGTCTGAAATAGGATACGTAATGAATGCTATAAAGAAAAGTACGTAGCTTCTGGAATACTTAACTTTAATCCATCCTTGGTACATCTGGAGATTGTGGCGATACAAGTGAGACTCCATAGATACATGCAATGTTACTAATGGCGCCTTGCTAGGTCGTAGCCATTGACTTAGCTGAAGGCTATTCTAACTATCTGCTCTGCAAATGAGCGAGGCTTCCTCAGTGTGCATCGCTAGCTACGTCGTCCGTACAACTGGGGCGAGTGCTAGTACGTCTCTCGAGACCTGCCGTGTGGTGGCGCTCGGTCTGCTATCACTGAAAGTGGCGACACGCGGGTCCGACATGTACTAATGGACCACGGCCGATTTAAAGCTACCACCTAGCAAGTGTGGTGTCTGGCGGTGACACCACAATCTTTATTCTTCATGTCTACATGTTTATTTGTGAACACAGTCACCCTGCCCGACGAAAACATTTCTCCCAACGAGAGGCCAGCTTGTTGATACCGTCACTGTAGAATGTTTGTTGACGGAGCCACAACCTCTCCTCTGCTTGCAGCGCTTCATCACTATCAAAGTGAAGTCCGCAAATGTGTTCTTTAAGTTTTGGAAACAGATGAAAACCGGACGGGGCCATGTCGGGACTGTATGGTGGATGGTCGATGACAGTGAGCCCAGGGTGTCGGATTGTTGCAGATGCCGCAGCGGTCGTGTGTGACGTGGCATAGTCATGCTGAAGGAGAGGGTGCTCCATGTGTGGACGAACTCTTCGAATTCGAAAATCGATTACAGCACGCTATTTCCCATCCACCGACACAATGACGCTGTACAGCGCCAGGTTACCTGCTACTAATCGGACCCCTCTAGCAGCAGATTGCTGTAAATATGTAGACATGAAGAATAAATATGAAGAACTTAATAATGTTTCTTCTATTTAAAAACTTTAACAGTTCTCACATTAAAAATTCGGAGGCACTACTTTCAGAAAGCCCTCGCACTTTGTATTGATACGCAGGCACCGGAAGATGAAACCATAAAAGATTTCATAAGCGATTTGCAACTAAGTAAATGACAACTGAATGGGAAATTAATATGAAAACAGCCTGTGTGTTCCAAAACAAAAGAACGTACAGCTGAGGTCCCCATTATCGAGCCGGCCGGTGTGACCGAGCGGCTCTAGGCTCTTCAGTCTGGTACCGCACGACCGCTACGGTCGCAGATTCGAATCCTGCCTCGGGCATGGATGTGTGTGATGTTCTTAGGTTAGTTAGGTTTAAGTAGTTCTAAGTTCTAGGGGACTGGTGACTTCAGATGTGAAGTCCCATAGTGCTCAGAGCCATTTGAACCCATTATCGAGCGTCATGCAAGGAACAACAACTTTTCATATAATAAGAACTACAATAGGGCAAAACATGTCGACAGGGATATATCTGACATCACATCGAAACAGACACACACAGAAATCAATATTGCTACAGACACAGAACTAATGTTCCCTCCTCCCCCCCCCCCCCCCCCCCCCCCCCCCCACTACCTACACACACGTACAACTTGACTAAGAGAGATTAAACGGCGCCAGGGTAGCGTAGCCTTTTGGTCACTTTAAAAGTGTGAGAAGACATAAGTTATAGATATAATCACGCTCGTGTGTTTTGGGAAAATAAAAACGCTGAAAGTGTGAATAGTTTAACACTAACCTAGAATGAACGTACCGGATTGTGATAGATGTACTAATGTAGGCAGGACAATAACACACAGTAACATACTTCACTAACATCAACTGTAGAGAAGCGATAAAAAAGAAATAGACCGTGCTGCTCGGCGGCTCTGTCACATATATTCGTTGTTGCATATTAAGCCGACTATAAACGAACACTACTTGATTCATTATCATGTGTATTCAGATTTACACACACTGGAATTCACTATTATGAATCTCGGTGCTGTGTTTAACAGTTCATATGACAATGAAACGGTAAAGTTGATTCCGGAGTCGCCGTGGATCGGAAGAACGCCCAGTTTCAATACTAACATAGTTCGACACTGGACGTCCTTGTTAGTAAGGAATGAGTCGTGATCATTATTTTTGAAAATACACATGTCTTTTCAGTCTGTCGATCGCTCTTTCATATCTAAAGATTACCGGTTCCAGGGACTGTCGCTAATCTTCAGGTCACATTCGTTTTTACACACTAACTCACCTTACAAAACACTACCAGTTTTCCTGTCATATGAATGATGTTCAGGATATTGAAATTTATAATAGTGAATTCTGTGTAAAATTGAGTGCATATGCCAGTGAAACAAGTAGCGTTTCAGTACATACTGTATAATCACAAATTTTTTCTTCAGATGGGCTACAGTGTCTGAAACCGATAATCTTAAGATAATAAAACAGTGACAGACAGGCTGAGAATGAGTGTGTTTTCTAGTTATATGCTGATCCGCAATCATGAATGGTTGGCTTGAAGTGCTTCCGAGCCGTCTCTAAGCTGAAAACGATGGCGGGACTTCGGCTACACTAAACCATTCATACTATCTGTTTTTTTTTTGTTCTTTTTTTCTTCGATCTTCTTCAAAAACTGAAACTAAATTTCCTGTTACCGCTCTTTAGTACTAATTATATCTTATCAAAATAATTGGGAGTTTGTCCCTAATAATAAACCATGAAACCCAATGCTACGCTTCCTACTTGGCGGGTCACGACCAGGTGTGGGCTTGGTCGACGTACGTATAGGCTGACACAACAGTTAGAACGCATGTGGCTCGCGCGACCTGCGATAGAGGTTCAGACGATGGGTCCTAAGACGCAAGCGGCGGTGAATAAAAAAGGAAGTGACCAACTCTCAGAGGTGGCGTCATGTGTGCTGGCGGTGTGTAAGGAAATCGAAACATTGTCTGCCGTCACAGACAAAGGAGGTACCGCTGACCGCGGAGCCCTTTTGCGAGAGGCACAGATTCGCGCCGTTTCAGTCGGAGTCTCGCACTTCCTCCGCTCGATTTGTCAACGGGGGAAGTTCAAATACGTGGCTACAGCTGACCGCCTTCTGCTTCCGGCAAGAGTTATTAACACATTTGCAATCAAAAACCTCGAGAAACTTTCGTGTGCGTCTGTTGTTCAGAGGCATTTCACACAGAGAAATAGAAAAGTGATTAAAACTGTATTGATATATTTTGAACAGATCATCGAAATTCGTACAGTGGACTCTGTGTAAACTTGCATAGTTTTAGGTAGGAGATAATCTGAATTCGTGGTCGAAGAGGAAACAGCTGTTCGAACGATGTGAAAAGCTCTATTGATTGCGACAGAATTTGAAGTAGCTCTAATACTGTCATCTTTGGCTTGGAGAGCAGAAAGAATACCCCAGCGAGATACAGCAAACCCAAACCTTAAGAACAACAAATTGAACATATTTGTACATACAAAAAATTATTGAGTGAACAGTTATAATAAAAGCAGTTTTACTATTTTTGAAATCAAAGTTACGAATTACAGTCATTTTTGCTCGGAAGAAAACTACTTTTCAGTCGATTTTCGTTTTGACGAATATGAAAATAATTTATTTTCTATTTACAAAAGCAGTACTATTCTCAGAGAATACTGATTTATATTGCACGTAAAGCATACTGGAACCACTTGGTTTCTCCTAGTTTCCTAGGACAGTTCCAGAAAGAGACGTTCAGAGCGCGCTAGTTAGTTATCCAGCGCCTGAGTACAGCCCCCGTATGTTTCCACCGCTCAGCCCCTACAGCAGTATCGGAGATAACCAGAGAGAGCGCACTCCAACTTACTCGCCAGTTATATAGATGAAGTGGAAGATATCCTCTGACCAGTCAAGGAGGCGATTTGTTACAATAATAAAATGGAAGCTTTTGGCATCATTTTCGAAATGGCGAAGTTCGTAAACTCTCTACTATTTGCCTCTCTGTATACATACTACACGAATCAACCGCGATGGTCAACTTTAGAGCTACATATTTTTCCTCTTTTTCTACAACGTCCACGTAGTAAATTTTCTATTCGCGGCCACTGTGGTCATGGGCCATTAACCAGTCCTTTCTTCTGGTACAGGTTTCCTGAGGATTTCTTCATTCTCAGATTTTTATAGCACCTCTTCGTATCTTGCACTTCATTTATAGCTACTGCTGCACTATCTCCAGTCTTGCAGTTTCTCTTTTTATCATTTTCTTAGGGTCCATTTTCCATCTATGTACGATTACATACTCCAGAGTGAACTTTCAGAAACATCTTCCTCAGTTTTGTGTTCGTATTTAATGTCTGTAGAGATTCTTGCTGAAGAAAATGTTCTTTTTCTATGTCAGTTTCCTTCTAATTTCCACAGATATCTCTATATTTTGCAAGCCTGTATAGCATGCGACGAAACGTGGCGGCGTTTGAAGCAAAGCTGTCATTTGAGAGTCCCTCCTCGTACCCTTCCGTTAGTGGGCAGTTCGTGCGCCATCAATATTTTCAAAAACTACCTCTCTTCTTCACCAAGAAACTTCAATACGATCTCACAAGAAGCAAATATATTACTAACGTAAGTGGCTGTTATGTCTGCAGTAAATGGTTGGTTTTCAACGGTGCGCCGTTCGAGTGTTGCACTGCTTCTTTTGATTCGAAACTCTGCAAACTGTATTTTGTTACAAGGACGACAAGTAGAAAAATGCGTATAAGTGCGAGTAGGATTTGCATACTGAGGGTCCGAACAAACTTAGTAATGTTTATAGATAGTTAACCCATCCCGGGAGTTGAGAATGTAGATATTTTTGCTAGTTATCGATATCGGTACAGGTACGATACAGGTTTTTTTTTAATTTTAATTTTTTATTTTATTTTATTTTATTTTATTATTTTTGCTATGGGACTTAACATCTGAGGCCATCAGTCCCCTAGACTTAGAACTACTTAAAGCTAACTAACCTAAGGACATCACACACGTCCATGCCCGAGGCAGGATTCGAACCTGCGATCGCCGGCCGATGTGGCTAAGCGGTTCTAGGCGCTTCAGTCTGGACCCGCGCGGCAGCTACGGTCGCAGGTTCGAATCCTGCCTCGGGCATGGATGTGTGTGATGTCCTTTGGTTAGTTAGGTTTCAGTAGTTCTAAGTGCTAGGGGACTGATGACCTTCGATGTTAAGTCCCATAGTGGTCAGAGCCATTTGAACCATTTTTTTGAACCTGCGATAGTAACATGTGTGTGTGTGAAATCTTATGGGACTTAACTGCTAAGGTCATCAGCCCCTAAGCTTACACACTACTTAACCTAAATTATCCTAAGGACAAACACATACACCCATGCCCGAGGGATGACTCGAACCTCCGCTGGGACCAGCCGCACAGTCCATGACTGCAGCGTCTCAGGTACATGCAGTACAAGGAATGGAAACAGAGTAAAATCTACTCCAAGGGGCAGAAAATCGATCATTGTCATTTTAATGGAAACATCGTGACATTCATCTCCTTATATTTACGGAAACCCTGAATAGCTTAAGACTGATGACTAAATTCCTCCCAAATAACAGTCTAGTGCACTAATCAACGAGACCACACCTGAGCAGAAGCATGCTACGAACTCCGATACATAGCCACGAAGATTACCAAGCCAAGAAGACGTCAGAGGCATATTGCCCTAGACGGAGGGGGTTTCTTATTTAACAAAAGGATCTGTTGATACAAATATTTACATAGAGGTGAGAAAAAGCGTTCTGAAAATGTGAGTTAGGTCCTCAGCTGAGTCTTAAAGTGCAACATTGATCTTAGTAGGACAGGAAATTGTAAGGTTTATTTCACAAAGTTGTCAAACCCTTGCTGGATGCTTAGACCGCTCGGCGATCGTAGCAGCCGCGTGGTTCCGGACTGAAGTGGATACTGGTCTATCCAATCCTCAGGCCTTAATAGATGGACCAGGCAGTCGGATGACAATCGACAAGAAATATTTTTTTGTGTGATATAATTACAAATTAACAGTTTTCGGATTTTTTTTCCTTTAGCTGTATTGCTGTTAAATTTCATGATGCTAAGTCAACGGGAAGGTTTTGATGCGTGAGTTATAGAATTCCAAAATACGCAACATAAATGGCCGTATCTTTTGATTTCATTGACTTAGAAGCTTCAATAATTTACAAGGCCAAGAGACCGTAGACCTTAATATGTGACATAAATTTTCAACTTGATACAACTACCGTTCCCGAGAGAAAATGTTTTTGACAGTCGGGCAACAAACAGACAGACGGACAGCTAAGTGTGCCTATTAGGTTATGTTTTTACCGATCGAGGTACGGAACCCTAAAACAAGAGAAGTAGGAGAGGTAGGAGATGGTGAGCTATGGCTGATGAAAAGAACGGCGACAGTAAGAGGCGATCGCGACGCACGAGGCTTTGCGCGGACCGCGTGCGTTGACGGATGGCGACGTGCGCGTACTGGTGGTGGTGGTGGTGGTGTCGGTGCCGCGCTGCGCCACGCCGGCAGGCGGGCGTCGGTCGTCGCATGCGGCGGCGGCGGCGGCGGTATCTGGCGGCCGATAGCGGCGGACAACACTTCTTTTCCATCAAGACAAGGCGCTGGCGCTATCGCGGCCGCGGAACCCACCCTCGCTATCGCCAGGAAGTCAGTCCGGCGGCGGCGAAGCAGGGCGAGGGTGGGGGAGGCGGGCCGCCGCCAGCAGCTGCGATAACACACACACACACACACACACACACACACACACACGGGCAGTAGGCTGTATCGAGCGCCACGCCTGCCGCTGCCTGGCTAAGTCACCCAACTCACACGTGAGCCGCTGGACGCGCCTGCTCCTGTACTGACAGTATTTTCCTGTCCTCGAATCCAAGTTCCGGCGTACCTTGTACATACGTAGTTTTTGTCTGCAGTAGACTTACGTGCCGCCACGAATTATCTCGTATGGTACTTTTCGTGTTATATTCTAAAGGTCAGTTATAATTTTCTACTCAACTAGCAGTGACCTTTTGACACAGATAACTATATTATTCAGAGATAAGACTGCTTAACTTATCACGAATAAACTTTATATAGCTCATACGAACGGTGTTACATCTACAAACAGCACAATTAGTCTGCATTAATGATTACCAAGGGTAGTAATAAGAGTTCATATGAGCTCCTGTCAGATTAGGACACCCACATATCCGCTGACGACGCACTTATACACGGTGTACAATAATTAACATCGAAAACTGCCACAGGTCAGAATGTCCTATAGCAGAAACAATCAAGACCCGTATGCTAGATAACTGTGAATGCTTGTTTAAGAACCACCACTGACCTTCTCGATTAAATCTCCATCAAACTGCGTTCGAATTTTACCCCTGGCGTAACTAAAAAAAAAAATACAATACCGAAGAACGTTACCTGTTAGAATTCGCTGTACTCTCATAACTGACAAAAGAGGTGTTCCACGTGTCCCCTCACATTCAGAAACCATTATTCACTCCTCTGAGCCGCGAGTTTTCAGTTTTTTCAAATCCCCTCGGACCATCTCGCAAATCTGGACAAGACTGTATAAATCGCTACCTCAGTTCTTCTGCCCGATCAACAAGAGTGCTATAAGTTTCAATTCTGTGATGACCCCACACAGAAAAATCTGGATAATTGAGGTCAAGTGACCTTGGAGGCTAAGGTACAGGCTCCGCTCGACCTATCGATCTTGGACAATATTAGAGCGTTATACTATAGATCACAGAAAAATGAGCTGTTTCCTCATCATGTATTTTCCAGCCATAGGCCAAGGGTGAAGTTGGAGACCGATTAGATGGGGATTTAATAGAAAAGTTTACATTTCAAGTACGTTTGTACTAACTAGGACAATTTTTCATGCTGAAGTCAGTGGCAGAGCGTAACCACAGTTTCGCAATTTCCTCTAAAACGGTTCGAGTACTGACCCGTGTTTACTCGAGTACCTTAATTCGTGACAGTTAACGTATCGTAATTATGATACATCCTCTATAAAAGGAACGTACACTCGGAGAGAAACTGTAGCGATTTCTTAACGACTTATACAAAATACTGTTGAAGTATGATAAATGACACCTTCAAAAATGAGATAACGTACAGATAAAAGGGTGAATTTTTTAGACAAACATTTGTGCTATACCACTTGTCTCAGTCGTATCTATTAAATAAGTAATCGCTATTCTTCGAAGTGATGTGAATTAGGATGTAAGCGCAAAATCTAAGCAAACGGGCGAGATAGATGTAAACCACACAACGTACTTGAGCGTTTTACCATCGAGTAATATCTGAGGAGTCGACAGCCTTGCCACAATGGTAACACCGGTCCCGTCAGATCCCCGAAGTTAAGAGTTGTCGGGCTTGGCTAGCACCTGGATGGGTGACCGTATGGGTCTTCCGAGTGCTGTTCGCAAGCGGCGTGCACTCTGCCTTCAGATGCCAATTGACAAGCTGCTTGATTGAAGAGTAACACCTCTGGCCACGAATACTGTTAAAGACCTGGAGAGCAATGTGCTGACGAAACGCTCCTCCATATCCGCATCCGGTGACGCCTAACGGCTGAAGGCGACACGACGATAGCCCCTTGGGCCTTCCGAGGTACGTTCAGACGGAGAGTTTAATATTTGAGGAAGACACCAGAAGTCAGTTGGCACAATCGGAGATAACTTTATACAGTAATAGACACTGTACTGGTATCAGATATTCCTAAAAGTGAGCGACTAAAGCAAAGCATAGAATGGAAGCGACACGTGGAACACCTGAAGTTGGGAGGAAAACACACTGAATGTGTTGGGTGGTGCTGTCGATAAGTAACAAAAACTAAGTGTAGAGATAAAGTACGAAATAAAAAAACTGTGGAAGATCGTTTCCATTTGAAATGACAGGTTGGTACGACATCCACGAATAGTTAACTTGGCCCTGGAAGGAGCATTATGTGTGTGGAGGAAGAGAGAATGAGGGGAAGGGGTCAATAGGGGCATACAAAGACTAAAATAGCTTCTGAAGAACGATGGACAAGCAGATGAAAAGATTCACCCCATACAGGTGAAGATAGAGGATAGCTTTAAATAAGTCGAAAGACTGATGTAAAAAAAATTGCTGATTGTCTCCACTGAAGGTCCAGCGAAAGAACCCAGATATTTATCACCAATTGGCTCAGTCAGTAAGACATTTTGATGGAGATAGTGATCTTACACGAAATGGTTGGACAATAATGATGTTCTTCCGACTATATGGAACTAGTTAAAGAACAACCTTTCCAAGTTGACTGGCTTTATCGAAAATATAGAGCGGCACCACAAACAGTACAATCACAGAGATCAGGGTACCTACGGAAACAAACAAACGTTCATCCCACGATTATTTTGCTGTACGAGTGACTAGGACCGGTTATACAGACTGCAAAGAAGTTTAGAAAGTATTCATGTAAACGTAGATACTTCAAGTTAGAAGGGATCTAAATTTTGTTGCGTATCACACCCTCATGTTTCGTTCTGCATTCGGTTTTCTGACAATGAGGCGGGTCACAAATTATTAGCAAACTCCATCTCAACTCGATAGCGAACTGCCTTGTGCAGCCCTTTCTCATCGTCGTACCTCACTGTACGCGCGGGTCACGGAGATACGGACTCTTCTAACCAATTAAATATCTGTCACGGCACATTTCACACCGGGAGTAGACACTGTGATGATAGTAGCATGGCATATCTGCAGATTCTGAAGCAACTGTTATAAATTAAATAATCTAAAACAAAAATATTGAGAGATAGTCGTCAAATAGCACGAAAAAGATAATCTACTAAAAATCTAAGCCGAAATACGTCAAGAATGCCTCGCACGGAATCCAGATCTCCGAAGATAATTGCTATTATTTTAATTAGATTTTAAATACTGCAAAAACCGTGGTGTTATTCTGAACTTTATAACTTCTTTGACAATGTTTCTGTCTCAAATCACCGAAGGACATAATGTTGTAGTTGTAAAATTATGGAAAAGAGATTTGGAAACTGCAAGGGAAATATTATTTAAAGATTCAAATGATTTTTTTAAATTATTCTGGAATACATATCGGATAAAGGAGGGATTTGACCTAGCGTAATAGTCACCGTAGCTAATGAAGCAAAAATTGAAAAGTAAGATTTCGTTATGAATACATAGATGCAAAAATTAAAAATGTTCTCATGCTTCTTCTTCAAATGATTTCTTCTGCCTATTCAACGCTGCGGTGACACGTTAGTGATCCCTGCATTATTACTGGTGTCCTTGCAGGTCCTCATCATCGTACAAACGTTTATTACGATGTACTTTTATGGACTAATAAATAAATATTCAACAACTTTTTAAAACTATCCCGAATATATTTTCGCTTACAACCATTATAATACTTTCACAAGGTTAAAAATACTTGGCGTGCGTACATTTTATACACAAGTCTTTATACGCGTCTCGTCTCTTTCAGACCTCAACACAGACAGACAGCTATTAATTAATTAGTGCGCACTGGATTACTCATTAATAATCATCTCTGGCCTCGCTATCTTTTATCGTTGTCACAGATGTTATCCCTATCTAGCGGCCAGAGAGCGCATCTCTTAAGCAACTTAAAAATTACTGCCATATTTTATTTTAATGTTCTGAATGAGGCTCAGTTCGAAATACAGGTTGGAATGTTGTTCAGACTGTGCTCTGCAGGATCTACATCTTTAGTAAAGTGTCGACTTGCCGTTGGGAGCCGATACTAGTACGGCGACGTAGGGCTGAAACACAAGCACCAGTGAACATTGCAGATGCGGACAGTCAACACGGGTCTGGATAAGGTTAGCAGGGCTGCTTCATGTATATAAAAGAAGGCGTCAGTAGTACTGCTGCTTTTCGTATCGGGCCATTAAAGGAATACAGAGAGGTCCTCTTTCCGCACCAGGATTGAAGAATATGATTCGGAAGTTCGAATTAACTGGCGATTTCGGAATTGCTCCTGGGAGACGCTGATGCCCAATGAGCCACAAATTGTTGAAGTTACTGGTGCCATGGCTAAGTATGTTGGACGCAATGTGCGAACTTAAAGCAGTGCACGACCTGTGTCATGACAGCTGAACATTCCGTAGTCCACCGTTCGAAAAGCGCCGCGAACAGTTATGGAATGGTATCTTTAGGGTGGTTCCTGGCTGTCGTAGATGTATATGGTCGTCATATTGACCAACCTTTGTTACCTGGAACGTAAACATGGTACGCAATTAGTAAACATTAAACTCTGATGCGAAAATTAAAATGTGTTTCTTTCAATTGTTTATTCTTAATTTCCCTCCCACCTGTCTTTAAGATGTTTCCACAAAGTTTCGTTCTCCTCCGATCACTTATTTTTCATGGGGCCCTCCCGAGTAGCGAAAGTTAATTGTATACACCCAGTACATAGTCGTAGCTGCTGCTCTCATGTTTACGGAATCTGAGCAGCTGGGCTGAATATCTGTTTGATGGCAGTGTATAACTGGCAATCATCAGACAGGAATTGTATTACTGGAATCACCAGAAGAACCTACGTTTCTCTGAGAATGGAAGAAGTCTATCAGTTGCAATGGGCTACGGTGGAGCACAAGACCCTATGTTTTATTGATCAATGTACTTGTAGGAATATGTCGAGTTTCACAATTATAACACTATTCCCAACGATGCCTTGTGTCTGAAATCAACAACATGTATTGAAATGTGATGCATTAACAGGAATTAAATGTTCCGCCAGTAAAAACCACTCAATTTGTTGTACGGAAGTAAAAGTGAAACGTTTTGTCTCTTCCGAAAGACAACTAAGACAATGGATTTGCATTTCTCAAATGCAGCTCTCACTCACAAACAGAGAATCTTACAAGGCTTACTGAGACGTAATCCCAGCAGTTTGTCAATAACAAGCATTGACAAACATATCATTAATTTGTATTAGATCCGATTTGACATGACCAATTTGAATCGGTATAACATTACAGATAATGAATGCTGAAACCAAAGACAACAGCTTCCACTATCATGTATCAACGATCACAGCCACCATGTCTTCCCTTCCCTACGTATGAGCAAAAGTGAGAGAGTGAAGAAAGCAAGATTAGAAACGTAGCACAAGCAAGAGTAGGACAAAGATAGGAAATTGGCCATATCCCTTTCAAAGAAACTCTTTTTGAGTTTGCGTTAATCAATTTAAGGAAACGATGGAACACCTAAACCTGGATTGGCAGGCCTGCATCCTAAGCCAAATCACTCATTGGAAGACATTGAAATCTCTACAATTTAAAAACTAAAGAATACTTTTAATGGTACCAGAAGTCCACTGCTAAATTTATAGTTATTAGATTGCAGCTATTATATTTGCGAAAGCGGTGTGTTCGTCGAAGTCTTACGTACTTACGTTATGTGCAAAGTATTAACTGTCTTCTTCACTAGCAGCTTTTCACTGAACTCAGCGCATCATCGTTGCATAATTGAACCTCGTCCCGTACTTACCTGAAAGAAAAAAGGAAACACTTAATGCAATTTTCATGTAAAATATAATGCTCTCTGATTTACATTTGATAAATGGGCTCAATATTTCTTTAGAATTAGCAGGAATACTGAGCAGAAATGATACGCCGAGCGAATTAAAAAAATGTCAACTTCTGTACTGCTATGAATTTGTTCGTGTTCGCTAAACGTTAGGCAAAAAAGCTAACAGACGTCAAGAAGTTGAAGCAACTACTGAGTAATGTAAACACAATCTTTTTAATCCACTGCTACATCATACGTTGGATAATACACTTTCAGAAAACAGAAAGTGTACCTTGTTTTGTGAATTGCATGGCTTAAACGATGATGAGACAGGTTTTACATCAAAGTAGCACCTCAAAAACAGATGAGGCAACCATAATGTCCCGCAATATTGCTGCTACTTTTCTGCACACGACTCAGTATACGTCTTATTTCGATTTATATGAACAGACGCAGGATAACAATTCGGTAAGCTTTTTGCGTTACATATAATGTATTAAAAATCACGGATCGCCCCTTGAAATCTTCAGAAAGTTGCCGTGAATTTAGGTCACGCATGCTTGTTGATTCTCAGAATTAAGCAGCGATGAAACTTTGAATACAACTAGCACGTAACTGAATCTGCTATTTGAAAAACCACACAAGTTATGTTCATTTTCAGCCAAATGCGTTTAATGCGTAGATAATAATAAGAGACATAGCTTCATGTTTCAGAGAGAAAGCATAACATGTCCGGTTCGTTTTAATAGTACTGCTGAATTCTTTATAATTTTGTTCACTTCAGAAATCACACATGTCCAGGACATGAGTTTTTCGTCAATTAAAAATTCTGACAGCCACCATATGAACTACTAGCGCTATTCACAATTATCTTCCCGCCGAAAGTCAGCTGTTATTGTAGTTCATCATGGAGGAAGAGAATGGTGTTCTGGGAGTTGACGTTGAAGAAAGGAAAGAAATGGCAAAAGCAAGTGGAGTAGAAGTGTGATAAAATAATGAGCGCTTGAGTTAAATTTTTACATCGTGAAAATTGGAAAGAAAAAACCGTTGCAGAAAGACAGTCTGGAGAAACATGCATGCAAGTATTTGCAACATAACTTGTAAAATTGACTTCGATGGAAGACTTCCTCAGCGTACAGGTATGGGTATTAACATTTACCTTCTTATATTTCAACAGATAAGCAAAACAGTAGTGCACAAACATAATTTCTGAGGAGCAGCAATGGGAAGTGTTCAACGAATTTAATAGTTCTGATACCAAGACTGAGCAGGACACGTATTAGCAGAGCTTGATGGAAGTCGTTCCAGTACAGAGAAGGTGCCCATGCGTTACTGGTGGAAGTAAACGAAAAAGTCATGGAATTAAACGCAGAACTTCGATCTCACCTTCAGGACAATATGTGGTGCGTAAATCAGCATTTATCAGTATGCATGACATCACAGAAAATCGAGTCCCGTAGGCTGGTTACCTACTAGCTGCAGGAAAATATCCTGCGGGTAACCGACGAAAATGTGTATCAGTGGGGAAATAACAAGCGTAGCCATGGACCATATAGCATCTTTTCCCTATCAAGAAGCCTATTATTCAGGAAATGACCAGAAATGTCTTGAAGAGAAACTTAATGTCATGTCTGAACTTTTGAAGAAAATGCATCCTGGTAGCAAAATTAAATATCACTATTATTGCAAAGTATTCTTGAAGGGTTCTCTCTATCATTGTGACGACCTCAGGTTGATATCTGTAGTAAGTGTGAGGGATTGAACATTAGGACAAAAAGTAGAAATCTTAGTGCAAATGCTAAGCGTGTAACACTAGCTGAGCTTCATATTCCCAAGCGAAGATCTGAAAAGTTGTTTGTTAAAGTGAAAGCAGTGGAAGAGTTAATGCAGACAAGGAATGACATTGCTGCTATCAGTACTGATTACATGGAGGATCTCCACCTCCCCACAGATCCTGCCCAGGAGGCGTTTTACCTTAGACAGCTCATTCTTAATGTGTTTTGTGTACACGGTCACAGATCGGAAAAAGTAACATTTTCTGTGTACTGTGAAGATGTTGGAACCAAAGGGCCGAACGAAGTTTGATCATTTCTCGTAGAGTATCTTGAAAGTACTTCACAAGAAGTGAGGGAATTACATGCATCTCAGATGCGTGTGCTCCACAAAACAAACCATACAGGTCTGAGATTGTGGATTGCACTGACAGATCAAGGCATGTTCAACGTCGTACATGACTATTTTCCAATACGTATCGCTCTTTTATGTCATGTGACAGACATTTTCGAGTACCTACAAAAAAGGTGAAAAGGACGGATAGAATTTATTTACTTAAGGAGTGTTACTATAAAAAAATTTGTCTCACATTACACTCTCAGACGTAATTCTGCTTGAAAGGCTCGTGGCAGTTAGCATCTGAGTCCTGTCACGGGGGTTTGTGATCAAGACGACGCAATCACTTCTGAATCAAGTTGGTCGTGGATCATTTTGTACTGAGTACGGTCCAGTGTGTGAATTCTGACCTACAGTGTTTAAATTATGACTAATCCCTAAGGCAACTGGGTATCTTTTTTTTTTATAGTGACTCGCAGAAGTAACAAATTACATAGGTGAAACATTTAACTGTATCAGCGAATGCCGACGATTCCTGGAACGCTAACAATCAAGAAATGCTCCACTCATTAATCATGTGTGTTAATGACGTGCTTACGTAAGCGGCATGGCCTTGTTTCTCTTCTTTCAGTAACACTTATCCGTTGGTCTCCAAACTGTGGCACACATTACTTTGCGTAGACGAGCGCTGGGAAAGAGAGTAACAACATCCTGAGATAAGAGTCCAGATATGTCTCACAAAGGTTAAACCCGAAAGAAGAAAATGATTTGCTGACAGAAAGTGTAAGCACACAAAACAGAACTACGCATATGGGTGAATAACTTCACTTCCGAAGGCTACGGCCTGAGTTAATGCATTTAGTACCGTAACGGCAAGCTTTCAGAACTCAACGGATTCAGAAAAAGAGCACTGTCTGACTTCATGCAGCTATTTTCAGTAAAATATTACTCAGATATAGCATAATGAAACTTTAATTTTACTTTAATGTAGTCGTCGGCCCCGTTGTAAGCCCTCTTTCGGACTGCCGACGCTTTTGAAAACCCAAGTACGTTCGATGGGTCTGGCTTGACCATCACTGCACCCTCCTCTCCCCAGCGAGCAAACCCACGTCCATATTTGACGCCGGGTTGCTCTCACGCCACCTGAGTTATCAGACAGTGCTTACGTTTCCTGTATTCGCGACAGTAATGTGCATTGGCTTTGGGCCAGGATGGGCATTTACGGTGTCTTCCTCTTATTGAATGCAGCGTGCTACGAAAATCGATATTTTTCAAACTATTTCGAATTCATAATGTTGTATCGTTTTGTATTTCTTCATATACACACCTAAAGCTCAGAATGAACTTCAACACCTGAAGTTCTCTTCGCAATAACACTTAGTTAACTCAGATAAGAGAATTAGTCTTTGCGATATAATCCTGTTCATGGAGAAGTGCCGAAACTGTAATGTCGAAAATCGTGGGTGCCGTGAATACGGCATCTCTGTCGCTACATACTTCCATCCCTGATGTGTTCGATTGGGTTCAGACCTGGCGACTTGGAGGACCAACAAGTCAATTTGAACTCTCCACTGTGTTCCTCGAACCACTACGTCACATTCCTGGCCTTGTGACATGGCACATTATCTTGTTCAAAAATACTACTGCCGTCGGGAAACATGACCGTCATCAACGGGTGTACGTGGTCTGCTACCCATGTACGATACTCCTTGGCCGACAACGTGGGTTGTGCGAACTCCCTTGGACCCATGGATATCCACGTGAACGTTCCGCAGAGCATAATGGAGCCGTTACCAGTTTGTCTCCGTCTCGCAGTACACGTGTCAAGGAGCTGTTCTTTGAAAGACGACGAATTCGCGCCCTCCCTTCGGCATGATGAAGAAGGTATCGGGAATCATCAGACCATGCAAAGGTCTGTCACTGCGCCCACGTCCTGTGCCGATGGCCACGTGCCCATTTCAGTCATAACTGTCGATGTTGTGTTAACATTGGCACGTGCATGGTCGTCGACTGTGGAGGGCTATCGTTAGGAGTCTTCAATGCACTGCCTGTTCAGACACCCTTGTACTCGGCCGAGTAAAGTAAAGAAAATTTAAGTAAAGTAAAGAGACATTAAAGTCTGACCTTAGTACCGCCACAGCTGCCGACTCTGTCCATTCTACGATGTCGGACATCTGTAATGACGAGTGTCCACTGAACCTCACGACATTTCGACGTGGTTTGAATTGGCTTCGCCACGTGTTAAAGACACCACAGCACTCCTTGAACACCTGAAAAGTCATGTAGTTTCCGAAATGCTCTTGGCGAGCCACCGGGCCATCAGTATCTGCCATCGGTCAAAGTCAGATAGATCGCGCGCGATCCCTATTTTCTACACACGGATAGCACGCTCACTGGTACTATATGCACGTTGCACGTGTCTGACTAGTAGTGATTCCTCGCCAGGTGACGCATTGTCACCTGGCCGGGTTTATGGTTCAAATGGCTCTGAGCACTATGGGACTTAACTTCTGAGGTCATGAGTCCCCTAGAACTTAGAACTACTTAAACCTAACTAACCTAAGGAAATCACACACATCCATGCCCGAGGCAGGATTCGAACCTGCTACCGTAGCGGTCGCGCGGTTCCAGACTGTAGCGCCTAGAACCGCTCGGTCACTACGGCCGGCTGGCCGAGTTTATATTGACAGTAAGTTGGTCATAATGGTCTGGCTGATCAGCGTATATTCTTATGGCTCATTTACAACTGTGGGGCAGCTGTTTTACACAGGGGCTCTCGAAAGTAGTGTGTGCAGAGCAGATCCCGCCCCACTCCGCCACGCTCCATTGTCGCCAGTTTCGCTGACAAATATAAATATGTGAAACCCGACCACGCCAGGGAAGGAACTGCAATAAATCAGCTCTAGTTGGCTGATCACGGTCTGCAACCTCTCCATTAATACACTCCTGGAAATTGAAATAAGAACACCGTGAATTCATTGTCCCAGCAAGGGGAAACTTTATTGACACATTCCTGGGGTCAGATACATCACATGATCACACTGACAGAACCACAGGCATATAGACACAGGCAACAGAGCATGCACAATGTCGGCACTAGTACAGTGTATATCCACCTTTCGCAGCAATGCAGGCTGCTATTCTCCCATGGAGACGATCGTAGAGATGCTGGATGTAGTCCTGTGGAACGGCTTGCCGTGCCATTTCCACCTGGCGCCTCAGTTGGACCAGCGTTCGTGCTGGACGTGCAGAGCGCGTGAGACGACGCTTCATCCAGTCCCAAACATGCTCACAGATCCGGAGATCTTGCTGGCCAGGGTAGTTGACTTACACCTTCTAGAGCACGTTGGGTGGCACGGGATACATGCGGACGTGCATTGTCCTGTTGGAACAGCAAGTTCCCTTGCCGGTCTAGGAATGGTAGAACGATGGGTTCGATGACGGTTTGGATGTACCGTGCACTATTCAGCGTCCCCTCGACGATCACCAGTGGTGTACGGCCAGTGTAGGAGATCGCTCCCCACACCATGATGCCGGGTGTTGGCCCTGTGTGCCTCGGTCGTATGCAGTCCTGATTGTGGCGCTCACCTGCACGGCGCCAAACACGCATACGACCATCATTGGCACCAAGGCAGAAGTGACTCTCATCGCTGAAGACGACACGTCTCCATTCGTCCCTCCATTCACGCCTGTCGCGACACCACTGGAGGCGGGCTGCACGATGTTGGGGCGTGAGCGGAAGACGGCCTAACGGTGTGCGGGACCGTAGCCCAGCTTTACGGAGACGGTTGCGAATGGTCCTCGCCGATACCCCAGGAGCAACAGTGTCCCTAATTTGCTGGGAAGTGGCGGTGAGGTCCCCTACGGCACTGCGTAGGATCCTACGGTCTTGGCGTGCATCCGTGCGTCGCTGCGGTCCGGTCCCAGGTCGACGGGCACGTGCACCTTCCGCCGACCACTGGCGACAACATCGATGTACTGTGGAGACCTCACGCCCCACGTGTTGAGCAATTCGGCGGTACGTCCACCCGGCCTCCCGCATGCCCACTATACGCCCTCGCTCAAAGTCCGTCAACTGCACATACGGTTTACGTCCACGCTGTCGCGGCATGCTACCTGTGTTAAAGACTGCGATGGAGCTCCGTATGCCACGGCAAACTGGCTGACACTGACGGCGGCGGTGCACAAATGCTGCGCAGCTAGCGCCATTCGACGGCCAACACCGCGGTTCCTGCTGTGTCCGCTGTGCCGTGCGTGTGATCATTGCTTGTACAGCCCTCTCGCAGTGTCCGGAGCAAGTATGGTGGGTCTGACACACCGGTGTCAATGTGTTCTTTTTTCCATTTCCAGGAGTGTATTTAGAAATAGGCTGCAAGGTGCCTGGGTCTGATGTATTACACAGAAATGAAATTCCTCGATTAAATTGCCTCATTTTGGAGATTTTAACTCCCAATAACACCCTCGTTTCTCAAAGATTTGTTCCATAGCCAAAACCTAGCTGCTTTAGTCTAATAAATTGCCTATGCTTTTGTAGACTGAGACGTAGCCAATGAGGTGCCAGTTTGTTTTGTACCTGAATTAGAACACAAGTTCGTCGTAAGGAAGAACGGTCGGTGCTACGATTATCAGCTTGGGCCGGCGTGGTGTGGCAGACAGCGCCGGCATTGATCTGGAGAGGAGGCAGCCGAGTACCGAGTTTTTGGGCGCCCCTCGCCTGCGCCTTATCTGCAGCTCAGCCTAGCGCATCACGCGACAGCACTCAGTCCGCCGCTATCTGGGGCCCGAGATGCGAGCCCGATAGCGCCACAGCCACAGCCACAGCCACAACCAAACCCCCTGCCCCTCTTGCTTTCCTCTACATTCCTATATCACGTGTGCACGACGTCCGCTTCTGCTGCACTATGTCGGACACACATCTCCGTTACCTTGCAGAGTCCAGGCGTGGAACTGGCGTTCGGTTCAAAGGCAACGCGAGGCGAGAGTCACTGTCACTCACTGCTTTCCCCGACATAACGTGCTGTCACCCTCATTTCAACAAGCCACAGACAGCTAACATTTTAAAAATAAATAAACGCCACACGACAAAAAAAATAAAGCATCCTGAAAAGGGCAGGGGGGGGGGAGGGGGGTGGCAAAATGAAACTTCACCGGTTGAGAGGGGATGTGATTTAATTTTTAGTGATCACAAAACTGAGACAAATTTACAAAGTACATGGCAGCATGAGCCCACTTATCAGTACGACGTTGCACCCCAGTGCTCTGGCACTGGGATATAGTTGACGCTCGACCTTGTCCCACGCAAGTTCTGTCAGGTACACATCTAGTGATATTGTTGGCCACAAAAGTACCTCAAAGTCACAAATACAGTTCGTAGACAACATGCCATTTATAGAGTAGCATAGTCCTGTCGAAAAATGGCTTCACTGTACTGTCACATGAGAGGTATCACATGAGGACACAGGATATACCTGGCATGCCGTTATGGTATCACCACCAGCCCTCATCTGAAGTCATACCCGATGGCTCCCCAGACCGTGACGCCAGGAGTGACAATGCTATGCCTCTCCACACCACTGAAAGAATGAGACCCGGCCCAAGGTCGTCACCATAATCGCCGACGACGATCATTTCGGATAGTGCAGATCCACTATTCATCGCTGACGACTCCATTCATCAGCAGTCCGTTTTTTACTGTGGTGCTAAAGACAGGCTATGCATGGGACGGTAATTCCCTGCTAGCCTTGCACCAATGGCGCAGTATGCCTCAGAATGTAGCAGCGAGTCCACTACTTGTCCTCGGATGGCGGCTGCAGATGTGGAGGGGGCTGCGACGTGCCTGACGCACACTACGGCGGCACCTCCCTCGTGGCGGTCAAACATTGTTGACTAGAACCTTGAGGATGAGTATACCTGCCCTCACGTTATCTTGCGGTCCAAAATCGAGTAATATCCGAATACCCAACAAACATGGATACTGCGTGATTTGAGCAGCCAATCAAGCAGAGACCGAGAACGACGACACTTTCGAGCACTATCAGGTGCTGTTAACGCTGTCTCACATGTATACCCGTCATCTTCGTGTCCTTTACAGCGGGCACTCGATGTCGGAAGCTGCTCATCCCCTCGTGTATCCTACAAGGCCTGCTAACAACAATAAACGCATACGATGCTAAAACATGCTGGTGGCTGCTCTACATGTCGCAGAGGGTAGAATATTTGATCATTTACATACCCACCGCTTACGTGTACGTGTAATAAGGTGACCGTGTCATCTGAGTGCTTCACTTTTTTCCAGGCGCTGTTTTATTTTTATGGTATTAAACGTGCTATATAATTTGCACACCTTAGTGCTTAGTACAAACGGTTCAGCATAAGTACCAAGAAATTGCGATTCAGGTAAATACGTCATCTGTAAAGCTTTTGTCCAAAAGTTTGAGAAGCACCTGTGCCATGCAATAGTTTAAGAACTGTGACAGCAAAAAAACTTTTACAAATTAGTGAACTTCATAATTCATACTGTGTAAAATCAAAGTGTGCACTCTCCATTACTAGTATTTCACTTAGTTCTGTGACCGTAAACACAGGTTTGCAGACCAGGCTACGCTGCGTGTATGTGTGTGTGCGGGAGGGTGGGGAGGGGTGGCTGCCGTATCTTTAAGTCGTTTGTCGTTTTCACCTACGTTTGGAAAATGCAGTCTCTCTTATTTTTTCCTCAGGGGACTATCTTTCTCTTTCTGTCTTCCCTTCCATCATCTTCATGTGGCTTGCGGCAGCACATTTGGACTCGCGGACCGTGTCAGATTTGTTAATGGCAGCCGGTATGGGCAGCCTGTGAATGAGACATTTTCCTGGCGGTATCACTTCTACATTTTGTCGGGCAGGAAACCAGTTTACGTGAGCTGAATCTCGAAAAATTGGAAAATTAATGTATGTAAAAATGTAAGCTACTTTTAGCAAAAGTTTGTGGAAAAGAGGGAGGGGAGGGGGCAGTAACTGTAAAAGGGGACGGCATTCCATCTCATCATACAGGCACTGTAAATCACACGTTCTGATGATAGTACCATAAAGAAGAATCTGTAACATTTTCCGCTAAGTCATATTACAAGCTGGACAGTACATTTATTGACAAAGTTTTTCATTTTCGTTCAAACGTAAATCTGACAACTACATGAAGACGAGGTGACTTTTCGATGTGCTGTATATGGAAACGTCCATTGTACAAAGTACAGATCATTTGTGGGTGGAAGTTCCTCCACCATTTGTTATTACTAGCGATTTAGCCAAGAAGTAACGACAACTTGTTTTGTTTATAGGGACGAGATTCCGTCTGTGTCCGAATAGGTAGCCGCACGCGATGTCGGAACAAGCAGATGTACGGTAGACTGCCTGGTCTGTGTTAACAATACACCTGAGTATGCACAAGAAAAAGCATGCCATATTTCCTCTCGGAATTTCGATGTTTAATCGGTTAAACATCATTTCAGATTGATGATATTGGTTTCAGGACGATCAACGGCAAACTCATCAATGAGCTTGAAGAGTATGAGCTAAACGCTTAGTGAGAACAAAAGCTTTCCTCATAAGCTATTTTCTTGGCTTAGTGGCCTGTAGACACATTACATGACTGTATGGCAATGACAACAGAAACACTGGTTGCTTATCAACGTATTAAAATGGATAATAAAAATCACACGTAAGAGTATTTGTTTACATGCACGTTCACATCTTTCCTCAAACTTACATGAAGCTATAACAAAGCCATGACATAAAAAACTAAATAAAACGATAATTAGTTGAAGAAAGTGCTAACTTTCCTGGCATATATCGATGGCTGAAGACTGGTTTGATGAGAGGCACCGCGAATTCCTTTCCTGTGCAGACCTCTACATCTGAAGAGTAGCTCTTGCTCATTTATTTGTTGGATATATTCCAGTCTCAGTTTTTACCCTTTACAGCTTCCTCTAGTACCATGGAAATTATTGTATGATGTCTTAACACATGTACTATCATTCTGTACCCTCTTTTCAGTGTCTTCCTTATGTTCCCTTCTTCGCCGATTCTGCTGAGAACCTCTTCATGCCTTATCATTCCACATAATATTCAACATCTATCCATAGCATCACATGTCGGGCTCATCGATTCATTTCTTTTCCAGTTTTACCACAGTCCATGATTCACTACCACACAATGCTGTGCTATAAAAGAACATTCTCAGAAATTTCTTCCTCTATTTAAGGCGTATGTTTGATAACAGTGGCTTTTATTTTGGTCATGGATGGTCCCCTTTTGCCTCTGTTAGTATGCTTTCAATATCCTCCTTGCTTCATTCGTCATATGTTATATTGTTCGAAAGTAGCGGAATTCATTCACTTCGTCGCCCTCGTGGTGACCGATGTTCATTTTTATCACTAATCGATCGTTCAGAGTCAACTCATCCAGAAATTTAAGTAAATGAAACCTTAACCTCACAGAAAACATTCAGATTTTGTGTAATGAAACTTTAGGAACCTCTATGATGGACTCCAAAATTTTATTCCATTTGGTTATATGATTGCAACGCTATAATAAGAATAAACTTGGGGTTTTGCAACCACATTTTAGAAAGCTTCACCTGTCGTTGAGAACATAATGTTATAGTTCCTATACTTTTTGCAGTAGGATATTGACGTTTTAAATGACAGAGACTAGTGTGGTCTTTGGAAGCCACATCCTTAAGTTTAGAGATATTAATTTTTTTGGTCTTACATTGCTTGTTGTTATAAAGATGAAATAAAACCATTGTCTGCAAATTAATTTATTTTTTCCAATTTATTTTTTTCCAATGTAGTCAGCTTAGGAAATCTTCCCCCATCGTTCCCTAATCCGATGAGACCGATGACCTAGCAGTTTGGTTTCTTCCCCCAAATCAACCCAACCCCTAGAATGCTTATGATATTCCTACGCATTAGTGAGTTTATGGACAGATTTGAGCAATACTGTAAGTATACATCATTTTACATCCTGAAAAACTTACTGGCATATTATTTTCCTAAATTATGCTTACAATAGTACCATCTTTTCTACGTTAAATAGTGAAAGGCTACTCAAGTAGAGAATATTCTCAAGATGTTACATTGCAGATGAATGTGATGGTTCCCTGACAACTGTTTCTGAGCTAACTAAAGAAGAGCAAGAGTTACTATTATGGCGCTGTGGTGTTGTATCTTTGCTATTAGATCAAATGCACTTATGTACTAAACACAAAGGAATACATTTATTAAGATTCTTAATACATAAAAAGCGATGCGTTGACCCTTCCAGATGTCAAAAAGACTCTTATGGTTTGCGTGAAGTGATTTTACAGCAAGAAAAGGAACTAAGAGAGAAAGGACTTTCACTGTTCCTGTGAAAAGCTATGCCCAACTTGTAGAAGGAAGGTTAGAGAACATAAGAAAGGAAATACAGGAACTCCTTCAGAGAATACCATTGACACTGGAGACGTTACAATTCAATCTCTAGAAAGAGATAAACTAGACACAAGTTTAACAAATTTGGAAATGTCTGCTGCTAAATTTCATTCTATTTCTCAACACAAGATGGCTTCAATAGCCAAACGTAAACTGGCATCCGCAATGGAGGGTTTAGAAAATGAACTCTCACGTATGTGCTTTGTTGAATTGGGAGACAAATATGAGCATAAACTTTCACGTATGTACAGTATTGAATTGAGATCGAAATATGAGCATGAAAACTATGAACATGAACAGAAACTAACCCATTTTGATAAATTAATGGAACAAATAAAAGAGAAAATGAACCATTCCAATTATACAGAAAAAATTCAACTTTTGACTCTTGTGCCAGAGGCTTGGGCTCGACAAAAAGTATGTGAAGTGTTTTAAGTCTGAATATTTGGTACGTCAGGCACGTACTCTTTTGAAACCAAAGGGAATTTTATCACTCTCTGAACAAAAAAGGGGAAAGACATCATCACAGGAAACAGCTTACAGATTAAAATATTTCTGTCTGGATGATGAAAACTCGAGAATAATGCCGGAAAATAATACAAATTGAGCATCAGGAAAAACATACATGAACAGAAACGACTGATTATAAGTAATTTAACTGAACTATACTACCTACACAAACAGAAATTTCCTGAAAACGAACTAGGCATTTCTACATTTGCTCATCTTAGGCCGAAACAATGTGCACTAGCAGGAGTATTCATTCCGAATGTGTGTGCACCATTCATCGAAATGTTCAGTTGCTACTACATGCCATTAATCTTAAGAACAACCTACCAACATCTAACGGGATTAATAACTTGCAACGTCAGTCACAGACCCTGCATGATTCATCTCTGTGACAAATGTCTTCCTACATCCCTACTTCAAGAATACCTGCAAAATCAGATAGAAGATTTTGAGCCTGATGAAAGAGTTATATACAGTCAGTGGATTTCTAAGGACAGGATGAATTTGGTTCTTAAAGTAAATACATTTGTCAGAAATTTGTGAATTGACTATAAAGACGATAGAGAAACTTGTACCTCATTCCTAGTTCTTGAAACAAGAACTTGAATTGCCTGTAAGTGATACTGAATATTTCATAGACGGCTGTGCTGCACAGTATAAAAACTGCAAGAACTTTTTGAATGTATGCAATCATGAACAAGACTTCAAAATTAAATGAACTTGGCGATTTTTTGCAACTAGAAACGGTAAATCTCCCCGTTATGGAATTGGTGGCATTTTGAAAAGGCTTGTTGCAAAAGCAGATCTGCAAAGACAGTTTCATGGACAAATACTTAGTGCTGCACAAGTTTTTCAGTTTTGTCAAGAAAACCTGAAACAGGTGTCAGTTTGCTTTATTTCAAACCAGGAGCTAGCTGAAGTTCGTAGTCGTCTTTCTGCACGTTTTTCATCTGCAAGAACTGTTCCTGGAACTAAATACATGTAACAGTTCTTACAAGGGAACCTGCCCATCGCACCCCCCTCAGATTTAGTTAGAAGTTGGCACAGGGATAGGCCTTGAAAAACTGAACACAGATCAATCGAGAAAACAGGAAGAAGTTGTGTGGAACTATGAAAAAAATAAGCAAAATATACAAACTGAGTAGGCCATGTGCAAGGTTAGCAACATCTAGGAGACTGTCAGCTTGCGAGCGCCATGGTCCCGTCGTTAGCGTGAGCAACTGCGGAACGAGAGGTCTTTGGTTCAAATCTTCTCTCGAGTGAAAACTTTAATTTTTTATTTTCAGACAATTATTAAAGTTCAGGCACTCACAAATAATCAACTTCGCTCTCCAAAATTCCAGGACATGTTTAGATTTGCTTGCACATATGCAGGATTTGACGGTCTACACACGGAAACATTTGAAAAGGTAAAAAACGTATGTTTTGACAGAGCACAGGGAAAACTGTGCGACTGTGAAACTCATTTGTTCAGTTTATGTGACAACTCTTATGTTTTCATCACTTTTTTGGGAGTGATTATCACATCCACAAGAAAACCTAAATCGGGCAAGGTAGAAGAATCTTTTTACCCATTCGCCAAGTGTGCAAGTTAGGTGGGTCGACAACATATTCCTGTCATGTGACGCACATGCCGTCACCAGTGTCGTATAGAATATATCAGACGTGTTTTCCTGTGGAGGAATCGGTTGACCTATGACCTTGCGATCAAATGTTTTCGGTTCCTATTGGAGAGGCACGTCCTTTCGTCTACTAATCGCACGGTTTTGCGGTGCGATCGCAAAACACAGACACTAAACTTATTATAGTGAACAGAGACGTCAATGAATGAACGGACAGATCGTAACTTTGCGAAAATAAAGAAAATAAAATTTTCACTCGAGGGAGGACGCGAACCAAGGAGCTCTCGTTCCGCAGCCGTTCACTCTAACCACGGGACCCCGGCGCTCCTGAGCTCAGAATGTCCTTGATGTTGCTTATCTTGCACATGGACTACTCAGTTTGTATATTTTGCTTATTTTTTCATAGTTTCACACAACTTCTTCCTGTTTTCTCGATTGATCTGTGTTCAGTTTTTCAAGGCCTATCCACTGCATCAATTTATAACTAAATCTGAGGGGGGTGCGATGGGGAGGTTCCCTCGTTAGCACTTTCGACAACTCAGACTGAAGCTAATCGCTTAGGCTATGATACCAGCTTCAGTGCCATTTCTAATTTCTCTCGAAGCGAGCCGTTAATAGCGGAAGTTGGTGTGCACGTTGGTTGTATGATTCATTCTGGTATCAAGGTATTTTTTTGAAAGTGAAGGACGAGGAAAGCGATGTAACAGGCGGATGTATGCATCCGCATGGGCCATCATCATCATTTTACTGGTCTGAAAATGATACTTGTAATAGTCCAGTTTCCCACATTTTACGTCATGTAGAAATCAACACATTGACTGGACGCACTTATACTCTGAGCCTTTTTGTACTCCAAGTCTCTTCTAAATTGGTGAAAGCAAAATGGTCCTTATTTAAGAGTAAAATGAATGTGCAACTTGACACATTACAGATCACAGTATTGTTAAGTGGTTTGTCGTTTTATTGTAAATTGACAGTAAACTGAGTGTAATTATTGCACTGATATGTAAGCTGAGAGTGTTTGCCTGCAGTGATTACATTCTGGTGAGTAACATATCTGAACAAGATGTACGAAGGGTTCCGAGCTAACCAATGGCAAGCCCCACGTTTTTGACATATACATGATTTTTGGCATATTTACCAAGGTAGGCAGTCACAACTTACAATGCACACTCCTGAACAAATTTACATTTTGTGGCATGTCATTATCTTTTCTCAAGCACTCCATATTATAGTTTAATTTATTTTAAAATTTATCCTATTAAAAGACAAAATTTAGGTCTGAAGAAGCTCTTCTATTGGCTATTGTGCAACCTTTTTAGAAACAAAGGTTCCGCTTTTTTGCCCCATTTTCAGTTTTCTAAATAAAATATTGTATCCTCTCATTTCCCAATCTTCAGTTTTTTTCTGTAAGACGGGGGCTGTTTGCGGAATATGTAAAAAAAGACGTTAATTTCGGAACGGGAAACACTGAAAAGAACTGTGATCATTTAAATTAATCTTAGTTTTCAAATGAATTGTGCAGCACATTACATTTGATTCCATTACTATGAATATAATTAAGATACTGTTATAAAAATTGGCAAAATTCCACGATATCACATATTAAACAAGTATGTAAAATTTTAACGTGATACCTAAAACATGGGTGGTCTTTTGTCGATTTATTCTCAGTTCATATTCTGTACTTATTAGACTATTTATTCCCTTCAACAGGTCCTGTAATTCTGACACAGTTTCATGGACATAGCAATGTCATCAGCGAATCTTATCATTGACACTTGTTCATCACGATCATTTTCTTGGAACTTTCTTTCGTTCTGTCATTGTTTCTTTGATGTCCAAATTGACAATAGCAGCGAAATACTGCATCCCTTTCTCACACCATTTTTAATCCGAGCGCTTCCTTCTTGTTCTTTCGTTACTGGTTCTTTTATATGTTATATCCGACTTTCCATGTAGCTTACTCCTATAATTCTCAGAATTTTGAACATTTTGCATCATTTTACGCTTTTTCTAGGTCGATATATTCCATTAACATGTCTTTATTTGTCTGAGAGCTTGCTTCCATTATCAAAACATATGTATTTTCAAAGAGGAAAAGATTATGGTTACGTCGACGGTGAGTTCATTAGAGATGAGCACAAGCTCTAATTGGTGAAGGAATTGGCCGTGGATTTGCATAGGAACGATTCTTGCATTCGGAGAAACCCGTCAATATTTCATCAATGAAATGTTCCGAGATAGCTTGCATTCCCACATTCCAAAACAAATTTAGTTAACATTATCTCCCATTCTTTTTGCAAATAAAACATCGCAAATTATTTTCCATGACAGAACTTCCTGATATAATAGCGTTGGTTAAAATCGATTGGCAAATCGCTCAAGTAAGGTTGGATGGAAGGTAATGACCAATTGCAGGTGATATTGCTGCCTAGAGTGTCAGTGACATTTCACTCTTGTGTTACGACCTAAATGAACTCTTTGTCAATGCGCGTATTGGTGTGTGAGCCTAGGGGGTATAATGGCGTGAGAGATAACGTACAAATGATACTGCATTATATTATTCATCACCGAAATGAAACAGAAAGTTAGCGATGATGACTGTAATGTTGGACCTATCGGATACAGTAGCAGCTAATCATCAAAGTTAGCAGCGAAGGGAATCAAAATATTAGCAACTCAAATTCCAGTGACCTCTAGCAATTCAGTTCCATGGAGGAGAGAATCCAAGAAAACATTGGAGCACTGTATTGGGTTGAGGATACAATAAACGTGACCCACCTTACTTAATTCTACGTAAGCAGAAACAGCAACTTGCCTTTCATTCTATTAATAACGGCTATGGTTTCAAATGGTTCAAATGGCTCTGAGCACTGTGGGACTTAACATCTATGGTCATCAGTCCCCTAGAACTTAGAACTACTTAAACCTAACTAACCTAAGGACATCACACACATCCATGCCCGAGGCAGGATTCGAACCTGCGACCGTAGCGGTCACGAGGCTATGGTTTACATGGCAGTTTAGTTTTCTGACAAAGATACAGCTTAATGTATAGAATATAACTTGAATGTGTTAGAAATTTTTGTAAAAAATTATTGTTTGTTGTGGTATATGTAAGACAATGTGTCTCAAGACATCATGGTGAAACAAATATATTTTTTGCTGTACAGTATTCTGATTTTTCAATAATTATAAGATTTATAAAAAATCATGCTCCTACAGCACAAACTGCCTCAGAGAAACTGTTTCTAGCTGTTTGGATGACTGGTTTGTAAAATCGAAGTACTCTGAATATAACTGCTGTGTAGAAGACCTCGCTATTCATTTAACATACGTGGGTGTAAAAATGTATACAATGCGGCCGCAAAAAGGTGAAGATTTGAAGCCTGAGTTTTGGACGTCTCAGATTAACGGAATTCGGATGTCTATTAGTGCCTTACCTTCTGATCTCTATCGTTGCCCCTTGATCATACAGCATTTCACGGTTTGCTTGAGACTTCACTGAACGCGGATTCGCACACTCAAGTTGCTCGCCAGTCGCCTCGTCTGGAACAGTTGCTAGGCGACGACGTGGGCGCTGGCGGGGGGGGGGGGGGGGGGGGGGAGGGGGTCACCGCATTGTTGAGAACTGCGTCAAGTCGCGATTTGTGCTATTTGCTCTAAGAGGAGACGAGGAAAATAATCACCGCACACATAATGAAGCTATCACACGATAAAAGCAGGGACATAACAAGGGTGGGACGACTGGAGCCATGCAGCTGAGGGTAAGGATCCTGGTCTAACAGGAACGAAAGAGATAAAGGAAAAGTTAAAACTAGAAGGAAAAGTGCAAAAATTAGTAAGATTGATCAATCAAGAGAAGTCTTTCGCGATGTTAAGATAATGACAGATTGTTTTGGAAATAATTCTGAAGAAAAGCTATCAGAATCATTTATCTTCTTTACCCACGTTGAAGATAATTTTGCATAGATGCAAGAAAGCGTTTCGGCCAAGGCCCAAGGATAGCAAGTCATCCATCATGAAAGGCTTTTACTAACAACTGAAAAAAGTGAAAAAGTCACAACTTAAATTTAGTGGTTGTGACATTACTGTAACGATGTGATGTTATTGTCACATATCGCTACGCAATTTTAATTCACAAGGAGTCGTCCCCTCCATGCAGCGTATTTTGATAGTAAATAGTTGAGAACGGTGAACTTAAATTCCGGGCATTCTGGTCGGGGCGGTCGCAGAGAGGGGGTCATCTCCGACTACCATTCTTTGTCGATCGGCGCACGCTAGCTGCGTAGGAGAAGTGTCGCAACAGCGGAAGCACTATTCATATTTTGTGCAGCTCGTCACTTGCTTACTTTGCCACACAACATGGGTGTAATTTTTGGCTTCTTGTTGTAATGGTAACTCTGATTTCACGAGCTGCCTAGATAAGCAGTCTTCCACAATTTTTGGTATCTCCCCGCTGCATTGGCGCGTTTAGTAATTTTATTTAAACTGTATAGAACTTTACTCTGTGTTTAATTTATTGTGATCTATGTCAGTCATTAGAGAAAAAATTAACGGGTAGTCTCAGTCTTGACTTAGATTTCAAGATTCTGTAAGTTGTTGTGGTCAGGCGATACAGTGAAAATTAAACATAATCTGTTGTACACCCAGTTGGTTCACTTCACTGTGTCGGCATTGTCCTTGTTACCAGTGGCCAACTACAAGTATAATTTACTCATTATTTGTGAGAGAAACGAGCATTACACTTGTTCGTCTTGCATCAGTACGATTTGGTTTTACTTGTTATCTGGTGACAGCAACGTAAATTGCACTCGGTCCGCTTGTAATATTAAAAGTTGATTTCATTAACAAAGAGGATAGAACTTTCATCCTCACAGACGCTACAGAGGCTAAAAGGCTAGCCAAGCAACAGGCTTATATTTCGAAACATTGAGAACATCCACAAATTTTTTGCCGCAGCTGCAGATTTTAAAAACTTATTCTGTGTGTTTTTATAAGGTAACGTTAAGGACAATGGCAATTACGATAAGTTCTATAGGTTTAAATATAGATTTATTGACATCTCAAAACTCTGAAAAACTTAATTCGTACGACTTACAAATGTAACGAGCCTTCGTTTGTAAACACGGATGTTTTACCATTCTCGGGCCTTGACCGAAGTGCTTTCTTACTAGTCCCTTTCGTCCTGTAGGTCTGATTAAGTTATGCAGACTGATATTTGACCTGGATAAAAGAGCTCATTGATTCTCATACTTTTACGTCCGAATGATTTCCAAAACAATCTTTCATTATGTTAAAACAGCGAAAGACTTCTTTGGCTGACCCAAGCCTTAGCATTAGGTCTTTAAAATGTAATTGAATGCTGCATGGTTGTTATCCTTTCAAGATTCAATGTAAAATACTGGAAAGAATCAATATAGTAACTACGGCCTCGCAGGCTCAGGGTATGGGCACTGCACCTGAATGTGACTTGTTTGAAATGGAGATGTCAGAAATAAAAGAAGGAAGATTTAATTTAACGACCCGTCGTCGACGAGGTCATTAGAGACGAAGCCCAAATTCGGGTACGTGAAGTATAAGAAAAGAAGTTCGTTGTGTCGTTTCCAAAGCCCGCATTTAAGGGGAAATCGCAGGGAACCTAAATTGGACAACCAGACGAGGATCTGGATCTCAGGTGCCAGTCGGCCATCTCGCTTGCCGTCTGTCTGTCGTACTTCAACGCTCATTCGACAAACTGCTTGAAACTTTCAACATCTGTGAAAGACGGTGAATAGAGTGCAAATTGTGTAACGGATTAGAGCAGCGGAAAAACACTTCGAAAAGCTTGGAGAGGACTAGAGACTGACAGAGCCGGTAACTAGACTTAAAAGTAACGTTCTTTTTTACCGAGTGACTGCCAACATTTACTCACACCTAAATACTTGATTTTAAGAAATGTTCTCCTAAAAATTAAAATCCAGATGTATTATCCCAATTTAATTCTAGTGCTAATGTGAACTCAGCGGGGTTGAGGAACAGCCGTAATCGCCAAAATTCAACAAAACCCGAAGACTTGATGGAACCCTTGTCAGATTCTATAGCGAATTGGCGGAAGTATTAGCCCCACTTTTAACTATAAGCTAGAACAAAAAATTGTGTCAAGTAGTTGGAACAAAGCAAAAGTCACATCCATCTACAAGAAGTATAGCAAAAGTGATTCACAAAATACGGTCCAATATTCTTCACATTCACTTGTTGCAGAATCTTACAACGTTTTCTGAGCTCAAACGTAATTAGATATCTGAAACAGAATAACATTTTCCATGCTAGCCAGAGTACTTTCTGAAAACATCGATGCTGTGAAACGCAACATGCACTATTCTTGCATAATATCCTGAAAGCCATGGATCAAAGCACTCAGATAGATGCATTTCCGAAAAGCATTTGACTCAGTACCACATCTACCCTTATTCTTAAAGGTACGATTGTATGGAATTCCAAGCGAAACTTGTGACTGGATTGAAGAGTTCTTGGTAGGGAGGAGGTAGTAAGTTATCTTGGATGATAGTACTCGGAAGATCTCCATCTACGTCAACATACACACTCCTCAAGCCACGGTATGGTGCATAGCGGGAGGTACCTTGTACCTGTACAACAGTTTCCTTTCTTGTTATACTCGCAGATAGAGCTAAGGAAAAAGGACTGTCTATACGCCTCAATACAGGCCACATTTTCTCTTATCTTCGTTCTCCTGAAGCGAAATGTACATTGCCGGCAGTAGAATCCCTCTGCAGATAGCTTCAAAAGCCCATTCTCTAAATTTTCTGAATGCTGTTCCGCAAAAATAACGTAGTCTTTCCTTCAGGGATAACGACTTGAGCTCGTCACCATAATAGTCACGTGTTCATCGAAGCTACTGGTAATAAATCTAGCAGACTACCTCCGAACAGCTTCGATGTCTTCCTTTAATCAGACCTGGTGGGGATCCCAAACACTCAAATAGTACTCCAGGATATGTTACACTAGTGGTCCATGCGCGGTCTCCTTTACAGGTGAACCATACTTTCCCAAAATTCTTCCAGTAAACCGAAGTCGACCATTCGTCTACCCTACCAGCGTCCTTACGTGCTCGTTCCACTACATATCGCTTTGCAACGCTACGCCGACGTGACTGTGCCAAGCAGCGCACTAGCAACGCTGTATTTTAACATTACGGGTTGTTTTCCTACTCATCCACATTAACTTACATTTTTCTACATTTAGAGCTAGCTTCAGTTCATCACACGCGCCAGGAATTATGTCTATGTCGTTCTGTATCTTTCTAGTCACTCAATTTGGACACCATACCGTACACCATAGCGCCATCAGCACATAGCCGCAGATTGCTCTTCGCCCTGTCCGTCAGATCATTTATGGATAAGAGAATAACAGAGGTCCTATGACTGTTCATTGGGGCACTCCTGACTAAATCCTTGTCTCTGATGAATACTTATCGTCGAGAACAACGTACTGGGTTCTATTATTTAAGAAGTCTTCGGGTCACTAACGTATCTAGGAACCTATTCCGTACGCTCGCGCCTTCGTTAACAGTATACAACGGGACACCATTTCTAACATTTTCCGAAAGTCTAAGACTATGGCCTGTGCCTGTTGCCCTTCATCCATGAGTCGCAGGATATTACGTGAGAAAAAGGCGAATGGAGTTTTGCTCGAATGATGTTTGGTAAATCCTTGCTGATTTTTGGACTAAAGCTTTCTCGTTTCAAAGAAATTCATTTTATTCGAACTGAGGATATGTTCAAGTACTCTGCAGCAAATCGATGTTAAGAACGTTGTTTTGTCATTTTGTTGGTCCGTTTCTTTGCCATTGATATGTAGTGGAGTCAAGTCGCTTTTGTTCCGTCGCCTGGGACTTTGCGCTGGGCGAGAGATTCGCGATATATGCAAGCTAAGTAACGGGTCAACATGTAGTGTACTCTCTGTAAAACCGAATTGGGATTCCATAGAGACCTGGCAACTTATTTGTTTTCAACTCCTTCAGTTGCTTCTCTACGCTAGCGATGCCTGTTACTATGCCCTCCATAACGGTGTCTGTGCGATGATCAAACGACGGCCTGTATGTACGCTCCTGCTGCTGGAAAGATTTCTTAAATGTTAAATTTAAAACTTCAGCTTCCCTTTTGTTGTGTTCTTGTAACATCCCGACAGGTCAACGAGTCATTGGACAGAAGCCTCTGATCCGCTTTGCAGTTTTACGAAGGAAAAATGTAGAATAACTTCAGTTGCGCCGCAGGAAAGAGTTCTGGGACGCTTGCTGTTCATGTCAGCCTTTAATGACCTTTCAACCATTATCAGTAATAACCTCAGACTTTTCGCAGATTATACTGTTCTCTGTAATAACATGCCGTCTCAAAAAAAGCTGACAAATATTCAGTCGGATCTTGATAAGATTTCAAAGTGGTGCGAAGATTGGTAACTTCCTTTAAATGTTCACAAATGTAGAGTTGTGCACTTCACAAAACGAAAAAAGTTGTATTCTATGACCACAGTCAACGACACACGACTGGAACCGGTCAGCTCTTTAAATACCTGAGGGTAACACTTTGTAGTGATACGAAATGAAGAGATCACACAGTCTCAAGTGTCAGACTTCGGTTCATTGGTAGTATACAATGGAAACGCAGTCAGTGTGCAGAACAGATTTCTTACAAAATAATAGCGCGATCCACCTTCAGATATCGCTAAGGTAACAAATAGGACTAACAATAGACGTTAAACAGAGGCACAGACTAGCAGCTCGAATGGTCACAGGTTTGCTTGATCCGTGGCAGAATATCACAGAGTTATTAAAGAAACTATACAGAAAAAGTCTACATACCAAGTTCAAGAACTACCTTTATAATGAATTTAGGAGACTACTGCAATCTTCTACGTATCGCTCCCGTATCGATAGTGGCGACAACATTACGTTAGTTAAACCGAGCGCAGCCGTTCCTCCCGCGCTACTTACGTGAATCGAAGTGACCCTGATGTCTGATACAATGAGACGTACCCCCTACCCTGCAGTTAACAATGATTTGCAGAGTACGTAGGTGTAGATTTAGATGAAGATGCTATAGAAGCATAGCAGCAACACACAGTGCTGCATTTATGTGCTGGATATCTAGGGCCCACACCATAAAGAGTTGAAGTAAAAATTTAACTTAGTTTTAATACTCTGTATGGGCCTCCTTACGATAATAAAAGATGGAGACGTAATTATTTTGCAATGGCTTATTTGTCTGAGCTTTTTAATGGGCAGCTCATATGAATTAAACCAACACTAACTTCTTAAATCTCGCGCTGCCTCGTGTCGTATTCCCCGTATAATGTTGTAGGCCGACAACACCCAATTTTTAAACTACGGAAACTTGGCGCCACGCGCTCCGATTGGCCGCGGGATTGCGCTGTTGCCAGATGCTCTGGACAACGCATGACCGCGAATGCTTTGCCTGCCGGAGATCGTGATGTATCCAAAGCGGCCCGCACGCTCTTGGGGCCTGAGGGAGGGTCCGCCGGGGTCCTGACACATCCGTTGCAGTTTCATGATAAGGCGTTACGGGGACAAACCTGTCAACAGCTGTTAGTCCGACAGAAAGTCTTTTACAAATTGTGCCGATCCTGAAAAGGGCCTTTTTTGTAGCTAGGACATTACTTACTTAAAGCAAGTGCTCGAACTGGCGATCCCCTGGCGTGACACACGCTTGGTAACGTCGAACGGTGTTTTGCCGAACTCTTTCAAAGACTCCTGGCATTGCCCTGATGTGATTCGTGGCATGTTGAATGCGATCCATTAATTCCTCATCGTTTCTAGGAGGTTCGTGTGCGAGTGGATGAACTAGAGCCTTGGAGAAGCCCCAAAGGAAAAAGTCCGGTGGCGTGAGGTCTGGTGATCGCGGGGGCCATGTCCTACGAGTACCTCTGCCAATTACCCGGCCGTCAAAGGGTTCATTTAAACATCCTCGCACAGCACGACTGTTATGTGCGGGTGCCCCATCATGCTGCAACTACAGGCCAAACCCACGGGCAACCAGAGCGCGTGGCGCCACGATTCCGTAGTTTAAGAACGGTGCGTAGTCGACCTACACAACATTAGTAAGTGTGGTTCATACTGGTATCAGCTGTCCAGGGTTAAAATTTCGTGACACAATTTTTCTCCACCTATTAATGACAGATAATTCAATTTTAGTGAAAATCGGACGCGTGGAAGGGGTGGTGTTCATATCAGATACATAAGCGACTACTGAAGTTCACCTTGTACCTAAATCGTCCTGTGCACTGTCTCCTACCCATATAGGGATCTATGCTTAGCGACGACTCTGCAATAATAAACGTCACTGTTTTAACACAGTTTCTTTATTCCTGAAACAAGTTCATCGTCCGCAGTCTCACACCTCTTATCATTTACTCTGTCTAAGGGCAATGAAAAGGTTCACAAAATAATTTACTTTCAGAAAGATTTAACTGCCTGTCCAGCTCCCTCGTAAGTTACATGTCCACTTCAGGTATACAGTTATGTATTTACAGTATTCAAATTGTCTTGTGCCACCAAGGGCTGCCATTCAAGTTTTACTTCAATATTGTCTATTCTAAGGGGCACTCGAGTAAAAACATGACAGATGGAAAAAAGTAAGTAATCATTTAATAATTTCAAAAATAATCGCCGTAAATGTTAATACATTTATTCCACCAAGAGGCAAGATTGATAAATGCTGTCATGGTGAAATGTTTGCAGTTGCCTATGGAACCATGATTTTGTCCAGGCGTGCACCTCTTTGTCTGAAGCAAATCGACGGCCACGAATGAGCCCGGCCACAAGTGGCAGGGCCTGCTGCGAGTACGGTGCATAAGTTACACTGTGAAGTTCTTACGCATCCTCCATACAGTTTCGATCTCTGCCCATACGTTTTCCTTATTTTTGGAGTCCTGAAGAAAGACATTCGTGGCCGTCTATTTGGTTCGGACGTAGGGGCTCACACCCGGATGGTCATGATTCCATGGTTCCGTGGGCAAAACAGCGAACATTTTTCCATGCAGGCATTCACCGTCTTACAGTGAAATAAATGTATTAACAGTTGTGACGATTACTTTTGGAGTAATAAACAGTTTACTTACCTTTTTTCATCTGTCTCGTGAGTGGCAGCTATTCAGATAAGTTAGTTTATTCAGATAAGTTAGCGGGTGCATCTTCTTTGATGATTTCAGTATTTCAGTAGGAGGTTTATTTTGACGAAATAAAAGATACAATTCCCGACATTGTTTTACATCTACAGTTAAGTGACTTCTCTGCAATTTACGTTTAAGTACCTGGCAGAGGGTTCTTCGAACCAGCTTCAGAATATTTCTCTACCGTTCCATTCTCTAACAGAGCGTGGGAAAAATGAGCACTTAAATCATTCCGCACGAGCTCTGATTTTTGTTATTTTGTTACAATAAAGCGTCACCAAGATCTCCTGTATTTTCGAAATAATTCCAAAGGTTTTGCTCGTTGTCCCATTTTTCAAAGCAGCTTGTAACTGAAATTTTCCACTTGGCAGTATTAGTTCGTTACTCTAATTAGTTCATTGAAAGACATGTTGTATAAAAGTTCTAGTCTGAGATAAAAAGGCATTGATTTAAATTAATGCAGCTGTCTGACACTATAATTCGTAAAAAAACGATGGATACTTGTTAACATGAAGAGAAAAATGGATAAAGTACCGCTTCTACTCTGGAGATGTTTTTCTCTCTAGGGTGTTTCCTTGGACAAGATAAAACGTAGTTAACATTGTGAAAGCCTGCTGGTAGACAATTTCGTGAAAGAGAATAAAATTAAAATTCCTGATTAAAATTCCTGTTCCTCTGGGCACATTTAAGAGACGATCCTTATTGACTTCGCGACGGCTGCCTCTAAAACGATGTTTAAGAATTTCGCGAGCGTAGTTGTGTATTTCGGATTTCTTTGGGTTATTTGGTTCCGTAAAGTGATTTGAGAAATCCAAAGGAATTCTAAATTTGTAAAGGCGGGCGGGGATGTGAACCCAGTTCTCCAGAGTGCGAGTCCAGTGCCGTATCGGTGCGTAAAGTCGCTCGGTACTTGGCAATTGCCTGGCAGACGCTGCCTTCGCCACACGACGGTAACCGAACCGCTTCAGAACCTGCCGCTATGGCGCCGCCTGTTTTTCGGTCGCCGGAGACGATCCCTCCGACCCCAATGCAAATCACATTCTTTTTTTTTCCCTCGCCGCTGCGCTTCTTTATTTTTTTTCCTTTTTCCTCTTCTTTTCCTACACAAGCGACTAGCTCGCTAACATTTGCCTATCACTGGCTCCACGGAACCGAACACACCTACATGCCACGGTCGGAGCTGTTCCTCACCGCCGATAAAACATCCCATTATTATCTTTAAGTATCTTAATGGCTCTCCTCTCCGCGCCACGATTTATACAGCTGTTAAGAGCGGGACTCTGAAACTAATCGAAGACTACTGCTGTACAAGGCTGAGAACCGGGAAGAGGACAGAGAGAAGAGAGAGTGGGAGAGAGAGAAGCAGAAGAAGGCCAGGCGCGCCAGCGGCAATCAGCGAGGAATCCATTTGAGCGCGGGCGCGCGCGCCAGATAAAGAATGTATTAAATTTCTCGGCCGAGGCGATTAGGTGCCGGGGACTGCCGACGTAAATCTGCGCGGCGAGATCCTACACGATATTGTAATTAGTAAGCAGTGACCGGAGGAGGGCTTGCGCAAACACCGGGTAATAAAGTGGCGAGCACCGAGGGGCGCAACAGGTGCTGCGAGCCGCCGGCGCGCACCCGGCCACGCAACGCGACGCGGTGACGTCGTCGCCGGCGTCGTCCGGCGCGGCTTCAGCGGGGCCACTTCCTCGCTCGTTTCAAATCTTCAGGGACGCGCACACACCGTCCGTCCAAAAAGTTCCGAGACTGGTTTTATTCCTGACGGATAAGTGACGTCAGCGCTGTAACTATGACGGCAGCTTGAACTATCAACTGTAAATAACAAAAGTACGTTTTGTTACGCGACCGTTTTTCCGGAAACGGTCACGACGCGAAAGCAGTTTCGGTGAAATGTATTCACAGTTGTGAATGTGGACAACCATCGGCTGTATAACAGAATGACAACAATGAAAATTTATGCCAGACCTGGACTCGGACGTATATTTCCCGCCTATCGCGAGCGGTCGCCTTACCTCAAGCTGTATGGAGATGGCATTATCTCAAGCTATTCAAGTACGCTTCGCGGCCAGACCCAAACTTCCGTATGACGTCAACTCTGTGTCTACAACCTGCACTCGTAAATCCATTATGTGTATGTCTGGACAGGGAAGACAAAAAAAAATAGCTCTGAGCACTATGGGACTTAAAATCTGAGGTCATCAGTCCCCTAGAACTTAGAACTACTTAAACCTAACTAACCTAAGAACATCACACACATATATGCCCAAGGCAGGATTCGAACCTGCGACCGTAGCAGCAGCACGGTTCCGGATTGGAGCGCCTAGAACCGCTCGGCTACACCGGCTGGCACAGGGAAGACACTTTAAACTGAAAGTCGCTTGCTCAGTGTCGGCAATAAATACGATACTGCAGTGCCTGTGTTATTAAGTAGAACGATGCAATGTTCCTTCAGAATACGGTAAACAGCAATAACTGACTAATCAGCCTTACTCTCCTTTTACTCTTCATTCGAGTTTGCAGGCCTTGTAGAAGTGAGAGAACGTTTAAAGCATTCTGGGCAGTGGAAAAAATACCCCGATCACCAGTGGCAGTAGAGTCGGCCGCCACCCTTAGAGCCAATTCACAGTAGAACCAGTGAGGGAGAGGGGGAGGAGACAGCCCATCAGGCTACGACCATGCTTTTCTAGTTCCACACTGGGATGTTGAGCTTCGTTGTGAACGCACACAGACAGGATCTCCTGTGGCGCAAATCCTGGGAAAACATTTTACAACCTGGGAGTACAGTGAGAAGCTTCGGTTTTTAGCAGAAGACACTGCTGTGCTCATATGTAGAAAGCTGGCTGTTTCTCCAGAAAGCAGCGGACGCCAGAGATAGACGTCTTGAATATGTATTGGAATGCCCAGTTTTTGGCTTTTGAAAACGTGAGACACTGTTGAATGTATCGACTCAGGAAAAAAATATTGATGCAATGTAAGAACTATCAGCATTGGCTAACACAAATAAACTAAAAGTTAGAGACAGAAACAGGATGGTGACAATGAGGTACCGCCTCATTGGTCACAGAGAGAGAAAGAGAGAGAAAAGAGCGACTTTTTTATGTGGTAGATGATAGGACGAACGTTATTGCTTAACCAACTAGAGTGTTTTCTAAAGAGTATTTTAATCGGTCGGCACCCGGAAGACCCAGAGCCCAGCCAAGCTGAATTTAGAAAGAGCGACAACATGCTCTCCTTCTGTAAAGTTTGGAAGGTAGGAGACGAGGTACTGGCAGAAGTAAAGCTGTGAGTAGCGGGCGTGAGTCGTGCTTCGGTAGCTCAGTTGGTAGAGCACTTGCCCGCGAAAGGCAAAGGTCCCGAGTTCGAGTCTCGGTCGGGCACACAGTTTTAATCTGCCAGGAAGTTTCATGCCATGTCCTGATTATATTAATGTTGCCATTGTTTGTCATTTGTTTTGATAATAATTTTATCGGAATAAATCAAAACAGTTGTGATTGGTGTCTCATTTAGTAGTCACAAGTTTCCCTGTCAATACCCTAATCTTATGCATGCTAGGCTTATCTAGCAGTTTTAAAATCAAGCCAATTTGCTATTCGACTAGTCAACTGTGAGGAGGCAGTATGAAGTATTGGATATGCGATTGTAATGTGTGATCGTTGTTGTGTCATAAATAACATCGGCGCAAAGATAAACCACTAGAGAGACAGTGCCGTCATTGATCATGTGAGCAGGAGTTTCACAGATTTTGTCGATCTAGAAAACGCATTGACAATTAAAAAGGGTGATGTTCGAAATTCTCACTAAAACAAGAGTGAGGTAAGGGAAAGAAAGGCAAATAGTATATAATATGCACTGCAACCAAGAGGGAAATGTAAGAATGAAAGATCAAGAAAGAAGTGCTGTAAGAGAGCCTTTCGTCCCTATTGTTCAACATACACGAGTACACCGAAGAAGTAATGATGGAAATAAAAGAAAGGTTCACGATCGCAATTAAATTCAGGGTGAAAAGATATCAGGGATAGATTTCGTGACGGTATTGTTATTGTGAAAATATATCAGGGCTATATTTCGTGATGATATTGTTATAGTTAGTAAAAAATTAAATGTGGTATGGTACTGTTGGCTAGTTAACCACATGGGCTGGATTCGGTCGCCTAGTGGAAAGGGTATTCTTCCACCGCGCACACTGTCCCCTTTTGTTGTGGATGTGTAAGTTTCGTGTTGTATGTGAGCATTTCCATCAGTGCAGCGTGATGTTTGCGTTGTGTGATGACGATGAGTGGACGGAGAGGATGAAACCCGGCCTCGGCACACAGCGTACCCCTCCCGAAAAGTACTGGGTGCCCGCCGGGAGTAATGACGACGATGCCCTCTCTTCGTGGGACACTGGGATGAATTTCATTCAATACATTGGCGCAGAGTCTGGTGATTTGAATCCTTATGCCACTTCCTCTCCTTCTCATGGCTGCCGAACGTCGCTAAAAATTTCTTCCACGACCCCGATTCATATGGGCTGCTTGCGGATTGAATGTATTGCACAGATGTACGTTAGCGATCTCGGCTTAAAAGTTGGGAAATAACACGGTGACAAGCTGCCGTGACTTCTAAGCATCAGGTGGTGATTGGTGGTCTTCTTCAGGACAACCGATTAGAAAAAAGTAGCAACCGAGGTGGTTGGTGGGAGAGCAATTGCACAAGGACAATTCATTTGCTGAGGGATAGGGAACACTTGTAACTTAAAATGACTTGGATTAAAGGTAGTGCGAGAGACGTTAAGGAAATGTTTAGGTCTAGATTAGCTGTAAACTAAAGTACAAGATCAATAATTTCGGCATCCCGAAAGATTCATCATTGTGACATTTGTTACAGTGACTACGATTTCGGCACGCCAGGAAAATGCACAGAGTCACATTCGTGGTTTCGTCATGAGCTCAGCACATTAATCAGAACAAGGTAGAGTACGCTGCTTTAATTTAACGCGTATTAAGGGGTATTTATTTTTAGTTAGATGGTACTTCCAGTGGCAAAATTTTCTACAGCGTAACAGTTTTCTCCGCGACATGAGTGCAAGAAAAAGAGAGAAAATTTAAAGAAGAGCATAGCGTTTCGTTACGGGTTCATTCTGTAAGCGTGACAGCGTCACGGAGATGTTCAGCTGACTCCAGTCGCAGACGCTGCAAGAGAGGCTTTCTGCATCACGGTGTGGTTTACTGTTTAAATTCAGAGACCCTAGATTCCTAGAGGAGTCAATCAGAGTACCCGTTCCTGCTAAGTGTAGAGGTTGAACAAATACATGGAATTACTGCGAGAAATGTATGCTTGAACATAAATGCAGTTGCGCTGTTGTATTTGACCATGAACAGCACCTGTACAATGTCCTCATTACAACTGTCAGTCGACGTTGGAACACTGTTCACTGTAGTTGTGAGTGCCTTATGTCGGAGTTAAGTGAATTTGAATGTGGACAAATTGTTGGTGCTCTTATGGTGGGCGCTTCCGTAAGCAAGGGGGCTTAAATGATTGGTATTTCAAGAGGCACCGCATCGAAGATTTATACTACCTACAGGGAAAGTGGAAAACATCATCCGCCAAGTCGGAGCGCAGACGGAACAGTGTCTGAGGCGTTGAGCGCCCGTAAACTCCAACCGCGCGCGCCGGCACACACACACACACACACACACACACACACACACATCATTCATCATTGATGTAAACGTGGTGTGCAAGCCATAAAATCTGAACTACGGAGCAACGGATGAACGTCATTTGAAATTAGTGAAAAAGCAGTCAAGATCGCGATGGTACTTTATTAAACTGACCGGACATTTTAATAAAATGTTTTTTCACTGATCTTATATATATATATTACAAAATCGCTGTTTCCCGTAAATGTTACTGAAAATTCTGAATGTAATTTGGTCGGGTGAGTCATGTTTCACACTCTTTCCAGTTTCCGGCCAAGTTTACGCCCGATGAGTGAAATATGGATGGGTTTCGGAGAAGATTTGGGCATTCGTATACATGGACGCAATGGCTACTCTGCAAGGTCGCATTACTGCCGAGGATCACACGACCATTTTGGTTTATCGGACCGTCCCATTGTGCAATGTTTGTTCCGCAGTCATGATGCTGTGTTACAAGACCAGGACTAATTTTGTGAGCACGAGGATGAATTGTATCCCCTGGGCATCGGAGTCACCAGATCTCAATATTATTGAGCTTTTAGAGAGAAATGGGCGCGATAGCTATTCACGTCCGTCATCGTTACCTGAACTAGCCACTTTTTTCAGGAAGAACGGTATACTCTTGAAATCCACAAATGACTTGCATTTAATCTCTCCGACACAATTTTAAGCTGTTTTGAATGACCTCGGGTTTCCTACACCGTATTATGTATGGTAACGTTTTATGTTTTTGCAGTATCCACATTTTTGTCCAATCGCAGTCTGTCTTGCGAAAAGCCCACGAAGGAAAAATGAGAGAGATTAACCTCACAAGAAAGCTTACAGGCGAACGTTCTTCCCGCGATTGGAACAGAAAAACGGGAAGTGAGAATGGTGCAAGAAATATTCTCCGCCATACACCTTAAGGTGATTTTGGAACATAGATATAATGCAGAATTGAGAGGAAATTTTTATAATAGCGCATTAGCAATAATCTGTCCGCCCCAGTAGCTGAGTGGTCAGCGTGACGGATTGCCGTCCTCTGGGCCCGGGTTCGATTCCCGGCTGGGTCGGAGATTTTCTCCGCTCAGGGACTGGGTGTTGTGTTGTGTTCATCATCATTTCATCCCCATCCGGCGTGCAGGTCGCCCAATGTGGCGCCGAATGTAATAAGACCTGCGATATGGCGGCCGGACCTGCCCCGCGAGGGGCCTCCCGGCCAATGACGCCAAACGCTCATCATCATCATCAGCAATAATCTTATTCCAAGAATATTGGTAATCATCCTTTTTTCACACAGCTACGTGCCGTGAACCTTCTGTAAGAAGAAATGCGAATTCACTCTCCCACCACATCACTGATTATCCGGCCACTGTGGCCGATCGGTTCTAGGCGCTTCAGTCCGGAACCACGCGGCTGCTACGTCGCAGGTTCGAATCTTGCCTCGGGCATGGATGTGTGTGATGTCCTTAGCTTAGTTAGGATTAAGTAGTTCTAAGTCTAAGGGACTGATGACCTCAGATGTTAAGTCCCATAGTGCTTAGAGCCATTTGAACCTATTCTGAACAGATCAGTTAATCTCATTTGGTAGAAGACTTCGCTGCCGCTGGCACGCAATGTTGATCACAGCTACTTATTACCGTGTTAGTGGTGTCTCGTAAATGATGTGTCAGAAGATGATGAGGCGGTAATTTACAAAGGTCATTCTGTGAGTCACTGGCTATTTCCGTTGACTGAAGAAATGTACACAGGCATACGTCAGATCCAGGGAACAGGTATGAGTCACGCCGTATCAGCATCAGACTGTCGTAGTGTTAATTTCTAGGAAACAAAAGGAATGAATAGATGATAAGCCGTGTACAGTAACTTCTAGTTCTAAGAGAGAGTGGGTGGAAGATATGAAAATTACCACTATTTGGAAGTTTTCCAGTACTAATGAAAATAAAACACATTACTATTAACCTTAGTAACCCCCATACACACACAGACACACACACACACACACACACACACACACACACACACACAGAGAGAGAGAGAGAGAGAGAGAGAGAGAGAGAGAGAGAGAGAGAGAGGAGGGGGGCGCTGTTTGCTCGCATGTGAACACTGTATTTCAAGGAGCCAACAAGCAGAAATTTACGTCTTCCATAAAAGAAAACTACAAATTCTCCTTTAATATTTTCCGCTTATTTCAGTGTTTCGCTGCCTCACAGAAAGCAGACCTTAGGAAAAAAATCAGAAAAAGGATACTAGGAAACTAATTTTGTTCTCACTTTTTCAGTATCATGGGTCTTGCCTGAATATGAGTTTTCAAGTTCTTGCGCCGCGCGGGATTAACCGAGCGGTCCAAGGCGCTGAAGTCATGGACTGTACGGCTGGTCCCGGCGGAGGTTCGAGTCCTCCCTCGGTTATGGGTGTGTGTGTTTGTCCTTAGGATAATTTAGGTTACGTAGTGTGTAAGCTTAGGGACTGATGACCTTAGCAGTTAAGTCCCATAAGATTTCACACACACAAGTTCGCGCATAACGCAGCCAACATCTAAGTTTAACTATTTACAGTTAATTGTACCCTTTTCTTACAAAAAAATCCCTTATCCCATTGATGGTTGCACTATAACAACGACTTTATCCCGGTAGAATTTTATCTAATTATTTTTAATTTTGGCATTTGCCTGGAGACAATGGTAAATACACTACTGACATGACAGAAGTCATGGGATAGTGAGACGCACACATACAAATGGCGGTAGTATCGCATACTCGAGATATAAAAGGACAGTGCATTTGCTGAACTGTCATTTGTACTCAGGTGGTTCATGATAAAAGGTTTTGCGAAGGAAATTAACGGACTTTGAACACGGAATAGTAGTTGGCGCTAGATGCATGGGGCTTCCCATTTCGAAATAGTTAGGGAATCCAATATTCGGAGCCCCAAGTGTCTAGAGTGTTTTGAGAATATCAAATTTCAGGCGTTACCTCTCACCACGGACAACGCAGTGGCCCACGGGCTTCACTTAACGACGAGAGCCGCGGCATTTACGTAGAATTGTCAATGCTAACAGGCAATTAACACTGCATGAAATAACCGCAGAAATGTACGATGAATGTATCTGTTAGGACAGAGTGGCGAAGTTTGGCGTTAATTGGCTATGGCAGCAGACGGCCAATGCGAGTGCCTTTGCTAACATCGCCTTTAGCGCCTCTAAAAGGTGTATGACCATGTCGGTTGGATTCAAGACGACTGGAAAATGGTGGTCTGGTCAGATGAATCCCGATTTCAGTTGGTAAGAGCTGACTGTTCGGTTCGAGTGTCTTGCGGACCCCACGAAGCCATGGACCCAAGTTGTCAACAAGGCACTGCGTAAGCTGTTGGTGGTTCCATAGTGGCGTGGGTTGCGTTTACATGGAATGGACTGCGTGCTCTAGTCCATCTGAAATGATCATTGACTAAAAACTATAATGTTCGGCTAATTGTAGACCATTTGCAGCGCCGGCCGCGGTGGTCTAGCGGTTCTAGGCGCTCTGTCAGGAACCGCGCGACGGCTACGGTCGCAGGTTCGAATCCTGCCTCGGGCATGGATGTGTGTGATGTCCTTAGGTTAGTTAGGTTTAAGTAGTTCTAAGTTCTAGGGGACTGATGACCACAGATGTTAAGTCCCATAGTGCTCAGAGCCATTTGAACCATTTTTTGAACCATTTGCAGCCATTAATGGACTTCATATTTTCAACCAACGGTGCAATTTTTATGGATGGCAATGCGCCATGTCACCGGGCCACAACTGCTCGCGACTGGTTTGAAGAACATTCTGGACAATTCTAACGAATGCCTTGGTCATCCAGCTCAGCCCGCATGAATCCCATCGGACATTTACAGCGCATAATCGAGATGTCAGTTCTTGAGAAAATTCTGCACCGGTAACATTTGCGCCATTAAGGACGGCTATAGGGACTGCAGGGCTCAGTAGTTGTACAGGGGTTTCCAACGCCTTCTTGAGTCCATGCCATGCTGAGCTGCTCCACTACGCCAGGCAACAGAAGGTCCTACACGTTATTAGGAAGTATGTCGCGATTTTTGTCACCTCACTGAATATGCGCACATACGGTCTCAATAATTATATGTGTTACACACCTGTTGCACTCAGATAACGGTAATAAATAGAATATTCTCGTATTGTTCATTTTGGTGCAAAAATGATAGTCTGTGCTTAGTTAAGCAGAAACTTTGAACCTTTCCTACATGGGAAGCAGTTCTCCTCAATCTGATTATTTTCAGGTATAGCTTGTTGTTTGCAATTCAGTTTATTAATATTTAAATCATGGTTTCGTGTACGGAGTACTTGTTGTCGTCCCCTATTGATGGTTCAGTAACTACTACAGGTAATATTTTTTATATTAATATTAGACATTGCGTTGCAAACGGTTGAGAGAAGGAAGATCATCACGTCTTTGTAGTTTCTCCTTAAGATTGAAAGGAAGAATGCCATAACTAAGTGAATTTGTTTTGATATCTTACAAAATTCGACGACGATGTCATCTAAGTGCACCGTCAGACTATATTAGGATGACGTCCACATTTTTAATTCCACAGTTCTCAATGCTTTTCGATTGATAAGCATTTGTAATAAAGAATTTTGTTTGTAATATCAAACAATAAGCTTGCATATTTTTCAAATACGTTTTTCTGGACAAACAATGGAATTATAAAACTTGCGAACATACGATATCTCAAAAAAAGGCAAGACTGTGAGCAGTAGCAGGCTGTATTTCTAAGTTTTACCTCTTACAAAATATTATTATAACGTTTATCGATTCCTCTAAACAAAAATTTTGCAGTCCAGCATTATTCTGGGGGTGAAGATAACGTTAGATAAGGGGCAGCCAGATGACAAGGAGACAGATGGGAAAAAGGTAGCTAAACTATTTATTATTTCGAAGATAATCGCCATAAATGTTAATATATTTATCCTACTGTGAGAAAAGATGGTCGGTGTCTTCATGGAAGAACGTTTGCTGTTACCTACAGAACCATGATTCTATCGAGGCAATCATCTCTTCCTCCGAAGCAAATCGGCGGCCACTAATGTCTCTCTTCAAGGTTCTAAAAACGTGAAAAGCCATGGTGATGGATCGGTATTATATGGAGGATGTGTAAGGGCTTCCCACTGAAACTTGTCCAGCTTAGTCGAAACAGTCTTGGACGAGCATTATCCTGCATCAGAATGATGCCGTCCGTCAACGTTCATGGTCGTTTGGACTTGACGGAGCGCTTCAGTTTTTGCGAAGTTTCCACGCACCGCAGTCCTTTAATTGTGGTGCCGTGTTCCAGACAGTCAATATGCAGCCGGCCCTTTCAGTCAAAGAAAAAGGTCATCATGAGTTTCCCGGACCTGGGGTGCCTGTTGTTTAGACTTCGATGCAGACGTTTCGGTGGGAATCCCTGTCACAAAGACAGTTTCATTGGATATGTTGGAGAAGATAATAATCCACGGTTGAATAAGGGTAGATGGCTACATCTTCCAGTACGACAGCAGTTGGTTCCTGAAACGGGTAACGGATAGGATACACGTGACAAACTAACTGACTTATAGTCTTCTCAATGGTCTCGTCCCCTTCTCCCACTTTTACCCCCTCCAACTTCTTGCTCTGTGGCCTTAGAAGGGTATGATGTTGTGCTATCATTGTAAGTAAGTGTCCAGGATCTTCACATCAATTCTTTCGCTCAAGTGGACTGTAAAACGATAGAACAGGGAATGGTAGTCTGCGATGTAGAACAGTATTGCAAAGATGTCTGCCGTACACCTAACTGTATATGGACTGGAAACTAGTAAACTATGTTTGATACATTCGACAGTCTCTCTCTTAAGGATTTAAATTTTTCACCAACTTAGCAATACCACTGTGCAACAAGGAAACATGATGAACGAATGACGAAGATGGACATTAACGTGTGGAGACTTCAATGCATGAACAGAAACTGAACTTACCATAGCTAATCGAACGCGTAACTATTAAGGTACTCTTTGACCTTTGTACTCAACAACAACATTCCTTGTCATTGAGAACCCCAGTGACCCCAGCGACCGCAGTGACGGTAATACTACTTGTGAAAATACCCAGTGCTATGAAAACAGAACTTGTAAGTAAACACGACACAAAATTGGGAACAGTAAGAGAACAGAAAGAAATGCGCGAAAAAAATTCTATTTGTTCCACTGAATACAACACATAGCTTGTTGTGGAGTAAAATAATCAGATGTTCGGACAATACAATTATCTGGCAACGACAGAGATAAATCCCCGTCTTCTAGTGGAAGACTTGTGATAACGATGAAAGATACGCACAGTGAGCTGTAACACACATTGTCCCCAGATGCGACGAAGCTATTGAAATTTTATTGCAAAAGAACCGGACCTATGCCGAAATCTACACAGCTCGTAAAAGTAGAGTACAAAATTACAAACACTTACTAGAGAGTGCAGCAGCTCTATGAGAGAGAGCTGCAGGTGGAGCCTATAGAAGCGGGCGAGGAGGCCCTCAGGATGACAATGTAGACCGCGTACAAGGCGGGGCTGCTAGAGAAGGTAAGTATAGAGAAGACTGAAAGAAGAATTGAGCGACTCATCACAAGTTTGTTTAGTCTGCGTGAGAGCAAGACGGACTGCTGGAAAATCTCCAGAAAAACGTACACCACGTGAAACTTCACTGTAAAAATTCTGAATAACCCTATCACGTTTTCCCATATACAATAGGTACTGCCTAATGGCCAAGACGGCAAAATGAGAGAAATTCGCTTTCACACGGAAGCCTGCCGAGAACCGTTCTTCTAACGTACCATCTACCAGTGAAATGGAAAAGGAGTAAAACAATATTGGCACACTACGTGTACTCCGTCATACATAGTGCTACAGCTTTGTGGTCCCATGTACGTCGATGGCAGTCAAAGTTAGCTTTATTTGCCCGTAAATCATATTTTTGCAAAAAAAGCTCCACGATGATCTTAAAACTAACAAACACCCTGTTTTACATTTCTCAGATCTGAGTGCGACTTGAAACTGAACAAAACAGAGACGGAAACTGATGTTAACCGCCACTGAATGGCTCAGAGTGTTGAAGTCGCCCACTGAAATAGTAACAAACTTCCTTCGAATTCGTCCGCAGCTCGTGGTCGTGCGGTAGCGTTCTCGCTTCCCGCGCCCGGGTTCGATTCCCGGCGGGGTCAGGGATTTTCTCTGCCTCGTGATGACTGGGTGTTGTGTGATGTCCTTTGGTTAGTTAGGTTTAAGTAGTTCTAAGTTCTAGGGGACTGATGACCATAGATGTTAAGTCCCATAGTGCTCAGAGCCATTTGAACCATTTTCCTTCGAATTCCGTGTTTCAGTGTAATCAGTCCCTGTCGCAAACTATCATCAATTGTGATACACACAAATTGCCAGGCGCTCCCATTAGTTCTCTCTTGAGTTTGAAAAAGGACCTTTAAATTACAACCTCAGAAGTGGAACTTATTTATGTGGAAACCATCCCCTCGATTGACGCGTGAATGGCAGGTTTAGTTTGGTCACGAGTTAAGCTATAACAAAACATTTTATGCTTCCACGTGAGCTTCTATTCCACCGTATCTATTTGAACATAAGATCATTTTACATCTTAGCCATATCTGATTGTCTTGTCCTCAGAATGCTGTCTATATTATAAAATTCCACAGTCACAATTTCTATATACCAGGACTTCGTGCCCTGTTCGAAAGCTGTGAAAGTAACACAAGCTGCATGTGGTTCGTCCAAATTAAACTCGACATAATCGCTGAAAATCATCTGATCTCATACGATCTTTTAGAAATCCCGAACATGGCCCCTTGTGTATAATTAAGTATCGTTTATTCAGAAGACCCTTAAGTGTCAAATATCGTATGCCCACTAGAAGGTATCTACACACATAACAAAAGGTTTTCATCACCTCGGTTCCGAGAGTACCGGAAATTGGAACAGACATCAACATGCTCATGGATACCGCACATTGCACGTTTTACCCCCATACAGCGAGACCTTCAGAGGTGGTGGCCCACATAGCTGTACACACCGGTACCTCTAATACCCAGTAGCACGTCTTGTTGCACTGATGCATGCCTGTATGCGTCGTGGCATACTATCCGCAAGTTCATCAAGACACTGTCTGTCCAGATTTTCCCACTCGTCAACGGCGATTCGACGTAGATCCCTCAGAGTGGTGGGTGGGTCACATCGTAAAGAGTCCCTTTCAGTTTATCCCATCCATGTTCGATAGGGTCCATGTCTGGAGAACATGCTGGCCACTCTAGTCGAGTGATATCGTTATCCTGAAGGAAGTCATTCACAAGATGTGCACGATGAGGGCGCGAATTGTCGTCCATGAAAACGAATGCCTCGCCAATATGCTGCCGATATGGTTGCACTATCGGTCGGAGGATGGCATTCACGTATCGTACAGCCGTTACGGCGCCTTCCATGACCACCAGCGGCGTACATCGGCCCCAAAATAACATGGAAACCTCCTTGCTGGACAGTGTGTCTAAGACGTTCAGCCTGACCGGGTTGCATCCAAACACGTCTCCGACGATTGCCTGGTTGAAGGCATATGCGACACTCATCGGTGAAGAGAACGTGATGCCAATCATGAACGGTCGATTCGGCATGTTGTTGGGCCCATCTGTACCGCGCTGCATGGCTTCGTGAATGCAATGATGGACCTCGCCGTGGACGTCGGGAATGAAGTTGCGCATCATGCAGCCTATTTCGCACATTTTGAGTCTTAACACGACGTCCTGTGGCTGCATGAAAAGCATTATTCAATATGGTGGCTTTACTGTCAGGGTTCCTCCGAGCCATGTTCCGTAGGTAGCGATCATCCACTGCAGTAATTGCCCTTGGACGGCCTGACCGATACATGTCATCGACAGTTCCTGTCTCTCTGTATCTCCTCCAAGTCCGAAAAACATCGCTTTGTTTCACTCCGAGACGCCTGGACACTCCCCATGCTGGCCCTTCCTGGCACAAAGCAACAACGCAGACGCGATCGAAACGCTGTATTGACAGTCTAGGCATTGTTGAACTACAGACAACACGAGCCGTGTGCATCCTTCCTGTTGGAATGACTGTAACTGATCGGCTGTCGGACCCCTCCGTCTAACATAAGTTGCTCATGCATGATTCTTTACGTATCTGGGCGGCTTTAGTGACATATCTGAACAGTCAAAGGGACTGTGTCAGTGATACAATATCCACAGTCAACGTCTATCTTCAGGAGTTCTGGCAACCGGGGCGATGCAAAACTTTTTTTGATGTGTGTACTAGAGCTGTTCATAAAATATCGATATATCACTATTTCTTGCAATAACTATCGATATACATCGGCGATATTTTTTTCTCCTGTTACATCGTTATTAAAATGGAAATATCTAAGGCCGATATTTTTATTTTATATTTTTTTCACAATTTTCAATAAATATTTGAAGGTGTTCTTTTGACATTGTAGTATAATATAATTTTACTTTCTTTGTGAAGGAGTCTTACTGCTATTCGAGCTTTCATCACGTACATTCTGTCTCTTTGACTGTGTGAAGCAAGTATATGTGGCACAAAATAATAAGTCCGATTGCACTGAGCCGTAGCGGTGTGAATGGAATAACAATATTTCCGATGTGAAGAAATAGCACACCAGTTGCTAAAACGTTTTTCAAAAACGGTTGCTGAAAATGATGAACAAAAATTTAGATGACAAGATTGGTCTCTGCGGTGGACGGAGAAGGGGTGAGGGGAAAAGCTGACAATCGGCGTTCGGCGCTACCAACAGAAACTGCAACGCTTGCTACAGTCGTGGCAATCTACGGAAAGTGCTTGAAGGACGGCGGAAACACGACCAGGTGACAAGGTATTGGAGGTTCACTCGTCATCACAGAAAGTGGAAGTCGAAGGCTTGCTCGCTCCGAGAATCAGGATAGGTGGCGATCTATGGCAGAGCTGACGTCAGAGTACGAAGCTGACGCAGGCACGGTGTTTAGGACCACATCGTTCAGTACACACTGTTGCACATGGGGATATGCAACAGACAACCCCTAATTGTCCCCAAGTTTCCCCAATGATGTCACTTACGACCGCAGTGGGCACGGCACCATGTCGATGGTTTGCCCGGATAGTAGTCATCCAGGCAACCCGCTGTTCGAAACACTCATTGCACCATGGATGCATAGAGGACATTCCACTGGGTTAGCAATCGCCAGTAGTAGCAATCGAAGATATCTGTGGAGTACGTGTCCATTATTGCGAACCACCTGCTTCCCTTCACGTTTGATATCTTCGATGGCGGTGATGGCATCTTCCAGCAGGATAACTGACTGTATCACAGGCCGCTCCTACAAATCAACTGTCCGTAATTTACAGGAAAAGCGTGACCTGTGAGTAAACACCTGGTGCCATACGCGTACAAAAACCTGTCTCCAGGACTATCGAATCCATGCCATTCAGAATCGCTGCTGTACTGCATTCCAAAGGTGGGCCAACATCCTATTAGGTTGATGGTCATAATGTTTTGGCTCATCAGTGCATAAGGAGCATACGCTTTGTTGTATGATATTCGCTTTATAGCGTGAACCAGACCTTCACTAACAAAATTTCAGAGGCTGCTCTGGGATATTTTCTGAGTATTTTAGGGTTAGTTGCTCCAGGATTGGCACTGTACACAGAGACTGGCAGTACTTCCGCCTCCTGGCTTCGTGATATCGCTGGCGAGGCAGGTTTTTTTATCAGAGAGTGGCAAGAGGAAGGAGGGATCAGTTACGGAGCGGTGACCCGGAAATGCTGGTTGTTGATGCCCTAGCGTTTGAAGCACGGTCCGCAGTTGGTCGGACGCGTGATACTGGAACTGTGGGTTGGTTCAAATGGTTCAAATGGCTCTGAGCACTATGGGACTCAACTGCTGAGGTCATAAGTCCCCTAGAACTTAGAACTACTTAAACCTAACTAACCTAAGGACAACACACACATCCATGCCCGAGGCAGGATTCGAACCTGCGACCGTAGCGGTCGCGCGGTTCCAGACTATAGCGCCAGAACCGCTCGGCCACCAGCGGCCGGCAACTGTGGGTTGTCTGTGTGTGTTGCGGCGGCCACTAGTCCAGTGGCTCGTAAAGAAGGAAGAGCTTGAATCTAAATGATGTAGAAATAGCCGTGCACGTCCTAGGCTCCGTGTTACAGGATTGATATTTGTGACATTTTGCGAGGAATAGTAGTGAGCTATAGCAATTTCACTGGAGAGCGTTTAGGCTGTGTGAAGTTCTGTCAGCCTTGCTTGCGGTAGGCATTATTTGATAACTAGTTTTGGAAGTCAAGTTAACTCATTTTGTTTGTTTGTTTTGTAATGCGTGTGAAGCTGAACGCTGGTTGTTATTATCGTAACTAGAAGAAGAACTGAACTGCTCTAATATTAACATCTATCATTTCTGCGTGTTAATAGCAATCTGTTCCAGCGACTGTTAATTATGCATTTGAATTTGAAGTTGCCATCCACTAAAGATCTACCGTATATTGGAAGCAGTGTAAAGTGACACAGTTCGCAGTTAACCACGGAAGCTACGTCTGGCATATGTTTCACTACTTGAAAGTTTGGTACAGGCCTGGGTACTACAAAACGTACTGTGCATCTAAATGCTCATACGATCATGATACTTTCAGGGCTTGGAATCTCATCTATCAATCGGAAAATGTTTTAATCTTTGCTTAATGTGGTTTAATTTCTGTGTTTTAAGTTATGGTTGTAATGATGTACAATGATACGCAATTAGTTTTCTTAGTAAGCTGTTATTAAAAATTACTGGTCAGTTTTCTGCTTGGAATATAAGGGTAATTGTGATCTCTGTTAGTAGCAAGTTTGTTGGTGAAGCCATCTAGTGAGAAGCTGCCCACTGTTTCCAGATCGATGAATCTGTGGCTAGGGGTTATAGTCTTCTTCTCAGATTCTCACAACCTTATCCGTTTCATAAAATTAGCTATACCTGTTTGATGCCGTATTACGTACAGACTCGTGTAGAAATGTGATTGTCACTGGTGGTTGTACTCCGACATCGAGTCTGTACAACTAATTGCCTCACTAAAGTATTCTCGGTTAAGGTATCAGCGTGGGACTTTGTGTTTAAGTACGTTTGTTTATCTCTGGTTTAGTCAGACGCTCTTGCGTAGTAATAAATTATTGTACATCTTTCTAATCAAGTTAAATTTATTTCCTCTCAATATAAATCAGAGCTAAAAATTTCTTTTAAATTGTAAGTCGCATTTTTCCTTAGCGGGACTGAGTCCATGAAACTGATTGTGATACAAGAATTTATGTCAATGTTAAATTTGGAAATTATTGTAATAAATGCTTTGCTAGAGGTGTAACACCAAGTTTAATCAATCGCTCCACCCACTATCCCAACGGTCCAGTTATGTAGGTACAAAGTGTATTCTCTAGTGGGTCGCCACTGGGTTATAATGTCATTATGATTTATTCGGTTTACTACCACAGTTACCTTCGTTTGTGCGAAAATATCTTCAGAACACTGGAAACGCCTGTAATATGCATTCATGACACGGAAACAATTGTTGTTCATTATGAAGACAATTGTTAGGCTTGATTTCAGATCTCGTACAACTCCCCAGTTATTGGTGACACACACCGCATAGAATTCATTCTCTTCCAAATAGGATTTCTGGCATAATTAACATCCAATATCTTCCACTCTAACATGGAACGACCCTGTTTCTTGTAATTGCAGAAATGCCAGAGTACTGTGATGTAGCTGCCATCACTGCGAGAACAGCTTACCATAACGTCATTGCGCCGATCTTCCGCTGCGTTCAGTGAATCCAGACATGAGGTGCATGTCGGCTCACTCCTCGTTAGTAAACCTAACACACCGGTCCGTATCGCTGTTAAGGTATAACTAACACTGCTGGGAAAACAAACCCAAGAAGGACCCTTGCAGTATTGGATACCAGTTTCAGGGAAAGAGTCAAGTGGGCATTAGCGTTGTCAATAGTGTGTAAATAAAACAAGTCAAAATGGTTCAAATGGCTCTGAGCACTATGGGACTTAACTTCTAAGGTCATCAGTCCCCTAGAACTTAGAACTAAAACCTATCTAACCTAAGGACATCACACACATCCATGCCCGAGGCAGGATTCGAACCTGCGACCGTAGCGGTGGCGCGGGTCCAGCCTGTAGCACCTAGAAACGCTCGCCCACCCCGGCCGGCTGAAAAAAGTCCATTTACAAACAAGACACTGTATTCATACCGCCGTCATTGACACTGCTGAGCAGATATTTTCAAGCCAACACGGATACAAAGATAGATGGGGTAAGAAATCAAACAGAATGCAATTTCTGTGCAACGAGCCACCGGAGAGCACATGCTGCGAGAGGGCACCACCTCACAGGCAAAACCACTAGCATGGCGCCTCTCAAGTAAGTGCAGTAGCATTCAGATGGCGCTCACAAACACGGACCTCTTCCTTCTTCCACAGCACTTCCTTCAGCGCGTCCTATACTTTCACGTACAGCGCGGGGAGCCGCCATACAGAGCGCTGTCACCCGCGGACTACACTGCACCTGCTTTGTACTGGCGGACAGGGAGGTCCTTCCGCCGACAGGCACCAAGACACGACGCGCCGCAGGCACTCAGACAACTCCGCACCGGCAATTAGACCGCTGCGATTCAGCTGTTAGATAGTTCAGCTGGGTGCCTGTAGCCTGCAGACAGCTTAGTACAGTACCCTGAAAACTACTTCTAGACTTAGCGGTCGATATTTATGGAAAACTAGGATTATTAACACAGTGTCTGCACAGTTATAGTCAGTCACAGTGACAACATCGTGGTAGACTGCCTAGAGACAGCAAAGTTGTTTTAGACATCTTGAATTAGTTACAGGACGTCAAGTTCCACACATAAAACTGTACCAAAGTTAAGTAGCATTTGTAACATATTCTTAAAAAAATTTCATTTGTTATTTCTAATTGTGTTACCACAGATCTATATAGACCTGCCTTATCAAACAAGTGTTAATTAGCAAGCGAACAAAAAAAATGTTTCAAATAGCTCTGAGAACTATGTGACTTAACATCTATGGTCATCAGTCCCCTAGAACTTAGAACTACTTAAACCTAACTAACCTAAGGACACCACACAACACCCAGTGATCACGAGACAGAGAAAATCCCTGACGCCACCGGGAATCGAACCCGGGAACCCGGGCGTGGGAAGCGAGAACGCTACCGCACGACCACGAGCTGCGGACAGCAAGCGAATAATTTTTTGGGCTGAATTAATAGTAGCATTCAATTACTACATTCACAACAATACCAAAATACTCATAAAATATCACTGAACAACCTCCGAAATATTGTGGATGGCATTCGGATTTCCCCTGTTTTAAACAGTTTGACAAAAGCCGGTTTCGTTGTTTGAATGAAGTACCTCTTCGAAGGTGTGTTTTAAGGCATCATATATCAGTAGTGATAAGATTCCTGTAAATTATTGTTTTGTTTCTGTCTGAGCCGGCCTTAGTGGCCGAGCGGTTCTAGGCGCTACAGTCTGGAGCCGCGCGACCACTACGGTCGCAGGTTCGATGTGTGTGACGTCCTTAGGTTAATTAGGTTTAAGTAGTTTTTTTAAAAATCTTATGGTACTTAACTGCTAAGGTCATCAGTCCCTAAGCTTACATACTACTTAACCTGAATTATCCTAAGGACAAACACACACAACCATGCCCGAGGGAGGACTCGAACTTCCGCCGGCACCAGATTTAAGTAGTTCTAAGTTCTAGGGGACTGATGACCTCAGAAGTTAAGTCCCATAGTGCTCAGAGCCATTTGAACCATTTTTTTCTGTCTGTGCCCACAGCCTCTAGAAATTTTATCAAGGAAAGCATGGACCATACTAGACTGTATTATTTTTCATTTCTTATTAGCTGTGCTATCGGTCAATTTCGACGATTATGTCATTACCAAGCACCCAAAATGAAACATACCAACATGGAGCACACTATATCAGTACACACTGTATAAAAATCTACAAGCCTCAGTAACAATCTTTTATGACTCTACTTCCATGTGAATGAGCATCACGTTATCCATCACATAAGATGTGGGACTAACTGAGGTCACATTTTTCATAGTCGATAACCGATATTACACGTGGGTGAAAGTATGTCATTCCATCAGCATGAACACACGACAGTACACATGGCCATCTGATATGTAAACTCTCAGTCAGCCATTACTCATTGTTGTCAAAGACCTCCTTCTCACATGATGTTGACAACTATTGCTGCTTGCAGAGAGCGTAATTGGCAGCTATCAGTATAATGTATGAAGAAGTCTTTGCAACATTGATTAATAGCGTATTGTAACCGTCAGTTTACGTATCTAGTGGCTACAGCTTACACGTAGAGTTGTGGGTTCATGCAGTTGTAATGACATACTTTCATTATCGTGTAATATTTGATATGGACAGTGAAAGAAAATGTGGGCTCACGTGTGGTACAGAAATTTTAATTATGTGCAACATCTTATGTATGCATCGCGTGATGCTCATCGACATGTAAGCTGAATTATAGGCTTTCTCACGTCTGTAACACGATGATTATTATGGCTTGTAGGTTTTTGTAAAGCGTGTGCTGTGTTATAGTGTGCACCATGTTGGTATGTTTCATTTTAGGTGCTTCATAATGACGTAATAGTCGAAATTGGCGATAGCACAGCTAAAAAAAAATAGTACAGGCTACTACGGAGCATGGTTTCATTCATAAAAAATGCTTGGAACATTAAGGTAGGTCAACAGTAACGCAACGGGTCAGCTGGCGCCGCAGACAGCCAGCCAGAGCTGAGAGAGGGAGAAGGACGAGGCCTTGGGACGGCCAGCTGACGCGGCCTGCCCTCTTGCACGGGGCGAGCGCCCGTTTTAATTACGGCGCCTGCTGGCTCGCTGCCAGCCTAGTGGCCGCAGCGGAGTCGCGTTCATTCAACCCGGGAAGGAAGAGGCCGGCTGGCCGGCGGCGACGGCTGCAGCGGCGCGCCCGAGAAAGAAAGCAAAACAGCGCCGCAGGTGTCAGCAATCTGCCAGCAACAGGTGCGCCCCGCCCCGACAGCAGACAGCCCGGCAACCGCTAAACGGTCCGCCCAGCCGCGGCCAGGGCGCGCATCCAGGCAGCGCCAGTCTGTCGCCATGTCAACTGCGCGAAGCCGAAACATCTGTTTCCTTCGGCCACTCTGCAAGACCGACTTGTAAGCTAATACCTTCTAAAACCGTGTCTAGCCTAGAAAATGGCCTCCAGTCGGCGATCACGAGAGCACACTAGTTTCTTCAGCTGTACCATATCCAGCAGTAGCCACTTGTTGATGATTGGATACCGTAAAGCAACAAAACTGCCGGATGTGAGGTTTGCCAAGTTTCACCTGCTGTACAAAACAGTCGCAGACATTTTTTGTCGGATTGAGCTCGCGTGATGTAGTGGACCAGTAGTGAACGTGCAGTAGAGTGCTTTAATATCTGTTCGTCAATCCAGGAACGTACGTGTGCAGCCTTGTGAACACGGCTGTTGTAAATGTAAATGTCGCATGGCTTTGTTGGCTGGGATGGGTTGGGTTCAGCTGCCTATCGGAAAGGATCTTTTTCATCTGCGCACATTGGCTCCTTTCGTTGTGAATATGTGTCAGACTTGTGTCCTATGCTTCGTTTAGTACGAATGTAATAAATGTGTGTATAGTGTAGCGTTGAGTTTGTGTTCTATAATGATGATGATGATGATAATGATGAGAGAAGGGAGAGGCTGAAACCCGTGCTAGTAAATAGTCTATTCCTTTCGAACAGCACCATTGGGGTAGCCGAGCTTAATGTCCATGTCTGACAGACGGGTCACCATCAACATTGTCACATGCCCTCACTTCCTGAGAGACTACGGAGAGGTTTGGAATTTCCTCCAGCTCGTTAGCGTAACGTCTGGTGATCAGGAACTTCACACCACCACCTCCCCTGCCTTCGCGGGCAAATACTGGCAGTCAAATTACCATCCGCCTCCGATATTCGAATCGGTTTACCTCCGAATCGAGAACAGCACTACAGGCGTGTGTTACTGAACTCGTTTACGAGGGTGGGTACAACTGTTGTCCTCTGAGAAGACAGAAGTGTCCATAGCCTACTTCTTAAAAGAGGTAGAAGAAATGGTAACACGTGCTCACCGAGAACTTGAAATAAACGTCCTGGTTCATATTTGCGATAAGCTGGAAGAATGAACCCAAGGCATGTTACGCGTATCATCTCCAAACATCACAGAACGACATCCAGCCTCAGCTGCATAGTCCACATAGTGCTCCTTAACACATCATTGGATTTTCAAATAACTTCCGGGAATTCAGCCAGGTAACACTTTCAGCGACCGCCGATATTTCGGCGGGAGAACACCCCGCCATTTTCAAGGCAAACTGCAACGGACAGGCGGCGTACACGCAAATTTAATACCTCGGTCCTCGGACCCAAGCAGGAAAGATAACACACACACACTGAACACTAGTGCCACCAAAGATGGCCAAAGTCAGAGCTATCGATAGTGAGACTATGAATTCGCCGGTGAGGTAGCATTGAGTCTGTCCCTCTGTTTCTTGACAAGGGAGAGAGCCGGATTCCAAACAGAGTTTAAACAGAAACCTCCATCCCTGTTAACAAGGTTGCTCGCTAATTTAATCTCAACTGCCTCCCGAATCACACTGTCCCAATAGCTGGACGTGCATGCCAATATCTCGGTCTTATTATATAACATGGGGTGACCAGTATCCAAGCAATGTTCGGCAATAGCAGATCTATTAGGCTGCTGTAATCGTGTGTGCCGTTTATGCTCAGTACATCTGTCCTCCACGGTCCTGATAGTTTGACCAATATATGCCATGCCGCAGCTACAAGGGACACGATATACACCCGCCTTACGCAGTCCAAGATCATCCTTAACGGAACCCAAAAGTGCTCTAATTTTAGATGGAGGTCGGAAAACGCATTTCACATCGTATTTCCGTAAAATACGACCGATCTTATTGGACGTGTTTCCTACGTAAGGCAAGAAGGCAGTAGACTTAGGTGTTGACTCAGAATTATCATCAATCAAACTATCAGGACCGTGGAGGACAGATGTACTGAGCATAAACGGCACACACGATTACAGCAGCCTAATAGATCTGCTATTGCCGAACATTGCTTGGATACTGGTCACCCCATGTTATATAATAAGACCGAGATATTGGCATGCACGTCCAGCTATTGGGACAGTGTGATTCGGGAGGCAGTTGAGATTAAATTAGCGAGCAACCTTGTTAACAGGGATGGAGGTTTCTGTTTAAACTCTGTTTGGAATCCGGCTCTCTCCCTTGTCAAGAAACAGAGGGACAGACTCAATGCTACCTCACCGGCGAATTCATAGTCTCACTATCGATAGCTCTGACTTTGGCCATCTTTGGTGGCACTAGTGTTCAGTGTGTGTGTGTTATCTTTCCTGCTTGGGTCCGAGGACCGAGGTATTAAATTTGCGTGTACGCCGCCTGTCCGTTGCAGTTTGCCTTGAAAATGGCGGGGTGTTCTCCCGCCGAAATATCGGCGGTCGCTGAAAGTGTTACCTGGCTGAATTCCCGGAAGTTATTTGAAAGTTGTATACGCCAGGAGAAACTCAGGTCTCACATTGTTTACCTCTACGGGGAGGAAATGTATCGGTGTTTACGTAAGTTGGATAAACTTCGTAGCTGTCGAGTTAGACTGCAATGTGCTTTGTCGTTTTTATTGAGGTGTCGTGATGAAAATCATGTCCCAACATTTGCTAAGATTGTGCACCATATTAATTCTCCTGCCGCCAATCGAATTAAGCAACGTGCTGGCTTGGCTCTTGTTCGCGAAAGGATTCGTTTTACTCGTCGACGTTTGGATTCTGTTTCCAAAGAATTGTATCGTTTTCATTTAATGGTTGCATCTGAAGTGTCTGATTTCACTTGGGATTGGTTGGACGGTGCCTCATGGACCCAAGCTGACTGGGAGTACAACTCCGTTACTGCCCGGCATTTGGCAAAGTTTGAACGTTTTCATCGCGCGGAGTCGGATGTTATATCTCGACGTTCTGTGATAAATCTCACAGAGAAATCTTTTGACGACGCAACCTTATCCGTGCTAGGGAAGGGATTAAATTTTGCACCCACTCCGAAGAATTTGCCGGTAGTTGATTTTATTAGTTCAATTGAACAGGCAGTTTGCAAACTACCTCCTGACGCTGCAGAGGAAGTTAGGAGGGAGGCATGCCGTGTTTTGACTAGGGCTCGTCCACCCAAGAGTAATGTAACAGCAGCAGAGAGGGCTGCTTTACGCTCTCTCAGAGTTGATCCTAGTATTGTTATTTTACCTGCTGACAAGGGCAATGCCACCGTTGTTTTAAATAAACATGATTATGTGCAAAAGATGCAACGTTTACTATCTGATTCAACGTATCGCAGAATCGATGCTGACCCCACGAAAAGTGTTGAGAGAAAGACCAACAGCCTCCTGAAGAAAAGTGGTTTGTCGCAGGACACAATCAAGAGGCTTAACACCTATAGTGCGGTTCCCCCTAGGTTATATGGCCTTCCAAAGGTTCATAAGGAAGGGGTTCCTTTCCGTCCTATAGTGAGTAACATCGGCGCCCCGACATATTGTGTATCCAAGCATCTTGCTTCTCTGTTGAGTCCACAAGTAGGACGGTGTGAACATCATATCAGGAACTCAGCTGATTTTTTACGTCGTTTGGAGGGACTGAGGCTGAATGACTCTGATATTTTAGTGAGTTTCGATGTGGTCTCTCTCTTCACTCGTGTTCCTCTGTCTGATTCGTTGCGGTTAATTGAAGCCAGGTTTGGTGCTGATTTAACTAATCTCTTTAGGCATGTGTTGACATCCACTTATTTCTTATTTAATGACCAGTATTACGAGCAGACAGATGGAGTTGCGATGGGTAGTCCGTTGTCTCCTGTGATCGCAAATTTGTTTATGGAAGACTTCGAGGAACGTGCATTGGAGTCGGCGCCTTTAAAACCCGCCTGTTTCTATAGATACGTTGACGATACCTTCGTTGTTTGGCCTCACGGTAGGGAGAATTTGAATGTCTTTCTAGAACATCTGAACTCGATCCACCCTAACATTCGTTTCACGATGGAGGTGGAAAAGGATGGTTGCCTTCCCTTTCTCGACGTGTTGGTTAGGAGGAAGGATGATGGATCATTGGGACATGCAGTCTACAGGAAACGTACTCACACCGACTTGTACTTACAAGCTAATAGTTGTCACCATTCGGCTCAGCGTGAAGGGGTACTTCGTACCTTGGTACACAGGGCACATATCGTTTCTGACGCTGAGACTTTGCCAGCTGAGCTGTCCCATCTTGAAGTTACATTTCGTCAAAATGGTTACAGTGATAGACAGATTGAACGTGCGTTGCGCTATCGACCAACTGTACATCAGGTGATTGATGATAATTCTGAGTCAACACCTAAGTCTACTGCCTTCTTGCCTTACGTAGGAAACACGTCCAATAAGATCGGTCGTATTTTACGGAAATACGATGTGAAATGCGTTTTCCGACCTCCATCTAAAATTAGAGCACTTTTGGGTTCCGTTAAGGATGATCTTGGACTGCGTAAGGCGGGTGTATATCGTGTCCCTTGTAGCTGCGGCATGGCATATATTGGTCAAACTATCAGGACCGTGGAGGACAGATGTACTGAGCATAAACGGCACACACGATTACAGCAGCCTAATAGATCTGCTATTGCCGAACATTGCTTGGATACTGGTCACCCCATGTTATATAATAAGACCGAGATATTGGCATGCACGTCCAGCTATTGGGACAGTGTGATTCGGGAGGCAGTTGAGATTAAATTAGCGAGCAACCTTGTTAACAGGGATGGAGGTTTCTGTTTAAACTCTGTTTGGAATCCGGCTCTCTCCCTTGTCAAGAAACAGAGGGACAGACTCAATGCTACCTCACCGGCGAATTCATAGTCTCACTATCGATAGCTCTGACTTTGGCCATCTTTGGTGGCACTAGTGTTCAGTGTGTGTGTGTTATCTTTCCTGCTTGGGTCCGAGGACCGAGGTATTAAATTTGCGTGTACGCCGCCTGTCCGTTGCAGTTTGCCTTGAAAATGGCGGGGTGTTCTCCCGCCGAAATATCGGCGGTCGCTGAAAGTGTTACCTGGCTGAATTCCCGGAAGTTATTTGAAAGTTGTATACGCCAGGAGAAACTCAGGTCCCACATCATTGGATTGTCGGTACACTCGACATCTTGCGTTGTTTGAAAAGATGTACCATCTCAGCTCGCCAGGCCACAGTACACACCTCCAGATAGTTACTGCCTAGTTTACGCTCTGTTTGGGTCACTGAAGGCGTGCGATTTGATGTCCTATTGTGAGCTATGGTCTATGCAAGGTACCCTAATCTTAACGACCATTACATCCATTTCCCTTCGCAATGACGTTGAAACTGGTTGAAGTGAACCTTCCATCACCCACAGCAGTCGTTTCATTCACAAGGCGTGACATTCGTCTTCCGTTCTTTTTGATTAATATCCTTTTACGGCCGCTGTTATTACGCCGTGGTATGCGGGAGTGGTACACCATCTCTGTGCTCGGACACCAACAAATGGGGTCTTTCATTCACAGTGTGGTGAAGGGCAAGTCCAAACTAGATACGATCTTTCTGCCATTCTGTAATGTCTCCACGTCGATCTTATTATGGAGTTTCTATGAATTTTCTGGCACATATATATACAGTGTCGTACCTCACCTCAGCTGTAGAGCGTCACGTGACCGCCCAGAACCACTTCTACAGCACCTACAGTGTAGAAAAGTGGTCAGTATATTCTTTCAAGTGAGCTGACTAAAGTTATGTCTAGTGAGTTTACCATACTAAATCAGGAGTGTTAGTCCACCAAGATATGCGGGACAATTTCTGTGGAGCTAAAAATTAGAAGTGAGGTTAAGAGCAAGTTTAACCTCTCTATGTTGCCGTGAGTTTGAGCCGTGCGCGCACTGCTATCGCTACCTTTGTTTGTGGAACGTCTTTGACTAGCTACGAGATATCCAGCGTCTCGGTAGGTGGCGATCTTGCGGCAGCTCGGAAGTGATCTAAGCGATCGTGCAGCTAACGTTTGAGTTCTGTCTGCCGGAGGCTGGCTGGCTGTTAACCTTGTTCTTTACCTGCACTACTTGTACGTGTATTTTCTAGGTTTATTTACCCTTAAAATTTTTCATTGTCATTTAACTTTGATCTAAAAAGTATTGTCTTTACTTGCACTACTGGTGCTTGCACTCACTGTCAGTTGAGTTAAAAGATCCATGTGTGTGTTGTAACCTATTTAGTTATGTCGATTCTACTCTGTTATTCACAATTAATTCTGGGCCAATCTGACTCAGTTGTCTGCCCTCGCCGGCCGTTGTGGCCAAGCGGTTCTAGGCGCTTCGGTCTGGAACCGCGCGACCGCTACGGTCGCAGGTTCGAATCCTGCCTCGGGCATGGGCGTGTGTGATGTCCTTAGGTTAGTTAGGTTTAAGTAGTTCTAAGTTCTAGGGGACTGATGACCACAGCAGTTAAGTCCCATAGTGCTCAGAGCCATTTGAACCATTTTTTGTCTGCCCTCATTTCCCCTTTCATGGTGGAGAGCCTGTGTGCTATACGCCATTCATATTTATGTGAGATGTATTTCCTTTGTGTATGTTTTAGAATATGCACTGAAGTGAGAAAACGTTTGGGGTATGCCGCTTACCGTGCATTCATACGTTTCAGCTCCGTTTAAACTTCGTATTTGGGTGCTCTTGTGAATAGCTGCTCATCTTTGTCGATTTTCCAACACCCACTTTCTTATTTTAAAGCCTGAATAGGAATATCTGTTATTTTACATTTGCTGCTATATTTCAAGTTTTTAATTAATGACTGAATTGTATGCATGCACATTGTGGTTTTTCTAATACTGATTTACAAATAATTAAAACTAGTATGGGTCCCGGTAAACGGCTCTGAAGTGATTTTCTAATGTTACACAGTTCAAAGAGCTTGTTTGCTTCTAAAATTCTCTGTACTAGTATATTAGGCTGGTGCGTTTTTCCATAAGTTTATCAAATACAACATATATAGGTACAGTTACGGAGACTTTAGTCATCAGTAATACATTCTCCTTCACTATGTACAACGGTCTGCCAACGCTGCGGTAACTTCTCGGTTCCTCGACTGTAGAAATCACATAGTTTTGAGGCTAATAAATTGTCGAGACATGTTTGGAGTGCATTTCATTCCGGAAAGGAAGTTCCTTAAGGTTGTTCGATACAGAGCGGAAAAGGTGAAAATCTGAGGGCACAAGGTCAAATGAGTAACGTCAGTGCGGAATAACTTCCCAAGCGTTGCATAGTGTTTTTTGTCAGTTTAGCGGAACGGGGGCAGGCGTTATCGTGGAGTAGCATCACTTCATGCAGTCTTCCCGGTCGCTGTTCATGGACTACAACTGCAAGACGGCTAAGCTGTTGACAGTAAATATCAGCAGTGACGGTTACAGCTCGGGAAAGCATGTCGTAGAACAGCACACCGTCGCTGTTCCACCAGATGCGTGCAGATCTTTGTAAGGCGAGTTGCTGCTTTGTTTGGGCTCATCTATTCTTTTCTTTGCCTTACGTTTGCATAAAGATACAATTTCTCGCCACCAGTAACGATACAGGTTTAGGAATGGTCATTTTTGTTCAAGAGCCACTTGATGACGAGCAAGAAGAGATGCGCATATGGCTACCCTCTGATTTTTGTGATTTTGATTTAGATCATGCGGTACCCATACACCCGATTTTTGAACCTTCCTCATTGCATGCAAATGTCACACGATCGTAGAATGATCACAGTTAATCACATTCGCCTGTCCACGATTACCCTGACAGAACTTGAAATGCATCCGAAACGTTTAGTATTCCTTTAAGTGTGTAATTAGTTAGATTCGTGAAAGTATTTCATTTTTAGAATTTTAAATTCCATAGAATAAAGTCAGAGTGCGCTGTCGTACGTCTCACCGTCCTCTCCAGCCAAATTATTTCGAGTAGTGACTGGGGCAACACACCCCTAGCAAGGCATTTATATCACCTACCCTCACTCGAAGCTTGAATGCGACAGAGGAATACACGGTAATCATTTAAAAGTGGACATGGACGCTAACATGTGGGGATTATTGTTATTCTTATTTACGTCACTTATCACAACAGCTGAATGCCAGTGACTGCCATATATCACAGAAATTTTATCTGTTCGATGCTTATTATGCAATAATGTTCAATACATTTACCCCACTGTAGCAATGTGGCTTTTAATATCACCAACAACAGAGTTAATGTTCAGACTCAAAATCACGATCTTGTAGACATCAGTCTGCTTCTATCAGCAGCAATACGAGAAATATCATAAGAGGTCACCCTGAGAGGAAATGATTGCGTAAATCCTTAATCAACTCGAAAGTTACTTTGAACACCACTCTGCTTTCTTAGGTATGTTTTATTGGTGGTGTGCCCTTGACTTTCTGCCTGAGTATTGGCTCAAACAGCCAATTGTATTGCGAGCTGCCGTTGAACGTGGAGTCATAAGCACGGTCCTTCGTTTTACATACTAAGGAGTGATAAAAGTTTGTAATGTCTTAACGACTAGAAAGAAATAAGGGAACCGACCTTGGACTGAACTATGGAATTTCGTAAATCTAATACGAGCCCGCTCAATCCCCAAGGATACTGAGCAGTAAAAGCGACAGTACGTTTATTTTTTCTCCTGAAATATGCTGAATAACTGAAAAACAGAATTCCCATGTCTTAACCAACAGTGATGCAGTGAGTCGTTCTGTTGTGACTTGGCAAGACAGGCAAGCCACTATGAGAGGAAGCCGAAGGCACGCGTTTAAGCTCACGCAGGCTGGCGTGAGGTCTGGAACAGTTAAAGGAATAGAGACTAGCAAAAAAGGTACGTAGCTTCTGGAATACTTAACTTTAATCCATAATGGGTAAACATCGGTCTGACGGTACATGCATCACAAGATAAATAGCAAATGATAATGGCGCCTTGCTAGATCGTCTCGGCAAATGAGAACGTAATTTGTCAGTGAACCATCGCTAGCAAAGTCGGCTGTACAACTGGGACGAGTGCTAGAAGTCTCTCTAGACCTGCCGTGTGGCGGCGCTCGGTCTGCAATCACTGACAGTGGCGACACACGGGTCCGACGTATACCAACGGACCGCGGCCGATTTAAAGGCTACCACCTAGCAAGTGTGGTGTCTGGCGGTGACACCACACGTTCAGAGTCCTCTTTGTGTGCAGCTTATAGTTCTCGCACAGGAAGATTATACATGTATGCTGCATTCTCTGTAGTTTTTGGAATTTGTCCGAATTAGTGCATCAGTACACAGATGCAGTACTAGTTTTTTACATGTTGCGGAAGGCGACAAAAAGAATGCTGCGGTTGCAAAAAGCCGTCGACATTCTTAGCTAGCAGACGTTGTGAGATTTGCATATCAGGAACTTAAGTTTTGTTTTTTATTTCCCACAGAAACAGCAACAACCACAACGAAAAATACTTATCGACATACTGAACAATCAGCTTTTTTATTTTCGATTTCATAATCGGTTTGGACTTGTTACTGGTTTAAGTAACATGAAAAATATGACACGAAGCGCGCGACAGGCAGTACGTACCTCCTGGATTCTCAGCCGTTGTTTGTTCGGTTGTCTAACACGAACAATATTTTTCTGTCGCCCAAGTGATAAGACGAGTGTCATCAGTGACTTAATGAGAAGCTGACGTGGTGTCTGAGACAGACTCTTGGTACCGTACAGCTGTTTTCGGAGACTGTGGCGATAATGTTTATGCAGCAGCGCACAGATCAGCAAACGCTGGCAGGTGCTCCCCCTCTGTTCTACTGAAGAACCTCCGTCGCTTCCTCTCGCAAGCAGCTCAAGACGCTGTCGCAGCTTTCTGGGACGCGTGTGAGGCGCAGCTGCACTCTTCGAAAGCGGTTCGACAAGTCAGATCGCGTCCAGCGACTAGTGCCCGTCGTAAAAACCGTTCCTATCCGCCAGCCGGTCTTCTCGTCAGCGCTATTCTTAACCGCAACCGTCCGCACATTAAATACGCTTGCCTTATCCAGTTAGCAAGCAGTGATGAACGAGAGTAAAACGTGCTCGCCGTCAGCTACAAAAGAAATTCACCAGCCGCCACGACAATACACAGTTTAAAAGTAGGTGGTGTCTGAGCTTCTGATGTATGCTTCTGCTGAAAAATTCAGAAGGTACTATTTGTACAGGATCTTAACTTTTTAGTAGTCTTAAGCCTTTTTGAACGAAAACAATGTCGGTGATCAAAACTGATTTGCTAGGGACCTGCAGGCCAGATATCTACTAACAGTTTTTACAAGCTAATTGTGGATTTGTAATTTGTCAATAGGACTCCATATCCATCCCTTGGCTCATTACGGAGTAATTTGATGTTGGTTTATCAAAACTTCCATCATACATCACCAAGTGACGTGCGCAACAAAACTTTAAAACCCGTAGAAGTATGGGGTGGAGCTCTATCTTGCTTAGAAACCGTACCTTCCAGGCGGTGTATGTCAGTGAGGTTAGGGATGATGCGATTCTGTAACACATCGGCGTACCTCGCACCGAATATGCCGGCAGTTTGAGAACCAGCACCCTGTATATCCTCGAAGAAAAACTGCCCGATCATGACCAATATGGTAAATCCACACCACACCGTGACTTTCTCGTCATACAGTGTGGTTTCCACGACCGTGCTAGGGTTTTCGGTGGCCAAATTCTGCAGATGTGGATGCTGACAGACCCTTAGAGTGTGAAATGGGCTTCGTCGGTCCTCAACACGTTATACAACCAATCGTCATCTTCCCCATTTTCTTGAATTGCCCACACCACATATGCCCTCTGCATCTCAAAATTGGTAGGTAACAGTTGATGACGACGCTGGATTTTGTACGGATAGAACCGGACGGCAAGCCTCACTGCTCTTCAAACAATAGTGCTTGGAATGTCAGTGCACCTTCACGAGTGCTAACTTCACCATGCTGTGATGAACCCGCTGAAGCCTCCATTTCTTCCTGAACTGTCCGACCAGCAGTAGCGCTTGTTTCTGGTCACCCAGTACGTGGCCGATTGTCTAAGCAGCCCGTAGCTTCGAGCTTCGTAATCATTTTCTTCACAGTGACAGTTGTTACAGGACCTTTACCTATTCGAATACCCTTCCTAGGGCGATAGGATCGTAAAGCTGCAGTAGCGGATTCTCCATTCTTATAATAAAGCTTCACTAACAGTGCCTTTTCTGGTAAAGTCAACATAGCGCGATTAGTGGCGCATTTGACTCCCTCCCTCAGTACAGCTCATGCAGATACGATTCTCATGCGGCATCACTTACACGTTGCTGTCCAGCGCCTTCTGTTGGCCGGTTTTTATACTCGTGAATTAGTGCATTTTCAAATGTTATCAGACTTTTGGGGCAATCTGCATATGTAGATCTTGACAACAATTTAATCAGTTACTTCGTCTTCTACAGACTATGAACATTTAGCCAAAAGAAACAAAAATCAGTGCGTAAATCACATAAAATTTCTCTAATGAAATCGCGTCTATGGTGCTGTTCAGTAGGTGTTCTGCTACTCAACGGAACTATTTCCTTAACGGAGGTGCACCAATTGTCTGGCCGCATGATCATGGTAGGATCAATATGAACGTTTCACAGACAGCTGTAGATGCTTTAGCATAAATACAGACGCACACAGTGACAACGTTTGCAGTCGTGTCGGTTGAAGCCTCATAAATTAGGTTCCTCGGATGGCGACGCCACTTCTGGTAACCAAGTTGGATAAGGTAAAAGAAAAATCCTAGCGTTAACGATAAAAATTAAACAGCGAAGCATCTTCAAAAGACTGCGATAAGATGTTCTGTATTTGAGAATAGGTCATCGGAGATAACGGACCTGTTTTCTCTCTACCCATCTCTCTAAGTTTTTAAGGCTTCCTCGGCGTGGAGCGGGTTGCTGGTTCCTTTTGCCCCTTTTCTATTCCAGTGGGTGGAAAGTGACAGCATGGACCACCTTAAATAATTCAATAATCATGGTCCTTGCGAGATACACACGTTTGCGGGTTAAAAGGAGAAAGGAAGAAGTAACTTGTTTTTGTCTCACCTTTCCACAACGCAGTTTACGTCGATCTACCACTGGTGTTCCTTGAATGTCTGTACCATACTCGTGCTAACTAAACGTACTGGAGACGAATCTTCCCATTCAGCTGGAAAATTTCTTATTTTCTTTCATCACCTCTTCGGTAAATGTGATGCATTTATCGCCGGCAGCTATATTTGTAACTAAGATCTGACAAATTCTTACGTTATTTAGTATTAGGTTATTAACGCAAGACTATATAACATTAGCGGAATATAACTTATTCCATCAGTTCGCTTCTTCATAAAAGAGAAGTTACATTGAAAATGTAAAAGAGTAAACACTGCCGCACAGATTTCAACTCGAAATGGAATAAAAACTGAAGGTGCTTTAGACAGGCGTGTTATGGGACTCATGACAACATTTTTAGCATCTTGTATCCGATGCTGATGCACAGCGTGGCGTATAATGTGCACTCGTGTGGCATGAAAATACTTGCGTTGACGTAATGAGAGTAATCTCAGGAGCATTTTGGGTCATGTAATGCCTACCCATTCATGTCCCAGAGCACATCAAAGCTCCTGCATTTGGAAGAGTGATACCGGCACTCTAGCGTTATCAGAACATAAATATCAACACTGGCCTTTGACATACATCACGATCTTACATACTTCAACGACTTCAAATTCACCTTCAAAAAAATGTGTTTAAATTCCTAAGGGACCAAACTGCTGAGGTCATCGGTCTTTACACTTACACACTTCTTAAACTAACTTAAACTAACTTATGCTAAGAACAACACACACACCCATGCCCGAGGGAGGACTCGAACCTCCGACGGGAGGGGCCGCACAATCCATGACATGGCGCCTCAAGCCGTGCGGCCACTGCGAGAGGCAAAATTCACCTTCCCTTCTGATCAGGTGGTATCTGAGCGCCAATGAAATAAGCCTTCTGTGCAAGACATCAGGCAAGGCGACGACCTACTTTGGAGGATACCGTTATCTGCATAGTGCTGTGAAAACTATGTGGTGTAGATGAACTTATCTGGTAGTTGTATAGCTAATCTGCAGGTCACTTGGGAAACTTGACTTTGTAAGAGCCATCACCTTTCATAATTATCGGTTTATATCTTTATTATACGTCGTAGTAAGAAACAGAGGGTTAATATCCATATATCGATTATGAGGCTGTTGGCGTCTATATATCGATTATGCTGAAAGCTGTAAAAAGAAGAAAAAAGAGCTAGCGATAATCTCCCGTGAATGTTTTCCGGTATGTGACCGCGCCGTCATGTTAAGTACAATTATCACTCTGGTGATGACAACTTGCAATACTGGACGAGAATCTGGTTTGCATAATATAACAATGCGGTCACATAACGAACGGTCACTGCGGATGACAACTGTAGAATCCTAAACTCCCACATCCCTAATTATACGTGCCTCTTCAGAATTACCTGGGTTCCAAATATGTTTATTCATTTCATGTTGACAACAGACTATTCAACTGATTATTACAGCAGAGAAAACTTACAATATGCTCGCATAAAATGTTCATTCAATAAAACCGAGGCTTACCTGAAGAATCCACAGCCAATTTAAATGTCAAATTTCACTGAGCAATACTTATCAGCAACACCTTTTACTGTGGTCAGATAATCTCCATCATTTAGGAGGAGTAACATACATTGTATCACCTACTAGTGGATATTAACATATGATGTGTCCACCCCTCGCCTTTACAACGGCTTGAATTCTGCTGAGGACACTTTCAGTGAAGTGTCTGAATGCGTGTGAAGGAATAGCGGACTATTCTTCCTCAAGAGGCGAAACAATACATGGTATTGACGTTGGATACTAGGGTCTGGAGCAAACTCAACATTTTAACTCACCCTAAAGATTTTCTATTGCGTTCAGGTTGCCCATTTCATTTAAAGAATGTTATTGACCACAAACGATTGCCTCAACCGTACGCAGTAAACGACGCCTTAAAATGTGTTGATATCCTTCCGCATTTAGAGTTTGCTTAAGAGCAATAAGGAGGCCGCATCTTAAGAAGGAAAAACATCCCCGTATCGTAACACCACTTCCTCGTTTTTCCACTGTTGACAATATAGCGTATAGTCTGATTCATCTCCCCAAATCACTCGTTTCCAGTGATCCATTATCCAGTGGCGTCGATCATAAACACCTCAAGCCTAGCTTAGCATTGTTTACAGAAATGTGTGGCTTATGAGGCGCTGCTTGACCATTGCGTTTATTTCTATTTAACTCTCTACGCACAGTAATTATGGTAGCCGTACTGCTGCACTTTGGAACACGCGAATGATTCCTTCCACTAATTTCGTACGATTTTTACAACCACGCCGCGCAATGCTCGACGGTTGCTGTCGTTGGTACATGAAGTCTGCCTGGTCTTGACTCAGAAGCTTCCACTTGACAATCACTGTGCTGACAGTCGACTTGGGCAGCTTTAGAACGTTTGAAATGTATTTGAGGGATCTGTTACCCAGGTGTCAATCAATGACTAGTCCAAGTTCGAAGGCAGCGACATCTCCTGACCGACATATCCTCCTGTTACTTTTTCTCACGGACAACGCAGTACCCTCTGCCTATAACTGGCGGGTCCGCCTCTTGCCTCATCTAGTGGTCAATTCCGCATTACACTGGGATGTGTGGATACTTTCGATAGTGTGTATGTTCGGTCATGCTTTGGCATCCACTTACCCCAGAAGAGTTATAGAATATACGCCACGTGTTAGTTTATCATTCGCAAGGTTACTGGTAAAACTAAATCGTCTTGTACCAAAGTAAACATAGTGCACATCCTTTCTGATTCAGGAAATCGACTTCGAGAATTTGGGACCATCGTCACCTCGCAACATGTACAGCTTTGATTGATCTTTTGTTCCCGGCATGACAGAGCCAGGTCCCATCTACAGCAAAGAACTGGTACACACGGTAAAACGTTGCTTAAAAATTACTTTATTTATAAATTCAGACTCGTTTAGCACAAAGTAATATTACTGTTAACTCTTCTAGCAAAATGCACCGTAATCTTCCCTCTTATATGCTTACGGTGTCAGCTATCTCAATCATCTTATAGTGCCGATCGTGCAGAATTTTTTGGACTCCTTTGGGCTTTCTATTAGCTGTCGCAGTTTTTGGGATGTCGATCATTTAGATCATCTTCAATAGTGTTGCTATGTCGCTTGACTCCAGGCACCCAACTAACTGCTCAATGTGAAGGGGCAGACCACTTGCAAATCTTAACCAACTCTGAATACTACGTGGCAGTAAACTATCGAAAACAAATAATTTAATGACGGCAATATATGACCGTAAAACATTTACGAGTAACAATCCAGAACAATCTTAAGTGGAATGATCACATGAAACAAATATTAGGAAAGGCAGATGCCAGACTAATATTCATAGGAATGATTTTAAGGAAATATAACTCTTCCATGAAGGAAGTGGTTTACAAGGCGGTTGTTCGACCTGTCTTGAGAACTGTTCATCAATCTGGGGTCATTATCAGGTAGGACTGACAGAAGAAATAGAGAAGATCCAACGAAAAGCGGTATTTTTCGTCATGGGATCGTTCAGTATGCGCAGGAGCGTTACAGAGTGCCCAACAACATCCAGCGGCAGGCGCTACAAGAGAGGCGTTGTGCACCACCGGAAGGTTTACTATTGAAATTTCGAGAGAGTACTTTCCGGGAAGGGTCGCCCAACACAACGGTTATAAATCCGGCGAAATGATTACGATGAGAAAATTGGACAAATCGGAGCTAATACAGAGGTTTACTGACGTTCATTCATCTCATGCGCCGTTCATCAGTGGAACAGGGAAGGGGAAATCAGTTAGTGGTACTAGAAGTACCCTTCGCCAGACACTGTCAGGTGGCTTGCAGAGTACTGATGCAGGCGTAGCTGAAAAGCGTCTAGGTCCGTGTTCATTGCGGCAACTTTATTCTTTACTTCAGGCGTACCTTCCCTAATGAATAGCCCAGCAAATCTGCGAATATAGGCAGTAGCAGATTTCCTTCCACTGCAGTAAGTGGTAATATCACGGTAATTCTTCGTTTTCGTTTCCAGTCGTTCTTAATAAGACACTTTCTGGCCCTTTATTCATTATTTGTCCAGAATGTAATATCACAAAGTCCGTAAAAACTAATTTAGTGATCAGAGCGATACAATGCACCAATATTCTTCAATATAGGATCCTGTTATGGCAATACATTTTTGCCAGTGAGATTTCTAAGCGTCGTAAGCTTCCTGAAAGGCCTTGGTTGGAATGCCTTTTAGAGCACGCATGACCGCAGCTTTAACGTTGTCGATGGTCTTGAATTGGTAACCTTTCAAGGGTGTCTTGAAACGGGAAGGAAATGTCTGGAGAAGCGAGGTAGGGGCTATAAGAGGGTTGGAGTAGCGTTCCCGTGTATCTCAACAGGAAGACGGTGCGGCTGGCCGCATAGTCTTGTTAGAGCTTCCAAGAACCAGCGATGTGTGGTCTAACACGCGAGACCCTTTTTTTTCTTTCACCCTTTTCTGGGTATATCCAGCCACCGCGATCACACGAACGTTCTTTCAACAATTTTGAAAGCTGCGTGCATACGAGTGACACTGTCTTCAGCATTCAATGCTAAAAGGCATACAGAGAGAGTTTCGTCGTCAACGTCATCCCAGACTTTCAAAACCGCCGTGTTCCACCTAAAAATATGACTTTTCCAGACATTTATTTCCAAATGTCTGTCGAAAGCAGACTTTTCAAGTTTTACGTAGAATTTGACGGTATACCGTTGTTCAGGTGAAAGCTGCATCACAGCTGGAACCGTACAGTGAAACAGATGTTCGCGTAGGGACACGTCCTGAGTCTCCAGGAGCTCGAAGGAAACTGAATTTGGACGCGTTGGCAAGCCATAAACCCCCAACAATTTGTCCGAACAGGTAGACCGCGTTCCGACTAACAGTAGCGTCAGAATAGAACTGATGGCTTTAGTTTCCGGAGAAACCTTCTAGTTCACTATCGTGTAGCTCGGCATGTTCAAAAAGACGACCGTCTCGTCGGTAATGACGATCTGGTGTAGACGTTGAGAGCGTTGCTGCTGCATTTGGATCACATGTCTCTGGGCGCTGACGAGTTTCTCGGTAGGGTCTTCTGGCAGTCTGTACTAGTGAAGTATTTGGTCGGGTAGAGAGAGTGCTTCTGCACCTAAACGTGCCACACTAACAGATATTCCCTCTTAGTGGTATCTGTCATAGGTTTAAGGTCTTCATAGTTTCCAATGCTTTTATCTGGATTATTTGTCAAGTTATAGGTATTCCATCTTTCCCTTCATTTTGCACAATAGAAAGTGCTATAGTTCCACGTTCAGGGTATTTGTCAGTTTTTGGGAATCTATAATATTTCCTTCTGGAAACGCTAAACGCTAGTTTCGTCCTAAACATTCTGTTTGAAGGCTTCTCTATTAGATGTACTCCTCGCATAACGAGCATCTGTGACGGATTTCGGAGTTCGTTGATCATTTTCTTTTTAACATTGGGTGTCATTGATGAAGCCGGCCGGTGTGGCCGTGCGGTTCTAGGCGCTTCAGTCTGGAACCGCGTGACCGCTACGGTCGCAGGTTCGAATCCTGCCTCGGGCATGGATGTGTGTGATGTCCTTAGGTTAGTTAGGTTTAAGTAGTTCTAAGTTCTAGGGGACTGATGACCACAGATGTTAAGTCCCATAGTGCTCAGAGCCATTTTTTTGTCATTGATGAAGACTAAATTCGGTTCTTTGGTTAAAGAAAAACTGTACTAATCTTGTCACAAAACAATAGCGGAACAATGAGCAAGAGTAAGGTCATTATCTAAGTGAAGCTTCACCAATGTAAGACTGTTACATGGTTACCTAATGTACGAACATTAGTATCCAAACAACAGTGATATTGCTGCTTCGTTTCGAACAAAGTAATGAACGCTATAGCTGAAGCTTCTATGATTCGAGAATATACCGGTATTTATGGGATCGCGCTGATAAGCAGCACCCTACTATTTCGTCACCGAATTTTGGGGAAAAGTGTGGATTATGTTCGGGCCAATACGATATGTCGTTCATTTACTGCTACATGATAAACTGAATGTCTGACTAGTCCGACGAGTCTCGTTTCAAATCGCATCGACGGGATGGACGTGTACTACCTCATGAATCCATGGACCCTGCATATTAGCAGGGGACATTTCAATCTGATGGAGGCTCTGTAATGGTGTGGGGCGTGTGTGTCTTGAGTGAATGGGATCCCTGATACGTCTAAATACGACTCTGACAGGTGACACGTACGTATGGATAGACCTTCAGGATTCATGGTGTCAATTCCCTCCAACACTACTTCAGATATTCGTCGAGTGCATACCACGTCATGTTATGGCACTTCTGCGTGCTCGTTGGTGGCCTACACGAAATTAGGCAGGAGTACCAAGTACCAATTTCTTTGGCTCTTCAGTGTATGTTATTGCCTGATTTGTGGTTTATTCATTCATTTAAACCAGAAATGTACGTGACCACATACTTTTGACAGTTGTCAGATTTAATTTTTGTTTTTTGAATCACCCATATCAGAGGTCAATTATTTGGGAGATGGGGATTCAAAAGGCTTCAAAGCATCTGGGAAAGCCACGTGGAAAAAATATAGCTACCGTAGTGAATAGGTCATGTACAAAAACTAATGGGTACGAGGATGTGACGATTGAAGAGTGCATACGAGGGAAAGAAATTAGTAGATAGCAGAGTATTAGATGGTAAGCACAGAATACTGAAGAAATGTCTCGGCGGCCGCACCGAGAATCCTAATGAGTCCATGGGCAGCACAATCTGGGCCATAGGTCTCCCGACAGTGTCTCTGTCAATCTGTACACTGCATTTTGGCGTCGTTGATGGAGTGGCTACTTTCAATGAAGGAAATGTTCCAAGGTGTAAAGTCCTGGAAGACTGCTACAAGCTGTTGGTCGTTTCACAGTGAAAGAAATGTTAAATTTAGATAAAGAAAGACTTAGGACATCAGCTGTTAGAGACCTTGAAACAATAGCAAGACAGCTCAGACGAACAGGAAAAGGAAATTGCAAGATTGGATGGAAGAGAATCCAGACAAGTCATCACGCTGGGGTGCATTGACAGCTTTAATAGCTGTTTCCTGTAAGTCGTGTTTTTGAAGAATAAAGTGCACTTTTTCTCAGCTTCTACTTGCCGGAATTTGTTCAGAATTACAGTGTATACTCACTGGAGTATTTTACGCAGGGCTTTACTGTACATCTCAAAAGAGTTAGAGCACTGATACATAAAAAATGGACAGTTTTATGTCCAATGTTTGCAAAAATAATTATCATCTTAAAACTAATAATCCCTGTGTTACGTTGGTTAGAAACTTATAACCTATAAATCATATTTTTTCAAATTTTTGTTCCCAATAGTTTCTGAGAGAAGGTACCTTTTATGGCAATGAATTTTACGTAGTTTACGATAGGGATTGTCCAATCCCTCCGGAGATCCTTATTTTTTTTAAAAGTTGCCGATATTAATGGCATTTCATTGTGCTGCCGCGAATTTTCGCATCGCCCTTCGCAGTCTGTGGCGCCACAGCCTCGTGTGCTGGTTGCATTCTTCGGGCAGAGGTGGTGCCGGCGGCCGACTGGTACCGGCGCGGCGCTGCGCGGCGCATGCTGAGGCGACGTGAAGCGAGGCGCCTGCGACCGCGAGTGTGGCCACAGCGGCAGCGGCAGCGGCGTCGGCGCGTTTGATATCAGCGCGGGCATCTGCCGGCACGCGCGTCCCCAGGAGCAACGACCGACCCGCCGTGTCTTCCACACACGGCTGGCGACGCCGGCCACCAGCCACTGGCCCGGCGCTCCCGGCCACTTGCCACATCACTGCACCTGTCTGCAGAGCCTCACACTCGTCTTCAGATGTGGCTATTGAGACGGAATTTTTCATCGCTTGCCTATTACACTACCTGATCAAAAGTATCCAAAAACTCCTATGTAATGCGGAATTTACCACTAAATGTCACGAGAGGTGGTCCCACCAGTAGAAAACGATGCGGGCAGTATTGCTTCGTCAGTAGAGAAGCAGTAACAGCAGAGTGGGTCAGTTAGCAGAGCTCATTGCCTTCAAACGTGGACCAGCCTTTGGATGTCACCTGAATAACAAATCCATCAGGAATATTTCAGTGCTTCTAAAGCTGCCCAAGTCGTCTGTTGATGATACGATTGTGAGATAGAGACGAGAAGGCACAAAGACAGCTAAAGCAAAACCAGGCAGACCACAAATATTGACGATGCAGTCCTTCAACAAAGGAAATAGCTTACAATACGTTAGTTCGTCCAGTCTTAGAGTACTGTTCGTCTGTATGGGACTCTTACCAGTTGGGTCAGATTCAAGAGATTGAGAAGGTCCAAAGAAGAGCGGCAAGATTCGTGCCTGGAATGTTTAGCCATCGCGAGAGCGTTACAAATCTCATAGAAAGTTTGAAGTGGGCCACACTTACATATAGACGGCGTGCTAAGCGGAAGGGCCTGCTCACTAAATTCCGAAATCCGATCTTCGCCGAGGATGTAGAGCATATATTATTACCACCAACTTTCAAATCACGCAATGATCACCATTCAAACACAAGAGAAATTAGAGCTGGAACTGAGGCGTTCAGACAGTCGTTTTTCCCTCGCGCGATCCGCGAGTGGAACAGACGGGGGGAAATTTCGGCGCGTATTGTGCCCTCCGCCACACACCACTTGGAGGCTAGCGGAGTATATATGTAGATGTAGGTGTAGATGTCGAGCAGTACGGAGAGTGTTTGTAAGAAAACCGCATTAACTCAGCGTAAGAAATCACTCGAGCTTCCCAAAGTGCTACCAGAGGTCCAGGTAGCACAAGGACTGTGCGTAGGGAGTTAAGTAGAATGGAGTGCAACGGTCCAGCAGCTCCTCACATGCCACACATTTCTGCAGTCACCGCTAAGCGACTATTGAGATGGTGCAAAGAGCGACGCCACAGGACTGTGGATTATTAGACGCGAAAATCACTTTGCACCCTGTGCTGTATGGAAGCGTTTGGGTTTAACGAGTGCAGCTCAAAATTACCTACCGTTATGTGTGGTGCCAACAGTGAAGAACGGAACAGAAATAGTTACGGTAGGATGGTGCTTATCGTGCTTATGGTGCGATTTTCTTTTTGCGCTTAAGAAAACGAACACAGTTTACAGCACTGTGTCGTGCGTACAGTACAGGAACAGTTCACAGATGATGATGGTTTGTTTCAGCATGAAAGAAAGTTCAGTTGTGTGTGAATTCCTAACGGACCAAACTGCTTAGGTCAGCGGTGTTAAGAACAACACACACACCCATGCCAGAAGGAGGACTCGAACCTCCGGCTGGAGTGTTTCAGCATGATAATGCACCATCTATGAGGTATAGTTTCTGGACAATAACATTCCTGAAATGGAATGGTTTGCCCAGAGTCCCAACCTGAGCCATATGGAATATCTTTGGGATGAGTTAGAAAGTCGACTTCGCTCCAGACTCCAGTATCCAACGTCACTACCTTCCTCGCTTCAGCTCTGGAGGCTGCATGGTCTGTCATCCCTCCAGAGACTTTCAGACATCTCATTGCCAGTGTTCTTAGCAGAGTTCAAGCCGTCATCATAAAGGCAAAGGGTGGGCGCACCTCACTAACAGGTGTCCGGGCACTTCTGATTAGATAGCGTCCATGTTATGATTTACGTCCTATGCCCGGAGAGATTAATATAGAGGTCAAGACCAAAAGAAGAGTGACACAGTTTAAAGACTGCAATCGAGGGAAAACTAATGTCGTTTTGTGAGACTGATTGGCCGGCCGCTGCGACCGAGCGGTTCTAGGCGCTCCAGTCCGGAACCACGCGGTTGCCACGGTCGCAGGTTCGAATCCTGCCTCGGGCATGGATGTGCGTGATGTTCTTAGCTTAGTTAGGTTTACGTAGTTCTAAGCCTAGGGGACTGATGACATAAGATGTTAAGTCCCATAGTGCTTGGAGCCATTTGAGACTGATTGGAGACATGTTTCTCGAGAAAGATATGTAAATTTTCAATACAAGACGTTTATAAATAGTTATTATCTGTGTGGGAATTGGTTTGTAGTGAGGCAAGACAGTCTGACTTCGAGGGTTGATGTTTGAAAGAAACTGCTGAAGGGCATGCGTATACGACATGCTATGCTTAAATAAGACAGAATTTTCTATAAAAGATCAATTATCGGTGGTAAACAATGAAAACCGTATGAATACAGAAATTTGCTACATATTTAAATATCTAGTAGAAGCATAGTTATTTACAAATTAGACAAATCCATACCCTTTAAAATCTCCCTCTGATAATGGAGTTACTGCTTACCGGAATTGACGAGTTGTCATTGCCTACCATCGTTTTGCAAAAAGTGGGTTTTCTCTCTCTTTCTCTCTCTGTCTCTCAAAAACACACACACACAAAACACACACATACTCAGGGTAACTCTTCTTTTAGAAGAATGAGATTTTCACTCTGCAGCGGAGTGTGCGCTGATATGAAACTTCCTGGCAGATTAAAACTGTGTGCCCGACCGAGACTCGAACTCGGGACCTTTGCCTTTCGCGGGCAAGTGCTCTACCATCTGGGCTACCCAAGTTCTGCAAGGTTCGCAGGAGAGCTTCTGTAAAGTTTGGAAGGTAGGAGACGAGGCACTGGCAGAAGTAAAGCTGTGAGTACCGGGCGTGAGTCGTGCTTCGGTAGCTCAGATGGTAGAGCACTTTCCCGCGAAAGGCAAAGGTCCCGAGTTCGAGTCTCGGTCGGGCACACAGTTTTAATCTGCCAGGAAGTTTCAACTCTTCTTTTAGTTCGTAAGTCATACCTGTACCAAATTTCGCTGAAAACCTCATGTGTTAGATAGTTATTCTTGCCTCAATCCCACGGCAAAGTGAAACTAGATCAGCTGAAACTGATTCAAGCGTTCCGTAGCTACGGTGGATCAAACCACAAAACTTCCCGCGTCCATTCACGTATAGTTTCCTATCTGAATTTTCAGGATTATCAACAATCACATAGCCCACTGTAATATAAGAGGTTCTTCTCGTTGCAGCCTCTTGTCAGGATACGCTTGGATTTTCAACAAAAGACAATCTTTTATAATAAGATCTTTCAAAAATTTAAACGATAATGAAGTATAGTCCTATTATACTTCAGCGTTACTTTGTCAGAGAATTTGTGACAGACCGCGTACTACCTCCTGTTCTTCAAAGATGCGGTAATGTATTAATGTGTTACGAGAGTCATACTAAATGTCATGTGGATCGATTGAAGAAAGGAAAGGGAAGAGAGAAAAAAATTTAATTCGTCGTGGAGAAAACCTGGTCACGAACGTAAACTTTGCTCTTCGCTAATGTGACACCAGTTTTTCAGCACCTGGTTAACACTCTTCGCGTATAAATGGCTGTAACCCTATTTCACCTGATTATCATTTATATTTCTGTTGTGGCACATTTCTTTAATTTGTGCCTTAAGCCGCACATCGTTAAGTAATTTGCGAAGAGTAGAAGCAGTTAAATACGAATTAATTTCCTGCCAATGAGACATAATACCAATTATGAACTTGCATCAGGTACAGTGTAAACATCTAAACTTCACATATTGACTACTTAGATTCGTTAACGTACGTTTCATATATTTTTGTGACCTGAAATGCATTACATTGTGAACTGACACTGGCGATCTAATGCTTTTGCAAGATCAGTGACGTTATTTAGTTTTCTTTGTCTCGTTCTGATTCACACACAATAAGCAATTTTTGCCCTTTACCACTGACAATATTTTATGTCAATGTGACACTGGTAGGCATTTACTTATTCCACTATCTTGTTTTGGCGCGTCAGTAGTGATGTATGTTAAGTGTGGACTTGTTCCTTGTTTCTGTTAATTTTGCACTGAGTAAAACATAATTTCTTCTTTCGCACTCGTATCCATATGAGTGGATCGGTGTGCTTACGCTATGATGTGTGGATTTCCCTTTATGCACTGTAAAACGTACGGTGTATCTGGAAAGTAATGTCAATCACTTTCAAGTAATCCTCTCTTGTGCCAATATTTAGCAATTTAGCAGCACCACTTCCCAGGCGATTCAATCACATCCAAGTCGTCCATTCCGTCTAATCAGAGACGGAAAAACAGTAGGCAATTGTTCTCTGTGTTCTTTTATTTTTTATTTATTTATTCTTTTTGATTGTCGGTGCCGGCCGGAGTGGCCGTGCGTTTCTAGGCGCCACAGTCTGGAGCCGAGCGACCGCTACGGTCACAGGTTCGAATCCTGCCTCGGGCATGGATGTGTGTGATGTCCTTAGGTTAGTTACGTTTAATTGGTTCTAAGTTCTGGGATGCTGACGATCTCAGAAGTTAAGTCGCATAGTGCTCAGAGCCATTTGATTGTCGGTGACACTGATATGGAGTGCAGTTACATGGAAATTACAGTCTTTTAGGTGGGGATCGATGTGCAGGCAACCTAATTTAGTCCTCTCATATCTTGCAGGCACTTATCGCTGTGTGGACTGCCGATGTGGTTCCAACCAGTCACGAAAGGTTTTCGGGTGGGTTCGTGCGCTACTTATTTTTCGTTGTTCGGTATAAAAGGGCGAGCCCACATCGGAAGTTTCTCAAATAATCAACTTAAGTAGATATCTGAGGTGATACGAAATATCGGGAAAAAAATGGTTCAAATGGCTCTGAGCACTTAACTTCTGAGGTCATAAGTCCCCTAGAACTTAGAACTACTTAAACCTAACTACCCTAAGGACATCACACACATCCATGTCCGAGGAAGGATTCGAACCTGCGACCGTAGCGGTCGCAGACTGTAGTGCCTAGAACCAATCGGCCACTTCGGAAGGCCGGAAAAAGAAACAAAAACTTTGCATAATGATTGTAATGTGCAAAGCAAAAGACCTACTGCTCAATTTCAACACGCCGTTAGTGTTGCCACCATACGAGGTGCATTCAAGTTGTAAGGCCTCCGATTTTTTTTTTCTAATTAACTACTCACCCGAAATCTATGAAACTGGCGTTACTTCTCGACGTAATTGTCCTGCAGACGTACACATTTTTCACAACGCTGACGCCATGATTCCATGGCAGCGGCGAAGGCTTCTTTAGGAGTCTGTTTTGACCACTGGAAAATCGCTGAGGCAATAGCAGCACGGCTGGTGAATGTGCGGCCACGGAGAGTGTCTTTCATTGTTGGAAAAAGCCAAAAGTCAATAGGAGCCAGATCAGGTGAGTAGGGAGCATGAGGAATCACGTCAAAGTTGTTATCACGAAGAAACTGTTGCGTAACGTTAGCTCGATGTGCGGGTGCGTTGTCTTGGTGAAACAGCACACGCGCAGCCCTTCCCGGACGTTTTTGTTGCAGTGCAGGAAGGAATTTGTTCTTCAAAACATTTTCGTAGGATGCACCTGTTACCGTAGTGCCCTTTGGAACGCAATGGGTAAGGATTACACCCTCGCTGTCCCAGAACATGGACACCATCTTTTTTCAGCACTGGCGGTTACCCGAAATTTTTTTGGTGGCGGTGAATCTGTGTGCTTCCATTGAGCTGACTGGCGCTTTGTTTCTGGATTGAAAAATGGCATCCATGTCTCATCCATTGTCACAACCGACGAAAAGAAAGTCCCATTCCTGCTGTCGTTGCGCGTCAACATTGCTTGGCAACATGCTACACGGGCAGCCATGTGGTCGTCCGTCAGCATTCGTGGCACCCACCTGGAATGACACTTTTGGCATTTTCAGGTCGTCATGCAGGATTGTGTGCACAGAACCCACAGAAACGCCAACTCTGGAGGCGATCTGTTCAACAGTCATTCGGCGATCCCCCAAAACAATTCTCTCCACTTTCTCGATGATGTCGTCAGACCGGCTTGCGCGAGCCTGAGGTTGTTTCGGTTTCTTGTCACACGATGTTCTGCCTTCATTAAACTGTCGCACCCACGAACGCACTTTCGACACATCCATAACTCCATCACCACATGTATCCTTCAACTGTCGATGAATTTCAATTGGTTTGACACCAGGCAAATTCAGAAAACGAATGATTGCACGCTGTTCAAGTAAGGAAAACATCGCCATTTTAAGTATTTATAACAGTTCTCATTCTCGCCGCTGGCGGTAAAATTTCATCTGCCGTACGGTGCTGCCATCTCTGGGACGTATTGACAATGAACGCAGACTCATTTTAAAACAATGCGCATGTTTCTATCTCTTTCCAGTCCGGAGAAAAAAAATCGGAGGCCTTAGAACTTGAATGCACCTCGTACTATTTATTAGAATTGGATAATCTTAAACTGTGGCACCCATCACTATTAGTAACAGTTCTAATTCACTAATAAATGTCCACAAATGTCCACCTTAAGCAGAGGAAGATTCTTTTATTGTGCTGGTTGCTTTTAACCCCAGTCTTGTAACATCAAAAAAGTTCTTCCTCGGAATTATAAAATCTCTTTAGAGTCTATTGATCATTTGCAAAATTTCAAGTGACATGAAGGCCAATTTCCAGTATGTCTCAGCGTATCAAAATAGAATTCGAGAAGCCTCACATACTATAGATTCTTTTTGTATGCAAATTATGTTTATAATCTACTGGTTGAATCGGGTTGGCAAGGGGATAGGAATGCTAAAAATAAATAAAAACGAAAATAGCTACAAAAAGGTCAAAACCAAAAGCAAACAGAATGTAGCTCATATACATACCGAAAGATTGCATTTTAATCAGACATTAGACGTGAATTTCATGTTTTGATTAATTAATGATACGTATTTCGAATGAAACTAATACCCTGTATCGTGATATTTCGACCTTGTATATCGACTGTGATACTTTAGTTGTTTCAAAATGCTTTCGAACAAAATAACCAAAAGTGAGTTGAACAGTGCGCTCATTGCAGGCGATGCAGAATTAGTTCACGGAAGGCATCCACCCACAAAACCCATTACATCACTTCGAATAACATGCTGACGAGAATTTCTAAAAGAGAAATCAAATGCGACAATTTGAATTACACGAAGTAAGCCATAACCTAAGTACAACTAGAAAGATCCATATGGGAAGAAGCAGGTAATTTAACACACAAACTGGGTTGGGTTGGGGAGATACTGCTCTTCATTAGATGCCAGAATACTTACTGAGTGCTGGTAACCAAAACCTGTCGCACAGTTCTATTGAATTTCTCTCATTTTTCGTAAATCAAACACCGAATCCAAGTGCTGGATCTGTAACTAGTCGATTGCTTCAGAAGGAAGGCCCTTTTCTTATTTTAACCGTAATTTTCACGCTACAAAAGTTGGTTCGTGTCGTACCTTAGCAGATACTTTAGCTACAGATTTAAAAATCTGCCAGATCACCTGATACTCAGAGTGAGCCGCGCGGATTGGATGCGCTGTTAGAGGCACCAAGTCAGGGACTGCGCGATGCCTTCCGCCGGAGGTTCGAGTCCTCCCTCGGGCATGTGTGTGTGTGTGTGTGTGTGTGTGTGTGTGTGTGTGTGTGTGTGAGTTGTTCTTAGCATAAGGTAGTATAAGTTAGTTTAAGTAGTGTGTAAGTCTAGGGACCGATGACCTCAGCAGTTTGGTCCGTATGGAATTCACACACATTCGAACATTTTTGAACACAGAGCGGCCTGAGGACAGTGTAATGTAAAAGAGATAGGCCTATCGATTGCAAATACACACATCAAAAAAAGTTTTTCATGACCTCGGTTCCGAGACTTTCGGAACCTGTACAGAAAGTTGGATTAGAGATCAAGATAAACATCATTTCCGCCCTTTTTATTGCCCATGAAAACCACACATTGCATATTGTACCACCATACAGCGAGACCTTCAGAGGTGGTGGTACTGATTGCTGTACACACCGGTACCTATAATACTCAGTAGCACGTCCTCTTGCATTGATGCATGCCTGTATTCGTCGTGGCATGTTATCCACAAATTCATCAAGACCACTCCTCAACGTCGATTCGGCGCAGATCCCTGAGAGTGGTCATCCATAAACAGCCCTTTCCAATCTATTCCAGGCATGTTCGATAGTGATCATGTCTGGATAATATGCTGGCCACTCTAGTCTAGCGATGTCGTTATCCTGAAGGAATTCATTCACAAGATGTGCACGATGGGGGCGCGAATTGTCGTCCATGAAGACGAATGCCTCGCCAATAAGCTGCCGATATGGTTGCACTACCGTCGGAGGATGGCATTCACGAATCGTACAGCCGTTACGGCGCCTTTCATGACCACCAGTGGCTTACGTCGGCCGCACATAATGCCACCCCGAAATAGCAGGGGACCTCCAACTTGCTGGACAGTGTGTCTAAGGCGTTCAGCCTGACCGTGTTGCCTCTAAACATGTCCTCGACGATTGTCTGGTTGAAGGTACATGCGACACTCACCGGTGAAGAGAACGTGATGCCAACCCTGAGCGTTCCATTCGACATGTTGTTGGGCCCATCTGTACCGCGCTGCATGGTGTCACGGTTGCAAGACTGACCTCGCCGTGAACGTCGTGAGTGAAGTTGCGCATTATGCAGCTTGCAGCTTATTGCGCACAGTTTGAGTCGTAACACGACGCCCTGTGGCTGTACGAAAAGCATTATTGAACATGGTGGCGTTGCTGTCAGGGTTCCTTCGAGCCAAAATCCGTAGGTAAAGGTCATCCACTGCACTAGTAGCCCTTGGGCAGCCTGAGCGAGGCATGCTTTCGACAGTTCCTGTATCTCTGTATCTACCTCCATATGTGAACAACGACGCTTTGGTTCACTCCGAGACGCCTGGACACTTCCCTTATTGAGAGCTCTTCCTGGCACAAAGTAACAATGTCGACGCGATCGAACCGCGGTATTGACCGTTTAGGCACGGTTGAACTACCTCCTTCCTGGTGGAATTGCTGGAACTGATCGGCTGTCGGACTCCTTCCGTCTAATAATCGCTGCTCATGCATGGTTGTTTACATCTTTGGGCAGGTTTAGTGATATCTCTGAACAAAGGGTCTGTGCCTGTGATACTGTATCAGGAGTCTACGTCTGTCTTCAGGAGTTCTGGGAACCGGGGTGATGTAAAACTTTTTTTGATGTTTGTAAAATAAGACGTAGGCACGTAGGTCTTATAATAAAGCTGAAGATATCATCCCCACTAAATGCAGAAACGGATATCGTCCCATGATCTATCGGAAGATGGATACACGGATGCTTAACACATTTGGATGCGACTACCAATCGCCAGAGTTGAGTTATCTAAATGCGCTATTTTGGACTGGGGCGTTGTGTTCAGTGTGAACACAGTATTTTTTTAAACATATGTTGCTGCAGCCAGCTGCTTGCTTCCGATGGCTTCCCCCACAGCGAGCCGTACTGCGCCGCCCTCGGAGCGGCGGCGGGAGCGAGTGCAGACGGTACGGTAAAGATGGCGGGCCGTGCCGGGCCCGGGCGCGCAGGTTCCTTATCGCGCAGAGATTGAGGCAGCAGCCCGCAGCGCAGCCGGCGCTTATCGCGGCCCGCCAGCCGGCGCCGCCCCCGCTGCCCCCGCCGCCCCGCCCGCTATCACCCGCTCGCATCCATCTCCCGGCCCTGCCCTGCCCTTGCCCGATTAACGCGTACAGTCGGTCGCACCCGCGCCGCGCCCAGCTACCAGCACCCACAGCACAGAGCCCGAGACGCCGCACGCCGAATTACACCGCCTGTATAGCACGCGGCCGACCCAGCGCGTAGCAGCACTTTCATATATCTGTAACCAGTCACGAGACTGTACGGCACAGCCTCAATTTCGGCCGTGTGACCAACGGGGAGAGCGGTGGAGATATTGTTAGTATGCGATGACGTCACAGAGGCTGTAGCAGCTTGTGTGTACAAAGAGAATGCAGAGCTGGAGCGGTAACATTCTTATAAAACAACAAAAACTCAGAATGTTTAACCGAAGTAAAAGACACCCCCCCTCCCCCCCCCCCCCCACACACAAAAAGAAGGCTTTGACACAAGTACAAAGTTTAGCCATAAAGTCTTAATGAACACATCGAGAAAATATAGTTACGCTGTCAACATATTTGTTTTGCTCTTGGAGTATTCACATCCCTCTGTCACGCCACTGTAACATGCCACTAGTAGCAACTAACGCATGACGGTGCCTTCCATTGAGACAGTGGAGTGTAGCGCTGTATTTCGTTGCCTGCATTTGAAGGAGAACAACACTACAACAATTCATGCTGGACCATACAGTGCAGGCCTTCACGGTGGGTATATTCGATTTTCGTGATTTTCGTTTCATGTGCATTAGACCGTGCACCAAGGCACATTTCTCTACCTAACGTTTCGTCTTCCAATGCTGGAGACTTCTTCACAGGCTATAACGACTCAGAAATCAGTTACAATCTCAAACAAACTCAGCAAGCCACGCAGCGGTCCGTTCGCGACGTCCTCATACCGCCGCCTAACGCCGCGATATAGCGACGAAATGTATATTCAGTTCGAAAGCCGTACAATGCAGAAGCGGTGATATGTCAATCAGACAAAATCACCGTTAGCGTTGAGGCAATCATCCCAACGACGCACCACGTTGAACGTACCCGTTTCCTGATGTGTGAAGAAGACCGTAACTGCCTGCTGCTTGTCGGACAGTGTACTGTGTTATGCCACTTTGCCGGCCGGGGTGGCCATTTTCTTTTATGCCACTTTGATCTACGTAGAGTGGCGAGGCAAGACTCAACTGTAATTTGTATACTGACATTACCCCTGCCTTCAAGACTACACACTTCGTTCCAGTACTAATGCAAATCGTCAAATTTTAGTGCAAGATGTTTAATTGTGTGAATTTAATAGGTACTGTGCACAAACTACGCATCCGACTAAAACAGAAGTACACAGGTTGCATGCCTATATTACATCATACACACTCTGTCAATACTACACTCGTCAATAGTATCGCAATGCATTGAAGTGCTGAATGGTCAACACACTTCAATGTGCCGTAATGTGGGTTGATATTGACTACAACAGTTCAACAACTCTTAGTAAAATTACGTGCATTACAACCCGTAACTTGTGCCGACTACGGCGTTATTATTCACAACTTAAATGAATAAAACCTCTTAATTGCAGCAAATAACTTTATAGCCCGAAATAGCAATAGCTATAGCTATCGCTGGTTATTTACGTTATTCACGATAACGATCGGAGTAGTTTACTACGGGAAAATCTTTCACTCTCTACTATAAAAAAAAAAAATCACCTGTAAACGCGTAAAAAATATTTTCCGTGATCGACGTTTCAATAACTTACGGAAAATCTCAATTTCGTACACCCTTGTTCAGTTAAATTTAATAAACCGTTTCTTTTTACGATGATTCAGAACGTGGCAACCAAAGTTATAATTTTACTGCAAACCAGCCATATAACGACAGCTATCCCTGCAAAACTATTAACTCTCTTACGATCTGTAAACGTTATTTCTTACTGTCCCAGTTCCTTATTTCTTTCTCTTTAAATCCTTGAAATAATAGAGATATTATTACATTTCCCTCATCTTCAATTAAATCTAATTAAATCCTTTTTCTCTGATTACTGATTTTAAATGATAATAAAATCTCAGTAAGACATTAATTCTTTCAATCAAGCTCTTTGAAATCTGGAATAACTAGCTTATTTTTGCAAGACTGCTTTAACTACTTTGCAACAATGCAGATCTTTATTATTTACGCCACTTGCGTAGCTTCCAGTGAGAATTCAATTTTTTCCACAGTAAAATTGGACTCCGAACTCAAAATTGTTTCACTTTTCTTCATTGGACTGTGTGAATTCCTAAGGGACCAAACTGCTGAGGTCAACGGTCCCTAGACTTACACACTACTTAAACTGACTTATGCTAACAACAACACACACCCATGCACGAGGGAGGACTCGAACCTCCGGTGGAAGGGACCGTGCAATCCGTGACATGGTGCCTCTAACTTCGCGGCCACTCCGCGCGGCCTTTATTGGAATCAAATTAGTATCTCACATACAACTTTCACGTGAACGAGTGACATTCAAAAATCTTTTCCTTACACAAATCGGGACAGGACAGACAAAACAAAAGCACAATCAAAAATCCTGCGTGCCACCACCACTTGTGTACTAACTTTGGTACAGCAATCTAGGCTCATCCACTTCAGCTGTCGGCAGTCGCGTTCCCTCTAGCAGTCCCTAAGTTAAATTTGCCACTCGTCATCCTCCCACGCAATGTAATTGAATATCGTCGAACAATATTAATTGGTTCCGATAGGGTACGAGGTTCTATCTTCAAAGATTAGGGTAGCAAAATTATGGAAAACAACAACTGTGGCCCGCATCTCGTGGTCGTGCGGTAGCGTTCTCGCTTCCCACGCCCGGGTTCCCGGGTTTGATTCCCGGCGGGGTCAGGGATTTTCTCTGCCTCGTGATGGCTGGGTGTTGTGTGATGTCCTTAGGTTAGTTAGGTTTAAGTAGTTCTAAGTTCTAGGGGACTGATGACCACAGAAGTTAAGTCCCATAGTGCTCAGAGCCATTTGAACCAACAACTGTGTCCTCTTGTACATAAGTCGTGTAGATCCTGATCCCTGGTTTTATAAAAGACCAATTGAGTCTTAAACGCAATGGAACACAAAATCAAAATTATTACGTGACTAGTCCTGTAGTGAGTACTCAAAATACACACAAACATAAACCGCTTAATACTCAACTATCTTCGAGTGGGCATCCAAAATCAACAAATACCGCAACCGCTCAACTACCATAGAGCGTGCGAGAATACAACTTGCAGCCACTTAAATCACAACGACTTCTAGATTCTTTTAAGCACCAGGAATATCACGGATCGCACTCTTAAGTCCACCCCAGTGACTGACTACCACTTTCAAACATCAACTTTTCCAAATATGGAACACAGTTTCACCAAAATTTGCAACAGCACGCTAACCCGTTACTGCCTACACAACTTGGTCACTAATAAACTTTATCCACTTTACTGCAGCGTGAATTAACCAGTTCCTCCACATATACGGTCGCAACAAAAATAAACTCACATCAATTACTTTAGCGTACCCCACTTTCTCTAGCGGAACAACATAAATTGAAGCATATACACTGCTAAACAAGTCTAACAACTCGGTTACACTAAGTTCTGATTTACAAAGTCGACCAAATACTAAGTCAATAATTCGATAAAACGTCTTGACGATATTCTCAGAAAATTTATTACTCACGACTCCACCTATATCTGGGATCTATTGTCTTTCTCGGTGACTGACAGACACGATAATTAATTAGTACTTGCACCTGCCAGCTCTAGCGTAGGCTTCCCTAGCAAGACTCAAATCAGAACTTAACTTATAAATTCCAAAAACCATAGGTGAATCAATTTAGACAATCACTTCACAATTCCATGGCTTTTAACAATTAAATCTATGTTCTTCGGCCACTTTCGTCTCGTTGAATAGCGGCCAGCTCGATGTGATTATATCTCTGGCTTGGACAGCTGATGTCTAGTGCTGCCGGCGCGAGAAGACACTTTGCCGCAACTTCTCATTCTGTCAAGCGCGGTAGAAAGCTCGATTTTCTACAATAGTTGCACACATAGAGACTTTAGTTACAGAACATACATACATTCATAACCGTCCATTACGTATTTAACACTTGCCAACCGCTAAGTTAATATGTTAAAGCGAATTAAAGTCCATGACTGCACCCAGAAACTTTTGTCCCACCACAACAGGAATCGTCGATTCTTAAGTCATTTTTTAAGGGACCGAAGCGTGATAACCGCGTGGGAGACATCAGGACTTAAGGACGGGCACTCGAGGGTCTCCAATTTGAGTTGGCGTAACTTCTGCGATACCAAATTTGCGATGTGAGGACGTTCATTATCTTCAAGCAGCAGCACCCCTTGTCGGTGGTTTTCGACAGGCATGCCGCCCATACACATTTTACCGGTGTTTGTCCTTCGGCGACCAAGAAAAGAATAACAGCACGTTTTTTTCTGTTTGGACGGATTTGGTAATAACGCCGCCATACGTCAAGCTTCCACATTTACCGCACGCACGTCGGGAAGACACGAATGCCACACTAATCCCTTTCCTGCATGCCGGTGCTTATATACCCCCATCGCAGCTGCGCTGTCTTGCATTTACGATGCAGTAACTCCCTCAGGCGAAAACTCTTTGATCGCTTCCTTACTTTATCGAAGCTGTAGTGGGGAAGAGCTGTCGCTTTTTACACTCACGCCCGCAACTTGTCTAATTTAAATCATTCTTCTTTTCTGTTAAAGTTGTTTTTGTGCTTTTAATACTATGGCTCAAATGGCTCTGAGCACTATGCGACTTAACTTCTGAGGTCATCAGTCGCCTAGAACTTAGAACTAAGTAAACCTAACTAATCTAAGGACATCACACACATCCATGCCCGAGGCAGGATTCGAACCTGCGACCGTAGCGGTCGCCCGGCACCAGACTGCAGCGCCTAGAACCGCACGACCACTCCGGCCGGCTTTTAATACTGTGGTTTTATCAGGATCTACTCATTACCGATTAGGATACCCAGAGGCTATGGAAATTCAAAAGTACAAAAAGAAGTTTAATAATGAAATTAGACAGGTTGTGAGCCTTAGTGTCAAATAAAATGAAAGCGACGGCTCTTCCCCAGTACAAGCTTCATCACGTCGGTGTGACTCTTGAGATCTTAAGTAGCGGTCTGAAGACGTCGGAAACCGATGTTTGTGTGGGTACGTATAAACAGATCGGTTTGCTGAGCTTGTATGAGATTGCAACAGCTTTCTACCGGTAACTATAGTAACGGCTTTCTACCGTTGTAACCTATGGAGATGTTCCCAGTACTGGAAGATGAAACGTTCGGCAGACAAACATGCCTTGGTCCACGGTGTAATGCTCATGAAACAAAAGTACCAAAATCCACGCTGAATTTGAAAGTATGCAACACCAATGCACAGTCATATAACACACTAGGTTAGTGGAGCAAACGCTTTCAGTGAGGTCAAATGACGAAGAACGAAGTGGCTGACCATGTAACGGGAATAGCAGGAGTTGTGGATGCCCTGCTGCTCGAAGACCAACCTATCAAAAACGTCGCGATAGTAGAAAGCTGAAAAATCAATGATGGATCAGTTCTGATCATACTGCATGACATATTGTACGTGAAAAATGTAGCAGCCCGCTGCGTTCAACGATCGCTTATACCCATAGGCCCTCTCAACCGAGATAGCAGCGGATATATTGCAATTGTGTCAGACAGATCCGGATAACTTCTACAGCCACCTATTCACCATGGACGAGTGCTGGCTGTATCACTATGACCCCGAGACAACGAAGCAAACTGAGCAATGGAAACACGTGGATGTACCACCGTCGAACCAGGAGAATACCCAACCAAAATCCGGCAAGGTGAGGCTCAACTTTTTTTTTTTGGAGGGGGGGGGGGGGGCACTGCCATGGTATAGTGGCAACAGACTAAGCTCCTTGGGTGGCTTGCGGAGTATAAATGTAGATGTAGATTTAGACCCAAGACCCCTGCTCATTTTGCACTGTCACACATGCTTTCGGCTACCAAATTGTGCATTCCTCCTTCCCGTCCACGTACTCTGTCGTCACGACATCCAGTGACTTCTCCTTCTTTCCGATGGGTGAAGTAACCATTTCGTTACAGGCATTTCCAGCATGACGACGAGGTGATATTATAGGCGGAACGTTTCCTGAATGGTTAAAATGCAGACTTCTACAATCAAAGTCTCCTCAAGTCATTCATCGTTGTCAAAAATCCGCTGCATTGAAGGTTAAATTTGTAGAGAAGATCCAACATCAAGTTCCACGTACGCAGCTTGATTTTTTTCGAGGTGATAATCAAAACCTTGAGACTTCCCCAAGTACGTATGGACATACAGCCCCTGCTGCAGCGGCCTGATATAGAACAGTCCTCCACAGCCACTGAGATGTTCTCACCAGCGTCGGTGCATGATTTTAGAGAAAGTCATCAGGAAGATCACTTATCCAAGATTCTATTTAAATTTCAGAATAATGCGGAAACTTGAAGGTGCCGGTTAGAACAATTTATTAGCCACATTTGCCTCAATCTCTGACAGAAGCATCGGCAAGCCATCAATACACCAAAGGCGATTAAGAATAAAGTAACTCCACTCCTTTCCTCCCCGGCCCCTTGCCTGATGCCTCCGCACTACCTACAAAACTCATCTGACTGCTTCGTGCGTCTGCTGTTGACCGACTCACCACTTATCGTCCCACAAACAACTGCTTCATCGCGCCACATCAGACCGCATTCCTTCGTTACTTGTTTGCAACGACTGTGGGCACAAGTTTAACACGATGTTTTTTCTCGGATTGGCTTACAATAATTACAAACACGTTCGTACATATCAGGCCTCTGGTTTTTAGAAGAAATATGATCTGGCAACTTCTTACCACTAGCTGGATTAATGCGCCTTTATTGTGTTCCACTGTGGGCAGAGAGTAGATCCACTGCTTCCTGTAGAGTAACGTAATATATAAGAATTGTTTCATCTCAGTCTACTTCGTGCAAACGAAAAGGTGCCTTGAATCATTATTAGCACATTCCTTTACGTTCTATTCGTGATGGTAAAATAATTTCCACCCATGTCTCCATATTCGTCCGTCTCTTCGTGCTTCTCACGTGGGATACAAGATCAGGATAGTATTGCTTTGTCTTCTATCTGAAATATTTGTTTCTTAAACGTAATAAACTCACGTTTCACAACAGTCACACTATCTTTCTTGACAAGTATTCCTATTAACATCTACGCAAGTTGACAAGACCAATAATATTCGCTGGAAAGCTTGTAAAAATAATTATAGGCTGTAGCCTGGAATGCAAAGCCGAGAAAAAGCAAATGCTTTCACAATTGTATGTATAAAACGCTACTGTTTTATATAACACAGACTATAGCCCATAGAAGTTGTCCTGAACTAGTGAAACAGGTTCGAATTCCGGTAGAGATACAAATATTTCGTAATTAATATTTGGCCGTCACGGAGAGGTGAAGTAATACCACCAAAAACCACATCAATGACTGAGTTAAACAGCATAGCTCCCTTCTTCCAGCCTCAGGTTTCAAATTACACATTTCACCATAGTAACTCAAAGAAAACACTGTAACGCATAGTCCGTCGTCAGACCATGCCATATCCCTACCCATACAGTACAGGTATTCACCTCACACGTCATCTACAAGCGGGATCGAGGTAAAGACAAAATGCTTTGAAACGTGCTTGCAGAAAGAACAACATGAGGTATCCTACCTAATCTCAACGCTCTGCACGAGGTACGAGAATTAAGTAAAGTATCACCATATCAACCTCGCAACGGCAAGTACAATATTTGATCCAGTACGGAAAATTGAGTTTGATACTCAAAGAACAACTTGGATACAATGATGCTGAATATTAGTGGTCAGAATTCAACACCTCATAGGTATATGAATTTAACTAATTGACAAAACACATGAGCAGCTGTGAGCTTACGTTTCCTTGTGGTGCTAATACCATAATATGAGAAAGATACGGATGATAAGGCTGCTTACGACAAATTAACTGTGTCGAGCTACACGCAAAAAATTAGACCTAGAGTGTAGCACTTACTTAAACAGCATTTCTTAGCTCTTCACCTCTTGAAACTAATTAAAAACATGTTATAGTAGATTAATCTTATCCGTTACTGATGTTCTAGGACGCAAGTTGTGTATGGACTATAAATCCAGAAAACTGCAACTAATCCCTTTCTTGAAGTATTCATTAATTTCCATAAATTAACTTTCACGCCTTTACGGACTCATCTTCAGATAGGTCACGTGAAAGTTACAAGTTTAGCTACATACCATGATGTTGGGTACTGGCACCGTGACAAGGAGATACATAAAAATTACCTATAGTGTATTGCCTGAACAACTTCGTGATTTTCCCTGGAGTCATGGCGTGACGTCACAGATTTGTAAAATTCCATTCCCCACTTCTCTGAACAAAGAATCTCCGTTTCTATTCCTTTGGATTCAGAAGAACCCCTAACGTACAGAATAGCGAGAAATGCAACAAGCTCTTCTGATGGAAATAACAACTCTTCACTTCACAACTCGTTTCTGTTTCATTACATTTTTGAATGTGTTTGAGAATACGTTTCTCAATAAACAAACACAAAGCACAGGAGCGAAAATCACTGAGAAAACGCTTCATTGTGTACGAATAAGGACTAGAATTGTTCCTAAGAACAGTTTGCTGCCCTCGCCTTGCAATTTCTAATATTAGTATGAATTACTTCCGACTTTGTTCCATAAGGAGCGTCTGCTTCTGCACTGACAGTCAAATTACTGAATTATTTTTACGTGAATTACGCCACCTTTTAACATGTGCAACACTGTGAGAGATGCTGCTCTAACAGTTTTATATGTACACTGCAGGAGCAGACGCAATGAGGTCTAAGAACAATGTGCTGTAATCGGCAGCGCTGTGTGTATTCAATGGAACAAAACGTCGCGGCGGCGGTACTAGCTATTTATTATTTACTCTCGAAAACTGTGGATCTTCCAGCATTAAGTTTTTAATTCAAAATGAACTAGGCTGAGAAATATTGAAAGTCACGAATCCTCTTCCACCTGCTAAAACAGAAGAGGGAGAGGGGTTAAAAATTTACTATAGGACAAAAACGTCCCGTTGGCTGTTCTAGTGCTAAAAAAGAACAAAACGGGAGTAGTAGTAATAGCAGTGGTGGTGGTAGCAAGCAAACCGCCGCGAGAAGAGAGAGGCAAGGCAGTTTGTTAGGAGGCCGGATGCCCTGCGACTCGCCGGATGTGGCGGCGTGCGTGCTTGGCGCGCCGAACACAGAAAGTGCATATACGGCGGCGCTGCCCTGCGGCGGGCGCCCCCGCCCGTGCGTGCAGCAAGCAAGGCGTGCGAGGACAAGCGGCTAAGCACTTGTCAGCGGCTGCAGCCGAGTCCAACCCACACGAAGGCGGCCGATGTCAAGGCGGAAACGTTTCTTATTTGCTTCTAGCGCATGGGCACGCAGTCAAGGAGCTGGAATACTTCTGATGCTGCCAGATACAAGAAACTTCATTCGTTATGAGTCGTACCCAGAATGCAAGAAATCTAAAACGTGATTCTTGTTTCGTTTTCTCCGTCCTATTTTTAAAGAAGGGCATAACAAAATAACGAAGAAAGATATACAGATGTTACTCACAGCATGATTAGCCTACTATTCCTACTGAGGTAAGTGCTACCTGGTAGTTTATAACAGAAACGAGAGAAGAATTACAAAACTCCAGTGCGGCAGATAAAGGAAAGAAGTAACCAAAGATACTGACTTTTGGCAATCAGTCATCGGGAACTCATTGCTTTAAATTTTGTCATTCAGGATAACATAAACTATTTTCAAAATTAAATCTGAAGTCTAATTTATTTTTCGTTTATTGTCCTAACTAATTTACATAAATTTTGCTTATTTTCGTTTACAAGCTTATAATTTCAGTATACAGGGACTCAGAATTCATTGTATTATGCCCTTCTTTAATTACTTCTCTAACGATTAGAAACCACGTTAAATGTTTAATACAAACAGCACTCGAATTGACTACGAAGTCTTTCGCAACGGAGTCCTTGCATAAAAAGCTCGGGATTTTACGCAAATTTGACGCGGCAAGCAAACCGAGAACTTTTTATGCGAGCACTCGAATTTTCTCCGAAAGTGTCTCCTGCAGAAGGCAAGAAACATCAGCAAATAGTTTTATACATCGACCATTGCCTCTTAGCTCGGAAGTTTTAACTAAAGGAAATACAGACTATGCTAAATACAGAAGTAAGATATACATCTCAGTGCACGAGTGACAAATGTCCAAAGTCAAAGCACTCGTTTTTCAACGACTTTGCTGTCGTTTGCTTAAACGCGTTGACAAACCTTACAGTGAACCGAATCCAAGAATTTTTTCAATCAAACTTACGTATATAAAGCTTGTGTAGAAAACTGTATCTCGTCAGAAAGAAACTGAGGAACTGAAGGTTAGCATGTGGGTGAGCCAAGAAGGCCGACGCTCTGAACTAATACCGTTGCCACAACATACGTGTTGTTTTATAAACTCGAGTTTCCATCAGATAGTCCTTGTTTACCTTCTAACCGTTAAGTAACAAATACTACGCAAATAATAAGAGCAAAACGCCATCAACAGTCCACTGAATATCACATAACTGAAATCTCGTTATTTAGTTTAAGCTTAGTATGTACTAATGTATTCCGTAAGACTGCTATTCGAAACGCAAAGAGGCGTGTTTCACTTACCAATAATATTCAAACGGCGTGACTTACGAATATCTTGGAAGTGTCATCGGCATTGTAAAATGGTAAGAGAAGAATTGCTCCATGTAAGTCAACTTCTGCGTAGCTATATAATCCGATGTACGTCACGTAGAGCTTACTAACGTTGTGGAAGACGATCTAGACCCCTCAGAAAGAGGGTATACACTGCACTCAGAGCCAGTGTGATATGTCAGATGTCAGAAGTAGTTGTAACAAACAACGGCAACTTGCCTCTTTGACTGTGACTCCTTCCGAACAGGCCTCTGAAGCCCCCAACGGTACCGACCGACCGCCTTATCATCCTCAACCGATAGGCATCACTGAATGCGAATATGGAGGGCCGTGTGATCAGCACACATTTCTTCCGCCCATTGTCAGTTTTCGCGACCGGTGACATTACTTCTCAATCAGATAGCTCTTTGATTGGCCTCACAAGGGCTGAGTGCACACACTTGGCAACAACTCTTGGCAGACCCGGATGGCCACCCATCCAAGTTTAGCCAAGCCCGACAGAACTTGTCTCTTTGAAATAAATAAATAGAAGTGTCTAAAACTGCTGCCATTATTTTTCTGAAAACCTCCATTGTGTATAGTATACTGAAATCAAATAAACTTTTTAAAGGATTTGTCAGCTCCTGCATAAATCCAACTTTGGACCGTCGATGTCACAGTGAGTACACCAAGACGATCCGATGGGTTCGGGTCCCTTTCCATTTTCCACCTCACCAGCAACGAAAGATAGATTCATATTGGACCTAGGTTCGTCACATGGCGCCTTAATTGTCCCACTGCACTTACGTTCCCTACGAGAGAGTACTGAAAAGTAATGCTTCTGAATTTTTTATCCTGCTCTCAATATCGACAGAGCTATTAAACGTCTTGCTTATTATTCGGGAGACTTTCCTGCTTCGCTGACGTAAGTTGGGACCATCTGCCGCACCAGGGTTCTGACTTGTAGCGTGCAACGGGGAGGTGTGTAACGTAATTATGTCGGTGGGTGACGGATCCTCAGAAAACTTAAAGCACGAACTGCAAGAGTTCGACCACACACGGAACACCCTCTCCTTTAGCATGACAAAGTCAGACCACACACGAGCATTGCGACATCTGCAGCAATCCGACGCCTTGGGTTCACTGTCATCAGTCATCCTCCATACAGTCCCAACTTGACTCGTCCGATTTCCATCTGTTCGCAAAACTTAAAGAACACCTTAGAGGACTTCACTTTGATAGTGATGAAGCGGTGCAGGCAGAGGTGAGCCTGTGTCTCCGTCAATGAAGTCCACCATTCTACAGTGACTGTATCAACAAACTGCTCTCCCTTTGAGAGAAACGCGTTTTTCACCAGGGTGATTATGTTGAGAAATAAATATGTAGACATGAAGAATAAAGATGTAGAACGTTAATAAAGTTTGTTTTGTTTAAAAAGCTTTAAAAGTTTTCATATAAAAAATTTGGACATTACTTTTCAGCATGCCCTCGAATATTCTGCAGTTTCTCTTTGGATTATGCTGTTTTATGATTTCGTGTTCTATTATACAGTATTTATAGTGTCTTTTCTCTTATCAATCACATGATTTTAGTTCAAAATTTCCAGATACACAAGATCGTGATAGCGGTCATTAGTATTGTGTCAGAGAGTCTAAATTAGTGGGAAATCTAAAAACTTAATAGAGAGTGCCTGATTGGAGAGGGGGGGGGGGGGGGCTGGAAGCAGACACTCAGTTCTAGCGAAGCTTCTCGTCTTCCAGTGGAGATCAAAATCCCATTTTACAAAAATCAAACGAGCAACAAATGGGCAGACGGGTGCCAAGAATCGAACTAGGGTGTGTACAGCGGCAAGGTAGCTCACCGTCTGGTCGGAACCCAGACAATGTGCACGTCTAATGCCATGTCTGAACAAAGAACTCAGAGTCATCAGTGTGTAAGAAAAATAGAATCGTCTGGCCACAGGAAAGTAAATACATTAGTAAACAATCTACGTTGTAGCTTGACTCTTCGGAACAGGACATCAGTTTGCAGATACACACGATCGTACTGGCAGTCATTAATATTGTGGCACAGAGTTTCAGGGTTATACGAAGCCAGCATTGGCAGGAAACTAGTATCCGTTATTCCCTGGACTTCAAATATTACTTATAGTGTCTCAGATCCGCTGATACAGTCGACATAGCTCTGAAGTCCTGCAGTACTACAAAATATGTCTGAATTAATCAATAGATCAACATTTGGCGGGTAATTATTAAGAAAAATATATCTGTTTTCTTTGTGCAAGAGGTCATTACTTGCTAAGCTGGACAAGTACTGCGACGATATCATCCACTATCTTTCTGCAGAAATATATCGTCCCTAAATTCACTTAAATTAGTGTAGGGACACTACGGGAAAGCTACTGCAGAATAGCTGAATGACGATCTGAAACCCACTCCTCCGAAACAGAATCCGTGTCTGTAACGGAGACATACGAGCTGCATTTGGCCAGTGTTACACGTCCTCCGCAGTCACAGCGCCGAAAATGTACCTGTTGTCACCGTGAAGTCAGAACCAGCTCTCAATTCTGGCGAGCACGCATCGACAGGTCATCCATCAGAAGGCCCTCGGTGGAGTGAGGTAACAGTGGTCCAACAGCGGCCGAGTGCAGCTGCCGGACAGCAACTGTTGAGCGGGTGGCCCATCTGATGTACTACAGGCGCAACGCTGCAAACCTGCCGCTTGTCGATAAGAAGCGGGCAGTGTGTTTTCCGCAGTCCGTATTTACAAAATATTGCCCTGTGATTGCTATTATAGATTTGAGGGATTTACAGTAGTGGAAGTATTCTTCATAGCCCCGTTTTATCGAAAGCTCGTGATGTCCCGCAAAGCAAAGGTTTCTACATCGGTTCGGCTTAAAACATCAACTTCTCTAGTGTTATTAGTACCTGTGAATCACTACCGATCGTAAGCAGACAGCGAACGCTCCGGCAGCCGCACCAAACTGCAGTGTTCTGACCTTTTGCGGGTAATGAGCACAGGAGGCGACTTTCGCCAGCTCCGTGGGACCTGCGGCACCGGGTCCTGTCCCCACACACAGAATCCGTGCTGCCGCAGTGACACAGGCACAGCTTTCTACGGCGCTCCTGCGACAGCCTTTCTCTTGGTCAACCTCGCTTCACGATAAAGCACGAAAATCTCTCTCTCTCTCTCTCTCTCTCTCTCTCTCTCTCACACACACACACACACACACACACACACACACACACACACACAAACGCACAACAATGACATCCAAGACCAGAGGAAGCTGATGAACAAATAATTGAGCGCTGGCTTGCTGTCAATAACTCTTACAAGAATTATTCCCAGTCGCACGCAGTTTCAGCTGCGCTCCACGTAGCATTCGATGCTTTGATGCAAGGAAGTACAGTGCGGAAGCGTTGTTCGCATTTGGACTGATGGGCAGTCAGTCTAATAGGGGAAATAACAACAACGATAGCCTTTAGGTGTAATTCATAGGTAGTCTCCTTTATCTGGTAATATCAGCTTATGTTTATTGAAAATGGACATACCATGAGGCATGAAATACTAAATGAAGAAATGAAAAATCACGGTTTTCCACAAATGGCATACGTTACTTTATTAAAATTACCAGTTACCAGTTAAAATTACCAGTTATCATCCTAAGACATATAAAAGAGACTTTAATTACAGCACTTGCGTCCAGTCAGAATCAATTTATGAACTTACTGAAGTAACAGGAATGCGGTTCTGCTTCGCAGGTGACTTTAGTCATCCTTTTTTTATTATTGTTTTATATTTAACGAAATAATAATAAATAGCAGTGGACAAAGTACAAACCAATTTACGCAGAGCAGTACCGTTAGCTGGACAGTGATTCAAGTAAGCAACCAACCAAAATATTCAAGGCGAAGAAATAACGACAAGTTCTGTTCTCCTTTCGTACAGTTTCTTCCTCAGCGCTGTCTCAACATTTGATGCCAATAAACCATTTTTATTCACGAGACCTTTCCTAGCCAGCATCAATTTGCTTCTGACATGGCTCTTGCTTCAGTAGTCCTCAGCAGTTTTTGTTCCTAAATATATCAACTCTTTCATTTCTTCTCCTGTTTCTTCCATCTAATTTTGATGTTTTTATTACTGTCATTCTTGAAGTTTTCTCGGCATACTGAATATTCTATGATGTGTTGGGACTGCAGCCGGATCATGTTGACTTCTTGCCACAATATTTCGACTGGCAACCTACCAGCCATCTTCAGATGACTGTCCGTCACTGGAGACTGCAAGTTCACAGTGTCGGCTTTATAGCAAAAATTGACGCGGAAACGCTTGCGCATTGGTGCCCATCACAGGAGCCTCCTCTGTCGAAATCCACGCCTCCTGCAAATACTGTTCCACCCGTGGTGCGCAGGAGCATCCGTAAAGGTGAAACTAAATGTCCGCCCTCTGTGGAATGCGCGCTCGAGTCGCTAAAAACAAACGTCACATGTCGCAAGACGTGTCATTATGAATAAAATGTTTTCTCTCAGAAGATATTAAAGAGATCACTGGGTCTCAAGCCTTGTCCAGTTGAAATCTCTTATTGTGGTACAGCTTGAAGGACACACAATAAGACATTCTCATTTGTGAACGTTGCAAATGAGTAAATTGAGGCAAGAAGCTCTCATGGTGCATCCAGTCTGGAAATGTTGCTTCCGCAATCTTATGGTATGGTGTTAAGAGCTGCATGTTCCCAAACATTCGCAAAGACTCGCCTAATTCTGATTCTGAGTTTTACTGCTACGCACATACACAGCCATCGCGCTTATTATAAACTTCACTAACACAATGTGTTCAGTTATATTTTTTTCAGTCAATCACTTAATTTCTTCTGCTAATCTTTCAACCTCTACTGAGCCCAATATATTCGATTACTGTTAATAAATTCTAATCTTGGCGTATGTCGTTCCTTCCAAAGCCACTTTATTTCTGGTTTTCTTGACATAACTCCACCAATGTTCTCCCTATTGCGTTGAGGCTTTCACATCGACTTCTCTCTTCGCATACTCTTTCTAGTATCTTTTAATTTCGTTTTTTAGCTATATTTGCTATATTAGTGGAGTTGCTAATAAATAGAAAAACAGCGGAAACATTCCAGATTGTCATTTTTACGCTTTAAATGTGATTTATGAGAGATTCAATTGTACAAGGTAATGCGTGGACTATTATCATATGAGAACAGGACGAGAGCTATAGCCATGTAGAATCCGCGCGATGGAGTAAAGACCTTTGGTCTAATAAACAGGTCCAGTCGGATATGTTTTTATGGATGGTCACACAACCGTTTACGAGATTGGCGGCCTGGTTCGTTATTTCCGGCTGAGAAATGTCATACGCGAACTGATGAAAATAAAGTTTCCAAGATACATAACATTGTACATCTATATCCATATAAACATCCACACTCCAGAAGATACCTCGTGTGTGGTTGAGGAAACTTCTGATAGCTCTATTATTTCTTGTTGCGCGTGTGTGTATCGCGTGAGAAAAACAACTTTTAGTGAAACTCGGTATGAGCTTTGATTACTCTGATCTTCCTGGCATGGTCTTTTCGTGAGATGTACGAGGAAACAATAGATTGCCTTACTCTTGTCGGAACGTACGCTGTACGAATTTTAACGGCAGACCGGCCATCCATGTGTAAAGCCTGTCTTGTAGCGTCTCTCATTGGAATTTTATTAACAAAACCGTTGCGCTCTCTCGCTTACCGAACGATCCCGTTACGAACCGAGTTGTTTTTCTTTGTATTTTATCCATGTCGTCTGTTAATCCTTCCACGTAAGGATGTGAGACCTGATAGTAATAATCGATGGAGCGAGTATTTTGTAAGTCGCGTCTTTCGCGGATGAATTACATGTCCTTTTGATTCTTCCAATGAGTCCAGCTTGGAGATGTGTTTCCTACAGATAGGTTTATATCGTCATTCCATTTTATATCACTCGTGACATCTTACGGATGTTGTTGTGTTTCATGATTTGTCGCCAATAGTGTAATCGAACACTAACGGGTCTTTCTGCTCTTTTTGTGCTCAATGTTTTACAGTTATTTACGTCTAGAGTCAAATATCAGTCCCATTTGTCGATCCTACGCAAGTGTTCTTGCATTTCCTATATACAACAGCATTGTTTACGGAAGACGTCATGGTGATTCCACTGTTATCTACCATATCATTTACATAGATCGCAAACGGTTACGGCGTAAAAACTCTCTGTTGGGGTAGTTCCGAAGGTATTTGTACATCTGACGATAAGAAGGACGTGCCGAGTTTTATATTCTCTAAGAATTCTTGAATCCAGTCACAAGCAGATCAGATACTCTGTAAGCTCTCGTTTTGTTCTTCAACAGTGCGCAAACTGTACAGAATAACTTTCCGGAGTTACGGAACGCGGATCAAGACAGAAGTCGTTTTGTACAGTTCTCCGGATGTCATGGAACGAATATAGGGGCTACAATGAAGTCCATATTACACGACGTACAAACAAATTAAATATCAACTAGGCTGCAGCTAGGTCTTGTTGTTGTTTATGCTGTTGTTGTTGTTGTCGTTGTCGTTTTCAGCAGTCTGAAAACTTCGTTGACGCATCTGGCCACGCCGTTCCACCCTGTGCAAATCTCAGCAGTTCTACATAACTCCTGCAACCCAGATCCAAATGAACCTGGTTACTGTTGTCAGGTTTTTCTCTACCGCTAGAGTTTTTACCCTCCAAATTTCACACCATTATCAAATTGACGGTCCCTTGATGCCCCACTAAATTTTTCCACGAAAATTCTGGGATGATTCCTGTCAAAGGGCACTGCCGATTTCCTTCCCCATTCCTGAAAACAATCAGAGCTTGTGCTCCCTCTTTAATTACATCGATATGGACGGGAAGTTAAACCATAATGTTGTTTCCTTTCTTTCTTCCTCTTTTGCTGCCTCAAGATGTATCATATCACCCGATCCCTTCTTTTAGTCAAGTTCTGCTATAAATTTCTTTTCTTCCCAGTGCGATTTAGTACCTCCTCATTAGTTATCCTACCTACACGCCTAATCTTCAGCATTCTTCTGTACTAGCGCATTTCAAAACCTTCAGTTCTTGTATGAGCTGTTTATCGTCCAGCATTGTCCTGTAACACCGCATATCAAAAGCTTGCATCAGATGTTTATTGTCCACCATTCTTATGTAGCATCGTATTTCAGAGCTTCTATTCTGTACTTGTATGAAGTGTCTATTGATCACATTTCACACCAGTGCAAAGCTACACCTAACACACCTTCCTAAAAACCTTTTTAACACTTAAATTTATATTCGATATTAACAGATTTATCCCATTTAGAAATCTATTTCTTTGTATTGGCAGTGTGCAGTGTGGAATCTATGACTGCCACGTAAATTGCTCGATAATGATATTCCGTCAGTCCAAAAAGTTGCGAACTGGATTAATAAAAATAGAGGAACGTTAAAAAGGTGACTTCAATGCTTGAGCTCTTCTGCGTAGTCTGCCCGCACTCGATTGCAACGCACTAAACGTTCAGAAAACGATGTGAAACTGTAAGAAAAATCCTTGTTTGGGATGTTGTACAACTCGCGCGCCGCATTGGCTTGAATGTCAGTTAGGTCGTCAAAGCGCTGCTCTTCATGTGAATTTCAGCATTTTGTCGTTTTGTGATAGGTTCATATTCATAACACCAAGTCTCGTCGCCCATGGCGATTTTTTCCAGAAAAGAATTAATTGTCCGCGTTTTGTATTTCAGTGAAGTCGCGGCAGGCGTCCGCTCGCCATCGTTTTTGTTTGGGAATTAAAGGGTACGAGACAAACCTTGCACATACTTTTCTCTTCTTCAAAACATTCTGCAGAACGTTTTGCACGCTTTATTTAGAGGTGTTGATGCCTTGTGATTTGTGGTTGACACAATACGGCTGCACGCCTAATTCTTAACCAGGCCCGCTCGCAACCGACTTGTCCAAAGCACATTTGGGCTGACGTCGCTTATACGCCAAGAATAAAGCCTGACTCAGAACCTTTTGGACGGACGCTGTATATACTTTTAAAGTGTACATTCCTGAAGGATACTAACAGGATATATGAAGGGTATTCTTCGTAAATTAAAAGCAGATCAACTTGAAGATACAGATCAACTTCAAATTTCTTTTCGTAGTAAACTTGCCCTGCTGAATTTTCACCAGGAGAATGGTGCAGTACTCATTTAAAACGTTAAAGAAAAGAAAAACATCGCGCCCGGCGTAGACGGTGTGCTTGTTTACGGATGGGCGCCTGCTGAGGTTGGGCTCGTCCCGGTGGGAGGAGGCGCGGCAGAGACAAAGGCCCATTCACATTCCAGCGGCCGGCGGCGAGGCGACCGTAGACCGTAGACTTACTCGCGGCGCTCGTCCGTTGGCCATCATTTTATTCTCCTGACGAGAACAGGTTTGCTTTCCGCTGGACCCGCTGACCTTTGAGCAGAAACGCTGACGAAACGGGCGCTGTTCGTGTTGCCGTATGACAGTCGCGCCTCGCGGCCCGTGCAGTGACCACGCGTCTTGTGCCTCCGCTCTGGTGCTGCACCTCGCATTCCATCGACTTATCGTTTACTTTCCTTTACTTCTCAGTAAGGGGGGGCGGGGGGAGGAGCATCTGACTTACTGTTAGAAATAGCAGGAAGCAAAACACAAGCACGCTACATTGAAACAATATACTTGACGCTCCACTTCTGCAGGCTCTGTTGGAAAGCGAACGGATTGAACTCACATCTACGTCTTTTACATTTACTTCCATTTCCTCAAATATCTATCTATATGAAGGGAAAAAGGGGGAGGTGTGAAGAGAGAGAATATGTTTCTTCCCTTACCATCTATTCCATTGAATCTTGCTGTGCGGAAAAACAGTTCTATTTACGTTTGTATATCCCACATAATTATTTTCTCGGCATTGTGATCCACTACATTGAAAGGGTGTTCGGAAATTACCGGTACAAATTTCTAAGACTTGTAGGGCGGAGTGAGTACACAATATAGGGTGTATCAAAAAGAATCATCCGATTTGGCACGTCTATATCTCTGAAACTAATAAACATATACAATGAATTTTGTCTTTTGATGAACGGGAAACTCAGAAAGTTTTTTTTTCATATCTTTTCATAGGTGTTCAATATGTCCCCCTTGAGATGGGCGGCATATGTCAATGCGGGGTTCAAACTGTTCCCACACTGCAACGGGCATGTCTTGAGTTACAGCTTCCACAGCTCCTGTTATGCAATGTCTCACTTCATTCACTGCTGTTGTAACGGAGGCACATAAACAGTCTTTTATAAACCCTTACGAGAAATAATCACATAAAGTCAGGTCCGGTGACCTTGAGGTGCAGTAATGTAACGCTGGATCATATAGTCCAGTGCGACCGATCCATCGTTCAATAATTCTTTGATTTAAAATTTCCCGCACTTCCAGATACCAGTGTGGCGGTGCCCCATCCTGTTGGTAAACGAAGTCGTTCGAATCAGTCTCCAACTATGGGAAAAGAAAGTTCTCAAGCGTATTGCATTATGGGCTTCCTGTAACAGTGTTCTCGGCAAGTAAAAATAGACCATACATTTTTTCCCGTGACACTTCACAAGACACATTAAATTTTGAAAAGCACCACTCATGTTGTACAACTTCATGCGGTTGTCCCGTACCCCATATTCTCACATTATAACGGTTCACCTTTCCATTTAAAGGGAATGTTGCCTCGTCACTAAACACTAAACACGGAAAAAAACTGTCATCCTCCATCTTGCCAAGAACTAAATTGTAGAACTCCACACGTTGTTGTTTGTCACCTTCACGAACAGCTTGCAGTAGCTGAATTTTGTGTGGTTTCATGTGTAAACGCTGACGCAACACACGCCAGACGGACATCTGGGGCATGTTGAGCTGTCGAGCAGCACGGCGAACGGATTTCTGCGGACTCGTTGTGAAACTATGGCGGATGCGTTCAACTTCTGTGTGAGACGCTCGGGGACGGCCCGGCGATTTGCCTTTACACAAACAACTGTTCCTCGGAATTGTTCATGCCATCGTCAAATGCTCTATGCTGTAGGAGGATCCACATCATACCTAGTACGAAAGGCACGCTGAACAGTTATTACGGACCCCACTGCGCAAAACGTAGAATGCAAAACGCTATCTGTTGTCCCGACATCATTTTTACTAGAACTGAAGTGGGAGCACACTGCTGCTGCCTGGCGGGAACGATGTAAAACTGCAGAGTTTACTCTTTCCAACAGTACGTTGTTCACGCACATATCTCAACATAATAATTATGATTTTTTTAAATCGGATAACTATTTTTGATACACCCTGTATTTTGAATAGGAACCCAATTAAACATTACGTTCGGTGCGTGCAGTATGCTGGGTTCTTTTTATGTTTTGGGATAATGTAAACAAATAACGTTTAAGTGTTAATACAAAAAAATTTCTCAAGTGATAAATGGGTGTTTCGTTATTTTTCCTTTCGAATTGTCATCTAATAACTGAACTTAGTCATGCCTAATTCAGTTTCTAAAGCAGAAGTGGATGAGTTACATATCTGAACTGAAACCGTCGATATGTTTCCGGATCTGAATTTCTATTCAAAAGATTATGTACCCACTCCCTTCCACAAATCCTAGAAACTGTAACAGGAATTTGCGAACACCTTCTATGCAGATGGAATGTGACAGATTCTTACAATCCCTTATAATGACAAGTTCTTCTCATTTCAATATCATTATGTAAGGTTTACTGCTTTACTATACATCTTTGGCACGTTTTCTAACAGCGTGGTGAACTTGTCAAGCTGTGAAACTCTTCTTTGAACTTTTTAAATTGAAACGCTTTCCAAAAGCAAGTATTCGAGGAAGAATCGATCGGGCGTTTTAACGCTATATCCTTTCTAGAGAGGTTGTCCCTTGCCACAAAGCTTTCAACGTATACCATTTTAACATTGTTCTTTCACATTCAAGTAATCATTCTGAACGATCGAGACCATTAATGGTCTCTTATCTAAGAGTACATGCTCGTGTCTTTTTGTTTATTTTTATAGCGAGATGCCTCTTGCCTCGCAGGGGACTGATTTTTGCAAATCATGCTCTGTGTCACAAAAGCTCTGGCGCGATATTTTCCGTGTACAGCAGAAACCTTATCCTCGCACAGTCACCGGAAATACTAAGGAATTCATTTATTTATATCATTTATATCCTGAATAGCAGCTGCCCAGTCACATTACTTGAGCCACATCCGACGTTTAATGTTGCTTCCTACGTTAAGTCTCTCCAGAAATACATGCTAAGCTTTGATTTCGAGAAATCTTTTCAATTGTATTTTTAACTGTTTGTCCTTACCATCGCCAGTACTACGAGGTTTTATTTTTCGATCCTTACAGAGGTCTTACACACAAGTTCTGGTGGCTCGTTAATAAGTCAGATTTATGCGCGGTAGTGAAATTCTCCTAAGCGGAAGCAGTGCTGTACGAGCAATACCGAGAGAAGACAAACGTACCTGGGATAATTTTTTTTATGAAAAGCACGCTCATTCGCAGTGGCACGATCACGAATGTGCGCAAAAGCGCACTGCTGCAGCTTCCGTACTCTCGCTTCCTTATTTTCAAACAAGACTCGCCCCAGTCGTGAAACCAGTCACGGTTACATACATACCACTGCAGTATAATCGCATGTAAAAGTACAAAGTAATGGCCTCTCCCGCAGTTATCCGCGTCAGTTTGTTGGAATGTAAATCGTGCTGGACATGCATGCAATCTCTCTCTCTCTCTCTCTCTCTCTCCAATTTCTTTCTTTCTTTCTCTCTTTCTCTCTCTCTCTCTGTCTACAGTGGAGTCACGGCTGAAATGAACTTCCGTGATCGATTGTTGTCGTGCGGTAGAGCGCTACTCTTACCCGATATGTAGAGGCATGCTGTTGTTCCTAAGCTTCAGATGACTTCACATTCGCCTGACCCGGCTCTAACAAGAACTATATTAAGAACCTGCAAGAACAAAATCAGTTCTTATTCTTTTCTTTCAAGAGGAAATGCTGTATCTCTTGAACCCAAGTGGACGGAACGCTTTAAAAAAGCTGACGTGAATAATACCGGTTTTAAATTAAGACGTTATTGACTGTTAATATACCTGAATCAGTTTCCGAAGTTAAAAAATAATAAAAAATTCTCGCTTGAGATTCTGTATTTGCAAGTGTGTTTATGTCTAATTTTCCCTCTCCTAACAAAGGAGTCACATAGGTTGTCCTGAACTATCGTTACAAACGATACGAAGTTTTCTTTGTTCAGGAGAAAGAAAAACATGCAGCGCCACCACATATTGTTAGGGCTGCTCGCGTTGGCGTAATCAGTTGCTCGCTGTGTGCAACTAACAAGTGTTAGTGCTTTTTGTGTTGTCCTTCGTAAGGCATCAGTCAAATGGCTCTTGAGTGGTTGGTGAACAGAGCCCGGTAGTTGACAAAATGCAATTTACACACTGCTGTCTACTGCTCACTTCAACGACGATTCATTCACCCAGCATTGTAATAAATACTGTGTAGCGACTTATTTCAGACTTGTAGTGATGGGCTGTCAAAAGGTTCTCAACTGAGAGAGTGGTGGTACTACGCGGTGAGTGATTTGCCGTCGTTTAATAAGTGAATTTTTCCTGTGAGAGAGGCGTGCAGCGGACGTTTACGGTAGATTTCCCCCTTAGATTCAGCCTTTCCTGCTGTGGTTAGGATGTCCTCCTTTGCATTAATTCAAGAGTTCCCTGGGCAGGATTAACTAATCAGTGGGTTACCCATGACGTCAGACAAATTTCTAAGAACACGGGGTGGTAACTTGTAGTAGGATAAGTCCTGCCAAGAGGCAGCCCACAAAAGAGAAGTGCAACCAATGAGAATGCCTAACACTGAGGTAAAAATAAATAAATGTACAAACACTATGGTGACTGACTGTAAATTTCCTGAAGTTACTTGCCAGTTCCAAAAATTTTGATGTCAATCTTGGAACCTCTTAGGGCGAGGATAGCATAGTAAGATGGTTCTTAGTATTCTGAAGGAGACCAACGTTGTTATTATTCTCGTTAGTTTTCGTTTCCTCAATATACAAGCTGTGATTCGTACGAAACTTCCATTTGAACTATAACGTTTTCTTTCGGGATCGGACTAACATCATCAGTGTCGATTTTGCGTTGTGATTACCCCTAGGTGGTTGTGTTATTCGGCGGCAGTCTAATGTTGCATTGTGAAGCTAAAAATTAGCACGAAAAGATGCTAAACCGAAGATATGTTGTAAACTGAACTCGTATGTTTCTCCGTGAGTACTGAAGCATTCAATGCTGTGTGACTGTTCGACACTAATACTTTTGAAATATCATTCTAAGACTTTACTTTTCTTAGATTATCAGTAGCTGCAAATAGTCAGGACTCATGATTTCCGCACTTGGGAATATGTCATCGGTATCGTCAGATGCTCGAATGACGGAGAGTCCTACAGGTTTTTCGTCCCCTTAAGCTGTGTCTCAAAATAGGTGTTTTTGGCAGTTATGTCTAACGCACACGACACGAAAACCGTCGAGATACATCTTAAGAAGTAAAGTGAAACTTTTAAATAACATACTGTATCAAGCAAACTCTGTTAGCAAGGAGGAGCCTGTCATCAGCTTAAAGTGGCGACACATATTCTACGCCGTTATTTCGTGGTATTGATCGTGGAACTCTCGATAGTGGTGAGATTTATTGTTAACGTACTGTAATGCTCTCTAGCGAGACATTTACATATTTATGACTTCTTTATTACAGTGGATAGAATGATCAGCATCATAAACAAAAAAAGCATACATTAAATGTCATCATGGTGTAACAGAGATAAACTCGAGAGAGAAGGTTCAGCCGTACTACTGATCGGACGTGAAAGTCATGTGGTGGTTGGTATGACTCCCATAGCTAGAAGAGCCCGTAACCGCTGCGCTCCGTAGAAGAGACGCTCCCAGACCTCTGTTGCATGGAGCTAACCAACACGTTGTAATGTAGCCTAAAGAGTTCCTACTACCTGTTTGAAAAACATTAATTGATAACACGTTTTAAAAAAAAAAACTGACTGTCATTATTTAAATCTGTTTGGAAAATATTCTGACCCTTACTGACAGTGTAAATTCTATAATGCATCTTTTTGGATGGTTCCGTCTCAGAAACCAGCTACGGAACATGCCAGTTTGGAATTTAAGAGGAGATTCTTCGCGGCGTATGGTTTTCGGTCCACTGGACGAAGCGACTACACTGTGGGCAATCTATTATGAAATAAGGAGTTTTCTACCTCTATTTCGGTCCAATGGACGAAGAGACTGCACCGTGGGCAATCTACTATGAAGTAAGGGGTTTTCTAGCTGTGCAACAACAACTACGTCCATATTCTGCAAACCACCGTAAAGCACACGGTACTTTCCATTGTACCAGTTATTAGGACTATTTCCCGTTCCATTCACGTATGGATGTAGAGTGATTATTATTTAAACATTTCTATGCGCACTGTATTACAAGGGGCGTTCACTAACTAACACAACACTTTTTTTCTCGACCAATTTCGGTTCAAAAAATACGGAATTTGTCGTCAGACATCGCGGAATATTCCCGCTTCATTGTCTACAGTTTCATGAAATGCCGACATGTGGCGGCGCTATACGCAGTCTTCAAAGTGGTGTCTGTAACGGAAATGCGTTCAAAGCAGAGAGCTGTCACTGAGTTTCTTTTGGAGAAAAGTCAGAACATCGCAGATATTCATAGGTGATTCGGTGGCTGTCATAATCGCGAAGAGGTTGCGCAGACCTGTCCGATCTCATGTGTGCTGGATCTTGCACCTTCCGATTTCCATCTGCTTAATCCAATGAAGAAAGCACTCCGCGGGAAGCAGTAAGTGGAAGATGGGGAGGTTATTGATGCAGAAAGACTTTGGCTACGACGACGACCGGTAGAGTGGTACCATGCGGGCATAAGCGCCCTCCCACTAAGGTGGCGTAAGGCCGTCGCATTGGACGGAGATTATGGTACAAATAGGATTTTGTAGCCAAGAGTGTGGGGAATAATACATTGTATTGGAATACTGAATAAGACGAACAGGTTTTCAGAAAAAAATGTGTTGCGTTACTTAGTGAATGTCCCTAGTAGTTTAATCTTGCCCTCGCGACCCAACGGGAGTGACACGTAAGGGGCAGAAGTATATTCCTAGATTCATCACTTGAATTTGGTTCTTGAAATTTGGTAAGCAGGCTTTCACGGAGCCGTTTGGTTCTAGCTTCAAGTGTTTGACAGTTCACTTCTTCCACCATTATCTCCAATGAGTAACACAAATCTATGCATATTTGTGCTACCCTCGTTTCCTTACGTTCCCTATTAGTCCTATTTGGTACGGGTCCCACAGAGTTGCGCTGTATCCTATGATGAGTCACACGAGTGATCGTAAGCAGTCTCCTTTGCAGACTTGTTGCATTTCCCTAGCATTCTACCAATGAACTGAAGTCTGCCACCTCTTTACCTACGGCTGACCCTGTGGGGTCGTTCCATTTCAGTTCTTTCATCCAGGTATTTGTATGAATTGACCGATTCCAATTGTGACTCGCTGGTATTGAAGTCATAGAATAAAAAGCTACCCCTTTTTCTTTTTTGTGAAGTACAGAGTTTTACATTTCTTAACATCTGAACATTTAAAGCAAGAACCAAGTCTTTCCATCACTTTAGAGTCTTATCAGGATCCGACAGAAAATTTGTAACCATCTTCTTCAGACATTATTTCCTTAGGGATAACGGCGTCTTCTGCGAAAAGTGTGAGGTTACTATTAATATTTTCTTCAAGGTCATTGCTATATACCATGAACAGCAATGGTCCCAACACGATTTCTTGGGGCACATCTCAATTTACTACAACGTCTGTCGATGATTCTTCGTCGAAGGTAACATCTTGCGTCTTCCCTGCCAAGAAATTCGTCACAAATTTCGCTTAATAGCCTATACGATCGTATTTTCCATAATATGCGAGTATGTGGTACTATGTGAAATGCGCTTTGGAAGTCAAGAAATCTATCGGACTACCTTGATCCATGACTTTCAGGTTGTCATGTGGGAGAAGCGCAAGCTGGGTCCCACAGTATCGATGTTTCTGAATCCTTACTAGTTGTGCGAGGAGCAGGTCACTTTGTTCGAGACACCTCATCGCATTTTGTGATATCACGTACAGATACCACCCCACAGGCGTCATAGCATCGGAATTGCAAGTTTCCGTGTGACGCCGATAGGGGTCGCGCGGGAATTGGCGGACTCAATGGTGCGTGCCCACTGAGCCACAACTCCAGCAGCTCTGTGCTTCGAGCATCCTTGCTGTCACACACAGATGTCGCCTAGTCGTGGCACCGACATCATCATTCTTGCTTAGTACAGAGAGACTCTTCCTTTTTTGAAATTGAGATCTGGACTCTATTTCTTGTCGAAATATTTGTAAGCAGTCTCCGTTCGCTTGGAGAAATACAAGTTAAGTAAATCTGTTTATTGTGTTAACTTTTTCACTAATCGTTTCTGGTTGTGTCCAGCTTTTCTACGACGACAGTTATCGCACTGGTCTGTAGCCCACCTGTCCTTAACTGTTGTGCACGAAGTTGTACACAACACATTTAAGCTCAGAAGATGTACTTAGATTATACAACAAATATATGTCTAGGACACTGGACAGTTGTTTTGAGGATCACTTCTGCTGCCTTTCTTGTAGACCAGTGTAAAAAGCGCTTTCTTCCAAACACTGGGCACGCTTTCTTGTTTGTTGGATCTACGGCAAATTATGGCTAACGTACGGGCTAATTCATCCGCAAATTCTTTACGGGAGCTGACAGCGATTCCATCGGTCCCTTGGAGCTTCGCTGAATTTCAAAGATTTCATCCACTTCTCAACGCGAATTTTTGGTGGAAGGACACGGCAAATACAAGGTTTGTAGCAAGAGAGAAAGAGAGTGGAGACAAATCCCTGGGCATCTTCACAAGAATGGCCGGTGTGTGAAGACGTCCGCAAGAGGCTGCCGCACGGGGCGTGTCTGGCGCGGCGGCGCGCGCTCCAGACAGCCCGGGGCGTTCCGCAAGCCGGCTCACCCGCGGAGGAACCGCAGTTTCCAGTCGCGAGCACCACGACAGCGGCGCTAACACATGCAAGGCTTATCAGCGCGGAATTTAAAGCAGCGCGCAGCCCATTTCCATTTCTGCCGGCCCGCGTGCTGGGAGGTTCCCGCAGCGCAGCCGCGTCACCCCGCAGATCTCTATCTGCGTCATAGCCGGTGACCGTCCCACGGCACCGGCTGCGGCCGCGGCTGCGGTTGCGGGGGAGGAAAGAGCGAGCGGCCGCAAAAAAGGCCGCCGAGATGGTCCGCGGGTGTCAGTTTATTGGCGGTATCTGGCGGCGGGCATCGGCCGGCGATTTGCATTGCTAAGCCGCGCCAGCACCAGTTCCCACCGCCGGCCCAGCGGCCGCGACTTCATTACCCGGCGCCGCTGGCGAGCCGCGCACGAGCGGGGCTGACGCGATGGCCGCGACCTCTCGCAGCTCTTATTTCTGCTCGCGCACTGCGGACGCTCTGCCCTGCCCACTGGGGCACTGTAGCGGTTACGGCACTAGGCTCGTATTCGAGAGGCGTGAATTTTTCAAGGATTTCACAAATCACTTGACAAGAATGCTGGGATAGATCACAAAACAGAGCTAAATCCGATTCCCCGTCTCGTTATTCATCAGTCGAGTACTGTACTCTGACTTCGATGTCGAACGGGCGTTGAACTGTAACAATTGGGTCTCCTATTGCATCCAAGTCCGTCACCAATGACGAAGCCGCAGAGAGCGCGTTCCAGTAGCGTAAACCACGTTATATATTCAGAACGAAAGTGAGTTCCAACAGCATAAAGCACGTGATATGTTCAGAATGCCAGGAGAGGGCCACGCAGAATAATGCGGTGGCTCACAACACCGCAGAAAATGGCGGACGTCGAGAGCATTCCAGTCACTTACGTGTTCGTCTACTTGTTGCTATTGTGCTTGGTACCGAGTTCTGGGGCTTATCTAATCAAAGCTCTTCTTGCAGACAATATAAGTGTGGTGTCACCGCCAGACACCACACCTGCTAGGTGGTAGCTTTTAAATCGGCCGCGGTCCATTAGTATACGTCGGACCCGCGTGTCGCCACTGTCAGTAATTGCAGACCGAGCGCCGCCACACGGCAGATCTAGAGACTTACTAGCACTCGCCCCAGTTGTACAGCCGACGTTGTTAGCCATGGTTCACTGAGAATTACGCTCTCATTTGCCGAGACGATAGTTAGCATAGCCTTCAGCTAAGTCAATTGCTACGACCTAGCAAGGCGCCATTTATCCTTTGCTATGTATCTAATGAAGCATGTCCAGTAACAAGACCAATGTTCACCAATTGTGGATTAAAGTTAAGTATTCCAGCAGCTACGTACTTTTCTTTATAGCATTCATTACGTATCCTGTTTCAGACCTCACGCCAGCCTGCGTGAGTTTAAACGCGTGCCTTTCGGTTACCCGTCACTGTGGACTGGCTATCTTGTCAGTCCACAACAATAATAACATGGCCAGGACTTGATAGTTTCTAATACGGTATTCATTCACCTTACGACCACTCTACGAGACTTCGACAACATATAGTTCCGTTACGAAGAATTGAGTCTTTCTCTTTCATTCCCTACCCGCATGCTCCCTTCTCCGTTTTGGCCAACAAGGGACCACTTGAAATGTTCAAGTTATTCTCATTTGTTCTTTTTCTTCTATGTTCTTTAATATTTTCAACAGCCTGTTCTCTTACTCTTTCTGCCATGGATTATAAATTTTACGACAATTTCATTCAACAATTTCCTTCTGAAAGTGTCTCTTTCTGCCGCTTCTTGTGCTCTTGTGTTGTGGTCGTATTTCTAATTTTTTTTTAATAACTGGCCTTCAGATGTACGTAGAGATCTCTTTTGTCAGCCTATTATCATTGAATCTGCAAAAATATTAAACAATATCAGTCGAATTTCGCCGATAGTTTCTGTCATTTTATTCTACATTTCGATATATTTCATCATGGCCTCTTCATTTCCCAGCTCCTTTGCTTTTTATTGCAACTAAAATATTCGTCATGGTTCTTGTCTCTAAAATTTCTAATCTGCCTAATTCATAATTAAGTACTATGAACTCATATGCATAGACACATTCTGGTTCCTCTGTAGTTTTAAAATAATTCTTTTTCCTACATTTCTTGATATGCACTTTTTACTGTCAATATCTTTTGTTATACCATATGCCCTATCCATTTTAACACGTTTTTAGTAGGTCCCTGTCTTCGATAGAGGCTGGATGGTATTGAAAAAGGTTGGTAACGCCTGACATATCGACTACCCTGGAGGACCAACAAAATGGGTAGTTGGAATGTGGTCCATGTGGCATGAAAGTGGACGGGCATGGACGAGCAGAGCGGAGGGGGAAGGGAGATGCTATACATGTGACATACACGTACAGGGGCAAAATCATGGGACAAAAGCTAATACATAATCTCATAAAAACGTTTTAAATCTATTGAGGTATTTCACATGCAAAAGACTAAACAGCAGAAAATAAGTACGTAAATATAAAATATAACACGTATTTAAATCATACTGAAAGGTATAAAAGCCCCATAGAGATTCCTAACCCTATGTAGATGGTCCTGAAAATTTTTGCTTGAAAAGTTTTAATAGCTTTCAATATCGAAACACGTGGGACGCCTGGAACAGATAACTGGAGATCAATTATTTAGTCTTCAATTATGTATTGGATGCTTCCCAGGTTTTTCGCTAAAAGCCTTACACATATCGTTAGAGCTATTACAAATTCAAAAGCACAAATTTTCAGGACTATGTATCTGTATTGGGCTAGAAGGAATTAATACATACTGTTTGGACCGATTTGGAAAATGTTATATTAAAAATTTATTTTTATTTAAATAATTATTGTGTATCTTTCCATTTATGGCAGGGTTTGTAACACAATTTTCTTGAATTATATCTCCTAGACAGTTGAAATTTTTGACCTCTTCTATTTCATCATTATCTGGTGGTAAAAATTCTGATTTAATTTTATTTAAGCAAATAAATTTTTATTTTCTCTGCAGATATTCGTAGAACTGCTCTACTGGGTATCTGTTCCAAGAGATTGACTTGTGTTTTTGCATATGTTTCTGTATTAGTATCATGTGATTTATACTGCTTTGAAGCCATTTTCGACACTTTATTTCTTCCCACTCTCGTCCCTCTCTACAATCCGTATCCCATATGGTAATTTTCACTTCCTCGACCTTAATGAAAACAAGTACTACAGTACCATTATTCACTATTCTTGTACGGTGACTTGAAACAGTGTGGAGCTCGCAAATCAGAGATCGTCGAACTTTGAATCTACTGCAATTCCTAAAAGATGTCATCTCTGAGAATCACATTCAACTGTTAGCCTTCTCCGTTGTTTCGCGGCTTTCATTTTCCCCAACGTCATAATACAAACTCCCATCCATCCAAATGAAGAAAACAAATAAGAATATTAAACCAGTAGTAAACCTAATTTATGACACTCGAACGTGGGAGTAGAGCGAGAGGAGAGTCTCATTTACCAGGGACTCGAGTCAATTTGAATAAAAAGAAGAAAGTCCTCTACAGTTCTGCAATAGGTCTCTTGCAGAAGACACGCTTACTACTCTGCAAGAAACTGCTAAACATATATACAGACTAAGAACAGAAATAATGACTAAGTGAAATGAATTCCAGTATCTCGGAGGGAAACAAAAACTGCTTTAGCTGAAAGACAGACGTGGCTAGTGATGGGCGAACAGCCTCCAGCATCGTGTGAAGTAACGGAAAAAGCATAGTTATCTATGGTACTGTGAACGATTTTAGAAGCGCCATGTTGCAGACGTGCGAGGTGCAGCCTCATATGTTTTCCACCTAACATTCCACGGAATTTACTTTTAAAGACCAATGAGCTTAACTTTCATTCCCAATTTTTATTACTGTGCGTTGTTCGTAAATGAAGGTGCCACTGCATTAAAAAGATACAACAAACAACCAACGACGGCTTCTCATGAAGTTAAACTATTTCGATTCGAAACAGGGAACAGGAATTGGCAACAAAGTGCTCAAAATATTACATCAGTTTAGTAACTGATTATTAAAAATACTTATACCACCTTATAGCAACGATTATTGTCGAGCTAAGACGAAAAAAGCTTCATAATTGTTTTTATACAATCCACTTTTTAATTTTATTACATCTCCCGTGTCATACCTTGGGAGTTGGCTGTTACACTAATCTGGCCACTTTTCATCTAAATTCCGACGAGACTGGAGTCAAATCTTACAAAAAAGCTATCTCATGAAAAATCTGGTACAGACCTGAAGGCTGGGTCTACTCCCACTTGTCAGTACTGCCTCAGACAGGCCTGTAAGCTACTTCCGCTGTGTGAAGGAGAGAGGAGTCGATCACTTAATCACCAGGTACAGCAGCCTACTTGGGCTGAAGCACAGACAGTAAAATGAATTAGGTGTAGCCTCTCAGTACATTGGCAATCGACGTCAAAAGATAAATATTCTAAAGGTTTAACAACATACCTACGACCATAAAAACACGTCCGCGTGACTATATCCGATAGGTGCTTCTTCCTAGACGCTCCTTCACCCTCACGTGCATCTAAAACTGGAACTAACATTCAGATCTAAAACTAATTTTCAGTCTCAAACTATTGCTCTTAGGTGCGTCATAGAATTAAAATTAAACACAGTTGGCACTGAAGTTTAGAAGTAGGCATTTTCAGTGATTGCAAAATTTAAAGACGCAGTATCAAGACATCCATGTCTGATGGCACGCTTTGAAATATTCTCAATGCCCAACAACAGAAAAACAAGATGCAAGCTGAATCTCAGGACTGTAGACATACAGTCTTCCGTGTTACCTCTTCGACTTTCCTTCGCTGTATGAGTCGCCAGTATCTTTCTTCCAAACAAGGAGGTAACTTTTTCTTTTACCTTCATTCATTAGGCATGCACAGCAGAAGTGAGGTAAAGGCTGAAGATCGGATTTAGTAGGAAATTATTCTGATAAGAGCTGGCGAACAGCACCATTTCTACCTTCTAGAGGCACGCAACAGTGCAGCGCCGCTGCGGAATTTTTAAGAGCAGATAATTCGTGATCCCGAAGAGAGATTGTGGGTCCGGAATGTTCTGTAAACACAACGGTTTTAAAAGATCTGAGGAGAAATTGTTCCCCGAAACAACCGACATGAACATCAACAAGCAACTTTAAACCTGTAGGCAAATTACAAGGGTATGAAGCTGTGAAAAGTTCCTCAATAACATTAGAAGATATTCGTACATACTGTCAAATGATAGACCTGAAACGTTTTGGATGGCGGTTTTTTAAATACCTGTAACTGTTTTAAATAAAATCACAGATAATACCTACGAAAAATATAAGTCAACCGAAAGTTCACAAAAGAACAACTTGGGTATGTCGGACTATGGTTGGCATCAAATAGAACCAATTAAACGTATATTATCTACCACTTCGCAATAAAAATGTGAATGTTGGTGAATCACTAAATAAAAGTAAAATAATTAATCTTATATTCTTCTAGTACTGAATATATTGATATTATTATCTTTTTACATGCCACTGATCATTTATATCAAATGTTAGTATACAGTATGTTTTTACATTTAACGAACGGTTACCGACGTCGGCTAGGGTACGCTGTATGTGGCAAAGGAGTGATTATTTTGACACATTTTAATATTTCAAGCTTCGTTATCTACTGCAATCCTAAAGAGCTATTTCAAAAAGAAACGACGATTTTTCACTTAATAACTCATAAAAGGAATAGAATTCAATAGCTCTCAAATTTCACAACAGATTAAAGTTGTGTACCGGGCCGGAATTTGAACTCTGAAGGTTATCTTTCACGAGAAAAATTCGTATCACTTGAACTACCGATGTTTGCTTCCTGGTGCGACTCCCATCACAGACGTAATCATCGACGCAGTCATTATTGAGACCTTCCCCTTCACATTTAGCCGTATGTCCCTCTACATATGTCTGACATACGAACATACACAGATACACTTATGTATTTACGATCTATCTATTTCTGCTTACATACTGAGCCATTAGACACGGCAGCGCTTGGGCGGTAGACTTGAGACCAGAAAACCTGTTTTAATCTGCAATAAGAAAATTAGAGACTGGATCTGGAATCTTTGTGAAAGTGTACAAGGAACCCATTCACAAAAACATAGGTTCAAAACGCACGGCCAACGCTGCCAATACAGTGGTGGCTACTGTGCTAAACTTGAGGAGCGAACTGTTTTTACGTTTTTCTCTGTTTCGGAACGAAAAACTATAATATAACGTACCTCCTGCAACAATAATAGATACAGAGAGGACGAATAAAAATTCTTTCACTTGCATTCGCCATCTATTTTAAAGTTATGTACCATGCCGAACTGATCATGTAATGATTAACACGGAAGAGGAAGTAACGCTATATACATACTATTATTTCCAGATATTAGAAATTCTATAGTGAACACTTATCTATCCCATTAATTAATTTAAAACGCTTATTTACCCATTAATTAAATTAATCAAATAGCTAATCAACACATTGTTTGTGAATACGGAATGTGTGCTTCACTTTTTTCTTTGAATCATCTAAGCGCATCAAGTGCACGCTTCAATTTAGTTAGATAGAGGATTGTTTTTACTTGGAGCGTCGGTGATAAACTGAGATATATTTTCTGACCAAAAGTTCCCGGACGTCTATTAGTGACCGTTATATGGGGTGTGTCCAGTGTCCACTCTCCTCCTTTATGAGGCTTGAACTGTATTGGGGAGACTTTCAGTGACCTGCCTGAAGGTTGGTTGGTTGATCTGGAGAGAGGGGAGCAAACAGCTAGGTCATCGGTCCCATCGAATTAGGGAAGGATGGAGAAGGAGGTCGGCTGTGCCCTTTCAAAGGAACCATCCGGGCATGTGCCTGAAGCGATTGAGGGCAATCACAGAAAACTTAAACCAGGATGGCCGGACGCGGGTTTGAACCGTCGTCCTCCCGAATGCGGGTCCAGAGTGATAACCACTGCGCCACCTCGGTCGGTGTGTGTGAAGGTATGTAGAGAAATAGCAATTCGTTTTTCCTCAAGAGCCGAAACCTGAGAAGACTGTAATCTGGATGGCGTGGGGTCTGGGGCGAAGTCGACGTTCCAACTCATACCAAAGGTGCAGCTCAGGTCCTTGGGGAGGTAAGAGCATTTCAGTAATATATATGTGTGTATGGTGTCCGATCTTTCGGACATACACGTCATAAAGAACTGACATCATTTTGATCAAGCAGCCATCATAAATAAAGACACAAAGAAAATTACAGACATTGGCTGCGAACGACCAGTAGGGAAACTTGTCTGTAATTCCTTTGCGTCTCCTTTCAGGAATTTTATTGTTCATAGACCATTGCCTCGCATATGCTGTGTTATGACAGAGTGCATTGCCACGCTGGTATAAACTATCATTTTCTACTAACTGTTCCTCTACTGTTCGCAGTACACAATGCTGTAAAATGTTTCACATCTTCCAGCGTTTAGCGTTTTCTTAAGCGCAATAAGGGGACCGCACCCTAACCGCGGAAAACAGCTCCATACCGTAACCCCACCTCCTCCGTACTTCACGGTTGCCACAACATACAATGGCGGGTAACGCTCTCCTGGTGTTCGCGAAACCGAAACGCTTCCATCAGATTGCCAGATGGTATACCATGATTCGTCGCTTCACATCACTCTATTCCAGCCCTCCACTCTCCTGTATCGTCGCTCTTTACACCACCCCAAGAGTCGTTTAGCATTGATGACATACATCTGTGCCTTACGAGGAGCTGCTGGACCATAGTAACCCATTATTTTTAACTCCCTGACACAGATAATGCGCTAGCTGGTGTAGCTGGAGCACTTTGGAACTCAAGAGTGATACGTTCTTGATCGACCCAGTCTGCCTGCTGACAATACACGCCGCTTTCTTTTATACGGGCGGGCCTGCCTCTAGTGATATCTAGTTATCAAACCTGTATTCCATAAGGGTGTCTGGATAGTTTTGATCAGATGGTGTATACGTATTAAAAGCTAAGGAGACCAAAAAGTGTGGGAGATTGGGGTAAAACGGTATTATATCGTAGGTCTTTTATGAGAAGGGTAATTCTAGGTACTCAACCTTTTTAGGACGACAATAAAGTGTTCACGAATACATCGGTCAACTTCACAATAATCATAGTTACTTGAGCAGTACTAACAATACACGAGTAGAACCAAATGAAAGAAACATTGTTTCTATAACACGAACAGTTAATGAATTATTAGAAGTGTCCAAGATGTACGAAGCATCCGTTCACAGACGCACTGTATGTAGTTCATGTGTCAATATGTGTTAACGATATCGTTCTGAATTATTACCGCTCACGTTGGTCGGGTTCCCCCTACCGTCATGTGAATTTTGAATCGAGGTGTTCGAGAGAGCTACACTCAACGTCATACAGGATCTCAACGGCCGATGCGGCTAGGTCGAAGAGGACATTGTTTCGCAGGGGTGTGCAGGATCGTGTAGCAAGTCACGTAGCCTGGAGCTAGGGAATGAGCTTCTTTGCAGCAAGACAAGTATCCACAGGGACAGTGCGATAATGCCTGCAGCACCATGGACTGTCAGCACGGTGGCCATTGTTGTGGCTTCCCATGGCGCGGCAGCAGGGAGAGATCGGGACCTACGAGAAATACGGCCCCGCAACGAACTTGTGATGTCACACTAGCTGGTTTGCCCGCTATACTTCGCGAATGCTCACCCCCGTGCACGGCACACAGCAATGGGAAGTTACTTACTAAATGTATTAACTTTTTCGTGTGCTATCGGTAGCTTCCATGTATTTAAACGCGCAGCTAAGAATCATTAAACTCGTCTGAGACAGTTACTCGCTCGCCGCCGAAGACGACTGCTGGCGCTCGAAAGACCTGTAGTGTCACGTGCTGTGACGTACGAGCCACGGCCTGTCTTTCTCGTGGGCCTCGGGAGAGACGCGCTGCCAATGGTGCGCCCAACGACGATACTGGACACGTGAGGTACACCACGTCATCTTTTGAGATGTGTCCCAGTTCCGCGTAAAGCATCACGGTGGAGGTATCCGAAAGTGGAGGCTTCGAGGAGAACGATCATTGCCAGATTCCATTCCTCATCGTCATACCAGTCTAGCAATTGACGTGACGGCACGGGGTGTCATTTGGGTACAAAATGCGATCGCCTCTGGTTCGCATAGCCGCTAATGTGGACAGTAGGTGTAACGTTTCTAACATGTTAAAGCCGGTGGCTGACTCCTACCTTCGAGGTCTCCGTGATGTTATCTTTCAGCAAGATAACACAAGACAGCATGTTGCCAGTGTTGTCCTGACCTGGCTCGACACATAGACTGTTGCCCTGTCGCAGATATCTCACCCGTTGAAGACATCTACCTCTGGTTGTGGGTTGCTTAGAGATCTGACATGCTGCCACTACCCAGACACTTCGGTTGATGAAAGCTGGCACAGAGTTGAAGCACCATGAAAAGAATGCGTATCTTCCACTCGATGCACTGCCAGAGATGGCAGCCCTGTATACTAAGCTTCGCACCTTTATACTCCCAAATCACCTATAAATTAGATCATGTATTCCTCCTAATGTATGTATACGCATAATAAGTAATATTTCGTTATTTGGTATCCTTCGGGTATTGCAATTTTAATGGCCAACAGTGTACGAGTTGGTCTTAGGCGAACACAATGTGTTTCACAGAGAGGTATACTGGAAGCAAGTATGCCTAAGGAACCCACAGAACGAAGCACAGTGCCTAGTGTCGGCGAAATGGAGCGTCAGAGCGTCGCGGAGCCCCGTGCGGTCTTGGCGGTGCCGCGCTGGTGGTCTGGTGTCACGGAGCGTGCCACCGGGTGCATACCCGCACACGTAAACCGGGTTAGCCAGCAAGCTGCATGTGCAGATTACATACACACACTGGCGACCCGCATTACAGATTTAAAATACACCGGCGCGCGGTCACGTGTGTAATGCGGCGCCACTTATCTACGTGATTTACGTGCCCGGGCCGCATGCAAATATCGCCCGGTTCGGCTGGCCAGAGATTTTTTTCACGCACGCGCGGCGTGGGAGCCCGTGAGATCCCGCGATTACCTTCGCTGCGCTTAATCCACGCATTCGCAGATAAATCGCTGCGGCGCTGGCCGCAGTACTGCGCGATAATCATTCTATTATTCGCAGCGTGCCTCCGGCGGTGGTCAGAAGCGTGCGGCCCTGCTTCCGACAGGCGCACCACACTTGGAAGCCCCAACTGCGACTACAGTGCCAATTGCCTTGCTAGCGAAAGTAGCACCGCTGAACCCGAAAACGGTGGTCTCGGAAGAATCGCGACGGAAGCTAAACGTCACTGCGCTGAATCTTTCGTAAATCATCGTTCCTCAATAGAGCCATAGCGAATGATCCTGTTACTGGATAATCCAGTCAGCACACGGCGGTTGACACAGGGGGAATCACGCTGCGATGTGAATGGTTATTATATTGGGATTCTTGAGCTGTTCGGAGTGTTTCTGAGTTGGAGCAGAAGTATTGTAAATCGTGTACTTTTGTGACATGAAATCAGTTGGTGGGTTGATTTGGGGGAGGGGACCAACAGCGATATCATCGGTCCCGTCGGATTAGAGAAGGATGGGGAAGGAAGTCACCCGTTCTCTCTCAAAGGAACCATCCCGGCATTTGCCTGAAGCGATTTAGGGAAATCACGGAAAACCTAAATCAGGAGGGCCGGACGCGGGTTTTGAACCGTCGTCAATGAGGTGAGTATACTAGCACAAAACATTCAAGTCGATGACGTACATTCGGTATGCTTTCTTGTAATAGTGGTACCTTAATTATTCGGGAGGGATATAATGTACATAGATATGGTATTCTATTGATGCAACATATTACTGAGGATTTCTAGCGCGTGATGTATTCACAGGTAGAGCATCAATCGCTACGCATGGATCGGCAGACGAAAGAGTTTTCTCCCCAACCGGTTGGTAAATGGCGTACCACTAGACGGAGCCTATAAATAATGCTGGTTCAATCGTTTCTACGAGTAATCAACAGCTATGACTGTAGCTTCATCCAATTACTTTAATAATTAACGCGTTCAGGCCGGACTGAACGTGTGGCTCTACCAATTATGGTACGTACCAGCAATACACTAACGTTTGACGTATTACCTATCACCCAGGCGCACCGAACAGTTATGAATACACTGATCAGCCAAAAAATTATGACCAATGCCCAGCGTGACGATGGATGCCACATGGTGGCGTTGTGGGCACGTGACGCCGTAACAAAAGTATATAAGAGGAGCAGACACAGACGGGGAATCAACCAAGCAAAGATATAGGCTGCAAATAGGAAAATTCATTGATATATGGGGATTTGACAAAGGGTGGCTTATTATTACTCAGAGCCCGTGAACTAGAGCCTCGAAATGTTCACTTGCTAGTGTCGTAAGCATCAACGGAAAGAGGTGGATTGACAGTTTACTGTCACTGGGCGCTAAATGGTTGGACGTCCACGACTCTTCACAGAACGTGTTTGCTCTGTAAAGTAGGAGAGATGGTGATCTGTGGCATCTCTGCCGAAAGAGCACAATGCTGGTAGACGCACAAGTATTTCCGAATACACAGGCCATTGTACATTGTTGAGCATGGAGCTCCGCAGCAGACCAAACCTGCGTGTTCACATGTTGACCGAACGACATCGTCAATTATGATTGCAGTGAGCACAGGGCCATCGGGATTCGACCGTCGATCATTGGAAACGTGTTGGATCTTCGGGTAATCACATTTTTGCTACACTAGGTCTATGGTCGTCCCCACAAACGCCGTCATCGAGGTGAACAGCGGCTCGAAACGTTCAGCACGCCAGGGACGCAGGCTGATGATGATGATGATGATGTTTGGTTTGTGGGGTGCTCAACTGCGCGGTGATCAGCACCCGTACAAAGTCCCAATTTATACACAGTTCAGTTTTTTTACGCAGTCCAATCTAGCTACTGTCACGAATGATGATGATGATAACGAAATGATGAGGACAACACCCAGTCCCGGACAGAGAAAATCCCCAACGCGGCCGGGAATCGGCCCCGGGTCCCCGTAATCTAGAGGCAGCAACGCTAGCCACTTGACCACGAGCTGCGGACACGCAAGCTGGTGGGAGCAGTATTATGGTGTGGGAGACATTCTCCTGCGTTTGCATGGGACCTGTGGTAATAATTAAGACACGCTCACAGTTGCGAAAGTACCTGTATCTCTTCATGCTTGATGTCCTCCTCGACGGCGATTTTCAGCAGCTTATTTCTGTCCGGGACTCAGTGCCAGAACAATGCTACAGTGGTTTGAGGAGCATTATAGTGAACTCTTGTTGATGTCTCGGCGACCATATTCGACTGATGTAAACCGTATGGAATCTATCTGGGTCGCATCGGGCGCCGTCACTACATACGCAAATCAGCGGCCCGTTATTTACGCGAATTACATAGATTGTGCGTAGACGTCTAGTGCCACATACCTCCACGAACATACCAACAAACTGTCGGATTCATGATACGCAGAATCAGTGATGTATTTCGTTCCAAAGACGGACAAACAATCTATTAAGCAAGTGGTCACAATAGTTTGGCTCATGAGTGTACAATTTTGGGTGTAATCGACGAGGGAGCTTTCTGAACGAATGAGATACTACATAATTTGTGATTAACTTGTGCAAAATTATTTCATGTGATCTCTTGTTTTTTTAAAAGGAATGGACATTCAAAATAAGTGCCCAGTATATTAAAACAATAGTGTAGGGTGTTTAAATACGACCGCTGCCCCATGGCGAGAAACAGGAAAAGCAGCTACACCGGATCCAAGAAAACATGAACACGCGCGCCGCCTCATGGCGAGGAACACAATTGTCAGTGCCGGCATGAACATGCTGTTTCTGTGTTATTGTTACTACGATTATGGCGAAACGCAATTTTATAATCAATCAAAACAGGTAACAACTTCAAAATTTTTTTTGGAATATTCCGTCGGCTCTTAAAGGAACATGGACATATTAATAACTTCAGTAAACCGTGTTAATGTCCCTCAATAACATTTTTTTAAAAATACTTCGACGATATAGATATTGCTAAATCAAAGGCACGAAAACTAACGACTAAAGCGACCAATTCACGAAGTTACATGCAGAGAATTACTGCTGCACAATATGTCACATCCAAACTTCATTCCAGGCGCGAAATACACGCTCTCAGTGCACAACGTGAAACGAAAATCTCTCCGAAAGGTGATGGACGAAGTAATGCCCCTTGACGAATGTCTTTTGTTGTTAAGGAGACATACTCTAAGTCTTTACCTGATCGTTCACGTAACGCTCACTAACAGGTCAATCACTACGAATTTTGTGCAGTAATCTTCCTAAATTAGGCAGATTTCAAAAAATGCGCAGTTACTGAAAAAATAAGTAGAGCTATCCTGAATATAACCGACACTGTTGAACACTGGGTAAGTGTCTGTTCTCACAGAATCGTTACAGGAAAGTGTTACATCACCTGACACAGTGGTACGATTTGAGCAATGTTCTACAGTTCACTGACGAGTTATTCGTTAACAACACGAAATGTGCGTTCAGGAACGCATTACAAATTCCAGTTAAACTTGGCCAATTTCATGTGACGGGGTCTACCTCGGCGTTCGGTAACTACTGTATTTGTACCACGACTCTCTTGAGGTACGTAGCGACCTGTTGGGCAAGATTCATGGGAAATACTAGCCCGTTACTCAGGAAAATCTACAACTTCGCAATTTTATGCTAGATTTTTTGTGGTTTAATTCGCATTTGCGTTCCAAAACACCTCCACAAAATTTTAAAATACTGATCTGAATCAACTGTGGGCTACCACGCCGCGTTGATACACACGTCCCGAATATAACAGATAGCAGAAGACACCCGATAAGAATGTTGCTTTGAATCGCTACCGTGGAGTTCTGTCGTAGAGCTGTAAGACGACCACCCAACTCCTTCCCAATATACGGAGGCCTACGCTGCCACGAGGGTATAAATAATTTCCACTTCACGACCTACACAGGCCTTATTTGACCGTTACCGAAATGCATATGGGACACGTACTACGCTAACCTATCATCGACCTTAACGTCGCCGGCCGAAGTGGCCGTGCGGTTAAAGGCGCTGCAGTCTGGAACCGCAAGACCGCTACGGTCGCAGGTTCGAATCCTGCCTCGGGCATGGATGTTTGTGATGTCCTTAGGTTAGTTAGGTTTAACTAGTTCTAAGTTCTAGGGGACTAATGACCTCAGAAGTTGAGTCCCATAGTGCTCAGAGCCATTTGACCTTAACGTCCTGCTCATTGTTTTCTCCTTTCAGTCTCTGCGGTGAAACGGGAAGTATTCTTCAACGGCATAAGACAACCTGTGTTCAGCCAGCCATTATTTAAAGGAATACTGAAACCAACAGACAAGAAGAGAGGCCTGCAATATTACGTATCTTTTGGCTTCAGCTGCTCTGTTCCTTATCGGATTATTGAGACCGCAGCCGCAGGTGGTTGACTGGCGGCAGTTTGTCACACAGAAACCAGTACGCTGCGTACCTCATGGCCTGAACTTTACAAGACAGCGAGGCATCGTATGAAGCAACGGTATGCTCTCCCTGTAGTTTCAACAATCAGAATTGTTAACTTTAACAGCACATTCCTCGAAAAGGTTTTTATTCTTCATTTGTGCATTTAATTTTCATATAAATAAGATTTGACTGTAGGTTGCTGTGATCTAATAAAGGGATGCAGTGGGATCCTAATAGCTGTGTTGTTTAGTTATTTATTTATTTAAATGTTCCACAGATCATTTAAACAGTTCTTGCATCGAAACGATATGGAACGATTTAGTTTACTGGAATTCTATACATGATTAGCGTTAACATCAACGAACACATATTTGTTTAGTCCTACTCATGCAACTATACCACTTAACCATTTTTTCTATTTTTTTCTAACAGTTTTTAAGTAGAAATTCGTCAATGGAATAGAAGCAGTTGTCCACGAGATACGATTTTATATTAGATTTAAAGCTTGCTTCTCTACTTGTCAGACATTTTAATTTATCGGGCAAACGATCGAAAGTTTTTGGTGCTGCATATTGTACTCGTTTCTATGCCAGTGACAGTTTTAGCAATGGGTGATAGAGTTCATTTTTCCATCTAGTGTTGTAGTTATGCAAATCACTGTTCTTCTCAAACTGTGATGGATTATTTACGACGAGTTTCATTCGCGAATGTACCGTACGTAGCTATTGTGACGGTGCAGTTAAAATACCTACCTCCTTGAAGAGGCGCCTACAAGACGACCATGGGTGAACGCCACATATTATTCTTAGTGCTCGCTTTTTTGCAATTAGTACTTTCTTTCCAAGTGGTAAGTTACCCAGAAAACTATTCCATAACAAATTATTTAGTGGAAATGTGCAAAATATGTCAGGAGGTTGATAAGTTTGTTTCCAAGATTAGCAATCATACGAAGAGCAAAAGTATCTGAACTTAACTGTTTAAGAAGCTCAGTAATATGTTTCTTCCGGTTCAAGTTTTCATCAGAAAATCAGAAATTTGGAACATTCTACCCTAGTTATTGACTCCTGCTCATGTGCTACATCGGTTATTGGTATGACTCTTATCTGTTGTACAGAACCTAACAAAGTTTGTGTGCGTGTGTGTGTGTGTGTGTGTGTGTTTTTTTTTTTTTTTTTTTTTAATTTAGGGAGAGGTCCATTTTCAGATGAGCACTTAATAATTCTTTGGAAAATATCATTTGCCATCTCCTCTGTTGCTTTCTCTCTAATAACAAAACTTGCCCCTGTCACATATTGTAAGTCGTGCTTCAGTAACTGGTTCAATGTGCATAACTCTGCAGTAAACGATGAGACAGAAGAAGTGAGATGAGAGAGCATTGTCAGATATCACCATCATACTAGGCTATCAAGTACTGAATCTCTTCAGTCCAATTCAGCTCTCCCTTTAGCCGGGATGTTCCTCGCGAGGGGTGGTCGTAAAGTTTTAAGGATCATCTAGAAAAATAATGTGTTTGCAGGTTCATCAATGTTTTCCTGGTAACCGCTGAAAGCCGAGCTCCACAGCACCGAAGCATGGAGCTACAGGAGACAAAACGAAACGGCGCATACCATCTCCTCTTTATCATCGTGCTACACCAGTTTGGTTTGGATTCTATAGCGGCGTACAGTGGTACTCTGGACTGCAATATGTATGAATTTTGCAGACATGTGCCTGTAAATAGGATATTCAAATAGTTAAAGAAGACGATGGAACTATGTAAATATGATATCTGTTATTCCAGTTACGTAAATGCCTAGCTGAGATGCTTTTTGAAGCTGATAATGGTCTGATCCTAGACTGGAATCGATCGTCTCTAATAAAATTTTCTGTTACAGCTGTGTATTGCGTAATACAGTTCTTAACATTCATTAAAGCTGCGTTACATTACCTTCATAAAATATTAATAAATAAAAAGGATTAATTATATAACTATACATTTTGGAAGTGACAGATAAAACTATGGTACCATCCAAAAAACGCGGTGCACTCCACAGTCAGGAACGCACATTGATACCACAGACATTAGCGATGTGTCGCTTCATCCCGCAATAACGAATGGGAGAGGCTAATGAAGACACTCCTTCTGTCTCAGCACAGTAGCAGCGTCGGACGGAGGTCAGTATAGAGCCAAGCATGAAAGCGCTATGCCCCAGTTCGTTGGCCTCAGCTGAAGCAGTAGAACTTAAGAGTTATTCATGTCTCAGACGGAAAAGTACATTTGTGAATGTTGATCATTGTACTTCTAGTTCAGAGCTTGTTAATTAGTGCATCAAGTGATACTTTAACAGTCAATGACGGTTGTAAATTATCAAGCACTCCTGTGGCATAGGATTGTATCAAGCTGAGTTTATCTTTTTATCGTTCATGTAAAAAAAATGATCTAATATTTTATATGTCTTAATTCCAATGTTCCATCTCCCAGAGCAACCAAAGAATCCTCAGTTATGACCGAATGATTGCAACTGCGCCTGGTCATTATAAAAACTTCACTATTACCCCTCGTTATCTTATCGAGGACACAGTAGTAAAAGTGAACGGTGCGTTGCATCAGAGCGTGTGGTTCATTCTGAACTGGCAACAGGAAGTAACAATACTATTTTCTAGTGATCTACGAGTATTCGTCGAGCGCTGCAATCACTCTCTTTCCTTCTCGTTTTCATCCATATTTTTACGTCACCAGCCGGTTGACCCAGATTCAGTTCTCGGTCACGCAGTGAATCTGGGTGTACAAATGCAGCTCGTTACCCGTAGGTTACATTAAGAGCAGCTCTCGTTATTCGGGCTTTCTTATTAATTCCCTTGGCGACAGAAAGTTGCCTATATGCAGATAGGTGAGGCGGGGCCGATATCAGATGGCCAGCCGGCGTTGCGCAAGTGCGGGCCCTCGGCGACACGCTCGGCCCGGAGAGCGAGCCGCGAGCCGCCGACAGGTGACCGCGTCGCCGCCCGACCGCCCGCTGACCTCGTTCGCGACGACCGCAGCAGCCGCAGCCGCAGCCGCAGCCGCGGCCACAGCAACAGGTCTGCCGCGGCCGCGACGACACCGCCTGGTGCCCCGCGGCGCACTGCGGTCGGCCAGCCAGACACTGTGCCTACCCTCGCCAACACTCACTTCCTTTAGAGACATACATTCACGGACGTCGAAAAGCAGTGAAAAAAAGTGAGCACTATAAGCTTCATGCAGATACTACAGTCGTACAGAATTTCTCATACGATATTTTCCACTTTCGACTGAATCTGATCTTCATATTCCACTACTGGTCCGATATGACTAGAATGGCATTTTCAGGCGGTACTTGACCGGCTTTTGTTTCTGGTCAAGCACGTCGTTTACTGCTTGAAAATGACGTTCTATCCGGAACTGGCTAACGGCGAATTTAGTATCCTCGCCGGACTCGTACATCTACAGCGATAAGGACGCACAAGCACCGAACATGGAGAGGTGTTCGCTTTCGCGTTCGCACCGCGGACGGCGTGGACTTCCTGTCAGTCGGTGAGTCCCTCCGGCGGCGTAAGCCATTAGCAATGTCTACGCGCTCTCCTCGTCCAGTTGCGTTGACGTTCCCGAAGCTTTCTGATCGCCAACGTTATTTCCGCTCACGGTTACTTGCTCGCTCTTTTTGCTCTGGCTTCGTTTGTATGCTGATGAAGGTTCTGGATTTTCGCGTTTTGCGTTTGCTCCCGGTTTGTCCTTTCCGATTCGTGTACTTTCCGTCGTCGACTATTCGGTTCTTTCAGTTACTCGTCGTTTCTGAAGAATCGACTCCTGGCAGTTCTACCCCTGAGTAGTGCGCTACTAAAGTGAAAAATAAGTTACAGTCGGTGGTAATTATTGTCATTTCTAGATTACAAGTGCAAGGAAGAGGGGTGAATCCAGCCACAGAACACCGTCCTTTCGAATTAACTTTCAGTGTCCGGCGGGGAAGCTTATGTACTTCGAAAAAAGCTGGGGGCTATCAAGCGGATAGCATAACTGCTGGTAAAGGCGGGCTGTTAGATTTTTTATCAATGGGTTCGATCATACACTCCTGGAAATTGAAATAAGAACACCGTGAATTCATTGTCCCAGGAAGGGGAAACTTTATTGACGCATTCCTGGGGTCAGATACATCACATGATCACACTGACAGAACCACAGGCACATAGACACAGGCAACAGAGCATGCACAATGTCGGCACTAGTACAGTGTATATCCACCTTTCGCAGCAATGCAGGCTGCTATTCTCCCATGGAGACGATCGTAGAGATGCTGGATGTAGTCCTGTGGAACGGCTTGCCATGCCATTTCCACCTGGCGCCTCAGTTGGACCAGCGTTCGTGCTGGACGTGCAGACCGCGTGAGACGACGCTTCATCCAGTCCCAAACATGCTCAATGGGGGACAGATCCGGAGATCTTGCTGGCCAGGGTAGTTGACTTACACCTTCTAGAGCACGTTGGGTGGCACGGGATACATGCGGACGTGCATTGTCCTGTTGGAACAGCAAGTTCCCTTGCCGGTCTAGGAATGGTAGAACGATGGGTTCGATGACGGTTTGGATGTACCGTGCACTATTCAGTGTCCCCTCGACGATCACCAGTGGTGTACGGCCAGTGTAGGAGATCGCTCCCCACATCATGATGCTGGGTGTTGGCCCTGTGTGCCTCGGTCGTATGCAGTCCTGATTGTGGCGCTCACCTGCACGGCGCCAAACACGCATACGACCATCATTGGCACCAAGGCAGAAGCGACTCTCATCGCTGAAGACGACACGTCTCCATTCGTCCCTCCATTCACGCCTGTCGCGACACCACTGGAGGCGGGCTGCACGATGTTGGGGCGTGAGCGGAAGACGGCCTAACGGTGTGCGGGACCGTAGCCCAGCTTCATGGAGACGGTTGCGAATGGTCCTCGCCGATACCCCAGGAGCAACAGTGTCCCTAATTTGCTGGGAAGTGGCGGTGCGGTCCCCTACGGCACTGCGTAGGATCCTACGGTCTTGGCGTGCATCCGTGCGTCGCTGCGGTCCGGTCCCAGGTCGACGGGCACGTGCACCTTCCGCCGACCACTGGCGACAACATCGATGTACTGTGGAGACCTCACGCCCCACGTGTTGAGCAATTCGGCGGTACGTCCACCCGGCCTCCCGCATGCCCACTATACGCCCTCGCTCAAAGTCCGTCAACTGCACATACGGTTCACGTCCACGCTGTCGCGGCATGCTACCAGTGTTAAAGACTGCGATGGAGCTCCGTATGCCACGGCAAACTGGCTGACACTGACGGCGGCGGTGCACAAATGCTGCGCAGCTAGCGCCATTCGACGGCCAACACCGCGGTTCCCGGTGTGTCCGCTGTGACGTGCGTGTGATCATTGCTTGCACAGCCCTCTCGCAGTGTCCGGAGCAAGTATGGTGGGTCTGACACACCAGTGTCAATGTGTTCTTTTTTCCATTTCCAGGAGTGTATTTATGAAATCGAAACGTATACGATGTCTACGACACGTGGAGAGAATGTCGGAGTATATAATACTAAAGAAAACCATAAAAGGCTTGTTCCACGCTACTGGATGAAAATGGAGATTTTGTAACGGAGGATCTCACCAGTATGGGGATCCGGGAGTGGAAAAGAGCTGCAGCAAACCCAGAAGCATCTTTAAAAATGGTTGAAGAAGCCAAAGGTCCCCAGAGGTGTAGCACTATACAAAGCCTTGGCATGCACAACTTCAGTCAAAGTACGCATAATTTTTCTAAAATGGCGGTCCGCTCCTTTAGCCGAGTGGAGAGTGCGTCTGACTGCCATGGAGCGGTTCCGGGTTCAATTCCGAGCCAAATCGAAACTTTTCTCCTCTAGTGGACTGAGTGTTCGTTGGTCCTCATCATCATTTCATCCTCATCGGTACGCAGGTCGCCAAATGTGGCGTTAACTTGTTAAGAGCAGTTTTTGTTTCCACTGCTGCTTTTGTCTTATGAAGCGCAGCCCGAATCCTTACGGCGTCTAGTGTGTTCAATCTGGACTCTTAGCCTTTGTTTCTGGCCGGCCTCATTAAAAACTTTTGACCAGCTGCACCGTCGTCCAGTAAGAGGTGCACCATTTCGTATCGCCACTAGTTATGAGAGGTTTCCTCTGTAGTATTTTCATTAGCTGTAAATTAGTTTACATCTACATATACACTCTGCGAATCACTGCCAAGTGCATGGCATTAGCAGTAAAGAATCTAAATGGAAACGTTAGTACGATTAATAATTTTTTAAGAAAATCGAAACAGCGAAGATATGGAAGATTTAGTACAGAAGGTGTCCCATCATCATCTGCAGCTCAGTGGCAGAGAGAGTAGGTTGGTGGGGGCGGAAGGGGGAGGGGTCCTTGAAATACTTCGCGCTTACCATCTGTGACCGGCATTCACCATATTAGTGTTGAAGCTGGTGTTCCTCGTAATTCACGGCGTTTCCGAAATAAGGGACTAGTGTAATGCACGACTTAGAATTGATAATAGTGAAACTTTAAAAAAAAAAGTTGTTAGTTCTGTTAAAGCTGAGGCCGAATTCACCTGTAAAGCAGAGTTTCACCCCTGTTACGCTATATTTAAAAGGAAGTCTTAATGAAACAGGTCCATGTTAGCATAGTATAGATTTATATTGGAAAACTTTCCGAAAGTTATTGTGAACGTGAACATAGATTTTATTTTTGTACTCCTCTATTACGAGCTTTTTAATGGCTAGATAAAACTAGGTCGTTTCAGAGAGGAGACTACCTGATCCTATGTCTCGTTAGAAGAAAAAGTTTGGATTATTAACCGAACAGCACAACAAATGAAGCAGAAAGTCAAGCACTAGTAAAAGTAAAATTGTGTGGATACGTTGGCTGGAAATGCGGTAGAAACAGACTAGATGTAGGGGGAGAACGAAGATGGTGGGAAAATATCCAGGAAACTGCAGCTGGAATCGATGAAGCGAGGAATGTAAAAAGTGGTTTCATAACCAACTCGATAGGAAACCACTTCTTGGAATTGAAAATAAGCACGTGTCCTGTAACGGAATGATCGTGATGCGCGTATTGAGAAATCAGTCCACTGCCTCTGAGAGCAGCTAATACATTTTTATGTTCTACAATTAAAAGGACATGGTTATTGCTCCTGGTGCTTGTTAAAGTGCTTCGTGCAAGAAGCTTACCTTGCTCAAGCAGTAGAATTTTGAAAAATGCAGTATAAAAACGTATCTTGATATGCAGAGCTCTTAATACATAAAACATGCTGGAAACATACTGCCAGAAATGATACAGATAGAAACAAATATTTATATGTCGGCCAATATTTCCTATACATAAAGAAGTATGAGTTGTTAAATGAACACAATATTATCTTGTTAGGAGTGAATTTGGAGGAGAAAATTGAGTTATCATTATATAATAAGTAAAGTTAAATGATCTGCAGAAAGTGTCATTGATTTCCTTCATGGACGGGCTTATCATCTTCATCTAGATCTAAAAAAACGTGGATGCTCTGCAAATCGCACTTAAGCTCCTGGCAGAGCGTTCATCGAACCACCTTCACAATAATTCTTTATTATTCCACGCTCTAACAGTGCCCAGAAAAAAACAAAAACCTGTATCTTTCCGTACGAGCTCAGATTTCCCTTATATTATTATGATGATCATTTCTTCCTACGTAGGTCGGTGTCAACAAAACATTTTTCGCATTTGAAGGATACACCTGGTGACAGAAATTTTGTGAGAATACCCGCCGCAGCGAGAAACGCCTGCGTTTTAATCACGTCCACTACAAATCCTGTATCATGTCCGTGACACCGTCTCCCCAATTTCTCGATAATACAAAACGTGCTACTCTTTTTTGAACTTTCGCGACTTACTCTACTAATCTTGTGTGGTAAGGATCCCACACCTCGCAGCAGTACTCCAAAAGAGGACGGACAAGAATAGTGAGGGCAGTCTCTCTATTAGATCTGTTGCATCTTCCAAGAGTACTGCCAATAAATTGGTCTTTGGTTTGCGTTTCTCACAACATTTTCTTTGTGTTATTCCCAATTTAAATTGTTCGTAATTGTAATTCCGAGGTATTTAGTTGAATTTACGGCCTTTAGATTTGACTGATTATCGTGTAACCGAAGTTTAACGGATTCCTTTTAGCACTCTTGTGGATGATGTCACACTTTTCATTTGTCAATTTTCGCATCATACAGATATTATTTCTAAAACCTTTTGTAATTTGTTTTGTTCTTCTGATGACTTTACTAGACGATAAACGACAGTATCATCTGCAAACAACCTAAGACGGCTGCTCATATTGTCTCCTAAATCGTTCATATAGATAAGGAACAGCAGAGGGCCTATAATTCTACCTTGGGGAATTCCCGAAATCACTTCTGATTGAGTCGATGACTTTCCGTCAATTACTATGAATTGTGACCTATCTGAGAGAATATCACGAGAGCAGTCGCATACTGATACGGTATTTCATAAGTACGCATTTTGATTACAAGCTACTTGTGAGGTACAGTGTGTGAAGCCTTCTGGAAATCTATAAATACGGAATCAATTTGAAATCCCTTGTCAATAGCAGTCAACACTTCGTGTGAGTAAAGAGCTAGTTGTGTTTCACAAGAACAATGTTTTCTAAATCCGTGTTTACTGTGTGTCAACAGACCATTCTCTTAGAAGGTATTTCATAATGTTCGAACAGAGTGTTTGTTCCAAAATCCTGCTGCATATGGACGTTATAGATGTGGGCCTGTAATTTCATGGACTACTCCTATTGCCTTTCTTGAATACTGGTGTGACCTGTGCAAATCCACTCTTTGGGTCGAGCGAGTGGTTGTATTCTGGTTATTAAGTATGGAGCTATTACATCAGCGTACCTTAAAATGTCGTGTGACTAGGGCCTCCCGTCGGGTAGACTGTTCGCCGGCTGCAAATCTTGCGATTTGACGCCACTTCGGCGACTTGCGCGTCGATGGGGATGAAATGACGATGATTAGGACAACACAACACCCAGTCCCTAAGCGGAGAAAATCTCTGACCTAGCCGGGAATCAAACTCGGGCCCTTAGGATCGACATTCTGTCGCGCTGACCACTCAGCTACCGGGGGCGGACATCAGCATACCCTGAAAGGAATCTAATCTTGGGGAAATTCATTTTACATTTGCAATACAAGCTTGCTAGAAACATTTCTTTGTAAATTAATTGGCTTAAGACAAATTTTAAACACGAAATGCAGCGCCGCTTAATGCAGTTTGCACATACTTGAAGACACATTTTTTTATGTACTATCAGTTTCGATGTTTGTTTTTGTGTGTATGTCTGTGTGCGCTCTCGCGCGCTTTTGTGTTATAGCAGCAGGAATCTAGCCGTACTTGATGTCCTCATACAAAGGGCTAATCATCACCAACAGCTTCACGTGGCCCCACTGCATGTATCACTGCGGACAAGTTTCGAATTTAATCCGGGATCTAAATGAATTTTAATGATCATAATGATCAGCAACTGATTACGCACAGGTTTCTTCCTCCTTGCCTGCCAAGTGCTAATACTGAAAATTTCTTCGCTAGCATCGCGTGGCCGTCTGCTCATGATCGCGGAGTTACTCTTTTTTAGCAGGATTTGAACAGGTTAGTTTGCTGGTGAAATGTACTGCATAGTGTACTTTAGCAACACACACAGAGGTACAGTGCAACATTTTTACGAGAAAGAAATACTGCAACCCTTGATATTTAAAGACAAAAATATCGATTTTTGTAGCTACATAGAGTAATTTATTTATTATTTAAAGGACGACATATTCACCTTAACACCTTGATGAGTGAGGAAAAGAAATTGTTACATGCAATGAATTCTTATCTTCCGCGCGGAGTGGCCGCGCGGTTTAGGGCGTCCTATCAAGGGCTGCCAGGCCACTCCGCTGGAGGCTCGATTCCTCCCTCGGGTATGGGTATGTGTGTTGTTCTTAGCAAAAGTTAGTTTAACTTAGTTTAAGTAGTGTGTAAGTCTAGGGAACGATGACCTATGTAGTTTGGTCCCTGAGGAATTCACGCACATTTGATTTGAATTCTCATGTGTGTGGTAGTAATACTGCGCGCTTGAAATCGTAAATAAGTCACTATATGGAATTCTGACAGACGATGTATTGTCCTAAAATTTCTTGGATTGTAGCAGTTTTGATTTCAAGTAATCATATTACAAAGCGCTTCCGCAGTCTACGTTGCTAACTTAACAGTAACGTACCACATCTCGATAGCAAGCTAGCCGCCTCGGATCCCGCTGCCGAAAAAAAATTTCAGCATCAGCATTTGGCAGGCAAGAAGAAAGAAAGCTGGAGGTGTACAGTTGCTGATTACTAGACTGCATCGAGATCCCGGGTTAAATTACAAACATGTCAGCAGTGATTCATGGGCTGGGCCAAGTAACGCTGTTTTTGTGATTCACCTGTCACATGTACATAGTACGCATAGGTTATACACACATACACACACACACACACACACACACACACACAAATGAGCGATGTCATAACATTCGGAGTTTGGAATGATGTCGAGGCTAATGACGTCACTAGCAGCCTCATGTTTTAATTATAAAAACAACAAGGGCAACTGCTGGAACCTTACAGTATCAGTTCTCATCGTCGTCTTCCTGACGCATATTGAACCCAGTATGCGAGTGAGATGATGGACTGGAAGTGAAGAGGTCGGCTCACTGTTTATGGAAATAGAGCGGCGTTCGCTTTGGTAAGGAAAGTCGCGTCGGCCGGTGGTCTGTGTAGTGTAGCCGCCGTAGTTGATTTATGGGCTTCATTTAGCTGCCGCCGAGACTAGTACGTCGCGGGAACTGGTTGAGGACGGCGAGTCAGCCGTCAGTCCCACTTTCCAGGCCTCTCAGGGCAGGTGCTCCGCCAAGAGCCCCGCTTATGTCGTTCTCCGTTCTTCTTGAAACCAGTAGTTGAGGGACGGTGATTCTGTACCTTCATTCAATCTTACTTTTCACATACTTCACGACTCTACAATTTGTTAAAATCAGTTTTTGCTCTGGCGCCTACCTCGATTTTTCTTTTCTTTTCTTCTGAAACAGCAACGAGTGCCGTCACCATTCGCGACAAACGCTGAGGAAGAATAAGAAAGACCAAGAAGACATTCTGGAATGATCAACTCATTTAATAACATTACATCTTTCGTTTTCAAATAAACAGTTTCTCATTTCTTTACTTAAGCGAAAAAACAATAATAGGCCACTCGAGGGCATAGCAGGAAGGCGCAGGTGGCATAGGAGGAGAAGGAGGGGAGGAAAGGAACCAAACGGATACAAAGCTTAACTCACTCTAGTACAGTGATCTTACTATTCATCGAAATGATGAGATGTGCAACGTAAGAGCTGTGTGTGGGAGGGAGGTGAATGTGGGACACGTAGCCGTGACGGGAGAGCAACCGTTAGTACTTTCTGCAGCAGTCCTTAGAACTTAGAAAGTAATTGGCAAGTTACTCTGCGTATATGTTACCGCTCTCTCCGCCTCTTTTCTAATACTTGCAGCATCATACTCACAACTATTAGCTCGTGCACTCGAATGTTAAATTATTTCGCCTGCATTGCGTTGGCGCAGTGATCGCTTTCAAGTGAGGGCATTAAGTGGGGTGTAAAAAAGAGAGCAATGTTTCAACATAGGTCACCAGTGTTGCCGTTATCAAAAATATACTCACATGTACTAAAAATAATAATTTCCTATTTTCTCACATCACACTGCAGTTGTACGAAATATTAAGAAAATGATGCTTCGACATCCACAACAGCGTACGAGTGCATCTAACTACGATTATGGACGTGCCAGTTCAGAATTTGATGCATATTTAGAGAGGTGATACGACACTATCAGTTCCAAAGGGTGGGATACAAGGCAACCGTGTTTCATTTATATTTTGTCACTAGACAAGCCCAACAAATAAGCTAAAAGCGTGAATCTACTTCAAGGTACTCTAGAGCACATACATTTTCTCAGCGCTAAGGACCTAACCATAGTATAAAATCATGAATTAATGTTCCGGTGCTTACGTTATTCGTATAAGATCTAAATCCGTTGTAATGGCAGCAGACATAACGCCTATTTACAAAAATGTGTCATGAAAACTTGGCAGAGCAAATGCGATTTGTAATGAAACGATATCAAACAAATTCAAAAACCTTTTCTCAGATTGGCGTTAAATTTTTAAAGGAGCTGTTCAAAACTTCGACCATCACACGGTATAAAGACGTATACGCAACTGCCACTGACGCTCTGTAATCTCCAGGATAGTGGCACACAGAGGCTGTAGCAGTAGTAACTATGAGGACTGTGGTAGCGTCGACAGGTAAAATAGGCTCTTCGCAAGACACTGTGACAGAAGCCCGAACAACAGAAGGGTGACTTACTAGGACATGCATTGATATCATGAAAGCATTAATAATGGCTAGGCAATAGCCGAAATATTGATTTGCCGAACAAAACCTGAAATAAAAGGACGCCTGATTGCTACGCTCTATCATTTGAAAATCATATCGCAGTCGTTGAGTGCGTCCACATTCTTAATGGCAGTAATGTGTTGGTCTCTTCTTTATGTAAAGTTACAATCAATGTATTTCATATATCAAAGGTATTTTCTGTATAAACCATATAATGTATTAAGTTATGTAAGCAATATTGGACGCAAGTAGCATGAACGACATTCTATTTCTACTAATTAATTTACAACCATAAGTTTATTCTTCATGCAAAGCTAAAATTCATGTATTCATGTATAAAATTCTCAGTCAGCATTTGATCTGTGTAACAGCAAGTGTGTATGTATCTAAGGTATCACACAGAACATAGCACAGGTACCAACAGTTAGAGAAACAAACAACTACTGAATACCATGTAGTGTTCTGACATGCAAAACTCTAAGTAATATATCAATACACACAAACACATTAAACCTACATAAACGCGCACTATTTCAGATGAGAATAGCTCGAGGTTCTACGGAGACCTTCTCACCGGAAATACGTAGAAATAGGATGTTATCAAGAAACAAGCTAGTTAGACAATGTTGTAGATCTAAATGTAGCATATCACTTCCCCCTACATATTGCAGCTTATTTCAACCACTCTTACTGTATCACATTTTTTCTTTTTTTTCACGTTTTCATTACATAAATAGTGTTCTCCTCAACTAGGCAGAAACAAATTTTATAGAACCACTTAAACAATCGTAAGGCATTAAATTCTCTGCAACCGTTGAGAAATTTGTATGTATTATGTTATTTATATTACTTGAAATAACTTTAACAACTGCATCCCAATAAGACTGTAACAGTAAGAGGTCTCTACTGTTAGATTTCTTAGCAGCCGACATACCTTACATTTCAAGCAGGCGGGCTACTCTGTACTATTAATGAAATAAATAAGTAAATAAATAAAACAAAAAATGAATACGTCCTTAGAAGTTGACGTAAACTGTCAGGGGGAAATAGAAATTTACAGTTGCCAAAAGATCAACCATGATCATTTTGCTAAATAAACAATTTGACTTAAGAATAAATGATTTCTAAGGCCTCCTCTCCGATTTTATGGTTCAAATGGCTCTGAGCACTATGGGACTCAACTTCTGAGGTCATTAGTCCCCTAGAACTTAGAACTAGTTAAACCTAACTAACCTAAGTACATCACAAACATCCATGCCCGAGGCAGGATTCGAACCTGCGACCGTAGCGGTCTTGCGGTTCCAGACTGCCGCGCCTTTAACCGCACGGCCACTTCGGCCGGCCTCCGATTTTAATTGGAGCAGTTAATGATTACTCTTTTGGCTTTCTTTCACCAAATTTTAGTTTACGTATAGTTTACATTTTTCCATACTGAATTTCCGTATATAGCTGCGCCAGTAATTTTCTTTAAAACATGGTAGTAGTTGTGTGACTTCACACCTTTACCTAACGATGATTCTTCAATGACGGCTAAACAGAAAAAATAGACTTGGAGTGTTTGACGATTAGCTGTGGCTTGGCGATGCTGAGCAGCGTGGCTTGCGAAAGCCGAGCGGAGCGGACGCGGCACGCGTGCTACACTTAATGCAACAATACGCGGCGGCGGCGGCGGCGCTCCCTTTCACCGGCTGCTCTCTCACGACCCGGGTTCACGCTCGGCCAGGGACGCCAGCAGCCAGGCCCCGGGGGCCGCCGCGGGCCGCAGCGCTCTGCGTGCTGCCTCGGGGCTCAGCCCGTACGCTAGGCCGTTCAACAAAGCCACGCGGCAGGAGGGAACATTCCCCGACAGCACAGTCAGTCAGTCACTTTTTTTCTTATTTCTACCGGTACTCTACAGTCATCGTTGGATAACTATTCCATATTATTACCGGCTACAGCTAAAAAATTCATTTGGAACTGATTTTGGGTGAGTACACTGAAGAAACAGGATAGGAAAACAAGTAAAAATAATCGACAAAGGAAACTCCTGACGGGATACATATACGATTCTACACAGAGTATCCGAAACAACTTTCTTCTAGTAGTATTCTGTCACAGGTCGTTGAAGTAACGAAATGGTCCAAGTCACTGGAAAAATGTGTGAGCTCATGTTATGCGTTGGCTTAAACCTTGGTTCCTATTCTATGTTTGGTTTCTCGCGGTTATTGCGATGATGCTGTTGTTCGCTCTCTTCGTGAGAGGAAGCAGCGGTGTGTATCGATATTCGCACCTTGCACTATCTTAGGTCTGGTGCTTGTAGCTTCCGGCTGTGCTGTGTGCGAGCAGTCGGTCGATTGGCGTGGAGCAGCGAGGAAATCTCCGCGGGGTGTGGTTTGGCCGGGCCTCTGCGGCCTCTACGCAGTGTTGGAGTGTGTGGGGCTGTTCCCATTGAGACGAGGTCCGTGGCTCACCGACCCTGGACACGAAAGTTGAGTTTGGATTTAATTTTTTCAACAAGTCAAGACTGTTCACATTGTGCCGTCTGGTTCTCGTTGTGGGTTGTTGGGACATTACCGCGAGCAACAACGTGTGTGTTCCGAGTTGGTGAAGGTTTAGCCACTGTCCGGTGGTGTCTAACTGTATTTGGTTATTTGCAATTGAAGTGCAGCAGCGGAATTTGTGGCCTTGTGGCCGTTAATGTTCCGGTTACCTGCCCTAGCCGTTGACGTAAATTCAGACAGTGTCCTTTCCTCACCATGTTGTCGCTGTCCAGCACGTTGTGTAGTTTGACAGCTTAATGTATGCTTGGTTGTGGGCGTCCGTACCTTTTACATTTTGCATTGAACTCCCAGTTGTGTGCTGGTCGAGTGGAGCGCAAGATACCTTGTCGGTGGGTCCGTTGACTGTCTGTTGGTTAGGTTGTCGTAATATCAGAATGGTTGGACCGACTGCCTGTCTCACCTAAGTGATCGTTAGTATTTCAAGTGCTGGCTGACCCCCGAAACTTCTGAGCGCCGTTAGCTGCACTGCCTTTTCTTATTTTCTGTTGTGTGTATTTGTATGGCTCATAGCCGATGGTTTTGAATTAAAGTTGAATTGTTTTTAGTGGTGTTTTAAGTCATGGGCGTTCAGCCACTTTAAAATTAAAGTTTCTTGCTTTTTAAGTGTTAGACTGTTTGGGCATTCACCCTGATTAAAATATTGTTTATAGACAAAGCTTTGGGCCTTCTACCTACTAAAAATAATTTTAGTTGTGTTTTGAGTCATGGGCCCTCAGTCGTTTTAAAATTAAAAGTTCCTTTTTTGTCAAGTATTAGATTGTTTGCGGCCTTCAGCCTAATTTAAGATAAGCCTTTGATGTTTAAATTTATTTTACCTTGAGTTTTAAGTCATGGGGCCTTCAGCCGTTTTTAAATTAAGGATCTTTGTCTTTCGAGCATCAGACTTTTGGGGCCTTCAGCCTAATTGAAGATAAGGCCTCCTGCCTTGTGTGTGTGTGTGTGTGTGTGTGTCTTTTTTTTTTTTTTTTTTTACCTTGAGTCTTAAATCATGGGCCTTCAGACGTCTTTAAATTAAGGTTGTTCCTTTTCAAGTGTTAGATTTTGGACCTTCAGCCAAGTTGTAGAACTTACTTAACGTGAGGCCTTCTGCCCTCTAAATATTCTCTTTGGCGTCTGAATTTTGAGTTAATGGCTTTTAGCCACTTTTTAGAAAAAAATTAAAGTGGTTGTGCCCTTAAGGCATAAGATAGTGTGTTGTATTCAGCCGAAAACTAAGTTCAAGAATTTGTACTGTAATGTTTGGTCAAATAAATAAAGTTATATGTGTTCTAGTGTAACTGACAGCTGCTCATTTTGGCCCCTTCCACAATTCCAACTAACTGTCCTGTCCTGAGGGTTTAGCAGGGAGTTTTAATCTGCAACTCTTATTTTACAAGCAGGACCGTCAGACACACGCACATGTGAATATGTGGTACAACTCTGAAACATGTTTTTCCTCTCATATTGTGACCATCCTCGAGACCGAAAATATCCTCTGTAACAATGTGAATTCAGCAAATAACGACTGATGACCTTATCAGTTAAGTACCATAAGATTTCGTTCATTTCAGCAAATAACGATGCTGCAAAACGCAGTTCACATTGTTCGCTTGCGAGTTCCAGAAGGCTTTAATTACGGTGCCTAGGTTGAGGCCATGTTCCTCGACTTCCGAAAGGCGTTACACACAGATTCGTACAGTCACCTAATGAACAAAATAAGAGCGTATCGAATATCGGTTAACTGTATGGCTGGGCTGAAGAGTTGCTAGCTACATGCACTCAGCAAAAATTCTGCTGGGGACACCTTGACTGACGTGTCTGAATGTCTGCGAAGGAGTGACAGACAATTCATCCTCAAGAGTCTGGAACGAAGTCGAGTTTGGATTCATTCCAAGAGTGTTCGATCGGGTTCAAGTCAGGACTCTGGCCAGGCCATTCCATTTCATGAATTTTATTTTCCACAGACCATGGCCTCACAGATGCTGTTTAATGACATTGACCCTCAACTCTATGCAGTACACAACGCCGTAAAATGTTTTCATATCCTTCGGCGTTCAGCGTTTTCTTCAGCGGAATAGCGGGACCACAACCTAGCCACAAAAAACAGCCACATACGGTAACACCACCCCCTCCATACTTCACTGTTCGCACTACACGTGATGGCAGGTACCCTCATGCAACCATTCGCCGAACTCAAATCCTTCCATTGGGTTGTCACGTGGTATAACGTGGCTCAGGACTCCCAGTAACTCATCTCCAGTCACACACCGTCCAGTGACGTCGCTGTATACACCACCTCAAGAGTCGCCTAGCGTTGACTGCAGATATGTGTGGCTCATGAGGGCTGCTCCTCCATTCTAACTCATTCTTTTTAACTCCCTACGTACATTGTGTTGCTTGGACTGCCGGTAGTACTTTGGGACGCACAAGTGATGCCTTCCTCCCATTTCATGCGATTTTTTATACCCACCCTCCGCCATGCTCGACGGTACCTGTCGGCAGTACTCGAGGCCTGCCTCGTCTTGGTTTAACCATGGCAGTTGCTTCGCGCATTCACTTCACAACCACATCACCAACAGTCAATTGACACATCTTTACAAGGGTTGAAACATCCTTCACTGGTTTGGTACTCGGTCGACATGTATTCCCTTTGATTTCAACCCATTGAAGTATTCATTTCACTTCAGTGTATTATATTTAATTCATTTCATCACTATTTTAGTTCTGCTTCAGTCTAATAGCGGGCCCTATTTTTCTGCTTCTAGTTTTGCCACAGTATTTTGCAACTTCGCCGTTATGGACCATTAAAGTAGATCTTTAGCCTCATCAGACTGCTTATCTTGTGATCACTAATTCAAACCCCCCTTCCATTCATTATGACCACAGTGCATATAATGTGTATTACACTCACGTCTGCTTCTGCTTTATAGACAGCAGAGAGTAATAATACAATATTTGTCTAATTGTCTTCAGATAAGCTTCGTAACAGCAAGTTTAGTTGCAGTGAGGAAAAATATTTAATGTGCCGTGTATCACTGCCGCTGTATCATGCAAACAACAAAATTAGAAGAATATACAAAACGCAAAATTGCTTTAACATGTAGTACGAAGAAATGTGTCGTCAAATAAAGTGACACCAAAAAATATTACTCACGCCGTTAAATAAGTACACTGGTCGCTTTGAGTCGCTGCAAATAGTGTAGAACTGGCACCAGGCGGTCATGTAATCTCCGCAACCGATGTAAGTCATGGCAGTGAAGTGGTGTCCATGTGACAGCCGTTTCATGGAATCAGCGCAGTACAGTGAGGCGACGCTGGACACAACAGAGTGGTAGAAAGGAGCTACTGTGTGTTGGTGTATGACTACAACTTGAATGATGTTTCCCCATTTGTTGTTGCATCAATGCGGAATAGTGTACGACTCACAGCAGTCGACACGACGGAATAAATTATCGTCAAAATCATGTGACCAGCAGGGGCTGGGGCGAGTGACATGCTATGTCAATGACAATCGGTCCCAAGTCGGACCGAAATTGCTGCCGTCAGTGTGTGTAGGACCATTTTAACCAGTTTCCGAGCGAACACCAACACGGGATGAGCATTCTGAGTCTGGCACCTCTCAAAAGCGCACTGCTCAGAGCCGCATGTTAAGCTGGACTTCTTCATGGAGCCAAACAACGCAGAATCTTCACAATATCAGACTGGAGGCGAGTAGCATGGTTTGATGAGTCATGGTTTTGCCTATTTTCAAATGATGCAAGGCATCGAATGCACCGACAGCCCACCGACAAGTTTAACGAAGAGTGTGTGTACGCTGCAGTTCAAGCTAGAGGTGCTTTTGTGATGTTTTGGAGGTGTTTCTCGTGCCATGACTTGGGCCCACTTATTCAGGTTAGCGTGAGCATGAAACAGTATGTTAATTTCAACATTCTCGGTTTCCTAGTTTGCCATTTCTTCTACTTCTTCATGATTCAGGATTTCAAGATGATAAAAAACATGTTCAGGGGGCTGCATGCATACGTTTCTTGTTAGACGAACAATAGGCACCTTATCGCACATGCAGCATTCACTCGAAGTAAATTCTATAGAAAATGTGTGGAGCTATTTGTAATAACGCATACAACCTAGCAATTAACATCCCCGCAATTTGATAGCTCTACGTGTTCCAATTATCAATTTTGGTTTCAGAGGTTTATAGAAGTCCCGAAGAAACTTGTGAAGTCTGTTCCTATTCAAACAGAGGCTATTTCGAGGGCTAATCAACAAAGACTGAGACGGATTTTTTTCGAAAATCTTTATTACTCCAGTTCATTGCTGACATGGTATTTTTTTAAATTACTCCCCCTCTACTAGAATGCACATTTTATAGAGTCCCTGCCAGTCCTCGAACACGTGGTGCACGCCATCCTTTGTTAGATCCTTGAGAATCGCCTCACTTTTCCTGAGGACTGCTTTAGAGTAACCTGGAAGCTTTACCTTTAGTGAAGAGAATAAAAAAATCACAGGACACAAGATCGCAGCTGTAAGGCGGATGTAATATACAGGTTTAATGTTGAACTGAGCCATAAACTGCATGACTTGATTTGTGACGTGAAGCTCCGCATTTTCGTGAAGTCGCCGCCCAGTCCAAGATAGTCCTGGTCGTTTCCTTGGAATGTGCTTTTTCAGTTTAGCCAATAGTGGCGTGTAGTATATTGCTGTAACAGTACCGTAAGGGGGATCTGCATGTTAGTTAATCATTTCACGACATTGAAAAAAGTGATCATCACCACTTACCCAGCAAATGGAATAACTTCCGTCTATTTTTGGTGCTGGAAAACCTGGCGATTTCTACACTGTGCTGGATCATAAAGATGCAGCCATGACTGATCAACGGTTATAATCGATTCCAGGAAAGCATCCCCCATAGCAGCAAAGAGACACCTCACGTCTTATCTCCATTCACATAGTCTTTTGTTCGAGAGTCAGCAGACGTGGCACCTAACGGACACAAACATCATTCATATGAAGACGATCATGCATAATCGTAAAGACACTGCCATACGAAACTTTCAATACTTCATTGAGGTTACGTAATGTTATCTGTCGATACTCACGGGCAATCACAGTAGCTGTGCTTTTGTTGGTTCAAATGGCTCTGAGCACTATCGGACTTAACATCTGAGGTCATCAGTCCCCTAGACTTAGAACTAGTTAAAACTAACTAACCTAAAGACATGACACACATCCACGCCCGAGGCATGATTCGAACCTGCGACCGTAGCAGCTGCGCGGTTCTGGGCTGAAGCACCTAAAACCGCTAGTTCACCGCTGCCGGCTGCTTTTGTTGGCTTCAGTCCAGAAGAAGCCGAATGAGCAGGCCCACCTTGCTTAACACAGACAAGGCTGCCGTCTTTGAAGTCCTTGAACCACCTAAACACTGCTGCAAGAGGTAGTTCATCTTCAACGAACGCTTGCTGCAGATGCAGCTTTTCGTAAGTTTCAGTGACTGTAGCGTTTAAACGAACACACCATTTTATTGCACCGTATTGCTTCTCTCACGTCCATTGTTTCGTGTGCGAAATGCAAAGAGCTTCTACAAAACAGAGCATTACAACCAACCTACCGATACGAGACTGCTGCCGCCTATGGACATTATACATAAAAAACAACTGTTTTCAAGTGTGCTTGGTACAGATACGAAACTATCACGGAAGCTATAGAAAAAAATCAATCTCTGTTGGTCAGCCTTCGTATAAAGGCTAGAGGTGGTATTACACGGCATTACAGTGGTCGCTCCTGGGTGTGACTTTTTGCCCGGTGTACTTGTATGAGAAACCAGTTAGAAGTATACTGCCCTATCACTTCACTGAAGCTGGTGTATATGGGGGAAGTATAAACAATAAGACAGACATCTGAATTGAAGTCTTGTGGGAGTGCGACCCTCTAATTGCGTAAAATGTTCCAAAGTTACAGGCGGCTTCAATGAGGGTGGCCGTCACCATGATAGAAACATATCGTAAAATATTTTACAAGAACTTAAAACAGCAGTAGAATACTCTGTTCAGACATGAGGAAAACGTCTTGAATTTAGTGGGTAGCACGACAGACCGGGCAGCCTGGTCCTAGCGTTTGAAACCGGCACTGCACAACGCGCCGTAAGAGTACGAGCGGCAGTACGAGTGCAGCCGGCGGCGTGGACTGCGCCGCAGGGCAGGCGTAGGAAGTGGTATCTGGGGCGGCGATCTGGTGGACGCCCCTCCGGCGCGATAACGCGTCCGGGGCCCTCACGTGAAAGCCGCGGCAGCGCTGGCCGTGCGTGCGCCTTCCGGATAAGCCTCGCCAGGGGCAACGCGCGAGCGAGCTGCACTAACGCGGGCGACTCCTCTCATCACCTCCTAACGTCACGTGTCGACAATTTATACAAGTAAAAATGTTCCATTTCCAGTATTTAGCTACTCTTTCCTGCTACTTCTCCAGATAGTTGCGGCACCGAAGTAGACATCTGTCGTAGCGCTGTACCAACTTTCCAATACCCTCGTCATAGAAGGCAGGCGCCTGCGCCTTCCACCAATTCTCTACGCCGGTCTGCAGTTCGTTGTCTGTGTCAAAATGTTGTCCTCATAGCCAGCGGTTCACTTGAGCAAGGAGACAAAAATCATAGGCTGTATAGTTGGTGATCAAACAACACTCCCCATCAAAGACGCTGTAGGAGCGTCTCTGTTACAGACAAGCATTCTCGTGAAGAAGCATAATCCCAGATACCAACATTCCTCTTCGCCTGTACTGAACGGCCCTTCACAGACGATTTTCTCGAATCGCCTGATCAACTCGATGAACAAGATCGTCTGTTGACTATCACTTCCTTCCCTGAATGCTTGCATTCTAAACGTCTGTATGTCCTGCTTTAAAGTTCCTGCACCATTGCCTATTTTGCTGTCATCCATACAGTTACGTCATGTGGACAGCATGAGATCAGGCGGAAGAAGTCGAATGACAGCACGCATTTCACATTTGGCGAGAAAATCCAACGTTTTAGTCATCTTTACGTGCTCACCGTGCGCTCAGAAGTGAAAAGTGCAACGTGACGGGATCGACAGGCATACTAGAGTCACTGCACCCGACATCGGATTTTCACTGTGGTTTTAATTTTCCGACTGATCGGAACTTGAACAAAGAGAATGCCCTCATAGTTGATGCCCTGTAAACAGGAAAGAGCAAAAAATAAGTTCTTCAATTAAAAGAGGTGTAAGACAGGGTTGCACTATTTACTTCCTATATTTCATCGAAAAGCGATGACTCAATTAAAAGTAGTATAGACGTGGGATTGAAATTTGGAATGGAGAGATATCAGCGATAGGATCCGCAGATGACATTGCAATCCTCAGTGAAAGTGGGGAAGAGTTACAGATCCTCTTGAATGAGATGAGCAATCTAGTCAGCACAGAACATGGACTGAAAGGAAACCAAAGAAAGATGAATGTGATGAAGAGTACCAAAAAAAGACACTAAATCCCGGGTAGGGGGGCGATGATCTCTGCCGCCACGTTCAATCACATCCCAGGTGTGTTTGATCGGGTTCAGTTCTGGCAAGTTGGTGAGCCAGCACATCAATCGGAACTCTCCGCTGTGTTCCTCGAACCACTGCATCACATTTCTGGCCTTGTGACATGTCGCATTGTCCTGTTGAAAAATGCCACTGCCACCGGGAAACGTGGTCTGCAACCTACACTGGTTGCTTCTTCCTTGGCTGTCATGGTGCCTTGTACGAGCTTCACTGGACCCATGGATGTCCACGTGAATGTTCCCCAGAGTATAACGTAGCCGCCGTCAGCATGTCTCCGTCCTACACTACAGTTGACAAGGAGGTGATCTTTGGAAGACGACGCATTCGCGCCCTCCCATCGGCATGATGAAAGAAGTACCGGGATTCGTCAGACCACGCAACGCTCTGCCACTGCGCCAATGTTCAGTGCCGGTGATCACGTGCTCATATTAGTCGTAGTTGCCGATGTCGTGGTGTTAACGTTGGCACAAACATGGGTCGTCGTCTGCGGAAGCCAGTCTTTAGGAGTGTTCGGTGCACTGTGTGTTCAGACACACTTGTACTCTGTCCAGCATTAAAGTCTGATGTTAATTCCCCCACAGTTCGCCGCCTGTTTTGTTTTACCAGAATGCCCGGCCTACGACGTCCGGCACCTTTAATGGGGTGTGGCCGCCCGACGCCACGACCTCTGGACGTGTAGTTTCACCTTGGTTTCGCCGCGGGTTGAAAAAACTCAACACAGCATTCCTAGAACATCCGACAAGTCGTGCAGTTTCCGAAATGCTCGTGCCGACCCTCTGGGCCATCGCAGTGTGATAGATCGCACGCCTACACACGGACAGTACATTCATTGATACTACATGGACCGTGCGTGTGTCTGACTAGCAGCCATTCCTCACCAGATATCGCTGCTATCATCTGGACAGGTTTATATCGATAGTAGGTCGGTGGTCGTAATGTTCTGGCTGATAGATGTACGTATGGAGCACAGTATAGTAAGGAAGTGAATCAGGTTCTGTGGGAAGACCAGAAGGGAAGAGAACCGAACCGTTTAAGATGTGCTGCTACGGAAGGATGTTAAGAACTGGTAGACAGATAACATAAGGAATGAGGAGGCTCTCTAGAGTCGGCGAAGAAAGAAACACATGAGAACGACTGGGAAGAAGAAACGACAGAATGATAGGACATTATATTAAGACATTAGGAAATGTTTTTGTGAGGGAACGGTACCCACAAAAAGACAGACCTCATTGGAAATGGAACGTAATGAACTAAAAATCAGCGGCAGGTTTGTTGGAGCAGCACTTTTGGCATACGTTTGAATCCAGAATTAGGATGACCCGGCAGTAATTTTAATCAGGGGTTTTCTGACCTCTAAGTCTTAACCACCGCGCCACATCGCATGTGTTTCTGCTTTTGTGTTTTAGATGGGCGCACAGATTTAACCCTGTGAGAACTGCCATGACAGTGAGAGCATTCCAAAGGACTATAATCCTCCGAAGGTTTGGGGCATTTGGGACCACTCCAACTGACACATGATATGTGGTGTTTGTACCACGTCCATTGACTTAGTAAGATGCATCTTACTGGTTAAAGAAAGGGAAGTTGGACAAAATTAAATAATTAGTCAACCCTCATTTAGAAAACGAGATATTAAGAGTACTCTATGAGGCATATTGTAGATGTAATGTAAAACCTCTCATACAGGTCATAGAAATATCGAAGTTATTTCTAGAGTAGGCGAAAGATTAGACTTAACTTTTTTCCAGTACACGCTTGGGATGATACTTCTTACTGGTCGTGTGTGTCCGCTACCCTTCATGTTTATACGGACAGAGAAAAGGCCTTCACGGATTTCTGAATGCGATTCTGTTGAAAGAACACGAAATTACATATTCTTAGTGTTTGAATGTCCCATACTTTTCATGCTCAGGATGCCGCAGTGCAAAGGTATTCATGTATGTGAAAGAATTAGATCTAAGGGCAGTTTGATCTTTCTTAATGGCCTAGCAGTGGAAGGTGAGAATGAGTTTGCTAAGCATGAACACTATCTGACGTAACCTGTAGCTTTTGCAGAGGCTCTGTAGAAGCCTTTGCGTGACCCTGCCCAGCAGAATGAGTATCAGTGGAAAGTGAGAATGAGTTTGCTATGCATGAACACCATCTGATATAACCTGTAGAAGCTTTTGCGGTGGCTCTTCCTCACACACCATGAGACAATCGAGAGTCACTAATGTCCGGAGCGTCGGCGTTCACACTGCAGACGCCAGATATGGAATAGATATAACTTGATGCCAAGAGTATTCATTTCGAGTGCCAATGTTTTTGAAATGTAATCAGAGTAATGTTAGCATTGACACAATGTAAAGAAGATAACTTGGTAGCGGGTTATTGGATTACATAGAGTATTAAATATGAGGAAGTCGCAGTAGAGTTTTTCGGACGTAGGACTGAAACAGTTTCGGAGCCCCATAAACCTAATTTTATTGCGAGACGAACCTAGCTGCCCTATGATTTACTAAACGTGGTCCAAGACGACCCTCGGTGAGGTAGATGAATTAATAAAAATTAAATGCTACTAAATGGTACTGACTCCTTTCTGGTCACTGCTAACGATAACACTGTGTTTAATGAGTGTGACGTATCTATAAACAATATTACTGAAATATATTTACATAATAACATTTCTGCTTTCATGTACGCCGACGACCTTAACACAGTTTTTCGAGCTAGTTAAAATTAGCAGCGACCAAGAATCAGTCGATACCGGCTGATGCCGTTCGATTTCTATTCTCATCAGCCACAGGGCCAGGCCTCGTAGAGTGCACTTATAGAACACAGAAAGTTGTTTTTCTACAATGTAATATGTCACGTTGCTTTCCCGCGCGGTCATAGTCGATATTCACCACGTATTTTATCCGAAAGGGACGCTTCGCTTTTTCCCGTGACGATTATTCACAATGGTGTCCTTACTGCGCTCAAAGTACATTTTTTTATAAACTTAAGCCTACAGCTCCTGCACCGCAGATCAAGTGTGCGTATTCATACGGACAGAAGCACAAAGTGCGCTCAAATAAGCGCAAACCACGCGATACACGTCAAGTATACGCACTGTACAAGGTGTGCGACGTGTCTCCGTTCCACTTAACTTTTCCCAGACTATAGAATTAAATAGTTTTATTAGCATTCCTGAATTGGCAAGGACGTGCCTCGTAAAGCAACTTTGCTTGATTTCAAGAAACGTGCGTTTGTTTCACGCAGTGTCAAAGTCAGGTAGTGGAGTGGAATACGAAAAAGCGAGAGGAAACATCTGCCGCAGTCAACTTGCAGCTGACGTGTATCACTCAACAGCTAACTGTTTCAGTATGTGACATACCGCAGTTCACACAGCAGAAATGTGGTTCTCTACTCTAAGGAAAATTCCCGTTACGCGCGAGTGTTGGAAAGGAATCCACCTCATGATGTGAAATGGAACAGGATGACATTACGATTGCTGTTCGGACCGTACTTTTTTGAATGGTACATGAATGGAAAGTCTTATTTGGACATTCTGTAAACGTGATTTACACATCAGCTCGAAGGAAAAGAAATCTTCGATCTTGAGTCGCTACAGCGGGATGGAGATCCAGTACACTTTGCTATTCAGGTGTGCGAGTTCCTTGATGAAGAGTTTAGAGGCCGCTGGAGACGTAGTTCAGCAACGTCTCCAGCCCTATTAAAATTAAATGCTGGTATCGTGTTTGGCCGGGAGACCTCATCAGGAGTTGTTCGGCCGTCTGTTCCAGGTCTTTCTATTTGACGCCACTCTGGAGACTTGCGCCTGAATGAAGAAGATTTGCAGTGATGAGGACAATACCAACACCCAGTCGCCGACCAGAGAAACTCTGCGACTTGCCCCACTGAAGTGGTTACCACAAGGCCCTTCCACCACACAACTTATTAGGGGGAATAGCCATGTGGCTCAATGTCGGTACAAAACAAATTAAATTCACAGAAGTGTTGATAAAGCCTTTCGAAGAGGATGATTCTTGAAATGCTACGAAAGCCGTGAAGACAGACACAGAGAAGCATAGATCGTTGTGTCAGTTACGCTGGTGCATATACTGTAGAGATCAGCTATACTATGTTATCAAAAGTATCCGGACATCCCCCAAAACATATGTTTCTCGTACTAGTTGCAATGCGCTGTCACCTACTGCCAGGTACTCCATATCAGCGATCTCAGTAGTCAGTAGACATCGTGAGAGAGCAGAATGCGGCGCTCCGCGGAACTCACGGACACGAACGTGGTCAGGTGAGTGTATGCCACTTGTGTTATACGTCTGTAAGCGAGATTTCGACACTCTAGGTCCACTGTTTCCGATGTGCTTGTGAAGTGGAACAGTGAAGGGACACGTACAGCGCAAAAACGTACAGGCCGACATCGTCTGTTGACTGATAGAGACCCCCGACAGTTGAAGAGGGTCGTAATGTGTAATAGGCAGACACCTATCCAGACCATCACAAAGGAATTCCAAACTGCACCAGGATCCACTGCAAGTACTATGACAGTTAGGCTGGAGGTGAGAAAACTTGGATTGCATGGCTGAGCGGCTGCTCATAAGCCACACATCACGCCGGTAAATGCCAAACGGGGCCTCGCTTGGCGTAAGGAGCGTAAATGTTGTTGGACGTTTGAACAGTGGAAGAACGTTGTGTGGACTGACGAATCACGGTACACAATGTGGCGATCCGATGGCAGGGTGTGGGTATAGCGAATGCCCGGTGAACGTCATCTGCCAGCGTGTGTAGTGCCAACAGTAAAATTATAAAGCGGTGGTGTTATGGTGTGGTCGTGTTTTTCGTGGAGGGGGCTTGTATCCCTTGTTGTTATGCGTGGCACTATCACAGCACAGGCCTAAATTGATGATTTAAGCACCTTCTTGCTTTCAACTGTTGAAGAGCAATTCGGCGATGGCGATTGATTCTTTCAACACGATCGAGCACCTGTTTATAGTGCACGGCCAGTGGCGGAGTGGTTACACGACAATAACATCTCTGTAACAGACTGGCCTGCACAGAGTCCTGACCTGAATCTCACAAAACACATTTGGGATGTTTTGGAACGCCGACATTGTGCCAGGCCTCACCGACCGACATCGATACCTCTCCTCAGTGCAGCACTCCGTGAAGAGTGGGATAGCATTCCCCAGGAAACCTTCCAGCACCTGATTGAACGTATGCCTGCGAGAGTTGAAGCTCGCATCAAGGCTAAGGGTGGGCCAACACTATACTGAATGCCACCATTCCCGATAGAGGGTGCCACGAACTTGTAATTCATTTTCAGCCAGGTGTCGGGATACTTTTGATCACATAGTGTAAATACACACTTCTACCTGTAGTAGTGTTAATGAAAGGACCTCATTTAAGGTGAGTTTCGTGTAAAAAAAATTATCTTAGAAAGTCTTAAGATTAAAAAACACTGTATTATAATCTCCACCAGTGTGCTTATTATTATTTTGTAACATTACTTGACATTCAAACGTTTGCCTAATGTGATGAAATTAAGAAAAGGGACTGATGCTCCTCCTGGCTGCACCAATATTTGATGTAATTTATTTATCGTTTGCCTATATTTCCGCAAGAAAACACAATCAAACCACATGAGTGGCCGTGCGGTTCTAGGCGCTACAGTTTGGAGCCGGGCGACCGCTACGGTCGCAGGTTCGAATCCTGCCTCGGGCATGGATGTGTGTGATGTCCTTAGGTTAGTTAGGTTTAAGTATTTCTAAGTTCTAGGGGACTGATGACCTCAGATGTTGAGTCCCATAATGTTCAGAGCCATTTGAACCATTTTGAACAATCAAACCACAGACGTCGAGAAGTGGCAGTACACACATATGCACTTCGTACAATTAGAATTCTTTGTATTCTCAGATATTGGTTATAAATGCAGGCTTCATCGTGTAACGTTATGAGTAACTCCTTCCAGTATTAAGATGACCCTGAAAATTCCTAGTTGAATAACCTATCCACTATAATTATTTTGAGATTTGTGGAAAAAAACTAGTTGAGCTGTACACACTCACTGGCCACGCTTGAAGTTTACTCTTCATATGTGCAACGAAGCAGTTTCCTCATAACTCTTTCTTCGCTGATTTTTATTGGGACTTACTGTGGGGTATGTCAGGCAGTAGGTAGGCTGTGCGGAGATCGTCTTGGTTGCGGACCTACGTAAATATATTTGATTGATTCTAGCCAAATCATCATTTTTGTTTTGCCTTCCACAATCATCCAAGAACACTACCCAACAACGCATATCAAACATCAATAACCTACTGAGTCTTACTCTGTGAGAATGTGAACAGCGGGTAGGAAGGAAGTAAATGCGTGACGCAACTGTCTTCATTGGTGCCACTGGTGGAGTTGCCAAACATGCTTTACAGCACAGGGGCAACGTATTTTCGCTACAACATATTGCATTAGTCCCAAGTGGTATTATTCCGGAAATAACTCATTTTCTCCAGTATGATGACTCTGGTACTTCGGAAAGTCGTCAGGCGGCTATTTGCTATTATTAACAACTTTTATTTAGTGTATATTGATTAAGTCGAGCGGCCTTCCAGACGCATTCGAAAAAATCCCACTTAGCTTGTTTCAAGTCATGGTAGAGGTCAGAAGTAATTAACTGTTCACGCTTTACACAGTATACTAACATTTTGTTTGGGCTGCGGACCATCTCTTAATAAATAAGCTGACATATCATAAGCTTTATTATTTATAACGAGCTATATGAACACCTTCCTGATGATTTTTTTTCTTGCTTTTTAATCTTAGCTCCACCGTAGAATAAGGCGCTGCCGGATATTTGTTGCTACGAGGAGTACATCAACGAGAACAGAGGTAAAGATTAAATTAATCCCCACTGAAATCCGGTTGACTTCATGCAGAGTAGGAGTTGATGTCACCCACGTACGTTTCATTAAGGACCAATTTACGCTGAGGTGATAACAGTCATGGTACACTTCCTAGTATCGTGTCGAACCTCCTTTGTTCGGCGCAGTGCAGCAACTCAACGTGACATGGACTCAAAAGGACGTTGGAAGTGCCTGGCAGAACCACCGAGCGATATTGCCTCCATAACAGTCCATAATTGCGAAAGTGTTTCCGCTGAAGGATTTTGTACACGAACTGATCTCTCGATCATGTTCCATAAATGTTCTATGGTGTTCATGCCGGTCGTTCGAAATGCCGAGAATTCTCTTCGGACAATTATGGAGGCACCACCAGTTTACCAGCTTGCACAGTGCGCTGTTGACAGCTTGGACCCATGGCTTCGTGGGGTCTGCGCCACCACTCGAAACTTATTATTAGCTCTTACCAGCTGAAATCGGAACTCAGTTGACCATGCCATGGTTTTCCAGCCGTCTAGAGCCCAACTGATATGGTTACGAGCCGAGAAGAGGCCCCGCGGGCGATGTCGTTAGCAAAGACAGTCGCGTCGGTCGTTTGCTGTCACAGCCCATTAACGGCAAATTTCGCCACTCTGTCGTGACGGACACGTTCATCGCACGTCCCACACTGATTTCTGCGGTTATTTCACGCAGTCTTGCTAGTCTGTTAGCACTGATAACTCTACGCAAATGCCGCTACTCTCTGTCGTTAAGTGAAGGTCGTCGGCCACTGCATTGTCTGTAGTGAGAAGTAATGCCTGAAATACGGTATTCTCGGCACACTGTTGACACTGCGGATCTCGGAATACTGAATTCCCTAGCAATCTACGAAATAGAATGTCCCAGGCGTCTATCTCCAACTACCATTCCGCTTTCAAAGTCTGTTAATTCCCGACGTGCGGGCGTAATCGCAACGGAAACCTTTTCACGTGAATTACGTGAGTTCAAATGACTGCTCTGCCAATGCATTGCCCTTTTATACCTTTCGTACGCGATACTACTGCCATCTGTATATATGCATATCGCTGTCCCACTATTTTAGTCACTTTAGTGTACATATTGTTTTAACCTATGCATACGGGAACGGTTTGGACACACACATGGCGTTTAGTAGACTGTGACAATAATGTACCTCGAAATGTATTTTACACGGAGTTGGAAAAAGTTCACGACAGAAAGGCGAGGTAACGGCCACTCACACGCAATTACGCAGCTGACATATTTTGAAAGAGGCGAGGTCCTTAGGCAGCGGCTTATCAACACTGGCTGGCGGGCAACACAGCCCGAACGCTGGAAGAACGGCGGCCGCCGGCGACAGGCGGTGGCAGTTGTCAGCGCGGCCGCTATCTGGCGCGGGGGCGGGCGGGGGCGGCAAGTGCGCGCCCCTATCTGTTCCTCCAGCAGGCCGGCGGCGCGGCGGCGGCGGCGGCGGCGGCGGCCAGCGCCGGAGGATGCGATGCGCGATAGCCACCGCCGGCCATGAAAGCTGCCCATTGTGGCGGCCGCCTATCTGTCGCGGCGCCGTTCCCGTGCTAAATCTTGCCCCGAATATAGGTTGGTCCATTGTGGCCGGCGATAAGGTTGGCCGGCCGCCACGCCGCCGCCGCCCCCGCCGCCCCCACCCCTTTCCCAGCTGGGGTACGTGTACGCCGCGCCGGCACCGGCAGGAGCACCTCCAGCCCCTTCCCTTTTTATTCCAGCGATAACCGTCTTGTCGTTTTTGCGCGACGCATCTGCAGCGTGTGCACCGTACAATAGTCCGGCAGTCCGAGGCACGTTTTGCGAATGTTATCAGCGACAGACGCTCCCAGGAGGGAAAAAAAATAATTAGTGGAATTCCGGGAGCGCGCGCGAGATAGGCGACGGGGAGAATTTGGCGAGGCGAGGCGAGATGAGCAGCGCTGAGCTGCAGCTGTCCGGCGGCTATCAGTGGCCGCATTAGCGGGCCGTTAGCCGGCGGCCGCCCCGTTTGGGACTGGTGTAACGGCACCCCGCGGGCCGCGCCGGCCGCCGCGCGCGCTCGTCTGCCGCTGCCGCTGCCGCTGCCGCCGCGACTACGGTTGCCGACGTCGAGCGTCACCGTGACGTGCGTCCTCCGCGAATATGTTATCTCTCTGCGGCACTTCTGAGAAGAACGTTCATTTCCAAGATCCGACATCGACGGCTGAAGAATACACAGTGATTCGCACAGTATGTTAAAAATTGCAATATTCTTGATTGCAATTGCAATAAACTATAATTACAACATGCTGATCATCAGTGTCAGTTGACTAGCAATCATCCTCAGATAACGTTTGCTACAGAACCAGTGCCCGATCGTCACACGTTCATTACTGGTAAGGGGACGCGCCTACTCGTCAGCATCGATTTCTTCCAAATTTACGGTGCATGCAGGTCTTGGCCAGAAAGGAATGTGGGGGCTCTAGAAGAGCAAGCCTTAAGAAAAGCATTTGTGGCGCGAGTCGTACACGGCATTTGCCAATTATTTTAGCGTTGTTTCCAGGCAACGGTTGGTGCAGTGCAAATAGTACAGAACGGTAGTGTCGAACTGCTATGCGCATATTATTTTATTTTTAATTTTTTCTTTAATTATACTACAAATAAACCGAATAACTGTCGAACTAAACATCTTGTCTCTATTAGTACGAGAATTTTCGTAAAAGACGTCAAAAAGAAAGGCAGAGGAATGATGGGGCCGCAAATAAATGACGGGGAAAGGATTGTACTTACGGATAATAAATCGTGCCCTTGACAAGTATGTGCCTAGTAAGTGGCTTAATGAAGGCAAAGCCGCACCGTCGTTTAACGTCGATATTTGAATAATATTGAGAAATCAAACGCTTTGCACTTCCGGTTCAAAAGAGAGCAGGCAAAGGTTAGTGGAGGTTCGTGCGTCTATGAAAATATCCACGCGGAAAGCATATAACGACTACTATCACCACACTTTAGGAAAAGATCTCGGCGAGAACCCGACAAAATTCTGGTCCTATGTAAAATTGCTAAACGTATCTAATGCTTCCCACCTAGTCACTCGTTGACCAGTCTGGTGTGGCAGTTGGAGACAAGAAAACGAAAGCCGAAATTTTAAGAAACCGTTCACGAGAATCGTACTGTCGTTTGACTATTACATACGGACGACATAGTAATAAGCATCCTTGGCGTAGAGAAACAACTGAAAGAGTTAAAAACAACAAGTTACCAAGTCTGGATGAACTCCCAGTTTGGTTTTACAAAGAGTACTCTACGGTACTGGCCCGTTACTTAGCTTCCGCGTATCCCGAATCTCTCGCCCTGCGCAACATCCTAAGTGACTGGGATAAAGCGCAGGTGATTACTGTATTTAAGAAGGGTAAAAGAATGGACCCGCAAAATTACAGATCAACATCATTAACATCGGTTTGCTGCAGAATTCTAGAACATATCCTCAGTTCGATCACAATAAATTTCATAGAGACCGAAAAGCTTATCCACGAATCAGTACAGTTTAAGGAATCATCGCTCGTGTGAAACTCACTCTGTCCTTTTCTCACATGATATACTGCAAACTATGGATGAAGAGCAACAGGCAGAATCCATATCTCTACACGACGGAAAGCGTTTGACACGGTGCCCCACTGTAGGCTGTTAACGAATGTCCGAGCATATGGAATATAAATAGGAATGTATGAGTGGCTCGAAGACTTCTTAAGTAATAGAACTCAGTATGTTGTCCACGACGACGAGTGTTCATCAGAGACACGGGTATCGTTAGACGTGCCCCATGGAAGTGTGATAGGACAGCTATTATTTTCGGTATACATAAATGATCTGGGGGAGAGTATGAGAACCACTCTGAGGTTGTTGGTTGATGATGATGCGGTGTACGGAAAGGTGTCAAAGTTGATTGACTGTAGGAGGATACAAGATGACTTAGACAGAATTTATAGTTGGTATGATGAATGGCAGCTATTTCTAAACGTAGAAATGTAAGTTAATGTGGATAAGTAGAAAAAAACAAACCCACAGTTTTTCGGATACAGCATTAATAGTGTCCTTCTTGATACAGTCACCTCGTTTAAGTATCTGGGCGTAACGCTGAAAAGCGATGTGGAATGAAACGAGCATGTGAGGATTGTGACAAAAAAGATGAGTAGTCGACTTCGGTTAATTGAGAGAATTTTAGGAAAGTGTGATACATCAGTAAAAGAAAACGCATATAGAACGATAGTGCGACCAGTTCTTGAGCACTGGTCGACAGTCTGGGATCCGCAACTGTTCGGATTAAAGGAATATATCGAAGAAATTCAGAGGCGACATGCTAGATTTGTTAGCAGCAGGTTCTAACAACACGTAAATATTACAGAGATGATTCGGGAACTCAAATGAGAATCCCTGGAGGGAAGGCAACGTTCTTTTCGGGGAACACTACTGAGAAAATTTAGAGAACCGGCATTTGAAGCTGACTGCAGAACGATTTTATTAACATCGACATACATTTTTGTAAGGACTACGAAGATAACATATGAGGAATTAGGGCTCATACGGACGCATATAGATAGTCGTTACATCCCGCGCTCTATTTTCGAGTGGAACGAGAAAGGGAATGAGTAGTAACGCTATAGGCTACCATCCATCACCCACTATGAGGTGGCTTGTGGAATATGTATATAGATACACGAGAACTCTGCAAATAACTTTCGAAGAATAGACAGTAATTCAAGCACTCATGACTTCTTTTATGTTATTTTCTTTTAATCTTCGAGCAGGTCGAACTAGAGACGATGGAGTATACAAGAGGCCGCCGGCGAACTGTAACCCACCCCCGTCTGTTACTGCTAATACTTTCCAGTTCGGGAAATGACACTGTTTGGACCCGCAGGGGAAGCCTGTTACCATCGTTTTGGATTAGACTACATGAGCCAATATCATGGTCACATGCTAATTTCTTAAAATTGATTACAGGCTCCTGCTTTGTACCCATGATCATATCTAAAAATGAGAAAATATCGACGGATTATCTCACGGTACTTCTATATTTCTATATTACAAAAGGATTTTGCCATCGTTCCTCACAAGTAGCTTCTAATCAAATTGCTTACCTATGAGGCACCGTCTCAGCTATGGACTGGATTCGTGATTTCCTATCACAAGGGTCGCGGTTCGTATTAACTTACGGGAATAAATTTCGTTGAAGCGAATTTATATATGAGATTTCCCTCGGAAGCGTAGGTGGCCGTGTGCTGTTCTTAATTTGCATATTGTTTGCTGATGATGCTGTCGTTTATCGCGTAGTAAAATCGTCAAAACTAATTACAAAATGATTCATAAAAGAGATCTGCATGTCGTAAAAAATGGCAATTGGCCCTGAACAATAAAAATTGTGAGGTACTTGACACGAGTACTAAAAATATTCCATTAAATATCGGTTGCACTATAAGTCACACAATTTAAATCGCGAAGTCTAGGACGCCTTGTCACGGTTCGCGAGGCTCCCCCCTGTCGGAGGTTCAAGTCCTCCCTCGGGCATGGGTGTGTGTTGTTCTTACCGTTAAGTTTAAGTTAGATTATGTAGTATGTAAGCTTAGGGACCGATGACCTCAGTAGTTTGGTCCCATAGAACTTACCACAAACTTGCGAAGATGTACAGATTTAAAGGTTACCGATTCAACTAAATACCTATGGACTACAATAATGAACAACTTGAATTGAAACACTCACAGAGAAGATGATATATGGAACGTAAATGTTTTTTTACTGAAAAAAAAAACAAAGTGCAACAAATCTAATAACAGTCTATCTTGTCCATCCTTTCCTGGAGTACTGCTGCGCGGTATTGGCTCCTTATAATATACGAATGATGGAGGACATCAAAATGTACGGAGAAGGGCTGTTTGTTTTGTATTATTTCAAAATGGGGTCGGTAGTGTTAACGATGTGGTAACGGAGTTGGCGATGCAAATTATTAAAAACAATGACATTTTTCATTGTAGCGCTATCTTTTTACTTCTGAATGCGGAAAATTTTTGTCGACTACCACCTGAATAGGCAGAAATATCCGTCGTGATAAAATTAGCTGTTCACTTTTTCCGCGTGCTATTAGAGAGTGTGTAGGACAAGCCAGCCCTCAGGCTCACCACTAATCACCTTTCTGAGACACTGGAAAGTAGGAGTGGGCCCTTGTCTGATGCATTGACGTAAGACTTTACTTTAGTTCAAAGCCTTATTTTCTCATACTTGCAAAGCACCTAGTTCTAGCTGCATGCGAAAATCAGGATTTATTTGGTTTGCTGCAATAAATATTTTAATGATTTTTGAGAGCATTTCTCGTGGGGTTAACGTTCATGGAGTCATAACACCTGCTCCGTTCACCGCCCACCTACCATAATGGCATGAGTGGTCTGAAGATGGTCATATTCCATCGGAAACCGGTAACTATTGTAATTAAATATTTTATTGCGGTCAAGATTTTGTTTAATCCATTTTTAGAATGTTTTGAATGGGTAGTACTTGCTTAAGATACAGGGATTGGACAAAAATATGGGGACACCGCGAGAAATGTGCGCTTGAACATAAATGTAGACGCTGCACAGGCCTGCAAGTTGCGCTCTTGTATCGGAGCACGAACGGCCCCTGTGCAACGTCCTCAACACGTTGCAAGCGTCAGTCGTGTTCAGAACTATGTTTTGTGTAGTCGTAAGTAAATTGTGTCGGACTTAAGTGAGTTCGAACGTGGGAAGATTGTTGGTGATCGTATAATAGGTGCTTCCATAACCAAGGTAACCGGAGGGTTTGACGTTTCAAATGGCACCGTATCGAAGATTTACACTGTACAAGAGAAAATCGAGCGAGCTACAAAGCGGACGAAAGTGTGTGTTGAGTGATCATCGCAGACGGTCATTGAAGATAATTGTAACGACACACAGTGAACGACTGTTTCACAACTTCTTGCACAAGTAAATGTCGCGCTCGTGAACCCTATCAGCATCAAAACAACAAGAAGGGGCGTCCATAAACAGGGAATTGTAAGGCTTATCAGTTAAGCAAATGCCCGAGCAGGAAGAGGTGTTGCCGAAGCCATAAAACCTGGACTACGGATTAATGGAGGAACGTAATTTGGTCAGATGGGTCTTGTATCTCGCTGCTTCCAACATCTGGCCGAATTTACCTCCAAGAGAGAAACATGGCGAGGGTTCTCTGACGATATGGGCAGCCGCATAGTGGTATTCCACGAGCCCCATGGTTGCTCTGCAAGATCGCATTACTGCAAAGGATTATGTAACCAGTTCGGCAGATTAGGTCCATCCCATGGTACAATGTTTGTTTCTCAGAGATGATGCTGTGTAACAAGACGACAGACCCCCTGTTCACACAGCTCGCATCGTCCAGGACTGATTTTGGTGACCAAGGAAGACGCGACATTCGTCCTCGTACTCACAGTCACCAGATCTCATTATTATCGAGCCTTTGGTGTCCATTGTGGAGAGAAGAGTACGTGATCGCTATCCATCTCCATCATCGTTACCTGAAGCTGCCACTATTTTGCTGGAAGAATGGTGTAAGATTCCCCTAAAACCATACAGTGAGACTACTGAAAGCTGTTTTGAACGCCAACAGGTATCCTAAGCCGTATTACGCGTGGTAATGTGTTGTATTTTTGAGTTTCAATATTTTTGTCCAATTCCTGCATGTTACCTTGAGCTTAGCGCTCTGCTCCATTGAAAAGATTATGAACTGCCCTCAACCTACATAGTTTCAATTGGATTGCATGTCCTCCAGTACAGGCTATTGATACTACATTTGTCATCGTCACAGAATGTCATGCTCGAGAAAGTTAACGTGTAATCTTTGATACGACGATGTTCCAGCGATGAAAGTTTTTACGTAATTCCGATGTTTCACTTATCACAATTGCGTTAGTATTTGCTCAGAAGTTTAACCTCTACGTGGATGTTATGAAGCTTGTACACCGCCGCATATAGTTCAGGCTCATTGTGCTGGACAACAACCTGTTCACCAGCGTAGCATTCTGTTATTAGATGTCTCTGGTTCACCAAATTACCCAACGTGATGTTTATGCGCTTTCAGATTTGCAATAAAGTGTCAGCTAGCTACTAAAATGGCTTGGGTGTATGCTGCAGTCGTAAGTTCCCGGATCGTAATACATCTCCAGTTACAACTCTTTTTCCAGGATCTCTACAAAGTTTGTGCGCGCTCTGACACTAAGAAGCGTACAGGACACTAAAATGAACTTTGTACCACAGATTACGTAAATGATTAAATGTAAATGTTTAGCACTACAGAACTGTACCTGATCTCTGACTGTGGCACTAAAGTGTGATTTGAAACTATCACATCATAGGTAAATACTGAAAAAGGAATCTAAATATTAAAAAGTTGCGATAGAAACCAGATTTCAAACACATCAGTCGTTTCATTATTTCCTTCACAGGTACACTTAGATCCCAGCGTTGTTTTAGAATCTTCCAACTATCGTTTCGTTCTTGCAGTTCCATTTACTTCTAGTATTTCCTCGTATGCATTTGCTTGCCTGTGATTTGCGAATCTAATGTAAAACGCAAGAAAATAGTAAAAAGAATTCTCTGAAGTTCTCAGACTAATTTAGCTGTGATGTCCCTTGCGTATAAAAGTACAAACACTCGTCTGTAGAAATACAAACAAGGTCCCAAAAGTTGAAGGAAATGTCATTTAAGTGCAAGTTATTTTTACATATTGGTGATGTTTTACGTAACTCAAGCAGGAGCAACCACTTGGTGCTTAACTGTCCCACACTCTGGGATGTTTTTCTGTTTCAAGAAATTAATGTTTCATTTTTAGATCGACTTCAATACAAGAATAATCTAATGAGAGACACGTTGCATAAAACGATTTTCGCGACAGTCAAATCTTTCTCCTCTTGTCATTGATGGGATGTCCAAATTAAAAAATCCTTAAAAAATAATGGAACGAAAGTATTTCAGTATTTTTATCTTTACGACAATATAATTAACAGGTGAAATGTTCAGGAGGTAGTGTTGTAGTGTTCAGCTTTGCGGTATTCCGCTAGCAATTTCTGGCTTTCAGGCATCCAAGCGTTTGTAAACTGTATACAAGAAACGATATAAATTCGTTGACCTATAAATGAAACATAAGTTACTGCAAGATCTGAAAGAAAAAAAAGTGTACGGGAACTTTATCTAGAACTGGGTGTTATCTGCATCTCGGGAAATAACAACAATATTCTCATAAATTTTTAAACAGATACAACCAACTTTCAACATTGTCCACAGGGATGAAAACTGAAAAAATGTTTAAAAAATATACTTGAATGTACACCTCGAAATAACGATGTGCACCACATTAAATGAAGCAACAAACAGAGCATCTTAGAACGTGATGATTTTACTTAGAGAGACAAAGTAGACAATTATGCAACAAAAGCTTTTATGCAAAAGTAAAAGTCATTGCAGATTCGAAGAAAGCAAATGAAAGGATACAGCACACTGCACAAGGCAGCTCTTAAAAACAAGGCGAGAATTTCAAGCAGAGGATGACAGGAACATGATAGATTATGCTGAATTAAATAAACCTACTCGAGAGAATGTGAGAAAAGTCTGAAAACGATCAAAATGTGGAGAAAACAGGAACAATTTGTCTCTAGAGATGGATGCAGCACAATAGCCCACACGCAACTCGTAAATGAAATACATACTGCAGCAGTGTGTGTGCATTAGTACTCATCTAGGGATTTATAAAGTTTGAGAAAGCTTATCGCAGGGGTTCAAAGAAATCTGTGCTAGCAGTCCTTGAGAAATTTACCATCGATCCAATATATTTTAGCCTACTGAAGGATATACATACCACTGATACTTACATCAATGTTACAGCTTCCTTTAGACTTGAGCAGGATAGTGAGATATATCAAACTCAAACACGAGTCACAGAAGCTATTGACAGCAGTCCTAGAGGAAGTTTTCAAATCCTTAAACTGAGAGGACATTGAGGGAATACCTGAATCAGCTTCGTTTTTCGGATGATTTCATGCTGTTTGCCTCTGGCGTACATAAACTTTAACGAAGAAACTGAAGAACTTAGCAATTAGGTCTTAAAATAAATTACAGTGTGACTAAAATAGTGGGTAATTTACATATTAAATTAAAATGGTACAAATTAAAAATGAAGTTATACGGATGACGAATTTTTGTACTCACGGCAGTTGACGATGATAACTGGATGGTCATAAAAGAACCAGACTTAAGAGTAAAAGTGTCCTTAAATGATTTTGATAAAGTAAACAGGAGCTTCAAAACTAAGCTTCGGGTGTATCTGGTACACAACACATACAATCAGTGTTTTTACTCTTTTGTGAGAAGTGGGACCTGAACACGAAACGTACCAATGGAGAGATACGTGCTGGGGAGTCTACTTGAACGGAAGCATTTTCACTATCCCTAAACGAGAGAGGAGAGGAGGAAAATATAATTTCGTTCGAAGAATAATGCTATACTCACCACAGTCTTATGTCATTCAAAGTAACTACAACAAATGAAATTATGATAGACTGTAGTGTACCATAGGGTATGAAAACTTCATCTGAATGGAAACTTTGTGACATCATACCTGATGGAATGTAGTTCTGTACTACTAGACCAAGGAAACAGCCAGTGTATATGTAGATAATTTAAGTAAGTTCGAAGCACAGCTGCGAATGTTTATGCAGACTATCTACTTAAGCTGTAAAACTCAAGCAATAGATGTATATTTAAACGTAGGATGTTTTGTTATGCCATTGGTGTAACTTTTGGAAATAAAACGCAAAAGGCAGTTGTAGAAGTGACTACACCAAGATGCTAACGATCTGTTGTACTGAACGCCGTTGATTGGTTTTATTTTGATAACTGCAGTTTTAGGGAATGCTTTTCATTCATCTCCGGATTTGTGTTGCTATATAATAAGCCCGATAACAAAGAGGTGCATGAGTGTGAGTATGACAATAAATGCACCTTTGTGTTACGAGGCTTGTTACGCTGCAACCTGATCTGAAGATGACTATACATCGCGACTGAAATCAGTAATCTGTACTACTATATAAAGAAGAGTTGCTGTTGAACGTTGGTACTAAAAAACTAGAAATGACTCTACCGACTTACCTCAGATATTTACACGTCACTTTAATAAACATTCGAACGGGCACAGGCTACATATATTTAATATATATGACATACAAATAGACATGTAATATATAAAGGGGAAAAGTTGTTGCCAAAAATCACAAATAGATACGTAATATATAAAGAGAAGTCAATGTACAGGTTTTCTGTTGAAATAGACTGCGAAAACGAAAAAGCTGTGTTGTGCTCTACTGTGAAAATGTATGGTTTGTTTTCTTTCTAACAACCAGTTTTAATCGCAATAGTTGGGCGATTAAACCAATAGACAGATTGTTTCTCTCATATTTGTTATTTATACTTGCAATATCTCGGTTCATTCGAGAGTTAGCTTACTACTATACGTCCACAAACCTCGTTTCGTCACGCTGAAATGTTGACCAACATACATACGTATATATACTGGTGAGGTGAACATTTCAGAGATACGAAACGAGGTTTTTGGACGTATAGTAGCATGCTAACTCTTGAATGAACCGACATATTGCATGTAAGTAATATATATGGGAGAAAAAATTTGTCTAATGGTTTAAATGCCCAGCCATTGTAGTTAAAACTGATTGCAAGAATGAAAACAAACCACACACACAGCGGTGTGCCGGTTTTTCCTCGCAGTCGGTTTCCACAGAAGGCAGGAAAGTTGGCTTACTGGCTTGTGATTAGAATACCATTACGGAATCTGAATTTCAATAACAATACACAAGACTCAACATCACAGAGAGGGGGTACAAAGGAGATTGAAAGGAAGAAGGAGAAGATGGACAGAGAGGGGAGAGGAGAAGGAGAGAGGAGAGAGGGGAGGAGTAAATGGAAAGAGAGAGGGGAAGAGGTGATGAACAGAGAGGGAGGGGAGCGGGAGGAGCTAGACAAAGAGAGGGGAAGGAGGATGTGCACCGAGAGAAGGGGGGGGGGGAAGAGTTGCCGGTTTCGCTAGCAGTAAATATAAAACCAGTGACTGTCGTCCGGTACACTTGATGAATCACATAATAGTGGCAACCATTTTAGTTGGTGAACATTTCAAGGCTACGAAACGATGTTTTCGGACGTATAGTAGTATGCAAACTCTTGGACGAACAGTGTCATTGCAAGTATACTATTTTTAATGGCACTCGGAAACTCTTGAAAATACTCGTTAACGTTGACGTTGAAACTTTTTGAAAATAGTAGCCGAGGAATGTCCTTATCCTAAAAGTCAAACGCCAGAATCGCCCGTTGCATTGTAAACTCGGCCAAGTGGGCTATTTACTTCGTGCTCCTTCATTTTATGTAGGCCTGTGTTACTATGGCCTACTTCATACGACATTCATAGGGGATCATCATGATTGTTGTAAATGAAACTATTTACTGACTTCAAGCGCATCACGAGAGGCTACGGAAAACTATATCAGACTTGTGTACATGCTCATGCTTAAGTGAACAGCTTTTGTTACAAAAAAAAAAAAAAAAAAAAAAAAAAAAAAAAAAAAAAAAAAATTAAAGACGAAAGGCACGATAAAACGGTGGAGCCTAGAATGAGAAGCAAATTCGGGGATATTTAGACCGCAATAACCGATTCCAGTCACTTAACCATTCAATTTTAACACATTTTTCAGATTTTTTGCGAAAAGTTTCAAAGTCAACATTAATAACCGTTATATCACGGGTCTTGTATTTTCAAGAACATTCGAATCGCGTCAAAAAGTACATTATCGCGTTCAAAATATTTACTTCAATATGTCGGTTCATAGAAGAGTTGGGAGTAGAGCAAAACTACGCGCACGTTGCCTGTTACCATTGTCCGTGCAGATATTGTGAATCGTTGACGAAGTAAAAGGGGTGCAGATTTGAGTTCTGCAAAACACAATGCAAAATATCAAACAAAAATCATGGTTATTTTTCTGTTTTAGGGTTTAAAACGTAGATAAGTGCATTTTATATATATCGGTTGCTCACCTAGAACTACATATGTAAACAGTTCATTACTACAGGTTGACTCGTTTTTATGCCTTTTATCGTTCGACAGTAAGTCATCTGGAAAGCAGTCGTAAAGAAATTGCTTATTTTTGAAAATACTTTTTTGTGAATAGCGTTTGTGTATGTTCTGTGCTTGCTTTTCCCTTCCATTTGTGCATCTCTGGTGTGTTTTCTTTTTCTACTGTAATTATATAGTTTCCCACACATTTTTGTACTTCAGTTTCACGTATTTTCACAATTTTTCACAAATACAAGATTTGAGAAAACATCTGTGTCACCATACTCGTAGAGGGACATTATGTTGTCGTCGCTGCTGACTTGTTCATCGTTATGTTTCTGATGACTGTGAGTGTGGCGCTGATTTTGTACGTTAGGTGAATGGGTTTTGTTGTGCGTCTGCTGGGGGGATGGCTTACACTCTGTGTGTGTGTTTGTGTGTGTGTGTGTGTGTGTGTGTGTGTGTGTGTGTGGAATGAAAGAGAGAGAGAGAGAGAGAGAGAAAAGAGGCGGGGGAGTGAGGAAGGTACAAGTTTTAGGTGATTCATACTACATCTAATTCCACATTATTTTTTACAACAGCATCCTACAAATCAAAATTAAGTCCTAGTTCATAAACCATTATTATTATTACAACTACGAAGATGTGACATATGTGAAAATGGCCATCCAGAGCGGCCAACAACCGTCGGTGTTGCGGCGCAGAGCGGCGGTATTGATTCAGTTGAGGGTCGGCGGTTAACAAGGCGAGTGTCCGCGGGAGGTGGCAGCAAGTAGCGGCGCGTGGACCGGACGGCGCGGTGCCCCGGAGGCAGATAGGAGCCGCCCTGGCTGCCGGCACACGGCGGGGGCGCGCCGGCGCCGGCGCCGCGAGTGTGCTGCGAGCGCCACCTGCTGCAGATAAGGGCGGCCGTGCCGCGGCGCGCCGCCAGACAATGGTCGGCGGTGAAAACACGCGCCAGATAGCCGCTGAGTGACACGGCGACCCTTCTTGCGCACCGCTTATCGCCGCCGCCGCCGCCGGAGCACTGGGCGCCGGCGTCGCGACGTCAGCCGCGATACGCCGCGGCACGCCGGCCTCATTCAGCCCCGCGACTGACACTCGGGGCCGATCAGCAGTCCACAGAACACTCACCCTCACTGACAGAGCGCCGTTCGCGATAGACTAGCCCCCCTTCCTCGCTATATTCGTGTCTGAAAGTTGTCAAGTGCACTGCTATTTACAGTACATCTGTAGCCTCTTCCCTTCAACGATCGTCCATAGCACATGGCACAAACCACGTTCAGGGACACAATTTCGAAACGTGTTCACGGTCTCACTACTACGATTATAATTTTCACGAAAATACAAGTCGCTCAAAACAAGTTTCGCGTCACCATATCTGCGAACATGAGAGCGCTTGAAATCAAGCGAGTCGGCATTGAAACAACAAGCCTCATGAAACTAAAAAAATGTTCTACTGTGGGGAAAAAAAAACACGAATAAAATAACATCAGGCTGTTCGAACGTACCCTTGCACATCTGTGAAATACAGATCTGCTGGTGGATTACACTGAGCACCATATGACTCCGGGCTGCGCATTATTAACACGATGTCCACAAGGTAGTCGATATGTTACTGTCCCACTCTTTGAAGGTGTCCCGATCTGAGGTGATTTAGTGTCTCTGGAAGACTCCTGCGGCAAAGCACTTCATGTTTCTATCGGTGTGTAGTATCTACAATCGGGTTCACAACAGCAGATACCGCAGGCGATTCCACTCCGTTGATAGCTGTCTCCTTGAGGAACGTGTTCTCGCAGCAGGCGATGTCTGATCGTGCATTGTAGTCTTGGAATATAAACTCGCCGCAGAGATGTTGACAGTAATGCTGGACAGTTGTTTGGACGATACTACCCCGGTACTGCACAGTCCTCAAGCTGCTCTCGATAACGATGAGAGGCGTACATGTCACTGGCCCAAAACTTGACTGACACGGCTGTCTGTTAGCCTCGTCGTCGATGAGGGCCTAACCTCCCACATCTCTGAAGATTAGAACTGACTGCCTGTCCCCATCTGTCTGAAACAACTGCCCTGGAAGCCACCCTGTCTGGAGGCGAGACTGCCCAGTATTCGCTGAAGAACGAAGAATTCAAGAAATAAATGTTACAAAGCATGGCATCTTACGCAGAAGCCAAACAAGAACATAAGACGATGAAAGCTGCTGTACTTGTCACTTCCTTTGGTACCTGGAAGCCTCCCCACTCTTCTATGGTCCACTTCAGACTTCAGACTAATCCTCCACTCGTTAGCGAAGAGACCATCCAGGTTGCTTTCAAGGTATTCTCTTGCCCTCTTTCTTTGGACATCGCGATGCTGTGTCACTTGTATTGTTATTCATAATGTACACCTAGGGGCCAAATTGATAGTGTGGAGACAGCTGCATACTGCCCTCTCAGCTGCATCCAGAAATGCAATGTCGTTGCTTCCTCCTCGTGATACTTAATTGCCTTAATTTGTAGTAGCGGTCGTCAGCTAGTGTTCTTCACCGCAGGCGACTACTAAGAGGAAGATCTTGAATATCGCTGTGGCACGCATACGCCAATTTGGCGGGCAACATACGGTACTGACGGGTCTTCTAGCAGTAAAATGACAATGCGTCCACGGTCTAAGCTCGGAAAGACCCCTCGACTCATGCCTGTGTATGCAAATCATATTGTCCAGCTCACGGCTGAACACAATGTTCTGCTGAATTATGCTGTGAATGTACCTATATTACATAGCTAGCCGTATCAGCCATTTCCTGTATCATAGAAATACCGAGAAAGAGATTTCCAGTCAAAGAAACACAAACCACGCAAGTGATGGGGATGGCGCAAACTTTTTTCTCTTTTTGAGCAGATTTTATCTGAATCTTCCATCACATGCTGGCACGAAACTGAGGAGGGAGTTCGTGAGATTATACAGCTGGAGCACAGCATTACATGAAGAAAAGGACGTAAGAATGTACTGCGAATAAATCAGAGGTAATGAAGCAGTTTCGATCGAGAAGGACAGGAGACAGGCCTAACAGTGACCAACTGGAGAAATCGGCGCAGTGTTGACTTAAAATGAATCAGGAAAATCAGCGAAATCAAATCGGGATAACTGGACGTAGATGTCTCATGTCCCGTCTGCTATCTTAAAATTTTACCACACCACGGTCGGGAGCATTGCTGTTGGAAGGAAAGCTGCCGTTGGAAGGAAAATATGAGCTGGGAAATTTGTGCTGTGGGATACATAGAGAGGAACTTGCCGGACGGGTCTGAATAACTGTGCAACAAAAAATATTAAACAATTAACTGAATAAATGGAGGATTACATTACGTGACGCTAGAAAGAGTACTGGTCCTATCGGGTCTATATGAAATCCATATTGACGAGGTCGATAAGACATATTCAACCACAGAGTAATGCCGGAAAACCCAAATATAGGTACCTAGATGGCCATTTCAATCACTACGCAATCTCGTACCATCGTGTGCCAAAGTCCTCAGTGCAGTCAAACTTCATTACCTTTATCTTCAAACACATAACGTAGCCGTATCGATATATTTAGAACATTCTAAAGATGTCTCACTGGATAAAATGATGTTTCATGGTATAAAATACCAAATTCATATGGCATACGTATAATTTTGCAAGGAAACTTACATTTACCGCTTGCATCGTTCTGCGCGGAGGAACGAATACGACAATCAACGCAGAAGCTGTAATCAGAAATCATGTAACGAATAGAGGTCTTCGATCATTTAGACCAGGGATGTCACCTGGAGCCGTGCACGATTAGTGCGATCATAGACACAAATAAAAGACTTAGCGGCGCCATAAGTGGGGTGTATCCGAAGAGAGACGAAAGAGGTAGTTGCAGAAAGAGCAGGCATATCAGTTATTCACCTCACGTAAGAGCATGCAAGAAAGTGGTCTACTGCATTGGATAATATGTACGTAGGTCTAACTTTGACTAGAAATTTTTACATTGGTACAGAACATACTTCTCATATCACTGATCTGAACAAAACAAACAAATAATATACGTCTTTCATTCCCAGAAAATTTTTTTACTCTGCAGGGGATTGTTCGCTGATCTGAAACTTCCTCGTAGATTAAAAGCGTGCATTTCGTGGGCTGTACTCTTACCGACTGAGCTACCGAGGTCTGATTCACAGTTTCAGCTTTGTTAGTATCTGTCTCCCACTTCACGAAGGTCTTAGCAGCTCTTAGCTCTTCTGCACAACCTGCCAAAGACAAGATTCCACGTTCGAGTATTGGACCGGCGCACCGTTGTGATATTTCGGGAAGTTTTATTTCCTCATTTTTTACGTCTTAAATACAAAACCCTATAATACTAATGGCCATTTCTCCTGTAATTCTTTTTTATGTTTTATGTTTCACAGCACTCACCAAAAGTAAACACAGGAACAGTTTTAAATTTATTTCAACATCGAAATCGAATGTCTCTTGCTCAGGAGACACTTTCTTCTGTTCGTTCGTGGTGTTAGAGTTCTTGATATATTATTGACTGGAATCAAAAAAGCTCATAGCAACATCTAAACAAGAACAGCAAGAGTTTGTAGTTTAAAGTTACAATTTATGTACACTGCTCAAAACAACTATGGGAACATGTATATCAAAGTCCGGCATGTTAAATCTATTCTCAAACGGGCGATGCCTTTGGTCTCATTGCATAGCCTGAGATCTTAGCTTTCAATGTATGCAACAACTAAAGTCACTCGTCATCTGTAGGCTGTGTTATGCATTACAGTATCACGTGACTGCTCTGAAGGAATTGGGCACCAGTGACCCAGTACTCTCTAGGAGATACACAGGCGTCAGTTGTCATTTGTGGACGTTGTAGTCAATCAGGCACATGCAGTGCGACATCTTAATGCATTGCAGGTTCCAAGGGCAGTATCTTTGATCCAAAAAGGGTGGATTGTTCGTCGTGTTGCTGCAGATGCCAATGTCCCTCCATCTGTTATTCGTAGTTTGTGGATATGGTACACATACACAGGCCAGTACACAAGGCGAGGTGGACAACGTCACCGACGCATTACTTCCCCATGTGAAGACCGATATCAGCTTATTTCCGTGTTGATGCGTCGTTCGGCTATCGCCAGACCACTGCAATACAATTTATGAACGCTACTGCAGAGGGCGTGTCCAATTCGACTGTAAGGAACAGGTTACGAGAAAGGACCTTACGAACCGAACCTGCTGTTAGAGTATCCCGCTTGATACATCATCTCGCAGCTTGTCTTCCGCTCTGCCATTCACTTGTCAACTGGAAACTTCGTCAATGGGGAAACGTTATAACCACAGACGAGTGCAGATTACGTCTGACGCAAGGTGATGGTCGTGTTCGTGTGTGGAAATCTGTGGTGAGAAGTACCGGTATCTGCCAAATGTTGTCCAGGAAGTCGTCAGATCCGGTCAAAAGGTTCTGTGATGGTTTGTTGACAGCGGTACGGATCTTTTCATTGTCTATGCTCGCTTTACCACCAGGCAGTACATCGAACAGATCCTGTTGTAATATGTTATGGCTGCTGCATACGGTGGTGGCCTTAAGTTCCTTCTCAGATACGATAATGCCAGGATCCTTGGGGAGGGCGTCACCAGGGACCTCTTGCGACTGGACATTGTAGTAATGGAATGGCCAGCGGTGAGTCCCGATCCAAACCGCATCAAGCGCGTGTATGACGTGCTTGACAGACAGACGTGTTCGTGGTCGTCCTGTTCCGCCAGACTCTCCCAGAATTCTCAAGGGCTCTCATTGAAAAATGGGAACGGATACCACAGGATGACCTCTGTGGTTTTACACGGTACATGCTACGTAGGTGTCAGGTGATGTTAAATGCTCACGGATGGCACACACGTTACTGAAGTTCTCAAAGTCCAATGAAAAGAACGCAGGATGACGGAATAAATGACTGTTTTTCACTTTTTTTTCAATACTTGTAGGACATTTCAGTTCTTATTGTGTAAACGAAAGAGGATATCATACTGTTTTGTTATGCACTTAATTTGTGAAAGATAAAGGTGTAATTTGGTATCAGGCTCAGTCCTCAATTATTACTCAACGGACTACGGCAGAAGCCGAAGTCATGTTCTCCTAATGCTTTTGAGCAGTGTAGCTTTGTAACAATCAGAACCAGAGAAAAGTTAATGTCAAATCTGTCTGTGTTCCCAAGGTATCAGTTTTATATATATGAATATGAGGCCACAAGTGAACAGTTTGTCCAAGCGATTCTCCATTCGCTTCCTGTCCAAACAATAATAAATGGTTCAAATGGCTTTAAGCGCTATGGGACTTGGCATCTGAGGTCATCAGTCCTCTAGACTTAGAACTACTTAAACCTAACTAACCTAAGGACATCACACACATCCATGCCCGAAGCAGGATTCGAACCTGCGACGTAGCAGCAGCGCGGTTCCGGACTGAAGCGCCTAGAACCGCTCGGTCACAACGGCCGGCCAATAATAAATAAATGCACAGTATGAGCTCATGAATTAATTCATCAGCAGTCGATTAAACAACATTGTTGAGGCTGCCGCTTTTTGACGTATCACTTGTTGGCTTCTGTCTAGGATTCTTTGGTCGACGCCTACTCAACTATTTTAATGACGTTCTGCCATCACGAGCATCCGGAAGTGTCAAAAGTTCACCCTCCTTTGCTGGTCGTGGACAGTAAGTAGTGTGAACCCTTGACAACGCTAACCACTCGTGGTGGCCGAACGTTATCAAAATTGTTAAACAAACGTCGGCCAAAGAACCCGAGACAAGAGCCAATAGGCGATACGTCCGTCATTTATACGAATGGTCTATAACGAACTTGTACATCTGCAACTATGGTGGTGCAGAGTTAATAGCTTTATAGAATTCGTGTTAATACGTCAAACTGCTGTACTTTACTCGTAGATGATTTCATGATTGCTCCATCCGAATAGACACTGTTGCACTTCAGACATCCTTATTTACCTGCGCCGCACTGCGCACAAAGAACTTCCCTTTCAACGTGCGTAAAACGTGAAAAGTTGTAGGATACAATAGAAGACACACACGAGGAACTTATTTCCACTGATAAACTTCGAGTTGACACTATTTGAGCAAGCTTAGGCGCATGAATTGTTATTATTCTTACTGTTTATTAGTTGCTGAATGACACAAACAGATACTTTTTAAATGTTTTATTTCAGTACCATGACCGGTTTCGGGCTACCACGTCCATCTTCAGATGGCGAATATTTCCATTTACAAATATATTTTGACCAACAGCAGGTCGTCTGCTCCCACACTGCAGAAGAATATTTGAGTATTTAGTGCCACTTTATAATACGTTTCATTAATAAGAAATACACTAAAGTGCTCGCATTTATTTATATGTGGTGCAAAATAATTGTGTTCACTGACATACGTTCCAGTACATGTCGATTTGTATTGTTGTGGTCCATGTAGTTTTCCAGGCCGATTTTAAGTTATAAAGTGTCACTAAATACTCAGGTATTCTTGTGTAGAGTGGCAGCACACGACATGTTGTGGGTCAAAACATTTTTGTAACTAAAAATATTCGCCATCTGAAGATGGGCATGATAGCCGGAAACCGGTTATGGCATTAAAGTAAAACATTTAAAAAGTATTTGTGGCTGGTTGCAGCATTACAAACTATCATTAACGGCTGCAGAGTTCACAAGACCCAACGTGGATGAAATTCATGTTTATTGTTTTAAAAGTTCTGCTGTGGAGCGAAGTAGCCGGTACACTGTAGCACCAGATGATGATGATGATGATGATGATGATGATGATGATGATGATGAAGCGTTCCTACATAAAGTAATACACAAAACCAGAAAGGAAAGAAAAGGCCAACGTGACCACATGCAGGTGCAGCACAAGGGTGTCTCAACAACGACAACCTCAGGACCATGAAGTGCTGCAACGCTCTAGGAGAATAGGCGGTATCAATCAGTGTTCAGCTGCCAAGACGGGTAGCCACTGTTTCATGCCCGTTGCCGACTGTGTGGCCACAACCCGTGCATGTGCAAGCTGGCTGTACCATATCATCTCCAGAGCATTCGGCACTATTTCTAATGTCACTTTAAACGGCATTCTCAACGTTAAATATAAGCCGCTTTCATTTTCCCAGTTACAACGCACGTTTAGGAAGTGCTATTTATGATTAGAGCGCTCCAGACGCTTGCCTTATCCAGATGACGGTCATTTGGCTGCGCTGTCCGAATAAGCTTCGCACAGTTTGGTGAAGTTGCCGAAGATGACCGACATACCTCGAATAGTGGACGGGCGGCTGCTCGGGTTGCATAACCACACGGGGCTCAACATAGATGCGTGTAGGCCGCAAGTCGCAGTGTGCGCGCGCTCGACGCGATTCTACAACAACTCGTACAGCGTTGTGACGTAGCTAACCACGATGCGAGGCCCAAGAGAAATACCGCACCCCAGCAACGAACATGTGACGCCTTGCCTGACAAACATCACGAATGCTCGGCTCCATCCAGAGCCCTGGGCACGTCAATAAGTCAATGAAATGGTACCCACTGAAGGTCTTAACCTGGTCACGTGTTACCGACATCTTGCATGTACAAGTATTTAAATGGGCAGTTAAGAATTATTAAACTCGTCCGAATTAGTAACTCGCTCCTCTCCAGAGACGATTGCTGGAACTCGTAAGACCTGTAGTGTCACGTGCTGCGACGCACATCACAGAGCTCGCTTATATCGTAGGCCCCGCCCCATGTCTCCTTAGCCGCTAGAAGGGGTCATACGAATGTTGAGTCATAATCAGCGAGAGCTCACCCGCGTGAAAGTGAGTGACACATAACCATGTGGTCAGCTAATGATGAGCAACGACTGCACCTTACTCGGCTCCGCCACACGGAACCAGAGCTCTATTTATGACTGAGACCGAGAGACAGCTAGAAGGACAGTGACGCATATCCGGCGGAAGCTGGCCGAGAGCTAGACAACGTGGTTGATAGGTCTCGTCCCAGGAGTGCGTCCTTCGGAGCAAATCAGGTACAGTCTTCCTCGAAACGAAGAGGATCAGTAGGGAAATAGGTCAGATCCCTGATAAGGATGCCACAACATATTTTATGGAAAATGAACTGATAATCAAATGCAACTCCTGCGCTACCAAAAATGGCTCTAAGCACTACGGGACTTAACATCTGAGGTCATCGGTCCGCTAGACTTAGAACCACGTAAACCTAACTAACCTAAGGACATCACACACACACACATGCCCGAGGCAGGATTCGAACCTGCGAGCGTAGCAGCAGCGCGGTTCCGGATTGAAGCACCTAGAACAGCTCGCCCACGGCGGCCGGCTCCTATACTACACTCTACGCTCATATGTAGTGTGGGAAACGTATGCGCTAACCGCAGCGAAACGACAGAAACAAAATGGGACTAGAAAACAAGCATATCTTTGACAAGACTACTGGCTGATTCATGCCATCCACTACGTGTCGCATCAGGCGGTAAGACGATACACACGCATATAGTGCTTTGAAAAACAGCATTCCTTCACATTTTGCTTGAGAGTTCTTCATCAGTATTATATCTTGACCTTAAGTCCTAATTTAGGAGTATAATATTCACCTGGACATCAATTGCGCAATAATGTTCTCTAGAAAATGTTGCTAATATTAAACGGGACCCACGTCGATTGCTTTCCCTTTGTTGTCGCAAGAGACCTATATTTTTATCGAATATATTTCTTATTAGAGGACACCACAGAAATTTTTTAGGAATCTATTGCTTTCTAGACAGCAAACCTGTGTGTCGCAATGTTATTTAGAACAGAATATGGGACGGGGCCATGTCACATCAAGAAAAATTGCGAAAGTTCTCATACATCAATGAAATTTCTCGAAAATTCAACTAAAAAGGCGAAACTGCGTAGGTATCCTATAGGATCAGAAGACTGCCTAGATCATAAGACACAAGAAACTGTCTTACTTCGTCGGAGCAACTACTTGCCTCTGTTGGACTCAAGAAAGAAACATAAATGATGTAAAAATCTGCTGTCCACAGCTGACACATCAAAATATTGACTCCTACAAAAGCGAAATTCTCATGTCTGTTAGAAATGTTCGTTGTTGTTGTTGTGGTCTTCAGTCCTGAGACTGGTTTGATGCAGCTCTCCATGCTACTCTATCCTGTGCAAGCTTTTTCATCTCCCAGTACCTACTGCAGCCTACATCCTTCTGAATCTGCTTAGTGTATTCATCTCTTGGTCTACCTCTACGATTTTTACCCTCCACGCTGCCCTCCAATACTAAATTGGTGATCCCTCGATGTCTATGAACATGTCCTACCAACCGATCCCTTCTTCTAGTCAAGTTGTGACATAAGCTCCTCTTCTCCCCAATTCTATTCAATACCTCCTCATTAGTTATGTGATCTACCCATCTAATCTTCAGCATTCTTCTGTAGCACCACATTTCCAAAGCTGCTATTCTCTTCTTGTCTAAAGTATTTATCGTCAACGTTTCACTTCCATACATGGCTACACTTCATACAAATACTACCAGAAAGGACTTCCTGACATTTAAATCTATACACGATGTTAACAAATTTTTCTTCTTCAGAAACGCTTTCCTTGCCATTGCCAGTCTACATTTTATATACTCTCTACTTTGACCATCGTCAGTTATTTTGGTCCCAAATAGCAAAACTCCTTTACTACTTTAAGTGTCTCATTTCCTAATCTAATTCCCTCAGCATCACCCTACTTAATTCGACTACATTCCATTATCCTCGTTTTGCTTTTGTTTATGTTCATCTTATACCCTCCTTTCAAGACACTGTCCATTCCGTTCAGCTGCTCTTCCAAGTCCTTTGCTGTCTCTGACAGAATTACAATGTCATCGGCGAACCTCAAACTTTTTATTTCTTCTCCATGGATTTTAATACCTACTCCGAACTTTTCTTTTGTTTCCTTTATTGCTTGCTCAATATACAGATTGAATAACATTGGGATTAGGCTACAACCCTGTCTCACTCCCTTCCCAACCACTGCTTCCCTTTCATGCACCTCGACTCTTATAACTGCCATCTGGTTTCTGTACAAATTGTAAATAGCCTTTCGATCCCTGTATTTTACCCCTGCCACCTTCAGAATTTGAAAGAGAGTATTCCAATCAACATTGTCAAAAGCTTTCTCTACAAATGCTAGAAACATAGGTTTGCCTTTCCTTAATCTATCTTCTAAGATAAGTCGTAGGGTCAGTATTGCCTCACGTGTTCCAACATTTCTACGGAATCCAAACTGATCTTCCCCGAGGTCGGCTTCTACCAGTTTTTCCATTCGTCTGTAAAGAATTCGCGTTAGTATTTTGCAGCTGTGACTTATCAAACTGATAGTTCGGTAATTTTCACATCTGTCAACACCTGCTTTCTTTGGGATTGGAATTATTATATTCTTCTTGAAGTCTGAGGGTATTTCGCCTGTCTCATACATCTCGCTCACCAGATGGTAGAGTTTTGTCAGGACTGGCTCTCCCAAGGCCGTCAGTAGTTCTAATGGAATGTTGTCTGCTCCGGGGGCCTTGTTTCGACTCAGGTCTTTCAGTACTCTGTCAAACTCTTCACGCAGTATCATATCTCCCATTTCATCTTCATCTACATCCTCTTCCATTTCCATAATATTGTCCTCAAGTACGTCGCCCATGTATAGACCCTCTATATACTCCTTCCACCTTTCTGATTTCCCTTCTTTGCTTAGAACTGGGTTTCCATCTGAGCTCTTGATATTCATGCAAGTGGTTCTCCTTTCTCCAAAGGTCTCTTTAATTTTCCTGTAAGCAGTGTCTATTTTACCCCTAGTGAGATAAGCCTCTACATCCTTACATTTGTCCTCTAGCCATGCCTGCTTAGCCACTTTGCACTTCCTGTCGATCTCATTTTTGAGACGTTTGTATTCCTTTTTGCCTCCTTTCATCAATTAAATTCAATATTTCTTCTGTTACCCAAGGGTTTCTACTAGCCCTCGTCTTTCTACCTATTTGATCCTCTGCTGCCTTCACTATTTCATCCCTCAATGCTACTCATTCTTCTTCTATTGTATTTCTTTCCCCCATTCCTGTCAATTGTTCCCTTATGCTCTCCCTGAAACTCTGTACAACCTCTGGTTCTTTCAGTTTATCCAGGTCCCATCTCCTTAAATTCCCACCTTTTTGCAGTTTCTTCAGTTTTAATCTACAGTTCATAACTGATAGATTGTGGTCAGAGTCCACATCTGCCCCTGGAAATGTCTTACAATTTAAAACCTGGGTCCTAAATCTGTGTCTTACCATTATATAATCTATCTGACACCGTTTAGTATCTCCAGGGTTCTTCCATGTATACAACCTTCTTTCATGATTCTTGAACCAAGTGTTAGCTATGATTAAGTTATGCTCTGCGCAAAATTCTACCAGACGGCTTCCTCTTTCATTTCTTAGCCCCAATCCATATTCACTTACTATGTTTCCTTCTCTCCCTTTTCCTACTGACGAATTCCAGTCACCCATGACTATTAAATTTTCGTCTCCCTTCACTATCTGAATAATTTCTTTTACCTCGTCATACATTTCATCAATTTCTTCATCATCTGCAGAGCTAGTTGGCATATAAACTTGTACTACTGTAGTAGGCGTGGGCTTTGTGTCTATCTTGGCCACAATAATGCGTTCATTATGCTGTTTGTAGTAGCTTACCCGCACTCCTATTTTTTTATCCATTATTAAACCTACACCTGCATTACCCCTATTTGTTTTTGTATTTATAACCCTGTATTCACCTGACCAAAAGTCTTGTTCCTCCTGCCACCGAACTTCACTAATTCCCACTATATCTAACTTTAACCTATCCATTTCCCTTTTCAAATTTTCTAACCTACCTGCCCGATTAAGGGATCTGACATTCCACGCTCCGATCCGTAGAACGCCAGTTTTCTTTCTCCTGATAACGACATCCTCTTGAGTAGTCCCCGCCCGGAGATCCGAATGGGGGACTATTTTACCTCCGGAATATTTTACCCAAGAGGATGCCATCATCATTTAATGATACGTAAAGCTGCATGCCCTCGGGAAAAATTACGGCTGTAGTTTCCCCTTGCTTTCAACCGTTCGCAGTACCAGAACAGCAAGGCCATTTTGGTTAGTGTTACAAGGCCAGATCAGTCAATCATCCAGACTGTTGCCCCTGCAACTACTGAAAAGGCTGCTGCCCCTCTTCAGGAACCACACGTTTGTCTGGCCTCTCAACAGATACCCCTCCGTTGTGGTTGCACCTACGGTACGGCTATCTGTATCGTTGAGGCACGCAAGCCTCCCCACCAACGGCAAGGTCCATGGTTCATGGGGGGAGGGAAATTTTCGTACAGAGCCAATTATTATAGCGAAACTACTTCCGTTCCCAGTGAATCATCTAGTTAGAAAGGTGCCAATGCGAACGTTATTGAATTCATTATATTATATTGACATTTTTCAAGTTCTTAGACATCACGAAGAAATAATATCAATATATTTGAAGGTACCAGATTAATCGTAGTTGAAGCTGTTCTGTCTACCATATTAATGTTTTAGCAATTTCAACAATTGTAATAATTCTTAATAGCAGTAATGGAAATTACAATAACAATCCAATAAACGCTCTGGTGAACCCCCAGGAAAAGACTGTACTAAAACTACTTTAATTTCTTTAAAATCACTCTACTAACCTGCATACTACCTACTGACATGGTTACTTTATGTCAAAACGCAATATGATGTATTATAATGAAACAGGAAATAGACAAAGAATTTCGATCGTGTGAAATCCTGACGAGTATACAACAAACACTGAGGTAAACCCCTCTCGCCTCAAGAGTGAAGGTCTCGGTTTATCGAGAGAAGCAAATGAGATGTGCCGCGAGATATCCGGAACATTACGCAGAGCCTTTAACGACTTCCAGGAAAACACAATATCGGATAAGCTAATCGACAACCCGAAAACGCTCTAGCCTCCAAAGTGTTCCTAGCAGCGGACAGATGGTATCTGCCTTCGCGGACAAGTCCACCAGCACACAGAATGACGACGTATACAAACTGGTATACAAAGGCTTCGTGATGGTAATGATAACATTTTGTACTGAAACTCAGTACTACCTTTTTTGGGAACACTCTGCTGATTATTTAAGAGAGATAACTCATGTTGTTCATTTCAAACTGAATAAAAATTCCCAAATATTTGCGAAATGCGTGGTTCTGGCATCCACGATCGTAGAACGAATGAAGAACGGTCAAATAAATGAACACAGCTGTGAATGTATCTGCTCGATACATCGTTAATCCTAACAGTCTTCGTCATTTACATCTGCACTCGGTAAGCGACAGTATGGTGTATGGCGGCGGCTACTAGTGCACCAGTTTTATCCTACTCCCGTCCTCTTCCATTTGCGAACCGTATGCAGGAAGAAAGAGTTTCGTCACCTCTCCGTTGGTCTCATTCTTGTGTCGTGGGCATTACGTGAGAAGTATGTTACAGGAAGCAGTACGATATTTGACTTTCGGGATTCTGCAAATAAGAGTGACCATGATGCAGTTGACCTCCTTTGGAAAGTATCTCTGCGGTTTGCTGAGCATTTCTGGGACACTGTCACCCGTGACGAATCGTGCAGCTCTCCTTCGAAACTTTTCTTTATCTTCCGCCACTCAGACTTGGTAAATGTCCTAGATTGAAAAGCAACATTCAAGGATTGGTCTAACGACGGACTTGTAATCTACACACGAATGAGGATGCTTGCACCATCACTTACAATTCTTCAGGATTCTTCCAAAGAACCTGAGACTGATATCTGCCTCACTGCTAAAAGGTAAATTAGTATGACACGGTTGTCTTGTAGCTTCCTCTTTGCAGTTTCTTTCAGCTGGATACCACTTCGGCGACATGAGCGCACTTAACCTACCTCATAAAGGGACCGCACCTACTCATCCTCACCGACTTAGTCCACATTTATGATATATACATGGCTCTGACAGGAATGAAAGTGACAAAAGTGGGAATTACAGATGGCTAAGCGTCCAAAAAGGAAAAAGAAAAGAAAAGAAACAGCATTTTCGGCGCGCATCAGGCGAATCATGCGCCATTTATGTTAGCATAGTCTCAAGGCAGCGTTTGGTGCAGCGAGAAGCGTAGAGAACGGTAACATGAGGGTCGTGATATCGAGCCCCTATTCTGAAACTATTTTATTTTGAACTTTTAGGTTACGTATAATAAAAACAAACCCAAATACTGCACAATATATTTTATTTATTAACATTTCTCAAAAAACGCATGAAAAGGAAAGACAAAGGATAATTTGTAATTGTAAATAAATTTCCATGGAAGGATTGTAAGACGTACATTTGAACTTCGTATATAAAATCAGATATTTTTCCTAAATTTAGAGTTGATGATTTACACGTGTTGGGGTCATTTTTATTGTAAATACACCGTGATGCACTAATTTTCTTGCGATTTCGCACGCATTATAAACACCGTATTTTTACAGTTACATTATTGTTTTAAAATTTCTGTACAAAGAAATGATCTGCATTCAGAAAAGGTTCTCTCTCACCGCACAGTTTGGTACCCAAACATTATTTCGCCAAATATTGGCTAGGATAGCTAGCGATGTACAGTGGAATGTATTTTTATGCAATCTTCTCGGAAAGCGATTTCTTTGCCTCTTTCGATGAGATAAGAGCAGGTTTGAAAGTTTTCAATCGATTTCTTTACCTGACGAAAAAAACAGACATCGCAGAATTGCACTCTCTAAACGCTTGGCCATCTGGATCTCGCTTTTCTCTCATTTTCATTTCTGACCATGACCTGCATGTACCCAAGACTTGTACGTACCAAACATTTGGACTAAGTCGATGATGAGTAGAAGCGGTCTCCTTTACAGTAACCCTACCGGCAAAACGGAACCTACGTTTTAATATGGGATTTGAGCCACAAGTCGTTCCAGGAATATCTTCACATCTGTGATTGGTGAAGGCTAGCGTAAGGGCAGAGTGAAAAATTCAAGTGTCTGACCAGGCCTCGATACTGCGATCTTCTTTTGCTCTCCATGCTCGCACTTCTTTTTTTGAAATAAAATGTCAAGACCAAGAATAGAGCGCGAACCAGCGGCTTGGTAGTCTAATGCCTTGACCGCGATATAAATATCGCCTATCTACTTGTCTAAGTGTCACCTTCAAAATAAAATGAAACAAAACTCAAAGCTACCCCAACTTGGCATCGTTCCTTTTACCCTACCATTAAAAAATGTGAACTATCCCTCTTCAACTGTTGCCCCTAATTATTTCGAAAAATCTTCAAAGGTGATAGGATGTAGTGTTCTACAGTTTCTTTACCTGACTGTAATTAATAAATGTGTAAAAAAATTGTTGATAGCTTGTGAAACTTCAGCTAAAAGGAAACAGTGCGGCTGCATGCTTTTTGTCTACTGCTATCAGCGTTCCTATCTCCAGCAATGCCATGTAATAATGTCTACAACAAACTCATTCTGCTTTGCTGATGCTTCAATGAATGCAGCTTTCCATGAATCCAATATCTTTTCTTTCTCACTGCTTACAATTCAGGACTTTCTTTATTCAATGTGACGCTGTGCGGGTCGCCAGACGGAGCTGGCCAATCCGCAACTGGTGGAGTTAACTGCGTAAATAACTTGTGAAGAGCGTACGGAATCTCGGTGTGCGTTCAGGGCGTCGTGAGCGTTTTGCAGGTACCACCAGTAACTAGGCCCCACTTTCTCCCCTTCGCCGACGACATTGTCGACGGTCATTCCTTTGAACCATGTAATTGCCTTGTATTTTTCTGGGGAAAGCAACAGTCATCTGGTCACAGGAGGGTCCAAGGTTCAGTCATGTCAGATGTGACGTGGAGATAACAAGCTAAGATGATCTGCGTCAGCCGACATGCATGTGAAGCGATATTCACCGATGTCCAGGAGGTGAGTCATGACAAGGTGGAAGGGGGTGGCCGTTAATCCAATAATGTGGAGCCGGTGTCTTGTCGCACATTTCTTGTTGGTTACTTGATACCATGCCGCGCTCACGGTGGTGGGCAATAAGTAGTGGTGTATCTTTTTACACACTCGTGGCCAATGGACAGATGGGTAATTTGTTTCCACCGCGCTCAGTGGAACCGTCCGCAGAAAGACGCCTCAGATCGCGCGGCTAACCCGCGCGGCGATTGGATTTTGACACCACGTAGAAGTTCAGGTATTCCACACATTGCAGCTGGTTAAAGTTCCAGAGCAGGCTCTGGCACACCATCATCCGTAATAATCGTCGATAGTTTGCCGCGGCCGTTCCGCGCACATCCTACGTAAACGTGACTACCAACATCTCAATTCAGTAACTGGTGCGACGGGGGCGACAGCGCCTGGCCCGAGACTACGCCGACTTCTCCGTATCGCTCGATCCAGTTTAGTACACTGCAGACTTCATCGGTGAAACGAACGAGCAGTAGCATGTCGTCGGTGTATGCTCTATAGCGGAGGGTGGTGACCCGTAGTGTGATGCCGGATAGCATGTGCTTGAGAACCCCGAGGAGTGGCTCGAGTGCAGTTGCATAACGGCAGGTAGAAAGGGGACAACTTTGTCGTAGAGACCTCTTAATGATAATTGAGCCCACCGTCCGTCTATTGAACTGGACCTGAGAGCTGGCTGCTGCGAAAAGGCGCCGTAGGATGTCGATAAGGCTTGGCGAAAATGCCGTATAGTCCATCTCATGTTGGAGGTAGTAGTGGTGCACTCTACTGTCCGACTGAAATCGATGTAGACGATCGCCGCTCTCAGGCGGCATGTCGAGGTGATCGTAATTAAGTCCCTACAGTCGGTGGCCATTTGAATGTTGGCATCTCGCCCCTGCAACGTCTGGGACGAGAATCTTTGGTAATGCCGTCACAATGCGACCTGCCGAAAGTCTGGCGAAAATATTGTAGTTGGTATTAAACACTGTACGTGGCCGATAGTCGTTGCCCGACTGCCTTGCCGCCAGCTTGTTTACGAGTATAAGAAGTCCGACAAAAGTAGATCGTACAGTGCAGTGCAAGGACATGAGTTGTAACCCAGCGGGGCATCATCGAGTCACGGAAGGTCCGATAAAACTAGATTGCTATTTCATCAGGTACTGGAGACACTGCCCGCACCATTGTCCAAGGCGCCTCCCACCTCTTCAGACCAAGCTTCCTCCTTAATGCTGCCACTGTTTCCATGTCCATAGTGCGCGTCTGCAGTGGCTTCGTGTCTATGGTTCTTTGCTTTTAAAGATGGCGAAAATGATCCTCCATGGCTTTTACTATGGTTGGTTGGGTTGTACAGGAGCGTCCGTCTCGCATCGTAAGGGGTGTGATTAACCGTCAGCGATGTCGGCGCATGTCCGCCACGATGTGGTCCATTATGGGTACCTCTGCGGCCCTTCGGTCGTGTCGTCGCGAGCGGACTGTGGCGCTTCTCGCCGGCGATTCTTCAATGATAGTATGTGAGCCTTAATTTGGAGTCGTTCTCGTTGTTTCTTTGGCGATGGATGCAGAACATCGTGGTCCCTGAGCGACGCATAGTAAAAATACTGTGTCTGTCGGTGCCATACAGCGGTTTCCTTCTCAAACTGCATACATGTCTTGTGGATTGCCAATTTGGATCAAAAGAGACACCACGTCAAATTCGATGGATATCGGTAATGATGTTGACGACGTTGAGGTGAGTTACATTCATTTTCCAAACGCCGTTGGTATTCCAGACTTGATGGGGTTGCAGGTGCATCGTACAGATACTGGCGCTGTGATAGGAGGGGCCAGATGGCATCGTTCGCCGGTCACCACTCCTTGTGTAAGAACTTGTGACACAAATATGCGTTTCACTCTGCTCGACCAGTGAGTGGTAAGATGCTTGTGTCCAGAGCTGTCACCATGTACCTAATCCCACGTGTCGCCCAAGTGAAGATCTTGCATCACCATACCCAACTGCAAACAAGGCGTGTAGCGCGGGATTTAGTTCTTGGGATGAAGGACGAGATCAAAATCGCCGGCGAAGACACTGCGTCCATACCACCCTAGTAAAAGGGGGTGATGTCCGAGAAGTAGAACCTGATCCGGTCACGATGTTTGGTGGTGCCCGGCGAGGCATAGACATTGTCGAATCAGATGTCGAGTGCTGCTACCGCTAATCCTCGAGCTGAGGGGAGATACATGATGTCTGTGGCTTCGATGCCGTCACGCACTAAAATCGCCAAGCCAGTTTCTGTGGGAGCACCAGGCGTCACGTACGTTGCGTAACTATAAAACTCCGGGAGTGTGAGTGTTTCCACTTCTTACAGGAATGCGAAGTCGACTCCTGTGGTTCGTGTTGTTTCTCTCAGGAGTTAAATCGTGGCAGGGTAGCAACCATGTTGATCTCCATCGTGGCCAAGAGGTAAGCCGAGCGGCACAGTGGTTCGGCAGTGTTATGGTTCAAATGGTTCAAATGGCTCTGAGCACTATGGGACTTAACATCTGTGGTCATCAGTCCCCTAGAACTTAGAACTACTTAAACCTAACTAACCTAAGGATATCACACACACCCATGCCCGAGGCAGGATTCGAACCTGCGACCGTAGCAGTCGCGCGGTTCCGGACTGAGCGCCTAGAACCGCTAGACCACCGCGGCCGGCGGCAGTGTTATGCATAGTGATGATGGAGAGAAGAGGACATCGCGAGTGACATCATACCCCGGCGACCGCGACCCTCCCAGGGTATTTCAGACTGGATGTCCGGCGACATCTCAGTGGGTCCCCGATCAGATTCCTACGACGTCACGAGACCACGATGTGGCCACAGAAGTCTGTGTTCCAAAAGATTGTAGTGGTTGATAGAATGATACCGAGCAGCTTCACAGTCTGCACTGGAACCCTCCTGCTGATCACTGTTCGCTGCAGAGTATTTGCAGTTGGACGCCGCCCGCCCTGCCGTCAGTTCCGCTGGGACGGAGTCGGAGTCGGTATCAGTGGTGTCAGCCTTGTGGTTGGTGTCGTGTCAGATCAGTTCTTCTTCATCCGGTGAGTGGGAGCTGCCGTGTTCTGATACGGTCCTGCGGCGTCGCTTTCAGCGGTTTGGTGAACGCTGTTTTCGTGAGTGGCCTTCAATGTCAGACGACGGCATTGATTCACGTCTTGACAGCACGAAGACTTCAGTTGGTACGATAAGTGGATCGATTGCCACTTACTGTTTGCGAGCCCGCAGTATTTGGTGTTATCGACTGGACAGTACGGAGTTCTGGCACTGGCCAGGCTGGCTGACTAACCGGACAGGTGTCTATGCTGGGACAGAATGATTTCGCACGTTTTGGCGATGTAATTTTTTTTTAGGGTTCATTTCATTTAACTGAAACGACACTAGACATATAAAATATAGGAAAAGGAACTTTCTGCACGTAATGTATGTCTTGTGTATTTGTACAGGTAATCGAATACCTTGTGCAGTATGTAAAGGAGGTGGAGGCAAAGATCATCTGTCAGCCCAGAGACAGCCGCAGAGCGCTGGAGTCATAGACCATCGTGCACCAGATGGCCGCTAGAACACCCGACGGCTGCTCATTAATAATTGTTAAGGAATAATAGTGGCACCATATTTTTGTCGACGAAACGGTTCATTTCTGGTTTTATGCCCAAGGGAAGTTGAGTAACTATCGAGGAACAGTGAGAAACACTTACTAGGAACTAAGTTTGTGTGTAGAGGATCGGAAGGACCGGATGCTTAGTTGCTGTTTGTTCGCTAACTTGAGCTGATGCGGTTAGCTAGTGATATTATTTAATAGGACCGCTGTGCCGATGTATGGCGCAGGTAAGTTTCCGCAATTTTACAAGTATGAGTGAAAGTGCCTGTACTTCGGTGAGAGATTGCAGCAACGAGCATGGAATTGGATATCAAAAACTGGAAGTAATTTAATTTTATTGCGTTTCTCGATTTATTTTGAAGAATTATCGCCGTGACGCATTCTTCAATTAGCTGAGTGTGGGTTTAAGTTTTGTATTTATAACACGGTTACGAGTTTTCTGAGGATTTTGAATCGTGAATCTAAGAAGCACTGTTTGATTTCAGCGATTGGCCAAAAGCTATTCGAGTCGGGGTTCCGGTTATGAAGTATTTGTAGCACGCCTATAAAGTGGGTGCTGCGATTAATTGTAAAAGTGGAAGAAGGCGTCCTATGAGGCACAGAGCAACGGCCGTGAATGTGTTGGATGGATTTGCTATTTGAGGTGATATGTGAATAGGATTTTGTGGATACGGAATTATTTTATTGTCCAGCCGAGTTCTTGATTTTTGTAGAGATTTGAAGATTGTTAGCGGAACACCCAGACCTGTGGTTTTTTTTATTTTTTATTTTGATAAAGTCCGATAGTAACGTTCCGTGTTGATCCAGACCATAGTTGAACCATATTTAAGCGGAATTCCACTACAACCATTATACCTGTAGCTAATACAGGTGGGACTGACGGATGACAAAGAAGGGCAGCTCGTTTTGTATTATCGCGAAATAGGGCAGATAGTGCCACAGACATGACACCTGAATTGGAGCGGCAATCATTAAAACAAAGGCGTTTTTCGTTGCTAGGGGATATTCTCTAATGAACTTGCAGTCACCAGTATTCTCCTCCGATTGCGAAAACATTCCGTTGGCACCCACCTACATAGGGAGAAATGATCATCACGATAAAATTAGAGAAATTAGGGCTCGCACAGAAAAATTTAAGCACTCGTTTCTCCGGCGTGCCGGTCGAGAGTGGAACGGTAAAGAGACAGCTTGAAGGTGGTTCATTGAACCCTCTGCCAGGCACATTATTGTGAATACCAGAGTAATCACGTAGATGTAGACAGATGTAAACGTAATAGTGACGAGTGACATTTTCATTGAGCTGTTAGTGGGATCGCGGATCGCTAACATCTGAAGTGGCTCAGAATTGAGTTAAAAATGGTGTTCGCAGCTAGGATTTTGCTTGATTATTTTGAATTACTTAATTTCGCTTAGATTGGAGACTTAGTTTTGTTTGTCACTCTATCACCCGTTTGTCTCTGTATGTAGTTAGTAAAGAGAAGGAAGTAAATTGTTATTTTGTTTAAAAGTCAAAACCTAGTCCCCGCGTTCTCATTTAGCTCAATGTTATTAAATAATTGATGTTTGAGAGGAATCATTCGTTATGATATAAGAAAGCGAGATCTTAAATTGTGGAATATTAACAAGTAGAAAAGAGCTCTCAAAGTCAGAGTTTATTCAATGATAAATGGACACGAGAAAGGTAATCCAAAGTATTTTCGAGATAAAGAGTTTTCACTTCAAGATCATTTGATTAATAAAACCATAATAAAATAATTAGGGCTATAGCTGGGGTTTAAAAGGATGTAAGAGTCAGTTGTCTATTTAAAAATACAGAAAATACAAAGGATTGGTTTATTTTCGTTCTAACGTTGAAAGTTTACGAACGTAGTTTCTTAACATAAAGATAGAGACATTGTTTATATTGTCGACGTAGCCATAGAAACAAAATAGATCACTGACTGTATCTGTCAAAATTCAAATATCTGTTAAATATTTTGGATTTTTAGTGAAGACAGCAAAAATATGTCAACCTTTACTGTGATTTTACCAGAAGCCCAATAGGGAAATGAGGCATTTAAGGTCTGTGACTTATGTGAAACAGTTGTCTGACATGTGTACTGGTAGTAGTGATTCTTGGCTACTGCAAAAGGTTACGAATAAAAAAATGAAATTATTTCTTATAGGAACAGTTCTAGAGCACTACCTCTTACGTACGTGTTTAGACAAAATAATTTTAGATTAATTTCGATCACTTTATGATATTTAATCTTTGGTATTAATGGACACTATGCGATACGCAAGCGCATTGTTCCGTTAGTGCATTCACGTAATTATAGGAGGAACTACCTATTAGAAGTCATTGCTATTGACGTTAACATAATAATACACAACGGAATGGTATTTAAAAACGACATCGACTACAATCTACTCAAATACCTGCCGTTTGTGTGCTCAATTGCAGTTCCCCAGAAACTGAGCATTTGTGTAGCGAGAGAGTTACTCCTGAGTTCCTTCACATTGAAAATCTTAATTCTTAATATTATTTAAATTTTTTTCTCAGGTTCTTCTTTTATTGGGGCGGGGTTGTGTCTACTAGTAACAGGGCTAGTTACGTGAAGTTATATGCGGCAATTCCGGCACAGTGCACGTCGGTCTGCGGCGGCTTGTTCCATTACAGAACGTCGGATTGGCGGAGACCTCGTGTCGGCCGCGGAGCTTCGTCGGCCTCGGTGGAGATATCACGCCTTGTGATGTAAATTCTGTTATCCGACGCTGAAGGCACTCGGAACGTAGGTGACCTCCATTGCCCCATCCGGAACACATTTTCTCCTATCTGAGGTATTATGGTACGTGTAGTTGGAGTCCAATTCGCCTTTTGTGCTCTCCGTTGAGGACTGAATACGTCTTAAATTGGGTCTGCTTTTCTGCCACGCGCTCTTGTACTGTGCCGTAGGAGCGGAGATCCTCCACAACGCCCCCCCCCCCCCCCCCAACGGGAGTCCGAAGGATAGCTCGAATATGCTTATAGTCCGTGTTCCCATTCCACAATAGTCAGCGTCAACGCCGCCAACACTTCCGTGCGCGTGGCGGAAGCGGAGTCCTTGCTTTGCCTTTCGATGAACCTTGCCACATGTAGCGTTTCACACAGACCGTATTACTTACGATCCAAACGTGGATGCCTACGATGTTGACAGCCGATATATTTATCTCCTCCTTTAAAAGGCGTTAGACTTCCAGCGCTTTTCACCCAGCCAAGTCGTTACTAGCCGCAAATTTCAATGTTTATTTCCTGCTCTGACTCGCCATGATCTTGTCGCGTTACGGTGTCACGTTAGTCTCGAACGGAGAAAGTAAAAAGGCGCGCGTGCTCACACTGCAGGCGGAAAACACGTAGCGTGCCCGACCCGCTCGGCTGCTAAGCCGGACGAACACCATTAGACCAGCAGGCTCAACTCTTCGCACTGCCAGACTCATGTTATCGTGCCACCCTGAATCGCTCCAGTCAAGAATTGCGAGCTAAATAAATTTTATAACTGATCCCAGTCGGTGCTCGAAGACCTACGATCACGACAATCAAACGATTTCGGATTCTCCACCTACATCTATACTTCTTTACTATATTTTATTTTGTTGATTCCTTTACCCCTACCTCTGTCTTTATACAATTTGATGGCTACCAAGTTGTGCCTAATAATAATAATAATAATAATAATAATAATAATAATAATGATTAAATAGTTATATATATATATATATATATATATATATATATATATATATATATATATATATATATATATATATATATATTCGTAAATTATTATGAATCAGAAACAATATTAATTGTATACTAAATGCATGTTATCTGACTTAAAGAATAGAAAATTCAAATCTAAAAAGAATGACAGACAATATTTGATTCTAGAAGCCATTTTACATTAGGTTGTAAATAATAGAACTATAATCAAACAGAAACAGAGTGAGTACTATCACCTTATGAAGATATGAATGCATTTATATACTGAAGAGCCAAAGAAACTGGTAAACCTGCCAATGTCGTACGGAAGTGCCGCAACACGATGTGGCATGGGCTCGACTAATGTCTGTGGTAGTGCTGGAGGGAAATGACACCATGAATCCTGCAGGGCTGTCCATAAATCCGTAAGAGTACGAGCGGGCGAGTGGGTGAGATCTCTTATGAACAGCCCGTTGCAACGCATTCCGTATGTGCTCAATAAAGTTCATGTCTGTGGAGTTTGGTGGCCAGCGGATGTGTACAACTCAGAAAAGTATTGCTAGAGACACTCTGTAGTAATTCTGGACGCGTGGGGTGTCGCATTGTCGTGCTAGAATTGCCCAAGTCCGTGGCAATGTACAATGGACATGAATGGATGCAGGTGATCAGACAGGATGCTGACGAACGTGTCACTTGTCAGAGTCGTATCTAGACGTATCAGGGGTCCCATATCACTCCAGCTGCACGTCATTACAGAGCCACCACCAGCTTCAACAGACCCCTGCTGACATGCAGGGTGCAAGGATTCATGAGGTTCTCTCCATACCCGTACACGTCCATGTCCGCTCGATACAATTACAAACGAGACTCGTCCGACCTGGCAACATGTTTCTAATGATCAACAGTCCAATGTCGGTGTTGACGGGCCCAGGCGAGGCGTAAAGCTTTGTGTCGTGCCGTCATCAAGGATACGAAAGTGAGCCTTCGGCTCCGAAAGCCCATATCGGTGATGTTTCGTTGAATGGTTCGCACGCTGACACTTGCTGATGGCCAAGCATTGAAATCTGCAGAAATTTGCGGAAGGGTTGCACTTCTGTGAAGTTGAACTATTCTGTCGTCGTTGGTCACGTTCTTGCAGGATCTTTTTCCGGCCGCAGCTATGTCGGAGATTTCGTGCTTTACAGGATTCCTGATATTCACGGTACAGTCGTGAAATGGTCGTACGGGAAAATCCCCACTTCATCATTATCTCGGAGATGCTGTGTCCCATCGCTCGTGCGTCAACTATAATACCGCGTTCAAACTCTAAATCTTGATAACCTGCCATTGTAGCAGCAGTAACCGATCTAACAACTGCGCCAGACACTTGCCTTGTAAAGACGTTGCCGACCGCATTGCCGTATTCTGCCTGTTTACGTATCTCTGTATTTGAAGACGCATTCCTACACCAGTTTCCTTAGCGCTTCAGTGTATATAAAGATGTATGTACTCTTGATGACGTCAAAGTACGTGAACGTTCTATCTCTGCTGTAACAATCACTTTTCGAACTTGTCTCTTTAATTTTTTTAGTTTGGAAACTCATTTGTAAACCGCGATCCACTTTATCATCTGTAGCGGAGAGTACCTCTGGTGCCACTGTAGTTTTCTTCCCTTTTCTGTTCTTCACCCGAATATCGCGTGGGGCAAATGTTTGTCGGTAAATCCTCGTACAACATCTGATTTCTCCAATTTTCTCATTGTCATCATTCCCCGGAATGTGAGTGGGAGGAAGTAATATGTTTCCCGACTCTTTTCGGAACGCAGCCTCTCGAAACGTCAACAGTAAGCCTCCCCGTGAAGCAGAAAGCGTCTCTTGTAGTGCCTGCCTCTGCAGCTTGTTAGGCATGTGCGTAATGCTCTCCCTCCAAATGAACGATGCTGTGACTATTTACGCGAATTATAGATGTTTATGTACAGAGTTAATTACCAAAATTTGCCCTAGGCGCTAATCACCTGCTCATATCTCCGTACTTCTTAACAGATAAATATATTGTCAACCTTGACTTGTATTTTCTTCCGCAATTATTTATTTTGCACAGTTTAATTTCTTGAGTGCCTAGAATGACACTCAGTTGTTGCATACTTGTGGCACACCTCCCACTCGTGCCTCATTTCACAAATCAAAATTCAAACACAGCACGCTGCTTCCCACGTACCAAAATATTTACATTACACACTACCATATTACACGTTAAAATTCGGAGCTCTCTAGCAGAAGGGTGGGGAGGGGGGTGCAAGTATTTGAACATGGAGAATTAAGATTTAAAACGTTAATTACTTTGTCTTGTTTAAAAAGCTTTGAGAGTTTTCACATAAAAAATTCGGAGCATTACCTTTCAGCATGCCCTAGTATCTTCCTGAGACTGTCACACAAGACTCCAAGAAACTATGTACCATTATAAGAGTTCCATATTGTTATTCACCACAAGCATTCCTTCAAGGCTTGTGTCTCTTCCCTTGGATATGGCATTTACCAGTGCAAAACACTTTCCGATATGAAATGCCCAAAATTGTTATACAATTCTCTCAGAAACAAGACAATGAATTATGTTGTTCCTTTTATCTCCCCTATTCAGTTCGTAAGATATCACTCGTAGCAGCTTAGGTGTTAAACATATTTAATCGTTCGCTGAAGAACTATAAAAAACTTACTCGTAAATTACAGCTATTGCGTGATGACTTGTGAGTGTAAACCTTTGGGAACGAGAACCTTGTAGAATACAGACTTAAGGTCTTACCACAAGCATATTTGAGCAAGGCGTTTTGTTTCAAAAGTGACACTCGTTGAAGTGGACGTTTTTATTTCAGTACCAATTGTCTGTCATACAACTACTGTCAAGGTAGGACAGGCGCAGTATTTGCTTGCATGAGCACTACGTGTCTTCTATTCAGCGTCTTTATTTTCCATCGACAGCGTAGTGAGGCGCTACAAATGCAAAAATTGATTTTCCGCCCTTGCGTTTGAGCCAGATAAACAGCTACGATACACACTTAGAACGAGTAAGTGAAGGCAGCACCCACCTGTATGGTGTGGGCAGAGTCTCCGTCCTACCAGCATTCCGACTTCTTCTGTGCGTGGCACGTTCTTAAAGCCAGAGAAAGTAATACAGGGTGGTTATAATTAAAGTGACGGCATTTAGAGTGCTGCAGTTCAAATGGTTCAGATGGCTCTGAGCACTATGGGACGTAACATCTGAGGTCATCAGTCCCCTAGACTTAGAACTACTAAACCTAACTAACCTAAGGACATCATACGCATCCATGCCCGAGGCAGGATTCGAACCTGCGACCGCAGCAGCAGCGTGGTTCCGGAATGAAGCGCCTTGAACCGCTCGGTCACAGCGGCCGGATAGTGTTGCAGTGCAGGCTGTATACATCGCATTGCTCATTTGGGAGTCTGCAACCCTGCTCTAATCTTATTATCAGGTTGTTTTCTCCACTCTGTATTATATTATTCGCCTGAATCTGATCTTGAGACAGAATGTATTCGCAACAATAAAGAATGTGTACTCGCAGCAGCTATATTGTGATTAATAATAACGTCTTGAAATATTTAGAAGCTAAGAGCACTACGAATAGAAGTTATTTTTTTAATACAGCGTATGTGGGATCACGTTTTTTATGCTGCCTAAGAATATATAGTTAGTGTCCCTCTCATTAAAAAAATGCGTACAGTGGGAATCGTATAAGATCGACGCGCGATATATGTTCTTACTAAGTTCGCGACTGAAGCAAGCGCATGGTGGCTTTTGTGAAGTTCGCTGAGAATTGTCGGTGGTCACACCAGCGATGCACTCCAAGCGCGATGTACATTTTCGAGCGGGCTTTTCTCTTTCTGAGGGCTCCTGCTGTCGGTTGTCCCGCGCTTACCTCGATGTGGCTCTCCCTATAAGTAGGAAATCGGTACAGGATACCACAATGACCAGTTTCTCCATCACGAATGCCCCATACAGCCAAATCGTGTTCAATTTCGTTTCCCTTGATGTCTCAATACGCTGCAGCCCAGTAGGGAGTAGCGCGAGACATTTGTTTTGGTCGTTTAGCGAGTGCAGAGGCACGAGGCAGAACCGCCGCGCGGCGCAGGTGGTAGGGATGGCCGCCTGGGAGGGGAGGGGCGGCCCCGCCTCCTCACGCCGTCACAGCCTCCACCCGCAACACCGCGGCGCGTCTGCGAGGTCGCCTCTGCCGCCACGCGCCACCTAGCAAGGCGCTGGCTCAGCCCGCCAGTCTGCACTTTTGCTGATACACAAAGTACGCAGCTAGGGTGCAGACAGGCCGCGCTCAGCGCCTCAAAGGAAAGGAGGCTGGTGTAACGGGCGCTGTAGCTGTCAGTTACGTGGCACGTGCAGAAAGTTTTCTGCGTGACAAAGAAACGCAAGATCAGTGACCAGTGTAAGGGTGCTTTATCGTGATGGATGAGAAATGCAGTGATACAAGGAATGGGCAGCCTCTGCCACTGTGAATTAATTTATTTACCACACCACATCGGGTGTGGGAAGGCGATATCATTGAACTATTCGCACAAGCCACCAGTGACAATTTATTGAATCCACGTTTAGTTTCAGGTTCCATAAACTGTCACTGTTGGACTACTTTGGTTAAGTATTTATGTGAATAGTTTGTAAGCTATCTATAAAAAATTGGCTGTATGCGATAAAACTGAATATATTGATTTTAAAAACTTTCTCCTAACAAATCTGGCTTTTGGTTAGCCGTGTGTTGCGGATGTGAACAGTGCCGTGAAATAAAACTTTAACCTTCATGAAATGTAAAATTTGAAATAATGAAATGAATCTAATTAAATGCTAAAATAAATTAACTGTGTGCCAAATGAAAACTATACAACTAAAACTCAGTACCGAAGTACATTATGAGCGTTGCGTCATGAGAAGTGCAATGTTTGACTTGGGATATCCCCAAATGTAAAACCCTTCTCTACTTGGAAGAAAATAGCCGTTTGAAATTACCAACACTGTTTACTGGGATGAGATCTGCACTGAAACAAAAGTGATTTATCTCTTGCTCAGCATATTTTTGGTGTCTGGAGTACTAACGTTCTCGAAAGCAAATACAAATCAGCAGATGCATCAGCTAAAGATAAATAATCTACTCTGAAGTTTTTTGACTGTCGGGAAGGATCTGTTGCTGCGCGTGGCGGAAGGTGCAATGCGTACACGACAGAAAATTTAAAACTTCACTACAAATCATGAAGGGGGGGTTAAGGAAAATCATGTTTGAGAAATCAAACACTGATTACTGACAAAAAGACTGCACGACACAAGAAGAATCGAACGATTACAAAATTCTCTCATTACAAAGATACAGTACTACAAACATACCTTCAAAATTCCTTCAAAACTGTCACCATCGATATAGAGAATAAGAAAGTACTATAAATGAGTTTTCATCTACATAATAAAGTATTCCAGATAGTTTCTCTCAGACTCACAAATAACATATCTCACTCACTGAAATACTCAACTGCTCGTTACTATGACTTAAGTAAGAACGCTCCAGCGCTGCACAACTGACCACAGATAAAACTAAACATAGAGTGAAGGATCTTATTCACTACTCATACAGTGCACTCATTCATCTTTGTCCAAGTACAGTAAAAGTGAATTATTTACAATAGCAGACACCATATGAGAACCTTACTATTTCATTATATTCACCTTACCATACATGATGATGGTAGCTAGTCTTTTGAAAAATGTAATACGCTGAGTAAATTAATACGTAATTTCACTAGTTGAACATTTTTTACGGGTGCTTTTCTCAGACTGCTACAGTCGTCACCGTTCCACCTTTCCAAGATGTTTAAGTTAGTAAAAATTAAGAGATAATTCCTTTCCGTGGTCTTATCTTTCAACAGAGTCGTGGTTTAAGTTAAAACGATTAATGTATTCAACCTTTTAATACCGTCAGCAAAATTGGATTTTTGAAAGTGCGTAAATTTAGTGTCTGTCACATTATTGTATGTAAACACGTAACCACCCAACCGATTCTTAAAGTTTGGCCGCAAAAAAAATGATTAATGGGAGACAGATCAAGTGAATATGATGGTCGTGGACTTTCTCTGAAGTGTAGGTCATGTAGCCTTGCAACAACAGTCAGGGACAATTATGGCTCCTAGTTAAAAGATCTAAGGCGTGTATGCTTCACTGGTGTATTACAGAAAGTAAAATACCAGGCAGTATTTCGAATATTTTAAATAATGCGAGTCAACTTTTTCAGAACTGTTAATATCGAGAGACATTTTTCAAACATGTTTAGCTAATATTAAGGCTGCGCCTTGAGATGCTGGTTGGATGCGTGTAACAAGAATTAGTTGGGAGGGGGGGGGGGGGGGACTATCTTCTACAGTACTGCTCTTATCGGCTTCTAGAAGGCTCAACTAGATCAGCCTAAGGGAGTTCTATCAATTCCACTTGATTTTCAAGTTCGTCTGTTTACAACAAACTGGACTCTGGCTCAATCTTCACTCTCGAATCCTTGTCTCCGTATCGCTCCGTCATGCTTTGACGAATCCTCAATCGATATTTAATATTAATGTTTTAGTATTGTTAAATATATATGTATTTTGTTTCCGACAGCGTCAGTTCTATCCTCTGTAGTAAATGGATAAGAAATTCGTAAATGCCTCGCTACAGTTCACTAGAATATGGTATCATAAGTCTGGAGCTAGCGACAGTGCCAAGAACGCATAGGTGAAATGGCGAAACTTTTTCCTAACAAGTTTATTGCTTGCTACTGGCGTTTATTTGATAAAGTGGATTATTTGTAAATTCATTTTTTGTGATACTGCCACGAAAAAGGCGTGAACATATTGAATTTAACTGATATGTCCCTATTTATGGCAATTATTATTATCAGTAATTGAGGTGCATTTTGGTAATTTATTTCGCAATGTTTGCGTTAGACAACATCACCAAATCAATTAAGATTTTTATCCTTCACCAACGAAAACTTGCTTTTGATCAGTCTCCTGTGTATCAGTGTTCTATCGTCATGGAGGGTAGTTTTCCCCTTTGCAAGACGTGGACGTTTGGTCCTAAAAGCAGCAAACAGTTGGCTAGAACTCTCAAGCGAAGGTGATTTTTGCCGTCGTGAATGTGGTCTCTGAGGATCACAACATAATGATGCCACAAAAACAGTCATTACATTTTCTGGAAATGGAACAGATTTTTGCTTTCTTTAGTGCTCTGCGTTTAACAGGTCTGAGTGCTAGTGGCGATTTTCCCACATGGTTAGAGGAAGTCGCACTGAGTGGAAACCTTCTTAGTAATAAAAACTTCGTGCAAAATGTGTTGTATTCGGTATCTGGAAATCTTTGCAATGTAAGCGAGCTCGCGTACCTATAATGAGCCATTGTTGAGTACAACACAGTGAATTTTTGCCTCCATCTCTCTGGTCATCCAGGTTTTGCAATTCCTTAGCACTCATCATCTTCAGTAGATCCAGACCACGACTATATCCTGCCATCACTTTTTTAACAGTAAAAAAAATAATGAAATGAGTTCGAAACTCATATCAATATTTAGCTGGCTGTACTCCAACAACATTTATGGCTGGTTAAGATGTCACAATGCGGCCATGTTGTCAACAATAGTTTAACATAAGACAGCAGTTGCAGATGTCTGTCTGATTATTATGTAATCCTAACTGTCTCACAGGAGATGTCAGCGTGGACAATATTCACACCACTGTTCGAGACTTTGGTAACAAATTGAGCTCACATTCGGCGGACATGTAGTCAAATTCCCTTCGGCTGTCCAGATTTAGCTTTTCCACGAAATCCCTAAATAGCTTAAGTCAAACGCCAAGATACTTCGAAAAAAGACGCAGTTGATTTTCCTTTTGTAGTATTACTTGAACGGTCCTGCTTTGGTTATTTTGAACATTTGAGAAATAATTACATTTTCTCCATGAGCTTAGTTTTGAAAGGTTCTGATTTATAAGTGCCGAGGATGAATTTAAAAAAAATAGAATGGCTCTGAGCACTATGGGACTTAACTTTTGAGGTCATCAGTCCCTTAGAACTTAGAACTACTTAAACCTGACAAACCTAAGGACATCACACACATCCATGCCCGAGGCAGGATTCGAACCTGCGACCGTAGCGGTCGCGCGGTTCCAGACTGTAGCACCTAGAACCGCTCTGCCACTCCGGCCGGCGATGAATTTCGTCAATAACGAGCAGTTATTGCTATATGGTAGTTGCAGCGCAGTTTATGCAATCAGTAATCTGAAGTTCCTTCAAGGCAATTACATTCATTAATTTTGTTATGTTTTACAGTTATGGATCAAGAATAAATGTGGAAATAATCTCAAATTGGAATCTTCTGGTATTTTTTCCAGTAACTTGAGTTTCAGTAGTGTAGACATGTCAAAAGTGCACAGCGGCCGTGGCATAAGGATTCAAGATAGTGGAAAGGTCTCCAGTTTGAACTGTGTTCAGGGAGAGCTTTATATTATGTTAGCAGATAATAAACTCACCTATTCAGATTAATAAATCCTGTCTGATAATTTCAACATATCCTTTTCATGTCAATTTTCTGGTGTGGTTCACTTGAGTCGACAAAATGTTTGGCAAAAATTACGCATTAGATAATATTTTTCAAGTTTCAGTACTAGGCTTGAGCAAATGTTCTGTATCAAACTCCATCTATTGTGATGAATGTGTTGTAAACTATAATACAACGTATGTGCGTACCTCAGAGTAACCTTATTTTTTTTAATGAAATCAGAAGGCATTGAGTCTTGCTAATTATTTAAACCATATATAGCCGAAGACTGCAACAACTCCGAATTTTCAGAAGTTGAAAAGGAACGAAACCAATAACGAACGATTTTACGAAAGCTAATATTTATTTTTTAAGAAAAATTAGCAACTTTTTTGAATACTTTGGAATCTAGCATGCAAGTTCAACCTTAATTATCTCTTGAGATGAATGTTACGGCAAAAGAAACAAGCAGACAAACGTTACTGCAAAGGCAACGCCAGTTTACCTGTGTAGCAATAGAGGTGGAGAGGAACTAAATCCAGTATTAGGACTTCCTTCAGTTAGCCATCCAGTAGATGGTATTACCGTATAGTAACTTTTATTTTATTAAACGATTTATTAATAAATTATTTGCGAAACTATTTTCTTCTTTGAGAGGGTTATTATTCTTTCATGTGGCGATTTAGTTAAATGCTTCGAGTTTTAATATGTTGTCACTTGAGTTTTAATTCGAAAGTCAATAAATCCTAAATGTGATGGCCGTTGGAGCTCTGGTAATGTCTTCAACTGCGGCTACACCGAAAAATTAGCCTCCACTACAACATAAGAGAAATCTTACAAATTGTATGGAAAAGGCATTTTAAAAAGCGAACACAAATGATCACTACAAAGTCGGACCGGCCGAGAGTGTTTAGGGGCTAGTCACCCGGTTGCTCTTATGTCGGGACACATTCACAAGCTATGAGCAGTCGAAATGTGTCTGATGACGTAAGTCATAAGAGGAGAAATGGAGCATAAAGAGGAGGAGGTGAAGGAAAAGAAGTAGGAGGATGACCAGATGGGAAAACAGAAATTGGGAAGAGGAGAAGGAGGAGACGAATAAGAGAAAGAAATAGGAGGAAGAAGTCTCACGTGTGAGATCGAGGCAACAGATAAACAGATATTTGTGTCAATTCCTGGTCCAGCCCGTGTCGTATCCTGGCTCGGAGTTCCAAGATTACTTCCAGCTACTGCAAGTGTAGTTTTTAGTTGAACCGACGTAACGTCACTCACTCTAACCAGTTTCAGCATATTTATGAACAACAGCCTCTGCAAAAGCTGTGTCGCATTTAAGCTGTATTGTTAATGGAGCCCCGCTGAAGAAACGACTGGTTGACAGGCTGTTGTTATAGAGTTAAATAATATACAAGCAGAAAATTACTCGTTCTCTGGAGGAACTGCGTGTAAATCATTGTCTAGGATGTTCTTCTTCGATTTTCCGTGGCGTAGCGAATGACCGTGTTCTGCTATTCTTTAGCATGACAGCATCTGATTACTCCCTCCGTCCTTGTCCACCTGAGCAGTGCTATCTTTGCATAGCTGTCAATGGAGTGTTAATTAGTATTTAGATGAAATCATAGCGAGTTTACACAGAAAGTCTGAGAATAATAAAGAGGACTATTGTAAGTGTAATCTATAAAAATATTAAGCGAATCATACAATATACAGTTTGCGAAGGTCATGAAATGTACATAACAAGACGCTTTAATCTGAATTAAGCGAAGTGATATTCCACTTCGTATAACCGCTACAAGAGATCAGCAGAGAAAAAGATGTGACTTTTAAGTCTGGAACAACGACAGACTGGCAATATGTCCCTTGTGTATGAACTATTGTCACTTCATTTTTAGATACTAGTTTAAAATCCATGTGTCTAAAGTGATGCAGTAATTATTAGTGGCGAAAACATCTGCTAGTTGCTGGAAATCTATAAACAGAGACAGAGCAGTCAATGTGCAGCGCAAGGTAGCCAATAATCAGCTTCAATACATTCAAATCAAAATTTTAATGGAATAGATGACAAGCGTAATGTACGACACCTTAGGACTTCCTTGTGCCAACAGCCGTCCAATTTCATCATAACATGGTAATGGAAAGTTGAATGATGTTCACTAACTCTATTTCAGTCACTTACACTGTTATGCCAGTAGAAAAAATTGAAATAAAGGGTGATTTCGTGATGATGTTACTAACTTGCAGATATGATGGAGAACGGTAACTGTATCAACTTGAGGTAGGGGAACCTGGTCCGGAAACGATAGTAGTAAGCGAAAATCGTTCTGATACCTTTGACAGTCGATCTCTTCTACTGCAAGCTTCTTGCTTTCGATATTTTGGGAGGACGTAGTATAAAACTCTTCCTCATGAAGCTTAATATTGACCTGTCAATATATCAACTTTTAATGTCTCAAGGACAGATTCAGCAATCAGAGGTTGATTTTAGGGACACACTCAAAAGTTTTAAATCCTTTCTTTCCACTCTTCCAATTGTGCCTGCTCATTATCTGTTTCAATATTGACTATAAATCCCTATAACAGTCGCAAGAGTATTGAATATTCCTTTTTACAAACACAACATTATGGAATTGTGTGTTACTTAAATTTCTTCGTTTGCGGCATCTCCTTCACAGTCGTAGATTTTGACATACGAAGGCATAAGAATAAATCGATCAAAATTTCGCTTCTTTAACTCTTCAAACCCAACTTGCAGCCTCTTCTGTTTCGTGTAACGACCTTCTAGTATTTTCGCGTCTCTGTCAAAAATGTTCAACAGAACATGCTGTGCTCAAAGACGGTTACAGTCCTATACGTCAAGCAAGAACTTTTCCCCATCAGCCACTTCTTTGCGATCACTGGAAACCTTTATCTGAGAAAATGCAGTGCAGTCTGTTACAGTACGTATGAACAACCACCACTCACGCCACATGGCAGATGCACACATATACAGTTCTACCAATGTTCGCCGCCACTTCCTGTAGTAACGAAGTTCCATTTCATAGAATTTCATCGGTCTACAGTATCCTTTGTTTTGGATACAGTTGGATTCCAAGGAACGATATCAGAGATTGTGGTTTCGTCGTTATTCTTTCTACCGTGGGTGCACAGCCAACGGAATACGCCTAATACTATCTCTGGACATGAGAAAAGAACCCGAGAGGTACTGTCATATTAAGGAAAGAAAGTTAGCAATTACTGCCCCGTCGACGTCAGGATCATAACAGAAAGAGCGCTGTCTAGGATGAAAGAAGAAAGGGATAACGAATCGGACGCGGTCTTACCAAAGGAATAGTCTTGGCGTAAATCTGAAGTGATTTAAGGACACCACGGAACAAATAAATTTGGAAAGGTGCGTGGGAGCTTGAACCCCACTTCTTCTGAAAGTGATTGCAATGCCTGTCCTCAGTCTAAAGTCTTCACTTGGGACGTGAGCCGAAGTTGAGTGAGGATTTGCCGCGAGTGGTGAAGTTCAGGTCAGTTACAGCTCACACCTCACAATGAGTAACATTTACGTTGCTCATCAAAGATACGACTCACTATCACTCGTGTTAATTCATAGGCACTGTACTAAGGAACTAAAATTTTCGTCACCTCTTCGTACCAGTATTTTTACTACTTTAGTAAAGTGTTCCATAAATTTTGTACGTTTCAACACAATAACATTGATATCCTTAGTAAACGAGATGTCATTCAATGGAAAGACTTCGTATTACGCGGCCTCTGTTCGTTGTGCAGCAGAACGGACTGGAACTCAAGCTGTTGATGAAGTAAAGGTTTCTTGCTGTAGAGATTGTGATAGCATGCATTTTCTTTGTTCTGTAAGCTGAAGATAATGGGGAGAATAACGTATTGTTTCTCTTTAACACGCCAAGAGGAACTAAATCTTATTACAAACGATCCACCAAATAAAAGAACAGGAAATTAAGCCCGCCGTGCCATTCTTCCTCTCCAACAAACAAAGCTATTAACCTGGAGGTGGTTTTGTATCAGTTACTGCCAGTGAGAAACTAACTTTTCCTTCGTTCAGAACTTGTTCTGCCGCTAAATGGTGCCTACAGCCACTACAAAGCGTATACAGCGAATGAAGTCGTAGTCATGTAGAGGGCCAATACAGAGAAATCATAGGGCGGATTAAGCATGCAGAAGGAATTGTGGTAGCTACGATTCGAATGTCTTTGACAAACGGTGGGCTGTAAAAGTCAGTTAGCTGGGACAAGCACTAAGTCAACGGCTGGACTCGGCGACTGCTCACATAAAGGCAGATCCGTCGTTAGTACGTTTCGGAAGAGGAACAGTGTTGGTGAAACCGGTAACAGGCAACACTGTGTTGCACTTCTGAGGAACAGTTTTATACTTTTTTATCAGTATATAAATAATTACTTGGCAGATTTTATAGATTTATCTTGGACGTCCAATAAAAGAGACTTCTAAGGAATAATTTTATTCTTTTTTATCATTCAATAAATAGTTACTTGGTAGATTTTATAGATTATATAATGATTCTTTCTCTTCTCTTTTTATCTATTGACAGTATGAAGATGACTACTAAGTGTCAGAAAATGGTCACAGTATTGTGAAATGCTCATGTGTCGTATAGTGTATTTAAAAAAAAAAAAAGAACTTTAGAACGTAGCACGCTCTGGAAAGGCTATAAGCTACCAATTCGAGCACAGTTTTTTTCTCGAGAAAAATACAAAAAATTGCGCTAAACTGATCACGAAACGGTTTTTGGCCGCGATGAAAGCGGTTCTTTAATCTATGGTAATGTATGGAAATAACTTTATACGTTGACAACATACAACGCAGTCGATCTCCTACAGCCTACAGCCAGTTTTACGTACTCATATGGGGAGGGAATGATAAAAATAGAAGCGACATTTCGTGAAGAAGTGAAGAGCTTGCTGGACAGATAAAGTCGTGCATAAGCGCTAACGCGTGACCGTTTTCCGAGGAGTCAATGAATTGAAACAAGCAATTAAATGGAGGAAAAAAGTTACTATTTCCAAATTTGTCTCGTTATTTGCGATTCAGAACACTGACGGACAAAATTTACCGTTCCTAATTATATGTTTTTTCGAACACATCATGGGCTTTTGTGCAATGATGAACTCGTTACAATCTCCGTCAACGCATCAAAAAAGCTAAAACCCAGGAGGGGTCGCTGTGCGAAACAGCTGCAGGCACCTCACCATAGCCTAGGTCGCGAACGCTCCCTAATGTTGTGACCCGCGACTTGCTTTGAAATCAGGTGGCGGAACAAACTTTCGCCTCCAGTATTTGGTTGGAAATGAGGAAAAGTGTGTATTGTCTGCTGGACAATACTTATACAGGATGGGGCACATAAAAGTGGCCCAGATAACAGTGTTCCAGGGTACAAACAAACACAACAGGGAAAAGGAGATACAATACCAACCTGACTTTAGCAGGCGTTAAAAATGACCACCATTCATTTCTTGGCACTTTTGGGTTCTTGTCAGCAAGTTGCTAAAAGCGGGTCGAAGCTGGACTGCTGGACTTGCTACAGTCTCATCCGGAATGTTCTGCTGCAGTTCTTGAAGACTACGAGGATTGTAGGGATACACATTTGACTTTGTTGGCTCCCCACACAAAGTAATCGCGCACTGACAAGATCAGGTGAGCTGGATGGCTAGCTAGGGCCACGACCAGACTCACCTCTGCTAACAGCTCTGTCAAGCCTGAAGACTGTGTAAATGTGCGGCTTTACGGGCAGTTGCCTCATCTTGTTGGAAGTTGGTGTTAGTTTGGTTACGTGCATAGATTCGCGTCCAGTCATATCCACTCGTCCGTGCCACTTTTACTCGGCCCACTCTGTACCAACGTCATTAGTTAAAACCGAAATACCTCCGCAGTGACTCATCGAGGCTACGTAACGCCGTATCTTCGCTGGGTAGGTTAAGCTCGGCGGCCCCCTCGGTCCTGTACTGCCATAAAAAAGAGAATGCAGCACCCTGATGACCGAAATCATTTTACTCGCAAGTGAGGTTAGAGCTAATTCATCGTTGTAGGAGTGCATGACAACAAATTCACAGCAATTGAAACACACAGTCACGATAAAGCGTGCCAACTGTCGTACAAATACACAGAGTAATCCCCTCTGCAACGTAGCCGTGTATTCTCGTTTGCAAACGATCATAAAAGTGGCGAAGGTCATCCTGCGACAGGCAGCCCCCATCATCTTGTGCATTTTGGTGCACTTAGACAATAGTTCTTGCAGGCTCTGGAAAACAAGAACGTTCTCTCTTACGTGTTCAGTTGGCGAGAGATCTGGTGGTCTTGCAAGACAGGGCAGTTGTACATCACGAAGAGCACGTTGCATAGTAGCAGCCGTATGAGAACGTGCAATGCCCTATTGGAAAAGGACATCATCTTCCTGTCAAGAACTGGCAGTAGCATGGGAATGGCAAGCTGTGCACTATAGCCGATACTGGTTACTTTACCCTGCAGAAACAGCAAATGTGACCCCGAGTTGTAATTGATGGTCCACCACATCATGAAGCCTGGGATGGGACTTGGGTGTCGAGGGCGAATACATTCTGGAATAGACAGCTCACAAGGTCTACGCCATGCGCGTGTACGTCCATCACTCGCATACAGATGGAATCTACTCTCGTCACTGAAGACAACTGAGCGCCACTCAACTCCTTCACGACACCAGAGTAGCCACGCTTTGCTGTGTTGTGTTTTCAGAGGTAGTCTGGCCAAGAGCACACGTGAGCTCAGTTCTCCTGCAAGGAGGCGGTTCCCAGTGGTCCTTGATGGCACAGCAAGTGTAACATGTGTCCGGATTCCGTACCTGGATGATGTTCGGTGGGCCACAGCTCCTTGCACACAGCGTCCGTCTTAACATGCGTTTGTATATGCGGACGTACAGAACCTGCTATGCAGGTTGAAAGCAGTGACATACCACCGATATACTGTGCCAGCCTGTGCGACAATCTGTCGATACGTCCATCCAGCTTCCCTTAAGCCTACCAATCGAACCCGTTCAAATGGCTGAAGCTGGTCAACAGGAGTACGTACTCGTCGGTGGGACGTAGTTGCGCCTTAATATGAATGTTGTAAACACTGTTCACCGTTGAACTCACAACAGTTACTACCTGTAGAGTGAAAACAGAGTTTGCACAGACAGATCTCCTAAGCGTCATCTGATAGCCAATGACCATGAAGAATGAATGATTAACAATTCAGTCCCTCAGTACGTACATTTTATACCCCGCTTCCAATTAAGACAATAGCTGAGGGCATTGCAGTTTTTTTATCTGGAAGTGTGTTAAGGACCAGCAGCCATTACCGGATTTTGACTATTCTCTGCCCCCCCCCCCCGCCCCCCCCTCATTTTGGAGTACACGACAATACAGTTGACACATACATATCACCGTGTCAAGAACTAAATCATTATTCTTATCACACAACACTGAAAGGTCACAATGCAAGGAACCAAACCAGCACTAACAAATTTATGCAACTGAACTGCATTAGTTAATCGAACCTACCAGTCTCCAGTTTTGTCACCTATTTAAATATACTTCATATCTACAACTGCATTTACAGAGCCAATCTGCATCTCACGCTTAAGTCTTCGGCAAAGAGTTCAGAGAAGCACGTTCAGAGTATTTCTCGACCCTTCCAGTCTCGAATAGTACTTGGGAAAAGTGAACACCTCAATCTTTCTGCCCGAGCTCTGACTTTTCTTATATTATTACGATGGTCATTGAAATTTAGCAAAAAGATATCGGCGCAGTAAAGAATCCCTTTGTTTTAATGTGTGCACCCTAACTCATGTATCATACCTGCGACACTCTCTGCCCCATTTCGCAATTTACAAACGATTTGTCATTCTTTGAACTTTTCCGGACTAGCGTAATACAGGCATTCTCTTTAGTAGATTTGGTGTGTCTTCGTTCTGCCACTAAAACACAGCGTTTACTTCGCCTTCTCAAATACATTTTCTGTGTACTGGAACTAATTAAAGTTGCTCGTAATTGTAACCCCTAGGTACTGAATCGAATCGACAACTTTTAAATTCATATAATTTATCAAGTAGCCGATATTTAAAGTATTTTTCTTTATTATTCATGTAGAGGATCTCACACTTTTAGCTTCAACTGCCGCTTTCCAAACATACAGATGTAGGGGTTAAATCTCTATGCAGTTTGTTTTGATCTGTTGATGACTACGACAACATCAATTGCAAACGGTATGAGCAAGTCTTGTTCACATTGTCTCCTATATCGTGCACGTAGATTAATAACAAGAGAGGGTCTTTAAAGCTTACTATAGAAAACTCCGATAGCACTTCTGTTTCAGTAGATGACTTACCATCTGCGACCTTTCTGACAGCAAATCACGAATCCAATTACACATCTGAGATGATACTCAACCGGCACGCAGTTTAGAAGCTGCTTGTGCGAAACGGCGTCAAAAGCTTTCAGGGAATATGGAATCATCTTTAGACCCCTATGGACAGCACTCGTAATTTCGTGCGAATAAAGAGCCAGCCGAGTTTCACAAGAACGGCATTTCCTGAATTCGTGCTTTTTATATGTCAGCAGTTTGTTTTCTTCGGGTATTTCATAACGTTAAATCATAATATATGGTGTAAGATCCTACTGCAAATCGATGCCAGTGATGTGGGTCTATACTTCAGCTGATGACTTCTATTTCCTGTCTTTCCCTTCTTGATCACCCTGAACGACCTTCCCCTCTCCCGCATCCTTTCTAGCGAACTACGCATTACGTGCGCAAGATGTCTGCCACAGTGGCGAGGTAAACCGGCCTTGTGACCAGACACAGGAGAGGAGGAAGCGAGGTGACACGGGGCCGGGCATTCCCACATTAATGGGAGCCGCCGTCTGTGGCCGGTTTTAATGGCCGCCGGCTGCTCTGACACCGTTACGCCATCCGAGTCTCTAGTGCCCTCTCTGTCCAGGCTATAACACATGTGTCACTCAATGCACGCTCTAAACATCAGCATTCCTCTTCTTTTCAAATAATAAATCTATATCTCTGTGTAATGTTCAGAACAGTCTTCCCTTGATTGAGGCTTTCCTTCAATTCAGATAACTCATTGGATTACTGCTCAGTAATAAGATAATCGTAAAATGTAAATACCACGAACGGATTAGACCCTAGGCCTGTTCGGACTGGTCGACCGTTACCTACAAGGCAGAAGGAGGAGCGATCTATGATTGAGGAACACCTGATCAGCATGTCGCCGATCCTCCAGCCGTTACTGCCAATAAATGAATCGTTTTGATGCCGCTGCTTCTTTATCCAAGAAGCTCCTCATTCTGATCCACAAGACCGAGTGGACTCCGTTCCAGACCCCCATATCTCGAAGAAACCTGAGAGCTAACGACAATTGAACCCATATCCATCCGTAACTGAAGGCGGCCTCAGATATAACATCAGAATACAAATTCCCTGCGTAATCATTCCGCTGGTAGTCACATAATCCAACAAACCCATGCGCATGTCGTTCCAGGTAGCAACACGTAGTGGGATCGTGATGTTGACCAACTTCCCCTCCAGTTTACCGTCGCAGACTCTAGGCAGGCGTCTACCCCATCACATGGATCTCTCATGACCCGCTAGTCTTCGTTCAGTAATGCACTGTCAAGGCACATTAATATGACCACCTTTCAAAAGCCTGAAAAACCACCTTTTGCAGTGCAGACCGCTGCGAGACGTGTTGGAGATAGTCAATGAGATTCTGGAAGATACTGACAGGGATGCTGAACTATGTCAACTCCAGTTCCATGGCCACCTGCGCTAGATTTCACGGTTGAGGACGCATGGCTCAAACTGCCCGATCAAGGTGGTCACACAGATTCTCGATTGGATTTTAATCAGGGAGTTTGATGCCACTGGCGTACAGTAAACCCATCCTGATATTCTTCGAGGTACGCTCGTACACTGCGAGCGGCGTCGCACGTTGCATTGTGCTTCTGGTAAATCCATTGAGCCGATGAAAAACAAACTGCACGTAGGGGTACACATGGTCCCCAAGCATAGATGCGCACTTACGTTGATCCATTGTGCCTTCTGGAATGACAAGGTCACCCAGAAAATGCGCTCTGGCCCGGACCCTTCTGATGAGTGTTGCAGAGTGTTTGGCTTCAGATATTTCGTACCGTAAAACGCCATTGGCCATCTGTTCGATGCAGCTTAAGATGTGATTCATTTAAAAAGCCCAACAGTCGCCATTTAGTGGACGTCCAGTTGCAGTACTTGCGCGCAAATTCCACCCTTCATTGTCAATGAACAGCAGTCAGCACGGGAGTATGAACAAGGCAACTGCTGCACCAGTGTTTGCTGAATGGTTGTTGAGGAGGCACTGTAGGAAGCCCCTTGGTTCATCTGGGAGGTCAGCCGCTCGACAGTCGCCTGAACACATCTCCGCGTGTCATCTATAGCCCATGATGCACGACAGACTGCCTCGGCGCCAGTTTTGGATAGCGTCATTTTACCAAGCACGGTATACTTTAACCGCGGTGTCACACGAACAGTTTACAAACTTAGACGTTTCCATTGTTGGCCCGAAATCCACTGATCATGCCCTTTTGGACGTCAGACAAATCGCTCCGTTTCCTCATTATGACAACAACTGCAGTTTTCCGTGTCCCCCCACCAGACACGCTTTATTTATTCTCCATTACTAGTGCTGCCATCTGCAGTTTGAGTGCGGTTATAGCACGTTGACGTCAAGCATAAGTTGTGGTCATGTTAATGTGTCTGGACAGCGTAGTGACCGACTTGGGCATCGACGATGTTGGTGGCTTAGATGTTCACATGTTCAAATGTGTGTGAATTCCTAAGGGACCAAACTGCTGAGGTCATCGGTCCCTAGAATAACACACTACTTAAAATAACTTAACACTAAGGACAACACTCACACCCATGCCCGAGGGAAAATTCGAACCTCCGGAGGGACGGGGCGGCTTAGACTGCCACGACATCTAGCTTGTAGAGCTGCTCACATTGTTTGGTTTGGACACTACTCTCCTGTTGGATGGCATGTCCTTGCCTTGCTCCCATCTGTGAAACAAGTTACATAGCCACCTACACTTTCAGTACAGACCTTTTCACAGTTTCTGTTCACGCTTCGCGAGGTTGCAGAGGGGACTTAGTAGATAAAGATTTTATAAGGAACCCATGTGAGGAAATGTGCCGTTTGTATATACGAGGGTTATTCCAAAAGTAAGGTCCGATTGATTGCCAAATTGAAACCACAGTGAACATCAGAAATGTTTTACTTGTAACAATTAGCTACACCTTTCAGCTACTTCTCTACGTAGTCGCCGTTCTGACTTAGACTTTTGTCATAGCGTTGTACCAACTTTTCAATAGCCTCATCATAGAAGGCAGCCGCCAGTGCTTTCCGCCAATTCTCCACGCTGGCCTACACCTCGTTGTCTGTGTCAAAATGTTGTCTTCAAAGACAGCGGTTCATGTGACCAGAGATGAAACTCAGGGGGAGACAATTGCGGACTGTATTGTGGGTAATCTCATATTTCCATTTGAAAACGATGCAGGAGCATCTTCATTGCCCCTGCAGAATGCGGCTGAGAATTGTCGTGAAGACGAAACAGCACGACAGTTATGTAATGTTGGCTGCATAGCTTCAGGCGAAATTTCTCACCAGGCCCTCGTACATGGCGGCAGACACTATTTTCTAGACATCTTTACGCACTCACTGCGAGCTCAGAAATGAGAAGAGCGACGTGATGCTAACTGGGGTTATACTAGAGACACTACCCAACACATCTGTGCAAAGCTTTATCGGATTTTCATAGTCGTTTCCATTTCGCGACTGATCGGACCTTACTTTTGGAATAACCCTCGTAAAATAAGTTTCCACTCTCGGCGTGAATTAGGACTTACGTCGTAACGCAGAAGAGAAGCCGATGACGAGTGCTCGAGGTACTGCCCATGCCGCAGCCCCCTGTAGAGGACTTAGGTCGTAGCCCATCGACTCTGCCGTGTTCATAAATGAAGTGGGAGATTTGGAAATGATCCGATCTTCAAACTTATTCTATGTCCAAAAGACACAGTTCCAGACATGGGTTCCGTATTAAATCCTCATGTACTACGTCCCATCTACAACCTCTAGAAGTCTGCGAGAGAAGTTGTCAAACTCCTGTATAATTATTGTAGAGTCCTAGCCAAGGTACAGTCTGACATTTTCCATATAAACAAAGTATTTCCAGAGGAAAACGTCACGATAAAAGACATGAAAACTCGAGTCTTAGGTTATTGGAGGTATGCTGCCACGGGAGCGTAGGTCCGCAACTGTTCATTACTGAGGAAACTGGATAATATATCTCATCCGTCTCAGCTGCGCTGATATGAAAATTTTATTGCAGTGGTTACCTGTTTCGGGCTGATAGCCCATTTTCAAACACACACTTTGCTATAAGCCGTAATTAGTCATGCAACATTGTTCCAAAAGGCATGAATAGCTTTTCTACAGAAAGGTGTACTGTCAACAACAAGTACTCTCATTGATTTTAGCTTATGTGTCTGTTGTACCTGACTGGCAGAACGAAAGTGTGTCAGTCAGGCGCAACAGACACATAGGCTAATATCAATGAGAGTACTTGTTGTCCACAGTATACCTTTCTGTACAGAAGCTATTACGGTTAATAACAAGGTGTGTGATTTAAGAATGGGAGTGTCAGCCCGAAACCAGTAAACACATAACAAAAATTTTACAGCAGTGCAACTGAGACGGACGAAATAAAAAATTATCTGATGTCCTTGAATCTTAGGAACTGTATTACAGTCCTGGCCCACTAAAACATCAATGCACATGCATGAGCAGTAATGAAATTGAGACCAGAGTAAGACCAGCCTGATGATTCTGACGACGACCCTTATAGCTTGTTTCGAAGGTCATTTTGTTTTTGCAGATTACAAAAAATAATTTTTCAAGTTCTCATCTGACTCTAGATCACATTTTAGATGTGTATCAATACAAAAATGCACAAAATTTGGCACGAGGGTTGTCTGTTGTAGCTGATAGCCATATTTCTCTTATCACTGTGGAACGAATCTGGCTCTGCAACGCAGATGAGTGTCTCTCTGGAATTCATGTGCGGTTAGGAATACATCGGTTATGTGGAGAATGCTTAGAAAAAAACATTAACGTAAACCACTGCTTTTGTGGCACTGCCCACAATACATGCGCCGGGGAGACCCAGATGAATCCTCCCTCAACTGACCATTGTACGTTTCACAATGCTCGTGCTGAACAAACATTCTCCACAAAGTCTATTGCATGAATTCTTTGTGTTCCATGTAACTGCTGCACAATTTAACAATCCCATCACTTACTCTCTCCTATGCGTAGCTACTCTTATGATGAAGTAGGTTCAGAACAAAATGTCTTGGTGAGTATCTTCAAAGTGCGTGTGATTACACCACTTGACGGTATTGCATCATTTTTTCACATCCTGCACAGATACATCGCATTTTTTCTTACATTACCAAGTTGATTATTTATTCCTGAGAATTACCAGGGGGTCGAAACTGGTCATTTGCTTCACAATTATGAATAAATTAATCCTTATCGGTATAAATATTCTCATATAATGTAGTCTTGCTGCTGAATTTATTTTTCACAAAGGATATTGGATACATCATCGACCGTCCTACATTAGACGTTACTACTACTACTCCCTGGATCTTAAGCAGTAGCGTTGATATACATTTCGGCAGACCTGTCTCTTTCTCGTATGCAGTAAGGACAGCAGCGAGATCCATACACATTTACTAAGATCAATCGGATACCTGCTACAAGCTACAACTTCGAGAGAAACCTCTTGCACTCTTGAGAGCTGACAGTCCGCAAGCAATAAGTCTTATCTCTGGGGTAATACTCATAAAAGGAAAAGAATAATGAAAGCACATTAGCATAGAAACAATGGTCTCTCAGAGAGTCGATCGATTAGCAGGAGAGCATACGCTTCAGTAACAGAGCACAGGAACAAACTCGCCACGCCAAGACGTAGCGAACTCAGGGCCTTTTCGTGGAGCTATCGCCAGCCGCAGCCAGCAGTCTTCACAGTGATGGAGTGCTTGATGTTGCTGGAGTTTTTTCCTCACTGAGCGAAGAATCCTAGAAGAGCTGTTTCGTCGATTGAAGAAATACTGTTGAAAGAAATGCATCGCCCGTAGAGCTTCCATCAATATGTAACACAATGTTCACTGACCCGCCCATTCATCAACAGCTCCTTATCCGAAATGTGCCGAAAGGCATACTTTCAAGAATCACACGACCAGGTGTTAAGCCCTAAACGACGACTGGTTATGTCCTCCGCAATACTCTCGGTGTCTTTGTGCGTGCAAGCCACTAGGGCGAAGGGCAACACATTAGAGCACAAATCAGGGTACCAATTCGGTAACGTGAAGGACGAGCTCTCTGATTTCTTATCCGACATCAAACTCAATGTTTCTGTGTCATCGCGTCATAATCAAAATTAGAGTGTTGTTGAAGCAGCTGACAACACATCAGCGTGAGGGCTAGATAAATCACATGTTCTGGTACGTCATAAGGCGACAGGCAGTCGCGGTGAGCTAGTGTCATCACGGACGATTCTAATTAATGCGCGAAGTCACACTCAGGCATCTCCTCAGCGCTGGCGATTAGTCAGCTCTCTGATTAATCCTGATTCCAGTCATCAGAATGCGGTTGTTCATTCAGGAAAAGAGCGAGCTCTCCACATGATACACAACAAGCATGTCTCGTAAGTAATGCATGGTGGACAAAAGGCCGAAATGTTTTGTTGTTCAGTAAATTTTTCATTCGTAGGATTTGTGACTGCTACAGTACTGGTTTTCGCTATTATAATTCTAGACTAAACAGTTTCAGATTCCTCAAGTTATCGTGTATTAATTAACTTTATAAGTAAATCTCTTCACTGTTTAGACTGAAATCAAGAAGACGCTGTAAATAATTGCTGGTCTGTTCTAGTGAGTGAACATATAACACAGAAAGGGCCGTTTGTAAGTATGAAACGAAAACGAAAGAGTAATATCTGACCCCTACTACTACCTGTGTCAACGGACTGCTTAAAAGCAAACCATCTACGAAAATTTATGCCGCAAAAACATGGAAAACAAATTTAAAATTTTTCTTACTCCTTCAGCAGGTATCAGATTCGCGGAAAGGCGCAATTCTTCTATTGTTAAAATGAAGTAGCAAAAAAAATAAAAAATAAATAAAAAAAAGTTGAAGGGTCAGCAACTTTGCGGCACTATTTCAGTATGACACACAGCCAAAGCTGCAGTCTCTTTAAGTGGAACTTCCAGGTTCTTAGATACGTTTATCTCTTCTTAACCACAGCTGCAAATAGGAAACACACGCCAACTTACGCCCCCATGAGTTGTCCAACGAAATAGGATGGATAGAAGTAAACATACAAATTGTTCTGACAGCAACGGAAAAGAAATGGCCCTATCTGTGAAGTAGACTGATGTTCTTAAGTCCATGATGAAAGAGTGAATTATGGCAACCGACGTTTCATTTATCTATAAATAAAAGCACCTTTTCCACATTAAAACTGCGACGTTTTGTGGCAACATCTTAATCGAGAATATCGTAGTATGTTGGCTCTGACTAAAAACTGTTCGGCAAGTAAGCGTTACGTCATGACTGAGATGATCGCTGGGAGATTCGTCATGCCACACAGACTACTTTACATTACAGTGTGCAATCGCTGCCCTACAAAATGCTCAAGATCCAAAAGCATATATAAATTCTGAGTTTGAGGAAGAATTGTGTGTCTTCTGCTGCGGGAATCTAATCGAGATGAACGATGTGCTCCGAAATATTTTCACCTTCCCCTGTATTGCACTACGCTGTCGGTTTCGTCACAGACTGCTTGCAACTGGAAAATCGTTTGCCGTTCACATTCATGCCTGATGGATGGACGTTCGACGCTCTTCCTCTACTAGCAACTCACCACGACTTATCCGCTTTCAGATAAATTTTCGTAACTGAGCGCCCAGCGGGTCTGACTGACATACGGAGGTCCGGGATTCCATTACCGGTATTGCCAGGCCTTTTCCTTCTCGGGAGTACTAGAACCATGTGCACTCAGTCTCGTGATAGCAACTTAGGAACTACTTGTATGAGAAGTAGCGGCTGTACCTGGCAATAGTCTGTATGGCCCGCTCGCGAATTTTTATTTTATGTTAATACATGGCGAATGTCCGGCAGGATGCATCGTTTCCGTTAACTCATTCAGTCCGCCGGTGCATCCAATCTGCACTTTGTCTATGTCCCTAAACGAGCAGGTTCCTTATTTTACGAAGCTACGAAATGCATTTTTTTTACTTAACTTTAGTTTTGACTTCGAATCGTGTCTCCAACTGTCCACTTGAAAGCGGGAGTGAGGTAGTCGTAACGCTTAGGCTGATCACTCATATATATCGATATGCGGTTGGTGGTACCAACAGCCCACTGCCCCCCCCCCCCCCTCCCCGTAATGAATGCAAGCCTGAATGGGAATACTTAAGTGGCTATTTCTATTCTAAATAGCAAGTACCATGAGTGAACGAAACAACGTTGTTTCCAAACAGGTCACACAATGCATATTGTGCACAACTGTCGGTATATTTCACGTTCAGCCAGTATATGCTAAGCAAGTATGCCACGTGGTTATAAGCAAATAAACAAAGCAATATCAGCTCTACCATAGTAATATACTGTATTGTTTTAATACATGCGTTTCCATCTCAGATACTAACATCTTATGCAGAACTTTGTGGTTTCTTACCAAAGTAAGGCATAGAATAAGGAAAAAAAGTTTCACTTAGCCGCGATAAAAGGGGCACAGAGGAAATGCAGCTTTTTATTCTGTGTAGTTTACGTGCATTGAGTGCTATTTACTTTAAAAATGTCTTTCACAAACAGAGATAAATTGGGTGTTCTACTTATTTACGGAAAATAAGGAAGAAGTGCGAAAAAGACAGATGAATTGTACACACAAAGCTTATCTGACATATGGTGTACTTTGTACAAAAAGAATGACGATTCGGCGAATAAGCAAAAAATTGTTATGGGAAGTACACAATAATGCTTTGTAGAAAGCGAACGGCAAGCTTGCAACGAACGGAGAGAACGAAATAGACATTCTCGTATATGTAGTAAATATTGCACATTTTAGCTCCATAGAAACTGTCCACATTTTAGCACCACAGAAACTGCGAACGAAATAGATGTTCTGGCATCTGCAATACATAATCCGCATTTTAGCTCCAGAGAAACTGTAAGTGCCGCTAAAATGGCGTAAGTCAGTCCAGCCGTGGTCGAATCTTTGCAGAAGAGACATAAAATTCTATCGGACGTGTCTGATGCGACATAAGGACAACAGGTTCTTTCTTCAGAGAAGTCTCTCTACCGCTGAACCAACCTTTAAAAAATACGGAAAGCTGATAGTAACAAATATGCATTATTGTGCTGCTGAGAATCCTTGCTGGCTGACGCAGCGTAAACATGAGGAACCCTAGTGGTAGAGCGCTTCAGACAGAACTTGGAGAATATCGTTAGTAATTTTGCGGATCTTGCTGTTTTAGTAGGGGATGACTTCAATTTGCCAGGTATAGATTGGGAGTGTCATGCCGGCAAAACTGGTGCCTGAGACAGGGATCCGTGTGACACTGTTCTGGATGTCTTATCCGAAATTTTTTTTGAGCAGATAGAGAATTCAACTCTTGAGGGTAACGTGTTAGACCTCTTGGCAACAAACTGCCCTGAGCTTTCGAATCAATTAACACAGGGTAGTGTGTCAGTGGTTATAAGGCTGTGATAGCATCTGTGACGACGGATCTGACAAAAAATGTTAAGAAAGGTGGGAAGAAATTTTTGATTAGCAAGGATGGCAGGATACAAATTTCAGAGTACGTGAGCAGTCAGCATCAAATATTCGGTGATGAGGTCAAAGATCTGGATAACGAATGGAAAAAATTCAAAGGAATCGTGCAATATGCCCTAGACAAAAATTTTCCGACTAATGTCCTAAAGGATGGCAAAGACCCACCATGGTTCAAATGCCGTGCTAAAAACCTGGTACGTAAACAAAGAGAACTTCATTTCCGATTCAAGAGAAGTAAAAACTTATCTGACAAACAAAAGCTGAACGAAGCGGAAATGACCGGAAGGAGAGCAACGAGAGAAGCGGTCCATCACTTTCAAAGTAAAACTTCGTCAACCGAGCTGAATAAAAACCCTAATAGGTTTGGGTTGTATGTAAAATCAGTAAGTGCGTCAAAATCATTTACTCATTCACTCAGCATATTGACACCGAAACGGATGATAACAGAGAGATTGTCGAAATACTGAATTCGGTCTTCCGAAACTGTTTCACCGCGGAAAATCGTAGCACGGTCCCTCCTCTCAACGCCAAAATTGCAGATATTGAGATAACCGATCGCGGAATAGAAAAACAACTACTATCGATTAGTAGTGGAAAGAGGTCAGGACCAGATGAGATACCTATAAGATTCCACAAAGATTACATTTCAGTTTTTAAGAAGGGCCGTAGGACAAATCCACACGATTGTAGACCTATATCGTTGATGTCAATCTGTTGTAGACTTATCGAACATGTTTTATGCTCAAGAATTATGACGTTCTTGGAGAAGGAAAATCTCCGCTATAAAAATCTACATGGATTCCGCCAATGCGAAACTCAGCTCGCTCTGTTCCTCCATGAGATCTACAGAGCCGTAGACAATGGCGCTCAGGTTGATGCCGTTTTCCTTGACTTGAGGAAAGCATTTGACACCGTCTCGCACTGCTGTTTAGAGAAAAAAATACGAGCTTACCGAGTATCGGAATACATTTGCGACTGGAATCACGACTTCGTTGTAGACAGGACTCGACACGTCGCTCTTAACGGAACAAAGTCGACAGATGTAAAGGTAATTTCCGGAGTACCCCAAGGAATTGTGATAGGACCGTTACTGTTTACAATATATATAAATGGTTAGTACAGAAAGCTCTCTAAGGCTGTTCGCAGACGATGCGGTTGTCTATAACAAAGTAACAACCCAGAAGATAGTAACGATTTGAAGAATGACTTCCAGAGAATTGATGAATGGCAGGCTCTGGCACTAGACCCTGAACGTAAATAAATGTAATATATTGCCGATACATAGGAAAGGAAATCCACTGCTATGTAGCTACAGTATTGATGACAAACCGCTGGAAACAGTATCTACCATCGTTTAGTCTTCACGAGAGCGTTAAGGAGATGCTCAACAAACTCTACTGGTAGACGTTACAAGAGAGGCTTTGTGCATCGCGGAGAGATTTACTATTGAAATTTCGAGAGAGCACTTTCCGGGAACAGTCGGACAACATATTAGTTCATCTCCACATATGCTCGGGTAATGACCATGACGAGAAAATTCGATAAATTACAGCCAATACAGAGGCTTATCGAAAATCATTCTTGTCACGCGCTATTCGCGAGTGGAACAGTATTCGTAGGCCTAGTAAACTGTAGAAAAAGTACCCTTCGCCACACGCCACTGGGTGGCTTGCGGTGTGTGATGTAGATGTAGGTGAAGCAGTTGACGGTGAACGTCTACTATTGAATCAATGGAGCCTGCGCAGTTAGTCCTTTGCTGAAGAGACTTTAACAAGAGGTAGTTTCTTACAGAAATATTCTGGGCCCATTAGAAAGAGAACCAGACGAAATACAGTACACATATCAATGTTGTACCCTAATGGTGGGTGCCAGCTCAGTATCTGCTGGTGGCTAGGGAAGCGCTACATCAACTCCTTCCTGATCACTGGAAGGGACAGGAATGCAGTATTAGTTGGTCTATATGTTCGCCTGATTTGACTCCACTGCATTTTCTTCCTCCAGTCTGTCCAAAAATCCTTGCATTTTTGTTTACTTCATATTATTTAACACTATTTATATGTCAATTTCTAGCTTCAAAAATACGTTAGTTTGTCAAGTTGCCGGCCGGTGTGGCCGAGCGGTTCTAGGCACTTCAGTTCGGAACCGTGCTGCTGCTACGGTCGCAGGTTCGAATCCTGCCTCGGGCATGGATTTGTGTGATGTCGTTAGTTAGGTTTAAGTAGTTCTAAGTCTAGGGGACTGATGACCTCAGATGTTAAGTCCCATAGTGCTTAAAGTCATTTTGTTTGTCAAGTTCACTTTTGTGAACATTCTGGTAGCGAGTAATTGTTACCAAAGTTCACTAGTAGGTGCCACACTCTTTGCCTTCCACTTGGAGTACTGATCCACCCACAGGTAGCCAGCTAAATGTGGTTAATACCAAATTTTAAATTACATTTTTAACAACTGTTTCAAATTCTGACGTGTTGGCGCTAGTCTCGTGATCTCCGACCGACGGTCGTTCAGTTTTCTTTCCTGACGTTTCACCAGCATGAATGGTTAGTATTGTCAAACATTCAGTCTCCACTAAACATCTGTCGGCCGGAGTTCCCGGCACGAGCGGCAACAGGCAACATGTCAAGAAGTGCCCGCGAAAGCTTCAAAAAATGTGTATTAAGAATTTGTAATTAGGCTCAAGCTGAAGCCTCACATCAGTTCTGCATAAAATATTACGTACAGATATATAACAAGTTGTAAATGTTATAAAATTTCCAGAAACTGCTTATCGTGAAAGTGGTTCAGCTAACATGTTTGTGATCCCTTGTAACAGTAGCATAAATGACTATAGCTCCGCGCGAATTAGCAAAGTTGATACCGATATCTCTGTAATCAATGAGATGACACGTCTTTTGGTAAGGACTTTATTATCATTAATGTAGGTTAAAGCAGAATCGAGATATTTTGAACGGTTCCGGGAATATTTGAGATGAGCAGCTTAGCTAAAACATCTTACAAACTCTGTAGCTAGTTGTCAACGTCGACAACTAGATCAGAAAATATAAATAATTACAGTATCTCAGAGGAGTAGCACTTACCTCACATGGTTAACCGACTGTTTAATTTTCGTGAGACAAACCGTCGTTCTACCCTCGCAATAATGATCTCGATAATAGCCATCGCCGTGTCATGGTGGAAACACGTGTCCCGGAAATTACGTTCTTTTTTCCAGGAAAACACTTGGAAAACAAATCTCCAGCAGACGGCAACAAGTTATCTGTTGGAAGCCTGGCTATCTCGGACCCCTGACACTGATACAGGCACAGACTTGACAGCAACAACACGCATGTTTGCCCGGGATACAGACAAATGATACTAACGTAAGACTCGGAGCAAATAAGCAAGGACTCCTTTCCGTTGTCCGCACTCGCAGCTACAATTTTTGCCTGTAAACTAGAATTGTAATAGATGTACATAAAACACCGAATAAGTTCAAACCTAAAATATTAGATCATGCGATACGTACAAAGCAATATGTGGTTTTAAAGCTACACAGGCCGCAATCGCTCATGTAAATGACACACTTAAAAATACCGGATGTCTGTTGGTACGTAATGACGCAGACGAAGTTTGCTCATTTTTTGATATCGATCCTTTCCGGCAAAATACTCGCAAGCTAGGTGAACACGGTCAACCAAAGTGATAGTGCTCGATGTGAAAGTAATCCACTCGAATTCTGGCGAAGCGGGAAATTTTCAAATTCAGAATTTTGCTGACAATGAAAGAAACTAGTGGTTTACGGTTACTGATCTCCGGACTGTGCAACGAAGACCTGATTTATGCCTCTAAACTCTCAGCCGTCTTATATGCGATCTCGGCAAGTGACATATTCTTAGATAGTGACTCAAAGATGGGGACGTTAAGCTCTGCGATAGATTTGGTGCAGTCGGGAGGATTAGACCATATTTGAGCACTAGGACTCAGCCTGTTTCTTTCTTTCTTTTCCACAATTACACTGTAGTCCAGAAACATTCATCTTCCTCAGCCTGGGTGAAAACAACGAAATATCAGTTTCCGTAGTAAGCGAATAAGGGAACAATGTGAAATATTCCGCGTGCACAATTCGTTCTATAACTAATACAGATGAAAGGAAGGAAGATGAAAATTTAACGTCCCGTCGACATGGAGATTATTAGAGACGGAGCACAAGCCCGTGTAGAAAAGATGGGGAGGGAAATAGGCCGTGCCCTTTCAAAGGAACTATTCCGGCGTTTGCCTCAACCGATTTTGGGCACTCAAAGGAAACCTAAAGCTTGATGGCTGCACGCGGATCTGAACCGTCCTCCCGCATGCGAGTCCGGTGTGCTAACAATTGCGCCACCTCGCTCGGTAATTAGTACAGATGCTCGTGTGAAGTATAGCGATAGGTTTTCTTGGACGTGGCAACATGTTCTTACAGAAACTTTGTCCACAAAACGCTTGTTTAAAGATCAGTGAAGTATAAGTAAGGACACTATTTAATCCAGTCCATAACTGTTTTCTCAGTCATGAAATCACTCCAGTACAGCTGGTTCAATATAAGTGGATTCTCCGTCATTCATTAGCTCATGCAGAGTCTTCTGACATAAGTACGATGTGTGATTAAGGCACTGGTATCGCATTCTGGAGGACCGGTGTTCAGATCCCCGTCCGGTAAGTCACATTTAAGTTTTCGTGCATCTCCTATATCGATTAAGACGCACCTCAACATGGTTCTGTGACCTAATCGTCGGCGAAGCTTTAGACCTAAAGGGCAAAAGTATTTTTTTTATCGAGTTGACTGATTTTCATTCACAGTTAGTGGATTCTCAGCCGTGTCCATGAGAAACGGAAACACGTAGCAATGTGTGACAGACAGTTTCCTGTATACGCATTAAATATTCCTGTAGATAATATTTATTCCTCAAACCCACACACTCGCAGCGGAACACCACGCTCTGTACTATGATTCACCAACTCATAAAATGCCCACAGCGTAGTGACTTCATATCATACTTGATGCGACACGGCAACAAGCATTTACTGCTAGTGTCTGGTTTAAAAATTCGTTGAAGAGCTTAAGGAAATTATCTTCATAAATCGCCTGATTGCTATTTCACTTCTGCAACTTCGTTATAAGAAATCAAAGGGCAACATTTTCACTTTATATTACCGAATGGACACTGCATTTGTAGTACAGTTGTAAGCTGCCGTCGCATTTGCTGAGTTCGAAATAAAGGCTACGTAAAAACTGTCCGTTTCAAGTATCCACACGATTTATAGCTTTCTTTGTTACCTGAGGTGTGAATTGTTTTGCTTCGTGCCTTTCTGCGGAACTGCAACACTACAGGAAAATGCACATGTGTCAAGGTGTTACGTAGAAATGTCAAACTTGCACAGGGTACTGACAGGACACACCACAGGTAATAAATCGAAGCACACTGCTGTGGACGTCTTAGGGGCCAAGAACTGAAAAAAGACTGGTCCATAGTAGTTAAAATCGTACTGTTTTTGTAAACACTGAAGATATGTTGGGATTGTTCGGCGAACAGAGTTTAGCAAATAACTGATGTTTAGCTAGACCTTATTGTGGACCTAGGGGAAGCAGCATTGTCCTTTCCAAGAATTTTCCAGTAAGTTGGGCGTAAGGTGTCAGCTGTGTAAAACTATAGGTATCAGCAGTACAAGGAACGTGCACACGTTCGCTGTCCTCATTCCCAACACATATTCTCGCTTCTGTATCGTTCTCTCATTCTTTCTGTGTCTCTCTCCTACTTCCCTCTGTAACGATTGGTTGCTCCATCATATAAACCACTCCTGGCAATAAGCAGCTAAGAAGTTCAGAATTCTTAGACAACGTCTAGGATGTAACCTTCTTACAAACGTTCTATTGACAAGCCGTGTTCAATATTCATGCATTAATACTCTTGTAGCATACGATAAGATAAGGCTGACCTCGACCCGAAGGCTGGTTTGTACCCTGCAGCGCTGACAGCGCATTTTGCTATTGGAGATGGTACGCCCTTGCCTTCTCCGACTTTGACTTTGACTTTGACTTAGTTAACCAGCCCGTTGTGGAAGATCTGCTGCTTAACGTGGACTCCGCATCACACTGCTGCTTGGCATCATTCAGCATACACAAATCACTGTCAGAGGCTTAAGCACTGACAACGATTAAGGGTTGCAACACATACTTTTATTTTTGTAATCTCATACTAACCAATTAAATCACTAGAAGATACACATTAGTTTTGTCGTGAAGGAGTAATAAGTGTAAGCATCTGTAAATTTTGCTTAAAATATGTAGCACAATATTTAATAGATAATCTTGGAACGCCAAGGTATGGTCACAATTAAATGATTGTTGTCCATACAGCGTCATCTCTCTAAAGAGGATAAACAAAATAGTGGCGCAGGTCAGCGGATTTCGTCAACGGGCGAATAACTCGGAGATTTGAGTACTTTACTCCCTGCACTTATCTCTCCTTCCACCATGGAAATCCGGCCGGAGCAAACGGAGGGGGCAGTCCTTTGATTGGACTATACAGGAGTTCGTTAGGGGGTCCGATTAACGGCCGAATAAATCGGAGCTTTCCAATAGTGTGTTTCTGTTGATTATCTGCGGTGCTCTTATAGGAGGCGACGAGGAAACGAACGAGGCGGTCATCTGACGAAAGATAGCGGACGAATATCGATAGATGTGTTCTAAAATACTTTGCGTGTCCTACAGAGAAGTTGAAGCTTCTACACGTTCGTGGATTCTTCTAGGATGAGTGTTTTATATCTGCAACCGAAAAACGTATATTTTTTTAGGTATGACCAAGCCGGAGATCGGATGTGTGGCATTTTTTTGAACGAGAAGAGGACCAAATACAAATTAGGCCTATCTTGCGCCGCAGTCCCACGACACTGGTGGAGGCACGTCTAATCTCCACAATCACTTACAAATATCTCACGAACATTATTGTAATTATGAAGGGCCAAAAAATTACGAAGTCTTGAGGTACGGAAGGGAAAGAATGCACTTGATCATTTCTGAAGATAATTTTACGTAAATGAATTGAAAAAAATTACGTGGGTCTGCGGAGAAATTATGCAGTAAAAATGAATGTAAAATCCACTCGGAATTTATGCTCTGCTTAGCAATAAACCGCTTCAACAAGATGGGAGATACTCGATTACTTGTGAATTGTCCTCCCGAATATTGAGAGGAAGTACAATGAAATCAGAGTGCGTGCAGGTAAGGCGTATTATCACATTCGACGTTCACTTGATGTATCCCGCTCGGAAAGTAGTGTCATAGTGTTTTTATTAATGTGTAATTTCTTTATGTCTGCAATGGTTGTTATTAATGAACGAATGTACTAGTTCATGGGAAATACATAGACAGCAGTAGAAAAGTCTCATTCTGGAACCACGAAACATCATTGACACATGGATCTCAGTGGTTATTAAGGTCATGATACAACTCCCTTGGTACTGTGTGAGTCCATAGCGACCTTTCGTCAAATTGAAAGTACATCATGAGTGTCTTTAGCGTATCTAAATGTATCTAAAGTGAAACAGATGCCTAGCTCTATAGGTGAGATTCGAGGAACGACGCTGCCTCGAGAAACAGAGGCAGGCTGTCTGAAATCCCCTCGCACCATATTCAACCGGAACAACTCCGAGGCTCCGACTGAAATGGTGCGAGAGTTCCGCCCACGGAAAAACTGCTCTGTGACCACAACTATAAAAAAAGTACGTTTATGAAAACACGACAAAGAAATGCTTTGCCATTACACATGCAAGAAGACACTATTCACAGACACCTAATAATCTAAAATTTATCCTATGCGTTCTGACATTATTTTAGTGCACTAATCCCTTTCAAAACACCTAAACCTTCCAAGGATATCCGTTTTCCTAGTGTCGATACAAGTGATACTTGGCTGTATGAGCCCACTTATCAGTATCGTGTTGCACTCCCTCTGGCCTGAATGAATGCACTGATCCGGTTGGGAATGGTGTAATAAACCCTTCGTATCCTCTCCTGTGAAGCTGGCCCACAATAGCTGCAGCTGGTCTTTGATATCCTAGGTACTGGCATCGGGACGAAACTGACGTCCGAGCTGTTCCCACACATGTTCTATCGGGGTCAGGTCTTGGTGTCTTGCTAGCAGGTATACATCACTTTCAAGCAGATGATTTATAGAGACGCGTCAAATGTGTAGATGAGCACTGTCCTGTTGAAAAATGCCACCAAGATACTATGGCATGAGAAGCAGCACACAGCGACACAGGATGTCCGTGAGGTACCAGTGTGCCCTGAGAATTCCCTCAGCATTGTTAACCTTGACCTGAAAACATATTCTATGACTCCCTACATCATGATATCATGACTAACGCAGCTCTTCCTCACCAAACATTGGAAGAACGGGAGCTCTCCCCAGGTCGCCACCGTACTCGATAACAAGGTCATTCGGGGTAGTGCATGATCGTGATTAATCGCTGAAGACAATGCGACGCCATTAATCTACAGCTACGTCTACATCTACATGGATACTCTGCAAATCACAATCATGTGCGGGGCAGAGAGTTCATCAAAGCACCTTCACAATTCTTATTGTTCCAATCTCGAATAGCTCTCGGAAAGAACGAACACCTATATCTTTCAATACGAGCTCTAATTTATCATGGTGATCGTTTCCTCCTATCTAGGTCGGTGTCAACAAAATATTTTCGCAATCGGAGGATAAAGTTGGTGATTGGAATTTCATGAGAAGCTTCCGCCGCAACGAAAAAGGTCTTTGTTTTAATGGTGTCCATACCAAAACCTGTATCATTTCAGTGACACTCTCCCCTATTTCGCGATAATGAAAAACGTGCTGCCCTCCTTTGACCTTTTTCGCTGTACTTCGTCAATCCTATCTGATAAGGATCCCACACCACGCAGCAGTATTCTAAAAGAGGACCCACAAGTCTCCTCAGTAGATTGCTACATTTTCTAAGTGTCCTGCCAATGAAACGCAATCTTTCATTAGCCTTCCCCACAACATTTTCTATGTGTTCTTTCCAATTTAAGTTGTTCGTAATTGTAATTCTTAGGTATTTAGTTGAATTTACGGCCTTTCCATTTGATTGACTTATCATGTAACCGAAGTTTAACGGATTCCTTTTAGCACTCATGTGGATGACACACTTTTCGTTATTTAGGATCAATTGCCAATTTTCGTACCATACAGATATCTTTTCTAAATCGTTTTGCAATTTGTTTTAATCTTCTGATGACTTAATTAGTCGATAAACGACAGCGTCAACTGCAAACAACCTAAGAGGGCTGCTGAGATTGTCTCCAAAATCATTTATATAGATAAGAAACAGCAAAGGGCGTATAACACTATCTTGGGGAACGCCAGAAATCACTTCTGTTATACTCGGTGACTTTCCGTCAATTACTACGAACTGTGACCTCTCTGACAGGAAATCACGAATCCAGTCACATAACTGAGAGTATATTCCAATAGCACCCAACGCTTCGTGCGAGCAAAGAGCTAGTTGTATTTCACAAGAACGATGTTTTATACATCCTTGTTGACTGTGTGTCAACAGACCGTTTTCTTCTAGGTAATTCATAATGTTCGAACTCAATATACGTACGTTCTAAAAACCTGCTGCACATCGACGTTAATAGTATGAGCCTGTAATTCAGTAGATTACTCCTACTACCTTTCTTGAATATTGGTGAGACCTGTGCAACTTTCCAGTCTTTTGGTACGGATCTTTCGTCGTGCGAACGATTGCATATGATTGTTAAGTATGGAGCTATTGCATCTGCGTACTCTGAAGGGAACCTAATTGGTATACAGTCTGGACCAGAAGACTTGCTTTTATTAAGTGATTTAAGTTGCTTCACTACTTCGAGGATATTTACTTCGACGTTACTCATCAACAAACCATGCTTCCCAGTCACGGCACCATTCAATGGCAGCCGTCTGTGTTGTGGTGTTATCGGCAGCTTCCATGTGTGGCGGTAATTCTCCACTCCGCCTGCTCATAACCTCTCACCAACAGTGTGGTGTGATGCAGAAAGTTTCAGGGAGCCCGTTACTTGTTCTCGTATGGCAGGTGCAGGGATGATATGTTTAAGACATGGTTGGTGCACAACACTGCAGTCCTCCCTGTGGTCCGAAAAAACCATGACGACGAGTACGCCAACTCCGCGTTCCCATGCTGACCAACAGTGGGCTACTGTCACATCTGAATGCCCCATAAATCTGGATAGTGCACGATTCGACCAGCCGGCCAAATGAAGAGCCACAATTAGGCCCCTTTCAAACTCTGTCCGGTACTAATAACGGTCTCTCATACTAGTACGCTGCATTTCCATGTCTTCCACAGTGATCACGCAACATCTGGCGCTGTTCATGACCAATGTATACTTACCAGGCCTAGTTACAGCAGTGAACATGGACAGCACTAACGCACTCTGGTGGCAGTTCTACCTCTCACAGAGAATTGCAACTCTTATTCATTTACATACCGGCCTATGGTATGCAAATGTATGAAGTTACATTGACATCCAACCTTGTCTTGTAGGTGTTTCACTTCTTTTGTCAAGCAGGGTACAATACTATTCCAACAGTTATTACTGTACCAGCGCGATACCATTCATTAGAAATCTTCCAAACAATACAAGGCTCTGGTTAACTGAATAGCATTAACGCAGTGTCTATCTGCTTTCCAACTCTCGTTCATGAAAACTCGGGTGAATGATTACATGTACATGCACGATTGGCTTTTCAGTTTCACTAGCTATAAAATTACGTGCTCCACAGACGCAGAGCCGTATTGTCCCTTCAACACTCGCGAAAGCATGGAGCTCGTTTTCAATTCACCCTCGTGAGTCCTCTGCGAGGAACGGTACTAGAAACTTTAGCTGTGTTTATTCCTCTAGAAAAACCGAGTGCGTAATCTAGACTCCTAGAATTAACGTGGCGTTGTTGCTGCATACATAAATAATTTTTAAATAGGCGCGAGGATGACTGATTTTGTATCAGCCATAAATTATTACTTTCCGGAAGAGTTAGTTAGAGCCATCAGTGAAAGACAGATGTGATGTGGATGTGGCAATCAGGGGGGAATCATTTGCACATTTGGTTATATTTTACCATAGTTCTCATGACGCAGTCTATATGCTAACTTCCGGGCAGATCACTGATTAACACTAGAAAGTACGTAGGCACCGAGGTTACAAAGGCAAGCCAAAAAAATCATATACAGTTATTTCACTCGATTACTCAGCCTTATTTTGAATACGTTCTTATTACTTCTCTAAATCGAGTAATACAGCCATAATAGGCCAAGAGGTATTAAGACGAGCAACCTTGACGCTCAGTGTGGATCTTACGTTACGTGAGTGGCAATAGGAAGAGCCAGCGCCCGGACATTCTTACCATGCTCTGAAGGGAGTATTCTGTACTAGTTCTGAGTCTGAGGGTTTTCGAAACAATTCGGTATCCAACTTTTGGCACAGGCATATCCCAAAAACAGAACATGTGAAGATATATAACGATACTGGTGTAGCTTGTACCAAGGTAGACTTCTCCATAAAAATGGAAAAATTCTTAACGCATTTTTAAAGATTCCATTGCTGTACACATATAGACATTTAAGAAAATTAATATTGTGTTTTTTTCACTCATAGAGGGAAATGATTATTCCTCGCAAATAGTTATCACTCTTGCGATTGATTTATATGAATCGCCAAATTCTTCACCCATTGTGCTTCTTTCTCAATCACTGTATTAATAATTAGTGTATGTACGAGTATGCTGAAGGAAAGAAAGATCACATTGAGCTTCTTTTGTGGAGATTTTACACACCTGAAAGTGTGACAACTAGTAACGTTCTATGGATGTTTTCTTACTTCATTGGACTAACTTAATCTGCAATTTCATGGAGTGTGTAGAGTCCAAAACATGCGACTTGACCAGCTAGCAATGAGAAACAACAGGACTTTTGGACCTTCATTCTGGAAATAGGGCTTTTGATTTATATTGTCGAGAGCTGTTTTAATTGGCGCTACCGATCACTTTGTGTTAGATGTCCTACCACTACTGACCTGTCAAATACGTTAGAGATCAAACCCTGCGAATATGTATACTCCGGATGACGTATGTTTCGTTTTACTGGTGGTTACAGAAGATTCCTATGAAAAAACTTAATTTCTGCAAGATATAACAAAACATATTACAAATATAGGATTTACCTGTTTACTAGTAGTTAGGTGTCAGAATATTTTCTGTAGCTGCACATTTATTTACTAATTCATTGTATTGAACCAAGATTAACAAATAAAAGTTTAGTAGTACCAATCAAACATTTACAAAAAAAAATAGTAAATAAAAATGTCTTCTGATCTTTTCTAAAGCTACGTAAAATTCATAAGAATTGCTGTCTGATTTATCTAGCATCGCTGCTTATTTCACAGATAAGCTCTTTCGTGCCGTACTTAGATGCAGCTTCCTGCACGATAGCTCCTAAAATAAAATATTGAGTCTAATGATGATCGTTTGGGCCTTTAGGCATATTTTAGAGATCCTTTTCTCTGCTATGATTCGACGAACAAATCTGTTTCATTCCGTAAGTAACTATCAATTTCCAACATTGCAACCCTCAAGGAAGACTCACACAGCCCAATTTCTTGTAAGGCAACTCATTTAGGCCGTGTTAACACTAGCTGTCTTCACGAGCCATGTTTCAGCTTTTCCACAACACTTCCCTAACAAGAACGGACAGATAAACGAGTATCAGTCCCTTCCCCGACGGAAGGCAATCGCTTGGGAAGTCCTCTGAGTCAGCTATCTCGTTGTCTCGTTGTGCGCCTCTAGGTTTTCTTTAAGGAAATTCTGAAAACGATCTCCTAAAGTAGATAACGCTATTTTTCGTCGCCTTGTGATAATAGTCGCATTCGCCTGTGACCCGGTTGACAGCTAAATACGTTGAAATGCATAGGAAAAAAAATATGACGGATCCGTTTCTACCAGCAGGGGTACAGAAATTGAGCAGAGGTAGAGGCGTGATATGCCTCATACATTAGGCAGAGGCTGTTTCACGCGCGATACTTTATCTTAATTTTCTGAATTTTCTGGAAACGTTGTAAGATTAGACATTGTTATGAAGTTGCCGAGTAGAATTAATAGAAATATCTATAAATTAATATAAGAGATTAGTTTGGATGCCGACCGCAGACTTCAACTTCATAGACGTCACCAAAAACCAAAATTTCCGTCTGCGGTGTCATTACGGGTAAGTAAATGAGATATAATAGCAGTTTATCTGAAATTGCCTGAAAATGAGCCTCAATTAATGACGTAGAATCGCAAATCCACAACTCCCGTGGATACACACTTATTTTGTCTTTATTGGTTGTCCATGATTACTGGTCCACAGATCCATTTCTATGTTTGTGATGATCTTGACTTCATAAATAACCAACAAAAACGCTGAGTTATGTTTGTTTATTAATGTTCAGTACAAAACCAGTGCATCAGTACATTGTATCAGCGTTTCAAAACCAATGCAGCGCCACAATGAAAACCAGCACGTCTGTAACTGTGAGAGAGTCATGATTATCGCCAAGAGCTGCTGATAAAATTTCTTTAATGATCCACCAGTTTCGATGTACAGACCATCATCAGGTTCATAAAAAACATTTATAACATCATACTAACGGATATATGATCAATAGCAGTACGTAACAAAATCCAAGACTTCGTCACTGGTGACACATCGTAACAGAATTATATCGTCAGTCATAAAATGTCCGAACAGTGCACCCATTCGCGCTGTATCAACAGTCAGCATTAACACTAAAGGTGAAGGCATTCTACATATTGACACTTTTATATCGCCTAATATGTTGTACATGTTTTTATGAACTTGTTGGTGGTCCGTGAACAGAAACTGGTTGTTAAATACAGAAATTTTACCAGCAGCTCTTGCAGCAGATCATGTCGTTTTTCAAATATTTACAACCTGTGGAGCATCACCATCTTAAAAAAATATCTGGAACTGTCAGAGCTCCTGCTTGTTACACCCGTAGTCTACCCTGCTGAGCTACAACTGTCGACAGCGTGCCAAGACTCTCACAACAACCCCATGACAATCCACAACTGCCTTCTTTCAGCTGAGACCGATGCTTTTATATTGGTGGCTTGAGGTGTCATTCTCATGGCGTCTAGCAAGCTCTATGACCTGTCTTATAAATCAGTTTGCGTTTGTTATAACTTTAAATTATACACACGGCCAATTACAAAGATAATTCATTGCACTCAAAGGACATTGGCATTCCTTCACAAATTGCCAGTTCTGTTCACATATGAAACTCGTTTATAATATACTGCTTGAATCGGGTTGAAAGAGAGTGTAAGAGCTAAACAGTAAAAATACACAAAAATAAAATTCGCTAGAAAAATATCAAAATAAAAATTGTACCGAATATTACTGTTACGTATATCAAACGATTCCGTTTGATCAGAGGATTACGACACTGAAACTCGATTTTGTCTAGACAAAGTATTACAAGAGATATCGATGTACTTTCATTAATATTTTAATTAATTAATAGTAATTAAAACATCGACTTGTAAGAAAAAGTAGTTATCACAATCTAGGTATTGTGAGATGCTTCGACTGAAATACCTTAGTTGATTCAAAGGGTTTTTCTAAAAAGAAGTGTAAAAATTAATTAGTGTAGTATTCTCATATCAGGCTTTGCAGAATTAATTGTTGGAAGCTATACCCAACAAAACGTATTATGCCACTGTGAATAAGAGGTGAGTCTGACTTCCAGTACATGTAAGTACTAATTTCTAAAAGAGAAACTAAGTACAACAAAATGAATTGCACAAAGCAAGTCGACAAAGTAAATAAAAGAAAAAAACCGATATCGAAAGCGTCGGATAATTTCAAGCAATTTTAAGTTAGCTTACATCAGCACCAAATTCTGCCATGTAAAATTTTAAGTTACAGGTTACAAAGAAATTTTCTCCTGAAGTAATTGACTTCGAATAGATCGACTGGTCGCAATCTATATCGGATTTATGAAAGGAGCAGTGAGTGAAATAGAATTACATCAGAACCACCATGTGATTAATACCCACCAGTTTGCTAAAATATTGCTGCTGAACTGTTTCCATCGGCTCAGTGGTTAGCACATTGAATTTGCAGTTGTGACTATGACAGTTCAATACCCATCTTGCAATCCCGGTTTAGATTTTCTGCGATTTTTCTAAATCACTCCAGGAAAATAACGGGATGGTTCCTCTGAAAAGGCCATGGCCTGTTTTCTTCCTCATCTTTCCGTAATCTGAGTTTGGGCTCCGACTGTAATCAGTGTGCTGTAGACATGACGCTAAACGCTGATCTTCCTTCCTTCCCGTTTTTTCCATTACTGCGTGCGAGAGCCTCCTGAATACAGTTGAGTAAAATTATTGATTGATCTCTCTGATCGGCAGTTTTACAGGATGATATGTACTGTATGCAGTAAATATAGGAGTCAAAAATGTTTTAGCTTACATTTCATGACTAAAATCAAAACGCGAAAAAGTTTACGTAAGTTGCATGACAGAACATGAGGTTCCGCTCTCCCTGTTCATGCGAGAAGTTGACAATGTGAAATTCGCTATTGGAATTTTATAGCTACTTTCAGAAATCTGTTCTTTAACATTTACAGAACATCACTTGTTAACTATTTACAAAAAAAAACATGAGAAGCAGCTGTTGTTCAAATCATTATTTTTTGTGCTTTACCAATGTAATCTGCTATCGAGTACCGGACATTAGTTGAACATAATTCTTTATTCGGACAGGACGTTAAAAATCTGTTGTCTTTTCCATTAAAATAACTGATTATTACATAGTTGCCGGCCGCGGTGGTCTAGCGGTTCTAGGCGCTCAGTCCGGAGCCGCGCGACTGCTACGGTCGCAGGTTCGAATCCTGCCTCAGGCATGTCCTTAGGTTAGTTAGGTTTAAGTAGTTCTAAGATCTAGGGGACTGATGACCATAGATGTTGAGTCCCATAGTGCTCAGAGCCATTTGAACCATTGGAACCATATTACATAGTTATTTGTCTTTTCCACGCCAGTCAAACTTCCTCTGAGTATTCTCATAGCACATACGCTCCACGTTCTCAATTATTCCAACCTGATGCCGAGTTCACATAATTGTGCATACTAAGCATTGTATAACCGCAACAATGTCTTTTCAGTCTTTCAAGTATCAAAGCCTGCTACTCGTATAACCTCATTTTCTTCCCATTTCTTATCCACACATGCACCTGTAGATCTGGAAATCACTTTTGTGCATGTGGCAGAGGGGATTATAGTATACAATAAGGTTTCCTCCTGATTCAATCACTGATGAAATAAGAAGACAATGTATGTTTAAATTCCTCAGTTACAGCTTCGTTAGTCTTACTTTATATTAACAGTCACTACGGTGGAGATGTGTGGAAGGATTAATATTCATGAATTCTGATATCAAAATCGCTTATTAAAATTTTCAAAGTGGTTGTCATTAGATATTAACTGCCTTTCTTTGAGTATCTGACAGTACAGAGTTTTCAGCGCCTCTGTTACACTTCCACGCCAGTTAAACTTCCTCTAATTATTCTCACAGCCCATCTTCCTATACGCCCCACGTTCTCAGTTATACCAACCTGATACCGAGCTAACTCACTTGAGCATAGTGCAACAATGGGCGTAAGCGTGTTTTATAAACAATACCTTTTATAAAACAACTGCGGTATTCATTATCCTGGCTACGAATCGAAGCCTAGAATTTGATTTACCTTCAACCAGATCTATGTGATCCATTCCACTATATCTCAACGCGCATTATCATGGACTTAACTCACGTTACTGATTCGTTAATTATATATTGCGACTATTGTTGACAAAAATATTAAAACATAGCATGTTTGTGATTACAACGGCAGCTTACAAAACTTCAGAGTGAGAATTGTTGAGCCGGCCCTGGTGGCCGAGTGGTTCTAGGCACTTCAGTCCGGAACCGCGCTGCTGCTACGGTAGCAGGTTCGAATCCTGCCTCGGGCATGGATGTGTGTAATGTTCTTAGGTTAGTTAGGTTTAAGTAGTTCTAAGTTCTAGGGGACTGATGACCTCAGATGTTAAGTCCCATAGTGCTCAGAGCCATTTGAACCATGTTTTTTAGAATTGTTTTTGTTTACAATTTATATATATATATATATATATATATATAGTGATTGGCGCTCTTGTCCATTGCCTCCTCTTGACTGCATTGTCTAGAGAGTATCGAAATTATGGTAACCAACGTTTCCGGCACTTGCTCTAAGTTTGCTGGGCCTATGTCTGTATGCGCCACCTTTAAAATTATGTTTTTGGAAGCAGTATGAAAGTCTAAGTGACAACAGAGATGCTACCAAATACACCGCTGTCCTTCCAGCCAAGCAGTTCACTTGGTCGGACTGTACTGGTTCACTCCAAGAAGCACAAACTCTCGGTCGTTTTCCTCTAGTCGATAACACCGCACGAGCGAGCCGGAGCTTACTGCTCTTTCCAGCTGATCGAAACTTGCTGCCATCGCTCAGAACAAGATTCGCACTAGTGGTCTTGCACCAATTTTACAAAAGCTTGACGTTTTTGTGAGAACCGTGAAGAACGTGTCAATAACAACTTCTTATAACTTTTTTTGTGTGGGGCATTGTAGCTGTACATTTGTTAAAAGTCATTTTCAGGTTTCCCACCTTGACTGTTTTTGATAAGTATTCATTTTATTACGTTTTGCACAATTGGTCATTTTCAAGCGCAGTAGATGTCAGTCGAATAATTGTACAATATATTGACACTGCGTTTGAAGATAGCCCGTAAAGCCTAAATTGGTCAACCGTGCAATATGTGATAAAGTAAATACTTATCAAAAACAGACGCAGTGGAAAACTTCAAAATGTTTGGTAAATTTTTACAAGCCTGTGATAGCAAAGTAATTTGTTTGGATCCAAATATTACTGGTTTTGAATTTACACGCATTTATGCATGTTACAAAATAACTTGCTCATTAAGGAGCTAAACAGACTCAGCATTATGTCTACGCCTTTTTTTATACATATGGATACTATATATCTTCTAAATGGACGAGATAGTTTGAAACACGGTAGATCTGAAGATGGATTGTTTCTAGTATTTGAAAATACGAAAAGATCAAAGAGTTAAATAAAATTTGAAATGTTATGAGCGTTTGCATTTTCTTAACACAGCACTTGAATAATAGGCACAAATTTCTAGAACGTTCTAGAGGCTTGCTGGACATCTTGGCGGAAGATATGTTACAGTTTGTCTACCGTGTTTATAATGGGGCAACTCTTCTCATACTCGCAGGGTATCTAGCGAGCTCTACACGATTAGTAGGATATTGGAATAACGTTTCCATCTATTGACGAAGTGTGAAGCTCGCTACTGAAAGAAGCCTCTGCGAGAAGCGCCACTAGTTACAATAACGGAAGACGCGTGTGAGCTAATAACGATTATACAGTATGTAACAAAATGGTCTGGCCAAACTTTGAGAAAATTTTAACACATAGAGGAAGAAAATATGGTATACATGGACACGGGTCCGGAAACGTTTTATGTCCATGTAAGACCTCATTTCCTACTTCCCTTCACAATCAAATTAATCATGGGAAACACGTAAACAGAATCTAACAGCATTAAATGATCAAAATATCCTCTTGGATACGTTTGGTCAGAATTTACAGTAAACTGTAGTTCCTAGATTCATCCTCAGCGTTTGCTCTTCCAATTGAACGAAGGCAATGGTGACATGTGACTCAATTCACTAACTTTGTTGACACTGTAGGCTCCTAAATACTAGACAGACAGACGCATAGATACAGATGTACCAATTTCTTGGCCTGCACGCTCTCCCGACTAAACACACTAGACTTTTATTTGTTGCGGGCATTTGAAAGCTTTTGTGTATGGATCTCGTGAAAGGTGTCTGTTCATCTAACCATCCTTCATTTCGACTGCGTATTCTGCATATCGATTATGGGAGAGTGTTCTGATATATTCCTCGACCGCTCGCTGGTCGATTTCGATATCGCTCAGATATATGGGCAGTATTTAGGTTTCACTGGCGATCTTTGGAGTGAGTATCTCATCCAGTGAACGCCTAGGGCTTGGTGGGGCCAAGTGAGTGCATGGTATTTGAAGGAAGGAAGGGAGGTAGTTGCAAGTTGGCAGTTGTAAAGAGTCAATTATATGGACGCGGCTATAGTGAGGCAGTTAGTCTGTTATTGTCACATTTGCCGAGTTGTAAGTGGGCTTGCCGTGTAGTACAAGGTATGTTATTATGATTTAGTCGGCGCTGAGCAGCTTTAAACTAGAACTGCGTGTTAGTGTGAGTTGGTGTGAGCAGGCAGTGCTTTAGCCGGAAAAGGCCGACTGGCAGTTGTTTGTATCAGACAAGCTGTGCATGATATTGGCATTGGTACTGAGCGTGGCTGCATTATTAGTTTTGAGAGAGCAAGCTATGTTTTCTGAATTAATTTTGACAAGCACATGTTAGTCCTCTGTGTATTATGCTCAGCGATCCGAGGTAAGATTTTACTGCTTTCCTTTTCTTACAGCCTGGCAGCGCGACTGGTTAGGTTTTCTGATGAACCACGTAGCAGAGTGAGAATTAGGCGAATCTCAACATTCAGCACTGGTAATGTTTGCCCCCAACATTTAACCTCGATCGGGTGTTAGTAAACCGTTTTCATTCACCAAACAGATTGGGAGTATTTGTGTATTTTCTTAAAATTCCCGATACAGGAATCGAGCTAAATGCAACTGCATTAAGTGTAGCAGACGCTACGCTTTGTATTAATTTATGTGAGGGTTTGTTGTAGTAATTGTTCTAATAAACCAGAAGCCTACTTGAATTCTCTAATTTCTTTACCCTGGGCAGACTAACTCTCCCATCTCACTATTTATCCACAGTAATAATCAATAAATATTTTGTGATTAATGTTAGTGTGGTTTACTAACTTTTACTGCCTCAGTACGACGCCTATGAGGAGCCACAAACGGTCAGTTTCGTAAAAATAAGGTAACTAACGCTGCCGAACGACGAAGCTGCACCTGCCGAGTTCCTGTCTATTTTCTTCAGGTAGTGTGACGTTGTCAGTCCATGCGTGAGTAATTATCGTGTGATTTAATTTTTTATTCTCATTTATAAGGCTGGGAACTGGCTGTTAGTATGCTACAGAGTTCTTTATTAATCGAACCACACCAGAACTTCTATAAAATACTGATTGTATACTTGCATAATACGAGTAATCGTGTCTGCCGAACCGTGCTTGGATTTAGTCAGATGCTCCTCATCAATATAGTTATCTCCTTTTAACGGACGCCATACATACTGCTACAAGATCTACAGTCTTCGTGCCTGTATTGTGGAAGGCTGTGAAGCAAACCACAAATCTCCAGGGATACATCAACACATCATGGATTCGATGAGAGGACGAGTTCGTGCAAGTATCCTTGCTAACGGAGGGCATTTTGAACATTTGTTAGGAGAGCTATTCAGACTGTGTTGATACGTTATTTGCCTATGGATTTCCCATGATTGATTATAAAGAGAAGTAGAAAATGACTTCTAACACGGAAATAAAGCGTTTCCTGACCGATTTCCACTAACGTATTTTTTCCTCTGTGTGTGGGGAATGTTTCCCAGAAGTCTGCCCATAATGTTATGTTACAAATTGTATTGAATTATCTCACCATTGTGGTTGCTAGTGTTTCTGTACCTACAGAGGGAGAATTTGACGTTGCTTTTACTCCTGGAAGTACAATTCTACAACTGCTTTTGTAGAAGTAAACCTGTAAGATTTTTCAGAGCTAACAGGCAGGGACATGGCGAGAGCGTGTTGATGCTGGGCCGGCTGTAAGAGGATTGAGACAGAGCGGAGCTGGCTGGCCGCGGGCTTCCAGGCGCGGCTTTTATCGCCGCGGCCGGCGATAGCACGGCCTAAGTAAAGAAGCCTGCCCGCCCCTAATGATCCGACTCTCGCCTGAGTGCTTCCTCTGATTACCCAGACCGTTTACATATCTGCCCATTAAAATAGATAGGCCGGCAGATTCCGGCGCGCAGACGGCTGGCTTTCGATAACGCCCCTCCCCAGGCGTTGCGCTTGGGCCTCGTACTTTTCCAAACATCGCGCCTCTTGCGTTGTTCGGAAACGCCACCCGTCCCTCTATGTTGCGAACGAATCGAGGAAACAAAGAAAATTCAGCGCCTTCTGCCACAGCTCGGTAAGGTTGTTGTAGTTGTGGTCTTCAGTCCTGAGACTGGTTTGATGCAGCTCTCCATGCTACTCGGTAAGGTAACTAGTACATAACATTGTCCACGCCCCCGACTTCATCACCTTGGAATTTTTTATACAACGATCGTCGTCCCATTCAGTAATAGTTCATAATACTACGATTCATGAATGTTAGACACCTTGTCACCATAAAATGTATTTGAGTATTCCTCCCAGTGACAGATGATGACCTAGCGTTTACAATTTCCCATACATGTTTCGGTGCTGTTGCACAGTCCTCAAAAAGTTTCCCTTTATTTTACTTTAAACGATACATAAAATTGGAAAAACAAATATGTACAAGTGGGATTATGGTAATGGTTCACCGGCAAACGATACATAAAATTAGAAAAACAAATATGTACAAGTGGGATTATGGTAATGGTTCATTGGCAATTTTTAAAAAACATAGACCTTAACAGCATATTTGGTTGCTCGTGTTGTTGTCTGCCTTTATCATTATAGGGATAAATTAACTCTGGTACATATTATAATACCTAAGCAAATACGAATTAAACATTGAATACCTATCGACCATTTGCATATCTAAAGGCTATAGCAAGAGAAGCGAAAGCTTTCAGGAAGCAACTTCCGATTTCCCAGGAAAACAGATTACCGGTATCTTCCACATACAATTTCAACTTAATCAAAACAACTTTTATTAAGGGTACGACAAGCTGTTTCATGTATTTGTGAAAATGAAGTACGAGCTCATTAACATTTCCAACAAAAGTGTAGGCGTTTTTTCCTTCAGAAAACATTTTGCTATACTGTTACGAATCTTATTTGCAACATATTCCAAGGCTTGCCAATACAGATACAGTTAAGTGAGCAAAAAACGAATCACTTGTTATATATTTATGAGAAGTGAATCATACAGTTGATAACCTTTCGTATACTGTTACCAGCACGAGGAAAACACGCGAGGTCGAGAATGATAATCAAGACCACGCTGATATCGAAATGTTAATGAGTTTAAATCGGTTTCAGTCAAATGCAACATCACAAATGTGCTGAATCGCAGATACTATTGCCTCGTCGACTGAGCGCTGTCTCCGACATTGTCATGTAAGAATGAGAGAAGTAGTGGAACGTTTCTGGGTAGTACACAGTGGAGTGTCACGAAAACAGAATCGCAAAATTGTTAACAGTGATTGCTGCTTGTCGTACAGCATGTGTAAACTTAATCAGGAAGCTTTTATATGTGAGGTGTATCTTATTCATGTCCTCCCTGAACACTCTCTCCTACTTCGTGACTCAGAGGCCTACTGAAAGTCAAGAGCCTACGTGAGTTACTTGACCACCTTGAACAACGGCCTGGGTGTCTCGTTATAAATTTAATCTTAAACAGATCAGATTTGTCGTTTTACTACCGGAACAGAGAATAAATTTAGGCCCTGAAAGTCTTTTCGAGCTGGGATATGTAGTGTAACCTGGATTTCAGAAAACCCGTCTCCTAACCGCAGAAGAGTCGTATGCAGTAAGACACACCAACATAGAATCATAAACACTATGTTAAATAAGTTGCTACTTGTATGATAAAAAGAAAACTGCAGTTTCGTTAAAATTTTTATAATTATTTTAGTACAGAAGCAAATATTATGTGAAGAACATTATGGATGCAAAATACTATTTTCGCGCAGAATGACCTTCAATGGGACCACAATTTCATCTCCAGAATAAGAAAATAATCGTGAAAAGTGTATGTTCAGGTACACGAAATAAGAGGTACACATTCTCCAACTGCCGTTCAGGCCAGTAGATTGTAGGGCTACTCTCAAATGAAGGGACAGCAGAAAACGAAAGCCTTCGCGAATTTCATAGACATGTGCAACCGATGGACAAAACTGTTACGCATGTTGGGTGTCGTTGCCTCGTGGCCCTCTCATTGAAACTGTCTGCCTTACACACTGCCTTTCTCTCAGCTACCGTTCTATTGTGCTGCCAGTCTTTACGTTACAAGTCACACTTGTGAGGTACGGTGTTTGACCGTTAAAACCTCTGCTGTCGCCTTTTATTGTAAACATTGTGCTCTTTTGTGGCGCACAGCTGAATAGAAAGAAATACTGTATAGATCATAGGCAAAAGTTAACGTAAACAAATAAAGTAGGAGAACGAATTGTAATACTTGTGTGTAGGCTAATAATATTACGAGCAATAGGGACTGTCTCGCAAATATGAAAAAGAGATGGATTGTAGTAAGTATGCAAGTGTCCGTAACGCAAATGAAAAATTGATTATGGAGGAGAAATAAGTTACATCACTGCGAAAGAGTAAATGAGATTCAGCTGTCCTATAAAAGAAAAGCTGCAAAATGCTGCAACGAGAAACAGGAAATGCCTACACGATGGATGAATCAACACTAAATCATCATGGCAAAATTCGCAGTTCCTAAACAGCTGCTTCATTTTACAATAAAAAAGGTGTGGTTTTGTGAGACGTCAAAGTAAATAAAATAAGACTTTTAGATCAGATGTTGCACTATTAAAGCAAAGGAAATAATTAGCCAAATTCCTAAATGTGGCGATGGTCCTCTTCAATACTGAATTACGGAATTCGTGATTGCCTTCAGATACATTAGAAGTTCATTCATATTGTGGACATTTCGAATACTACCGCTTGCGTGGTGGACTGTTGACGGGCTAAACAAAAGAGACAGAAGCTAAGCTGTATTTCAGTAACGCTTTTCTTGCCTTATCTTGGAACTGCCTGTAAATCGACTCGTTCATCGCAGGTCTGCACTTTAGCAGTTTGAAGCGAGAAATAATTATTGCAGTAAGTTAATTGGACACTGCTTAACTTGCACTATTACTTGTTACGCAAGATAATTTCTACCACCAACACAATAACTGCTAAAAAATCATTGTGTGAACATATAAGCATCTCCTAGCTAATAATTATATGCAGGAGTACACTAACCTGACACATTCTTACCTACGATAATATAAAAGTGATACAACAGTTTCTCGATTTGCTGATTTCTGAATTGCATCTCAAGACCATCTCACAATGCTGCAACGGTTACTCGGAATGTCTCTGACAAACAAACGCTGATAAATAACAGATAAGTTGGGAACCGCCACGAACTGTTTTGTACAAAGTAATTCAGCCTGTAAAATTTCAGCATACTGACATCCCGCTGAAAAATTCACTTGTAAGGGAAATAATAATCAGTAGCGTCCAACACGCGTCATGCTTGTGTCCAAAGCGATTCAAAATGTAGTTTAAGCCATGCAGTGCGTGTGCAGGGAACTGTAGCACTCCTGAGCAGCGGTCGCGGCGCAGACCTGCTGAACGCACGCTGCCGCTGGCGGGGTCAGCTTTCTGGCGGACTGCGCGCCTGTTATAAAACCGCCGCGCCGGCCGCGGCGCGTGTCACACGTCGCCACGTGATTCGCGTCTTCCGGGTGGACGGCTTGCGGTCGCCTGACGTGTGTGTGTGTGTGTGTGTGTGTCGTATCGGCTGTCTACCGCAGTGGCGAATACACTTCTCTGCTCCGCAAATTACAAACCTATGACAGACATACCGGTCCCTGCCTTGTGAATAATCTGCATCACAGCACAGCAAAAACGTATTAAGAACGCCTAACCACCGGATTGTTTTGCTGCCTCTGAAGTTCGTGACGATAGTCTTCTCTGCCAGAGGCGATATCAGCTGTGACAGGCGACATCAGCAGCGTCCTGTTCCAACAGTCAAACAGCTCAGTCTGGTCAGTGATGGTACACATGATTATCAGTTTCAATTCTGTATAGTCCGTGAATCGGACATTCGTCATCCGTGTAATAAAGGATGCACGAATTTTATCTGTAGCACTTACTCATTATTTCCTGGTTGATAGAGAAATAACAGCAATGTAAGCGCCAAACCTTGGAAATTCGTTCCGTACTGATGAAATCAGGGAACAAGTACAGGGAATTATGTAACAAACACACTAAATAACTGAAATACCAGCCGATGTTCGGTCGGCTTACGACGCACTGGCGTTGAAATCAAACCTTGGCGGGCGGAAACGTCCAGTGCGTAAGCTGGCAGCTTGTAACTTGTGCACTCTCGCACTGAATCACTCATTGTAACATTCTGAAGAATGAAGATTAAAGTTCACACGTTGAGACGGTACAAAGATGGTGAATCGGGAAGGCAATTTGTCAACACATACGTATCGCATCAGGGTAACTACACAGTGAGACTGAATCTTTATACACTGCACACTTCACCATAATCGGAAATTTAATTTTTGCAAAGAACTGAGCAGATAGTTACGTAGCCAATACCGCAAAGATAAAGAGCCTCATAATGAAAACGGCAGTGAGGTGGTGAAGCGTGTTCGGAGTGCGGTGCGCAGACTTTGGAATGAAACGTCGGCTGCCGGAGATGCTTCGGTGCGAGAACTGGACTGGATACTCGTATCCTGGCGTAGTAGCTGTCACGTGTCGAGTCGCCTGAGCACAGGTACACACCGCGGTGACGCACTGCACTCGCGACGGTGTCCCCCGGCGGCTACTTACGTTTGAGCGGCTTGGGGTTGCTCTGCTTGCGCCGCGACATGTCGGCGCCTGGTGAGACGTAGCGCCTAGGCTGCGGCCGGGGCCGGCATCGGCATGGCTCTTGCAGTGGCCGGCCTCGGCGTCGGCTCGTCGCTCGACACGCTGCTGCTGGCTAGCTCCCGCGGCTGGTCGGCGGCACGCGAAGCGAAGCGCACTGCGCGGCAGCCGGGCAGCTACTGGCGCGTCGGCCGGCAGCGCGCCGCGCCCGCCTGCCCCCACCACCGCAGCCGCTTCTCCCACCCCCCACCCGCGTCCGCGCCGCCACCGCCGCCCCCGCCTCCGACGGCTGCCGATGGCTCATCCACGCCTCCGCTGGGGCCCACCTCTCTCGCCTCCTCGCAACTACCGGTTTCAGCTTCCCTGACGCTTGTGACGTTTCTGCTGATATACTGCGAACGAGAGGGCGACGCCACTTGTCAACGGAAACAGGTGGTCCAAAGGCGAGCGCTGGATATTCGCTTGCAGACAAGCGATACTAATGTACCTAGAAGACCTCATTATCACAGTGCTAGTGTTCCAAACGGTTAACAAAAACTTCGATGCTTACGACATAGCAATAAGAAAAGTATGCATTTTCGGCCTAATAATAAAGCCGGTGTCTCAACTATACTGCATCTCTCTCACTCACTCTCTCTCTCTCTCTCTCTCTCTCTCTCTCTCTCTACCATCGTCTTTCCACTCAGAGGTTGTGTACACCAAGAATTGAATGCGATTGTTTCGGTAAAGGGACACATGGAACATAACGTAGACTTGCTGCAGAAAAACTACTCACATGGACAACTGGCGGTGTTCTCGAAGAGATACAGTTCTCCCCTCCTCCTCCACTCGGGCACACATTCAGAGTCTTTCTATATTCAAACCCTCATTTTACACAGAGGTAACATGTGAACAAAACGTGTAACACCACTACATTACATTAGACCTTAGGACTGTTCTGACTAACCGACAGCAGTAAGGCAGTACGAGGTGCGACCTGTGAGGTGGTACATGTGGACAGCATATCGCCAGCCAGAAGATGAGCCCTCATGGTACCACTGCTTCTTTTTCAAGCAGCTCTTTATTCAACATCACGAGGCTGAGAAGACGCCATTGCATACCTCTCCACTCAAAAAAGAAATCTGGGGATGTACCGGGAATAGAAACCGGTTCCTTCCGCACCGAAGGCAGAGGCGCTAACCTTTTTATACCCACGATTTTGCGTGTCACCCATGCTAATAATCTCTGTATCGTTCCAATTCTAGTGTATGTACCGCCGAGATGTGTACGCCATTCGGCAACATTAACTGCCAGAGCCAATCCTTAGATGATTTATAGAGCAGTCACTTCATAGAATGTCACATACCACTCAGCTTATTCCATCCAATAAGTACAATGTCTCCAAAAACGCATAGATAACAATGTGATGTAGTGCAAAGAAGTATTGTTCAAAAAAGGAAAACGAGTCGTTGAAATCTTACATAAACCGTAGTATTCTACAGTTTCTAACGCATAATTCTATTATCTCTGTCGATTTGCTTCAGTCCACTGACAGCTGTACCATTCTGCACCAGAGTACCTCTTAGTTATACTGATATTTCCAAAAGGAAACACAAATACTGTTTACTTAAAACGTAGAGTTCTTACGGGTTTTAATATTACGAATAGATACATGTTACAAGCTAACAAAAAATTCCGTAAAAGTTAACGCGGGTGTGGACCGTGTTATTTATAATCGCTGTTGACGGGTTTTGCACTTAACATATAATTTGTCATTCATGGTTTGCCTAAACTAATGTTTATAAATACGATGTTTCACAAAAATAGGACATGGAAGAACGGAGCAGAGATGATATAACAGCTTAACTACTGGAGATGCAATAGACAAGAAATAGTGACGATTCGAAAAACCGTTAAAAACGCCACGTTTCCAGTCAATATTAGGGGCCGAACGAAAGTCTCAAAATCAACAATATAGAGTTTCATTCTCACTTACATCAATATGGGATATGATCACCATGTACACTTCACAAACGATGTGACTGGATATTTTCCCCTCCAACACAAATTCAATCTAGAACTTACAAGTAAGATAGGCAGAGTCTGGGCCGTGTTCCTTGAGGAAGGACTTTCGTCTACACTCATGCTCATTCATTAAGGATAATTGTAGAATGTGGTGCCACACAACGTGGCACTACACAAAACTGGCGCTAATAGCATAGGCACATACGTAACACACACGACAAGTTAAGAGAACCGTCCCGAAACACATGTGCTACAAAACTCCACTGTTTCCTGCGCATGTACCGCGACATCAATATGGGATATTATCACCATGTACACATACACAGGCCGCACAACGGGTTGGCATACTCTGGATCAGGTGGTCGAGCAGCTGCTGGGGTATACCCTCCCATTCTTGCACCTGTGCTTGTCGGAGCTCCTGAAGTGTCGTAGCGGTTTGAAGACGTGTAGCGATACGTCGACCGAGAGCATCCCAGACGTGCTTGATGGGGTTTAGGTCTGGAGAACAGGCAGGCCACTCCATTCGCCTGATATCTTCTGTTTCAAGGTATTCCTCCACGATGGCAGTTCGTTGGGGCCGTGCGTTATCATCCATCAGGAGGAAAGTGGGACCCACTGCACCCCTGAAAAGGCGGACATACTGCTGCAAAATGGAGTCCCGATAAACCTGACCTGTTACAGTTCCTCTGTCAAAGACATGCAGGGGTGTATGTGTACCAATCATAATCCCACCCCACACCATCAAGCCACGACCTCCATACAGGTCCCTTTCAAGGACATTAAGGGGTTGGCATCTGGCTCCTGGTTCACGCCAGCGAGAATCACTGTTCAGACTATACCTGGACTCGTCCGTGAACATAACCTGGGACCACTGTTCCAATGACCATGTACTGTGTCCTTGACACCAGGCTTTACGGGCTCTCCTGTGACCAGGAGCCAGTGGAATGCACCTTGCAGGTCTCCGGGCGAATAAACCATGTCTGTTCAGTAGTCTGTAGACTGTGTGTCTGGAGACAACTGTTCCAGTGGCTACGGTAAGGTCCCGAGCAAGGCCACCTGCAGTACTCCGTGGCCGTCTGCGGGTACTGATGGTGAGAAATCGGTCTTCTTGTGGTGTTGTGCGCTATGGACGTCCCGTACTGTAGCGCCTGGAAACGTTTCCTGTCTGCTGGAATCGTTGCCATAATCGTGAGATCACACTTTGTGGCACACGGAGGGCCCGTGCTACGACCTCCTGTGTTCGACCAGCCTCCAGTAGCCCTGGTATTCTACCCCTCATAAGATCATAAATATGTGTTCTTTAAGCCATTTTCAACACACAGTCACCATTAGCACGTCTGAAAACGTCTGCATACTTACTCGGTGCAGCATACTCTGACATGCACCAACACACCCCTGCGTACGTGGACTGCTGCCAGCGCCACCGTGCGACGACCGCAGGTCAAATGCACCGCATGGTCATACCCCGACGTCATTTAAACTCGCAAACCGCCCACCAGAGCGTTGTTTCACCATGTATCAGCATTATCCTTAATTTATGAGCATGAGCGTAGATTCCCCCCAACACCGCCCGTCGAAAGTCTTGCGCGATGCATGTGACCGCAGATACGACTGATCACAATCTCTTAACATTCCACACTGCAATTCGCGTTCTAGGGATCATTTTCAGCATGTCACAATTCAGAACGAGTAAATTTTAGTATGGTGCGAGGGTGAGTCAAAAGAAAACCTTAAATTTGTAATAACAAATCGAAATTTCGGGCCGTTATCCTGTAACTTGGTAAGCGTGCTACAAACAGCGTGCAGAATGGCCTGTAGGTGTCAGCATTGTGCAGATGCACAGATACCGTCGCAGTATCGGTATAAAGATGGCCGCCCCACTTGCGACTTGCACCAGGGAATACAGCGTTCTGTTATTCGGTTTTTGCGTAGCGAAGATGTGAAACCTATTGAAATTCATCGTCGAATGAAGGTTCAGTACAGTGATGCATGTTTGTCACAGCAGAAAGTCTACGAATGGAGTAAGAAGATCGCAAATGATGTGACTTCAGTGTAAGATGCTCCTCGTCCAGGTCAGGCACATCGAGTTGTGACTCCACAGAACATTGCAGCAGTTGAAGCCATAGTGAAGGAAAACCGCCGAATGACACTGAATGACATTGCAGCATGTTTACAGATTAGTTGTGCTGAAGAGGTACGCCACGCGGTACATGAGTGGTTGCTGGAGGACTTGCGTTGAACGTGGGGGACATTATGTTGAAAAGTGATACATCTATGTATCACTTCTGCACAATAAATAATATTTTTTAAAAATATTTAAGGCTTTCATTTGACTCACCCTCGTAGATTTCCACCTGGTTTGTGACTGTTTACAACTCTTATTATTTTCCATTTTAATTCGCCGAAAAGTGAGACTGGCGATTAGTAAAAATAAATATTTTGTATTAATAAATCACTTTACTTTTTTTGTCATCTCCATAAATGAACTCGTTGGAATTTCAGCTGAGTTAAATAAACTAGGTAATTATTTCGAAATTTATAGTTTTCTACGCGGTCGTTTAACGACTTGGGTTTGCCTCGGAGTTCTTGGATGCAGATTCATGGGAGATTTGCGCCCGTCAGTACTCACTAGTTGAATTAGGCATTGTTGAGATTGCTGAAAGCGAGTGAGCTGCAGGGGGTGTGGAACACTTCCACGGAGGTACTTTTCTGTGGAACCATTTATGCTAGGTTAAAAGTGTTTTCGCAGGTAGCATTGAAAGGGTACAGTACTGCCCGACATTGAAAATAGGTACAACATACTTCATTATTTTTGTCAGAACAACATATTTTTTTTTGTAAAACTGACTCAATTTCAATTAATACAGCGAAGCCGGATACCAGTGTGGGAAAGAATGACAATTTATTTATTTAATTGATCACATGTGCACTCCCACAAAATAAATCCCTACATCCAGTTTGGTGAGATTTGTGAAATGAATGAATGTATGGTCGTCTGCTAACCGCAGATAGTGAATGTGAATATATGATCATCTTTGAGTCGATCCTTTGGCCACCTTTGGTGGGACCAAAGAGATGAAATTTACCTGAGCTTTGAGCGCCTGAAATGTGGCTGACCAATACGGTGGCAAGGTGCTCCCCCCACTTCAGCAGAGGTGGGGAGATGACCTGGAGAACGGCCATGTTTCAGCACTCTGCCGCTGGATCTTGTGATGTTAAGACCTGTTTTAGTTGTGCTCCGTAATGACGAAAGAGTGGAGACATGGTATGCATGTGGAATATTTAAGAGTAGTTTGAAATATTAATTTCTCTATTTCAGGAACTTTTGTGGGGAGAATTAAATGTCAGGCAGGTAATATTAATGGGATTGTAGTAATCTTCGGAAGTGACCAATGGTCACAATGAAACCACGTGTAGCAATAAGTTGAAATACTTCCGTGTGCTTAAGTTAAGCTGAATTACTAGCATGTGTACAATAAGTTGAAATATTTAAGAAATAGCGTGTGTACCATAAGTTGAAATATTTAAGAAATGGCGTGTGCAGGACTTGAAATTAGAGACGAGTACTTCCACGTGGTGAGTACTGTGTGAGTCTCAATCTGTGTATGAGACAAAGGATAAAGAGAAGTACTCGTCCATGGTATCCGTTGAGGACTCGCGTGTGTGATAAATATGTTCTTAATATTACTTTGCGTGATATGATTCCGTGTGACGCTTGATTCAAACTCTGAGAGAGAAGCAAGGTGAGTCGGCCGTCTATCCAGCAACGCCACTTGGCTTGCATTGCACAGGAAGACGTGCAAATATCTCCAGAGTTCATAGTAGGAAAGTAGAATTACAAAGTGGGGCAGTGTCGTGTGAAACTGGGATAAATACTAATTGAAGTGGGAAAGCTGAAAGTGATAGTGTTGTGACTATTTTGTGTTTTGTATTCCATGTCGTGGTGTGGTGTATGTCATGTAATTTGGGTATGTGTGGTTTGCATGGGAGAGTAGCGAGGTAGTTTCAAAAGATTAGTGGGTTATGCTTGTTCCTTCGGTACCGCTCGGTCTGGAGGAAAGTTTAGTGATGATGATTGTGAGAGTCGAAGTGTGAGGCATAATAAAAGATCCACCATCCTATCCAGAAAGTGCACTGTAGCGTTAAAATAATTACGAGCCCATAATATAGAGATTCACCATTGTAAGGCCATGCCCACTGGGCGGAATTTCTCATGTGTTATTGTTGTAGGTTGTAGAATTTGTGTGTTTAGGTTAGAGAATTTATCGGAATAAATAAGATAGTGAAAAGAAAAAGATTGGTGGACTTTTCCTTCGAATTGTATGTTGTCATAATGTTCCGAATTTATAATGTGTGCGCCATTCATATTCAGTGCGGTGGCCACGTGTTGACAAAAGCCGTTAAATAAAAGACAAAAAGAAAATGTGGTATTGCCAGTGCGTAGTGTACAGTCAGAGTTCTGTAAATTACTGATAGTCAGATGCGTGTTTCCGTTGCGTATTATTCATACAGGAGGATAATTTGTAACTAAATTGTGAGTACGACAGTTCATGTTACTCGATAAATTAAGAATGAATCCACTCGCTTGGCAGACCACTCATCTTGCAGGCCTGACTGCTTGATGCCACAGTATGAGCAAGGCATGTGGGTGCCTCTCATAATTTCGACCCTGCCAGGATTCCGTTTCTGCCAGGATATTTTGTTGCCAGGATAATTTGGCCAGGATATATTCTGCCAGGGTATTTTGCCAGGATACCGTTTTTGCCAGGATATTTTGCTGTTAGGTTTTTTGCTGTTAAGATTTTTTTTATGGAATGTATTGTGATAGCGATAGGAAGTAAATTTTTTTTGTTTGCAATTTCTTTCTGGATTGGTGAGGATCTTTTATTTTTTTATGTAATTAATTGCTATATCGTCCAAGGCTGGAAGATCGTGGTATAATTTTTTTTGCGTAATGTCCGTAGTAACTAGGTCGCAGTCGAAAAGTGTAGCCACCATGGAGAATAGCGATTCTGGGGTGGACGTAGCAGTGCAGCAGGAAGTATCTGTTGACCATGGGTTAATGAACGGGGGCGGCAAGCACTCAGAAGGGGCTGAATTGTTCAGCGGACCGCGGCTAGGTAATCCTTTATGCGGCGGGCTTTGTTCACAATCGGGGGCTTTTCCCGACGACGCGGGCGAGCCGGGACTAGGTCAGGTATGCAGTGAAAGTGCAGCTACCCTTAGCGAAGCGACGGTTTCTCAGGCGAACAATGTGAGCGCACCGATAGTAGCAAATGACAGTGTGCTACTGCAGTTTTTACAGAGGATGGATAGAGATAATAAGGAAAGATTGGAAGCGATGAATAAAGATAATAAGGAAAGATTAGAAGCGATGAATAAAGATAATAAGGAAAGATTAGAAGCGATGAATAGAGATAATAAGGAGAGAGATAGGGTGAATAAGGAGAGAGATAGGGAGAATAAGGAAAGATTTGAAGCAACTAAGGAAAGATTGGAAGCAAATAAGGAAAGATTGGAAGCAAATAAGGAAAGACTGGAGGCAATGGATAAGGGAAATAAAGAGGCGATGAGGAAGCTACACACAGTTATCGATGAGCGTCTGTCCGCAGTTAATAATCGGTTAGATGAGGGGGAGAAGAATCTGGGCGCGTTGAAGCAAGTATGTGATGCCGTGAAAGAAAAAGCCAATAATTTGGAGGTACGAATAAGTGCAATAGAGAGCGATATTACAGAACATAGGGGCGTGTGGCCGGATGAGCGAATCAAAGAGATAGTGGAGGACTTACTTGCAGATAAACAAGGGGCATTAGACAGCGTGGAAGCTCAAGTGACACGGCAGGAAATGGCGCTAAATAAACACAGGGATGAAGTTGCGGAGGTAGTGGTCAGAATGAATACGATTAGCGCAGATGTAGAAAAGATCAGTATAAGAGGCGAAACAGGCTCTGACAGTACGCAGCGAGAGGTTTATGCCGACCAGGAGGAGATACAATCACTATTACAGTTTAAAGAGGCACAATTAGAAACAAATAGGAAACATAGGGAAGAACTAGCACAGTTGCAATTCGCGTGCAGAAGCGAAGGTGAAACACCACCAGGTAGACTGCAGAGGGAGAGTGAGATAAATTCATAAAACGAAAATAGTCAGAAAGAGGAAGACGAACTCAGAGAGTTAGAAGAACGGTTGAGTTGGATAAAGCAGGTGGCAAACCCAACTGGGTATAGTCCAAGGTCGGAAAACATAAATGCGGAAGAAGAATGTAGGAGGCACTTCGTGTCGGTACAAACGTACACTTGTTTTCCAGATCCTGATAATTACCAACATCCATGCCTGTGGCTGTCTCAGTTTCAAGATTCATTACCTTCATCGTGGGGACCGCTCCTCAAAATGAAGTTTGTGTGTAACCATTTGAGGGACGAGGCGAGAGCGAAAATGCAGGAAGTTATTAAAGACTGTAGTAGCTACAAGATATTTTGTGACAAGTTTTTAAATGAATTCTGGTCGAAAAGTAAGCAGGACCAGGTTAAGCAAAGCATATTGATGATGCCAAATTGTAACGAAGGTGGTATAAGAGATCCAGTGTCATGCTATCAGGAAATGCTGAGACGAAACAGGTATTTGGATGTGCCATACGAAACTGGGGAGCTCATTAGGATCTGTATAACGAAGTTGCCAGTGAGATTGCGCAGAGATATAGTGATAGCAGGCAGAGGCTTGAACGATTCTGCGTCATTTCAGCACTTCTTACAGGAACTGGGTAATGAGAGCAACATTGTGAACGGCGACATGACTCATAGGTCAGACAGAGTTGAGGATAGGAATGGTAGAAACTATCAGAATGACAGGAGAACATGGAATCAGAGGAATGACGGAAATGGAAGATGGCGAGGAAATACGGGGCAGAATTCATGGGGATATCGACCGGCAAATCGGGAAAATAGAAGATGGGACAGAGATGGAAGAAGAAGGGAAATGAAAATGATGGGCGAAGAGAGGATAGGCAGTCATTGGGTTCACGAGAGGCCAATCACTCTCACAATGACGGAGGGACAAGAAGGTGACTGCATGATAGACGGGTACAAACCAGGACTATTAATGACGTAAATATTAGGTATATCGATTATGGAAAACTAAGGGAGAATCTGTTAGAGGAGGTAGAAGATGTGGGGAGTGAAGTCCACCCAATAATTAGCGTAGAAATAAATAATATAATCGTACCTTGTGTCATCGACACAGGCAGTGTAATGAGTGTTTTGAGGGAAGATGTGTTTAAGTGTTGTAGTCTTACAAAACCATGGCCAACGTTGCCATTGCAAAGGACAACAGTGAGAGGGGCAGTTACAGGTAAGGGAATTGAGGTGAAGTTACAAGCGCAGGTAGACTTTGTGTGCCAGGTGAAGAGGTTTAGTACACTGTTCATGATTGTGTCATCTCTAACTGTTGAAGGGATATTAGGAGTTAATTTTTTGAACCAATATAAAGCAGTCGTTAACATGAGAAATTGTTCGATGGAGTTGAAACGAGATTCGGAGGAAATTACATTAAGATTCGACGATTGCTTATATGCTAAAGATAACGCACACTTAGCATTATGTCTGGCGGTAAAGTCCGGTAGACAGGCACAGAATACGGGGTTCGACCAAGGGAAGAAGGAAATTCATAAATGTTTGGAGGAGGAGATCAGGGAGAAAATCTGGCATTTACGAGGGACCACGGTCTACGGGGAATTGCAGAAAATTTTATATGAGAATAGAAAGGTATTTAAACATGCCGCGGGAACAATAAGAAATTTTGTGTATAGATTCAAGGTCAAGCCACATAAACAATTTAGGGCCCAAGTGTACCCGATACCTGTTGTGTACAAAGAAAGAGTGGAAGCTGAGATCGAAAGCATGCTACAACAAGAGATTATCGAACCAGCATTCAGTCCGTACAACAGCCCGTTAGTTTGTGTTGAAAAAAAGGATGGGTCAATTAGATTAGTTTTGGACGCAAGAAGGATTAATAAGATAATAGAGCCAGAGACAGATCGGCCGCTGACACTTGACGAATTGCTACAAAAGTTCCACGGGATCAGAGTTCTCAGCTCAGTTGATTTGAGAATGAGTTTCTGGCAGGTGGAGTTAGATAGGGGGTGTAGAAAATACACTGCTTTCTTGTGCTACGGGAAATCGTATCAATTCCGGAAACTACCATTTGGGTTAAATGTATCATCCGCGGCATTTATCAGAGCGCTAAATACTGTCATTCCAAATGAAATAAAAGATAAGGTAACACAGTACATGGATGATGTCCTGATAGCCGAAAGAAACTGGGAAGACCACAATAGAACGTTAAGCATATTGCTCGGTGCATTGGAGAGACATGGGGTAACCGTGAATTTGGGAAAGTCAGAATTTGGAAGAAAAGAAATCGAGTTTCTAGGTCACATTGTGACACCAGAGGGAATAAGACCAAATCCAGACAAACTCGAAGCAATCAGAGATTTTCCGGTGCCAAGAACAAAACGTCAGCTACGGGGTTATTTAGGATTAATCAATTTTTACAGGAGGTTCATTAAGATTGGGGGTGCAGCGACGCCCAGACTATGTCAGCTGACTGGAAAGAAAACGGTATGGAATTGAGACCCTGCCGCACAGGAAGAGTATGAGGCGTTAAAGAAGGCGCTGCTATCGGCACCTCTTCTCGGGCATCCAGACCTAGGGAAAGAGTTTTGTATGGCCACGGACAGTTCCCGTAGTGGACTTGGGGTAACATTGTTCCAAGAGCAAGAGCAAGGAGGAGAAGTAATACAACAACCTATTGCATTTGCGAGCCGAGTGCTTAGCAAAGCTGAGAGAAATTACACGGTAACTGAGCTTGAAGCTTTGGCAATAGTATGGGGTTTTAGTAAGTTTAGATACTATTTGTATGGAAGGCATACTAAAATCTATACTGACCACAAGTCACTACAGTTTCTGATGTCGGCCAAACTTAACCATAGATGACTCGCTAGGTGGGCACTCTATTTACAGGAGTTTCAGTTTTCAGTCATGTATATTCCTGGGCCACAGAATATAGTGGCAGATGCGTTGTCAAGGAACCCAGTAGGTCATGGTCAGTGCTTTGATGAGGAGGTAAACGAGAACAGATATGATATATTGTATATGCAGGGCGTGCCGTTCGAGAAATACATAGGGGCGGTACTCACAAATATCGCGAAAGAGCAGGATAAAGACGCGTCATGGAGAATGGTGAAGGACAGAGTTAGAGCGAACTTAGATGCCAATATAGCGCGCTTTTATACAATTCAGAACGGGGTCCTTTTCTACCGTAGAAATCCGAACACACAGGACTGGGTGTTGTGTGTACCGAATGAAATAGTCAACAAGTTGATCTGGTACATGCACCTAAGTTACGGGCATTACGGGGCAAGGAAATGCTGTAAGAAGTTAAGGGAATCAGTTTATTTCATTAGTATGGAGAGGAGGATCAAGAACGTGCTTGGTAGTTGCAAATTGTGCCAGAAGACAAAATCGTTAACTATCTCATGCAAAGCACTGCTTTTTCCGATAGTGCCAGGTAGATTGAGGGAATTCGGAGCAACAGATTTGTTTGGCCCGCTACCTAAGTCAGTGCAGGGATATAGATATGTTTTAGTAGCAGTGGAATTGGCGTCGAAGTATGTGACTTTTACCGCATTGAAACGTGCGACGGGAAGGACAGTGGCAGCAGCGATCGTTAAAAACTTTTTGCGAGAAGTAGGAACTGTAGAAAAGTTCATAGCTGACAATGGACCGCAATATAGATCCAGACAATGGCTAACCACACTGAAGAGAAGAAGGATAAAACCGGTGTTCATATCCCGATACCATGCTGCAAGTAACCCCAGTGAAAGAGTGGTAAAAGAACTGGGAAAACTGTGTAAAATCTATTGCCATAGGCAACACAGAAGTTGGAGTATTTTTCTCAAAGATTTTCAGGACATCCTCAATGAGCTACCACATGGAGCAACTGGTTTATCACCAATTACGGTACTAAAGAATGAACCACCACCAGATCGAGTCAGGGAGCTGGTAGATTTTCTGCGATCAGGAAAGCAGAGGCACACAGAAATTGTCAAGGTTGCGATAGAGCGTATTAAGAAAGCAGCTAAGGATAGGCAGGAGAAGCAGAAAGGAAAGATCCGTAAGATCGAATTGGCGGTAGGAGACAAGGTTCTAATTAAAACTCATCGATTATCAAAGAAGCACAGATTCCTAACTAGCAAATTCTTTACGGTGTATAGTCGACCATTCAGAGTGAGGCGGATTGTCCATGAAAATGCTGTACTGATTGAGACGATCAAGGGAAAACAATCTCGTGGGCTTCATCACATTTCTAACATCAAATTATGGAAAAGTTAAGGGTAGATCTAAAGTAGGCAATTTATGGTAGATAGTCAGTGTATTTATTTGTGGTGTGTAACGTTGTGCAGGGTCAAAATCGAACATAAGAATTTTCAGGCGGGATGTCAGGAAGTAGCCGGCCGAAGTGGCCGTGCGGTTAAAGGCGCTGCAGTCTGGAACCGCAAGACCGCTACGGTCGCAGGTTCGAATCCTGCTTCGGGCATGGATGTTTGTGATGTCCTTAGGTTAGTTAGGTTTAACTAGTTCTAAGTTCTAGGGGACTAATGACCTCAGCAGTTGAGTCCCATAGTGCTCAGAGCCATTTTTTTGTCAGGAAGTATGGCGGAATAGACTGGTCGAATGAGTCATGAACAGGAGTCGACAGAGTGGTGTATGTACGTATTTTTTTGTCATATGAATAAGGATCAAGCAGAAACGACGTGATGATTAATGAGTGGATAAAGATGGTAGATAGAGAAGCGACGTGATAAATAGTAGTGGATAAAGGTGATATATAAGGAGAGAAGCGACGTGGAGCAGTGTGATTAATAGAGAGAGATTCGACGTGGTGAAACAGTGGTAAATAAAGGTGAGTAGAATTACATAATGTGGAGATGTCTTAGATGTACGTTACAGAGAGGCCGGTGTATGCTGCAATCGAGATAGATGCGAATGGCGAAGGAAGACCAGGAAATGATGGAGTAATGGACGGACGGAGAGCCGAAATACGAATGAAGAGATGAGGACAACTGCACAACGTGAAGGGACATAAAGGGAGTATGAGATCCAGATGGTGAACGTTGTGGAATACTGACGTAAGATGTAATATAAGTGTAAATCTAATTCTTACCATAAGATATGCAATTTGGCAAAAATAATTTTTGTTGTTGTTGTTGTTGAAGCCTGGTACTAGTATAACTAATCAAAACGGTACCAAGAATGTGTACAGTTATTTTGCAGGATGAATAATTTGTGTATTTTTTGTTCTTAGACGAAATGTCGCAATTCTAAGTGATATTTAGCAGGATGAATAATCGGTGAAGTGAATGCAGAGGTAAGCCGATGGAGAGAGGTGCCAGAGTGAAAGGACGAATTCGGAGACTGGAAAGCTATCTCCAAAACAGCTTCATGTGTTATGTGGTTGAGTATAAGGGAGCAAAGGTATGGTATGTTGTCGTGAGTGTGGTGGTGTTAAGGTTAGCTGACTTCTAGACCTATTCTGTTAGTGTATTAATGGATTGAATGAGAAGGAAAATGTGATGTCTGGTGAGTGAGAGTCGTAGAGTAGTGTGATCAATGCTACCGATCCATAACTAAAACATCATTGTATTTTATTGTTTGATTGGGATGAACCTCGATGTCAGGTCAGGATCTGACATGTGGATAGTACATACGTGTCCTAGAAATGTTGTTATATATAATGAAATGTAAAATGTATAAAGAGATACTAATTTCAGTCTGTCACAAGCACAAAGGTGCATTGTATTTTGTAGATTTAGAGTCACCAGTTTCTAAAATGTTTATTGTGTTAGGATGTTAAAGTAGTTTACTATTTAATAACATGTGGTAGGTAATTGTGAGCTGTGTAGATTATTTCTTATTTTTTTGTTAGAACACTTTCAAGGGGTATTAATTTCAGTCTGTCACAAGCACAAGGGTTCACTGTATATTGTAGTTTTAGAATAAACAGTTTCTAATATTTTCACTGTGATAGGATGTTAGAGTAGCCTACTATTTCATATTGTAATTATGGGCTGTATAGATTGCTTATTATTCCTTTTGTTTTTTTTTACACTTTCATGTTGTGTATGAGGGACAACAGGTACAATCAATAGCACAAGTGTGGGCTGTATATAGAAAAGGGATAAATGTTGATGTTGTATGTGTAGAAAACTAGGGGGTATGATTTTATGTTTTTTTTAGAACAAAGATTCTTTTATTACCAATGTATCTAACAGATCATACATGTAATCAATGAGTATTTAAATATATCCTTTTGTCTGTAATGTTGCGAGATGCACGGAAGGGTCTGACTGATTGGGTGTCGAAACACCCATACCGCTAGTGGGCCGAGCTGATGTCGCCATGGCGACGGGCGACAGAGCCGCGGCACTCCCCACTCCACTGCCAGTCGGGGTACACTCCACGCGCCCGCTACAGCAGGTCAACGGCCTGGGGCGACACGTACGTACCACTGGCCATTCATAAGTTCTGCCACCCTTACGACTGGGGAAAGTATCCTGCGGAGGCAACAGCGGGTGGTTTCTTCTGCTTAACGGGTCGCGCAGAATGAACGACGCGGCACAGAGTACGGCGGGCATTTTTTACCAGCAGCTATTAACTAGTACTGGACTGTGGAGCCGTGAAACAAGATGACTGCGACTTTCCATAAGGTGCAAAGTGAAGGACTGGTGTTTCCACGTTGTGAGTGGTGGAAAAGATTTTGTCTTTAGCAGACAGGACGATTGTTTTGTTTTGTCTTGACCACCGGACGGTGGGATCCATAAACTTTTGGCAGTGACTTGTTAAGTGTGCTTTGTGAATTGCATGTGGGACGCTTGGTATTCTTGAAGAGGACAGTTGTCGTTTGGTGACTAATTATTGTATGAACGCAAGAAACTAGAGTGGGACATTGACATTTGCGTCTGTAGTAGGAGACATTTCTTTAATTTGTGCAGGAATAAGTGCTGTTTGTTGGAACTTACGACTTTTAATTACACCATGAACTGAAAGGACAGAACCGTGGGTAATAGTAGTTGTAGGGCCATTTCTGGACGACCAGATTCGTGTGGATGGTACGCTGAGAGTGACTATGGCATTCGTGTTTAATGTGAGATACAGTTTACTGTTCAGTGCGTGTTCAAAATGCCGATTTGAGTGACTTAAAGACTTTCGTCTGGGAAACCATGGGAGAGCTTTGACACCGAGACAGTGTTTCAAGGAAAACTATCAGCAACTTTTTGACCCCAAGAAAATCACAGAATGAAATGTTTCCGTGTGACTCGCAAGATAGGGAATAATGTATTTGTAATTGTGTAAATGTTTTTTTATATGTTTCATTCCTGAAGGGACAGCAAGTGTAATTGTATTTCATTAACATTTGTGTTTATAATAGTTAGTGTTTGTTTTTTGTTTGTTCTGAGTTATCAAGTTCACGTAGCATGTTTATTAGAATATTTGGTACAATGATGCTTTAATTATTAGCCGGTGGCGTAATACTAACGTAGCGGCTCTTGTTGCATTGGTCAGTAAGGTTGTCACAGGGGACAAGAGTTTGCATTGCACAACAAATATCGGAATTAATTGATGCATTTTGATGTCGTGGACAGTAATGATCTTGTTGGTGTGTTGACTGAAGCCACTTATTTTCATTATCACAGTGGTGATATTTCACATTAAAGTGTAACGAAGGCTAGTCGAAATGCAAGTTCTTGTCGTCTAAATGTGTGACAACAGAGAAATGAGCAGTAGAGTAAGATACGAGAGCAACTGGTGGATTCAAGCACTTATTGCTAAACTATTTACTGCGTGTATTGATCAAAGTTGATGGACTGACTGGCTCAGCAGCAGGTATTTGTACTGGTGGATAAGGATAAGGTTAAACTCACTGTCGAGTAGTTGTGGTAATTGCTTACGTGATGATAGTTAATGAGATATGACATGATGTCTTAGACGAACTATATTACGTAACCAGTATCTAACTTGTGGTATATTTCATTGTTTTTCTTCTCAGTTTTATTTCTCTGTAGGTTTGATGTATGTTTTAGAGTAATGGTATGGACCCTGACATTCTATGTGTAACTAGTGTACGAAATTTGTTCTTTTGTTGATTTTGTTTTGTATTTAGACATTGCCATGTTAAAATCATTACAACGCAATTTATGAATGTCGGATTACTTGTTCTGTGTTTGGACGGTGAGCTACTTAAAATTTCATGAGTACAACTAGTATTTTTTTTATTTGTCATAGAATTAGTGAAGTTTGGATTACTCATAACAATAACAAAGATCCCAGTAACTAAGGAAATTTTTATCTCAAAATTATTTTTTATTTGTGTGATGTAATGTTTTATTTGTCATGTGGATTGTTGCAAACTTGTATGTGTATGTTACTCCGGATTGTGGAGAGTACAATAATGGAACAACTGTGTCAATACTTTGGTAAAGTAACAGCATTTGGTCGTCTATTTGAGGTCACCAGGGGCTAAGGTCTCCTCCTGGTTATTTTGATGACTTGCTATGTTTGCTCTAATACAGTTTTCTTAAAAAAATGTTCGAAACTACCCTCGCATTGCAAGGATAGTACCGTGCCATTTTTTCTGCATGGGTAGCCGGTGGTGAAAGGGTACAGTACCGCCCGACATTGAAAATAGGTACAACATACTTCATTATTTTTGTCAGAACAACATATTTTTTTTTGTAAAACTGACTCAATTTCAATTAATACAGCGAAGCCGGATACCAGTGTGGGAAAGAATGACAATTTATTTATTTAATTGATCACATGTGCACTCCCACGAAATAAATCCCTACATCCAGTTTGGTGAGATTTGTGAAATGAATGAATGTATGGTCGTCTGCTAACCGCAGATAGTGAATGTGAATATATGATCATCTTTGAGTCGATCCTTTGGCCACCTTTGGTGGGACCAAAGAGATGAAATTTACCTGAGCTTTGAGCGCCTGAAATGTGGCTGACCAATACGGTGGCAAGGTGCTCCCCCCACTTCAGCAGAGGTGGGGAGATGACCTGGAGAACGGCCATGTTTCAGCACTCTGCCGCTGGATCTTGTGATGTTAAGACCTGTTTTAGTTGTGCTCCGTAATGACGAAAGAGTGGAGACATGGTATGCATGTAAAATATTTAAGAGTAGTTTGAAATATTAATTTCTCTATTTCAGGAACTTTTGTGGGGAGAATTAAATGTCAGGCAGGTAATATTAATGGGATTGTAGTAATCTTCGGAAGTGACCAATGGTCACAATGAAACCACGTGTAGCAATAAGTTGAAATACTTCCGTGTGCTTAAGTTAAGCTGAATTACTAGCATGTGTACAATAAGTTGAAATATTTAAGAAATAGCGTGTGTACCATAAGTTGAAATATTTAAGAAATGGCGTGTGCAGGACTTGAAATTAGAGACGAGTACTTCCACGTGGTGAGTACTGTGTGAGTCTCAATCTGTGTATGAGACAAAGGATAAAGAGAAGTACTCGTCCATGGTATCCATTGAGGACTCGCGTGTGTGATAAATATGTTCTTAATATTACTTTGCGTGATATGATTCCGTGTGACGCTTGATTCAAACTCTGAGAGAGAAGCAAGGTGAGTCGGCCGTCTATCCAGCAACGCCACTTGGCTTGCATTGCACAGGAAGACGTGCAAATATCTCCAGAGTTCATAGTAGGAAAGTAGAATTACAAAGTGGGGCAGTGTCGTGTGAAACTGGGATAAATACTAATTGAAGTGGGAAAGCTGAAAGTGATAGTGTTGTGACTATTTTGTGTTTTGTATTCCATGTCGTGGTGTGGTGTATGTCATGTAATTTGGGTATGTGTGGTTTGCATGGGAGAGTAGCGAGGTAGTTTCAAAAGATTAGTGGGTTATGCTTGTTCCTTCGGTACCGCTCGGTCTGGAGGAAAGTTTAGTGATGATGATTGTGAGAGTCGAAGTGTGAGGCATAATAAAAGATCCACCATCCTATCCAGAAAGTGCACTGTAGCGTTAAAATAATTACGAGCCCATAATATAGAGATTCACCATTGTAAGGCCATGCCCACTGGGCGGAATTTCTCATGTGTTATTGTTGTAGGTTGTAGAATTTGTGTGTTTAGGTTAGAGAATTTATTGGAATAAATAAGATAGTGAAAAGAAAAAGATTGGTGGACTTTTCCTTCGAATTGTATGTTGTCATAATGTCCCGAATTTATAATGTGTGCGCCATTCATATTCAGTGCGGTGGCCACGTGTTGACAAAAGCCGTTAAATAAAAGACAAAAAGAAAATGTGGTATTGCCAGTGCGTAGTGTACAGTCAGAGTTCTGTAAATTACTGATAGTCAGATGTGTGTTTCCGTTGCGTATTATTCATACAGGAGGATAATTTGTAACTAAATTGTGAGTACGACAGTTCATGTTACTCGATAAATTAAGAATGAATCCACTCGCTTGGCAGACCACTCATCTTGCAGGCCTGACTGCTTGATGCCACAGTATGAGCAAGGCATGTGGGTGCCTCTCAGCATATAGGTATATAAAAATTTTTTTTCCTGTCTAACCATGTCGCACAGCGTGCTGTAGACTCCGATACGTGTTACAACTCGTAGGAATTAGTTTTAAAACATGTTGAAAAGTTGAAGAAGCTCAACTGCAACCGATGACTTCGTTATGATAATTCACTTTGTCATTGTCAGTTTAATGCTAGTTTGTCCATCTTCACACGAAGTCTAGATTAAATTGCAAGACGACAGTTTGGTTGTGAGACGAAGTCAACAAATGTGAAAGAAAACAAATTACTTGAAGTGTCTTAGGCTGCGTGGAAATATCAACACGTTCTATCTCCGGACAAGTGCCACTTTGCACAACTGTCACAAACTCGTTTGTAGCCGGCAGTCTATAGGCAGTCCGACGTGGGCAGCGGAACTCTTCGAGGGAAGCTCGTGTGGCTGCGAGAGCTGAACTGGATTCGGTGATGGAAATGTTACGAAGACAGTAGAAGACTTTTACAGTCGTATTGCGAAAACTCACCGAAAACTGGGACATGATTCGAATGGACAGAGAAGAGACCAGCAGCAGTTCGGCGAGTGGAGGTCGTCGTGTATAATATGGAAGTGCAATGATCACCAACAACAAAAAGATTAAGAACTTTCGCATTTCATTACTTTCGTTATTTATCCAAGAGTTGATGATGCTAATTTTGATCAAAACAGACGAGGGGGCGAACAATTTGCAACTGCTCTACATGAACCATATACTCGTAATAAAATGGATAACTCGCGAATTGACTTTAATTCTAGGACATAAGCCACCTTTCACGGTGTAAATTAGTAGATTTAAATTTTGATGGGAAGCTGCGGTTAGGTTACAGACTACCTCATCATTGAGAGGGACTAGTCAGTCAAAATAATGTATTCTATTGCTATCTACTATAAACGATACCACTGTTTGGAGGGCACAAGGTGAACAACTGCTGGAACCGAAGGCGTAAGGAGAGGAGTGACTTATGCTGCGGTAGCCTAGTTTATGGGACACTTGTCTTTCAAAGGCAAATGTCCTGAATTCGAGTTCCAGTCCGGGACACAGTTTTAATCTGCCAGGAAGTTTCATATCAGCGCACACTCCGTTGCAGAGCAAATATTCATTATGGATACCACTGTAGCTTATAACAGTGACCAGTTTCTGAACTGTTGGTGTATTTTACGACATGCGGAAATCTATAGTACAGCAGTTTCAATGACGTGTTATGTTGTTCAGTAGTACAAAAGTTTGAAGGTGGAGCGTGTAGTCTAAGGTTCTATCACGTTCGTTGCAAATGTTTTTTAGCGTCTATTTTATTTCAATATCATACCGTCACCCGTGTTTCGTATACGTGGAGTTTCTGGTGATCACAGTGACTGTGTGCATGGCTGCCCATGTGTTGTAAAGTGTTGAAGCAGTATGCCTAGCCTCTCTTCATTGCACGATGTGTTGTTATGCAAATTAGCTACATTCTTGGTATACAAATTAGAGACAGTTTTATATGTAAATTAATTACTATCTCAATCTGGGAGAGTGTAAAATGCGTGTTTATTTCCAAATGCAATAAAACAACAGTGACTGCGTAGGTGATTTGTTACGTTTCTTTCAGCACTGCACTTGTAGATATACCTTGCATGTGTATTGGGTACAATTTAAGTTGATTTCAGTGAGCTGTGTTAGCCTCAGAACACATAAGACATTGCAACAAAAGAACCATCTTAAATCCCTATTGGCTCAGGAGTTAGGGAGAGTTCCAGGCCTGAGGTCCTGGGCCCCATACATGAAGAACAGCCGCTAGGCCACCAGCTGCTGCCCGCTTCCTGGAGAGCCGTTGTCGATCAGGCACCCTCTGCTAACATTTTTACTGCTACGGAGGACATCTGCTAAATGTTTTTCTTGTGGGAGGAGGATTCTTAAACAGCACAGTCAGCTTTTTGAACCATTTTTAAGAGGAACTTTCCAAGGGACACAGAGATCATGAAAGCTTTCTCAAAGACAAGGGCAGTCTCTGCAGGTAATGGTTATACGATTCTGCTTCCAGCTTGGTGTCCAGCCCAACATTTCTTCTTCTTTTTGTATTCAACACTTGAAAACAGCGCGTGAAAGGTACTAAAAATGAAACATTCATATTGGCTTCACGATAATGACGTAAAATTTTTTAGACGCAAGTTTCTGGAAATGGGGCATCGCTACGCTCGATTGAAGTGGCCGCATTTTCCATATATTGGTGGGAGCACAGTGGAGTCAGCCTAATTCTTTTATTGGTGGGACACTAAAGATAAGTTCTGTGATAGGAAACTGATATTTGAGGCGTGGGAGATGTTTACGGTACAGACATTTTAGACACTTAAGGTTTTTCTCTCAGTAGAGTCACTTCGGGCTCTGCACACACCTGAGACACACTTCGGTCAGGACACTTCAGGCAGAGACTACGTGCAGCACATGTCTGGTTCAGACCTCGGCCGAGGATGATGCAGCAGTTCTGCAGATGCAGGTGCTGCATGTGAGATTGTTTGGGCAAGACTCAGTATCAGCTAAGGACATCTAATTCTAACTGGATCCTTCCATCGCCCACCAAACTAACTCCTGATATAACCGAAAACCTTAGAGGAAACCTCAGTTCACTTGTACGCAAGTTCCTAAATCACACTGTAATCATCGGTGGTGATTATCCAATAATTAATTGGAAAAATTACAGTTTTGTTTGTTAATGGTGAGTGTGATAAGACATTCTGTGAAGCTTTACAAATACCTTTTCTGAAAACTACCTAGAACAGGTAGTTAGGAACTCCACTCACGATGTACACACGTTGCACTTCTGGCAATAAATATACTTGACCTATTTGAGGACGTCCGCAACGAAACTGGTATCAGTTCAAATGATTCAAATGGCTCTGAGCACTATGGGACTTAACATCTGTGGTCATCACTCCCCTAGAACTTAGAACTACTTAAACCTAACTAACCTAAGGACATCACACAATCCATGCCCGAGGCAGGATTCGAACCTGCGACCGTAGCGGTCGCGCGGTTCCAGACTGAAGCGCCAGAACAGCACGGCCACACCGGCGGGCCTGGTATCAGTGGTTGTCGCAAAAATGAGTACTGAAGAACAAAGGACAACTACACTACTGGCCATTAAAATTGCTACACCACGAAGATGTGCTACAGACGCGAAATTTAAGCGACAGGAAGAAGATGCTGTGATATGCAAATGATTAGCTTTTCAGAGCATTCACACAAGGTTGGCTCCGGTGGCGACACCTACAACGTGCTGACAAGTTTCCAACAGATTTCTCATACACAAACAGCAGTTGACCAGTGTTGCCTGGTGAGACGTTGTTGTGATGCCTCGTGTAAGAAGTAGAAATGCGTACCATCACGTTTCTGACTTTGATAAAGGTCGGATTGTAGCCTATCGCGATTGCGGTTTATCGTATCGCGACATTGCTGCTCGCGTTGGTCGAGATCCAATGACTGTTAGCAGAATATGGAATTAGTGGGTTCAGGAGGGTAATACGGAACGCCGTGCTGGATCCCAACGGCCTCGTATCACTAGCAGTCGAGATGACAGGCATCTTATCTGCATGGCTGTAACGGATCGCGCAGCCACGTCTCGATCCCTAAATCAACAGATGGGGACGTTTGCAAGGCAATAACCATCTGCACGAACAGTTCGACGACGTTTGCAACAGCATGGACTATGAGCTAGGAGACCATGGCTGCGGCTAACCCTGACGCTGCATCACAGACAGGAGCGCCTGCGATGGTGTACTCAACGACGAACCTGGGTGCACGAATGGCAAAACGTCATTTTTTCGGATGAATCCAGGTTCTGTTTACAGCATCATGATGGTCGCATCCGTGTTTGGCGACATCGCGGTGAACACACATTGGAAGCGTGTATTCGTCATCGCCATACTGGCGTAACACCCGGCGTGATGGTATAGGGTGCCATTGGTTACATGTCGCGGTCACCTCTTGTTCGCATTGACGGCACTTTGAACAGTGGACGTTATATTGCAGATGTGTTACAACCCGTGGCTCTACCCTTCATTCGATCCCTGCGAAACACTACATTTCAGCAGGATAATGCACGACCGCATGTTGCACGTCCTGTACGGGCCTTTATGGATAGAGAAAATGTTCGACTGCTGCCCTGGCGAGCACATTCTTCAGATCTATCAGCAACTGAAAACGTCTGGTCAATGGTGGCCCAGCAACTGGCTCGTCACAATACGCCAGTCACTACTCTTGATGAACTGTGCTATCGTGTTGAAGCTGCATGGGCAGCTGTACCTGTGCAAGCCATACAAGCTCTGTTTGACTCAATGCCCCGGCGTATCAAGGCCGTTATTACGCCCAGAGGGTGTTGTTTTGGGTACTGATTTCTCAGGATCTATGCACCCAAATTGCGTGAAAATGTAATCACATGTCAGTACTAGTATAATATATTTGTCCAATGAATACCTGTTTATCATCTGCATTTCTTCTTGGTGTAGCAATTTTAATGGCCAGTAGTGTAAAACAAGCAGAAAGGTGTATACGTTCAGAAAACTAGATAAAAAATCAGTAGTGTCATATCTCAATGAGAAACTTGAAACTTTGAGCACAGGTCAGAAGCATGTAGACGAACCATGGCTCAAATTTAAAAGAATAGTTAATCGTTCGCTGGATAGTAAAAGTGTTCATTATGAAAGGTAACTTCCATAGTATTAGTCACTGTAAAGAAATTTCTAAAAAAAAGCAGATATTACTGCACAACATGTGTAAAACAAAGCGTAGAGCTATAGATAGAGAAATGCTGAATGAAATGCTTTTGGCTGTGAAGAGAGCAATGCGTGATGCCTTCAGTGACTACCGTAGCAGAATACTGTCAACCCAACTTCTTTCACAGAACCCAAAGGAATTCTGGTCGTACGTGAAGGCTGTTAGTGGGCACCAAAGTTAGTGTCCAGTCCCTAGTGAATGAGACAGCAACTGAAACTGAGGGTAGCAAAGCAAAAGCTGAAATGCTTAACTCCGTTTTCAAATGTTCCTTTACAAAAGAAAACTCAGGAGAACTGCCCCAATTTAATCCTCGTACCACTGAATAGGTGAATGAAGTAAGTATTAGTATCAGTGGTGTTGCGAAACAGTTGAAATGCTCCAGGGCCCGATGGATTCCCTGTCAGATTCTGTACTGAACTTGCGGCTGAATTAGTCCCCCTTCTAACAATAATCCATCGTAGATCCCACAAACGAAAAACCGTGCGCAGTTCTTGGAAAAACGCACAGGTCACGCCAGTCTACAGGGAAGGTACTAGCAATGATCAACAAAACTAAGGTCCAGTATCATTGACAGTGATCTTTTGTAGAATATTAGCACATATTCTGAGTTCAAACATAATGAGGTATCTTGAACAGAATGACCTCCTCAGTGCCGAATAGCATGGATTTCGAAACCATCGATCGAATGAAACCCAACTCGCACTTTTCTCACATGACATATTGAAAGCTTTGGATCAAGACAATCAAGTTAATGCTATATTTAAGGATTTCCGAAAAGCATTTGACTCAGTACCACACTTACGTTTATTGTCAAAAGAACGAGCATATGGGTATTAAGTGAAATGTGTGACTGAATTCAGAACGTTTCGGTAGGGAGGACGCAGCCTGTTATCTTGGATGGAGACTCATCGTCATATGTAGAAGTAACTTCGGGCGTGGCCCAGGGAAATGTGTCGGGAGCGTTGCTGTTCATATATTGTATATTAATTGACAAAACTTCAAGAACCGGCTTTAAATGATGACTCCAGGAATCCACTACAACATTCTACGTACCGCTCACACAGGGATCGTGAGGTTAAGAGTAGAATAATTATTGCACTCACAGACGGATTCAAACAATCAGTCTTCCCGCGCTCCATACGTGAATGGAGAGGGAAGATACCCTAATAACTTATACAATGGAACATACCCTCTGCTATGCATCACATAGTGATTTGCAGAGTATAGATGCAGATGTAGACGTAGAGGTTGTAAAAAATACTGAACAGTGGAATTATCTAAGAAATACTTGATGTCAGGATGAATATGGTTCATGTTATCTTGAACTTTTCTCGCATCGAGAAGGAAAGCAGTATGGATGTAGATGAGGTACATAGCTCAAGACTGGCTTCCTTATGTAACAGCAGCATTTATTCTCATAATTATTACTTTACATATTTGTTCGTGTAACCAGCGCAAAAAAATTAAGACTTGCATCTCCAAATTCTAAACCAGATACGCTTGTAGCGTTGTTGCTTTAATTTGCTATGAAAGCGGTGCTGATAGACAATAAAAGCGGGTTAAAACTGTGAGCTGTCTGGGGAAGTTAACCTTGCATTACTGCGCAACTGTTTCACCAGGTATCCAGTCTAGCTTACCAAATTCCCAACCAGACTAACATTAATTATAATCTTTTAATAGTCATATATATATATATATATATATATATATATATATATATATATATATATATATATATATATATAAAAGAGAATTTAAATAAAAAGAAATAAATCAGTTTATATTTGGAAATTTATTTTAACATTGATCATTGAAATTTCAGCATATTAAACGTGAGTCATAACTAAGCTGGTGCCTTATTTAGGATTGTGAAAATGTGAGTTTGTAATCTTACGGAACACATCAAATATGGAGCCAAGATTGGGAGACTGCATACAACACTGCATTCATAAAATAACAAACAAAGAACGTTGAAACATATGCAAGAGGAAATTAACCACAACCAACCGATTCAATTTTCAACCAAAGAAGTTACGTTCATAGCGCAATCCTGCCCGTCATGAAATTACCACACACTGGTATACTAAATTCATACTAACTCTCTGTGAAATCTTCCTGAAAAGAATAGCTGAGGGCTACTTTCATGCTTACACCACATGCTTCACGTGGTCAACTTGGTTTACACAAAGAGCGTAACTCCACAATAATTTTGATAATTAAAATAAATTATATCGATATGCAATTTACAAAAGAAAAACCTCGAACTGGTTACTATCGTCTTACTATTAACCTGATGGGTCAAACAGCTATATAAGCACGTGGTACTGGTCTCACAAAGTAAACCCCATGTGGGTTGAACATAAAGAAAAGTTGCTATATTGAAAAATATTGTCAAGACGAGACGTTATAATCACACGAGCATTCGCATTTAAGATTGATGATCTTAGTTAGAGTTACTGATCAACACGTGGTTCCACTTTACTCACAAAGTAGTGACAAAGCAACTACCGGAAGATATTCTGAACTTCAAGCGCGAATTACACTGCGTTGCAATTTAAGATAACATTAGATATTTTAGAGCTAAACCTGAAATAAAGGTGATTAAATTTTCAGTTAGGCTGAACTTAAGAAATCCATTGTCCTACGGACTTAGCAGACACGCGCTTAGCCGGAGATCTTACCACTTCAGACGCTCGCCGCGGGCAGACTGACCTGCGCTCCTACCGAGCGTGCTTCCTAAATACAAACGGAAGTGACCAGAGAGGCAGCTTCCTATACCAACATGACAAGGGACCTTCGACCATAGATATTGGTAGACTGGTCATGACGTATATTTCGTGGCACCAACATCTCTACTGCTATACCACGTGACTATTGGCAAAACAATGGTGGTATCCTGTTGTGCTTATGGTTGTACCGAGCGTTTTGTGAAGGGAAGTAACATTAAATTTCACGTGTAAGTATTATTAGTTTAATTTAGCGGCATTTCTTGAATACTGATAAGCTATTGTGTGTATCATATCCTTACCCAGAACGCCACAGTTACGTAAATTGGTGGTTTGAAGTGCTGTGTGTGTTTCCAGGCGCACATTGCAGTCGTATATATTTCTTGAAATGGTAAGCTACAAAGCTCCTTTTTCTCTTTCGTATAGGTTTCCAAAGGATGAAGGGCGCAGGCAGATGTGGATACAGGCAGTGAAACGAAAAGATTTCAAGCTTACTGCGTGTGTGTGTGTGTGTGAGAGAGAGAGAGAGAGAGAGAGAGATATTTATTACCAATAACCCTTCCCACTCCAAAAGCAATGGCAATGTTCATTGCTAATACATAAGAAGAAAGGATGATTTTTACTATCCTGGATTAAATCTGACTTTGGTACAAAAAGGGGTGAATTATGCTGGTATTATTTTAAAGAACAATTTGCAAAAACAAGTTAGGGGTTTGATTTCTCATCAGGGTTTAGTTTTATTTTGTACTTCCCAGTTACAAAAGATACGAATATCAGAAACAGATACTGAATACCATTTGCAAAAAGGTAGTTGTATGGCCTATGTTAGTTTCCAGATAATAAGCTGTAATGTATGGGATAAATAATATGCTGCTACAAAAATCTTTGGTCATTTACCAAAAAGCATTAAAAGCCTGACAGATAGCCAACCAGCATTTAAAATCAAACTAAAAGAATCTATGAATGACAGCTCCTACTCAGTAGACGATTTTTTAGGTATAAATAAGTGATTGGAACAATTGTCATGTAATGATAGGTCTACCTTTCATTAAACTGACACATCATTGCGAAGTATCGTATTCATGATTTGTGAAACAAGTATTCATGTAAGTAGGTACTGATTTTGTAGATATCTTATTTGATAAATCTACGAAACAAACTGTTTAAACCAAAAAAGAGCTTTCAAATGAAACTGCTTTACGTTTTGTGGGTGAACGACACAATTGAGTTCGTTAAATTCGATGTGAACACGTGTGGACGTTACGGGTTTCGTTGTTTATGCCGATTTATGAAGTCTATAACACTTTCTACAACCACGGCACTAAAACACACACACGCAATATTTACATTTTATGCAGTGCATAACGCGTATTGTTAGTGGAGAATGCCTCTCATAATTGGTAACACTGAAATATTCGCGGCGAATATATTGCCGAACATCGAAAGTGTTTCAGCAGTTCACAAAGTTCATTGTGAAGTAATGGCTGTAAAACTAAATTTGTACAGGGTTACGCAATAATTTATCACTTCTAGCTGTGTTTACATAAGCTACATTTAATGTGGTGAAGTTAGCAGGAAATCCACTGAGAAATACCGGAAGTGAAATCAGGAATCAGAATGCTGCCTTGAACTCCCGCCGACGTTCTGCCAACAGTCACGTGATTCTATGTTGCAGCCACGCCAGATGTATAGCCGCTGCACTGCTTGCCCAGTCTATTAGTATCTATGGTCGAAGCAAGGGACAGACAGGACCATACTAAGCATAGAAACCTCTCTGCTTTTAGAAAGCGTAGCTACCTGTTCCGACGTTGGTCCTACTGTTCTCTAGCAGACAGGCTTGTCTGCTAGCAGACAGGCTTGTCTGCTACCATCCAGCATGCAACTACCAATACATTTGCTCATTCATCCTCTCACACAGAAGGGAAGGGGGATGACACTATTTTATCATATACAGTATATAAAAGAAAGCGGATGTAGGTTCCGTATGAGACTGTGTGACATGAATTACATATAAACTGTGTTTTAAAGTGTAGTAGTGTGACAGATCGTTCTTGTTTATGTATAAAAGTAACACGTTTCACTGCTCAGTCTCCTCCCAGATAGTCAGAAACACCACAGTAAATTTAGAAGAGGAATTTATGCCGTAAATGACAAAAGATTTAAGAAATTAACATGAAAGGAATCCAACAGAAACCTTTCACGCTGGTTAGATACATGCATGTCAGGACAACAAAGTAGTTGTGATTCTACTTTGGGAACATTAATAAACAACAACTGTCGCGATACCTGACTAATTCGTCGTATTAGTTGTGTCTGCAGTTGTCAGTTGCTGTTATCATAGTTACTGTAGTTTCATGACTAACAAACAGTAACATCATCAGAAGCAAATCACAACGCAATAAGAGAACTTTGGCAGACAACAATCGTAAATTAAATGGATAATTATCACGGTCATTAGAGAAACTACTGCGAACTCACATTATTAATGTTCAGTGCTATTTGTAAAACCACCATCGCAAGGAATTTTCGCTGTAAGTGGAGAAAACAGCCAACAACTAATGTAAACAACAAAAAATGTAGTATAAACGTGAAAATCCGTCTGAAGACCGACCAGGTAACGGCATTATTTGTGTAAGTAAACAGCATTATGAACAGTGGGTGGTTCCTGTTTCCTTCTCTGCAAGAATCAACTAGTATTTTATATACAGCTATGGTCTCAAAATATCAGAGTACCTCACCAGGCGAGGGGAAACGTTCACGTTTTTTAAAAATAAAACTGAACCTTACAAAGTCTAAGCTCAATATAAAATATAACAATTAATGCCTATCTGCATACCTGATACCAAACTACACAAAAGAGAAGATGAATAGTGCTAACACTATCTCTACAATAGGTAAAGCAAAATGTGAAATCATGTGGCTCAAGACAGATACAACAATGCGGTACAAAACGGAAGACCTCCTCAATAAGTAATTACCCAGTCTTCACTTCCAACTTGTAAATTGGTTTTCCAAGCTACAGCTGTCCTATATATTACAGCTAATTGATGATAACACTGACAGAGAACAACTCTAAATATTACTTAATCATGATAAAAAATTTGCAGCTTTGACAAAAGGTAATTTCACTGCAAAAAAAAAAAAAAAGAAAAAATTGACAGTCACATCAGTTTCATGAAAGAGTTATTACTTCAACGTACATCAGTTTTACAGACGATGAACTTGCCTAATAGTTAAGAACCTAAATCGCAACAAAGAATCAAAATTAATGTCAGTACCTTCAAAAACCTTACTGCATAAATTATGTTTGAACGTCATGTTGCAAACTTAATTTTCTGGGGAAGTAATGAATTAGCCCTCAGATCACTTAAAAATAACAATTTATGTAAAAGCAGTTACCAAAAGACTCTAAACTGTATGAACTCCAAACTTTCTAACAGTAAAGTTCTAACAATCAAGGCTGATAAAGGTAACAGTGTAGCCATAAAGTATGAAAATGACTATGTTGACAATACAAGCAAATTTTTCAATAGCTATAAGTGAACAGGGTTATGATGCAACTTGTAAATTCGAGATCAGAATTAAGAAGGAGCTTCAGAGCTATAACTGCCTCCTAATTAAATGGGAAACCACATGACACACCTTTGAATCTCACTGCACTGCATCTCCAGTCGCAGCCAAAAATCTATAAGTGGTCTTATTAGGCCCACTGTAAATTCTAGGAACAGCCCTTCACATAGATTGAACAACAAACTACTAACTCTTCTTAACACCGATTGAAGTTTTAAAAATTTATAAATAATATACTTAAAAACAAGAAACTGAGCATGGCGGAGTACTGTGAACTCATTGAATTATTTACATTTATACTGCCATAAAATTACTTTAGTTTTTAAAACGAGAATATATGAACAGAATATTCAACTATGTATATTAGCTTATGTACGAGTGTATTCGGACATAAACCAATTAGAATAAACATTTTTCACCACTAACAGTCACATGAACAGAAAAATCGTCTACTGTAAAGCGTACGTGGTTAAGACAATTATTATTTTGCTGGCACCAGTGGGGAAACTGACCTAATACCAACAAATCTGAGCCACATGCACAGCAACATTAAATTCACTGTTGAGTTCGAGATCAACAACAGTATTAACTTCTTAAATTTAGATATCTCCAACAAAAACCGTAGATATCGTTTACAGAAAAACCGCCACTGATGGGTTCATCCCAAACTCATCTTGCTGTCGAAACTGTCACAAGATGGTATATTTTAGGTCTGTATTGAACTGCCTTCATAAAATTCCACTTGAGCTAGTTTAACAACAAAAGGAATTGAACATAGTTAAATCCATGCTTTGAAGCCTTTAATGAGAGATAAACTACAAAAAAGTCAAAACAACATCAGACAAAATTTCATATCAGACGCTTTGCAGTTAACACAAAAGACAGTAGAAAGCGGCAGAGACTATGTTTCACTTCCTCTTGTAAGGAGTGTATTCTATAAAGTAAGCAATTTGTTTAAGAACACATCACAAAGATAATATTCCACACAAGCAATAAACTTCAGCAACTAGCCATTCATAGCTTAGGGAATAATAATTCCCCATGCAAAAGATCAGGCATATACGAACACGGTTACCAAAATTTCTCCTCTTACTATATAGGACAAACTGGGAGAAGCTTTGAACACACATTTGCAAATCATACAACCCTCAACAGAGGTGGAGAAAAAAGCACCCAAGACAATATTCAAATATTGCACCATGCTGAGAAGGGCAGTCTCATGAGTCTACTCTAAGACATCGAAACGTACACACGTCAAAGCACAACACCGCATCATCTCCGCAATGAACGGACTGAGTTAGCCAATGCAGCCTTTCTACAAAATCTCATTCACCTGCTCTCCTGTTTGAAACAAAAATAATCAATACTCTGTTTGACAATAACAAGATGCAGATACTACACTAAAACTTAACAGCCAGTTTAATCATACATGAACAGAATAATAAAACTAACGTAAACTTCGAACTAGCTTTCAGATAATAATGTAACGTTCACTGTAGTAATATTTATTTATCTACAGTTGTTTCTTATCACTTATTTTGTTCCCTTTCCATTTGATAACATACACATAATACCTACAGGGGGTCGACAAAAATATTAGAACATCACAAACATGTCACATTGACAAGCTTAATACGATGTAGGAAATCCGTTAGCATTCAAAACAGCTTACAGTCCTCTCGGAATTGACAAATATAGGTCTCGTATGGTTTTTAAGGGAATCTTATACCATGCTTCCTGCAAAACAGTGGCAAATTCAGGTAACGATGATGGAGGTGGATAGCGATCATACACCCATCTCTCCAACGTAGAAAAGAAAGGCTGAATAACATCGAGGTTAGGTGACTGCGGCGGCCAAGAGAGATGTGATAATTCATCCTCGTGCTCCCAAAACCAGTCCTGGACGATGTGAGCTGTGCGAACAGGCACCCTGTTGTCTTGTAAACAGTGTGCAGAAAGACTGCTCCATGGTCCAAATTTGATGACTTCGGCACTACATTTTCCTGTTACGTGCATTTGCCCTGCTTATGAAGCTCATCCCTTCGTGTTGTTTTAATGCTGACAGGATTCACGAGTGTGAAATTCAGTTCTGCAGTGGTTTTTGCAGCTGTCGTCCTCTCATTCTGCGTCAGAAACATCTTCGATGATCGTCCTTTATGATCACTCGACGGTGTGACTTAGTGGATGGTATTTTTCCGCTTTGCCTGTGTGCGGACACTGGACTCGCATTCGGGAGGACGACGGTTCAATCCCGCGTCCGGCCATCCTGATTTAGGTTCTCCGTGATTTCCCTAAATCTCTCCAGTCAAATGCCGGGATGGTTCCTTTGAAAGGGCACGGCCGACTTCCTTCCCACTCCTTCCCTAATCCAATAGACCGATGAGCTCGCTGTTTGGTCTCTTCCCCCACACAATCCAACCCAACCCCAGTATGCGGTATAAAGCTGCGGCACGGTTCCTCTTGAAACACCGAACACTTCGGCTACCTTGGTTACGAAAGCACACACCACACGAGCACCAACAATTTGCCCTCGTTCGAAATCATTTAGATGCGGCATAATGCACTCGTGAGCACACACATCACTGTTCTGAGCACCACGACTGATACTTGCAACACACTGTGGACATTGCATAGATGCCCTCGTGGTCAAATACAACGGCGCAACCTGCAGGCTTGGCTAAAATCTGTGTATATGTTCAAACATGCACGTATCCTTGTATTTCACTAACATTTTATAACAATCTGTTTTCTTTATTTGTTTATTTTACTTGTAACCAGCGCTCAGTCAATATCAATAGCATGTAATGAAAAGATTATTCAGTGTCAATTTTCTGCTGTCGTATCAATGTAAATTGGTCACATTCTGAGAGAGAAATTCTTTTGCACTGCTTTATTTGTGAGTTCGCCATCTTCGTATGTAGTCTCCCATGGTGCAAAAACAGTTCAGTGTATGTCTGTGATGCCCTGGACTCCTTGCACAGTCATAAATCAAAAAAAATATTTTATATGTTGTTTATTATTCCATGAACCCATGCAGGCAACAGAGCAACATGATGACGCAGGAATTTCTACACAAGTAACCTAAAATTAGTCCAGTCCTATCTTAGAGATTTGTTTACACTGTTTTCCTTCCTTACTAGGCACTTCACTTAAATAGGCCGTTCCTCGCATCGGTATTTATAGGGCACCATTTCCCGTAGAAACGCTCTCTACGAAAGGGAAAAAAATCGACAACTAATGTAAACAACAACAAATGTTATGTAAATGTAAGCAGACGTCTGAAGATGAACCTGTGGGTTCGAAACCCACGACGCTCTCTAAATAAATATTATTATTTTGTACACAACCACGGTCTAAAAATGTCAATTTTCGACTAAATAAGGTAAACTATAATCTTGAGGAAAAAAGGAAGAAAGAAAATTATGTTCAACGTCCTGTCGATGACGAGGTCATTAGAGCTGGAGCACAAGCTCTGACTGGAGAAGGAAACAGACCGAGTTCATTAAAAGGAATCGTTATTGCATTTTCTATAAGAGGTCGAGGTAAATCTCGGATAACCTAAATCTGGATGGTCATATGGGGATTTGAAGCCCCGTCCGTCCGAGTAAGAGTTCTGTGTTTTACCATTATGCTACCTGATTCGCTTTTAATTACAAGTTCGGTATTTTACCACAAAGGCATCTCACTCGATAGACTCAATTATCATGAATTATGTTGCAGAAAGATAGGTGCATTGAAGAAGAAACAGTAAGCTGCAATTTTGTTTTACTTTTAGAGGTAACTAAAAAATATTTTCAGTCAGGTATACACTAATTTAGAGCACCGTTTCAGTACGGCTATATATCTAAAGCTGCTTGTCAACAGTTTCCAAGAGAACAGTAACACAACCTAGTCCTAAATGGTATTTTGGCAAATTGCATTTTATATGACGACGGTAACATGTACCTTTCGTATGTACACACAGCTGATCCTGGTACATGAATGAACATTCAGTTTGCTTTTGTCAGTCATATTGTGGTTCTTCTCATGTAAGCTGGACTCGAAAATGCTTGATATATAGTATGCCATAAGTCTGATCCACTTTGTAAATACACTGAAATTAAAGTATTTCCAAATATACGTGTATGCAGATACACATTGCAATTCTCTAAGCGTGCCATTGAAAAGTATTTCTTTAGGATTTTATTGCAGATTTTCAGGCGATTGGTTATTATATCCAGCATATCATGTACGGAAACTTCACGTGTTGAGATCATACAGCGTTCTATTTCTTTGCACAGCGTTTCTGTTGCTTTGCGGGTAGCTTTACGGCCACTGAACAGGTATTACATATCCCGTGAAAGTAAGTAATGGAAAAAGAGTCAAGACATTCTCCCGCAGCAGCAGGAGTAACTGACGAGTGCCATTATCTAGCGGTCGACTATCTTATCCTGCTTCCCATTAGGTGTAGAACAAACGGGGAAGCACCCACCAAGGACATCGTCCTTTTGTGCAAGACCTATGCTTCGAGTTTTATCCATTACGCTAACCAGTGGGGAACGTGGTGGTCCAGTAACGACAAACCAATGCGTACTTCAATACAACGACGTTGCCGTCCGCAGACGATCATCCGTCGCAGCCGAATGTATTCAGGACCCTAGAAATTAAAGTCAACAAATGCTACAAAATTCATTTGCGTTATTGTCATCAGATTGTATGAGAGAAAGTACTCCGAGAATGCAAACAGGAGCAGCAAGATTTACACCTATACAAAATGGTGTACTGGCCAGACAAATATTACAGTAGTTTTATTTACAATCTAAATCGGTATTAATGTATCAGTTTAAATTTTTAAATTTCAGTTTGTAAGCATATGATACAAATAATTAGGTAAACTAAAACACTGGTAATATGGAATCAGCATGACGCAAATTTCCAATGCAAGGACATTCCAATGCATGGACGCACATGAAATGGAGGTAACGTATGAAATTACTGGACAGACAAAAAATCATCAATAGGTGTTGAACTTTCGTGGTTCAGTCATTCATCGGTTTTGCTTTCGCCTTCCGTATGTGCTTGGAGGGCGCGGAGGCAAGTCTCAGACTGCAGATATAAAGTTTCTGGGGTTTGAGACCTACAGGGCATTCAATGACATATTTACCATTGTCAGGTCTCTGTATATGCGAAAAATGACAAACAGCACTGTGATTAGGATTTACGTTAAACTGTGGATCAACCCAATACGAAATCTTCGACGACGAGGTGATTAGAGACAAAGCACAACCACGGCTTGGACGTGGTTGGGAAAATCGGCCCAGTCGTTTTCAAAGGAACTACATTCGCGCTCAACAGATGCATTGGTCAAGTGAGTAGCATATTTCCGAAAGGAGCTCGTCTGTAATTACGCGCATCGTGTGTGCTCAACCTACTTCGTGTTGGTGAAACATCAATATCCTAACGTCTAATCTGGCCACAATACGTAAAAGACAACGCTGACACAGCAAAGAATTGGCTTTATACCACATTGTATTTGTACTTCTTTAGGTCGCCTGACCAGAAAATTGTAGGACAAGTAAAGATCTTCTAATGGAAGTCAAGTCTGCCTATAACAGAATTTTATTTACATTTAAATTCCACAATGTTTAGTCAAAGGTTTTCGCAAAAACAAGATTAATTTAAATGCGCATTAGGTTAACAAAAAGCAAGACTAACTCTATGATAGGAACTCTGTGCAAGAAAGGCTGTATGTAGGGTGATGCAACAGGATATCCTTATTTGTGCATCCCGCTGATAGAAGAATAAAGAGCCAAATACAAACTGGGATTAAGTCAGCAGTTCAGGCTGCAACACCCATAAGTATAAGCCAGCTGCTTAGATTACAGATCGAGCTAGTGTGGATTGTGAAAACTTACCTCTGCTCTAAATAGGCAGAGCGCGCAAAATACCCCCAGATGGCCTTCAATACCCGTCTCCGAATGCCCAAAAATTCTTTATTCCTACCTAAGTCCCATCGTTTCCAAAATTCTATGGGTAGAGGACGACTCCACGCCATTGTCAACATGACAGACGATAAATGTACAAAATTTACAAAATATCGAGGGAAGTACTGCGAACTTTCCCCCCTTTGTGCATCAAATGCTCATTTTAGCGTCACGAGGTGGCGCCGTACAAAAGCAGTGTTAGTCTAACTGGTTGGCACGACCGAGCTCTTCGCCAGATGGCACGAGGCAATCTTATTGTGAAACAGCTATTTCGAGTGAAAACTGAGTCGACGCTCCAACACAAGCCTAGCGGCGCCGCTGTGTCTCCGCCTCTGAAGTCAGCGCAGAATAAGAAAATTGTCGTACTCGATTTGTCTCCGGATGGTGGCAAGGCGGACGCAGAATTCACTGTCCAGCACGCAGACCGGTGCCGAACGGGTACACCAAATAGCGGCGGAACGGGTTATACGCTGAAGCGCCAAAGAAACAGGTACAGGCATGCGTATCCAAATACAGATATATGTAAACGGGCCGAGTACGGTGCTGCGGTCGGCAACGCCTATATAAGACAACAAGTGTCTGAAGCAGTTGTTAGATCAGTTACTGGTGGTACAATGGCAGATTATCGAGATATAAGTGAGTATGAACGTGGTGTTACACTCGGCGGACGAGCGATGATACACAGCATCTCCGAGATAGCGATGAAGTGAGGATTTTGCCATACGACCATTTCACGAGTGTACCGCGAATATCGGGAATCCGATAAAACATCAGACCTCCGACATCGCTGCAGCCGGGAAAAGATCCTGAAAGAATATGACCAACGACGACTAAGGAGAATCGTTCAATGTGACAGAGGTGCAAACCCTTTCGCCGATTGCTGCAGATTTAAATGTTGGGCCATTAACGAGTGTCAGCATGCGAACCATTCAACGAAACATCATCGATATGGGCTTTCGGAGATGAAGGCTCACTCGTGTACTCTTGATGACTGCATGACACAAAGATTTACGCCTCGCCTGGGCCCATCAACACCTACACTAGACTGTTGATGACTGGGAATATGTTGCCTGGTCGGACAAGACTCATTTCAAATTGTATCGAGCGGATGGATGTGTACGGGTACGGAGACAACATGATGAATCCGTGGACAAGGTATGTCAGCTGGGGACTGTTGAAGCTGTTGGAGGATCTGTAATGGTGTGGAGCGTGTGCAGTTCGAGTGATATGGGACCCCTTATATGTCTAGATACGACTCTGATAGGTGGCACATAGGTAAGCATCGTGTCGGATCACCTGCATCCATTCGTGTCCATCGTGCATTCTAACGGACTTGGGCAATTCTATCAAAACAATGAGAGACCCCACATGTCCAGAATTGCTATAGAGTGTCTCCAGGAACACTCTTCTGAGTTTAAACACTTGCGCTGGCCACCAAACTCCCCAGATATCAACGTCATTGATCATATCTGGGATGCCTTGCAACGTACTGTTCAGAAGAAATCTCCACCCCTTCGTACACTTTCGGATTTATGGACAGCCCTGCAGGATTCATGGTTTCAGTTCCCTGCAGCACTACTTCAGACATTAGTCTAGTCGATGCCACGTCGTGTTGCGGCACTTCTGCGTGTTCACTTTGGCCCTACTTGATATTAGGCAGGTGTACTAGTTTCTTTGGCTGTTCAGTGCATACAGCCTGACTTAAACCGAAGTTTCCCAACCTCCAAGGAGGCGTGGTTGACATAATGAAATTTCGCAACTGTTCCATCTGTTGACAAAGGACACCCGAGACGCACGTGAACCACCAGCAGAATATCAAATTTTCTCTCCCAGCGCGCATTTCCAGTGCCCACAACCGTAAATGCAAAATAAAGGTTGGAAAAATGAATTAACATCACATAGTGAGACGTGACAGTAATGTCACAAGTAATACATGAGTTGAATTAAACTCGATGAAATGAAATGAAGGGGGTCGCTGTGGATGGAATCAATGAAGATGCAGTTGCCCATTCTCAGTAGGTCGAAATATCATCAGTGACAAAGAAAATCTGGCAGCCCTGGAGACGTGCTCATTTAGGTCGTTGGCTACAGTGATTGATTGTGAAAATCCATGCTAGAGTCCCGATGTGACACAAATTTCCTGTTGTCACATCATATTCGTTATAAGTAATTTAAGACATCTAAATCAGCATAGGTATTAATAACCGCTTCAGCTGTATTTGGTCCTTTATTATTGTGTCACTACCGGTTTCGTGGCGCTAAAAGCCACATGTCCAGGTGAACACAGGCCAGACAAACAACCTCTAGTACTCTTCAGAATTCTAGGATTCTAAGTTAAATATTGAATCAGTGGGCCCCTCAATAGCTGCATGTGATTTCGAGCTTCATTGAAAGGCTCGTCAGGTGTTTGCCTAATCTGTTTTATTTCTTGCTTTTGGACAAATCATATCACAAAACGTTTGACCGTTTTTCTTCCAAATTCTTTTTTGTTTTCGAATTTTCTTCAAAATATCGATCGGTTTTCTGGAAGTCAGGCTTTATATATGTATTGCAAGAATAGACCTCCCACTTGTCAACTTTAACCTCATTTGTCTAGTTCTCACTCTTAGTTTGGCTACGAAAATTAGTATGTAGTTTTTCCTCAAATCACTAATTACGTTTTTCTTATCTTTCTTCGCAAAACTAGACCTACCGCTGATCAATTTGCTACACCGTTTGTCCATTTGTCACTCTTTAGTTGGCTATGAAAATTCGCATAAGAATCCATGTGTAATTTTCCGCTCAAACAGTTGAGCAAAAAGAAAGATTAAGATTTAACGTCTCGTCGACAACGACGAGCTGAGTATAGTCGGACCACAAGCTCGAATTGGACGTGTACTGGGGAAGGAAATGGGTCGTGTGCTTTTCAAAGAAATCATTTTCTTGTTTTCTTTAAATGAGCTTGGGAAACCTAAATCAGGGTAATTGTGCGGGAATTTACGCAATATGTCTCGAAATTTTGACAGAACTGTCATTAAAATAGTGCTCACATTGAAAGATGCCTTAACCTTTGGACATAAAAGGAAACATTCGCAGATGTACTCTGTCTGTGTTTCTCCACAGTTTGCAGAGGTGCAAGAAGTTTTCCATATTAATATGTGCCACAAAGCGCATTCGTTGCACTAGCTTATACTGTAGTTTTTACGCACAATAAGTTCACGGCCACTGTGCTACACATATCACTGACGACACAACCTTTCTTTGATCTTCAAGGATGTAACTCTTAAGACGTTTACATCTTTGTGTGAGTGGTCAAGTACACCACAGGAGTAGCCGTTCGTGAGATACATTCATTAATCACCTTGATCTCTTCAATCTCTTTCTTGTCAAAAATCAGTAAATTTTCTTTATTTCCCATCGCGCTCAGCTGTCCAATACGTATTGTCTTTATAAGTAATCATTATTCACACACATTTATTCTTCTTTTCTGGTACAATAAAGCCTATGATCTAACTCTGAAAACGGAATGTAATTACCCTACAATCAACTATTAATTATTATAATTCATAACTGGAATTCCATGTAGCGTTCCTGTGTTGATACGTGTACTGTGCTGCGTTGTGAACAGTATCAGGCCTTGGCTGCGCTGAAGGTGATTCATACTTAGAATTCACCTTATGTTTGAAGACGTTAATTATCCTACGTCTCTGACGTGACCCACAACTGTTCTCAAGTATTTCAAATGAAGTTCCTGATCTTCAGTGACTAATACGCAACTTGTTTCCATGTTATTAAATAGCTTGTGTAAAACCGCAAGATGGGGGTTATCAGTGGTGATTGTGCTTAATGCTCCTGTGCGGATCAGTATTATGTTCCATTGCACGTTTGTTTCAGTCACTCCTGATCGAATCAAGCGCAATCCATGTGTCCAGCTACTGGAACTGCAGTATATGATGAACCTAACACGACGTTGTGGTGTGGTTTCATAAAGTGTATTTCTCACCCCTATTCTAGCAATTGTGAGCATTTTCTCTGGCCATTTTCTGTTTTTCCTCTCAAAATGCACTGGAAAGCTCCATTGCTTACCGAGATTGAAAGTCGTCTCGTGGAAACGTATTTCATATTATGTATATTTACACGAATTGTGCGTCATTCGCGTGGTTCAAACACTATACTGTACATTCCATGCTCTCCTGTGGTTAATAAGTTGTATAGTGAAAAGGTTATCTGTAAGCTGTACTATGAGCGCGAAGTCATGTCAGTTAATCGAGTTGTTTGGAGCAGAGTTTCAAGTTCTGTTAGGGTCAGTTACTCTTTCCGTGGTCTCCACCTGTAGGGTTAACATCGTTCAACTTGCTGGTTGTTTGTTAACTTTGGACAACTACAGGAACTTGAAAGCATATGTGGCAAATTTTCTATTTTTGTGAAAAGTTGCCTATCCATATGGGCCCCGGGATGATATTTGTATCTACTGTTTATTGATTCATAAGAGAAATTAATTTCAAAATTCTCATGAATTACTTTCCTCCTGATGTCACACTCAGTCTTATGCCTTACATCTTCAATCGTTATGGGCCCGTTTGGCATTTTTTCACGTTAGTAGATTGTGCGACCAGAGTATATTGCAAACGACCTGACTTCGGCAGAATTAGTGATTCCACAGACTGCCTTCAGCAGACAAAGTGTTTTCCTCTTTGCATACAATATTTCATTCAAACAGGGCACCTTTGTGTTGCAGAGGACTTCAACACACTTTATATAAATTATAGAGCGCAGCAATCAGTCGTCCTTTTTATTGCAGGTTTCGTTATGCATAAGGCACATTGCAAAAGTGAATAACCATCCACACGACTTTGTAGGTACTATATATAAGAACATAGCTAATAAACACAAAAATAGGATGCCGCTTTACAATAATATGGTTCCTAAAGAAAATACTAAGTTTGTTAGTTTACCTTACTATGGAAAAAAGAGTACATAGATTGCAGCTATCTTTATAAAGTACAATGTGACAGCGTCTTTTGGAACCAAAAATAACGTAGGATGCATTCTGCAACACTCTGTAGATGTAAAGAACCTATTTCATGCTTCTGGTGTCCAGACTGTAAGGCCTATTATGTTGGACAAACAGGAAGGAGGCTGGAAATTAGGTTTGGAGAACACGTCGCGTTGGGCAGAAAAGATACCATGGAAAAATCGAGGATGGTTGCTCATTTATTTGCAACGAAACAAAAGGTGCCAACTTTGACATCTAATGTGAAGTTGCTATATAAATGCAAGAAGGGCAGGCCCCTCGACCTCCTAGAAGAGCTGGAGATCTTCTGCCATCACAAGAATACCAACAGCAACCTGATTAATGATCAGATCGTTATAAAAAAATGCAATGTTCCGGGAATTGTTTGAAAACTTGTTGCTAGGAAACAGTTTAAGGTTTGAGCCAGGAGAAACCAAGTAGGTTCTTTTTTTTTTCTTTATTGTTATTTTTAAACCCGTATAACAGGCAGGCTGTCAGCAAGATGCTACGCTGCTCTTCAGCCATAGAATAGACAATGAAACAACAGAAAGAATACACATAAGATACATAACGGTGGGTAATAAAACAGTAGACACATAAAGACAAACACGGAGCCGTTCACACTCGACGATAATCCACACTACAAACTGTTGACACGACGCACAAACACTGAAGATGTCGATGGCACAGGTGAACGATGGAGTGCGATGGTGAACACTAAACACGACGGCACACACGAGACACTAATGGCGATGATCTCCGGCCCGCGAATGTCCACGTAGCGTGTGCGAGTCTGGGGACCTGCCAAGAGGGGAGGAAGGGTGAGGGGGGGGAGGGGAGATTAAAGATGCCAATGTCTGAGGAGATGGGAGGAGGAGTAGAGAGACAGGGGAGGGGAAGACCGGGGGAGGAGTGGGGAGAAACGGAGGAGGGAGGGAAGGGGGGGAGAGGGGAGGGCAGGTGCCCAAAGGAGCAGACACAGGAAGAGGGAGGGAGGATCAAAGTTGGTAGGAGGGGTAGATGGAGGGGAGGAGGGCATCATCAGGGAGGGGGAGCTGGCGGAAGCCACCTTGGGAGAGGGTAAGGTGGGTGGAGAGATGGAGACCGGGTGGGACGTGGGAATACAGGCGCGGCAGCGGGCGGGGGTGGGAGAGGATGGGGGAGACAAGTGGGTGAGGAGGATCGAGATTTCGGGAGGTGTACAGGATCCGTATCCTTTCAAGGAAAAGGAGGAGGTGGGGGAACGGAATGAGGTCGTACAGGATCCGCATGGGGGAGGGGAGACAGATGCGATAGGCGAGGCAGAGAGAATGGCATTCAAGGATCTGAAGGGATTTGTAAAAGGAAGGGGGGGGGGCGAAGATCCAGGCAGGATGGGCGTAACAGAGGATAGGGCGGATGAGGGATGTATAGGTGTGGAGTATGGTGGAGGGGTTCAGACCCACGTACGGCCGGAAAGGAGCTTGAAGAGACGGAGTCGGGAGCGTGCCTTAGCTTGGATTCTCCAGAAATGGGGGGTCCAGGAGAGGCGACGGTCGAGGGTGACGCCAAGGTACTTAAGGGTGGGGGTGAGGGCGATAGGACGGCCATAGATGGTGAGACAGAAATCAAGGAGGCGGAAGGAAGGGGTGGTTTTGCCTACAATGATCGCCCCAAGTAGGTTCTGCCGTCTTGCTGATATGTAACAGGCATTAGCATAATACTGTACGAGTATGATGGTTATAACATTGAACCTACAGAATTCCTCCTTGGTACGTTAGCTTAAATGCAAGTACATTGTTAATAACAGCAATTCAGTGTCTTTGTTTTATTGTATTATTAAGAAAAACCTGTTTGAAGTGAGAGACTAGTACTCTCTACATCTGTAACGGAATGCCAAGTCACATCAACCATCTGGCTGACATTTGCCGCCATCTATGAACCATTCAGTAAATAAGAGGAATAACTTACCTGTCATTATGTTTAAATAAAGAGAAAAATGATACAATGACAAAAAACATTTAAATCAGATCAATTCTAATATACTACTGTAGAATATCGCGATTTTGGTTTATCGTATCGCGACATTGCTTCTCGCGTTGGTCGAGATCCAATGACTGTTAGCAGAATATGGAATCGATGGGTTCAGTAGGGTAATACGAAACGCCGTGCTGGATCCCAATGGCGTCGTAACACTAGCAGTCAAGATGACAGGCATCTTATCCACATGGCTGTAACGGATCGTGGAACCACGTCTCGATCCCTGAGTCAACAGATGGGGACGTTTGCAAGACAACAACCATCTGCACGAACAGTTCGACGACGTTTGCAGCTGCATGGACTATCAGCTCGGAGACCATGGCTCCGGTTACCCTTGACGCTGCATCACAGACAGGAGCGCCTGCGATGGAGTACTCAACGACGAACCTGGGTGCACGAATGGCAAAACGTCATTTTTACGGATGAATCCAGGTTCTGTTTACAGCATCATGATGGTCGCATCCGTGTTTGGCGACATCGCGGTGAACGCACATTGGAAGCGTGTATTCGTCATCGCCATACTGGCATATCACCCGGCGTGATGGTATGGGGTGCCACGTGTCGTCACCTCTTGTTAGCATTGACGGCAGTTTGAACAGTGGACGTTACATTTCAGATGTGTTACGACCCTTGGCTCTAACCTTCATTCGATCCCTGGGAAACCGTACATTTCAGCAGGATAATGCACGACCGCATGTAGCAGGTCCTGTACGGGCCTTTCTGGATACAGAAAATGTTCGACTCCTACCCTGGCCAGCACATTCTCCAGATCTCTCACCAATTGAAAACGTCTGGTCAATGGCGGCCGAGCAACTGGCTCGTCACAATACGCCAGTCACTACTCTTGATGAACTGTGCTATCGTGTTGAAGCTGCATGGGCAGCTGTACCTGTGGAAGCCATCCAAGTTCTGTTTGACTCAATGCCCAGGAGTATCAAGGCCGTAAATACGGCCAGAGGTGGTTGTTCTGGGTACTGATTTCTCAGGATCTATGCACCCAAATTGCGTGGAAATGTAATCACATGTCAGTTCTAGTATAATATATTACCCGTTAATCATCTGCATTTCTTCTTGGTGTAGCAATTTTAATGGCCAGTAGTTTAGTTTCGTATGGCATGTACCTCCTTGTGCTTTTAAATAAATTTAAAAAAAGGTTTTACCCATCTGACGTTACATATGTGTTTAAAGAATAAACCAACTGACTCACAAGGAGTGAACCTGGAAATTTTCTTATATTTTCTATGTTTACTGGCAAATGTGAAATAATTCGGACAGCAATGTAAAGAATTTTACGTATGTTTTATTTTATGTAATACCCATGCAAATTTGAAGTTTTTTATTTCCCTTAAATGTTATATACGTAGTTCATATAGAGGAAGCCATACAACCAATCTATGTGTTCTCCACACAGCCTACCTTCTTTATACAGTAGTATTCAAAGAACTGTGACTGACGCCCTAACAATAGGGAACTAACGTGCATCCAGATTAGAAAATAGTGGAACGTAATCTAATATATAACCCATTTAGGTTATGCCATGAGTTGTAACTTTTTATTGTATCACCTGACTATGTACTTCTTGTATTTTTTAGCATTGATAATGGCTAGGCACTAGCCGAAATCTGGATTTGCGTAATAAAACCTGCAAAAAAAGATTGAATGAATGCTGCGTTCTATAATTTATATAAATCACATAACAGTCTCTGAGTGCACCCACTTTCCTGATGTTCAACACACTTGTTGCAGTTCTAAATACATCGAGATTTCGTATTTTTGTGATTCATACACTGTGTGATCAAACGTATCCGGACACCCCAAAAAACATACGGTTTTCATATTATGTGCATTGTGCTGCCACCTACTGCCAGGTACTCCATATCAGCGACCTCAGTGGTCATTAAACATCGTGAGAGAGCAGAATGGGGCACTCCAAGGAACTCACGGACTTCGAATGTGGTCAGATGATTGGGTGTCACTTGTGTCATACGTCTGTACGCGACATTCCCACACTCCTAAACATCCCTAGGTCCACTGTTTCCGATGTGATAGGGAAGCGAAAACGTGAAGGGGCACGTACAGCACAAAAGAGAACAGGCCGACCTCGTCTGTTGACTGACAGAGACAGCCCACAGTTGAAGAGGGTCGTCATGTGTAATAGGCAGGCATCCATCCAGACCACCACACAGGAATTCTAAACTGCATCAGGATCCACTGCAAGTACTATGACAGGCGGGAGGTGTGAAAACTTGGAATTCATGGTCGAGCAGCTGCTCATAAGCCACACATCACGCAAGTAAATGTCAAATGACGCCTCGCTTGGTGTAAGGAGCGTAAACATTGGACGACTGAACAATGGAAAAACGTAGTGAGGAGTGACGAATCACGGTACACAGTGTGGCGATTTGATGGCAGGCTGTGGGTATGGCGAATGCCCGGTGAACGTCATCTGCCAGGGTGTGTAGTGCCAACAGTAAAATTCGGAGGCGGAGGAGGAGGAGATTAGTGTTTAACGTCCCGTCGACAACGAGGTCATTAGAGACGGAGCGCAAGCTCGGGTTAGGGAAGGATGGGGAAGGAAATCGACCGTGCCCTTTCAAAGGAACCATCCCAGCATTTGCCTGAAGCGATTTAGGGAAATCACGGAAAACCTAAATCAGGATGGCCGGAGACGGGATTGAACCGTCGTCCTCCCGAATGCGAGTCCAGTGTGCTAACCACTGCGCCACCTCGCTCGGTCGGAGGCGGTGGTGTTATGGTGTGGTCGTGTTTTTCATGGAGTGGGCTTGCACCCCTTGTTGTTTAGCGTGGCACTATCACTGCGCGGGTCTACATTGATGTTTTAAGCACCTTCTTGCTTCCCACTGTTGAAGAACAATTCGGGGATGGCGATTGCATCTTTCAACACGATCGAGCACCTGTTCATAATGCATCCTGTGAAGAAGTGGTTATACGACAATAACATCCTTGCAGTGGACTGCCCTGCACAGAGTCCTGACCTGAATCCTATAGGACACCTTTGGGATGTTTCGCAACGCCGACTTCGTGCCAGCCCACCGACCGACATCGACACGTCTCCTCAGTGCAGCACTCCGTGAAGAATGGGCTGCCATTCGCCAAGAAACCTTCCAGTACCTGACTGAACGTACGCCTGCGAGAGTGCAAGCTGTCATCAAGGCTAAGGGTGAGCCAACACCATATTGAATTCCAGCATTACCGATGGAGGGCGCCACGAACTTGTAAGTCATTTTCAGCCAGATGTCCGGATACTCTTGATCACATAGTGTACTTCTTGTTGTTAGGTAATAGACAGTTCAAGGTCCAGTCACACCTGCATTGCATGCGTCTTTTCCATAAGCAGAGAAACACCTACACTTATATACCATACAAGAACAATTGAAAACCTGTTGTGAGTCGGTTTCTTTTAATTCTTGTTAAAAGCCCCTTTTTCAGATTCCGGTGCGATATGAAAGTATTCTTAGCGGACTACTACCTTATATTTCACTAACTCCGTTCAAATTGCATTTTTATTCATGAATGGATCAAATTTTACAAAAAGGGGAGTATTTTCAGGGCTTAATACCGGAGTCATAAATGTCATGCGCTCATGTTAAATTTGTACGCCCTGTGCTGTGTTATTATGAGTAGTTAAGAAAAGCCCTGATCTATTAACCTATGCTGCGTTATGTGAATTTTCATTGTCCGTGTATACAGCTGAAAATGCTATCTGAGCACAAATGATTAATGAAATAGTCGTAGAACACATACTCCTACTTGATGTAGGTGCAACGGTAATGCATTTGGATTGTTATGTATTTCAAAATCAAATAGTGGATAAGTGCTCATCAAAAATCTCTTCAAATGTTATACAATATGTACAGCTTATTTATTAAGCTATGCTGTATTAGTCGAATGTTTATTCCCGGTGCAAACATTTGAAAACGCGATGTGAGCACAATAAAATTGTTCAAATGGCTCTGAGCACTATGGGACTTTATATCTGAGGTCATCAGTCCCCTAGAACTTAGAACTACTTAAACCTAACTAACCTAAGGACATCACGCACATCCATGCCCGAGGCAGGATTCGAACCTGCGACCGCAGCGGTCGCGCGGTTCCAGACTGAAGCGCCTAGAACCGCTCGGCCACACCGGCCGGCTGAGCACAATAGTTATGCAACATATACACTTATTTGATACAGGCACAACGGTAATGCATTTGCATAGTTACGCATTCGAAGATCAAATAGTAGATATATGCCCGTCAAAAATTTGTTCAAAAGTTATACAATGTGTACAGCTTACAGCCAAAATTGATGCAATGAGACTGTTTCCTCTTATACGTAATCACTGAATTTAGATCTGAAAACATAATTAGTGGAATGCTTCATTAAATCAATGCGATCATAACGCTATTTAGCAACGAAATCTTCCCATAGTGCTGAAAACAGGGAGCCACTCCCTATCATATTTTCCACATGTCAATGTTACACAGAAACACAATGCATATTCTTCCAAGTTTCAGGGCAGCGTTCGTTAACGTACCTTTCTCTACCTGCAATTTGTTTCACATAAGCAACGGGGTATTTACTATTAATGAACCGAAATAATAGCTTGGAACTGACTCGTACCACGACCAATCATCATCGACGTGAAGCCTATAGCAACAGGTATCGACAAGACGGTGGCACAGCAGCACGGAACTATTTTATGTACGATAATAAGTGAATGGCTTGGCTTGCGAAATAATTCAGAGAACTGTTGCATATAAAACATACTGTTCTCAAAACAGTGCCGACAGATCACAAAGACCGCACGGGTTCTCAACGTGTGTAACAAAAAGTGAAAGTCTAGAAATACCGTGATATTACGTGTTTCAGACATAGATCTTTCATCACAGTGACAAAACATTTTAAATGCAAGACAGGAAGATAAGTCTGAGATCCATGATGCGACGGATCGAAAAGATACTCGTATTAATCGCTCCAATAAATCAGCTTCCATTTTACGAAAAGCGAACAATCTATGAGCCTTCTTGTCGACACATGCAAAGATATCATTTCACGTTATAATTCACGTGGATTCATTGCAAGATAAATGTGCGAATATTTAGAACACATGATTCAAATAAGCTACACATCGCCTATTAGTCTTCACGCAAGTAACTGTAGAAGTCTCACTTACAGTCTTCATCATTGCAGCACTCCAACTGCAGCATAACGAAACAGGAACAGGATCTGGATAAGCCGAGAACAGAGGCAGAACAGTATGTCGTGTTCCAATTCGAATTATATGGCCTCGTCGGTAGACATCCGTGAACGTTTCCCATTTGCCTAGTGGCATTCCGAAACTAGGAAAATGCTTCGGTGATGACACTTGGCTCGACTAATCGAACCTGATCACAGAATGATCGAACAGAACTTTGCAAAGATAAAGTAGCGGTTTTAGAAAGCAACATATTGGAGGCAAAAATGAAAATTCGATTAAACAGGAAACTTTCAAACTCGGTCATATAGCAGGTGGCTTTCAAGACATACGCACAACAGCTATAAAGACAAAGAAGGTTCGAGTTTTACGTCCCGCCACCGACGAGAGAATTAGAAACGGACCTGAAGCTCTGACTGGATGCACTAAGGAAGGGAGAAGAGAGTGCACCTTTCCAATGCATTCCCCTTGAGTGATTGTAGGGAACAACGGAAATTAAAATTGTGGTGCACTGGAGGGGATCTGAACCCACCTTCTTGAGAAGGTACCTGCAAGAATTCGAAATTACAATGTTCTATAAGTTTCCTGTAGGATTCTAGATGAAGATTCCCTTCATTAGTACGCACGTGATTTTATGTGGTGTTATTTTCATGCTGCATTTGTTTACCCCTTCTCTAACGATTTTTTCCTATTCTCAGATTGCTGTACAGTGTGATGTCACGAGGTATTTAGAGATCAGTGCCAATGAAATGTTTAGGCTCGGAAGCTAATTATACATAAATACGTTGGACATTTCAGGGAAGACATGTAGACTAATTCATCATTATCTAAAATTGATGACCGCTATAATATAGCCGGCGTTTGTAGCCGAGCGGTTCTAGGCACTTCAGCCTGGAACCGCGCGACCGCTACGGTCGCAGGTTTGAATCCTGTCTCGGGCATGGATGTGTGTGATGTCCTTAGGTTAGTTAGGTTTAATTAGTTCTAAGTTCTAGGGGACTGATGACCTCAAATGTTAAGTCCCATAGTGCTCAGAGCCATTTGAGCCATTTGATTTGAGCTATAATATAAAAATAACATATTAAAGCTCAAGTTTCTATGGGTAGTTGAAATTAACTAGGACATGACACTTAGGCAAACATAGTGACAGGAAGTGTATTTGGCAGCCTTGCCAAATAATGCCAAATCAAGAGGTAACAGGTTGACCCCAAGTAACGCGGGATAAAGGCCGAAGAAAAAGAAGAGAAGAGAAAGCTTAGGTAAACAGAAATTCAGTATTTGTGTTTATTGAGCACAGACTCCACAAGTGATACGTAAAACATTATTTACTCATACTGAGTACAAAATCAAATAAATAAGACCGGCTATGGATTCCCTATAACCTCAGGGTGATGACTAAGGTTGATGTGGTTTGCACATATTTCAGACGTGAATTTAAGATTTTACGATAGGCTATAAACAAATTGTTCTCATCTTGGAAGTGATATGAAGCATTGTGTAACTAACGGGTCACACCTACATTCTGTCCCGGCGGCGGGAGGCAGACTGTCTCTGACAAGCGCTGAGCATTCTTTAAGGTTCTTCTACGATCAAACAAGAAAACCCTTTAAAGCGTAACATGTACAGTAGTCGGAATTGCTGGAGTCTTCGGAACAGTGAATATGAAGAATCACGAAATTCGTCCAAATGTACCAATATGTAAAACAATAGCATGCTCCAACAAATGTTGTCCTTCTAGGGGTTTAGTGACACAGGAAGTAAACTACCAACTGCGCTTAAACTACCAACTGCGTTTAACGATCATTGTAGACTGTCGCTCATTGATATTTGGGAATGTCTTAATAGCAAATCTTTTTTATTTCGTATTCATGACGCGTTTCAAAGTCATCATCTTCAGATCTGAGATAAATCAGCCATGCACTAAATACACATCGAAAATTCAAACAATAAATAGTGACTTTCAGTATTATACTTTCAAATATAAAACCTAAGCATGTAAGCGACCAACATCTTAATCAAATTACAAGATTCCAAAAATATTTAAAATCTATGGAAACCAAGTGCAAACTGGCAAGCAGTGAAGTTGAGGTACCAAACGAGACCTTAATATCCATTATAGGGCGCTAGGACCATCCCCAAAGAAGTTAGTACATAGTAAAAAGTATCTAAAGCCAAGATCGCATAAATACTTCTTTATTCACAAAAAATATGTTTCGACAAACTTTGGTGTCATCTTCAGGTCTGTAACATACAGCACAAACATGGAATATATCTCGTATCATGAGTTATGACGGGATTTGTAAAATAAGTTTTAGTTAAGCGTTACAAGAAACGGAAATGGAGCTGTACATTTACTAGTAAACACGTTCAAAAATTTATGTTCTAAAATGTGTTCATTTTGAGTAGGACGTCACGACAAGTTGTCATCTAGATAAAATGTAGCACATAATATACAGATTTGTAATAAACAAAACATTTAAAATCAAAAAGCAACTTGTGCACATGGCCATTTCCATATAAATAGCGCTCATAGAAGATTGTTACGTCATAACAAACGCAGTAGGCAATCAAATGCACATTAGCACCTCTTTAACGTTTTAATCACTCACGATCCACCAATACGAAACCTAAGATGGATCCGTCTCATCCTCTTCTAAATATCATAGCTCCGTCAAACTACTTTTGATCAGTCTACATGAATTTTCTACCGCTCATACTTCTCCTTCTCTCCGTCTCGACTTCAGTCAGTCTCTCTGTCTCTATATCTCCTCTCAAATCTCTCACTCCGTTCTCTCTATGAATCACTCTCTCACAATTCTAACCCCTTTTCCCCTTGTCTCTATTCCCTTCCTCTCCTGTACCATACTGTTTCAGCCTTCTCTTCTCTTTCTGTCTCTCACTCTTCTCTTCATTTTTTACGTCTCCCTACCTTATCCTCCGTCTTCCAACCTATCTTTGCCATTAACACGTGAGTATACCCCGTGTCTGTTGCTTAAATGTAATGCTACAGACAGAAGAATAATATGTAATGTAAATAAATGCATAAAGTTCTCTTCCTGTCAACTCGTAAACAAGAAAACAAATGAATTTCACACTTACTCAAACTCTGTACACGGAGATTTAATACTGGAATCCGAAAGGTCAGATTCAGCTAGCTCCAAAAAGCAGAAACAATAAAAAGAATGTAACGAGATTTGTTGCCGTAAAAGTGTGAAATAACAATTCGTCACCAAGCCATGTGAGCTGGCCTACGGTAATACTGCTTACGGTTGGGCTCAATTACTATGTGATGTGTATAAGCTACGCAGAGAGGACGTGACTGTCTTGGCACCTCAAACGTTCAAATTGTTCTTAGGATGTCCATACCTCCTGAACAACTGCAATCAGAAATCCAAGAGAAACAATACGATTGTACAGTGTAAATGTGGAGAACCGGTCTTAAACGTGAAATCCTAAAAATCTGGTGAACTTTTACGCAAAAATTCTATACAATTGCCAAAGATGACACCAAATTAACAGCAATAACTAAGTACGTATGCAACTCTATCTCCTCATTGTGTATAAAGGAACAGTACTGTTGCAGTAACATTGGTGTCCACTCCCTGAAGTTTACTATGGTTTTCGATCTGCATACGTTATGTCTGAAGATGACTCACAGTTACTCACTATATGACAGTTACTACTTTAAAGATTAAGTCTTACTAGGTATTGGCCAAACACACTGCTTTTTTTTATATACTTGTTCTTAGAATGAAGAGACTAAAATGTGTTTCTGAATCTGTATAGTTGGAAAAATCAAAACTGCATGTTGTACTCTTTAACCATCACAACTGCAACTCAGTAAACATGTAAATCAGTTCTTTATTACAAACATTAACAGAACTTGAAAAAGAAAACTAAAATGAAACGAGCAAGAATTTAGGGTTTAATGTTCTGTCGATGAGCCTTTGTTAAACGGCTGACAGTTTCATCTGTGTAAATTATATACAGGGTGAACATTATTAAAAGCCGGCCGCTGTGTTCGAGAGGTTCTAGGCGCTTCAGAACGGCGCCGAGCGGCTTCTGCGGTCGTAGGTTCGAATCCTGCCTCGCACATGGATGTGTGTGATGTCCTTAGGTAAGTTAGGTTTAAGTAGTTCTAAGTCTAGGGGACTGATGACCTCAGATGTTAAGTTCCACAGTGCTTAGAGCCATTTGAACCATTATTAAAATCGACAAATTGCAGTAACGGCTTCCTGACGGGGAATGGAGGGAAAAAGGTGCTATGAACATGTGTCCGGAAATGCTTCATTGTCACGATAGATGGCGCTGACGAATGAAAGTTCCTCCGACCACGTGCCGTGTCTGTAGCACACAAAAAAATGGTTCAAAGGGCTCTGAGCACTATGGGACTTAACATCTATGGTCATCAGTCCCCTAGAACTTAGAACTACTTAAACCTAACTAACCTAAGGACATCACACAACACCCAGTCATCACGAGGCAGAGAAAATCCCTGACCCCGACGAGAATCGAACCCGGGAACCCGGGCGCGGGAAGCGAGAACGCTACCGCACGACCACGAGCTGCGGACTGTAGCCCACAGATGACAGTTATGCAGACTAATAAAGCCTGTCCTGGTAAAGGCTGCTTCATCGGTACAGAGGACTGATAACAGAAACCTCATAATTGTGATGGTCTGGTGTAAAATCCATCGAAAAAATCGTCCCCGTAGAAGGAAATACGCTGCTGCTAATCCTTTCACTTGTTGCAGGTGTTACGGACGGTAGCGATTGTCATGCAGGATACGCATAGTCGTACTTACATCATGTTCGCGGGCCACTTGCCTGGACCTTGTACCAGGGTTATCTCAATATACTGTAGAATACGGTCCTCCAAATTTGGTGTACGCACAGTTCGCCACCCCCATGCACGTTCTCGGTTTGAAAGGACTCAAAACGGGCTTTAAATGTGTGATGTGGTTGGTATCTGTTAGCGAATTTGTTTTGGTATGTATGTGCTATTCTCGACCGTTTCCATCTGCTTGGCCGTACACAAACACCATCTCGGATTGTTCCCGACATGAATACCGGATCATTTTGCTGCTTACAGTACGCTGCGTCAACCGCACAGCCTGCAACATACAAGTAATGAAGGGCACGTGTGGAAAGGAACTGTCATTCGTCCGCACCATCTTTCGTGGTAGCTATGCCATTCGGACACATGTTCATAGAATCTTTTTTCCTCCATTTCCAATCAAGAGGCCGTCCCTGCAGTTTGTCGGTTTTATTAATGTTCACCCGGTATATATGAACTACATGTTACCACACAATAATGAAATTTTACAGTATATGAGAGCCCTAATCCACTTAGAATATCAAGTATCATAGACTAGTAATATCAACAGAAGTAGAAGATAAAATGTTAGAATGAAATGGATGCGAAAAAGAGAAACTGAAAAACGTAAATAACGTGAATTTAAATCATTACATGTAAATACATATTAAATTAAGCAATAACTTCAATATCTTGGAAACTGCAGTCTACTTTACGAACAAAAATGGTAACTATTGAATAAAGGTATTGAGGAAAATGTAAAATGATGCTTTGTATATGAAGAAAGTTAACTTAAAATGGAACGAGGCAGCTGTTAAACAGAAGACTAATTTGAAACTTCCTGGCAGATTAAAACTGTGTGCCCGACCGAGACTAATTTTCAAGCACACGATAACATGCGTAGTTATCACATAGATAGTAAAGTAGCAAATGGTTCAAATGGCTCTGAGCACTATGGGCCTTAACTTCTGAGGTCATCAGTCCCCTAGAACTTAGAACTACTTAAACCTGGTACATCACACACAGCCATGCCCGAGACAGGATCCGAACCTGCGACCGTAGCGGTCTCGCGGTTCCAGACTGCAGCGCCTAGAATCGCACGGCCACTTCGGCCGGCCAAGTTTCCTATATTTTCCTATTCCATTACTAAATGATGGCATTCACTTTTTACCTATTGCAGTCTTTTTCTGAAGTTACAAAAATTACTAGAGAAAATTGCGATTTTTCCAAATGTGAAAACGTATTGCAAGGTACAACATGGGTTTACCTAGGAATTAATATCCTATTAAAAATGAAAAGCGATGTAATCGAGAAAATGTTTTCAGTACTGTATTTGACCGTCTGTCTGTTACATTATTAGTCTACTACACACCAATAATCAGCAAGTTAAATAAAATTAAGGAGAATTACTATCGAAACCCAGCTGCAAATTCATACATTTTGAAATGCCCTGAAGTGCCAGAGAAACTGGTGTAGGCATGCAAGTATCTGACAAGTATCTGACGCAGTTGTTAGATCGGTTCCTGCCACTACAATTGCAGGTTATCAAGATTTATGTGAGTTTCAACGTGATGTCATAGTCAGCGCACGAGTGATGGAACACAGCATCTCCAAGGTAGTGATGAAGTGGGGATTTTCCCGTAGCACCGTTTCACGAGTGTACCGTGAATATCAGCAATCCGGTAAAACATCGAATCTCTGAAATCGCTGTGGCCGGAAAAAGATCCTGCAAGAACGGGACCAACGGCGACTGAAGAGAAACGTTCAACGTGACGTAAGTGCAACCCTTCCGCAAATTGCTGCAGCTTTCCATCCTGTGCGATCAACAAGTGTCAGCCTGCTAACCATTCAACGAAACATCATCGATACGGGCTTTCGGAGCGAAGGCCCACTCGTGTACCCTGACTGCACATGGCACAAAGCTTCACGCCTCGCCTGGGTCGGTCAACGACATTGGACTGCTGATGACTGGAAACATGTTGGTTGGTCGGACGAGGAGGAGGAGGGAGGAGGAGATTAGTGTTTAACGTCCCGTCGACAACGAGGTCATTAGAGACGGAGCGCAAGCTCGGGTGAGGGAACGATGGGGAAGGAAATCGGCCGTGCCCTTTCAAAGGAACCATCCCGGCATTTGCCTGAAGCGATTTAGGGAAATCACGGAAAACCTAAATCAGGATGGCCGGAGACGGGATTGAACCGTCGTCCTCCCGAATGCGAGTCCAGTGTGCTAACCACTGCGCCACCTCGCTCGGTGGGTCGGACGAGTCTCGTTTCAAATTGTATCGAGCGGATATGGACGTGTGTAGGTATGCAGACAACCTGATGAATCCGTGGACCCTGCATGTCAGCAGGGAACTGTTCAAGCAGGTGGAGGCTCTGTAATGGGGTGGGGAGTGCGCAGCGTGATATGGAACCCCTGATACGTTTAGATACGACTCTGACAGGTGACACGTACGTAAGAATTCTGTCTGATGACCTGCATCTATTCCTGTTCATTGAGCATTCCACGGATTTGGGCAATTCCAGAAGGGCAATGTAACACCCCCACACGTCCAGAATTGCTACAGAGTGGCTCCAGGAAGACACTTCTGAGCTTAAATCCTACTGCTGGCCACCAGACTCCTCAGACATGAACATTATTGAGGACATCTGGAATGCCTTGCAACGTGTTAAGACATCAAAGAATTTCAGTTCATTTGTAACCATCACATGTTCCATAGCAAAAGACCTCCTCCTGTTTCAATGTACAAGATGATGCACGACTGACGAGCTATGGCTTAACTGTCCACATTTCGTATAAATAGTTCTAAAATATACAGGGTGGTCCACTGAGAATGACCGGGCCAAATATCTCATGAAATAAGTATCAAACGAAAAAAATACAAAGGACGAAACTTGTCTAGCTTGAAGGGGGAAATCTGATGGCGCTATGGTTGGCCCGCTCGATGGCACTGCCATAGGTCAAACGGATATCAACTGCGTTTTTTAAAATAGGAACCCCCATTTTTAATTACATATTCGTGTAGGGAAAGAAATATGAATATTTTAGTTGGACCAATTTTTTCGCTTTGTGATAGATGGCGCTGTAATAGTTACGAACATATGGCTCACAATTTTAGACGAACAGTTGGTAACAGGTAGGTTTTTTAAATTAAAATACAGAACGTAGTACGTTTGAACATTTTATTTCGGTTCTTCCAATGTGATACATGTACCTTTGGGAACGCATGCTGTTACAGCTTGATTACGTGTAAATACCACATTAATGCAATAAATGCTCAAAATTATGTCCGTCAACCTCAATGCATTTGGCAATACGTGTAACGACATTCCTCTCAACAGCGAGTAGTTCGCCTTCCGTAATGTTCGCACATGCATTGACAATGCGCTGACGCATTTTGTCAGGCGTTGTCGGTGGATCACGATGGCAAATATTCTTCAACTTTCCCCACAGAAAGAAATCCGGGGACGTCAGATCCGGTGAACGTGCGGGCCATGGTATGGTGCTTCGACGAGCAATCCACCTGTCATGAAATATGCTATTCAATACCGCTTCAACCGCACGCGGGCAATGTGCCGGACATCCATCATGTTGGAAGTACATCGCCATTCTGTCATGAAGTGAAACATCTTGTAGTAACATCAGTAGAACATTACGTAGGAAATCAGCATACACTGCACCATTTAGATTGCCATCGATAAAACGGGGGCCAATTATCCTTCCTCCCATAATGCAGTACCATACATTTACCCGCCATGGTCGTTGATGTTCTACTTGTCGCATCCATCGTAGATTTTCCGTTGCCCAATAGTGCATATTATACCGGTTTACGCTACCGCTGTTGGTGAATGACGCTTCGTCGCTAAATAGAACGCGTGCAAAAAATCTGTCATCGTCCCGTAATTTCTCTTGTGCCTAGTGGCAGAACTGTACACGACGTTCAAAGTCGTCGCCATGCAATTCCTGGTGCACAGAAATATGGTACGGGTGCAATCGATGTTGATGTAGCATTATCAACACCGGCGTTTTTTGAGATTCCCGATTCTCGCGCAATTTGTCTGCTACTGATATGCGGATTAGCCGCGACAGCAGATAAAACACCTACTTGGGCATCATCTTTTGTTGCAGGTCGTGGTTGACGTTTCACATGTGGCTGAACACTTCCTGTTTCTTTAAATAACGTAACTATCCGGCGAACGGTCCGGACACTTGGATGATGTCGTCCAGGATACCGAGCAGCATACATACCACACGCCCGTTGGGCATTTTGATCACAATAGCCATACATCAACACGATATCGACCTTTTCCGCAATCGGTAAACGGTCCATTTTAACACGGGTAATGTATCACGAAGTAGATACCGTCCGCACTGGCAGAATGTTACGTGATACCACGTACTTATACGTTTGTGACTATCACAGCGCCATCTATCACAAAGCGAAAAAAGTGGTCCAACTAAAACATTCATATTTCTTTAAGTACTACACGAATATGTAATAAAAATGGGGGTCCATATTTTAAAAAACGCAGTTGATATTTGTTTGATCTATGGCAGCGTCATCTAGCGGGCCAACCATAGCACCATCTGGTTTCCCCCTTCAAGCTAGACAAGTTTCGTTCTTTGTAGTTTTTTCGTTTGACGCTTATTTCGTGAGATATTTGGCCCGGTCACGATCAATAGACCACCTTGTATATCATTTTACTCACAATAAAATTTTATATCTAAAAGAATCAAGAATTATATTCGAAATACAGGACGTGGAAGTACAGCAGAAAAACAGCACCAGACGAGGAAAGTTGAGTATAGGGCCTGGGGGTCGCAGCTGAATATTTACGGTCCTATGGAAGCATGAAAACGGGGGTCAGCTTGAACATTTGCTACGACGTACTTATGTTAATTAAGTGATGGCAAATATGTGTACGAGAAGGTACCCATTCTTCATTTACTTTTACCGTTTTAGGACATACATGAAACATGAAAGATGGACACGTGATTACTTTCATTCCTAAAGAATAGCTGTGTGGTACGACAGCTAAGTACGATACACGTGTGTGTGATGCTTAAAGTCTCTTTGTCTCATCATTATGGCTGACTAGTTCAAACATTCCGTTTACGTACACATTTTTAGTGAATTGCATTTCAGTTCGAATAAAGACATAAAGACGTCCATATGCCAGATTTCAGTTACATTCCTGCGTCACCGAGAATAATCAATTGCGACCCCCAGTCCCTGCACTCAAATCCCTCTGTTTGATGTTTCTGCCCATCACTTTAGGTTAAATTGTTTTCCCACACTCTGTAGCTTTAATATATTATATCGCACGAAAGCTCCACAAAACGCAGTCAAGTCTATAACGAAAACAAAAACTGGAAAAAATGGCAGAAACTGCTTATTCTAAAACGAGTCACCAGAATTTATTACCGACCGAAAAACAGAACGTGCTTCTAGGTACACTAACCTCTAGGTACAACACTGTCCCCTGCCTTAATTACTGCGCTACCTCAGTTCGTTTAAGTAGAAGGTCTAGCGTTTGTAACAATGTAAGGAACTGGACGGTTGTTTAAATCGTGTTGTGAATGTTATAAACAAGCGCTCGGCGGCCAGACACTCGGAGCCCGTCTATCAAAATGTGAGATACCTAACCTATGAGGAGACAGTCAGGGGAGGCTCTTGGACAAAAACGCTGCAGACAGAGACTGGGTCCCTCTGTAGTCACAGAGCAATGGTTTTTTTGGTATAGTCTTACGTGCCCGTCGCTAACTTGACGTCCTTTCCAACCTGATATCTGAACGACCTGTTTCGGGCTTTTCGTAACGCCTGAGGAAGTCTGTGTGTGTGTGTGTGTGTGTGTGTATTTCGCATAGAGACTGTTCCGAATTCTTTCGTTTGCCGACGCGTCACGAGCTTCTTCACGTGAGTTTTTCGTTGTCTTTGGTGTTTTCGCCGATTTGACTTGGGAACGGTGGCGGGGTGCTCTAGTGTGTCACGAGGCTGTGAGCTGGTAGCTGTGAGCCGCCGGCTGGGTCCGCCGCAGCCGCGGCGCGCGTGCTGTATCTGTGGCGGCCCGCGCGTGCAGATAGCGACGCCGCCCGCCGGCACGCTCCGGCCACACCACTGCTGCCTGCTCTCGCCTCGCCTGCTCCACCGGCAAATACGCTGCACCACTCAGGTGTTGTGACGCGGGAAGCCAGGCTGAAATGTCTCATGTTATGCGGCGAGCAAACTTTCAATATAGATTGGACGCGCAGTGCGTAGTACAGCACCGTGAAGGTGCTAGAAATTTGGCGTCCGTCGACTGTGTCGTCCGTAAGCCTTGTGGTCGGTTTAATGCGGTCCATTACATGCGCTAACCTCTTCATCTCACAATAGCACTTGCAATCTATGTTCTCAATTATTTGTTGGGTATATTCAAATCTCTGTCTAGCGCGTTACTTCCTGATGTCTTAACAGGTGTCCTATCAGCCTGTCCCATCCACTTGTCAGTGTTTGCCATATGTTCCTTCCTTCACAATTTCTGGGGAAAATTTCCTCATTCCTTGTCCTATAAGTTAATCTCATTTTCAACATTCTACTGTAGCACCACATTTCAAACGCTTCGATTCTTTTCTGTTCCGGTCCTCTGACAGTCAGTGATTCACTACCATACAATGCCGTGCTCCAAACGCTCATTTTCAGAAATTTCTTCCTTAAACTGAGGTCTATATTTGATATCAGTAGACGTCTGTTTGCCAGGAATGCCATATTTTCCAGTGCTAGTCTGCTTTCGTTGTCCTTGCTCCATCCGTCATGGGTTATTTTTCTTCCAAGGTAGCACAATTATTTTGCGTGCTTCCTGATCCTCAAGTTTGATGCTACATTTCTCGCTATTCTCATTTCTGTTACACCTCATTACCTTGCTTTTTCTCCATTTTACTCCGAATCCATACTGTGAACTAATTAGATTGTTCATTAAGTTCAACAGAGTCTGTAACGCTTATTCATATTCACAGAGAATAGCGGCCGGCCGCGGTGGCCAAGCGGTTCTAGGTGCTTCAGTCCGGAACCGCGCGGCTGCTACGGTCGCAGGTTCGAATCCTGCCACGGGCATGGATGTATGTGATGTCATTAGGTTAGTTAGGTTTAAGTAGTTCTAAGTTCTAGGGGACTGATGACCTCAGATGTTAAGTCCCATAGTGCTCAGAGCCATTTGAACCATTTTTGGAGAATACCAACGTCGTCAGCGAATTTAATCATGGATGTCCTTTCACCCCGAATTTTAATTCCACTCTTGAACTTTTCTTTTATTTCCATCATTGCTTCTTCGGTGTATGGAAAGAACCGTGGGCGTGGAAAACTGCATTCCCGTCTTACAAATGGTTCAAATGGCTCTAAGCACTATGGGACTTGACACATGAGGTCATCAGTCCCCTGGACTTAGAACTACTTAAACCTAACTAACCTAAGGACAGCACACACATCCATGCCCGAGGCAGAATTCGAACCTGCGACTGTAGCAGCAGCGCGGTTCCGGACTGAAGCGCCTAGAACCGCTCGGCTACAGCGGCCGGCTCCCGTCTTCCACCTTCCATTCTTCTTTCCCCCTTGGTTCTCGTACACATTGTTTATTACCCGTCTTTCGCTATAAATTACTCCTATTTTCTCAGAATTTATACACTAGTACTGACAAATTTTACCTCGGTCCGCAAGACTGGGTTAGAACGTCAAAACGTGTTGACAGATCTAACCTCCTCCCAGTAATCATCCGACTATCCCGAACGCACTATTTACCCGTTTGCTCCTAAATGTGGCTGCCAAAGGTGCTCTCGTTCAAGCTGGTTATCGACTCCTTTATAACGATATATGATATATGAAGATATCGACTGCATGTAAAATAGGGCATGTGACGTGCTTTATTCACATTAGTTGATAGTTCGATGATAAACCTGCAAATCACATTTCTATCTGTAATTTCAGATCCTTACTAACCACAACTTTGCCAGAGCTTGTGAATCCAAGCAGTAGTAACTGCCAAAAATCTGCCTGCCATTAGTAGCAATGTACGCGGCGTTAGCACCAGAAAAATGTTTCTCATGGACGATTTATACAAATCAGAGGATTATGTGGATAACTACGACTCAGATAAAAATCCTAAATATGTTTCTGAAATCAAATACGCTTCAAAAGTTGTTTCTAATCAATAAATGTGAATAATTATTTAAGCAAGCAGACAGTAATGTGTCTCTTACCATTATTTTAGCGAATTTACATAACAGGGTGATAGCAGAGAAGTTTATGGCCATCCTTAACATTGTTTACCTACTGTGGTATGACGACAAAAAATTAATTTCATACTGTACTGAATTATAGATTAATTTTTGACGTTGTTATACCTTACAATCGCAAAAATTGTTAATGTAAATGTATTATAAACTGAAAAAATTTGGACCTTTTCAGTTTGTATTCAATACAAATTATTTAACTCGCCCAGCAAGTAAACAGTGGTAAGTCAACTCTAAACAACGTTAGGTTGACTCAGATGGCAAGTAAACAATGTTAAGTACCCACAGACTCATTTTAAGAATAAATCTTCGACAGAATTTACGATTTTAAAAACATGTCGTTACTCTAGAAACGTTTGAAAACCAACTTAGTTAAAAAAGATTATGGGTTAACTTGAAATATATTACGTATGAAATTCTATAGGAATCTTACTGCGCAGTTGCTCAAAGCAACCGTCTAGTTTCTTGTCACTGTTTACAGCCGAAATCTCCATATAGCTGTATATAACTGGCCTTGTTAACGTCTTTTTTTTTTTCACCTTTCATTCACTACTCATGAGAGTTGAGTAGGCCGTTATGGAAAGACTATGTAGTTTTTCGCGATGACAGTCTTGAATAAAGGCTCCACGGAGCTCTTGCCGCCGCAGATTTGTCAGTCTCGAGCTTTCGAAGATTTCCTCTATCGTCATCGCCAAGACATCAGATTTCAGTGGGCAGTTAGGTACTTAATATGGACAAATTATGTCATGGAGGCGTCACGAAGTCATAAGACCTTCATTTACCACCAAAAATTACATCCGTTCCTGTGACTGAACAAAATTGGTAGCGATGCTGATTAGTTAAATGGTGTATGATTCATTTATTTCTCTATTGCCTTTCAGCATCAATTACCCGTTTCCATACACCACTAAGGATGTAGCCGCTGTCCTAGTTAATGCTGTTGTTAGAGATTCTGATTTCGACGGTCTCTTTGACAGTAGAACTATAGAAGGTAGTTGCATGGGATGATATTTTCGCTTCATCAATCAGTGTGAATGTGGCAGCAGTTACACTGACCAAACAATAGAGACGATTTCAGAACGACGCACAGAGCACCGACGCCACATAAAACATCAGGATTTCAACAAATCTGCTGTTGCCGAAATAGCCTCAGGAAGAAACATACGATTATGTTTGATGAAGTTGAAGTATTATCCCATGCATCTATCTTCTGGGATTCTGTCATTAAAAAGCCGTTGACATGGAAATGTGTAATAAATAACTTTAACCGGGGCTGCGGCTCCACCCTTAGTGGTGCATTCGCGTGTGGAAACGGGCGCTTGATGCTGAAAGGCAACAGAGAAATAAGTGATCTTTCCGTCATCTAACGAAATCAGCCTCGCTAGCAGTGTTCTTCAGTGACAGATATCGGCCTAATCTCTGGTAGCATATGGAATCTGCATGACTCCGTGACGTTTCCATTACATAATATGACAACTAAAGTATCTAACGGCCTACCAAAATATCTCCTGACGATGACGACCAAAGAAATCAAAATCTCGAGATTACAAATCTGACGCGGCAAGAACTCTGTAAAGCATGTTTTCAAGGCTGTTGTAGAACTCAGTTTTTTCCAGACCATTTTTCTTTTTAGGCATATATCTCAATAAGCTAGCAGCGGTACGGAATTGGTCGTAATTGCGGAAGTCTTGGAGGGTATTTCCAGTTTTGGCACTCTCCTTGTTTCCGATAGAAACCTCCTGAAATCCTTCGTCGGAAACTGGGAACTGGAACTCTCTAATTTAAATCTGGGAACTGTTGCGCATTATCGCGGTCAAAAATTAAATTTTCGTATGAAGGTATCTATGTACGAATATACACTCCTGGAAATGGAAAAAAGAACACATTGACACCGGTGTGTCAGACCCACCATACTTGCTCCGGACACTGCGAGAGGGCTGTACAAGCAATGATCACACGCACGGCACAGCGGACACACCAGGAACCGCGGTGTTGGCCGTCGAATGGCGCTAGCTGCGCAGCATTTGTGCACCGCCGCCGTCAGTGTCAGCCAGTTTGCCGTGGCATACGGAGCTCCATCGCAGTCTTTAACACTGGTAGCATGCCGCGACAGCGTGGACGTGAACCGTATGTGCAGTTGACGGACTTTGAGCGAGGGCGTATAGTGGGCATGCGGGAGGCCGGGTGGACGTACCGCCGAATTGCTCAACACGTAGGGCGTGAGGTCTCCACAGTACATCGATGTTGTCGCCAGTGGTCGGCGGAAGGTGCACGTGCCCGTCGACCTGGGACCGGACCGCAGCGACGCACGGATGCACGCCAAGACCGTAGGATCCTACGTAGTGCCGTAGGGGACCGCACCGCCACTTCCCAGCAAATTAGGGACACTGTTGCTCCTGGGGTATCGGCGAGGACCATTCGCAACCGTCTCCATGAAGCTGGGCTACGGTCCCGCACACCGTTAGGCCGTCTTCCGCTCACGCCCCAACATCGTGCAGCCCGCTTCCAGTGGTGTCGCGACAGGCGTGAATGGAGGGACGAATGGAGACGTGTCGTCTTCAGCGATGAGAGTCGCTTCTGCCTTGGTGCCAATGATGGTCGTATGCGTGCAGGTGAGCGCCACAATCAGTACTGCATACGACCGAGGCACACAGGGCCAACACCCGGCATCATGGTGTGGGGAGCGATCTCCTACACTGGCCGTACACCACTGGTGATCGTCGAGGGGACACTGAATAGTGCACGGTACATCCAAACCGTCATCGAACCCATCGTTCTACCATTCCTAGACCGGCAAGGGAACTTGCTGTTCCAACAGGACAATGCACGTCCGCATGTATCCCGTGCCACCCAACGTGCTCTAGAAGGTGTAAGTCAACTACCCTGGCCAGCAAGATCTCCGGATCTGTCCCCCATTGAGCATGTTTGGGACTGGATGAAGCGTCGTCTCACGCGGTCTGCACGTCCAGCACGAACGCTGGTCCAACTGAGGCGCCAGGTGGAAATGGCATGGCAAGCCGTTCCACAGGACTACATCCAGCATCTCTACGATCGTCTCCATGGGAGAATAGTAGCCTGCATTGCTGCGAAAGGTGGATATACACTGTACTAGTGCCGACATTGTGCATGCTCTGTTGCCTGTGTCTATGTGCCTGTGGTTCTGTCAGTGTGATCATGTGATGTATCTGACCCCAGGAATGTGTCAATAAAGTTTCCCCTTCCTGGGACAATGAATTCACGGTGTTCTTATTTCAATTTCCAGGAGTGTATCTATGTCTGTGATTGTGTATGTGCGTTTTATGTTGATGTCTTCCTGTCTCATCTGTAATTTTATTACGCCGTAGTCTATATGTAGTCTATCTGTCTTCGAGAAATCGAGTCTTTACTCGTTCATTTCTTTATGAGTCACGCCCTACATGACAAATCGTTATTCTGGTTTCGCAACATCCAGTACACTTACTTGACAGAACTAACAATAACTGGCTTGCAAAAGCTTCAAGTGTCACAGTCATCTGAGTAAACGCATCTGAGAAGAACCAGCTTTCAGTGACACCCCTTCCTCCGCTAGTGTGCTAAGTAACTGCACTTCACCTTGAAGACATCCACCTTGTTCCTTCGCACTAACCTACGCTAATAACATTTAAACAACTTGGATCGCAAACGGAAATTATGATTTCATTCTCGGAAAGAACATCTCAGCCAAGTTGCAGCAAAGGTAGGTTTCTTTTACAAAGCACTTCTTTACCCAAAATAATAGTGATTAACTATTATTAACATCTTATGTCACACATCACCCCCCCTACGGTTAGTAAGGAATTAGCGGCAAAAGAGTACGATCTCTTGTAATCTACTATTTGGTCACATTTGTGTAAATGAATGCTGATAAGCTAACAGCTGTACTCACTGCTCTACTGTTAGAGACTGATCGATATATTTTAAAATACAATTTTGATATTTTAAAGTAGCATATCTCTGTAGCAAAAGGAAAAATATGAAGTTGCAGTCCAGTACCTTGAACTGTGGAAAGAAAACAGGAATTCAGCCAAACTCGCACTCCTCACACCAAAAGTGGTAAGTACCTCGGTTCCATGAAAAAGAGTCATAACGAGCCACAGATTTTACAGGGTGGCAATTATTGAATTATATGAAAAAAACGTGAATTAGTTACAAACCACCGCATGCACACACTTTATTCAACATGTAAACGTCTCTACAGATTTTCGGATTTAGTGTATGACATATTCGATATGCCTGCATCATTGGCGATGACGTGGCGCAGACGAGTAGCGAAATTTTGCATGACCTGCTAAAGTGTTGGAGCATCGATGCTGTCGATGACCTCCTGAATGGCTGTTTTCAGCTCAGCAATGGTTTTGGTGTTATTGCTGTACACCTTGGCTTTGATACAGTCCCACAAAAAGGAGACGCTTGTGTTCAGATAAGGATACTATGGCGGCCAATCGAGGCCCATGCCATTGGCCTCTGGGTACCCCAGAGGCAGAATGCGGTCCCCAAAGTGCTCCTCCACGACACCAAACACTCTCCTACTTCGATGGGGATCGAGCTCGGTCTTACATGAACCACATCTTGTCGAAAGCAGGGTCGCTTTGGAAAATGAGGATGAAATCGTCTTCTAAAATCTTCACGTACCGTTCGGTAATCACCTTCCCATCAAGGAATATTGCAATTATTATTCTATGACTGGATATTGCACACCAAACTGTCACCTATTGAGGGTAAAGAGACTTCTCGATCGCGAAATGAGGAGTCCCAGTTCCCAAAATGCGTCTATTTTGGTTACTGACGAACCCATCCATATGAAAGTGGGCTTCATCGCTAAGCCAAACCATGCATGCGCATACTAATTCCCAACGTGCCCCGCGGCTAAGCCCGCAGCTTGAACGCCGTAACGCAAACTATTCCGAAGTTATGACCACATATTTCATATAGTTCAATAATTGTCACTCTTAAATTCCCATCATAGGTACAAAAAGGTTTATCAGAATGTGCTGACTGGTGCAAAAAGTCGTTTCATTACAAAATAATATACAATGCAGATAATACAAGCAAAGTGCTCTAGGATCTCATTAAATAGGGAACACAGAGAGGCAGGGGAGCGACGTGTAGACAACCTCCAAGATGGTGCTCCCCGGGCAACGCTGCAGTAAAATGCAACGGCAAAAAGTCTACACAATTCCGGCGACTGGACGCTCAAATGCCTCCCGGTCCACAAGAAGGCAAATGATTCAGAAGCGGAATTACTCCACGAAGATGGTGAGAGTGTGCCACTTCAATATAGAAGGCTACACAAGGACGAAATGAGAAATCCTTGAAAAAATTGTAACAAGAGAAAGAGTAAGTGTCGTACTCTTGCAGGAGACACACCTGACGGATGAAAGCATCGAACGATTATGCATACCAGGATTCACCAATGTGTGATACTCAGGACACGACAAACATGGTATGGCGACCCTGGTGAAAAATGAGCTTCTAGGAAACCTCGAGAACAATGTGGAATCGGTTCCACACGCAACAGGCATTAAACTGGGAGAGATGACAATCTACAATGTCTACAAACCACCTTCGCAGCAATGGCCTATAGGAATCTTACCGCAGGCTAATCATCCAGCAATCTATGCCGGCGACTTTAATTCCCAGCACACCAGATGGGGATATCAGATATCCACTCCGGAAGGCGTTGGACTAAGTGACTGGGCTGACAACCGGGACCTACACCTCCTGTTTGATCCCAAGGACAGAGCGTCCTTCAATTCAAAAGTATGGGGCACAAAGACGACGCCTGACCTGACCTTTGTCACACGCGGCGCAACGGGCGTACCAATGCAAGCTACAAGAAGAGTTCTCGAAGCTTTCCCACGGAGCCAACACCTCCCGATTATTGTGGAGATCGGCCTTTCCATCCCGATCATAAAGAGCCCCCGATTCCACGGTGGAATCTGAGAAAAGCAGACTGGGGGAAATATAAATCTTTTATTGACAAGACAATAAATCGAATTCCACCAAGTCCAGAGAACTACCAAAGGTTTGTAAACCTGATATATAAAGGGGCCCTAAAGGCTATCCCCCGAGGGGCCCGAAGGGAATACATTCCTTGCTGGTCAGAGGAGTGCGAGTCATTGTTAGAGCAGTATGAGAGGAGTGGGGAGGACGAGACTGCGGAACGACTGATCAACACTATGAACGAGGAACGTAGGACCAGGTGGAAGATGGCAATGGAGAATCTGGATTTTACCCATTCTAGCAGGAAGAGCTGGGGTCTACTACGGAAACTGGGTGGTGCCAAAACACCACGAAGATCGGCCGCGGGTGTGGGCCCATCCGAAATAGCGACTGCCATGAAACAGACCTCCAAAATACGCCTGAAGACTGAGGAGAAGAAAAGGATCTCCAGGAACCTAACCAAGGAATTAGCCAATAATCCAACTAATCTAGATATTGTCAAAGCAGTAGACGTCGAGGAGATTACCCAGGCCCTAACACTAATGAAAACAGGGAAAGCAGCCGGACCCGACGAAATCCTCCCAGAATTTCTGAGGGAGCTGGGACCCGTTGGGAGGAAATGGATGGCCAAGCTCTTCACGGAATGCATAAAATCAGGTGCACTCCCGAAGTTATGGAAAGAAGCTAAGGTAATAGCAGTACTGAAATCAGGGAAGGATGGAGATAATCCAAAGAACTATAACCGATCTCACTGCTTTGTACCTCTTACAAACTATTTGAGAGAATATTACTGGCCAGACTAGCACCATACATTGAGGCGAACCTCCCGGACTATCAAGCAGGGTTCCGTGTGGGAAGGAACTGCTGTGAACAAGTTTTGTCCCTTACAACATATATAGAGAAAGGCTATCAGAACAAGCTGAAAACGGGCCTGGTATTAATAGATCTTACATCAGCCTATGACACTGTCTGGCCCGAAGGACTACTGCTAAAGCTTACTCGAATTATCAAATGCAATCAGACGTACACATTACTAAAAAATATGCTGACAGGCAGGAAGATCAAGGTCTATCTCCATGGAAAGAGCAGCAAAAGCATGGTCATAAACAATGGCCTGCCGCAGGGGTCAGCCATGGCGCCGACCCTTTTTAATTTATGTATATCTAATATGCCGAGCACCAGGTCGCGTAAATTTGCGTATGCGGATGACCTGGTCATCGCATACCAAAGCAAAAATTTCGAAGATCTTGAAAAAACATTTAATGCGGACCTTGAAGCGCTGAACACCAACTACCTTAAGTGGCATTTGCATCCCAACCCCAATAAAACGACCAGTACCATAATGCACCTTAATAACAGAGCTTCAAGCAGGAAACTACAGCTTTCCCTGAATGACCGGCATATCAGACATGAAGATAAGCCCAAATATCTGGGAGTAAAATTAGACCGCACACTAACGTTTAGCTCCCATCTGGAAGACACCAAACAGAAATCAAAAACTCGAAATGCCATTATGTCTAAACTGGCCGGAACATCATGGGGGTGCGGAGCTAATACACTAAGGACGTCAGCATTAGCCCTCGTGTACAGCGTGGCTGAATACTGTTCACCAGTCTGGGCGAAAAGTGCGCATGTAAATAAAGTAGACACCCAATTGAAAGAGACGATGAGAATTATCTCAGGCACACTTAGGGCTACCCCATGTGACTGGCTCCCAGTCCTTGCCAACATAGAACCCTCTGATATAAGGCGCTCCATGGCGACCTCAAGAATATATAGGAAGATCGTACACAATCCAGAACTCCTTATACACCAAGACTTATCACCCATCAACAGGCTAAAATCTAGGTCCCCCTTTTGGAAGATTGGCAGGGAATTACAGGACTTCGATCCAAAGCTAGCCTGGGGGAATCATGGCGCAAAGGGACACACAAGAACCAAAAGCTCATCGATGACCCCAGCAAGAAGATAAATGGTTTTGATCTCCCTCGGAAGCTCTGGGTTGCCTTAAATCGCCTTAGAACAAGCGTGGGAAGATGCAAATATCTAATGAATAAGTGGGGACTTGCGGAGAGCCCCGTGTGTGAATGCGGTGAAATCCAGACAATGGACCACCTACTGGTGTATGAAGTGGTAGGATATAGTGGTAGGACATACGTTACCTGCTTGACCTAGCCATAGATTGGCTCAAAACTATAAGTAGCATTGTGTAGTGTTGTAATTTCCTGGTGGATTGTAATGACACTGTAATATTTGCCTTGTATATGCCGAACGAATAAATAAAAATAAACAGAAAGGCAAGCAAATGAAACAATAACATACTGATGAGGGCGGGAGATAAAGTAATAAATGTTCCACACTAGCTAGCAAACTACGAGAATGAGCATTTTTCAATTATTCTAGTGAAATTACAACACAAACATACAAAACCTAATAAACACCTGCAGATATTTAATTAATTAATATAGACACGTAAATATTTATGCACTGAGTACAATTACGTTACTACCAATCACAGAGCATAAAGTCAGTAAAACTGTACAAAACCTAAAACACAAAAATCAGTAGGCTTAGATGAAACCCCAGTGCGTGTGCCAAAACAATGAATACAGAGTATACAAGCTCAACAACATAATAAATGAGTCATTCACATCTGGGAAATTTCCACAGCGTTTGGACCAGGCAAGAACTCTACCTTTGATAAACAAAAGTAATTCAGAAATCATAGAAAAATTGCGGCTAATTTCCCTGCCTCGTCATTGGCAGAGGTAATACTTATAGAATCAACTATGACTCACTTCAATAAATACAACCTTCTAAGTGAACCACAAGTAGGTTTTGAGGTTGCTGGAGCAGAGACTCAGCCATAGTAGAACTTAAAAAAGTGGTAGGTTATGTTCTTGAGAAAGATGGGTGTGTCACAAGCAGATTTTTACACTACTGGCCATTAACATTGCTACACCAAGAAGAAATGCAGATGATAAACGGGTATTCATTGGACAAATATATTATACTACAACTGACATGTGATTACATTTTCACGCAATTTGGGTGCATAGATTTTGAGAAATCAGTACCCAGAACAACCACCTCTGGCCGTGATAACGGCCTTGATAAGCTTGAGCATTGAGTCAAACAGAGCTTGAATGGCGTGTACAGGCACAGCTGCCCATGCAGCTTCAACACGATACCACAGCTCATCAAGAGCAGTGACTGGCGTATTGTGACGAGCCAGTTGCTCGGCCACCATTGGCCAGACGTTTTCAATTGGTGAGAGATCTGGAGAATGTGCTGCCAAGGGCAGCATTCGAACATATTCTGTATCCAGAAAGGACCGTACAGGACCTGCAAGATGCGGTCGTGCATTATCCTGTTGAAATGTACGGTTTCGCAGGGGTCGAATGAAGGGTAGAGCCACGGGTCGTAACACATCTGAAATGTAAAGTCCACTGTTCAAAGTGCCGTCAATGCGAACAAGAGGTGACCGACCGTGTAACCAACGCCATCCCATACCGTCACGCCGGGTGATGCGCCAGTATGGCGATGACGAATACACGCTTCCAATGTGCATTCACTGCGATGTCGCCAAACACGGATGCGACCATCATGCTGCTGTAAACAGAACCTGGATTCATCCGAGAAAATGACGTTTTGCCATTCGTGCATCCAGGTTCGTCGTTGAGTAGATCATCGCAGGCGCTCCTGTTTGTGATGCAGCGTCAAAGGTAACCGCAGCCATGGTCTCCGAGCTGATAGTCCACGCAGCTGCAAACGTCGTCGAACTGTTAGTGCAGATAGTTGTTGTCTTGTAAACGTCCCCATCTGCTGACTCAGGGATCGCAATGTGGCTGCACGATCCGTTACAGCCATGCGGATAAGATGCCTGTCATCTCGACTGCTAGTGACACGAGGCCGTTGGGATCAAGCATGACTTTGCGTATTACCCTCCTGAACCCACCGATCCCATATTCTGCTAACAGTCATTGGATCTCGACTAACGCGAGCAGCAATGCCGCGATACGATAAACCGCAATACGCGATAGGCTACAATCCGACCTTTATTAAAGACGGATACGTGATGCTGCGCATTTCTCCTCCTTAACGAGGCATCAAAAAACGTTTCACCAGGCAACGCCGATCAACTGCTGTTTGTGTATGAGAAATCGGTTGGAAACTTTCCTCATGTCAGCACGTTGTAGGTGTCACCACAGGCGACACTTGTGTGAATGCTCTGAAAAGCTAATCATTTGCATATCACAGCATCTTCTTCCTGTCGGTTAAATTTCGCGTCTGTAGCACGTCATCTTCGAGGTGTAGCATATTTAATGGCCAGTAGTGTAGATCTTTCTAAGTCTTTTGATGCTGCTGAATACAAGATTCTACTACATAAGATAGAAGCTTAGGAATAAGACATGTAGCTAATGACTGGTTCCACTTATACTTAGCACATAGAGCAAAAAGCAAAGCTAATACAGCCGGCCGCAGTGGCCGAGCGGTTCTAGACGCTTCAGTCTGGAACCGCGCGACCGTTACGGTCGCAAGTCCGAATCCTGCCTCGGACATAGATGTGTGTGATGTCCTTAGGTTAGTTAAGTTTAAATAGTTCTAAGTTCTAAGGGACTGATGACCTCAGATGTTAAGTCCCATAGTGCTCAGAGCCATTTGTGACCGAGGGCTTAATTGTTCTAATATAATTCTGACACGGTCACTGAACCTTAGCAGCTATGTGGAAAGTTTTAAAATAAATTAGTATTGATATTTCTCAGGATAGCATATTAGGAGCAACACTGTTCCTGATATGCATCAATGGTTTTCCCTGTAGTATTGGTCACGGGGAAAATATCTTTGCTAATAACAGAAATATTATAGTCACTCATAAAACGAGGGAACACATTGCAGCGAAAGCAAATGAAACCCTCAAGGAAGTTTACAATTGGTCAGTTTGCAATAAACTGATGCTGAACATAAAGAAAACAAGGGTCATCAAGTTTAGTTTGAAGAGGGAAAATTACACTCTTCAATTAAATGTAGATGGCAGTGCTACAGATTGCATAACAAACACAAAATTTCTAAGAATGAATATTGATTCTCAGTTGAAGTGATATGAAAACGCAAAAATACTTGCAAACAGAATGCCATCAGTCATCACCATGTTAAGGTTTAGAGTAATATCATTAGTGTGTAACAGCCAGTGTCTTTTAATACGTGCTATTCATATGTGCACTCACTTCTTCGCTACGTAATTCTTTTCTGGGGAACAAATGCACAAAATATGAACGCAGTTTTCAAACTACAGAAATGGCCATTAGAGTAATAACCAGAAACAGTAGTCGAGTTCATTGTAAAGATCTCTTCAAAACTTTGACGATCTTAACTACATCATGTGAGACATCTACCAGTCAGTTGTATACATGTAAAGGGACATAAGTAATTACTACACAAACAGCTCTATCCATGAGCCTGGAACAAGATCTAGAATTAACTTAAATTTGCCAACAAACAATTAACATAAAACTCAAAATATCATTTTCTACTCAGTAATATCCCTGTACAATAAATTTTCCAAGGAGATTAAAGAGGTTACTAAATCCAACTAATTTACAAAGGCAGTTAAAAAGCACTTGCTAACCAATACATCCTACAGAGTGAAAGATTGTTTATATAACACAGAGTAGGCGTTTCGTAAGAAATGTAACACAAATAAATATCGTTATCGGTAATAAAACATCTATCATTCACATAACAGTTTAACAGTAGGTTGTTTCCTTTTGTTTCATTTTATGGGAAATCTTACTCTCAAAGCTATGTAATGTATAACAATAACACATTAATCTGTTTCTTAGCTCAACACTCAGTCATTATAGAGGGATGCTGACTTAGGTTTTCGGGCTAGCAAATGGAAATGAAGCGTAATTGCTATGATCCTGACATCAGATGGTGGTATATGTAGAGTGAAATCATGCAACGATGTGTGTATAGACTGTCTAATATCTGTAGCGACTTTGAGTAAGTGATGAATGAACAGTGTAGCTCTAGCCTCTACATTATTAAATGACTTGTTTGCAAAACAATGTTGTACACTAGGGATAAACCGAATATGGTAGCATTATTTAAAGAAACTGGCTGAGTATTTTGGAGGCTGGCGGTTCCAATTTGCATCCAGCCATCTTTATTTAGGTTTCCTTCTTTTCCCTAAACAGCTTCATTCAAATTCTGGGATGGTTCCTACTTTAAAGCTATGGATGATTATCTGTTCCATCGTCTGTAAGTACCTGTCTGTATGAATTACGTTATTTTTGTTGTTCTCAAATTTTAATACCAATATGTTTCCAATATCCTTATCAAAGATCAAAGTGATATGCAGATAAACAAAAATACTACTACCACTACTAATACTACTACTTTCAACAATACTGTGGTTGGATACTTTCCCACACTATTAAGATGTGAGACAAAGGTACATCTCTAACAATCTAGATGTTTGTTAGTTCGTTCCAAAGATCATCTAAACATTTTTCTTTTTGCCAAAATTATGTGGAACAAGTCAGTTTACTGGTTATTTATACATGATTAGTTCGTTATTGAACATATTATTTTTCAGTTTACTCATTCAACAACACTTGGAAACCGAAAAAAAGGAACTGGCTACAACATTTTAAATAAAAATTCGGCTGTGGAACAGACTGCTTGGTCTGAAGCTAATTCTTGCATGAGAGTAAAAATCATTTTATGTGGTAAGAAAACACTAAGAAAACCAACACCTTCTTGCCAATTTCGTAATTACGGGTTTTCGTTTCTTAAAGGCAATGCGATGTATCCTTTCCGCAATAGCACTTTTACTCTCATGATCAAATTTAAAAGAACAAAACCCATACTGGAGAAGAAAGGTGATACATTCCAACTAGTATCCATGAGCGAATCTTTTTTTTTTTTTTTTAGAAGCAGTCTAACCTATGGAATAAAGCTAATGTCTGCAGTTCACAATTGAAGCAAGCACATAGCCTGTACATATTTAGCTGTTGACAGTTTTAGGGATCTGTAGTTGTTCAGCAGGCTAAGACTATACGTGCCCCCAAGGTGGTGGTAAATGGCGGCACTCAAGGCACACAGCCAGTTCAGGCTGAGTTTGAGACTTGGCATTCACTATTTAGGTACACACAGCACCATCAGTCCTCCAGTATGGCAAACTATGGAGGTGCTTTGCGAGCGTTGGGTACGAAAGTGCAGCGTTGTGTTTCACAGTGACTGTAGACGTTGGCTTAACCGCCCAAAGTGCGACGAAGTACAGACGAACGTAATAATCCCCTAGTCTCACAATGAGCTATGCACCGCATGGTTTCGTCGCATTTGAGGCAGATCTGTTATTCCTGAATACCTTTTTGTGCAACTTCTGAAACACAGTTACATTATGCTTGCTCCGAAACGTGGATTTCTGGAATGACTTATATTTTACTAGTATCTTATGGGACCGAAAAGCCACCCTATTATGCCATTAAAAACACTGTTAGCACTGCAGACCACTGAGAAGTACAACGCTCAACACAACAAACAAGCTCGAAAATTCATTCTTCACACGATAAGTCGTATAAAGCAGCACATACAATTAAGGAAGAATGTATAATGTTTAACGTCCTGTCGACGATGAGATCATTAGAAACAGAACACAAGTTCAGACTGCGAAGAGATGGTGAAGTAAATTGTCTATGGGCCCACGAAGAAACCATACCGACATCGCATTAAGCCTTTTAGAGAAATGATGGAAATACAAAATGTGGATGGGAAGATAGGAATTTGAATCACTGATGGTAGTGCAGCTGTGTCTGTTTTGGACCAGGCTGCATTGTTTCCAGATGGCTGATAACATCATTGATGATGTCACCACACCATGTTGTCAAATATCCCCCCATACTCATACTCCTCCCTCCCCCCCAGCCATCTGACATCACAGGTAAATAGATCTATGTATAAAGTGGCAGGAAACTCAAACATTTTCAGGAAATTCAACATACTCCAGTTGTGCTACAGTGTTTTTCCCAGTCGTCTTAAATGACAGGTCGTAGTCTAGTTGCCATAAACATAGAAATGCTGAGAAAAAAAATAAAAAAAAGCAAGATGGGGAATCATTCGTGGGAAATCCAAGAGGACAGACGTGAGGAGACTGAGCAAACCTGTATGGTTGTCAGGTTTCATGGGTTTTCCTCAGACCTATGACATTACAATACAAGACGGTGGACTTCCTGGTTCAGCCTGCATAATTATCATATCACTTGTCATCCAACAGCACAATTTAAAATGGCAGAAATAAAAAATTCCAGTGACCTATAAAGTTTAAACAGTTACCCTCATCCTTGCTGCATATACAGGTTTGGGGGTTACGATTTGTAATAATATATAAAGAACGGAAACACGGTCCACAAGACGGTAGCATTTGGAAATCATGCTCCAAGCAAGAGTGAAAAGAATTACTCAATCACTGAACGCTTCTGGCATTAGCAGTTGTATGGACCTTTGACAAGTTCAGATTCCTGCTGTTTGGGAAAAAGACCAGAGTTTTTATGGACCACACGGAACTGGAATTCCAACAGACCCCCATGTTAAAAAACAAAGGCTGACAAGGTGTGCACTCTTTCTTCAAGAGTACCAGTTCAACATTACACACGTACCAGACAAAACCGACGCCATAGCTAATGCTTTGTCACGCTCACCCACTGGATTAACCAAAGACTGAGGATCTAGAAAAAAAGCACAATAGCTTACTGGATATGCACCAAGTTGCTTTTGAAAATTATGTAACAATCTCATTCAAGGGCGTCATTAGGGAAAAAGATAAGGACCTGGGACTTTTAAAGATCAAAGAACACTGTTAGGGTACAATGCAAGCTGTCATTTGCCAGCATCATTTGCTTTGGAAGGGAATACTGTTCCACTGAAACAGCCCAGATGACTCGTTATGGTGCCTCTGCATACCATAAGATGTTATCAGTGGAGTGATACGGCACACTCGTCTGTGCTACACACACTCTGGGTTGCGGAAATGTTATCTCAAGTTAAGGACGCAACGTTATTTCATAAATATGGAAGATAGAGTGAGGAGAATACCGCATGTGCACAGAGTCTGCCAGAGGAGCAAACATCACGTTACCAATGCAAGCTCCATTATACCCCACAATACCTGGCCTGTTGTGATAAATAGCGGCAACCTCCACGTACTAGAAGAGGGAACTGTTATATTTTGATGTTCATCGAAATGACATCTAAATTTGTGACACTAACGCCACTGATGATAGCAACGGACCTGACTGTCTGAAGTGCGCTCTGCACTGACTCCTTCCAAAGGCAGAACACGTTGAGTAAATAATCTCCAACAACAGTCCTCAGCATCGGTCTGAGAGGGTCAAAACGACGTTACAGAGACACAAGTTACAGCTGTTGTACATCTCAACAGGCCTCCCTGCTTCTATTCCCTAAGGGCACATTATGAAGGATCTGGGTAACCTTTACAGAATTTATTGTGCAAAGAAACAGATTCATCAAAAATTTTCAAGATATCATGAATATGATCCATCATGGTGCAATGTTGCTTGTTCCGCTCACTGTACTACGGAACTGCCAGCCCACTGATCTGTTCCGTTACGTTATCGATCTCCCTCCGTGTATGAGAGTTAAGCAGGAGAGATTAGCTAATCAGTCACTTCAGTAATTTCGAGAAGCCATGTGAAAGTAGAAAGAAATATATAACAAAAAGGTGTGCGTACCAGAATTCCATGTGGGGCAGAAAGTGCTCGTGAAGTCATTCGGATTGTCCAGTAAACAGAAAGAGATATGTCAAAAATTCTTTACCATTTACAAGGGACCAATATGGGTCAGAATGTTGGTTCACCCAAATCCTGTGCAGCTAGAATCTACCAAATCAAAGAAATCTCTGGATCTCCACCACATATGCCACATAAAATCCTACATAGGATAACTGGATGTGTTTGTAAATTACTGTACATAGTAGCGGTATTAGCTTCAGCTGTTATATTTATGATGATAATGTTACGTAATCTCAGGCCATAATTTTGAGGTCATGGATTTACCACTGGTGTATTCAAGATGATAATGTGGTATATGTTGCTAGCTCCTTACTTTAATGTCGGTGTGATGAGTATATTTTGTGTATTTTCCTGAAAGTAGGATTCTGCGATGAAGATAAAGATTCTGTGTTTTGTGCTATATCCTGTTGAAAGTGGGTCTCTTAGATATTTTCAGTAATGTGCGAAAGTAAGCCCTCAGCAACAAGTTTTTTGTAGAGATCAAATGAGGTGCACTATCTGGTCAGTTAAGAATTAATTCTGGAATTTTGTGTGTGTGGTGGACAAACCCATTTCCTCTCACTTAAGGACAAAACATTTTTCCTTCGTAGTGTTTGAGCTTTGGCCAGGCGGGAGTGTGTATTTGCCTTTTTTTTTTGTTGGAGTTTTGTTTTTGATTCTCTCCACGCACAGGAGGGTGTCTGACGAAAACATTTGGTGTATATAGGCCATCACTGAGGCGACTGGGTTCCCCTTTTAATCGCGAGCTGTATTTTAGCCCCGTGTCATCACACATGTGTAAGACATTCGACAATTTTGTTCAGTGAATCATGGTAGACCGGTGTTTTTGCGCATATACACTGAGGACATCAACAGTGTCATTAGTAGAAACACCACAAGTAATAAAATGAAGGATAACTTTACAATGGCTGTACCTGTTAACTGTACTCTCACCTTTTTCAGCATAGAAAAGACGATAATCTTGTGTTAGGAAATCTATATTACCCTGTTAAATGATCATTCTGAGTCTAAGTAAAAGATGCAGTTGTGTACCATGATCTAATTGCCAACAGTGACACAAGTATGAAAATCATGTGGTGAAGTTTTATGATATCAGGAGCAGACTCCTTGTTGCGATGGAGTGAGCGTATGTCACCAACGAGTAAGTTACTGTGACACTGGACGCATCAGGATATGTGAGTAATGCATATTCATTTTGTTGCAGAAAGAACGAAGCCAGACCATGAATGTGAAGTCTTTGTTCACAGGTCACTTGGTACTTTATTCATCTCAGTCCCACAAAGTCCATGTCATTATCTTAATTTCAGAGCACTAATTAAACTTTTTAAACTGTTTTGCTAGCTTATACATGTTCAGTTCCCACATTTGCCTCTTTTTTATGATGAAGGATCAGTCAGACTTAGGAATAATTAGTATTGTACACCATGGTAGTTTACATTATGCCATGTCCCATTAACACTTATAGTATGGAAGCGTACTTGGTGATGGTTTAGTGTATTGCATACTAATTAACTTCTCACAGAACCACAGTAAATGCAAATGTCGTGTGACTAGGGGCTCCCGTCGGGTAGACCGTTCGCCGGGTACAAGGCTTTTGATTTAACGCCGCTTTGGCGACTTGCGCATCGATGGGCATGAAGTGATGATCAGTAGAACAACACAACACCCAGTCCCTGAGCAGAGAAAATCTCTGACCCAGCTGGGAAGTGAACCTGGGCCCTTAGGATTGACAATCTGTTGCGCTGATCACTCAGCTACAGGGGGCGGACACAGAACCGCAGTGACACCGCATTAAAATATCTCAAACCAAGTCAAATACCTGTAATCTCTTTTGTGCTCATTTACACATCTTATATGACTAGAATTTGTTATAATTCTATCAATTAAAAACAAAAAAATATTGTCATAGTTATATTGTAAATGGTCAGCATTGTGCTTGATGTAACAATTACTGTATTCAAAGACTGTAAACCCATGGCTAAGGGCAGTCTGAGTACTGTGCATGTGGTGTTTAGAGTGGATGCATACGGACCGTGGGTTAGCAGCTGGAGTCCTTGAGGCACTATCACTGGGGTGTGCTCCACTGCCAGCAGACTGATGTCAGAGTTGTTCACCCTCCTTGGCGAATGGAGGCGAACAGCTAGCAGTTATCAGGCTTGGGGGCACATACATGCCGTGAGCTACCTGGGAGTACAGAAGATGGGTAAAATGGAAGGGGGTGACTCCCCAGAGGCACTCACACAGTGCCAACAGGAAAGGGTTTCAGAATGGCTTGGTATGTTAGTGGCTCTTGTCCAACGATGCATGGGATTGCCTCACACTTACCTTTGACCCTGTCTATCTACTATTCAATCTTCATGATTTCTGAGTTTGAAACTAAGTTAAATACAGACTATGTACACTTGAAGTCATGCGTGATTTCTAATTTTTCTGCCATACCCACTTGTTCCTCATAGAGGACATTTCTTCTGATCACCAGTAGAAACGGGCTCAATCTTAATATAAATCTCCGTATCGCCAGTGGACAGCAATGAGCTACTCCATTTTCTACAAAACGTCCAGCTCTGCGTTAAGAAAATCCACATTAATCTGTCAACAAGTAATTAGATGGGAACACAGAGATTCACAGATACCTTGCTAAACCAACCCTACAACTGCCACAACAATTGCGACTACGAAACGACAATGAGAACTTCGTGGACCTACTGGTTTGACATGTTGACAGTACGGGAGGATGTCACATCTGCTCACAACCACATCACTTCTGTGAGACGTCTCTGCCCAGACGTCTTGGATGACGTCATCGCCGCCATCTTGGATAATGGTACTTTGGAATGGTACGCAGGTTGTTCCAATACTAGTGGTCCTTGCAGGCCGCGCGCGGTGTGAGGGTGCCGACGTGGTGTAAACTCAGAACCCGCAAATAATTTCGGCCCTCCGTATAAGCAAAACCCATACTAATAAAGATGCAGAATATCCAACGGCCCTAGATAAAAGAGAAACCAGGCGAGAAAGTACGTATAAAAACTGACTATGTAGATATACACCAGAGAGATAAAGAAACTGGTACACTTACATAATATCGTGTAGAGCCCCGACAAGCACGCAGTAGTACCGCAACACGACGTGCCATGGACTCGAGTAATGTCTGAAGTAGTGCTGCAGGTAATTGACGCCATGAATCCTCCAGGGCTCTCCATAAATCCGTAAGAGCGCGAAGGGTGGAGATCTTTTCTAAACAGCACATTGCAAGGCATCTGAGATATGCTCAATAATGTTCATGTCTGAGGAGTTTGGTGGCCATACGGAAGTGTTCCTGAAGCCACTCCGTAGCTATTCTGGACGTGTGGGGTGTCGCATTATCTTCCTGGAATTGCCCAAGTCCGTCGGAAAGCACAATGGGCGTGAGTGGATGCAGGTGGTCATAAAGATGCTTACGTACATATTACCTGTCAGAGTGGTATCTAGACGTATCTGGGGTCCCATACCATTCCAGCTGCGCATGCCCCACACCATTAGAGAGTCTCCACCAGCTTAAACGATCCCCTGCTAATATGCAGGATTCAAGAGGCTGTCTCCATACTTGTACACGTCCGTCCGCTCGATACAGTTTGAAACGAGACCAGGCAACATGTTTCGAGTCATCAACAGTACAATGTCGGTGTCGACGGGCCCAAGCGAGACGTAAATCTTTGTGTCGTGCAGTCATCAGGGGGACATGAGTGGACCCTCGGCTCCCAAAGCCCATATTGATGATGTTTCGTTGAATGTTTCGCCCGCTGACACTTGTTGATGGCCCACCACTGAAATCTGTAGCAATTTGCGCAAGCGTTGCATTTCTGTCACGTTGAAAGATTCTCTTCAGTCGTCGTTGGTCCCTTTCTTGCAGGCTCTTTTTCCGACCGCATCGATGACGGAGATTTCATGTTTTACCGGATTCCTGATATTCAATGTACACTCGTGAAATGGTCGCACGGGAAAATCCCCACTTAATCGCTACCTCGGAGATGCTGTATCCCATCGCTGGTGCAACGACTATAATACCGCGTTCAAACTCAGTTAAATCTTGATAACCTACCATTGTAGCAGCAGTAACCGATCTAACAACTGCGCCAGACGCTTGTTGTCTTATATAGGCGTTCCCGACAGTAGCGCCGTATTGTACCTGTTTACATATCTCTGTGTTTTATTACACATGCCTATATCAATTTCTTTGGCGATTCAGTGTAATGCACTGTTCAAAAAACTTAGGGGAACACGTCAGTGAACGTCCAGTATGTTAAGTCTGCTTTTATACAGGTGGTACTAGTGGTCTAATTGCATGGCTTAAGATCTTCGCTTTCAGTGCATGCAACAATTAAAATATTCGCTATCTATTGGCTGTGCCATGCAGTACAGCGTCATGTGACTCCTCAGGACGACGTAAGTGCCAGTGTCCCAGTGTTTCCTAGTGAGGTTCACATGGAAAGAGGCATCCACTACTAACTATTTAAAATTCTGGTGAGAAGAGAAAATATAAGTGGGCTACATGGCTCAAGATCGATACCTTTTCTTTTATATACGCTCCAAGACAAGACTTACCATCGGCTCCTCGTTGTGCCGAATGCGGTGTTGCAATGGTAGCCAGTGTGTATTTTAACGACCCTCTGCCCCATATTTTACCTTTCGCACATAAAAACACCCTTCACAGACCTACTGAGATCAACACGCAAAGATAAGCATAACTAGAGATGGCCCCTCTCAGTAAGTAACTGTACACTAGCATTAGTAGTGATAATCAATGAGTAAAATATTAAACACATCCAAAAAAAAATGAATCAAAGGTTTTATACTACTGAAAGCAAGCGCTAAGTATGGAGTAACCAGAGTCTTTATTACCAGAAAAATCATAACGCACAACACAAACGATTAATTAAAAATACAATGGTTGAGAATGAACTCTGTACTTAACAAACATTACAAACTATCGTTGTCAATGGAATGATAGCAATGGAAAATAGCCCCTTACTGTACGTGGATAGAAATTTTTAACAACGCAGCCTGGCTGTAAATAGGATTCAGAAGTTGACTATGAACCGAAGAAATGACCTAGCTATAATTGTCCGCTTAATTCAAAAATGGTGTAAATAAGCTCTCTACAGACAGTGAAGTAACATTTGACCTTCCCTAAAAGCAAAGCTGCAAATATTCTTACCAAAAGACACAGCCGTCTGGAAGAAATGGTGCTGCGGCAGACACTTACTTTAATCTGTCTATCAAGATGGCGGATTTTGGCGGGAAGTTAGAATTTTGGCGGGAAAGTGCCACGCCCCCCTCACCCAGAAAAACCGCGGGAAGTTCAAATTCCAACACGATAATGCGTCACACCTTTAGCTAGCAACCTAAGAAAATTGTGGGAGAGAAGGACACACGTACTAACCACAGCCACCCGCCTGCCACCTCCTCCTAGGAGCCAGCGCCAAGTCTGAATTCTGGCAGTAAAGAAAGGTCACTTGGGCTTTCGCTACCAACTTAAGAAAATTGCTGCAAACGAAGCTCACCACAGCTACTAACCTAAGTCACCAGCCTACCACCTCTTCCTAGGGGCGGGTGGTAAAAGGACTCAGCCTGCACTAGGCTGATGGAGAGAGGAAGGAGTGTACTTTATTTATTTTGGAGCAGTTTATTTAGGGATGGAATATATTTATCACAGAATACACGCTCTGACATGTCCTACAGCATACAGGCCTGGAAACTACTCATTCATAACTCATGTATAAGGCTCTACACACACGCTTGCTAATTGTAAACCATCAAAAATAACACATTGCACAGCCTACAGACATGCGAACCACTCGTAAATAATGCAATACATTTATGTCGAGAGAGCCAAACAACTCTTAAATTGTCTAAATAATAATCGATGTAAAGGACCCTGCAAACATGCTTGCTAATCGTCAACTGTCGAAATCACACACCAGTCTTTATTTAAACAATTAGAGGCAGCAGCAGCACCACCACCAACACCAAGTGTATTTGCCACTGAATCCATAGCCCAACTGACATAGTTTATATCGATGCCACTAGAGGACGCTGTAGTGACGTCAGGTGATGACGTAAGTACCGTAATCTAAGATGGCGCCACTTAGTGGTTCACCATGAGCTCCAGACCCCAACTGGCTTAGTACATTTCGTCGCCGCCAGAGGACGCCACTGTGACACCAGCTGATGACGCAAGTATGATGGTGGCAAACAGTATGTCCTCCACGAGAACTAGTACTCAGTACCACCAGCAGAGGACGCTGTCGTCCGTTTCCTGACGTAAACCAAGATGGTTACGGAAAATGGTAGCAAACCAACTCAGCCTGCTCTGGGCTGCTGGGGAGAGTAAGAATTGACTTCACTCTATTTATTTTAGAACATTTTATTTAGGCATGGATTATATTTATCATACTATCACAAAACACTCGCCCAAATGTGCCTGGGGTCATCTTGCACAACCCACAGACGCGCAAACAAGTCCTAATTTCAGTACACAATAGCAAACTGCTCCTAAATAATGCAGTACACATATCTGCAAACACGCTCAGTACTCGTAAACTGTGCAAATAACCCACAGCACAGACTACCCCGCTGCTCGCAAAATAACGCAACAGACACATGCAAGCATCCTCCACCACACCCTGTCGCCCGCGAAGTCACACGCCCGTCAGCTGTCAAACCGTGCACAGGTCCCTGCTCGGCTTCCGAAAACATGAGGTGGCGACAGCTGCATTCATACCTCACCTCACACCCATCAAATAGGAATTCAAATACGTGTTCACCTAGACGCCGACGATGATGTGAGCGAAGCTTGTCCGAGTACGCCACACCCCTTGCAAAGTGAGGTGGCCGCAGCTCAGGTCCCGCACCCTCCGTCACAGTCCCCGAGGCAGTGTCGTTGAATACCGGTGACAGTTGCGTTCCAAGCAGCGCTCACACCAGGCATCTCCAGGTGCCACTTGTCTCTGCCATTGAAGGCATAATAGCACAGGGCGTGTTGACACAGACACACACACGTTTAACCATACTTAACTACCCAGCATGGCTCTGGCCTCGCCACGAAACGTCTGCATGACGACTCGCCATATAAAACGTTCTCAGCGTTATTCTTATGTCACATGGCTCTGTAAAAAAATAACACCCAACTCAAAATCTGCGAAATTGTATAATGTCCCAGAAATAGTTAACACTCGCTTTCTACATGTCTCAGCTTGCGTGCACTGAAATTCTTCCCATAACAGAACCTGTTTACGAAAATAACATCAAATGTGCTCTAGCCAACACTCCTAACGTGGTACCGTGCCAGCTCTCAACATCGCAAATGTTCACTCCTATATCCCACCACAATAAATCTAACATTTTGATTGGCTCTTTTCGAATTTACCCGTCGAATTAGTGATGCAACCGGTATCGAAGCACAATTCACTTTTTCTTTCTGAGGCTTTCTGTGGTTATTTTGCAGAGACCGCTAAATTGCATTGACAGTTGAACACGCAAACTTGCCTACACATTATCAAATTCATACGACACTCACAAGAATGTTGGAAGCAAGGAATATATTTACCAGTCTAACTCCAATTAAATATTACGATTGCTGCTACATTGATACCGATCAGTGTACAGTTAATGTCTCCTCTGGACGACTGTGCCTCAGTATCTATAGCGCATATCATTTTCCACGCAAAAAATCGCTCACCATTATCCATGTACTCAATCTACACGCCCCTCAGGATAGGACACACAGTCATCCTCTCTAGTCATCCCATAACATAAATAATAGTAACTTTATAATGCAATATATACACAGTTTACACAGTGTAAGCCACACTAACTTTAAAATACAATACATGCACATTTTACACAGCGCAGTTATCTTTTATATCTGTACAGCAACCGAAAAAATTATTATATGCCCACACTCATACTGCCTATATGTCGCGATGCTTCCCTAGTCCTAGAGAAGCACTGCCATCCTGTTCTTTCTTTCTACAGACGCTACACTCTACGGTAATAAACTATCTTACACTGATAATCATTTTGCACCGACAACTAAACACCGCAAAGTTGTCTACAGGTCATCAAATACATACAATACTCGCAAGAATATTGGAGCAGCAAACCACTCCATAACCAGGAATATATCACCGAGCACTGTCTCGATCCAGTAAACATGCAATTCATATCCCCCACCATACCAAATCATTCCGTTTACATCAGTGAACCGAAGTCACTCTCTCAGAACAGATGTGAAAGACAGGCTCGTTTCCCCTTGGCACAAACGCGTTACTGTTTCCACTTTTTTGCTCGCATTTCTGCAGACATCTCCAGATTCGTCGATTACAAGAACAACCACATTTTCGCCATAATATTATACAATTTTCGCCATACTTCTCGATATCGAGCACACAGCAGTAGGCTCCCGATCGCTAACGCAACATAATGCACAAGATATAGACTGTAAATTATTTATCCATAAACACCAAACTTCAGTGAGGTGCAGCATGCTGTAAACGACTGACTAACTAGAAACAAATAGACTAAATATATATATATATATAATACCGGAGCAGGTGATGTAACAGATTCCAGATTGCCTGTTCTCTGTACTGTATGAACTATTCATATTTTTTCGGAACCATTGTGATAATATGAGAGCTTAAAATGATGTATTTGGTAAGGGATCATGATTTTTTTAAGTACGTTTGAGGTAGATGACTTTATTGAAGGTCTTGAAATTATTGAAAGAAGCTGCAACGATTCTGAGATGTGATTGATCTGTTATGATATTATTATTGCGATGACGATGTGTATTATGCTGTTGAGGTATGTTTATGATCAATAAGCTGAGAACCGTACTTTAAAGAGTTATGAAATGTGTGAACATGCGTGAATGTATCACAACGCCGCCGAATAATTTTTTGGACTCTGTTATGTCGATAGGATTTTGTTTCTACACATTTGTAACGCAAATTCTCGACCTGTGAAATTTTTATATGAGACTGTCACTGCTGTTGTAAATATTTCGGTAAGAAAGTTAAGTGACCACCTTCACGTAATACGTCGTGGGCACCCAGCTGCACAACAATCGCCTGGAAAAAAGCCATTAGTGTGTGCCTTTCAGAGGCACAGGTGGAAAAAAAAGGGGCCATTTCCTCGCTATTGACATTCCTTTGTAGAAAGCATCACAAATACGACACGCTCAAACTTGAAAACATATGATGACACTGTGGAACACTTAATTTATGATATTTACTGAAATGCCTAATGAAATGATGAGAAACATTTTACATCTATTGTCTTTGCAGTTTAGAGATTGCTCATTTTGTTTAATATCTAGTTTCTAGCTGCAGTGCAGCATTGGTTAAAATAAAATTTTATAGATGTACTAATATAAACATTTTATGCCTACAGATCCAGTACATAATAACTTTATAATCTACTTTTAAAAAACGAGGGAGCACAAAAAGACATTTCCCTTCACAGGAATTGCATACATAATTTTTGTCAATGACTTGGTAACTTTCTTGCGGAGTAACTTTTTGTGATGCATCACTCTAGTGTTAAGATGTGACATAGGTATTAAACATGGCCATTTTTACTGTAATATTTTTTCTGCTTGAGCTATGTCATGTTTAGATATAACTTATTGCATTTGCTGCTGCTGTTTGCCAGGCATAGTGCTACTGAATTTTAATTTGTGTTACTCTGCTAAGCCAGTTTACTACTGATTTATTTTTCTTGTTTGCTGCACATTGCCTTATATTAGTTGTAATATTGCAATTGCTTTGCTATTTCTATAATGCTGCTTGCTTTGCAATCTGCAATTTTTGTCATTGCTGTTTGCGTTAATTGTTTTGTGCTGCTGCATTGCCTCATCCTTTAGTTTCACATCTGAGCTCAGTAGATTTAAGTTAGCTTAAGATGGGGTAGGCTATATAAGAGAACGAGTTGTGATGAAATGGAAGAAATGCATTGAGAAACTATAAGAAAATGGTTTGGCCAAAAAAGTATTTTTGAAAGGGGATATGAACAAAAAGTAGAGTTTAGGGACAACAGGTTTAGGTAGGATTTTCTTGGAAATAAATGATGAGGTAAGATAATGGAAAATAAATAATGAGGTAAGAAATATGTGAACATATAAATACAGAAAGCATGCTTGGATAGGATTTTTTTGGTGGAAACAAATGTTGAAATAAGAGAAAAGATCTATGGAATGAAGTTTTGGGTTGGACTGCAGTACCAAATGTTACGCTGAAAACAAACCCTGCCCTTTCCTCTTGTGTTATTCTGCTATGTGTTTGTGTACTCTTGTATATTTGTGTTTTTCCTGTCTTTATGTGTTTAGCTGATATGAGTCATGTTGTGGAATTTTTCTAATAATATGTTATTTTCTTTGTAAAGATGCTTAGACATTTTTTATTCTGTTTTGTTTTAATGCTCACGTGTGAAGTTCATGTTTCAAAAGTTATTCTGATCTTTTATGTATTTACTTATGTTATAATTCCAGTAACACTGATGTATATGTTTATTTCTATTGTTTTGTAAAGCCTGTATTACTACAAATGTTATCTGTATTATTATGTTTTTAATGATGTATTTTGTACCATTGTTATTGTATTCTCATGTTATAAAATTGTAATTGACACCAGTTCATCAAATTAAGTAACTTGTAAGCATTCATTTCACTGCACATATTCCTGTTGGTCATAGTATATGCACAATATGTGAAAAAAGTGGACTGTTAGTATTTGGACGTGTGTTAATAATTCAGCAAGGGACTGATTAACAGCATTGCTGGTTCTAAGGACAATTCCAAAAACTTTGTGCATGCACAAGTGGTGGTTTATGGACTTGCTATATTCTCCGCAAGACTCTTCGATGGTGATTGTGCACCTGCACAGTCGCAACAGATGGCTGCTGGCCGTCTCTACAAGGACTACAGTGAGTCTGCATCTTTGATGGCCCACCAATACCATTATTTCTACAAGGACTACAGTGGGTCTGCACCTCTGGTGGCCCACCAATACCATAACCTCTACCAGGACTACAGTGGGTTTGCTCTGTGATGACCTACCTACCAGTATTCTTCAAAACTTTGACTGACTCTGCTGTGGGTTTGCTCTGTTGTGGACCATTACCTGTCTGCATGTCAAGAGTCAGCACTGTCTTTCCGTTGGAAGGACAACACTACTTCTGCAAGACAGCATGGAAATCCATTACTTCTGTGTACATTTTCTTTTACTGCTCAGACTTTGAGAAAGAAAAAAAACACTGCAATTTTACTGTGGTGAATGATCAGGACTGTCTTTATGGACTGTGAGAAAATTTTAGCTTTTGCCCAACATTGTTTCAATAAGTGTGTGCATTTGATTTCTCTGTTATTGTAATTCTGAAAAAATTTGAACAAATATGTATTGGCCAGTGCCCAAAACAATTTGTAAATTTTTTTATGGGGAGCATGGGGGCTATGTAAGTAGGCTGTTTAGGTTTTTATATTGGTAACGTCACGTAGCGCTCTGTATGAATATCACTGGCTGTGCTGTGTGCAGTCTGTGGCTGGTTTGCATTGTTGTCTGCCACTGTAGTGTTGGGCAGCGGCAGCTGGATGTGAACAGCGCGTAGCGTTGTGCAGTTGGAGGTGAGCCGCCAGCAGTGGTGGATGTGGGGAGAGAAATGGCGGAGTTTTGAAATTTGTAAGACTGGATGTCATGAACTGCTATGTATATTATGATTTTTCAACACTATTAAGCTGGCAGTAGTGGCGCTCGCTGTGTTGCAGTAATTCGAGTAACGAAGATTTTTGTGAGGTAAGTGATTTGTGAAACGTATAGGTTAATATTAGTCAGGGCCATTCTTTTGTAGGGATTTTTGAAAGTCAGATTGTGTTGCGCTAGAAATATTGTGGGTCAGGATAAGCACAGTCTTGTATAATTCTTCAAAGGGGACGTTTCATAATATTAATGTAAAGATTTTTTCTGGCAATTTTTTAATATTTGAATGGGCTTGCTAATGGCAGCAACCTTCTGAAGGGGGAGGTAGGGTCCTCAGGTTGCAGTAAGTCGAGGACATGAATGGAAGGACTGAGAGTCATAACAGTTTTGCGTTTGCTCATCTCAATTGCGGCAGAGGCTTTGGAGGAACAGCATCTGGAAGGAGGAGTGATGTTCTCAAGGCAAGAGGATGCGATAGTTACGAGCGACCAGTAGACGCTGACATTGGTTTTTAACGCAAGGGAAATGCGGAATGAAGTGAGGAATTTGGAAGTACTCAACATACTTCGGCAAAGTGACACGATTGGGAGGGGAGGGGGGGGGTGCTCAAGAACATGTCAAGGGAGCGTCGTAAACTGCATAGTTCCTACAATGAACTACAAGAAATGTTACAGGCAGTGGAAGTTGAGCCACATTCATGGCGGAAGCGAAGATGGCTGGTTGTTGGGGGTAAAATTTTGAAACTCTAGCTGGAACAGCGGATGAGGGTGTTAATAGAGATTTAAACGAAACTGTGGGGATAGTAAAAAAATTAGCAAGGTGGTAGAGTGTGTTATGCTACAAAGATAGTGAATTTGGCAAGTGAAGTGCTTAACAACAAACAATTTATATGAAAAGTGACAGGTATAATAATAGGCTTTGCCAGGGCATCGGAGGACACAATGACGCGGAATTTGAGAGTGCTGTAAGCATTATTTGACAAGGGACATGTGGTGACAAGGCTCTAACAAACGTTAGCGGATAGTGAATGAAACGCACAAGGGGTAGTGTCAAACTCGCAAGAAGCCATACACCACATGGACAACTGAGTGCTAATCTTCTGTCACCTTAACGGTACTTGTCAGGCTTACAGAAAGCAAGGCGAGCTGCTGCCTACGTTAAGCGTGATTATGGAATCCCATAATCAAAACTTACATTTCTAATACCACATAGCATCAATAGAAGTAAAAGCTCACTGAGCACAATTTTATATTCTAATTCGACTCCCAGTAACAGGAAGACATGCACAGTTTAAGTGTTATACCGTTTACACGTAGCCAGTGAAGTATGGAGTTCTTGGAAGTTCATGCAGGTGATGAACCATGAGATATTATTAATTTCCGAAGATGGTAGCAGGCATGCCACAATGACGAAGGACGAGTTACAACACTGTCAGAAACAGGTCACGGTGTGTCTGACCAGCATAATGCAAGATTGCATAGGCGTGAGAATTATTCTCTGTCAGAACAAAGGACTAGATCATCCAAGGGATATTGTGGACTGCTGGCAGCATTTACAGCAAGCATGTTTTCAGTGGATTTACCCCATTTATGATGACACAGTTGTAGTATCGAGTTGTTACAAGAAGCAGAACTCACAGTGGCTACATGGATTGAACGTAAAGGAAATGAGTTATTAATCATTGGGCCTACATACAATATAGCAAGGCCAACCACCCAACTACCAGCCACGATTAGGAGACACGTGGCAGTAATTTTGAGAGCTGTAATACGAAGTGCCACTGTGACTAACACTGTTGTGTGTGGCTTTCATTCTTTTGAGACAGAGAGCCTACAGTCAGCATAAATCACCGATAGTCCAGATTCCAGTAGACTGGATCTCTAAACCATAAGAGAGAGTGACAGTGTTGCCTAGTAATATGAATGTGGAAAAAGATGTGTTCAGGTGCGAAGAGTGGGAGGTTGTTGCATCCTGCTTCCGACAACGATGTACAGGTTGTCAAGCGGTGAAGCCTTTTCAGGTGGGCATTCATGGCTGATATTAAATGACAGAATAGGAAATTAGCTCAAAGAAAGGGAATGTATGTCAACTTACAGGATACCTGGGGTACACCTAGGGTAGGAAGGTACCATGTGTAAGCGATTCTAGGAGATCAAACAAACTAAACAAATTGAGCAACGTGAGGGGAGGAGTTTCACATTCAGCACTGTTTGTGTCTGGTCATGTTTTACTTGAGGTGGGAATCACAAGAGAGAGAAGCAACTGTGTACTGCCCTGCAGAACCCTCCAGAGTCCACACACGTGACCTGCCTCCCCTGTACGCTATTGGCTAAACCAATGGTTTCAGCAGAGGGCTGAGGGGTTCTCTTTTCAACAGCTTTAGTCGGCCAGAACTGCCTCAGTTCTGAAAGGCAGGCAGCTTGTGTCGTGTAGGCACAGCTGAAATTGCTCTGGGAGACAACTTGGAGTGATATGAATGTGGCTGTTGAAATGAAATTTTTAAACCAATTCCTTAAAGTATTCCTTGACTTGTTGCTACTTTGTACAGATGTAAATTTTGGGTCAAGAGAAAAAGGAGGCAACAGGACAATTCATAAAGGTTAAAATTGCCAAAAACGCAAAACAACTGTGACAAACAGAATCATAAGTGAAGTAATAATGGTAAATAAGATCTGATGCGGTATAACCCATGTGAGCAAGCCGCCAGCTGTTATGCTTATAAATTTTCTCCGTATTTTATATGAAGATGTAACTTAATATGAAAATGGTTTTAATGTCGGCCCAGAGACTGGTTCTTTTTCATAGAGAGGGATAATGTAGCGCACATACAATTACTGGGCGTATTACTGTGAGGTGAGTATGGGACAATGTTTGTAAAAAAAACTCGTAATTGCAAATTTGGAAATTTGTGGTAAGGACTACGGGACCAAACTGCTGAGGTCATCGGTTTCTAGATTTACACACTACTTAAAGTAACCTAAACTAACTTACGCTAAGGACAACACACACACACCCATGCCCGAGGGAGGACTCGAACCTCCAATGGGGGGAGCCGCGTGAACCGTGACAAGACGTCTTACACAGCACAGCTACCCCACGCGGCACTCGTAATTGAACAAGGCTGCCACTATGCTGAGCCGCAGGTTAACTTGGCAAAACAGTGGGCTCAAACGTTCTGCACAAATTCATTCAGCAAGGAGCAAGGCAGATTTCCATACTGGCAGTGTAAATGATGTTTCAAGGTACATGATTAGTAACAGCGTATATGCACAACGAATGTGCCACTGCTCACTACAAATTCTGGACATTTTGTAACAAAGTTCCTCAGTCCCAGAGTTCTGTCATGACGAGGAGGCTGTGTTGGCTGATGTCACCACATGGAACTGCCAGCCATAGTCACCGGTATGGCAACAGCTCTACATGCTAGTTCACTCCTAGACTTAGTGCTACAGAGCAGCAGATCGTCCCAGGTCGACTCATGCAGCACGTCTGACTCCTGACCAGGAGGCAGCGTGTCATACCCCACGCACACCAGCCGTTTTCCGCCATCACAAGATGAACGCCTCATCGAAATGGGCTTCCCCCACCGCGACGCAGCTGAAGCGCCATCCATGGCCACAGTAGATACGACATCTTCAGTTGTACACGCCAATGGCGTGGAAGCCTCGCCGCCAGCTTGCATAACAAGGCCGCTGGCGCATGGCAGAGATGCCGCATCAGCATTTTGGACCACACAAACAACCAGACAGCAGACCTCAGCAGCCAGCTAGCCACCGACCCTTTGTATTACGTAGCACAGATGCTTCAATAACGGATTTGTTAGCTTTTCAGCTATCTTTCTCTGGAACCTCCTGATCTCTCCCCTCATCTCCATCACCCATTGGCACCATCCTGGCTGATATTCGTCCCTCCGTGCGGTGGGGGCACTGTAGGTCAACTCAAGATGTGTAGCTTCTATGTGCCGCTATGTGCAATGGCCTTTTGCGAAATACACTACCCAAATGTCTACTGTAAGCATTTCCTTCGAAATGTTCACCTCGAAACTCAGTGAAACTGACCTGCATTCAGTCACTTCAGCAATTCCTGCTGGGTTTGAAACCGTATAATTATGGTGTACCCTTCGACATTCACTGCACAGTGGCTTACGGATTATTATTATTTTATGAATTTATTTAAAGTGCTGCAGTACACAGTAATACTACATGTAGACTGTCATGATTTTTACCACCATTGTTTTTATGCTGTGCCACTGGCTGCGAGAGATGTACCAATCGGTATAGCCACGTTGAACAGTCCATGCTGATACACAACAAATCAGTCAGTTTCATAATGGGGTGGCGATGAGTAGGTCCAAACATGATAAATCTTTACTACCATTGGATCACTTGTCTACGTCGACACACGTTACAGCGCTGGTTGCAGACAGTCGGTGGCACATACACCACGTCACTGACATGGCTTAGGTTAGCACTGGAGGGTCACATGGCCATCTAGTACGAGCTCTACACCATATACAGGGCTATAAGATGGCTAGCGTGCTGTTTTAGAGGGATGACCGATATTTTGTGCCAAGGTCTTATTTACTCCTGTGACGTAAATGCGTTGTACAGAGATAGTTGTGGAAATATTATCATCGGCCAAAGATCATGGAAGGATTATTTATTGAATAAATATGGAAATATTCGAAAATGAACAATAAGTCAGTCGTTTACAGTTTTTAAAATTTTAATATTTTGCTACAACTGAGACACAAACTTCGGGTTCAACGAAGTCATACGAGGGTAGCACAACAAAAGGCAAGCATTATGAAATATCGAAAGGCGGTCATCGATACATTCGTTTCCACGAGGAACGGCTGGGAAAACTGGAATACGAAAAAATGGTACGTAAGACTTTCGCTGTGCTTGACGCAGGTGAGAATAATATTACGTGTGAAAATTGTTATTCAATGTCAAAATATAAGCACATACAAACGTAAAGTTTCAGCTCTGTCAAAGCTATATATTTTCTCTTTTAAATATCTTAAATGTTTCGTATGTTGCGTGAATGCCTTTCAGCTTGGCGGCCTTAACTTATGACCAAGCAAACAGAAATCTGTCACTGCATTCTGGTGCAAGAAGCTGGAGAGAGGCCGAGCTGACGTGACGGAGGTACCCTCTATGGCCGTAAAGCGAGGCTAGTTACCGTAAGTGCATTCCCTGCTGTTGCTGGTGGTGGTGCTAGATCATTCTTGACACAGGTCAGTACAGGAGCCACGCCATCGCAGTGCTGACCGGATAACGCCATGACCAAGCCTGGCACTGTGCCGGTTCTGGGATTTGCGTGCTCAGAAACGATGTCCTGTCTAAACAGGGCAAGGTCGAACGACCACAAACACTGCCCACCTCGGCTATGCAATATCTTGTCATCGTATGCAGCCAACTCTGAGAGGTACCCCCGACGCTCATCACCCGTGGGCAACTGCCGCTGCATCATACGCTGGTTCTCAGTTCGCCTCTGCGCTCCAGTGTTTCCTGCACTGAATCGCGTATATGCGCAAACAGCGTAACCAACTTACTGTAGTGCTAGCTGACGCTGCGAGCCCACCGCCTGCCTGAGCCTTACGTGGCACTACATTCGCCAAGATGTCGACGACACTACGCTACGTCACCGCTGCCAGCTGCTAAGATTGCTGACCGTGAGCGGCCGCCTGTTCAGACCGCGTGCAGAACTAAGCACATAGCACCATCCGGGGCCAGTGTGCGCCACTTGCCAGTGACCGCATCAGAACGTCGTTTCAACTGCTGTACGGTTTGCAATGAATAAATAGGCTATTGTTTTCTCACTGCTTCTGCAATTGAAGGAAGGTCATCCACCTGGCTCTACGTAACCTCTACCCTGCCAAACACCGTGCATTGCCATCGCGACCTGCAATGAGATCTGTAAGCACTGAAACCATTCTGATCCTACTGAACGTAATGCTCGTATGTGTGCGACCATTCATCATATTTAGTATGGTCGTTATTAAGTATTTGCCTACTTTTAGGGTTGATTCTTTACTCCATGAACCCATCTGATCTCGAGTAACACTACATATCGAGGGTTCCTAATCGTTTTACTTCTGTCTTCCCCCTAGTTCACGTTTTGGATCAAAACAGTTGTGTCTCAAACATAAAGCTTCAAGAATCTTTTACTTGTCTCAAGAACTATATTTTCGGAATTTGGCCGGTCTTTTCAGGGAAACAGACCTCTGAATCGATACTCCTACCTTTTTCAGGAAAGACAGTTATCTGTCTTGAAAATTATCATTTCCAATATGAGGTAATGAGCCCATGTTTGTTGTTTTCTCTTAATCACAATCACCTCATGAAATGGGAATTCTACATCTCTTTCTGCATCTATGCTCCACAAGCTACTTTATACTATGTGCCGTAGGGTACCTTGTGGCACTTTCCCCCTTTCGCGTTCCAGTCGTGAATTGTGCCCAGGAAGAACATTGGTTGCTGTGTCTCCGTGGTGAGGCCGAATCTCTCTAATTTTACCATCATGGTCTTTTTGCGGTGAGTGAGTAGGAGGGTGCAAAATATTAGTTCTCTTCCACGAACGTATGCATTGAGAATTTTAACTGTAAAACATACTGTGATGCAGAATGCCTTTGTTGTAGTGTCTGCCACGCTTTACTAAATGAACCTGTAAGTAAAAGCACTGGATTTTCTCTATTTCCTCTATCAATCCTATATCTGGTATGGAGCCCAGACTGAAGAGTAAAATTCAATTACCGTTGTAACCTTCTTCGTAAATTGACTACCACTGTGTCCCAAGCAAGAGGGGCGCACCACAAACACCGCACGAGACTGCCACCACACTTGCACACCCATTCGCCTGGCATCTCTGCTCAGTGCAGCAGCCTTCAGATGACACTCACAAAAATGGACCTCCTCCTGATTCTGCGCTATTTTCTCCAGAGCGTCGTACATCTGACGATAGTGGGGACAAGTAATAGGGAACGCTGTTAACTGCGGACTAATTCACCTCCACGATGTACTGGCGGATATGGAAAATCTTCCACCGACAGGTACCTATATACACTCCTGGAAATGGAAAAAAGAACACATTGACACAGGTGTGTCAGACCCACCATACTTCCTCCGGACACTGCGAGAGGGCTGTACAAGCAATGATCACACGCACGGCACAGCGGACACACCAGGAACCGCGGTGTTGGCCGTCGAATGGCGCTAGCTGCGCAGCATCTGTGCACCGCCGCCGTCAGTGTCAGCCAGTTTGCCGTGGCATACGGAGCTCCATCGCAGTCTTTAACACTGGTAGCATGCCGCGACAGCGTGGACGTGAACCGTATGTGCAGTTGACGGACTTTGAGCGAGGGCGTATAGTGGGCATGCGGGAGGCCGGGTGGACGTACCGCCGAATTGCTCAACACGTGGGGCGTGAGGTCTCCACAGTACATCGATGTTGTCGCCAGTGGTCGGCGGAAGGTGCACGTGCCCGTCGACCTGGGACCGGACCGCAGCGGCGCACGGATGCACGCCAAGACCGTAGGATCCTACGCAGTGCCGTAGGGGACCGCACCGCCACTTCCCAGCAAATTAGGGACACTGTTGCTCCTGGGGTATCGGCGAGGACCATTTTCAACCGTCTCCATGAAGCTGGGCTACGGTCCCGCACACCGTTAGGCCGTCTTCCGCTCACGCCCCAACATCGTGCAGCCCGCCTCCAGTGGTGTCGCGACAGGCGTGAATGGAGGGACGAATGGAGACGTGTCGTCTTCAGCGATGAGAGTCGCTTCTGCCTTGGTGCCAATGATGGTCGTATGCGTGTTTGGCGCCGTGCAGGTGAGCGCCACAATCAGGACTGCATACGACCGAGGCACACAGGGCCAACACCCGGCATCATGGTGTGGGGAGCGATCTCCTACACTGGCCGTACACCACTGGTGATCGTCGAGGGGACACTGAATAGTGCACGGTACATCCAAACCGTCATCGAACCCATCGTTCTACCATTCCTAGACCGGCAAGGGAACTTGCTGTTCCAACTGGACAATGCACGTCCGCATGTATCCCGTGCCACCCAACGTGCTCTAAAAGGTGTAAGTCAACTACCCTGGCCAGCAAGATCTCCGGATCTGTCCCCCATTGAGCATGTTTGGGACTGGATGAAGCGTCGTCTCACGCGGTCTGCACGTCCAGCACGAACGCTGGTCCAACTGAGGCGCCAGGTGGAAATGGCATGGCAAGCCGTTCCACAGGACTACATCCAGCATCTCTGCGATCGTCTCCATGGGAGAATAGCAGCCTGCATTGCTGCGAATGGTGGATATACACTGTACTAGTGCCGACATTGTGCATGCCCTGTTGCCTGTGTCTATGTGCCTGTGGTTCTGTCAGTGTGATCATGTGATGTATCTGACCCCAGGAATGTGTCAATAAAGTTTCCCCTTCCTGGGACAATGAATTCACGGTGTTCTTATTTCAATTTCCAGGAGTGTACGATGTACCATGGACACTCGTAATTCCTTACCAGCAGTTGGACAATTTACATCAGTGCCTGAGTTACTTCAGACACTCTGACGAGTACCTTCTGAAGCAAAAATCTCTATTCGCAGAGAGCTATGACCAGCAGGAGTGCGTCTACGAATATTACTGTCTGTGATACAGAATTATAGACGGCAAAGAGACACAGAAGTTAACAATATTTTAGATGTCATTATATTAGGGTTAGAACATCAAGTGCTACACACCAAAGTGTAGCAAAGTTAAGTACTATTTTCTGAAATACTCTTAGTAAATCTTATTTGCTATTTCTTGCTGTGTTCTACATTTTTACTACAGCGCGCACTGTCACAGCATCTGCTTATTTAACTACCATAGCGTGCAGTGACCATTATTAACGAACTGTAGCAGGAAGACGTTTTTCTCGTTCCACGAGTGGCAATCAGTACATTCACAATTCAACTTCCTGAGGATCCTTCCAATGAATCTCAGTCCGGCTTTGGTCTTATCTGTGAATAGCTTTATGTTATCATTTCACTTTATATTCCTCACTATGTACACTCTTAGATACTTCTGCATATTTATGCGCGATACGCTACATTTGTTTACAGTGAGGGTCAACTACCAAACGTTGTAACAAGTGTCGATTCCCTGCAGGTCTTCCTCAATGTCGATATAATTTTCTAGCGTTGCGATGTTTCTGTATACAACAGCATCATCCACGAAAACCCCCACGAAAGTTCCATCGGTATACGGGGTTTTACAGAGCCTTTGCAGCGAACGTTTAGGGCCGATAGATCACATCATGAGGAACAACTACTGTTAGAAACTAAATGTTCCGTGACGCTTCCTAGTGATGCTAGGAGTTTCTATTTTTAATTCGCCGACTCTTGGACGACTACATTTTACTGAAAGCGCACAGTTTACTAACCAGCTGTCCTGCATTGCATACCTCTCCCAGTAAATTCTAAGGGTGATTTTCCACATGAAAACCTCAATAATGAGTATCTTTAATTAGAGAAAGGTATTTTAGAAGCGAATGAAAAACTTCAATTCTGCTTGGCCTCCTCCCTTTCATGCGGAGCAGATGACTGTTTAATAGGTAACACACAATGCATGCGCTCTGTACGAGAAGACAGGGATGGTGTGTGTGTGTGTGTGTGTGTGTGTGTGTGTGTGTGTGTGTAAAAGAATGGTGAAGCTACGCCCGGCCGTGGCTGAGAGCTATCACACCTCGGCTTCCTTACGAGGTATCTCGCGAAGAGACAAGATAGCTTCTGCTAGTCGCTGCCATCCCAGATTCAATGAAAAAGGGCGTCCCCACGAAGCTGATGATTACTGTGCGGTTTCACATTGTTTGCGCACTGGATAACACCCTTGCTACATTTACTGTGACCGTAACGCATCAGCTTGTGGCTGAGATACCTTGTTTCTGACATTCGCTAAGATGAAACTTCCAGCTACTAAATGGTACAGATTGATGTGGTTAAAGTGTAACTTATAGACGCTAGTCCAAGACAAATGATCACTGAAAACACAACTGCCACTGGATTCATTTTAAAACAAAAAGAATAACATTTGAGGTCGGCATCAGTGAGATATCGCTGGAAATTCCGTCATTTCACTGAAGGTGAGACGTAATACTGTATGAAATTCCACATGAATTTACAGAAATAGACAGTTAGAATTGTTAAAAGAAAATGACAAACAGAGGAAAGACGAAAATAAAAATAGGGAAAATCAGACAAAACCGAAAGAAATCAGATACGACAGAGCGAAAGACTGTTACGAAACATGATGGAAAGACCGCGAGTTGCATGTACATTACGCGACAACGTGAATGACGAACTGAATAACTACACTGTGAAAGAAGAGTGTGAGAGTCTGTGTGAACGATCCCCCTGCCTCTCACGTGCCTCACACAATCCGAAAACGTGAAATATGTCTACTTGACCCAATCAAACTATCCCCCAGAATTGGTATCATCGCGGTGTAGTCTTACCGAACAGTCACGTAATGTTCACGGCAGCAGGGCTAATGGAAACTATGCCTTCACGACTCACCATCGAAAATCGGCTAAGTGGCAGAATCCTAAACCTAGCGCAAGTCCGGCACCGGCTCCAGAACAGGCGTAGAGTAACAGGGAATTCACTGAATGAAATCTGAACCAAGAGTGTCCTCCTGAATTTAACTTCCTTCTTAAACTTTATAGAGGCGCTCTCTTCCTTCCGCTACGGCCAGTTGCAGAGTACAGCGCGAACGCCCTTCCAATGACAGAACTAATAGTAACTTTCGTTCCCATTTGCAAAATCTGGTCAGGCTGGTCCACAGGCTAGAGCAAGTGGAAAGAGCACTGAAACTGTATTCTCACGCACTGCGGAACGTCCTGTGTGCGCCAGACCAGACGAGTAAGAAGTAAATGGAAAATTTGGGCTGTGGTTCCAAATAATTGCTTGAAAGATGTTATCGCATGATCCAGAAACCCATTCCCCAGGCCAGTGGAAACAGTTCCTGCTTAACGGAACTCTCAGCCGTAGAGCTGTGTTACTCACAGACAGCCCCATATCCATGTTACTGCTGGTCTCCGAGCGGGCTGACCACCACAAAGAATAGGATCCGTCGTTGGCATAGCAGTGGGCACCCAAGGATTCCCAAGACGCTTGCGTGCGGAATCCCATGTCGTATTTCTCTCCTCATAGCGGTGTTAAGTAACATGAAGGTAATAACTGTAGTATATACGAAGGTATAATGAGAAAGAAAAAAAAAAGAGTAGTCAATTTGAACTCTCAATACTTTCATGCTGTCGTCATTCAAGTTGATATATCGAATGAAATCTGCATCTACATCTACATAGATACTCAGGAAGCCACCGTACTGTGTGTGGCCGAGGGTACCCCGTACCACTATTAGTCATTTCCTTTCCTGTTCCACTCGCAAACAGTGCGAGGGAAAAACGATTGTTTATATGCGTCTGTATGAGCTCTATCTTCTCGTATCTTATGCACACTGGACTCGCATTCGGGAGGACGACGGTTCAACCCCGTCACCAGCCATCCTGATTTAGGTTTTCCGTGATTTCCCTAAATCGTTTCAGGCAAATGCCGGGATGGTTCCTTTGAAAGGGCACGGCCGATTTCCTTCCCCATCCTTCCCTAACCCGAGCTTGCGCTCCGTCTCTGATGACCTCGTTGTCGAAGGGACGTTAAATAACCCTAACCTAACCTCGTATCTTATGTTCGTAGACCTTACGCGCAATGTGAGTTGACAGCAGTGGAATCGTTTTGCAGTCATATTCGAATGAAGGTTCTCTAAATTTTCACAATAGTCTCTGTCGGACAGAACGTCGCCTTCCCTCCAAGGATTCCGATTTGAGTTCCCGTAGCATCTCCCAAGATTTAGTTTTGCTCGAACTTACCGGTAACAAATCTTGCAACCTGCCTCTGTGTTGCTTCAATGTCTTCCTTCAAAAACACTCGAGCAGTGCTCAAGAATAGGTCGCACCAGTGTCCTATATGCGGTCTCCTTTACAGATAAACCACTGTTTTCTAAAATTCTTCCGATGAACCTAAGTCGACCATTCGCCTTCCCTGCCACAGTTCTCACATGCTCGTTCCACTTCACATCGCTTTGCAACGTTAAGCACAGATATTTAAACGGCTTGCCACTGTCATGCAGGACACTATTAACACTGTATGCGAAGATTAGAAGTTTGTTCTCCCTACTCATCCGCATTAACTTACATTTTTCCATATTTAGAGCTAACTGCCATTCATCACGCCAATCAGAAATTTCATCTAAGTCGTCTCGTATCTTCCTACAGTCACTTACCTTCGACACCTTAAAGTGCACCATAGCATCATCAGAAAACAACCACAGATTGCTGCCCACTCTTGTCTGCCAAAGCATTACGTACTGAAACGTCCCCTTTGAACAATTATACATGACTGTGTTGAAACTGACACACAATATTTTCGGCGCAACGCAATCTGACTTTCAAAAATCCCTACAAAAGAATGGCCCTGACTAACATTAACCTATACCTTTCACAAATCACTTACCTAACCAAAAATCTTGGTTTCTCGAACTACTTCAATACAGCGAGAGTCAATATTGCCAGTTAAATAAAGGATTCTAACTACTCAAGGCACTAACTACTGAAAGGCATAGTTAACAAACGAAAGATTTTGATAGAGAACAAACAATGTATTTACCTTATTGGTGTTCAAAAGTCATAATATATATAGCAGTTCATGATATCCATTCTTAAAATGTACTGTTTCTGATGGACACACGTCCAGATCATCCGCTCTCAAAACACTGCCATTTCTCTCCCCACATCCACCACTGCTGGCGGCTCACCTCCAACTGCACAACGCTACGCGCTGTTCACATCCAGCTGCCGCTGCCCAACACTACAACGGCAGACAACAATGCAAACTAGCCACAGACTGCACACAGCACAGCCAGTGATTTTCATACAGAGCGCTACGTGGCGTTACCAATATAAAAACCTAAACAGCCTACTTACATAGCCCAATGCTCCCCACAAAAAATTTTATAAATTGTTTTGGGCAGTGGCCAATACAGATATGAAAAAAATTTTTCATAATTACAGTAACAAAGAAATCAAATGCACACACTTATTGATACAATGTAGGTCAAAAGCTAAAATTTTCTCACAGTTCATAAAGACAGTCCTGATCATTCACCACAGTAAAATTGCAGTGTTTTTTTTTCTCAAAGTCTGAGGAGTAAAAGAAAATGCACACAGAAGTAGTGGATTTCCATGCAATCTTGAAGAAGTAGTGCTGTCCTTCCAACGGATAGACAGTGCTGACTCTTGACATGCAGACAGGTAATGGGCCACAACAGAGCAAACCCACAGCAGACTCAGTCGAAGTTTTGAAGAATATTGGTAGGTAGGTCATCAAAGAGCAGACCCACTGTAGTTCTGGTAGAGAGTATGGTATTGGTGAGTCATCAAAGGTGCAGACCCAGTGCAGTCGGCGTCCGCGGTGGCCGTGCGGTTCTAGGCGCTCCAGTCCGGAGCTGCGCTGCCGCTATGGTCGCAGGTTCGAATCCTGCTTCGGGCATGGGTGTGTGTGATGTCCTTAAGTTAGTTAGGTTTAAGTAGTTGTAAGTTCTAGGGGATTGATGACCACAGCAGTTGAGTCCTATAGTACTCAGAGCCAGAGCCAGTGCAGTCATTGTAGAAATAATGGAATTGGTGGGCCATCAACGATGCAGTCCCACTGTAGTCCTTGTAGAGACTGCCAGCAGTCATCTGTTGCGACTGTGTAGGTGCACAATCACCATCGAAGGGTCTTGCGGAGAACATAGCAAGTTCATAGACCACCACTTGTGCACTCACAAAGTTTTTGGAATTGTCCTTAGAACCAGCAATGCTGTTAACCAGTCCCTTGCTGAATTATTAACACACGTCCAAACACTAACAGTCCTCTTTTTCTTCACATATTGTCCATATACTATGACCAATAGCAACGTGTGCAGTGAAATGCAACTTACAAGTTACTTAATTTGATGAACTGGTGTCAATTACAATTTTATAACATGAGAATACGATAACAATGGTACAAAATACATCATTAAAAACATAATAATACAGATAACATTTGTAGTAATAAAGGCTTTACAAAACAATAGAAATAAACATATACATCAGTGTTACAGGAATTATGACATAAGTACATACATAAAAGATCAGAATAACTTTTAAAACATCAACTTCACACAAGAGCAACAAAACAGAATAAATAATGTCTAAACATCTTTACAAAGTAAATAACATAGTATTAGAAAAATTCTTCAACACAACTCTCATCAGCTAAAGACATAAAGACAGGAAAAACACAAATACACCAGGGTATACAAACACATAGCGGAATAAGACCAAAGGAAAGGACAGGGTTTGTTTAACTGCAGTATTTTCCAAACAAAACTTCCTTTACTTCTTGGAGATCTCCATTCATTATTCCCAAAACGTCCTATCTATACCTGCTTTCTGTATTCTATTCCTATTTCTTTCAAAATAATTATTTCTCAGTGTACAATACTCATTTAGGCCCAAATCTTTTTCTTATAACTTCTCAATACATTCTTTCCCTATTCTCCATAGTTAGTTTCTTATATAGTCTACCCTCTCTTAAAATCTACTGAGCTCAGATGCTAAACTAAGGGATGAGGCAATGTAGCAGCACAAAACAATTAACACAAACAGCAATGATAAAAAAATGAAAATTGGCAGAGCAAGCAGCATAAATTACCAAAGCAAATGCAATATTCCAACTAATATAAGGCAATGCGCAGCAAACAAGAAAAATAAATTCGTAGTAAAACTGGCTTAACAGAGTAATGCAAAGTCAAATTCAGTAACAGTATGCCTGGCAAACAGCAGCAGCAGCAAAGGCAATAACTTATATCTAAACATGACAAAGCTCAAGCAGAAAAAATATTACACCAAAGACAACAATGCAGATAAGGGAAATCTATATTCATATCTTAATGTCTATGCAATTAAAGTGGTGCACCACAAGAAGTTATTCTACCAAAAAAATTACCAAGTACTTTTAAAGAAAATCATATATGCAGCTCCTGTGAAGGGAAATGTCTTTTTGTGCTCCGTCATTTTTTGGAAGCATATAATAAAATTATTATTTACTGGATCTGTAGACAGAAAATATTTATGTTAGTACAGCTATTAAATTTTATTTTAACCAATGCTGCAGTGGAGCTAGAAACTAGATATTAAACAAATTGAGCAATCCGTCAACTAGAAAGACTATAGATGTAAAAATGTTTCTTTGTCATTTGATTAGGCATTTTAGTAAATATCATAAATTAATAGCTCCACAGTGTAATTATATGTTTTCAAGTTTGAGCGTGTCGTATTTGCGATGCTTTCTACAAAGGAATGTCAATAGCAAGGATGATGGCCTCCTTTTTCTCCACCTGTGCCTCTGAAACGCACACACTAATGGCTTTTTTTCCAGGTGACTGTCGCTCAGATGGGCCTCCACAGCACATTACTTCAAGGTCATCTACCTTCTTTACTGAAATATTTACGGCCACAGTTTCCACTACAGTGACAATCTCTTATAACAATTTCATAGGTCGAGAATTTGCGTTACAAATATGTAGAAACAAAATCCTATAAATATAACAGTGCCCCAAAAATTTTCGGTGGCATTGTGATACATTCACACATTTACACACATTTCATAACTCTTAAAGTACGATTCCTGGTTTCCAACATCCTTTTTCACAAGTCTGAGTCCCTAACCACTACTCATTATTCCTTACCTTATTACACATATACATATTCGTCGACACTTCTTCAATATTTCATCATAGTAAATACATGGCATAATCAAATTCCTCATATAGCATCAGCTTATTGATCATAAACATACCTCAACAGCATAATACACATATATGAAGACAGTAACTGTTCTCGAAAGAACCGATTACTGTTGTTGACCGTGCAGCTTTTCCCTGGAATAAATGATGACTAACTGAAACCCTCAGCTGCCGACAGGTGTTGCTGATATACCTCGATGTGGACAGCTGAAAATGTGTGCCCCGACAGGGACTCAAACCCGGGATCTCCTGCTTACATGGCAGACGCTCTATCCATCTGAGCCACCGAGGACACAGATGAATAGTGCGACTGCAGGGACTTATCCCTTGCACGCTTCCCGTGAGACTCAGATTCCCAACTGTCCGCACTTCTACATATGTAATGTACCTTATAGACATTTGCCCATTCACTCATTACTCGCGCTTGCTTTGGCGATTCCTGTAAGAGTTTGAGCAACCTGTGCGCATTCACACAGACGAAGGTCAATGCCTGGGTAGCCTTTAACTATATACACACACACACATATAGTTAACTATATAATTAACTATATAACTATATATACACACATATATATATATATATATATATATATATATATATATATATAGTTAAAGGCTACCCAGGCATTGACCTTTATCTGTGCGAATGCACACAGGTTGCTCAAACCCTTACGGGAATCGCCAAAGCGTGCACGAGTAATGAGTGAATGGGCAAATGTCTATAAGGTAAATTACATATGTAGAATTGTGGACAGTTGGGAATGTGAGTCTCATGGAAAGCGTGCAAGGGATAAGTCCCTGCAGTCGCGCTATTCATCTGCATCCTCGGTGGCTCAGATGGATAGAGCGTCTGCCATGTAAGCAGGAGATCCCGGGTTTGAGTCCCGGTCAGGGCACACATTTTCAGTTGTCCACATCGAGGTATATCAACAACACCTGTCGGCAGCTGAGGGTTTCAGTTAGTCATCATTTAAGCATAATACACATTGTCATCATAATAATAACATCATAAAAATTCAGCCAAATCTCAAAAACGTCGTAGCTTTCTGCAATGATTTCAAAACCTAAAGAAAATTCTCTGCTCATTTCAATAGTGTCATCTACCTCAAACGTACAATGAAAGTCATGATCCCATACCAAACACATCATTCAAAGCTCTCATAGTATCACAATGGTTCCGAAAAAATATGAACAGTTCACAAAGTACAGACAAAATACAATTTCATAAGCATGAAGTTGTCCAACAGTGTAATTACGTAAACATCTGTCACTAACGTAGTAAAATAAATGTTTGTCTCTCTCAGTTAAATGATCAGATAGCTGTGTATTTTATGTTTTAGAGAAATATGGTACCGATGTGTAAAGTTGTATAAGCAAATACCATATTAGCTAGGGCTCCTTGTGCTTGCCAAACACATGGTACACAAAGTAAGCGTGTACCCCCCTGAGGATTAATGTCATTATACCCTCAGGTGTTATAGATTACAGCAATGGAATGAAATTTATCACAGAAAAACTTTGTATCATTGTAATTCAAAAATCTTTAAAAATAAATGTTTTAAGTACAAAATTAATCACTCAAATACGTGTCCTTTAGCGCTAAATGTGTGTCTTGCCGTAAGACAATTCTGTGGAAGTGTCGTAGTTATCGTCCTCTGTAAGCAAAGTTCTACTGAAGTCAATGTACTCACCTCATCTTAATCAAAAGTGAGATTCTTTGCATATAGATATCGTAGTTATTATGCTTATTACTGTGATGAAGAAAGTACTGTACTGTAACGTATTGTTGTGCTATGGAAAAGGCTGTCTCATTGTAGCTATACCACAAAAGTTACTACTAAACCATATTTTACTTTCCAGAATAATTCAGAAAAACTGTGCAGATATTAAACAGAAACACCGCAAACGCAACATTGTAAATTGTCACTCATTAGTAGCCTCATGACAAAATCGTGTAGCTGTCACATAAACTAACCACTGTGTCATCTGGTATCTCACAGAAGGTATTTTAAATCCAGAATCTATTTTCAAGTAAACCAAAATGTTGCATTAAAATCTCATTAGCAGTACTGGTAAATGTTCTAAGTATGTGAGCATTATAGTCGTTACATAATCGTGCAGCTAACAAGCAAGAATGTACACACACAATAACACTGTGTCGTCTGTTCACAATAAGAATGCATTTGTAATTTCTGTTTAAATAAGTTCTCTTGGTTCTTGACTGGATATTTAACTTCAAACATTGTTGCATGTTAACAGATTCTAAGTCTGACGAAGCATACTAGTAATGTAAAGTGGAAAGTTATATGGCAAAGACAAAGTTAAAAAGCAGATTATCTTTCAATAAGCGGTTTTACATGTGAAGTGTGGTGCAATCCGTTACTTTTCCTAGTAAGCAGAGTTTCAACTTCAACGCAGTTATCATGTGGTATACGTCGATAAAGAATACTGGAGTTTTTCTCAAGGTTAGCATCTATGTTATTTTTCTCTGAGCCAGCTGGCGCACGTGGCTGCCTGCGGTGCGAGTCATTGTCTGCTATCTCTTTGTTGGCGTGCGTCGTTATTGGGATTAAGAGACCTAACTTCTACAAATTCACCTTGCCGAGAGGACCCTGCCCTGTTTGAATCCCGCCAGTTCTGATGCAATTCAGGTCTGTCGTTACGATTATATCGTCTGTCGTCATGTCGGTAGATTCCATAGTTTCTTTTTTGCCGGTCACGTGGTGGAGAATTTCTCCCTGAATCGTAACTGCGCACTGAACTGTTGCGTCTGAAGTTATTCTGTCTCTGTTGATAATAATTGTTTTGGTTCTCATATTGTTTGTTTCTATGGTTATCTCTGTCATATTCATTACTACGGAAATGCGATCTTTCTCTGTAACTATTATTCTGCCAACGGTTGTCATATGGGTGGTGTCTGTTTTGGTCACGATTTACGCTGTAACAATAGCCTTGTCGTGTCCAGTTATTATTTCTGTCATTTCGGAATTGTGACGGATGTGACCTGCAATTGTTGTGCTCCTGTTTTCGCATTCCGTGATTGTCAGTGTCAATTTCTAATTCTTGTAAGAGTCCCTGAAAAGCTTCAATGTCGTCTTTGCAACGTCCTGCCAAAATAATACGTCGTAAATGTTCAGGCAATTTGATTAAGCAAATGTGGATGAGTTCTGAGGGGCTGTACGGGTTTGAAAGATACTGATTCCTATGCAACATGTTTTCAAAATATTTCACAAGACTGGAAAATTCAGATTGTTCCAAATGTTTCATAATTATGATGCTATGTTTTACTCAGTCTTGTGTAGCTTGAGACCAGTATGCTGAGAGGAAGGCATGATAAAATTCTCCTTCACTGTGACAATCGTGAATGACCGATCGCATTCTTTCAGCTGGTTCATTCTCTAAGTAGCCACACATAAATTCTAATCTGTGCTCTAATGACCATTTGGGAGGAAAACAATGAGAGAATTGATGGAACCACGCTTGTGGATGAATGTCGTTGCCAGAATTCTTAAATGTTGTCAAAATCATCGTGTCGGCGAGTAGCATATCGGTCATTGTTACGTCGTTTTGGCGGTTCCATCTCAAAATTCGGTGCACCTTGCCAATTTCTTCCATAATTTCCGAAATGCCCTGTGTTATTATTTTGTGGCTTTTCTGTATTTCTAAGTCCCTCTTCCCATGTTGGAGCGCGAGTGTCATCTGAAATATGTAATTTTTGTATTACCTGCGTCAACTGATCTTGTACTTCCCGGATTTCTCTTTTGTACTGTGTATTGATTTTATTTTGATTTTGTTTGAATTTTCTAATTTGTTCATACTCTTCTGTGTCAGTGAAGGCTACGGGTCTTGTGTCATTCAGATCATCATCTACCTTTGTAGATAAGTTAGTGAACTGATCTGAAAGTTCGGCTACTTTCTCCGATAGTGAACACATTTTCTCAGTGTGTTTTTCTGAACCAAGTTTCAGAGTGTCCATTTGTGTTGAAATCGAATCTACTGTGTCCTTTAAATTTTCCTGAGTTTTTGCAAGTTGTGTAAACGAATCGGTAGATGCAACCGAGTCAGTTTTAGCTTGCAAAGTGTCGTGATTTTCATGAACAATAGTTTGCAGTTCTTTTATGGCTGCTTCGTGATTCTGTAATGCATTTTCATGCCGCGAAAAAATAGGTTGAAAATGCTCACAAATTTGTGTTTTTACGTCATTACAGACTTTTCGACATTTCGATTCAATGTTATGTAACTCAGTAGTGAAATTTTCACGTGTTTGTTCAAGCATGGTGTCTAACTATTGAAGCTTTTGCTGTGTTTGTATCTGATTTTGTTCCATTTGTTGCATTAATTGCAATAATAATGTATTAGTGTCTGTAATCTGTTTCTCTATGCTTTTGGCAGTGCATTTTCACCGGCAACATTCACATTTTGACAAGCAGAAAATGTCTTGATTCATTTGATAAAACGGTGAGGACCCAAAACCTAAGTCTACAGTATTTGCAATATTGTGTTCCGTCATTTCGGATTCCGGAGGCGAGCTGTTGCCGACCGATCGATCGATAATGCTTCCCTGTTCACTACCTGTTTCATTGTCTACACCATTATTTGCCGCCCGTTCCATTTCCCTATGCACAGTTACCAAATTACTACTTCGAATGTCTGTTAATTCACTACACAGTGGTGCTGATAAGCTACGCTCGTCGTCACTATTATTTCTCAGTTTACTTTGGAGACTAGTGTTACGTTTTTCACACGCCATTATTGTCACAACATTTCACACGATAACACAGAAAAGCACAATTTGAAGAGCAAAAATAAGAGAACACATTAACATAGCACTGAAAATAATATCTCGTTAATTGCAAGTGCAGCTGCGAAATACTTGGTGCAAATCTACATGCACGCCACAACTGTTTTACTGTACAACAATGAAAGACTGCAACTACAAAAGAGATTCTCTCTACAATTACGCAATAAACAAAGGCTGCACTAATTGCATAAACTACAAGAAAAAATCAGAAGATTCCAGTGAGGTATCCTCGGCTAAGGGTCGACATATGAAACGTCCCATTTGAACAATTAAACATGACTGTGTTCAAACTGACACACAATATTTTTAGCGCAACGCAATCTGACTTTCAAAAATCCCTACAAAAGAATGGCCCGGACTAACATTAACCTATACCCTTCACAAATCACTTACCTCACCAAAAATCTTCGTTACTCGAACTACTGCAATACAGCGAGCGCCACTACTGCCAGCTAAATAAAAGATTCAAACTACTGAAGGCACTAACTACTGATAGGCATAGTTAGCAAATGAAAGATTTTGATAGAGAACAAACAATGTATTTACCATACTAGTGTTCAAAAGTCATAATATATATAGCAGTTCATGATATCCATTCTTACAAATATACTGTTTCTGGTGGACACACGTCCAGATCATCCGCTCTCAAAACACTGCCATTTCTCTCCCCACATCCACCACTGCTGGCGGCTCACCTCCAACTGCACAACGCTACGCGCTGTTCACATCCAGCTGCCGCTTCCCAACACTACAATGGCAGACAACAATGCAAACCAGCCACAGACTGCACACAGCACAGCCAGTGATTTTCATACAGTGCGCTACGTGGCGTTACCAATATAAAAACCTAAACAGCCTACTTACAGTACATAGAGAACAATAGCGGTCCTATCAGAATTCCCTCGCGCACTCCTGGCGTTACCATTGTCTCTGATGGACACTCGCTGTCGAAGATAACGTAATGGGTTCTATTGCTTAAGAAATCTTCGAGCCACTCACATATCTGTGAAGTTATTCCATAATCTCGTTCCTTCGTTAACAGTCTGCAGTGGGGCACCATGTCAAATGCTTTCCGGAAATCTAGAAATATGGCATCTGGCTGTTGCACTTTATCCATAGTTCGCAGTATATCATGTGAGAAAAGGGCAAACTGAGTTTCGCACGAGCGATGCTTTCTAAAACCACGCTGATTCGTGGACATAAGTTCTCAGCTCAAGAAGGGTTGTTATATTCGAACTGAGAATAAGTTCAAGGATTCTGCAGAAAACCGAATTTAGGGACATTGGTTTGTAATTTTGAGGCTCCGTCCTTTTACTCTTCTTATATGGAGAGCTCAGAAGCCGATCAGTCTCAGTCATTTTTCTGCAAGTGACATATGTCCTAACAGATTCCTAAGTATTCAATCTTTCAGTTGCCGAGACGAGTAAGTCACAATTTGACCTTTCTTACGCTAGATGGCAGCACATGTAAAACCACACAGTAAATCAGCCGAAATATTACGAAGTCATTTAATATAAGTCAGTTTGCAACACCGGTTTGTTTCTCTTGACATACTGTCGTTATTGTTTTCAGTCCTGAGACTGGTTTGATGCAGCTCTCCATGCTACTCTATCCTGTGCAAGCTTCTTCATCTCCCAGTACTTACTGCAACCTACATCCTTCTGAATCTGCTTAGTGTATTCATCTCTTGGTCTCCCTCTACGCTGCCCTCCAATACTATATTGGTGATCCCTTGATGCCTCAGAACATGTCCTACCAACCGGTACCTTCTTGTCAAGTTGTGCCACAAACTCCTCTTCTCCCAAATTCTATTCAATACCTCCTCATTAGTTATGTGATCTACCCATCTAATCTTCAGCACTCTTCTGTAGCACCAAATTTCGAAAGCTTCTATTCTCTTCTTGTCTGAAGTATTTATCGTCCACGTTTCACACTCCATACAAATACTTTCAGAAACGACTTCCTGACATTTAAATCTATACACGATGTTAACAAATTTCTCTTCTTCGGAAACGCTTTCCTTGCCATTGCCAGTCTACATTTTATATCCTCTCTACTTCGACCATCATCAGTTGTTTTGCTCCCCAAATAGCAAAACTCCTTTACTACTTTAAGTGTCTCATTTCCTAATCTAATTTCCTCAGCATCACCTGACTTAATTCGACTACATTCCATTATCCTCGTTTTGCTTTTGTTGATGTTAATCTTGTATCCCCTCCTTTCAAGATACTGTCCATTCCGTTCAACTGCTCTTCCAAGTCCTTTGCTGTCTCTGTCAGAATTACAATGTCATCGGCGAACCTCAACGTATGGACTTTAATGCCTACTCCGAACTTTTCTTTTGTTTCCTTTACTGCTTGCTCAATATACATACTGACATACTGTTGGACATAGTAATCTGCTACTGTTACACAATAAGTGATTTTTAGATCAGTACGTCCTCTCCACTCGTTGCAAATACGCCGTTTTCAAATAGCGGTTCTAAATATGTAACAGACAATGATAATAATTCGTCCGATTCAGATATGCACATTCTAAACTCTAAAATGTGTCGTAATTTCATGTGACCACACAGAAAAGGCTTTTCTCCCAGAACCACAGTAGTTTATTCTTTATCTCGTTATTGATATTGCAACCTTCCAACCTTAGCGTTACATTACAAGCATTGCTGAACACGTGTATTGGATTTTTTTTTAATTGTGAACTGTTTGGTGAGTTACATTGAAGGACTTCCTAAATATTTTATTTATTTGTAGATGTCACTGAAGAAGATGATCGCCAGTTAGACAAACATGATAAAAACAATGAAAACTAAAATGTGATGATACAGAAACGAAGAAAACGGAAGAGCAAGCAATATTCATGGAAAAGGGTAGTAAGTTCTGCCAAAAGATGTTCTGGGAAAGCTTATGTGAACAGAAGTGGGAAAAATATTCCTGTGAAATCCTTTAAAAATGTAAACTATAAAATGTTCACGAAAGTGTTGATTTAGTAAATCATTGCTCGAATCCTTTTACAAATTGGGCGATAATGCAAAGCAGAGCGTCTGTCTTCGCGGACTGATCCACAACATCAAGGTGAAGCAACGTCGTCCAAGAAACTCATCAAAGGCACCAATATCAGAAACTCTGACATATTACTTGACAACAACAGTGATATCAGTTAGTGAGTGTTAAAAGTTTTTAATGGACACATTTCAAGTTAGTGACCCTCGTCTTTATAAGATATAGGGTAGTACAGAACCATCCACATGTACTGATAAAAAGAGGCCATAGGTCGCCAACAAATGAAATCGATGTGACAAAAGTGAAAGAACACATCGAATCGTTTCTGTCCTATAAAAGTCTTTATATCCTCTCTGATGCGCCAAATCGGAGATATTTGCAGTCTGGTCTGAGTATCAGAAAGTTGTACAACCTTTAGTGGAGAAACGTGCACAGGATGGTATCGATGTATTATCAAGTGCTTTCTACTAATTTCAATTTACATTTTAAACCCCAGTCCAAAGATACATGCCGGCTATGCGATTCCCTGCGAACGCTCTGACTTTTAAGAACTATGATACAAAAAAGGATGAGGCAAATATTACAAAAGGACTTCATCTTCGGCGAGCCCAACAAGCAGGAGATTCTTTGAATTCAGACAAGTTGCTTGCAGGAGAAGATGTTTACGTTTTTACTTTTGATTTGGAAAAAGCTTTACCTTTCCCAAAACTTCCCACATCTGTTGCCTATTACAAACTAAATATGTATGTATATAACCTAGGAGTGAACAGTTTTAATGACAAATGGTTACATGTACATGTGGGATGAGACAGAAGGATCTCTAAGATCACAGGAAATTGGAGCATGTCCTGTTAAACATCTTAAACAACATGCCTCATCTCATCGCCATATTATCATGTATTCAGATTCTTGCAGAGGTCATAACACGGGTATCAAACTAAGCTTACCGTTGCAAAACTTTTGCAAGATCCATGGAAGGCAGCTGAGAACATTCACCACAAATTTATGGTATCGAGAGACTGTTACCTCCCAAATGACGCAGATTTTGGCGTTATAGAATCCAAAGCATAACAGAAAGAATTTATTTTTGGTCCAAGAGATTGGATTGTTTTGGTAACAATTTCCAAACGCAAAACTCCATTTCTGGTAACAGTGCTGAAGCGAGAAGAGTTTCTTTCAACCAAAAACTTGGAAGCTGCAATTTCCAATAGGAAAACCAATACTGAAGGGGTTAAAGTAAACTGGTTGAAAATGAAATGGCTAAGATACTGCAAAGACCTATTCTATTTTCTACAAAGAAACATTGCTGGAAGATATTGCATTTTATGAGATCAACATTACATCAAGTTCAAAAGGAAGGCGTCCTCATTTGATCAATATTGTTCAAGATCGCCTGTATCCAGATGGTTGACCTGTTAAAGAGCTGAAAAAAGCATGTTTTGGAACTTTTGCAATATATACCTCCACATTACCACTCATTTTATCACTGGCTACCTTCAATAAACTAAAGCACTCGTGCATCATCCTCGAAAACAAAAGAAAACAAGAATCCTGGGAGTATGGCAGCGATAGTGATGAATATATAGATTCAGTTCATCAACACGTGCAGTGGACAGTGACCATAAGTCACGGTTTTTGTGTTAAATTATAATTATGTTGTAAATTATTTAAGTTTTGTTATTCTGTATCCTCACAATAGGTGAGTTGTTGTATTACGTTACAAGCTTCCAGGTTCTCTCAATTGCAACCAAGACATTAATAAAATGGCAAAGGTAATGTAAATTAGAACACTGGGCGGAGTTGTGGACTAGATAATTGATTTATTCATTCTTAACATCATATGACAAAAGATGGCTGATGACATGGCACACAAACATTTTTATCTGACAAACGCTTTCAATAATATGCAGTCTATAGTTAATAAAGTGATCAGATGGGGATCAGCGCACCACCCTAACCTGAACCAGTCGCTTTATCTGACTTCATAAATGTGAATCCGTGATATGGCCCAAAAACTACGCTATTATCAAGCATCTATACTCTACTGTTCCATAAAGAAAAATATGGTTCCAAAGAACAGGGTGCTGAGAAGAATATGTTGGAGTCATACGCCATAGCAGCGAATACTTTACCCTTCTGCAGGTGAGGGCGGCACAGCAGGACGCGCTCGCCGACTGCAGTCACGGACAGCAGCTACCTGTAATTGACGGCGCGCTCCCGGAAATATGCAAGTATGCGATCTCTCAAACGCTGGTGGATTCCAGTGTGCAGATGGACCCATTTGCTGGTCTGTCAAACCAATCTGACTCCGTGACGCGACTATGCATAACAGAATATGTCAAGCGTTTAGACGGACGACTCAAAACAAATAAGTACACCCATCCATAACTCCTGTGCATGATTGAAGAAGCAGTACCTCTGACGGTCCAGATGGTGACTGGGACAAGCTCTAAGTGGCACACTAGCAAACGACTAAAGTCTCGCCATTTCAGTAAAGACCTGGCATTCTTTACTAGCGAAGTGCCAGTACAAGAGTGAGTTTCTCTTTCTCCACAGCTGTCCTCTGCAGCTCGGTAGCATAGCACACTTGCCTGATTACGTACACCCACTTTAGCACAAACCAATCACGAGCTGGAGCTCCGTATTCGAAGCTAGGAGACTGCCCCCCTGCTCTGCACACACAGATTTGACCAACCAGTGACTTTAAAAATTAATTGGGAGAAAAGGAGAAAAGATTCAGCTTCATACCATTTTTCCCATGCATTTACGCCGTGTCTTTGCTAAAAGCAAACTTGGATGGAACCACAGCCCTCCATAAAAAGATCGTTATCTCTCCTGTCTTGTCCATTTCGAACTTTGCAAGGAACGGCCGTAAACTCGTTAAAAGCCTTGTGCCTTCACAAATATGTTTTGTAGCAGAGTCTGGCCATCTGTGCGCCACTGCCCTGTCCCCCAGAATTAGTAGAAACTCTCAGAAGTCTCATCTGCTTTCTACGTAACAAGGGCCTATACTCTGCTTTATTGCCGGCCATCAGATCTTACAATGCGCTGCTCACAACTGCAGCGAGTCCTCCGCACTAGTCAGCCTACCTGGATGCGGCCATCGACCAGCACCACCCAATGTCTCTGCACAATTAGACTAGGGGGCGTGGCCGTCAGCAAACGTTTTCACGAGGTTCCCCACAAAAAAGCTCCCCTTGGCTTTCAGCCACCTTATGCTTTTACTGCAGTCTAGTAACTCGGCACCCTCTTCCTTCAAACACAGGTAAAGCCTACCACTATGCCTTCACTAGAGCACACAAGCAACAGTGTTAACTACTGCCAACCATTTCATCATATGAATGAAGTTATATCATATCAAATGTAGCAACCATGTAATAAAGATCACCTTCCCTATGAACATTAAGCAGCATGACACTATGAAAAGAGAGTGCTCTGCAATCTCTCAAGGTTTCAATAAAAAAAGTTTTATCATTGTACGAATCACCTGTATTTTTCCGTATTACATTTTGAAAACATCTAGTTATCTTCATTTTCATTGTGGATTGACTTATACTGTTTGACCTCTGAACCCCCCCTCCCTACAGTGGACTCCGTGCTGGAAATACAAGCTAGATAAGGGGTCAGTGCTGTAGAGTATTCTTTGTAGAACGAACTGGGATTCCATCTGGACCTGGTGATTAATTTGCTTTGAAATCTTTCAGTTATTTCTCTATGTGAGGTATGCTTATTATGTGAGGAGCCAGAATCTCCGCCATCCCCAAGACGGCAGTCTGTAAGTGACTGACTGCAGCCAAAAACGCATTCAGCTGTTCGCGAACTGTGGCCAGCTCCTTCTGCATCCGCTCTCAGCATGCTCAAGTCCTGACATCCTAGGAAGACTAACGGAAGAAGTAAACTATAAAAGCAGACAGAATCTTAGATACGCAGCTTGCTACCCTCCTGATGTGTCACCAAAGGACGCTGACGCGTTAATGAGCTATGTAGCTGGCTGTTCAGTGAGCAACTAATGTGCTAGAGACCGAATGATATTACCCTTACAAAAACCGGTGATTGAACATCTTAAAACGATAAACACGCACGAAGCGTAATAAATATGCTACGAGGAAAACACAGAAAAAGGTAAACACTTAATTTGCCACTCTGTAGATGTGTATCAGCCGAGATCTGGAGCCTGACTGAAAATTAAAAGTAAGTTAGTAAATTGAGAGGGGTTGTCGAGAATGATCTGCCACCTGCCAAATTCATAGTCACCGCTCAGGGGCATAAACAAAAATAAAAGACGCGTAGTATCGCCGGAAGTGTCAACCGAAATTTTTTCTCTAAAAAAAGTTTTTCCTCATGACGTGATCAATTATCGGTAGACGACTGATGCTAAGACTTTGAAACATCCTGTATATATAATGTGAAAAGGCCATTTATACTACACTCCTCAAGTTTGGAAACACAATGCTGTGTATTACAATGTATCAAGATGGGAGTGATCTGTGTGAGTTACGAGTTAGAATACAGAACAATATGCTCAAATAATGATTAATAATGACAGTATTGTACAGAATTATTGTACATATACGTACATCTACTGGTACTTGTTGGTAATGTACAATTTTATATGAAGTGACTTTACCTGTTCAAGCCGTTCTACTAAACAGGGGAGGTGGCGCCAGCAGATGACACGACTGTGCACAGCTACGTTGGCCACAGTATAAGAAGGCAGTACACGCAGGGAAAGTAATTGAAAATGGCCACACAGTGACAGAGTCCTTATGATTCACGGATAAAGACAATCACTTTGCACCAAGAAGGCAATGGTGTTCGATAAATATCAAAGAAACTGAAGATTAGAATCAGAACAGTTGACAAGACCATAGTCCGGAACCGAGATACAGACTGGCATGATGATCGCCCTCACCCCGGAGAAACCAGGGCAATATCAGAATGACAGGAAAAGTATTGTTAGTGACGAATACACGTAATAGTTTCAAAACTGTCTGTGAATAGACTATTAAACTAAACACAACTATGGAGACACCAGTGAGTGAGTAAACAGGGAGACAGCACCTAGCAGAAAACAACCTCCAGGATTATGTAGGAACAAGAAAACCATCGTTGCGGTCTGTTAACGAAAAGAAAAGGCTTCAGTGAGCTACGACACAAGAACATAGGACAGCAGGGGAATGGGAAGGAGTCTTATTCACTAATGAATCCAAGTTCGAAATATCTGGAAGTACGCACCGTCAATTGGTAGACAGTTTACCCCATGAACGTTTGCATCTTGAGTGCATAATTCCATCTGTGAAGTGTGGACAGGGTTCTGCGAAGGTGTGGGGATCTTTTGGAATGAATATAGTCGCATAAATGGGAAGATGAACCAATTTGATTATCATGGCTTTCTCCAAAGACATGCCAAGACATCTGGTTTGCGTCTGATAGGGAAAGAGTTTGCCTCGCAGCGTGACAACAACCCGAAGCATACATCCCACTTGTATCAGAACTATGTGAATCCTCTAGAATTCAGAAAATTTTGAAAAAAAAAAAACGTGAAATGGCCTCCCCTGTCCCCTGATTATAACCCAATCGAGCTACTATGGGATTAGTCGAACAGAAGATTCTGAAAACGAGGGCTATCATGAGTCGGGCACACTTGTGGGAGGTCCCGCAGCAATAATGGAGACTAATTCCATTTGAAGTCCTGGCAAAATTGACGCACCGAATGCCAAGACTACGCAAGGCATTGATTAAATCAAAGGGTAACTATTTTGAGGAATCTAAAATGTAATAGTTGCATTTGCCTATGTACTGTTTGAGCTTAATAAACATTTAGAAAGCAATGAAATGCAATTTTGGAATGTATTTACTTTCCGTTGCCCATAATACTTGGTGTTTGCAAACTTATGGAGGGAAGTGTATATGTAATGTGAAAAGCAACAGGACGTACTTTGCGTGGGCTGGACGAATGGCGGGTGTCGAGGGAAACAGGAACCGCACGCTGATGGGGAGAGTGTGATGTGAGATTCCGTGCAGACCGGGAGACGCGAGTGGGTGTGCGGCGCGCGGACCCGCCCTCCCCTGGCCGATAGCAGCTGCTCCGGCCTCTCGCTTCATTAGAAGCGGGCGCGCTGAGTAATCGCCGGCGCTGAGGAACGGCGCTTATCTGCCGGCTCCGCAACACCTGCTCGGCCTCACGCCGTTCCGCTAACGAGCTGCCGCGCGGACGCCCGCTACTCGGCACGCAATTCCGCGCGCCCCGTGCCTCCAGCCTGCGACTTGCGGCCATCTCGCTCCGCGTGCTTAGAGCTGTCACATTACTCCTGGACGTCCCCACGAGGCGGTCCTGACCATGTCTGTATTAGCTAACTGTTTCGACTGTGCATGTCATTCCTGTTTCTACCAAGAACTCTGGCCAACATAATGAACATACAGGCCTGAGATGTTCTGAACATCAAAACTCTCATCTGCTGGAATGACCGTGGCTTCCAGAAACAGCGATTTTGTTCTTTTTTTAACCCGTGAGATTCAGCCGGCAGTAATAAGCGACTGCCGGGTTGCTGCTGCATTCCTCGACACCCGAAAGGTCCTACATTGCCGCCTAGTAAACAAAATACGGGATTCTGGAATGTCATAGGAGCTTTATGCTTGGAGTGATGACTTACTACCCAATAGAATTTAGCGTGTCATGCTCTATGTGGAAAACTGTCCGATCTGAAAGTAGCTTCGAGCCACAGAGACTATTGCAGGACTGTTACCGATACGCCCGCTAAACCCGCTGGGCAAAACAGGTAATAGAGTTGTGGAAAGGGCCAAAGGTTGAGCTCAGTTTCTCTTTCTAATTGTCATTTATTGTAATTTAATAACCTTTACAACCAAAGCGGTACCTAGCCGGACCTTTACCGAATGCAACTCTTTCACGGCTGAAGGCCTCCAAACAAGAAATCTTAACAAATCAACAAGATAAAAAAATCCGATTAAGATAGCAATAAAATAATAAAAAAAACAGCAAGCATATGCAAAGTGGTATACAAATGACTGACGTCCACAATTAAGTTTCAAAATTTTAAAATATATTACCATAATATTTTAAAGGCAGAAGGCCGCAATGTTGAAGCTTGAAAGATAAATTTAAAAATTAATTTTGCAAAATTTTAAGAAAATAAAAAATAACCATAAGCCTTGAATTTAAAGTAGCTGTCAACAGATAATTAAACACCGGTGGCACTCAGAAGCCTCCAGGGAGGTCGGTCTGGCATCGTTCACTTAGGCGAGAGAGATGGTGAGCCCAACTACACCCGATCCGTCGGGACCCAACCAAGGGACAGCCACGGACCTACCGACAAAACGACTTGCTTGTCACCAACCGATATATGCGAACTTGACGTCCTGAGTCGGTGAGCCACGAAGCTCGTAGTGATCGGACAGCTGCACACACGGTCCGACACTGCGCAGGGACCGGCAGCGGACCCAGCCGACTGCACCGCACGGGGATCCTCCCTGGTCTGCACCAACCAACCGACTGCTTGCCGGTCTGTCCGCGACTGCTGCTTCGTCGCGACTGCAATGATGGTGCGTCTCCCATTCACTTCCAGACGCACGACGGCGGAAATACTGGCTTGGACCCAACCATGCAGAGGAAACACGCCCACTGGCTAAACGACATCCAGGAAAGGACCGACCCAAGTTCCACAAGATGTTAATTGACGGGGCCCAAAAGCGCTCGGAGAACCAGTTGCACGTCGCCCGATGAGACGACCGACCTCTCAGAGCTGGTACGCCGACAACATTTAAAATGACTAAATGACTTGGCAATTAAAATCACAGAAACTACACGCACAAGCTGACACACACTTGCACGAAGACCTGAACGATACCAAACAGTAACTAAACACACGCGAAGACAAGTCGGGAATCAATGCGCGCGCGCGCGCGCACGCACACGCGCACACACACACACACACACACACACACACACACACACACACACACACACACAAAAATGGCTCTGAGCACTATGCGACTTAACTTCTGAGGTCATCAGTCGCCTAGAACTTAGAACTAATTAAACCTAACTAACCTAAGGACATCACACACATCCATGCTCGAGGCAGGATTCGAACCTGCGGCCGTAGCGGTCGCTCGGTTTCAGGCTGTAGCGCCTAGAACCTCACGGCCACTCCGGCCGGCACACACACACACACACACACACACACACACACACACAGCCGACGACTCGTGAACGATCGGCAAGCCAAAACGCGTCGTCCGGTAGCGACCGACGATCCACCAAGACCGCGGCCCGGCTCAAGTGATGCGCGATGGCAATGATCGGGCGAGGCATGTCGACGCAGATCTCACAGCTCCAAACCGACTGACCGATGCACACACCCACAGCCCACTCATGAACGATCGACGAGCCCAACTGCGTCGTCCGGTAGGACGACCGACCGACGATCCACCAAGACCGTGGCCCGGCTCAAGTCACGCGCGGCGGCAATGGTCGGGCGAACCATGTCGTTGCTGAGCTCACTGCTGCTCCAACCCGACTACACTCGTGCCGCATTGCAACTCCCCGACTGGCAGGTCCGGACTGCGCTCCAGACGCGTTCCCACTGACTAGCAGACCCGAACTCGCAACACGAACTGCGACCAACTAACTTACAACAGACAACGAGCGGGAAGTAATAGCAGTCGAGCAAAGATACTACGTACGGGGATATATCGATACGCGCTGCTAACGCCGCTCCCTGTGAGGCAAAGCAGCAACTCAGTGACAGCAGTAATTTAAATTAACGTTGTGAGATGGAAGTACGTTAAAAGCAGGGTGTAAAATACATGATGGCGGGAACACGAGCCACGGACGGCTTAGTTACTATGTACGTTATATACGAGGGCACTTTTTTTTCCAAATAGCGAAATTAAAACCAAGGTGAAAATCAGATAAAGTTTCACACAGATGTGTTGTGCCGTGTCACTAGTGTTCCTGCCGATCGCGTAACGATGAACTGTTCAGTTCTGCGTGCACAGTGGGCACATAAAGATGCCTACAGCAATAGTCTGTCGTCAGTTGTGAAGTACGTGCTGCCATTCTCTTTGTTCGTCCTGAGGGGTTCTGCCTGATTTCATGCATCCCACATAACGTACCCGTCAAGCGTGATACCAAAGTGCACGAACCTTGAAGCAGGACGTACGGACTGTCATGATGAAGGCGGTCAGGGAAGGAAACGAGTATCAGTTGATGATCTTGTTCAGAGAGTAGAAACGACGATTCGAGAAAATCGTCTACGAAGAGCAAATTAGAACATGCGAACAGGTATGTTGTCATCAGGATTTGTTCTTCATAACAATGCTCTGTCGCACACTGCAGGTGCAACGAAAACTCTACTGCAGCAAAAGCGCTCCTGCAGCGTTTCCGAAGGGAAGTTTGGGATGAATGATCACCCACCATAAAGTCCGCACTTGGCTCGCTTCGATTTTTATCTCTCCGCTCACATGAACGGCACACTACGACGAGTATGTAGAGGAGGAAGGAGGAGATGAGTGTTTAACGTTCCGCCGACAACGAGGTCATTAGAGGCGAAGCACAAGCTCGGATTAGGGAAGGATGAGGAAGGAAATCGGTCGTGACCTTTCAAAGAAACCATCCCGGCCTTTCCCTGATGCGATTTAGGAACATCGCGGAAAACCTAACTCAGGATGGCCGGACGCGGGTTTGGACCGTAGACCTCCCGAATACGAGTCCAATGTGCTAATTACTGCGCCACTTCGCACGGTGACTACGTAGAGAACCTGATGGATGGTGTTACTAAATGTATCAGATAAAACATTATTTTATTTTTACTGTAGTTTCCATTTCGCGACCGATAGGATCTTGAAAAAAGGTCCCTCTTACAAAAGACCCAATGAATACTGTGGAAAGCTCTGAATCGTTTTGCGGACGACGATGTGTACATCAGGAAGCCGCTGCACTAGAAAATTGAAGCATAATGCAGGGTTATCTTCATGGATTCAACAGGTTCTGCCAGTTGATGTTCAGCGTAAGGAATGGGACGTATTTCGTGCGAAACGGCGAAAGCGCAACATAAAAATGGCCATACGAAAGGCAGATTCAAACTGATAAACAAGTAAGTAAGAACAGCAGCCTTGACACAGATGGCTTACGAAATAGCTGAGGAAGCCGATTCTTAAGAACTGCCGATCATACCAAGCAAGATTAACACAGGAGTCAGAGACAATTCAAAGAACGGCAACCAGTTTGGTTGCGGGTTCGTTCGCTCAGTGCGAGAGCGTCACATGGCTGGTCATCCACCTCCAGCAGCATACGCTGGAATAGAGATGCAACGCACAAGAGCAGATATATTGTTAAAATTCCGACAGCACGTTTCAAAGAAGATTCAAGCAAGCATTGCATCCTCTCGCATGTACCTCACGACGTTTGACGAGAAACTCAAGGAAATCGAACTCATACAGAGACTTGGTGTTCTGCACCATTCGTGAACAGAGCATGGGGGTGTGGGTGAGGGTGGGGGGATCAGTAGTGCACTATGTGTACTACGATACGGACTTCACGATTTCCCCGCTATGTTGAGAGATCGTACAGAAAGTATGCTAAAATGGTAGGAGAGACAGCTCATATAATGAAACAACACGAGGCCTAAACATTAATGTTTTTGTTATTGAATAGTTTTTTGCTTTGAAAATCTATTAACACAAGTAGTTCATGAACATTTATCATGCACCACTATATAGAGTAACAATAGTGACCCCTGGAAAATGTTTCTCTAATCCCAGAAATTTATTACGGCCTAATATTTGAGAAAACAGTTGCAGTAAATAAGCGTGTGTGTTTGAATGAGCAATAAAACAAAATAACTGTAATTCGACAGTATATTTGTTGAAACTGGAGATTATGTAAACTCATGAGTAGTGAAAAGACTCGCTCGGCACACTGTGCTGAAGATGTGCCACTAACAACACATGCGTTAACACTGCTTTATCAGTGCTGGCTGAAGAACCGTTCCAGACGCAAATACTGAGTTAATTGGTCTACAATAAAGTAGAACACGATGTCAAATGCACCTACTACTCGTATTAAAGGACGAGAACGTGGTTTCATCAGTTGGACAGTAAACGAAGACAGTTGTTATAACGTCAACACTGACTACATGTTGCCACACGGAGTAGCCGTGCGGTTTGAGGAGCCATGACACGGACTGCGATTCCATTCCTGCCGGAGGTTTGAGTCCTTCCTCGGGCATGGGTGTGTGTGTTGTTCTTACCATAAATTAGTTTAAGTAGAGTGTAGCTCTAGGGACTGATGACCGAAGCAGTTTGGTCCCTTAGCAATTCACATACATCTGACTCCATGTTAGTGAAACTGTCACCATTGTTTTTAACTCACTGCTACGAATTTTGTAAATTTGCATCACACATGTCCAATCGTTCAGAAACAAAAAAAAAAATTAGAGAATACTTGGGATGGACACCTGTTCATCACCGTGTATAATAAAACCGTTTCTCTCTACCAAAGCAGTGAAATAGTAATTATTGTTTGTACCTCACTGAACTTTAAAATAGTTGAAATCAGAAAGGCAACATCGTCACCTCGCTTGGTTGGCCAACGCACTATATTTGAATTCTGTCTGGCTACGAAGTACCAAATTGTTAATATCAAATAATTTGCAAAATAATAACAGAAAATCACTTCAGCTCCAATAACAGGTTCGTTGTCGTTTTGTACGTCCACAGCTCACAATCACTAATACGAGGCCATATAAATTTTTAAATGAATGAAATGCATCAGATTTCTTAGGAATGCTAGAACGAATCTATTGTCACTAACTGCTGCGCGGTTTACCACGATATCTCTAGCATTTATTTGGAAGTTGTCAGAGCTGTTCATAGTGTGTGTGTGTGTGTGTGTGTGTGTGTGTGTGTGCGTGTGTGTGGTGTGTGTATTTAATGACCAAGTATCGCTGTTATTCATTTGTGATAATTTTGAAGGGGACTAAATTTTACATTAAATTATGTCCAAGTGGATCTAAATTCTAATCACTTGTTTAATTATCCTCGGCAGACGATTGTACCATAGCCAACGTATCAGACTAAAGCTAATGATAACCGGTGAAGTTACATATTTCAACGTCCTTGGGTTCATTGTACGAAACAAACAGGCTTGCTGATAATGGCGACGGCTGTGGTAGGCCGATCTCTGTTGTGAGTATGTGTAATGTAAGGTAACAACAAGCCTAATTACGCAAAGTATTCTGCAAAAATTTCAGAGCAAAGAGTTTTTACAATAGATCCTGTATGGCATCCGCTAGTGCAGTACATTTTGTACCTATTTTTTCATTAGACGATGCTTTGTGAATCCCGTTTTTATAACAGCTAAAACAAGTAAATTAGTATAATATTTTAAAACCTTCTATTATTACATAATATTTAGTTCACCTTCTGATGGCTGGCTGCCCGCGGTAGCCGCATGGTCTAGGACGGCTTGTCATGGCCGGCGCGGCTCCCCCCCGTCGCAGGGTCGCAGGTTAGAGTCCTCCCTCGGGCGTGGGTGTATGTGTGTTGCCCTTCGCGTAAGTTAGTTTAAGTGAGATTAAGTAGTGTTTAAGTCTAGGGACGAATGATCTCAGTAGTTTGGACCCATAAAACCTTACCACAAATCTCCAAATTTTCTGATGGGTGGACTGCGTTTACATTACGAACTGTTTGTCAGCTTTGATGCCCTACAGTAAAAAACAATTTAGAACAGTTCAAAACATAAATAAAGATGAAGGCTACACTTCAATTAGAGACAACAGGATAAATATATAGTCTACATACAATAAAAGTGTCTCAGTTATTTACGGAAAAGGGCAATTTCCATGTTGTTGTTGTTGTGGTCTTCAGTCCTGATACTGGTTTGATGCAGCTCTCCATGCTACTCTATCCTGTGCAAGCTTTTTCATCTCCCAGTACCTACTGCAACCTACATCCTTCTGAATCTGCTTAGTGTATTCATCTCTTGGTCTCCCCCTACGATTTTTACCCTCCACGCTGCCCTCCAATACTAAATTGGTGATCCCTTGATGCCTCAGAACATGTCCTACCAACCGATCCCTTCTTCTGGTCAAGTTGTGCCACAAACTTCTCTTCTCCCCAATCCTATTCAATACTTCCTCATTAGTTATGTGATCTACCCATCTAATCTTCAGCATTCTTCTGTAGCACCACATTTCGAAAGCTTCTATTCTCTTCTTGTCCAAACTATTTATCGTCCATGTTTCACTTCCATACATGGCTACACTCCATACGAATACTTTCAGAAATGACTTCCTGACACTTAAATCAATACTGGATGTTAACAAATTTCTCTTCTTCAGAAACGCTTTCCTTGCCATTGCCAGCCTACATTTTATATCCTCTCTACTTCGACCATCATCAGTTATTTTGCTCCCCAAATAGCAAAACTCCTTTACTACTTTAAGTGCCTCATTTCCTAATCTAATTCCCTCAGCATCACCCGACTTAATTAGACTACATTCGATTATCCTTGTTTTGCTTTTGTTGATGTTCATCTTATATCCTCCTTTCAAGACACTGTCCATTCCATTCAACTGCTCTTCCAAGTCCTTTGCTGTCTCTGACAGAATTACAATGTCATCGGCGAACCTCAAAGTTTTTATTTCTTCTCCATGAATTTTAATACCTACTCCGAATTTTTCTTTTGTTTCCTTTACTGCTTGCTCAATATACAGATTGAACAACATCGGGGAGAGGCTACAACCCTGTCTTACTCCCTTCCCAACCACTGCTTCCCTTTCATGTCCCTCGACTCTTATAACTGCCATCTGGTTTCTGTACAAATTGTAAATAGCCTTTCGCTCCCTGTATTTTACCCCTGCCACCTTTAGAATTTGAAAGAGAGTATTCCAGTCAACATTGTCAAAAGCTTTCTCTAAGTCTACAAATGCTAGAAACGTAGGTTTGCCTTTCCTTAATCTTTCTTCTAAGATAAGTCGTAAGGTCAGTATTGCCTCACGTGTTCCAGTGTTTCTACGGAATCCAAACTGATCTTCCCCGAGGTTGGCTTCTACTAGTTTTTCCATTCGTCTGTAAAGAATTCGTGTTAGTATTTTGCAGCTGTGACTTATTAAGCTTATAGTTCGGTAATTTTCACATCTGTCAACACCTGCTTTCTTTGGGATTGGAATTATTATATTCTTCTTGAAGTCTGAGGGTATTTCACCTGTTTCATACATCTTGCTCACCAGATGGTAGAGTTTTGTCAGGACTGGCTCTCCCACGGCCGTCAGTAGTTCCAATGGAATATTGTCTACTCCGGGGGCCTTGTTTCGACTCAGGTCTTTCAGTGCTCTGTCAAACTCTTCACGCAGTATCGTATCTCCCATTTCATCTTCATCTACATCCTCTTCCATTTCCATAATATTGTCCTCAAGTACATCGCCCTTGTATAGACCCTCTATATACTCCTTCCACCTTTCTGCTTTCCCTTCTTTGCTTAGAACTGGGTTTCCATCTGAGCTCTTGATATTCATACAAGTCGTTCTCTTATCTCCAAAGGTCTCTTTAATTTTCCTGTAGGTGGTATCTATCTTACCCCTAGTGAGATAGGCCTCTACATCCTTACATTTGTCCTCTAGCCATCCCTGCTTACCCATTTTGCACTTCCTGTCGATCTCATTTTCGAGACGTTTGTATTCCTTTTTGCCTGTTTCACTTACTGCATTTTTATATTTTCTCCTTTCATCAATTAAATTCAATATTTCTTCTTTACCCAAGGATTTCTACTAGCCCTCGTCTTTTTACCTACTTGATCCTCTGCTGCCTTCACTACTTCATCCCTCAAAGCTACCCATTCTTCTTCTACTGTATTTATTTCCCCCATTCCTGTCAATTGCTCCCTTTTGCTCTCCCTGAATCTCTGTACAACCTCTGGTTCTTTTAGTTTATCCAGGTCCCATCTCCTTAAATTCCCACCTTTTTGAAGTTTCTTCAGTTTTAATCTACAGGTCATAACCAATAGATTGTGGTCAGAGTCCACATCTGCCCCTGGAAATGTCTTACAATTTAAAACCTGGTTCCTAAATCTCTGTCTTACCATTATATAATCTATCTGATACCTTTTAGTATCTCCAGGGTTCTTCCATGTATACAACCTTCTTTCATGATTCTTAAACCAAGTGTTAGTTATGATTATGTTGTGCTCTTTGCAAAATTCTACCAGGCGGCTTCCTCTTTCATTTCTGTCCCCCAATCCATATTCACCTACTATGTTTCCTTCTCTCCCTTTTCCTACACTCGAATTCCAGTCACCCATGACTATTAAATTTTCGTCTCCCTTCACAATCTGAATAATTTCTTTTATTTCATCATACATTTCTTCAATTTCTTCGTCATCTGCAGAGCTAGTTGGCATATAAACTTGTACTACTGTAGTAGGTGTGGGCTTCGTATCTATCTTGGCCACAATAATGCGTTCACTATGCTGTTTGTAGTAGCTTACCCGCATTCCTATTTTCCTATTCATTATTAAACCTACTCCTGCATTACCCCTATTTGATTTTGTGTTTATAACCCTGTAGTCACCTGACCAGAAGTCTTGTTCCTCCTGCCACCGAACTTCACTAATTCCCACTATATCTAACTTCAACCTATCCATTTCCCTTTTTAAATTCTCTAACCTACCTGCCCGATTAAGGGATCTGACATTCCACGCTCCGATCCGTAGAACGCCAGTTTTCTTTCTCCTGATAACGACATCCTCTTGAGTAGTCCCCGCCCGGAGATCCGAATGGGGGACTATTTTACCTCCGGAATATTTTACCCAAGAGGACGCCATCATCATGTAATCATACAGTAAAGCTGCATGCCCTCGGGAAAAATTACGGCTGTAGTTTCCCCTTGCTTTCAGCCGTTCGCAGTACCAGCACAGCAAGGCCGTTTTGGTTATTGTTACAAGGCCAGATCAGTCAATCATCCAGACTGTTGCCCTTGCAACTACTGAAAAGGCTGCTGCCCCTCTTCAGGAACCACACGTTTGTCTGGCCTCTCAACAGATACCCCTCCGTTGTGGTTGCACCTACGGTACGGCTATCTGTATCACTGAGGCACGCAAGCCTCCCCACCAACGGCAAGGTCCATGGTCCATGTTGCGCGGAATATGTCGTTGATTCAATTATCACTTCGATACTGAACAGGCTGAGTCCATACTGACATCACAAGTTTTAACATGCTCTGGTAGCACACACAGACACTACAATATGCTTTGCTTAAATTAGGCGTCACATGTGGGAAAAAGAGGCCAAAAACTAACATATAACATAATAACCAAAATAAACGAACCACTTACATTCAAGAGACGTAACACAATAACTAAAATAAACGAACCACACACATTCAAAAGCCGTTACCACTGTATTCTGACACTAACATATTTCACTTTTCGTTCTCTATTTCAAGAAGTAGAGCGTCTTTTTGAACCGGTCCATTACGGAACCTAGTAACCGTTTAAAAACCTCCTGAAGTTGTTGGCTGAATTCTGGCTAATGTGCTTACTTCTAAACCCACGTATACAACATTAAACATTTAACGTAAGATTGGTCATTTTATTCTGCGGCTGCGAGAGGGTACGGTGTCACAAAAGAAAAAAGATGACATATCCCGTATTAAATTTCGGTATGTGTGGCGAAGACTGAGCAAGCTTAGAGTAAAGGACAGAACCGCCGTATTTTTCATAATTAGCCTATTTTACCAAATTTAACGGTAAGCTAATGACAAAACAGATTATTTTTACATACATGTGGGAGCCGATGGTTTGAATTGGTCTGTACCAGAAAAGTATTGATTACGAAATTCTCAGATAAGTAATGTCGTATCGGGTCACAGCACCTAACTCAAACCTTCATGAGCTAATGAGGAAAAAAGATATTCCGTATGATATCAATATTTTACTGCAACTGTGTCTGATCACATCATTTTAGACAGTATCATAAACGGAGCACGGGTACTTCTATTTCGTAAAAGCAGTACAGCTGTGGCTACGAGACACTGGGAGATACGGCGACCTTTGACATTCTGAATGGCGTGATATGTAATCTCGTAAATGAGCTTACGAAGGAATACTCTAGGCGAATAATTTAATGCAGACAAATCAAGATGGCACACGACATAATTACAAAAGCGGAAGGAGACAGAAAGATCGTTGTGTTGTCATAAACTCTCAGTTCCTACGGCGCAAGAACTGTAAAAGAGGATCTCTTGCACGACATGGAACTGGAATGATGTCTAAGAGACAAGAAGCGACCTCCGATGTCAACTTAGTCACCATGTGCTCTCCAGTGGATGTGTTTTCACTAAGACGGATACAATTTGGAAGCACTGTTGAGTCTTTCTGCCAGATAATGTCAAAGCGAAATTTTGGAGCTCACTGTATGTAATTATTAAAAAAGGCGAAGAACTATTATTTAATCTCCCTTCCTGCCCCCTCCCTCAATAAGTCTTTCGTCCTATTAAAGGCAGATCATAATACAGGGTATCCCTCCCAAACCTCCCCGATTTCGAAGACCCAGGAAAAAAAACTACAATAGTTACGACAGTGAAAAATGCACCACTTTGTAGAGCATCTCAAGGAATTTAATTATTTATCATCAATACAGCTCTACACGTGAACCATTTGTAGCACGAAGAATATCGAGTCTATATTCAGTTTCTTGCCAAGTTCTTTGTAACATTCCTCTGTTACTGTTGCAATCACATTAGTGATACGATGTTGCAATGTAGGAATATCGTCCACTTTGATCGCATATACGTGGTCCTTCACGAATCCCCGCATGAAGAAATCAAGCGGCGTAATGTCGGGTGAACGTGGTGGCAAAGCAATGGGTCCTCCGTGTCCGATCCAACGATTGGGAAATTTCCTATCCAGGAACTTGCGAACAGCCGTTGACCAATGCGGCGGATCTCCATCTTGTTGAAAAATGATGTTGGGTTGCAAGTCTTGTATCTGAGAGTACACAAACTGCTCCAAGATGTCCAGGTACACTGACCCATTCACTGTTCTTTCCGCAAAGAAGAACAGTCCAACGATCTTGTCATGCATTAGCCCGCACCAGACGTTTACTTTAGGGCTATCACGAACATGTTCGATGACAACGTGCGGATTTTGCGAACCCCAAATCCGAACAATATTCCTATTAACCCTTCCTGATAGATGGAAGATTGCCTTAGCTGAGAATAGAGATCTTTTCAGGAAGCTGGCATCCATATAAATACGCTGCACGATATCCACAGATTATTGTTGTCGGCGTGGTTTGTCGTTTGGCGTCAGATGTTGTAGAATTTGCACTTTGTAAGCACACATACGTAGACGCTGGTGAACTACACGATGCAATGTTGGTCGAGGTACATCACATTGCCTGAATGCTTGACGAGTTGACTTACATGGGCTTCTGAGAAACGTTTGTCTGTTGTCCTCTACTGTCTCTTCTGAAACTCCGTAACGTGCACTGCCAGAATGTTTCAGAACACTTCCTGTTGCCAGAAACTTTCTATACTATTCCTTAATTGTTTTCACATCAGATGGATCTCATTCATACTCACGACAATAACTTCTTTGCACAGTAATCGGCGATTTTGTTTCTGCAAACCACACTACTGCCAGCGCGCGCTGCTGTGGAGTCGCCATTTTCACATCATGTCACCATGCTGCACTCTGGCGACGATACTTGGCACTTCTGAAGCGGGAATACAAATTCTTTGAGATGCTCTACAATGTGGTGCATTTTTCGCTGTCGTATCTACTGTGGTTTTTCTCTCCTGGGTCCTTGAAATTAGGGAGGTTTGAGTTGGACACCCTGTAGTTTAATAGTCGTTCTGTTGACTACACAGAAGCATGAAGTAGAGAATCAGGTCGTGTGGGAGGGGCCGACAACTTGAGCAAGTAATTATGTAACTAATCAAACGGATAAACTATATTATAGGGGAAGTAATCGATTGAGCTACATCATAGGATCAGCTTTTTGGGGTGACGTGTTACACAGGATTTGAGTTACTGAAACTCTCAGTGAGGCACCCCTAGAAGCAAACTGCACCGCTTTTTTATGATAGTTTCGGTAAGTATGCGCAAATCAAAGTGAACTACATAGTCAAAAAGTTTGCAGAGAAAGTCTGAGATGATTAATAATAACAGAAAAATTTTCACAAGGTGAGTTACAACAAACGGTATCTCGAATAACAAGAGACGAGACGAAAATGCGCAGATTCGTTGTTGCCATTGCATAATACGTATGACGAATTTAGTGCAGTTAAAAAAAAGGAACATATAAGCGATAAGATCTATATTCATGCAGAATACCTTGAAACAGAGCGAAACGCATCACGTATATCTTTATTAGGACATCTAAGTGCTAATGTGGACGTCGAGTTTGTAAATGCTTTCCTGCAAGATTTTTTTTTTCACTGAATTTTTTTCAACTTCCTCTAAGTAATATTTTGTACTGTGACTGAAATAACCTGCGACTTTATCCATAGATATGAAAACACTTAAAGCTGATATCATTTGTAGCACTATACCCAAAATGAAAAGCTTTAGTTGCTTCTTAAGCTTTTGAAAAATAATAGGCAAAAAATATATACGAATGAAACTATCAAGGGGGACACTTCAGCGGCATTCGCTCTATGATATCATACATATATTTCGCCTTAAGACTGTGGCGTATACTTTCCATGTCGGTAGGGATGGGTTGTCGGAGGAGTAACTTTTCGTCATGTATTTTACAAAGAGAGCAATTTTATGGGTTTTACGTCAAGTACAACAGACCGGCGTAGTCGTCCAGTCAGGTGGGAGCCTCTGTGGGATGGCAGCATTCCGGAAGGCGGGTTCCCAAGTGCCCAGGGTCTGGCATACTTTCTTCGACGGCAGATTGAAGGGGATAGTGAGGATTTCCTACAAATCTTCGTACATTATGGATAACGCAAATATTTTCATTGCGCTGGGTATTCAAACTGCTTCCCGAAACCGGGAGCTTATTTAGTCATTAGTCTGCCAATTACTTTCACTGCAGCTACAGCGCTGATCGGATAGAGAACATAAACGTTTAACAAATTTCTGGAGTTGCTCAAAACTGAAGAAATCTAAGAGCATGTCGCGCACGCTCGTGGGGATAAGAAGGATGGGTCCAGTACAAACAGGTCACGAAGTGTTATCGATAATTTCGAGTTTTGTAGATGGATTTCATAATTTTGGTAAATGAATTTGACTTTATTATTACAGTTTTGCTGCAGTCGTAGCGCTCCGGTAGATGTGAATTTCAAAGTCGAGGGATAGCTTACTGGGGACATAGGTGTTACCACAGTGCTCGACAGTAAAATAGTAGCACCATCAGGGCAGCATGTAATAAACATCAAATTGGCATGAAGCATATACATGCTGGGTTATGCAACCACACAAGGAACGTAGGAGCAACGCCATCTACTTTCTCTATACATAATGAAATATTACGCAACGTGTATCTCATTCAGAAATTTCATTTGAATTTTGTTATTTGTGGGAAGAGCGTTTTATAGTTGGTGTAAAAAAGCCTATTAACAAGCCTCGGAATTCGATAACGGCAGGATAATTGTCTACAGAAAATGCAGTTTATCGTTGCGTTCATCTCGCTGCTCACGTTGGTCGGTATCTCATGACTGTCATGAGAACGTGGAATCGATGGATTCATGACGGCCATAGTCAGAACCATGCAACAAGCTCTCAGGGGCCCCGTGCTATTATGCCCGAAGGAACAGACACATTTTTCCTTCGCCGTGTAGGATCATACAGCCACGACACATACCTTGACTAAGGAAATGAACTTGTTGAAGGATGACAAGTATGCATATGGTCAGTGAAACGATGTCTGGAACACGACGGGCTGCCAGCAACGGGACAACTGTCGTGGTTTCCCTTGAAGAGAGAGCATAGAGAGGCACGCCGACAGTGGTGCGCCCAGTGACAACACTGAACAGAGGACACCACACCGTCTTTTCACAAGAGTCCCAGTTCTATGTATGGCATCACTATGAATGCATCCGCATGTGGAGGCTTAGAGGATAACGACGTTGCCAGATTGCAATAGCCATTCTCTTACGGCCCATTTACTTTACGGGGCGGTTTGCGATGCCACTGGGTGCACACCAAGAAGAGCTTTGAATCGCATTACCGATAAATTGGACAGCAGGCCCTACATTCCTGACGGATCAAGGCCGATGACTGTGCCTCATCTTCGAGATCTCCGTGACGTTATCTTTCAACAAGATAACGCAAGAACGTATGTTGGCAGTGCTCTCTTGATATACCTAGATACAGACGGTGGTCGACTACTACCTTGGCCAACATGTTCCCCTAACTCTCTCACAGTGAAAACATTGGGCCCTGGGTTGCTCAGAGACTAGCATGCCACCACTCGCCAGTCGCCACGATTAATGAAGTCTGGCGTAAAGTTGAAGCAGCATGGAATGGCATACACATACCTTCGTGTAAGACCAGTTTGACTCGATATACAGTCAAATTAAAATCATTGTTACTGCCAGAGGAGACAGATCTGCGTACTACATCCCGCGCCCTGCATACCCCAAAATTACCTACAGACTTAATCTCCTATTTTCTTACTACTGTACACGCACGCATAACATTTCGTTATTCGCGGTACTCCCTGGTGTTGTAATTTTAACGATCAGCAGTATATTAGGCGATAGTCTTGCATGTGCGATGAGGTAATACTTAGCTACAGAACGTGCTGCTCGAAGAAATGGATGTTTATTGCAGTAGAAGTAAACGTATTTTGTTCCCGATTTGGCATTCTGATCATTGCTTTTGGAGCTGTTACTTCGAAATTTTTTCGTTGTTTGTCAAGGACACTGCGTACACCCTGCCTGAGGTTAAGCAGAGATACGTTTCGAGTCTAGCTGTTGAGCATGTGCTTTATCTGAGTGCAAACCGATAGTTAGAGGGCAGTAATAGTTGTTAGAATTGTGACTGTTTAACACTTTCTCGTGTTTTAAAGCCAGGCTGGCACAGACGTGCTGTGGCTATTAGCACAATTTCAAAGAGGAGAATATACAAGACCACCAAATGCGATCTCAAATAAGTCTCCTGCAAGCCCAAATAAAATGACAATGGTCTTTAATGTTATCATAAATTTAATCTTGATTGTTCGGAGCAACTTTAATTTACGTCCGTTGTCCTCGTTCCAGCGAACCTCTAATATACGGGTGCACTCAGTCCCAGAGAGAAGTGGTTGTCTTGTCACTTTGTAGTGTTTTGCATTATTGTCTTAATCTCTGTCTTTCAACTGACCAAACACCACTATTTATTTATTTATTTATTCTTTTTTTTTAATAGCGCACTTCCTGGTAGCCTAGCGTTTGATACCTTCAGTTTACAGTCTGAGGTCATGACAGAAGATGACTGTGAATTATACAGTGTAGTTACTACGTCTCTCTCCTTTTACTCGCAATGAAATTAACTGATGCCATACTAATGGTCTCTTCAAAGCACAGCTTCTTCTCTCTTGATGTACGAAGGGCTTGTTCGTTAAAAAAGTTCAGGACTGTTAACTGCGCTCAGGAATCTTCGTTGATCCATTATGGATCGTGGCTGTTGCAGGACGATTGATTCACGGATCCAGTTATATGGCTCCTTCCGTGTACAGCGATTTTACGACTATGACGAGTGGGGCCTGAAGATGGCATCAATGAAATACCGAAACTGGTAGCACATAGAAGTTCATAAAATAAAATAAATTTCTACAATACATGCGGCTGTTGGTAAATTATTACATAAAAGTGAGGCGCTCAGGAATGGTTATTCTCTCCGATTCTTTTCCACTTGCTTATGTCCTCCTATTATCTGACTTATTAGGCTGCTACTACTGCTATTACTACTACTACTAGACGACTACTTCCACACTTGCACGTCTATAACATCATCAAGCTCTTTCCTGAATACTACCAATCCAGTAGCTTCAATATATACATTATCTCCATTTCGTAATCATCAAAGAATGGCCTTTTAAACCTGTACAATAATGGTGCAAATTGTTACTTTTTCCGGGGAAAACTAATTCTGACCCGCCGTTATTCTCAGTAACTCTCACTACTATCTTTTGACACGTTAATGACAATTCCAAAACCTCTGATTTCGTCAACTGACAGTGGGTGTTTCGCCGTCTAGACGACTATCTAGGAGTTGTCCTCTCTTTCTGTTTATCTTTGCTCACGTACACTGAATACTGAATTCTAATTTCTATTTCCTTATAAGGAGTCCTTCGTCATTTTATTTATTTATTAGTTGTTGCTTTTATATATGAACTGCAAGCTAGAAGCAACTTAAGGCCGTTCTACACATTTGTTATTGTTACCGTTACAATCCGATGTACATTAATAAAATTGTTTCCTTCTTTTGTAAGCAGTTACCTGTAAGTTCCAAAACCGAACACCATATTGCACTACTAGACTAGCTACAAAGGGGAAAAAGATTAAGCGAAAAGAAAGCGATACAGAAATGACGAAAGATAGAGGGATGGAGAGAATGAGATTGAGAGTAACAAGTTACTATTTAATTAAAATAAATGTTAAAAGTAATGAAAAGAGAATAGCGGCAGTATTAAGAAAAAAACATAAGCTAGTAGGATAATGTTCATAGTGTTCATAACGTTATTGTTTTACCTGCATTCGATGAAAGGCAATCCACCAACCGCAATCCATGACTTAGTATCCGGAGTACTGCAGCATAGCTGGCACTCGGCTGGCCTCCTTCATTCTGAGAAATGTTCACTCTGATCTTCCTGATTTGGCACGTAGGGTTTCACTCATTGGATGTGACTGAGGTCCTCTGTTTTGTCCAGTACTGTAGACTTTGTTGACGTGATTCCTCTGCTGGCGTTCGCACCAAGACTGAACCAGTTGGTACTCTTCCGGAAATCGGGAGTCGTGATTCATGGTACATCCTGAGAACATGGTCCGCTCCGTGCCAAGTTATGACACCAATAGGCTCTCCTTTGCGCTGTCTCTTATGATGTTGAGTCTACAGTAATGAAATTCTGTCAGAAATTACCGAGCTTTTTGCTGTCTTCCCTTTGAAGGTTAAAATATTTTCGTAGTTCAAGTACAACCTCTCAAACTTTTCATCTGTGCTTCACCTGCGGATTTTTGATCGAGGCACTCCATCACTACATGATGAAATGTTTCTGTTTCTGAACGATCGCGTCTGTCGCTGCTTCTTATACTGAATATATAAACTGGATAAGGTCCGTGTCCCGTTGTAAAGGGTTCACCACCCTGCTGGAGCAAATGTATTCTCGGTGTCTTGCTCACTTGCTAGAACGACAATTCAGATGCGCTGCCTGAGACTTAAAATGTCTTTGCCCCTGTCAAAAGAGAGCTGCAATAGAGTCGCAGGTCAGAGCAGTCGCTCGCTGCTACAGTGTAGTTGTAGTCTGTCGCTGGTACAGCGCCGTTTATAGTTAGTAGCTGTTAAAGTTACAGTGCAGAACAAATTGTAAAATTTTATTATTTGGGACTGAATAATAATTGTGAACAGCCGCAGAGATAAATGATACCATGAAATGAGATGATGATGAACAAAGGAATAATTATTAATATAATGAAAAATCAACAGTGTAATTAAGTCAACCATCTATTGTAAAGTAAATTTTATTATTTTTATCGGCATGAGCGTAGTTAAGTCACTTCTCTGAGATGTTAATATGAATTTGTTTCAATGTCTTCTTTTGTGATTCGTCAGCACAAGCTGACCCAAATTTGTAATATATTCAATTTTCCCGTATAATGGATTCTAGATCTTTATCAATAACATAAAAAAATTTGAGAATATAATGGTTTTTACCAGTCAACTGTAAAAGAATAATTTCTCCTTAAGTCATTGCCAGTCCCGATCCAGTCATTTATCTAAATTAAAATATTCCAGAATTTTTGTTCAAAATGTTCAAATGTGTGTGAAATCTTATGGGACATAACTGCTAAGGTCATCAGTCCCTAAGCTTACACACTACTTAACCTAAATTATCGTAAGGACAACTACACACACCCATGCTCGAGGGAGGACTCGAACCTCCGCTGGGACCAGAGAATTTTTGTCAGATCATGGTCATGTGCTCTTTAGTAATCAGACGACCAGCTGTGCAGCTGTGTCACTAAGTAAAGTCAGTTTTTCTCGTAATTCAGATCTCAGACAAATGTTATTCAGTATTAGTAGATAGGCCAGCATTGCGCTAAGATGTGCCATTTACGAGCAGATATATAAATAGCGTTATCCGGCGACACCATCACGAGGTAAGGGACAGATTCTGATTGATTTCACAGGGCCATGGCGTAGCGCTGCTTACATCAAAATTTATCAGTTTTTTATGAGTTAAGGTTTATCAGTTTCTATACGTCAGAATTTAATTATCCAAATTTAATTATTTTTATTTTTTATATTTCGTTCGGGATGGTTACACATCATTTTTTTTTTTTTTTTTTTTTTTACGGGAAGGTTACACTGTCAACAAGCGGATCAACCTCTTCGAAGGAATCAGGTGACTCATTTCCTCATGTCCCCTAACGTCTGGTTGAAAGCTATATAGGATCGTAAAAACATCGTTATTCCATATTTTTAGAGGTAATAGTATGGAGAAAAACAAGGAAAAAGTGTCTAGCAAACATGAGCTCTAAGATACATACTTTCTAAGCTATGACCACTTTCGATCTTCACTACTGTAAAACATACTCTTCTATTGCAAGCTCTTTGCTATTACGAGCAGCCTACGGAATGTAGTAAACAAATGAGAACACATTATCATGTTACTGTGAAACAGCAGACCATCTGATAGATATTTTTCAGCATGCAGAATACGGGCTCCAGGCTGTTGCCTCCATTTGTAATAGGAGATCGTACTACCATTTACCGTGTGGAATAATACCCTTCCATTATGCTGCTAAGTGCAAAGATAAAACTACAGACTAAAAGCAATTCACAACCTTATCAAAAAACAGGCTTGTTCCATTAGAACTAACATACGCACTGCACTTACGGAGAACTGTGAATATGATTTACAGTAACAAGACCAACACAGATTTACTCCATTCTGTATCCATGGACGATAACAGAGGAATGTGTCCTATTTTGTTTACTGCATTCTGTAGGTCGCTCATAATATCGAACAGTTTGCATCAGAAGAGATGTGATTCACAGAAGCGAAGATGAAGAAGTGCCCATAGCTCTTAATGAATGCGTTTTCGAGTCCGTGTTTACTGGACATTTTGGTCTCGTTTTGGCTCGTAATACCATCGCTCAAGATACGGAATATATTTTTCAGTACCTTACACAGTCTTCCTCCTGAAAGGTCTATTGGTAACGCCGAGCAGAGTGACATAGTGACAATTACAGTGGACTAGCATTCGAGCGGAAGACGGTTCAACTCCGCGTCCGTTCATTTAGATTTAGGTTTTGTGTGATTTCCCAAAATCACTCCAGGCAAATGCCGGATCCTTCGAAAACGCACGGTCGATTCTCCTTCCCAGCCTGGGCTCCGTCTCTAATAACTTCGATGTCGACGGGGCGTCAAAGCCTAATGATTCTTCCTTCTGGTAACGTCCCACACTCGTTGCCATTCGTCAGCTATCCATCTTTTTCGTTATTAGTTTACCGGTTATTTCCACAACTTTTTCAAAATTTCCTTCTCTGAACTAATATTCGGCACCACTTCTCTTGATCCGTCGGTCGACAGAATACCTTCCAATTAACACTAAGCGTCATTCTACCAACGTTGTCCGGAGTCCACCAGAGACCCTTACCAGTATGTTGCGCTGCATCCTTTGGAGTATCACAACAGGTCTCACTTGTGAAAGTTTGAACACCCACACACTTGCACTGAAACTGAGTGTGGAGGTGATTAAGGCATGAAATGGTTCAAATGGCTCTGAGCACTATGGGATTTAACTTCTGAGGTCATCAGTCGCCTAGAACTTAGAACTACTTAAACCTAACTAACCTAAGGACACCACACACATCCATGCCCGAGGCAGGATTCGAACCTGCGACCGTAACGGTCACGCGGTTCCAGACTGAAGCGCCTAGAACCGCTCGGCCGCTTCGGCCGGATTACGGCATCACGCTGAAGTTTGGAGAGAGACGGGCGTAATGTAATTTCTTTTTTTGCGGTAGTGGTTATTTTGTGCAGGAGCTCAGAGTCTTCTTCATTTCAGAAATGTGGGCATTGTGCATGGTGGTTATAATTAAATTTTCGCTACTTGACCCACTGTAGACGGAAAATTATTTACAGTATGGGTAGCCTACCCAACTTTATAGGACTTACATTGAGACTCCGCTGCAGGATTTGCGTTTTTGGTAGTGTTAGTATCACGACTTGCTGTTAGGTGCCGATATGTGCACGATGACATAGGGTTGAAACACCTGCACCAGCGTACATTACAGTTACTGACAAACAACATGGGTCTGGACAAGATGAGTAAGGCTTTACTCGTAAAGCTGCTTTAGTAAAACAACAACAATAGTGTTGCTGCTGTTCGCCAGTATCGACGCATTAAAGGAATACGGATAGGTCCTCTTCTCGCACCGGCCTTGAAGAACGTGATCCTGAAGTTAGAATTAAGTGGAAATTTGGGAATTGCCCCTGGGAGAGGCCGACCGTCTGTTGTGTCACAAATTGTTGAAGAAGGTACTATTGCCATGGCTGAGAATGCTGGACGCAAGTGCGATTTTCAAGCAGTGCACGAGTTGTGTCACGACAGCTGAATGTTCCATAGCCCACCCTTCGAAAAATGCTGTGAGTAATTGTGAAATGGTACCTCTAGCGCGGTTCCAGGATGTCGTGAACGCAGTTATCCATCACACTGAGCAACGTTTGTGACCTGGAAGATAAACATAGTTCGCAATTAATATATGTTGCGCTGTCATGTGGAAATTAAGATCTGTTTCTTTCAGTGGTTATTTCGCTTTCACATTCCTTACAACTGTTCCCCCAGTGGCGGCCCTCTCAAGTAACGAAAGTTTAATTATAACCAGCCTGTATATCTTACCATCATCCAAGTATACCCCAAAATATCGGTTTACGGCTTTCCTACTAATGACAACACGAACTATTCTAGTATAAGAATTCCTAGTGTTTGAAAACTTTCCCTTCAGCAGCATACAGACTTTTTTTTGCGGCAATCCTGAATTCGGTTTTTTTTCCGCTTCACTGCCGAGCCATGGTTAGAGATGCGTTACACTTTTGCTGTATCTGCGTTCTACAGTTTCCATTAGCTTCTATGAAGATATCATTTGCAGATTCCATTGTTGTCCCACATTATATCGTTTTGTAAGACCCTACAACCCAGCTACTCGGAGATTACTTTTGTTTACTCCGTTGGTAGTTCATCGCCAAAGATTTTTTACACGATAATTTTACTTTTTATGCTTTTATTGCTTTTATTGAGTTATCATCGTAAGTGTGAAGACTGATACAGTGAGAAAGTGGTTTAATAAACACTTATAATTAATTACAGTATTTCAGGGGATTATAAATCACCTTAAGTTTGTGTCAGCTGTAAATCTCTGAATTCTATGGCTGAATGAAATTTAGTGAACCTGCAACGTGTGGGTTTGGTACAATACGAATCAACAAAACATGCACTAGGGCCGCCCGCAGGTTACACGCAAATACAAATTTTCACGGACATTGGCACAAAATACAGCAAATAAAGCGGCTTTGCAGACTCTGTATTAATTTGGAGCATGAGCCGGGTGGGAGGAGTATCACACATAGTTCAGTGCTTTGCGTGTGTGACGGACAAGCATATCGTCCCATCGACATTACTTTAAGTCTTGTACAGCTGTAAATATAACTTTCTACGCAGATACTGCCATATGGACGAGTGTCGTGCTCTGTCTTGTGCATCTGCAGAGGTAGCAGAAGGGTCTCGTTTCCTCTCAATGCTGCGCAGCTGTCTGGAGAATAAATGGTGTGTTAGTCTCATGCACACCCACATGGGACGTCTCATGTCTCACGTACATGTTTCATGTAATCAGTACAGTCGACGTTGTAGACGTTCAAATGTTCAAATGTGTGTGAAATCTAATGGAACTTAACTGCTAAGGTCATCAATCCCTAAGCTTACACACTACTTAACCTAAATTATCCTAAGGACAAACACACACACCCATACCCGAGGGAGGACTCGAACCTCCGCCGGGACCAGCCCCACAGTCCATGACTGCAGCGCCCTAGACCGCTCGGTTAATCGCGCGCGGCACATTGTAGACGTCTATAGCCAAAATGTTATTTATCACTTTCTGTTTTGTCAGTTCAACAAAGACGGTTCATGTGTCTTAAGATGAAAACGAAGGAAGATTAGTATTCAATTTTTAGCCAACAACGAGCTCACTGGAAACTGGACGCAAGCTCGGATTGGAGAAGATTGATTGGGGAAGAAATCGGCCGTAGAGTTTTCAAAGAAACCGGCCCTTAAATTTGCCTTCAGCGATATAGAGAAGCAATGGGAAACCTTAGTCAGGGTGCCTGGACGGGCATCCGATAGCCAGTTCTCCTAAGCACGAGTACTGTGGGTTAACCTCTGCAAAATCTGAGGCGGTGTCTTTTGTACAGGGTAATGATCATACTGTTTCCAGAACTGGGGTACATAATAGTACTAGCTCCGTAGCTGGAACAACACCATGTGACAATGTATGTTGGACAGCGTTCATCGCTCCTTACAACAAATCTGACTATCGCTGAAGACGCTGAAACTAAAGGTGATATTCAACCTAGTGATGTGCAGTGTCAAACGTGCATCTAATAGGATATAGTGTGTGTGTGTGTGTGTGTGTGTGTGTGTGTGTGTGTGTGTGTGTTTGAAAGAGGTCTTTAGATTGCGGTTAGCTTTGTGATTGGACTAAAGACTTCCTAGCAAGCCCGTCATTCCTAAAGCTTCGGGTTTGCGCCAAGAGTGTGATTCTGTATCATGTCTGAAACTGTGTTATGCTGCAGAACCTCTCGCTATGGTATGCAACGAGACAGCTTTATATACATCATAGTACACTTTTTCAGCGACAATGTGGAACCATCATAGCAATGTACATCTTGTCTTAATGTAACAGTTTTTCGTACAGTGAGTTTTATTTAACTAGTTCAGCCTCTCTCTCTCTCTCTCTCTCTCTCTCTCTCTCTCTCTCACACACACACACACACACACACACACACATGTTCGTCGGTTGACGGTCAGCGCTCTGGTTACATCGCGATCTCCGGCAGGCAAAGCATTCACGGTCATGCGTTGCCCAGCGAATCCGGCAACAGGGCAATCCAGCGGGCAATAGGAGCGCGTGGCGCCAAGTGTCCGTAGTTTAAAAATTGTGCGTTGTTCTCCTACAGAACGTTAGTAATTTTACTTCCTACTGTCATCAGCTATCCAGGGTTAAAATATCGTGACACAATTTTTCTTCGCCATATATACATAGAAACAAGAGGGGGAGGGGGCGTCACAAAAAGTCTGAGAAGGGTAGGTTGTGTTGAGAAATAATTTGGTATATTGCAACATTTAATTCAGACTGAATTTAGTGAATCAGGCTACTGTGCGCGCAGATTCAAGTGGCCTCCCAGAAACAGTACTGCCAAACTTGTTATTCGTTTGGTCTCCTAAAACTAAGCAAAAGAGTTATACAAAAGTTGGAGGTGAGTCGTTAGTAACGTTCTTACCCAAGCCATAAGCAGAGCAGTCTCGAGCATTATCGACTACACTATGAGAACAACTCACACTAATTGTACCTTAAGTTTCAGATGATCCAACATTGAAGTGAACGTGGCACTGTGGCTGGTCATAAGCTTGTAGATATAAGGAATACCAACATCCATATTTTTTATAAAATGTATGAATTATGTGACCAGATTCGACACTGCATTAGGGTCATCTTCAGATCCCTGTGCGAGCTGAATGGTTATACCCAGCTACCGGTGCATTAGGCCAGGTACCACATATATTCACTGGTCTCATGGTTTTCTGTTCACACGATGTGTGTACTCCAGTGCCTGGCAGAGGATATAAGGGGGCCACTCTTTTAGAAGAAGCGGGTAATAGTAAAATCCAGAAATCGGTTGGCGAACCGTGCCCTGCCACAAGTGCTGTAGCACTCAGTCTAGCTACACACTTCCCCACCGTTACGGCACACTGTCTGAGCTTTAGGAGTAGGAAACTGCGAACGTGCCGTCTTTATTTAACAAACCTGTCCCCTGCATACGAGGTGCTTTTATCTTTCTCAACAACATAGATCACAAACAAAAGGAGTCTTCGGCGTTATTTATGTTTGGGACGTTGAAGACATAACATAATTTTTATCTGATACAGAGTGATGGCTTGTCGATAGATGAAGACGACTTCACAGATTTTGGCACTTTGGTTGCCGTTTAATCGTGACTTATTTAGTTTCATAATCGAGAAAAGGTCTTTCACGCACTTACGTTGATCGAAATATCGTAGCATTTTTGAAATTCCATTAAGGAGACGTGAAAATTCTACATGAGGAAAACAGTGTTGACGTCCTGGACGATTTTAACGTACAATGATTTCTCTTTAGAAGAGGAATTACACTGCAGATCAGTCCTCCTCAGTGGTGCAAATAGTCTCGATAACAGTTCGAAAACAGATGTAACATTGACAGCGTCTTCAAAACGTGTAGAAAAGCATCCTTGTAATGCTTTCAAGGCGACAATGAATTCTTCATATCTCGTGTTTTCTTTAACATTAGTGAATTTAGGGAACTGGACTGTGTTTGTCAGAATTTGTCTCTTCAATGAGGTTTTCTTTTTAACTGCATCCCAGTCAAATCAGAAATATGTTGTTTCAAACCTTGCAATGTCTTACTGAGGGCAGTATGCAGTCAAGTCATCTGTAATTTATTCCCCAGACTGTAATTTTCATTCCTGCACTCCTACTTCCGTCATAGATTCAGCAACAGTGGGTTTTAAATCGAAAAATCGTTACAGGCATGCCTCTTAACATAATCAGCGTAATTTGCAATAATACGTACAGTCTCCGTACTCTTCATTCAGAGCTCTCAAAAAGTGATGCAACTGACATAGGAATAACGTGTGTGCCTTAAGAAATTGTGCTATTCGTACAACAATATCTTCATGTGCTCCATGCTTGCAAATTTACCAAAAATTGCCTCTCGATGTGCAGAGCAGTGAATCCCGTCTACATAATTTTTTGCTCTTTCATTTATAACTAAAATTTTAAATTCTTCTTGCATGGTGTCATAACATCGTTTCATAGCAGATTTGCAGTACAAGTCGATCATACAACAACAACGCACCGCGAAGGAATTACCAGAATGAGACGGAAATAGCTACAAGTGATCTACACATACAGACGAACAAATGAACAGTTTCAGAAAAACTGGATGATTTATTCGAGAGAAATAGCCCCACAAATCTTGCAAGTCAATAACGCGTTGGTCCACCTAAGGCCCTTATGCAAACAGTTATGCGGTTTGGCACTGGTTGGCACAGTTATTTGACGTACTCCTGGGGGACATAGTGCCAAATTCTGTCCAATTTGCGAGTTAGATCGTCAAAATACCGAGCTGGTTGGAGGGCTGTGCACATAATGCTCCAAACGTTCTCAGCTAGGGAGAGATCCCGCGACCTTGCTGTCAAGGTATGGTGTGGCAAGCACGAAGACAAGCAGTAGCAACTCTCGCCGTTTGCGGGAGGGCATTATCTTGGTGAAATGTAAGCCCAGGATGCTTGCCATGAAGGGCGACAAAACGGGGTGTAGAATATTATCGACGTACCGCCGTGCTATAAGAGTGCCGTGGATGACAATCAAGCGGGTCCTGCTATGAGACGAAATGGCACCCCAAACCACTACTACTGGTTGTCGGGCAGTATGCCGGGCGACAGTCGGGTTGGCATCCCACCACTGCCCGTGGGCTCTCCAGACACATCTTCGTTGACCATCGTGCCTCAGTTAGAAACAGGATTTATCACTAAATACAGTTCTACTCCAGTCAATGGTATTGCAGGCCCGACACCACTGAAAACGGGCTTTTGGTGTACAGGGTTCAATAGCCGGCGGAAGGGGCGCCATGAGCCGAACCCCCTCTCTGTGAGCCGCCTCTTATTGTGGTCACTGAAGCACCAGTTGCACATCGGATCGATGACAATGGTGAACCCAGGGCTCTGAGTTCCTCTCTGACGATTGCTCGGTCCTCACGTTCTGTCGTTTCTTTAGGTCGACGGCTTTCTCCCCACCGCTGTGTTCAGCCATACTTTACCCGTCGTTGCCAACATCGTCGAATAGTGACATCACTCCTGTTCAAACGTCGAGTAGTTCTCCGATTACTCCTACCGATAGTTTTGAGCATAACTATAGGTCCTCTCTCAAATGATGACATCGCCGTGTAGTGTCCACACGCCTGTCTATAAGGCAGAGTTACTATCCATCTGAGTACACGGACTGATATTCGTAAGACTTTATGAGCTGAAATCGACATGTTCCCTGTTTACTATCCTTGCCAGCCGTGCGATGAAACTACGCTTCAGCACCACACTTTCATTCATCGGCCACTAAAGTTCACAATTTTGACTTTTCCGTCGATACACATGTAAATATCAGTCTGTGACTTATTTGCAATTACAATTAATTTTCAAAGCTTGTGACAACAGTTCGCTAAGGTGCCTCAGTTGATACAGCCACTGGAACTGTGACCATCTTTCAAATCAGAAACAAATAGCGAAGGTAAACAGCGCTGGCACCACGATTCTGCCGAAATGAACAGAGCTGTGCCGACCGAACGTGCCACATCGTAATACTAAATGAAATGTCGCGCTGTACTGGATATTTCAGAGAAGGATCGAACAAAGCTGAGATAGGCCGTACCTCTGCTAGCGCATTCAGAATCCGCCGCTGCCGGCCGTGGTATAGAGCATAGTAGGTAGGAGGATCTCATTATAGTACGTTATACGTCTGGCAAATCATTACTGTTAACAAACATAGCTCTTAAATATATGTGAGTGAGCGTTTGGAGTAATTTAAAATGATAGGATCACATAAAAGTGTTTGTGATATAGATAATGGCACACACAACTTACGTAGAAAAGAGGCAGCCTACAACTCATTTCTTCAGGGATTGAGTATCACCTGTCATTCTGGGATCCTTGTCAGGTACGGTAAATAAACAAGACAGAGGCGATGCAAAGAAGAGTAATAACTCTCGTCACAGTGAGAGTGAGATATTCATCGATTCCAGTGGCAGACGCTACAAGAGAGACGATATGCGTTAGGTTCAAATGGCTCTGAGCACTATGGGACTTAACATCCGTGGTCATCAGTCCCCTACAACTTAGAACTACTTAAACCTAACTAACCTAGGGACACCACACACATCCATGCCCGAGGCAGGATTCGAACCTGCGACCGTAGCGGTCACGCGGTTCCGGACTGAAGCGCCTAGAGCCGCTCGGCCACTCTGGCCGGCGATATGCGTTAGGAAATAAGAGGTTCTTAGAATCTTACCAATGAATCGAAGACTGCCATTTAGTTTACCAGTGATTGAGTGTGTGAGATCGCCTTATTTAATTATAATCATGTAAGTGACCCTCGTTGGCTGAGAAGTAAAGTACCACTCTATGAATTCTAAGATGTTAGGTTCCGTCGCTGGTCAATCTTACTATTTTTACGTCATTTACGACTTCTTCCTCCGTTCGTTGAAGTGGTAAACATCCAGCTGCATGGTAGTTCGGAGTTCACATTAAACTGTGAGTCCCTTCTATAATTGGTCGAGTTCATAGGTTATAGGAAGGCAACTGCGTATCACCTTCAGTAGGACGATGCCTAGCAAAGCACTGTGGTGTCGAAACCAACCTTCGCTTTGATGCAGGTTTCCCTCTTTTAATTGTATGATGTAACTGTTTCCCATTGTGAATCCTCAGTCACATATCCAGAGACTACATTATTTCGCTGGAGTTAATGGGAGTTATGAATCTTTCTTGATGTCAAGACCTGACAGTATATTCCAATATTTTGGGTGCGGTAGCACCAGAGAAATTATTGTAAGCGAAAAATGAGAAATATTCAGTATGTATAAGAATAAATAAAAAACAATAGGAAAGGAAGATAAAGAAGGAAGTGCTCTGATTAGAGTGAGTATAAGACAGGAACGCAGTCGTTCTCCATTACTGTTCAATCTGTGCATCGAAGAAGCTCTAATGGCAATGAAAGGGAGACCCTAGGGTTAAAATTCAGGGTAGAAGAATACGCTGATGACAATGCTATCCTCAGTACAACGAGACTGAATAACAGGTCGCATGAAATGGAGCATGGGCTGTGGATTGAGGGTAAACCGAAGAAAGTCTAAAGGGAAGTACCAGAAATGAGAGTAGCGAGGAACTTACCGTAAAAATTGTGGACTACGATGTAAAAGACATGAAGGAACTGTGCTACCTTGAAAGCAAAATAATGCGTGATTGACAAAGCAAGGAGGATATAAAAAGCAGACTAGCATTCCTGGCCAAAAGAAGTCGACTGGTACCCAACATTGTCCTAATTTAAGGAGGAGATTTATGAATATACGTTTTGGACATGGCATTGCCTGGAAGTGAATCATGTATTTCGAGGAAACTGAAAAAGAAGACAGTCGAAGCTGTTGAGATGTGGTAGAAGGATGCTGAAATTTAGTAGACTGACAAGGTAAGAAATGAGGAGGAGGGACAGAACGATAAGACATGTGTTGAGTCATCAGGGAATATCTTCCATGGTTCCATGGTGGCTACGGAGCTTAAGAGCATAAACCTGCAGAGGAAGACACCGGCTGGTGTATATCCAGTATATTATTGAGGATGTCAGCTGTAAGTGCCTTGATGAGATGAAGAGATTGGCATAGGAGAAGTTGTGAAAGACCGCATCAAACCAGATCAATGAAAAAAAATTCTCTTCAGAAGGACACGTTATCTGTAAAGTGTGGAGACTGTAATTAGCGACAATTCCTAGGTCATTAATATGTAATATAGGTACCTAATGTTACATTAGATTACTCACGAGCCGTCGAAAATGCATATGAGAAGCAAAGAATCAGAGAAGGCATTATTCTGTGGAGCACACTTCGGATTATACGAAATCAACTAGAAATTTCTTGGCCTCTTAGTGAAAGACTGAGCACTTTGTCCAATGTTTTCCAGCTGAGTAGATTCAATCGCTGAAATGATATTCCGAAAGGCGTGCAAAGCTCTACGTTTCATTTTAAATGCTTTGAGGCCACATATTTCTTTAGATGTGGAAATCACAGCCTGCCAGATCTGGTAAATTTGGTGTTTGATCCTACTTCAAATCCTTCAGTGTTACGAAACTACTTAGCATTTCAGAAAACACTGATATAACATTTCTGGCCAACGAAATCCAGTTGACCTTCTCTGGTTCAGGGCCAAAGCTTCCCACACCCTGTTTTGGTTGCTGTTAGGTTTCTGGTTTGAAGTGATGGATCACCATCTATGTATAGTAACAGATCCGAGAGCAAAATTTGCTGGTTTCATTACTAAACAGGTTAGTGGATGAAAATAGACAATGTGACCTTTAAAAAGCATAATAAACAAGACTGGAGCTCAAGTAGTCACACGAGACTTACATTATTGTATAAATTGTGCCAACATAAGAAAAAAATTTCGGCGACACCAACGCCGGCTCTTCGTCATAATATGTCATGCGTGACAGGAAATGCTTCACTTCGCGTCAGGACTAAGGTACATAAACGTGCAAAACGAATGCCGCACATACGGATCAAACTATACGAGAGACTTTCGAAGCCCTTCTCCATTTATTTCAGTGTCTTGCAGTGGCAACTAGCGCTCGCACGGCGGACACCGAAGCCTGACAGGTCGACCTTGCCCAGGCCAGGTATTGCTATCTGCGGAGTGCGATCTGCCGCCAATGGCGTCGGGCAGCGCCACGGCCGCGTAATCTGGCAATCTGGTGGCGGCCGCCAGATCAGGTGTGGCCGGCCGGCGGCGGCGGCGGCGGCGCCGGCGGCGCGCGAGGGGCGGGGCGCAGCCTCCCGCCATTGGTCCAGCGCGCCGGCGCGCGCCTCCCTCGGCCACGCCCTCTCCGCCAGGTACCAGCGCCTCTCCGTTCCGCTAAATCCTCGCCAACGCTAAACTGTGGCCCGTGCGCTCAGCATTGGTCGAGGCTGAGACGCTCCGTGTCCAGACAGCGTACCGCACGTGAACATTTGCTTTTGTACTCGTATTTCGCTGACTTTTGCATTCAAACACTGCACTTTATACAGGGTGAGGCAGCTAAGACAGTCCTACCCAAATACATCGAGAATGAATTAATATATCGAGGGCCGGTTTTCGCCAAGTTACAGTGAACAATATGGCGAATTTTCTGACGTTTGCAAGTAAGTTTTATTGTTTATAGGCGCCGAATTACAGGAGTGACCTTTTCTTTTCGTAATGGTAGACTACTATATATATTTTTTCTATGTTATTTGAAAGAGGCTTCTAAGAGAACTTCAGTGGCATAACATGCATGGGATTTGAAACATTATGAAGATAACAGCTCAGCAGACCACTGCCCAGCCGTCAGGAGAAGAGATTCCTCAAACGTCTGCCTATTACACCAAATGTAAGCAGACGCCTAACTCAGGTTATCATTCTTGTCTTTATCTGTGCGCTTGAAGCCCATCAGTCTATGTTCTGCTGTTCTAGCAGTCAGATAACTTGCTCGCAAAACCATTAAGACATTCACAACGTATACGACGGCCAAAAAATTGAATACCGTGTATCGCGAATGTCGATAAACTATTAGAGCAGCGGTGAGGTTGTATGCTGAAGAGTACCCAGGTCGTGCCAAGAACTCACGGTCTTCCTTTGCAAACATTTTTTTAAAAAAATATAGAAACTGGAAGTTCGAAGAATAAAATACGTCAAGGAAAAAGAACTGATGAAAGAAATGGAACTAACGTTCTAGCAGCAGTATCACACAACGCCAATGTCACTAAGAGGCATCGCAAAAGTGCGGAAGGCATCAACCAAACGAGTGTTCTGCGAACTCTATATTCCACTGCATTTCATCCTCTTCACAATTCGCTGCATCCACAGCTTCATGGTAATGACTTCCAAGATTGGTTACAGTTCTTCGAATGTTGTCTGCGAAAAGTGCAAAGCTATGCAACACATCTATGCAAAATTTTGTTTAAGAGAGGATCACCGTTTACACACTATCGACAAGTCAGTCTTCGCAATTTGCGGTAATCATCAACTGAAAATCCGCGCTGACTCAAAGAAATGAATAAAACGTTTCGTGCATCTTTTTTTTAAAACCTGCACTACTGATGCCTCTATTATGACGGGAATCTAAATACAGTGAAGTATCTCGAGTTCCTAAGACATGCTGCTGCCACAGTTATTGGAAGACATTCCACTCAAGATAAAGCAATCAGCGTTGTATCGACATAACGGCTGTCCCTCCCATTCCGCACATGTAAAGACAGACCCTCTTAAGATAACATTTGGAGAGCGTTGGAACTGCCATTTAGGAAAGACAAAATGGACTGCATACTCACCAAACCTAACACTTCTGTATTTTTATCTGCGGCGAAATTTAAAACAAGAGGTCTATTGAAAAATACCGACGACTCCCGAGGGCATGAAATGCGTTATAACACGGGCCTGATCAGTCATTAACTCCACATGAAATTCAACTTGCAGTATTGGTTCCCCAGAATCACTTTATAACGTGTAGCAGTTCTCAAGATTTACATTTTGAGCACTTGGTATTATAGGTGTGATAATAAAACGAGCCGTAACTGAGTTACGTGCCTGCTTACACTTGGTAGCCTATAACAGGGCAGACGTTGGCGGAAACTCTTCTCCCGACGTTATCTCGATACTATTTGATGAAGTCCCATACATGTTATGTCTTTGAATGTCTCTTAGAATCTTCTTTCAACTGCCACATAAAAAAGTTATACAGTTTCATTGGAGAAAAACGAAGTCGGTGTCATAATTCAGCGACTATAATCGACAAAAATTATTTGTGAACGTCAGAATATTCACCAAATTGTGTGCTAGATCCTGGCGAAAACCGCACTTCTATATACACTGTTGGCCACCCAAAATGCAACACCGTGAAGGAAACATCCAAATCAGGTGAAATTTGCAACACGTGTTTGCAGCGACAAGAGATGCACATGATTACCATTTCAACGCAGGCGCACATCAAGAGCGCTAGTAGCGCAAGCTGCAAGCTCTACGTAAAGGAGGCAAAGGCGGCCGTGTGGACGTACTGGAATTATTCTTTCGCACAGTTGTTTTGCGTAAGCAGATTCAGTATGCCTCGTAAATGACAGCGAGAGTCTTTCGGTCACGTTTCGGAGTTCGACCGAGGAAATATAGTTGCCTGCACGGATTGCAGATTTCCTTCAAAGAAATCGGTGGTCGCATCGGACGCAACCAAGCAACTGAGATGCAGGAAGGAACGACAGGCCGATTGCACCCATCTCGTTGCACCTCTATGCCTGATGACAGGCGTATTGTACGCATGCCAGTGATGGATCGCTCTCCCACATCAAGAACCATGTCACAACAAATTCGGTCTGTTGTGCAACAAAGAAGAGTCTGCGGATACCATTCGACGTCATTGCAACAGAGTGGACTGTCCGCAAAGCGCCCATTGCCGCATTTACCAGTGAGTCAACACCACAGGCGGGCATGGACAACCGAATGGAATGACATTGCTTCTGCAGATGAATCCCGAACCTGCCTGCACCAACACGATGGCCAGAGAGACTACTGAACTGTTGCCTTACGCGTAGCCAGACTCTACCTGCACCTGGTACTGGTATTATGGTTGTTTCGGGTGGTATTGGATTCCATTCACGCACCGTTCCCCCCCCCCCCCCCCCCCCCCACAACAGCACGCATAGCCGGTGCACTAATCAGGCAGCGGTACGTCTCTGAAGTGTTGGATTCTGTTGTCCACTCATACCTTCAGGGCTTGTGGACGGCCATATTGCATCATGATAATGTTGACCACAAGTGGCACGGGATATTCAAAACTTCTTCGTCGACAATCTGACTGCAGTGCTGCCTTGGCCTCCCTCTTCCCCCGATCTCTCGCCAGTCTAAAACATCTGGTCGATGATTGCGCAATGACTAGCCCGGGATACAACACCCGCCGCCACATCAGATCAGCATTGCCAATATTTGGAGGCAGCATGGACTGCTATACCAACTGCTATACCTCAGCAACACATTCAGAGCGTCTTTGATTCAATACCGAGGTGTGCAGCAGGGGTTATAGCCAGAAGTGGTCGCAACACCCAGTACTGATTTCATTACCGTCCTCATTTCCCATGGGGCTGTATTTTCAATCGTGTGATCTTTGTACAAAGTGTTATCTTCCAAAATCAATTTGTCTATGGTACCCCCGGTCGTTCTTCTTTCTTTACATATCTGACGTGGCCTGTCTTAGTTGCCTCACCCTGTATAGTCATGAAGGTGTGTGCCCAGTAAAATTACGACACAAAATCGATCTATTCAGTAATTAACAATATCATTTTGGTTTTTCTAGTTCACAGTGCCGATGTTAGTGAACGGTTCATATGCTGTCAGTAAGCTGGCAGCGGTAACGCGTTAACTGTGGTGATAGTAATGAGAACATAATCTTTGTTCCTACGAAAGCCAAAAGTAATGTGTAGCTGTATTTGAAATTACATTTCAGTTTCTAATAATGGCTGCATACCTCTAATTGGGTCGTTTATTTTAAGTTAAACGTTGCTTGTGCTTTGCATTTGAGAGTGTCACTTTTGACTTGTATTCGCGACTGTAAAAACGATGTCCATATTTGAAGGTTGACTTCAGTGTAATTGTATCCGCCTAAGGGAAACCTATTTCATAACGGAGAAGAAATTAAGAATAGCTTTTCTGTTACCGATGTACATGACCATCAAAGTTATTAATAATTTTAGGCTTATTTGAGACGGGAAATCGTGAGGTATGGAATTTCGAAGCAATAATTGTACCTGTAAATGCAGTAAGGTTAAACTTGTGCATTTGCAGGTACAATTATTGCTTCGAAATTCCATACCTCACGATTTCCAATTTCAATACCATGAAATGCACATGAGCCTCAAAAGCACTGTATGTCCCAGAGCCATGCTGAAACATTACATAAAATCGTTCCATTTCAGTGAAGAAATGCTCAAAAAATTATTGGAAAGCCATCAGTTTTAACGCATGAGCTTGGAGAGATTCTCGTTCAATATATTTTTGGCATGGAGAAGAGTTTTTATGGTCTTCCTGTTGAAAATTTGTCTATGAAGAATAATTTGCCCAATCTGATTCGTAAATTAAACAAAAATCTGCTCAAAAGTGGAATAGCTGCCCCTGCAAATACATCCCAGTTCCATGTCTGTCATGGATCGAATCCACGGGTTGACAAGAAAGATTGGGCTGCATTTTATTCCAGCCTAAATCTGAGCTGAGCGAAATTAATTACGACGCGACCAGAATTTCTAACGTGAACGAGGCAGGACTTCCAGTTGTACAGAATAAGACTAAGGGGAATTATCACATATAAGGATAAAGAGCAAGTGCATTACCTTTCTTGTTTTGAACTGTCATTATATGCACGTCGGCAGCTGGACAGTATGTCCCGCCAATGCTCGTATTTCAACGAGAAAGGTGACAGCTAGAGCTGGACGATGGTTGTAAGGAGACGAGGCATGGAACAACGAGGAAGCTTCAAATGGGAAAGACGACAGCTAACGGCAATATGACACTTGCTGCTTAGCTGAAATCAGCACAGTCAAGGGAACTCCGTAAAAACTGCTCTTCCGAGAAAGAGAACCTTTTAACAGTCTTCAAGAGATTCAGAACAGGATGTTTCCAATGTATCAAAAAACGATGAACATTCTGACGATGTGGGCTATCATCTCTGCGGTAAGACATTCCCTAGCGATACCACAGAAAATAAATGATTTAAATGAACTGGCTGTTTCGATTGGCGTAATGAGATCCGTTCATCCACATGTGAGACAAAGCGCTTTCTCTGTAACTTTTATGTGGATCAGTGACGAGAGCTTTGAGGTATTTTTCCTCAGTCATTGAAGTCAGTGTTCGTGTAAACAAAATACCTTATAAACATATGAAACTAAAAAATTTACGCTTTTTTTAACATTAGCCTTCAGCAGAACTTAGAGGACGAAATAAAGGGCACTTTCTAAGAACATGAAATGTGAACAGGAAATTTTATTAGTTTTATCTTGTTAGCATTAACCGCTATCAGTCTGTGATTACGCTTTTGTAATTCAGACCCATAAAATTTTATCTTGTATATGTCTGTACTATTACATTTTAAATATTAAATATCAACTGACTAGCAACATGGCAATGTATGTGTTCTTGGCACTAAAAATGAAAGAGCTCAACTTCTCCAGGACGTAGATTAGACCGAAGAACATGGTTTGTTATTTTGTGCTGATAGGAGACACCTCTACATAGCAAGTACTAAATATTGGTGTCAGCAGCCTAGATTCGACTCCGTGTAATGTTTACATGATGCAATGTTAGTTAATAGACAGTGCTACACTTGTGCATCATACCAAATTTAATAATCCACGCACACTTTAACCCAGGCTGCTTGCCATATCAGACCAATTGTGTGATTGGATTGAAGAGTTCCTAGATAACAGAACGCAGCATGTCATTCTCAATGGAGAGAAGTCTTCTGAACTAAGAGTGATTTCAGGTGTGCCGCAGGGGAGTGTCATAGGACCGTTGCTATTCACAATATACATAAATGACCTTGTGGATGACATCGGAAGTTCACTGAGGCTTTTTGCAGATGATGCTGTGGTGTATCGAGAGGTTGTAACAATAGAAAATCGTACTGAAATGCAGGAGGATCTGCAGCGAACTGACGCATGGTGCAGGGAATGGCAATTGAATCTCAATGTAGACAAGTGTAATGTGCTGCGAATACATAGAAAGATAGATCCCTTATCAATTAGCTAGAAAATAGCAGGTCAGCAACTGGAAGCAGTTAATTCCATAAATTATCTGGGAGTACGCATTAGGAGTGATTTAAAATGGAATGATCATATAAAGTTGATCGTCGGTAAAGCAGATGTCAGACTGAGATTCATTGGAAGAATCCTAAGAAAATGCAATCCGAAAACAAAGGAAGTAGGTTACAGTACGCTTGTTCCCCCACTGCTTGAATACTGCTCAGCAGTGTGGGATCCGTACCAGATAGGGTTGATAGAAGAGATAGAGAAGATCCAACGGAGAGCAGCGCGCTTCGTTACAGTATCATTGAGTAATCGCGAAAGCGTTACGGAGATGATAGATAAACTCCAGTGGAAGACTCTGCAGGAGAGACGCTCAGTAGCTCGGTACGGGCTTTTGTTAAAGTTTCGAGAACATACCTTCACCGAAGAGTCAAGCAGTATATTACTCCCTCCTACGTATATCTCGCGAAGAGACCATGAGGATAAAATCAGAGAGATTAGAGCCCACACAGAAGCATACCGGCAATCCTTCTTTCCACGATCAATACGACACTGGAATAGAAGGGAGAACCCATAGAGGTACCCAGGGTACCCTCCGCCACACACCATCAGGTGGCTTGCTGAGTATGGATGTAGATGTAGATGTAGAATACAACGCTGAAACACACAGGGGTCACAATAACAACAGTTGTATGACTGCTGTTAAACGCAAACGCAGCCACTGTGGTCAGAAGAAAATATTCAACTTTTATCGATATGCTGGTAGAAATCTATAGCAACACACGTATTTCTACAGATGCACTTGAGAACGGGCCATGCTCAAAGCTTGTGGTGTAGAATAAACTAATTTAGAATACAGCCCGGTGTAATAACGTCCTTCTTCAAATTTATCAAGGCTCTGATGCCCACCCAGAAGTAAACGATCGACTTCCTGCAAAAGTGGAGGACTCCCTCATTTAGCCGGCCGCGGTGGTCTAGCGGTTCAGGCGCTCAGTCCGGAACCGCGCGACTACTACGGTCGCAGGTTCGAATCCTGCCTCGGGCATGGATGTGTGTCATGTCCTTAGGTTAGTTAGGTTTAAGTAGTTCTAAGTTCTAGGGGACTGATGACCACAGATGTTAAGTCCCATAGTGCTCAGAGCCATTTGACTCCCTCATTTCAGATGTGATGCCCAATACTCTCAAATAGCTAATGAATAATGAATGATGAGCGACAAAACAATTTCAGGATAGTATTAAAAGAGACAGTATGAACAAGCTACAAGTATCAATTTTCCAAGGACCAAGTGAGTTTAATTACTTCATTTGAGGGACGTTTCTGCTTACAGATGGGAGGACATGTTATCATTTCGATAACGATTAAACTATTTCGGCAAGGAAATAGTCAGCCACTGAATACGACATGAAAATGCAATGTTTCCAAAGCGTAAAAGTTGTGACGACGTGGTACAACACGACGCTCGTCTCTCTCTAGTGTACATAGTGCATGTAAACAGAGATGTGGAACTCCCCAGGTATATGAACGTAAGGCCTACAGCCAAAACATCGCTTAGTGCTTGGAAATAGTGGAAGATTCCTATTTGAAGCAAACAGACAGCAGAAATTATCCGACTGCGGCTGCTGTTTCATAGCTCACTGTCAATTTAGGACACCCCAAACCTTTAGGGTAAATGTGCGGTGCTTACCGAGCGGCCCCGGCACGAATCCGCACGGTGGTTTAGTGTCGAGGCCCTGTGTGTCGGCCAGCCTGTGGGCGGTTTTCAAGGCGGTTTTCCATCTCCCTCGGCGAATGCGGGCTGGTTCCCCTTATTCCGCCTCAGTTACACTTTGGCGGCGATTGCTGCCCAAACACAGTTTCTACGCACGCGTATCCCATAATTACTCTACCACGCACAAGCATTTGGGGTCACACTCGTCTGGTATGAGACATTCCCGAAAGGAGGGGGGGGGGGTGTATTTGATCTCTGGTACCTACAACACCTAATGAACTGAAAAGATCTGAGATAGTGCGATAGCAAAATAAAGAATCTTCGTCGCTGCAGCAAGTCCCTTCAGTGTTGCCTTCTTTGTTTTTTGGCCTCTTTTTTCCGCAGTTCTACATATACAAGTTGCATTAAAAACTTTAGCAACTGTAATAAGAATCTTATTAAGACCAGACGCATGTCGATTTATTTTAAAGCATCTTCAGTGGGCACTGTAACAATACGGTTTTTTTCTCTCATAATTTTGTTTGTTTCGACCTTTAACAGTTCGCATGTTTTACTTAATACTTCCCTTCAGGTTCCACTGCAACACGAACGTATCTTATATAGACACCTTTTATTAACCTGACACGTTCCACATCATTATGAAGTGTCGTATTCATGAGCTGTGGAACAAGTACTAATCTAATCTAATCTGCACTTATAGCCCTAACACCCTGTACAGTGAAAGTGAGACATAATTCGTTCGAGAATGTAGTAAGTACAGTATCCATGGGCATTCAAGCACATGTTCATGTTTCTGGCGACGGATCAATACAACAGGGAATGCTGTTAATGGTGTGGTGTAACCTTTGCAACCTAGTGGAAACAGGAGTCAATGTTCATCACAGCCAGCATCCTGCATACTCCCTTCTCTGTATTACAGATTACACGCGGCTGTCCAATTATTGTACTTTTAATGCGGAGCATGTGAGGGGCCAAAGCTGAATTCTGTAGCATCAAGCAGAACTCAAAAATATCTAATTAATCACCAACTTGGCGTTTTCCGACCATGCCCCTTCACAGTAGTAGCTCGTTGGTCGTGGAGTTCGTCTGTCTTGATGGGATGCTGAATGAATCTTAGTAGTGAGTGACTTAAGGCACTCAGTGACACAAACAGAAAAGTCAAATTCAGTTCACGGATGCCAAAAGCTTTAATTAAACGGCATGAATTAGGAGGCAAAGCCATAAGCCGCTTATAAGCGATATAATAAAAGTTAAACTGCAGTTCATACATAATACAGTTCACACAGTTAACAAGTTAATACTTGTTCATAAAACTTTATATAAATCACTTGACAAAAATTACTCGCTATGTACACATTGTGCTCTGCATTGCTCGCAGAGCAGTGGTGTATTAATGTTAAATAATCGGTCCGCAAATAACACGTTATGCGGCCTTGCATACACCGAACTGTGCAGCTGCTGCTAGCCGCGTGCTCACTCGTTCACACTTCCCAGCACTTCACTATAGCCAAGCCGAAGGACTTCCCTCGCCGCCGTTGCCGCACCAAAGTTGCATGAAATGCTTCGTATACTGTTAATGAAAAGGTCTGAATAAAGAACATGATAGCTTACATTTGAGGATCGCTGTTACAACGGTCTATCACAAACCTGAACTATAATAAAGAGATTTTAATAAATGAAAATATGTCTGCCTCTCGCTCCATCTGTTACATCTCACGACAGCTAACATTATTCTTTCCAATTAAGAAAAAGAATCCAAGATGGTGGCACTAGCCTAGCTGTGGCTCGTAACCGCTACTCCCCCCTCGCCAGGCAGTCAGAACGCAGTATTAAAAGTAGGCAATCAGATGTGTAAAAATGGTCTTTCTGTTGGTTCAACAAAAAATGATGCTGCCAGTTAATTCCCTGTCTCTACTATGATTTTCTTATACAAATTTTCTGCAACTCCGTCATAATCTTCCACAACATACTTATTTTCTCCTTCTCCAACTCCAATGTCTCCACCTATTCCTTTCATAAACACACAGTCTTTTTTACTTTCATTTCCTTCGTCTTGGGTATATTTTTTAAGAAAGAATAGCGCCATCAAACTACACTGAGGTGTCAAAACTAATCGGATAGCGATATGTACATTTACAAATGTCGGTAGTTTTGCTTACATAAGGTATAAAAGGGCGGGGCATTGCCACAGCTGTCATTTGTACCCAGGTAATTAATGTGCAAAACTTTCCTACGTGACTACGACTGCACGAAGGGAATTAACAGACTGAATGCGGTATGGCAGTTGGAGCTAGATGCATGGGTATTCCATTTTGGAAATCGTTAGTTAATTCAGAATTCTGAGACCTCAGTATTAAGAGTATGGCGAGAATACGAAATTTCATGCATTACCTCTCATTACGGACATCTCAGTGGCCCATGGCCTTCACTTAACGACGGAGAGCAGCGGCGTTTGCGTAGAGTTCTCAGTGCCAACAAACAAGCAGCACTGCGTAAAATAACCACAAAAATTAATGCCGGGCGTACGACGAACGTATCCGTTAGAACAGTGAGGTGAAATTCGGTGTTAATAGGCTATGGCAGCAGACGACTGCCGCAAGGGCCTTTGCTAACAGACGACATTCCCCGCAGCGCCTCTCCTCTAGGCTTGTGACCATATCGGTTGGAGTGTTGGCGACTGGAAACCATGGCCTGATCGGATGAGCCCCGATTTCAGTTGGAAAGAGCTGATGGTAAAGTTCGAGTGTGACGCAGACTCCACGAAGCCATGGACCCAAGTTGTCAACAAGGCACTATGCAAGCTGGTGGTGCCTCCCCATAACGGTGTGGACTGTGTTTACATGAAACAGATTGGGTCCTCTGGTCCAACTGAATCGATTATTGACTGGAAATGATTATGTTCTGCTGCTTAGAGACCATTTGCAGCCATTCATGGACTTCATGTTCCCAAACAACGACAGAATTTTAATGGACGACAGTGCGCAGTGTCAGAGAGCCACAATAGTTCGCGATTGGTTTGAAGAACATTCTGGGCAATTCGAGCGAATGATATGGCCATCCAGATCGCCCGACCTGAATCCCATCGAAATTTTGTGAGATATAATAGAGAGAGCAGTTAGCGCACAAAATCCTGCACAGGCAACACTTCCGCAGTTATGATCGGCTACAAGGCAACATGTCTCACTATCTCTGCACGGTACTTCCAACGAGTTGTTGAGTCAATGCCACGTCGAGCTGATGCACTACGCCGGGCAAAGGCGGTCCGCTACGATATTAGGACGTATCCCACGACTCCTGTGTATGTAGTGATTGAGAAACGGATTGAAATACATTTTCCAGTACAGACAGCTGCAGCAACGCCAGTTTACTGCAGATTGCGTCGGTATTCCAACACCTGACTTTTGAGCTAATCTTTTGTCTCGTGGAACTGAGGGGCATGTTGACAGCTGCGTTGCAGAATCAAAAACTGAACAGATTACAAGCAAACCTCTCTATTTGTACCAATGCTCACATGTAGTGATCGCTTTTTTACCTGTCAGAAAACGCCTGGAAACTGGTGGCGTTTCACACGACACAAGAAATCCCTGGGAATCCTCTGCCTCGCTAGTTGTCGATTCTTGGGCACCCCCCCTCCCAACTGATTGTTGACTCAGCTGGTGAATACCACTGAATACTATTATGTACAATATTTCCACATCTGCCTCATCATCACCACTACCACCACCATCATCTGACTTGCTGCCATCGATAAGTCTCAACTTACAATTCCATTTAACATTTAATCAAACACCCATTTATGTTCAATCTTTTAACTTTTAACCATTTAACAATTTAAGTGTTTGCTATATGATCGACCACTATTTAACAGTTTAACCATTTAACCGTTTACTCTTTTCATTTACGATTTTTAAAAAGAATAAATATATTGCACAGGCTTAAAACCCTGTTATAAGAAATTCGTTCCTTATACATATGCATAAGAAAACTGGAAATGAATCTGACAAAACAGAAACTGGAGTATATGACGTAAACAATTGCCGTAACGGAAGGATATAAACTGCTGCTCGAAAAACAAGAAGTATTGCAGATATGCAAGTAAGGCTTACATATTAATAAGATTAAAAAACAGCCGACCAGTTGCAAAGAAATTGCAACTGGTCGGCTGTTTTTTAATCTTATTACGAGGAACCGTTACTGTTGCGCAGCTATGTTTAAAATGCTTACATATTACTTTAAAAACCGTTTATACAAAAATCTGGGTACGACTAGGAAATAAAAAATCAGCATTTACCGTAAATAGGAATGGAAAGTTGCCATGCGTTGAGTACTCAAAGAAATCAACGAATCCATAGTCATTCATTATGTTAAAGGATAGTACCCAACCATCATATTACTGCACTTGGCCTCCCGTGGCCATTATCGAAAACATGCCGTGGCATTACAGTAAAACAAGTCCAGTGGTGACTAAGGAAAACGCATCACGTTGTGAATGCTTTCAGATCAGTTGAAGATATACTATCAACTATTTCTGCGTGTCCTCCTGAAAATCACGATAACAGCTCACGATAAGCCGACCGAAGCGCCCTCACTCCCAGGTGCGATAATATTGTGGTCGACAAATACATGAAAAATCGATCCCATTTGACTGTTCGCAGAGTTTCAAACCAACAAAATAACATGTACCAACCATTCAACTGATTTAACAGAAAACTTTACATTCTATCCGGAAATTAGACAAGTAAGTGCAGGAAAGGGACTGTTAATGTACGCCCACGAAGATGCGTCACTCTTTAACAATAGCGTAATTCAAGAAATAAAAGACAAAATTAAAATTCCCAGATGCCCTCAGCTATAAATTAAAAATAATCACGTTGAATTATTTTCAAAACATTTTTATTTATTTATATTATATACAAACCGCAGGAAATCCGTATGAGTGAGGCACTCAGACATTGCACAGAGAATTACAGAGAAAATGACTCCATCAAGATGATGTATCGTATGTTGATATGAGATTACAACAAGCACCGTGAAAGAAAGATAAAGTACTAACGTGTCTGAAAAAAAATTTTTTTTTCCTGAATAATGTTGGTCATCCTGTCAACTGACTATCATTCATGGCGGTGAATGGAGCCCGGAAGTAGCAGTCTTCTGTATTTAAGAAGCGTGGTACGAGCTATCTTGTCACTTTTTGTTTGGATCTTGAGAGTCAGCGTGGTTGTTATAAGCAAATCCACAGCATACTTCACAATTAATTGCATGTTTCACTGATTCTGCTGACACACCATTGATTACACAGCATCAAGGTAAACCCTACTTTGCATCACACAGTTGTTGAACGAAACCATGTATTCGGGTAATGACATTCAACGCCGGCCGAGTGGCCGAGCGGTTCTAGGCGCCACAGTCTGGAACCGCGAGACCGCTGCGGTCGCAGGTTCGAATCCTGCCTCGGGCATGGATGTGTGTGATGTCACTAAGTTAGTTAGGTTTAAGTAGTTCTAAGTTCTAGGGGACTGATGACCTCAGAAGTTGAGTCCCATAGTGTTCAGAGCCATTTGAACCAACCAATGACATTCAACCTATAAACTGACCATCATTGTCCTACGATTATTCATATTTTTTATGCTCCAGATGGTTATAAAATACATGTGGAAGACAGAGGAAACTACGGGGAGAGCAGGATTTTTGAAAAAGGTGAAATAAGCTGTTGCTACACGTTTACTGGCTAACAACGCCGCTGAATATTTTAAAATACCTCGTAGCACACTGCAAATTAGATTAAAGAATAGAAATGACTCGGATCCGAGATCAGGATGGAAATGTGCACGCAATGTAATTCTGCCGATAGTCCAGTTACCACAATGACCTCTGCACGAGTTAAAAAGAAAGGCATGCAGTGGTCGAGAATCTCCACACACATCAATAGTCAATGTTAAGTGACGCTTGAGCTGGTGTTGAAGAAATTATGAATTGAACCGAAAGAAGTGAGGAGTTCTGCATGTCACCATTTCCCCTCCATTCAGATTAAAATGACCTGACCAAATAAGATTCTGCTCCCTAGACCAAGGAGATACCAGACAACTTTTCTTTCAGAAGGGAATTCTCTTACTGGGATAATTAACTTGATTAATGAAGGAAACTGGAGTAAACTAAAGACCAATAATAAACAGAGTACTGTATAAATTATATTTTTAATGAAACACAGAAGAGCGAAGTCATCCTGTCACAAAAGTGGGACTTTGACAGCTCACAATTTTTTACTGTACAGAAATCCGCAAGCTAGCTGTGGGCCGGATGAAATGTACATAAAAAGAAAGAGAATCACATGAGAAACAATTTCAACTTGTCCAGACCCTCGAAAGAGTATTGATCAGAAAAAAGAAGATGAATTAGCCATAATCGCCTAATACAAGTACACAGATAGGGGCTGAAAGATAAAGCTTACTGTTCTCGTGGACAAAATTCCGTATTTGCATCTTAATAATGGACGAAATAGCTACGGGCGTTCTACCACGAATGTCTTGAGTGAAGCTGAGTGGAACGACACATGGTCACTTCCAATATGGTGGAAGCCAAACATATGTATCGCAAAAGTTGCTACTGCTACCACGCTATTGCTGGTTAGTAAGTGATGGCTACTAAGAACTACAACAAATTGAGGCTGTGAGAGCATCTCTCAGCTGTTTGCTTCTTCGGACACAGCACAGCAATGTGCTTCCTCTGACAGAAAAATTTACCTGTAGCCAACCTGACTGGAGTGGCAATGACGACGGCTGCTGCGGCTTTCAGACAATGGATTATTTGGGGTTTTCAACGTGCAGGGTGGTGAATCTGTGATGGCACCAGTTCTCTGACAACGGGCTGGGTCAGTGTCTCTACACGCCACAGGTGCCGTGGCTTGAATTTGAAAGTAACAGCCCTGAAATTTGTCGAATTTCACCGTTTTGTGTATTTCATGAATTTAATGATTGGTGATCATGAAAACTGCACCACCCCCGCCATTCGGTAGCCCTCTACTTAGGCAAGTGGTTTTAGATGGCTGGAGAGAACTGATTCTAACATACAGGATGTTTCCAAATTTAACAGACAGACTTCGAGGAGCTGTAGAATGTTCTTGGGGAACAACATGAGGATAGGAACCCATGTCCAGAAACGTCATCCAACGATGGTACAGAGCGTCGAAGTTACACGCGCCGGCGCCTGCCGCTAGGCAGCAGGCGTGACATTGTACGCGAACAGACCGCGGGCAGAACGTCTCACAATGTGCCTTTCAGCAATCTGGACGTTAGACGGTGCTGAAAGCGGGCACGCCTGTAGACCAACACTGTAGACATCGCTAATAGAGACAGCGCCAGAGGGGAACCACAGACGTATGCAGTAGGAACACAGCGCTCAGTCGATAGTTTGTCGCGTGCTTGTGTGCCGCATCGTGGAAACGTTCGCCTGGGCCGAGCAGCGCGACATGCAATCCGTGTATGGTGAGGCATGCCGCTATGTGTGCGGAATGTTACTCATCTATGGTCAACGACATTCCAATAGGCGTCAGCCACATCACTCCACGTTTGCGTCCATTCATCGGCGTCTGCGTGAAACTGGTGGTTTCACAGAGCATCGATACGGCAGATGCTGCGCGCGAAGTGTAGGCGTGCCACTATTTGCGGAGGATGTACTAGAAAGGTTCGACGCAGACCCATCCGAAAGCACCCGTGCTGTGGCACACGTAACACAAAACTCACACTCAGCGGCTTGGCACGTGCTGCATGAGAATGGAAGGCATCCATTCAGTCTTCAGAAGAAACAGATGCTGTTGGCCCACGATTTTGCTCCGCGTGTGGCGTTCAGGCAGTGATTCCCGCAGCTTTGCGCCAGGAAACCGTATTACCTTGCGTATGCGGTTGTTCACTGACAGGGAGTCCTTCATCCGTGAGGGTGTGTTCAACACCCACGGTTGCCATGTGCTGGCGGAGGCGAATCCCCACGCCACCCACCAACGAGGTTATCAGGAAAAGTTCACCACCATTATATGGGCTGGCACTGCCCACGATTACTTGACGGCCCGTAGCATGCTTCCTCCTCGACTCACAGGCGGCAGCTACAGAGTTTTCATCCAGGCAGTGCTTCCGAAATTAGTGGAGGTGCCACTTGCGGTCCGTCGACATAAGTAGGTCTAGCACGATGGGGCACACACGCACTACAGTCGGACTGCCAGAACTCAGATGGAAAGGATGTTTGGGGTCGCTGGATTGGCTGAGGTGTCCCTGTAACGCGGCCGCCTCGGTCATCTGATCTCAACGAGCTGGACTTCTTCCTGTGAAGCCATCTGACGAAAGTTGCGCACGAAATCCCTATGGGGTCAGCGGAAGATCTAGTGACGAGGCTGCATGTTGCGTGAGAGACTGTTCGCACCGAGCCCGGTATCTTTGAGCGAATGCGGCAGTCAATCTTCATAGACACATATCGGGCATGCTGCAACGCTGGAGGCAGGCACTTTTAGCGCCTACCATAATTTTAGTTAATTCTTAAGTGGTGGAAGCATTGTGAACTGATAAACTAAGTTAAACAAGTGAAGAAAACAGTCTCGATCACACTCGAACATTTAGTTTTTAACCTTTGTTTCACATGTTGTTTACCTTTTACAATGTAACTACGACGCCTTGTACCGTCGTTGGATGACGTTTCCGGACATGGGTTCATCTCATTTTGTTCCTCAAGACACCTTCTACATCTCCTCGAAGTTTGTCGGTGTAGTTTTGAAATACCCTGTGTAAACAAGCAAATTAAGTTCATTGACTTCTTAATTAATTGATTTTGTGCCGTTGCCTACTACCTCTGATCTCGTAACTGGGTAAGAGATATAACTCTGTGATAGGAAAAGTGGTTCTAATTTCATTCAACTCTCTTTCTTTGTAACGGGACTGGATTGGACAGCTGCTGTATACGTCTCCAAACCGAGTTTACATTTCTTTCTCTTTTCGACGAATACTTCTTAATTCTTTCTTCTCTTCCTTTCCTCTTTTTCTCTCTTACATCGTTAGCTAAGTGTTTCTTCTTAGACTGTTCTGTTTAAGCGGGATTTATCAGACCGAATGCCTTTCAGGATATACGGGATTGCCTTTACTTCTCCACATATTATCCTTCCCTGAAATTATGAGAATGTCTCGCTGAACTGGAAATGGAAACAGACATCATACACTTGGCTGTCGAACTGTAGTGGAGCTTCCAGTCAGTATTTACCACATTTTAACCAGCAATGATTGTGGCATTTCTTCTCCCAAGGTCTGGTCAGACGGTGAACTTACTATGTTGGACCCCGCTTATTCCATAATCGTCTTTAATTTTTATGCCTTCCTAACTTCTAACTCACGTGTTCTGGTTCGTTTATGTACCATTCCTTATAACATCTCAAACTTCTTATGTTTGAAGTAGTCCTAATTTCCTCTACACTTTTTCATGTTTGTAGCTATTGTCGCGCAGTGAATAAATTTACTACGCGGCGTTCCTTAGTGCGTGTCAGAAATGTGTGTGTTTGATGTCTGCTGGCTATACGAATCAAGTAGAGTTATCCTACTCATAGGGGAAACTTCCAATCGCACCCCCTCAGATTTAGTGGTAGATAGCCCAGTGCATAACCCGTCAGAAACTGACCACAGATCAAGCATGAAAACAGGAGAACGGTGTACTGAACCGCGAAGAAAAAAGCAAAATAGAAGCAATGAATGGTCCAAGGAGAAGTGCAATATAGAGCAGTGTGGAACAGCAGCGCCGTCTAGGTTGAGTGGTCACGCTGTTGGATTGCTAAGAGGGCGAGCCGTGTTTGAAGCTCCTTTGTGCCAATTTTTTTCTTTCCGCTGTATTCAAATTTGTGTCGGTGTCGTAGTGTAACGTCCGCTTGTAACAGCGAGGTGTAAGGAAGGGATCTATAATGAAAGTTGATTTTACACAACTACTTTATTAGCAGCCAAAAGGAGGTGGCTTTCAAATGGGAACCGCAAACCTTTGATCACAGGGCGACAAGTCAATCGAATCCCCCACAGGATAACACGTCTTGTGTGTCATACACGGCACCAAGGACAATACGTGTGTCATATGATAGGCATCTCTTATCGATGCACCTAATTTGTACACCTGGTGAGAATGAGACATGCCTCCTTGCCCGATTTAGGTATTCGTTTGAAAGTAAATGTGATCACTCCCAAGGAAATTATGAAAACATAATAATCTGACACATAAGCTGCAACAAATGAATTCAACAGTTTCACTATCACACAGTTTCCATATGCTGTGTCAAAACATACGTTTTTAAAGTTCTTGAAGTTGTGTTCCATTTTGAAAGTTTTTACTCCTGAATTCCTGTGTTGTAACGTAGTTCACACCCGTTTACTTAACGTTTTCTTTTATGTGAGACGTCTATGTGCTATCTCTCATCACATTTACTTGCGACGGTAATTTATTCTTACCGCATGACTCATAGTCTATAACAAATGTATAGTATGACAACTGCCAAGACTACAGAAAGAGAACAAACATTTCAGTGACCAGACGCCGGCCGAAATGGCCGTGCGATTAAAGGCGCTGCAGTCTGGAACCGCAAGACCGCTACGGTCGCAGGTTCGAATCCTGCCTCGGGCATGGATGTTTGTGATGTCCTTAGGTTAGTTAGGTTTAACTAGTTCGAAGTTCTAGGGGACTAATGACCTCAGCAGTTGAGTCCCATAGTGCTCAGAGCCATTTTTTTTGACCAGACGAACAGTTCATAAAAACAATAAATATATATAAATGGCACGAGAGTATTTTGAACATGGCTCTTCCGCTTTGTAGTCCAACACCGTTGGATTTGTTGCATTTGTTAAGCTTGAACCGTTCACTGTTTCAATTTTGCATTTTTTCACAGTTCAGTACAATTTCTTCCTGTTTTTATGCTTGATCTGTTTTAGTTTTTGATGGGCTATCCACCTGACCATCTTAACACTAAATCTAAAGAGGGTGTGATGAAAAGTTTCCCTTGTCAGCAGAGCACTTCAGAATCACAGATCGATAGTACTTGAGATTGGGGAGGGTGGGGGTACTTTCGTTATTGCGACAGTTACGCACAAACGCGTGCTGGCAGTCAACTGAAAGGTGTCTTCTGGCGTGAGAGAGCCTCATGCTGTTTCCAATCTTGCTAGTTACCGAGCCCCTTGCGGACACCCTCCGGTGCTCCTGTGCTCTCCCCCCTCCCAGACACATGTCATTTTTAGCAGTTTCCGCAACTTCGGTAACAGAGGTTTTCTCTCTCTCTCTCTCTCTCTCTCTCTCTCTCTCTTGCTTCAGCTAGCAGAACTTCCAGTGACAATACTCCATTTTATTTTTATTTATTTCTCGTATCAGGAACATATGTATTCCACGCAGTTGTGACAACATTACATTATTTCACATTAAATTATAAAGCATGGCCACTGCCAATGCATTTTCTGTTGCTTAATGAAGTTCATCTTCTGTACAGGAATGTCGACACAGTCGGCACTGAAGCATATGATGAACGGTCTGGTCCTCTCCACAGACACAATGAACATCACCTTCTCCAGTGCAGCCCCGTCTGGCCAAATTAACATTTAATCTGTCAACTCCGGTCTATTCAGGGACTTCCAAGTCATCCATTCCTCATCATACCCAGTACAGAAAGTCTCAGAAACTCTTTTCCAGCCAGGGGAGAGGTAGATCGTAGCCTTCCACAGTTGCAACCTAGCTTTTTCAGCAATGACTCTAAGTGCCGTCGATGTGCTTAGGAAACTCCCCCTTAACTTCACTTGTTGTGGGTGCAGTTCATGCCCATACAGATGATGGGCTCTCTCCTACTCCACTGTCTTTTTTTCCTCATTCGCAGCTATTTCTCTTCGAAAAGGAATCGGTGGTATTCCAGCGAGGCAGCAAAGCCATTCGACTGGAGTGGATTTCAAGCAACATGTTATGATTCTACAGGTGTCGTTGGGAGTTATGTCCACCAGTTTGACATCCGTTGAATTATACCAAACATAAAATGCATACTCTGCTGCAGAATAGCATAATGCCACTGCACAAGTTCATATAGTTTCAGGCTGGCTACTCCACTGTACTCCAGCCAGTTTGCGCAGGAGATTGTTTCTAATGGAAACTTTTATCTCACAGATCATGCAGTGATACTTGAAAGTAAGAGATCTATCAAATGTCACTCCTCGATTTTATGAATTTAAATCTTAAACAAACAGAGCACAATACCCATATTATCACCAGACCATAAGTAAATTAGGTTGACAGCTCAAATCTGCAACCATATCATGTTGCAGACTCATATGACCTTACTAACTGCTTTGCAACAACTTGTAAAATTATATACTTTTTGAGGTACTGGTGTGCTGTCCTTTCCTCAAAGCTTCCTTCCTCTTGATTCTCCGCAACGCAATTACTAATTTGGCTTACAGGTCAATTTTAGGGCAGGGGGTCACCTTGCCACTTCCCTTAGTGGTGTGATGAAGGGCCTGTCTCATATCCGTTCGGCCAGGGAATAACTGATACTGTCATGGATCAGATTGTTGATGATTTCTTCGAACTGAGGAATATATTCTGCCCTTTTAGACTGTTTCGCAGAACAATGTATTCTAACCAGCTTCCCTGCTTCTCTGAAACATCTTCCAATCCCATTTGTTGCCATGCAATAGATACTTGACCTATGGATCGTGACTCCCCGCTGCAGCATCTCATTCATCCAGGCACAAGAGATGAACTGAGGACCGTTGCCTGTCAAGACACTGTTTGGGTTGCTGAACGTTTCGATGTAACGATGCAGGCACCTCATCAGAACGACCGCTGAAGTCGTTCTTATTGGGTAAAACATCATGTGTTTTATCAACACGTCATGAACTGTAAATAAAAATCTGACTTCTTCTCTGGCTACTGGTAGACTCATCTTAATATCAACCGGGAAGAACTATCGTGGGGATGATGCAGTGACGTGTTACATTAGTCTCATAAGCCTTTCTCTCCCTGGTTTTGCTTTATGGCACAGGGCGTACTTCGTCAGTTATCTGCCGGTTATAGCCTGAATCTTTTTGATGCACAAGCTGTTTGAGAATTACAAGGCATTTTGCGGCACCATGGTGCCCTAACAGCAAGTGGTTCGACCTAATAAGGTCGTCCTGTATCTGCTGTGGAATGCATAGCCGCCACTGCTCTCTCTCGTGATGTCTTTGGACATACAATAGTCCATCCTGCAATCGTTAAAAGGCTCGTACCGTCACGTTCGCTTGATCTTTCAGTATTTGATCCTCAACGCCAAGACACTATGGGTCTTCACACTGATAGGGAACTAAGGCTCAGAGTTTATGTTTCATTTCAGCACCACCCTTTACTTTTTGATTCTAGAAAAGGGAAGTTCTTTATTTTCTGGGCAGTCCAGATCTTCGACACGCAATCCGAGTGCAAGGGGAGATAATGTCTTTGCCGGGCACATGCTGGGGGGTGTAAATGAATTCTTGTAAGACGTCTGCCCAGCGGAGCCTTGCATTGAGGTGCTGACAGTTGTTCAGACCGTTAGTATCCAGTGAGTAATAATTATCGTTATCCGACAGCCTAAAAGGTACTTTCGTAAGCCGTACAAACTCCAAACAATGGCCAACAGCTCCTTGTCAGTCACAGTGCATCTTCTCATGGAACCGCGCAACAGATTAACCCATGCTGCTTTTGTTCTTTCTTACCCTGTTCCAGTTACAGTTTTGAATCGATACTTAGAAAGTGTCCAAGACGAGGAAAAATCACTTACGAAAGTCTGGTTGGTGGAATGAAATCTTCCGCGCTAGCGAGTCGTCAAGAGCTTGAAACTCGCGGTCGTGCTTGTCAGACCAGTTGGACGCGATGTCCTTCTTTATCAGTCTTGTCAGGTGGACACCATTTCTGGCTTAATCGTTCATACATTCTCCCAAGAACGACTTCCACTGTCGCTTGTTTTTGGATGAGAGAAATTGGTGGATGGCATTAAAGTTTTTCCTCACCTACATACATGCCTCGGTTGTTCAAGAGATGACCTAGAAATTTTACATTGTAATAGGCAAACCTGCGTTTTCCTAGTATAAGGGTCATACAAGCACAAACCACTGTTCGTAATACTTCTTCCAAACTACCACAGTATTCTGCAAAACTCTAAGATTACTGGGTCATCGACGTTCAGCGTGATATACCTGTGGAAAAGTAGTGGGACAAAGCGATTATTGCTCCACTTTTAGTGCAGGTTGCCTACATCAGGGGCAAGCATACATTCAGGGGCAAACCTGTTGTTATGCTCAATGCCAGCTCTGAAACAGTTGTCCTCTTTTGTTTGACAAGTTCCTAACCTAATATTCTACACCACTTTTCATCTCAAATTGATCTGCAAATTAATTAAATTGTGGCAGGTAACTGATTTATGACCTTAAACTATTGGTCTGCTAAGTGGTTTACGACTCCCTGGTGATTGCCTTATGGCCCCCTGTAGATCCTTCCTTCTGAGAAACCTCCTCACCCCTCCCATTTATCCTACTCCTCTCCCACCTCACCCTCGCCGATACAAGCACAACTCTGATATCAAATTCATTGGCTAATAAATTAAATCAATAAATTAACTAACCCCTTCCCCTCTGGTAAATCCACCAACCCTCCCCTCCCACCCATCCCCACCATGAAAATGAAGGGTCTGTGTTGGAGACGAGGTATCTCTCAATAGGAAATTCAATTACATAGCAAAGGATAAAAGGTTTATTTGTAAAATTCAAATCACAGGGGTTTAACTCTCTTGCTCATCATTCTCCACTGTTTGGGAAGACACAGATCTTGTAAAATACATAAAAAAGTAGTAATTAAATCGATCATTTATTTTTGTTCTCATCATGCAAGGAATACTATCAACATAATTCACTGCAGGGCATTGGACGCCCACACACTGACCAGTTTGCCAGGCCAGCCACATCACGTATTCCTACAAATGCAGGCTGCACTAACCCACTCAGGCCCCATGACCAATATCAGCTGCACCACGTGCAAGCCGCCTTGTGCGATGCACAGACCAGGTGTTGCGCTAATCCCGGAATGTAGCATCAGGTGCCAGCAACCCTTTGATATTTGATACCCAATAAATTCCTGTCAAAACACATATGCTCTCCATCCCTTCTCTCTCTCTCTCTCTCTCTCTCTCTCTCTCTCTCTGTCTCTCTCTCTCTCAACAGGATGACAAGAGTTAAATATATCGCTCAAACTCTCATGACAACCTTACAATGATCCTTCTTCATAATAAAAACAGATTTTCCACAATATATCTCAGGTCTTGTATGCACCAACATCTGAGAACACAAGCACCTTCTATGACTGCAACGTTTCCACAAAACATATCAGGTGAAAAAACCAACCACTTGCACTGGCCATGCTGGCAGCTGCACTCCCATCCCCCAGCATCCACACACCTGCCATATCGCACACTCAGGTGGAGTCGGGAGAGACTGTCACCAGTCAAATGATCAACTTACATGAGGGAAATACTCGTCCAGAGCAAACACACATCATTTTGAATCTTCTCATGCAACACACACGTCCACTTCTGTCGCCGCTCAAGCAGTGCACTGGTCACTTCACCGCGCCAACTGCCATGTGCAAGAGCAGAACCGACAGCGCATTCTTTGTAAATAATCCGCAACTTCTGGTTGACTGAAACCTCGTACTCACCCGTTCCATCCATGACACAAGCACAGACACAAAGAAAACAGAGCAAATGCATTGCAAATGTAGAATATATGGTTGCAGGGGACTCGATGCATTCGAGTGCACTCCTATCCTCCACCGTCCAACCAGAAAAATAGTGCATTTGCTAGAGATGTTGACAACTGTACTACATTAACAATCCATTTTAGAATACATGACGAGAATTGACATAAAATCGATAAAAATCACGAAAATTGACGGAAAATATGTATAGATTGACGGGAAAATACGCCAAAATTCGGGGAAATTGAGGGGGAATGAGGGAGTACTTGTATGTCTTCTGTTTGGGACACCAAAATTCTTGTACATGGAAAGAGTGATACATGCAAGTTGTCTACAGCCTCTGATGCTTTCCTTGAAAACAGAACCCTCTACCGCTAAGCTGACATGAACCTGCGTTGATGGATGACAGAAAGTAGATGGAGTGAATAGTTGAGAGGGGTTGTGATGTATCATTTAATGGTAGACTGATGATGTACTCTAGAGACAGGTAGATGTTGCTGCAGGCAATTTATGACGCATTTAACTATTTTTTTCCATTGTTCTCTCAGGGTGCATCAGTTGTGTGGTATAAGTTGCAGTTGACTTGTATACAACTGCATGTTCTGTGTGTGGCTCAGAGCGCTATCTACCTGCAACAGTTAACAGCAAACGTCTCCATAGCACAGGGCTTCCAACAAATGTATGATCAATCATGTCAATCGATGGAAAACCTGTTTCACTACTAGATGAACAAAGACGTATGCTAGGTACTGCATTTCTCAGCCATGTCTTGGACATAAATCGAGTCTTCAGTTTCATAACTGCAGTGATTCCAAGTTTGTGACAGGTGTTTCTGAGGTTCTGCAAGCCCTGTCTGTAGATTTGCTTCACAGTTGTCCTGTTTATGGAGTTAGTGCAGCATGGCTTATAATTTCACATGTCAAACACCACTGCTATGAGTTTGTCTGTTTCCTTGAAAGAGGCGTTTTGCGTCACTGACGATCATTTTAGTGGACTGATGCGAGCATAGTATAATTTCTGAACCAAAATTTGATGTGAACAGTGGGCGCCATACACCTGCAGAAAGCTATACTGTGCATGTATCAGAAAGAATCTAAGTTTTTCTTTGGTGTTGAAGGAAGTAGTTTTATTATCTTAAAGTTGGTCACCATAGTGAGTGTCCGCCCCAATAGCTGAGTGGTTAGCGTGCCGGACTGCCATCCTACAGGCCCAGGTTCGATTCCCGGCTGGGTCGGGGATTTCGATTCCCGGCTGGGTCGGGGATTTTCTCCACTCAGGGACTGGGTGTTGTGTTGTCTTCATCATCATTTCATCCCCATCCTGCACCCAGGTTCGATTCCCGACTGGGTCGGGGATTTTCTCCACTCAGGGACTGGGTGTTGTGTTGTCTTCATCATCATTTCATCCCCATCCTGCGCGCAGGTCGCCCAATATGGCGTCGAATGTAACAAGACCTGCACCAAGGCAGCCGGACCTGCCCCGTAGGGGGCCTCCTGGCCAATGATGCTAAATGCACATTTCCATTTACCATAGTGAGTGGGATAAAAAACTTGCAGGGTGGATGCATGTCACATGTTGGACATATGTCTCCTGCATTGCAGTATCTGCACAACTAATATTTTGGAAACCACCTGGTTTCAACAATATAGTATGTTTAAGTGCAGAATCAGTAGCCTTAGAAGTGCCTGTGTGTATGATCTATGATAATTTCTCTCTGGCTGATACCTTCCTGGTACGACCACAGACACTAGAACAATACCTCACAATTGATAGCACAGCTGGTTTACATAAAATGCTTCAAACTCCACCCGTCTGGAGCTACAACATGCATAAACAATGTGTTTCTTCTTAACTATCTGCTGCATCATCACAACACTCTCATATCTTCTATACACCGATAAGGGGTGCTAAATTCTTCGACATGCAAGCACCTGGATTGATCTTTTGCACTTGGATGGGTGCTTGAGTAAGACTGGTGCATAACCGCCTTCACTGAACAGCAGTTATGGACTCAGCTCGCTCTGTTCCTTCACAAGATGTGGAATCTAGTTGGTATAGTACCCTGTTATTTCTAGTTGATGATGTTTGGTGTGTGTGGCGCTCATCTGCATGGTCATCTGCTCTACTTCTAGTCTGCTGCAAATTAAATTGGTGACAGTGTTGTAGGGAGGGTTGCCCAAAGACAATCTGGGAAGAACTTTCAATCTCCAACTTTATCCTGTGAATGTGAGAATACTCTGTGACTCCTATCCACATACAGAAAGATGGGCAATCATAATCATAGAGTTTGCACTATGATCGAAGAGCTAGAAATATGTATGTAACCTACCTCCATCAGTATAAGAAGCTGTCTGGTATACTTTGGTGTATATGTTCAAGAATTAACAATGAATGGGTGTACTGCACTGTCATCTATCTACATTCACAATCTAGTATATGGTACATGCAAAGTGTGGAGGAGGTTTAGCGATGACGCAAAAATTGGGAAGGATGCTGCCATTTCATTGGTCCCCACTGAAATTATGGAAAACTGGTAAAACTGCTAAAATTGATTACACTGTCAATCTTGGTGCTTATTACAGTACATTGTCCCATATCGAAAGTGCCTTTTCCATCCTGTCTGTCCACTGGTATGCTGTCGATTGCCATATAATGATTGACTGACACCACTTGTTTGAAATGGAGAGAGTCTTGGGAGGAGCGATACCTTCTGGGGATTGCCAGCACTAAAAAAGTTATAGTGTCATGGCTGCAATATATGGAATCAATGCTCTTGGTCTCCTTGAAATGGAAAACCTAGAAAATTGCTACCACATCACTGTGAAAGACGAGATTAAATGTAGAGGCCATCACCTTTGTGCAGCTGTTTGGAAACACTCCACAATACCGCAAACTCTCCCACTTTCCATTTATTGTGAAGTTCTCCACATTTTTGTCAATAAGAAACGCCGCCTCTGTCTTTTTTTTTTTCAACCATCTTGTGTGGGTGTGGGAGCAGCGTATTTTACACGATGTGATGTCCAGCTGTCTGTGAGAGCAAATGGATCAAAAGGTGTTAATATCGGTTTAGCACCTGACACAGACCTCAAAGTAATGGTAGAAAATCAAAATGTATGGTGGCATACAAAGCTGTAGTCATACACTATTTCGACATGTTACAGGAGAGTAAAATTAATCAATCTGCTTATGGAAGAACAACTCAGGGACCCTCTCTTGCAACTGATGGTCTATGGGATATGTCCTCATACAGTACAGGCGACGAAACTTTACACTGGTCTGTGCAAGCGACTTCGATCAGTGTCCACCTGCTCCAGTGGAACAATATCTGTCTATTTAATAGGCTCAGTACATTTTTTCAACGTCAGCATGCAAATGATATTTGTTTTCGATATATCAGATCAGAGGTACGTGATAATATCTTACCGACTTCTCTACCTGGTGACATTAGTGAAATTTTTATAGTTTGTAGCATTTCCACATTGGATGGTACAAAATAACAAGGATAGAGAGAATGTTTGGGTAACATACATGAATGTACTCTGAGGGATGCAGACCTCTTTCAGACTGCAGTAGCTGCATGCAGTTTGGAAATGCACCACAATGCAGTATCAAAATCTTTGTACTTCTTCCAGTTCGCGTATGATGTGGAATGTTCCTAATTTCCCACTGTAGTTGCTGATACCATCTTTTCTACTACCACGTGTTGCAGGAGAAAGCTTCGTTTTGGTGCTGGCCTTACACATAGTACACAATTGACGTAGGTATGACAATATGTTCCTATTTCCACCAAGTTGTCAAAACACTGTCATATCACATTAACTCAGCTGACACTGTTTCTCCATGGGATGCAGAAGGTGGCAGATAGAGTACTCTGCAACTTCTGCCCAGTTCCGACTTAAATTGGCAGAAACACATGAACAAAAACAGTTACAAGGTGCAGAGACACTGTCTAAAAACGCACTGGAGTTCTGCTGTATGGTGTCCTTAGCAGAAAGGTTCGAAAAAGGTGACTCGTTCTGACTTATGAGACTTTCCTACGGCACGAGTTTCTCAGTAAGTGGTGGGGTGCGAAGAGACACCTTCTGGGAGTTCAACTGCTCCTCTAAACTGTCCAAAAAACCACTTTCCGTCTTCAAAAACGTGGCTATTATCTTGCTGCTGGGAACGATCGGAAATGAACACTCTCTATTGTCAAAGAAAACGATACATGGAAGACGGTCGTCACCCACAGTACTGGAAGAGGCTAGCAAGAAACAGGTTGAACCCCTGTCTACCCATAACATTCTGCGAAGCGTACTCAAAGATATACCGTTATACGTCAGATTGCTTCAAAATTGTTGTGAGTGACTCGCTTTCAGGGCTGTACCACGCGTTGGCATTTAATGAATTCTCTTTAACTATCCTTGTCATGATCGCTAGGGCTGTAGATGTTGTGAATTGATATGTAAGAATTAAGCAGGTCTGCGTGGCACCATTTTCCCTACTGTCAGATTAAAATGATCTCATCTGATAATCTTCTCCTCCCTGGACTATGGAGCCATCAGAAGACTTTTCTTACAGAAGGGAACTCTTTTGCTCGGATAATTAACTTAATTGATGAGAGGAACAAGTTTAGACTACAGAGAAGTACAACACAGGGAAATATAATTAAATAAGTTATAGTATTGATAAATACGAAAATGCGAGGAAGTCTTGAGGCAAAAAGTAGAATATGCCAGACCATAATTTTGGACTATGCGGCGAATTGCAAGTTAGCCGTGGATCAATCAAATGTACATATGAAGAAATATAATAACATGAGAAACATCGATAATTTCTTCACTCCCTAGAGAGACTACTGATCAGGAAAACAGAGATAAAACTTGGGAATTTAGAGTTAGGAACGTAATTAATTAGTCATGAGTAATCTCGTCATCTGAGCACACAGACAGGGGCTCCATTACAAAGATTACTGCTCTAACATTGGTGGAACCTGTGACGCTCCTGTCACTGGATTTCTTAAATACAGTAAATTAAAATCTGAGTCTCCATGAGCTAGATGATGCCACAAATCCATACACAGTAATGAATCTTATCGATTACAGCGATGAATAGTATTGGTCGCAGACCATTCGTAGAGATTTGTTGCTGCTACAGATGCTACGTTTCGCGTGTTAATAAATACGTAGAAACATTAATTCAGAGTATTGGTTTATTGGTAAACATCGTTCACAGAAATGACAGTTCTCAAGATCCACGATAACAAAACGTCGAGCATGTTGTTGCAGTGTTCCCAACTTAATTTTGGCACTTCATCACGGAATATACACGAATTGTAAGTCACACGATCTACCATTATGACATTTCATTTTGAACTCCCGTTGACATCTGTCACAAATCTATTTAACGACCTGACTCCCTCTCCAGTTTAGGGGCGTGAGGTCACGAAAACAGAGTATTAATATGTACTGCATAGTAGAAGTAAGGAGCCTGGTGGCAAGCACCATTTTAATTTTTAATACTAATAACGCGAAAGAGTTTGTCAGTTGTGATACCACAACAACAATTTATATTAACAAACGAAGATACAAACAATCTGTCTCTGAGCAACAGTTATTTTGAAATTTTCGCCAAAGTGAAATTTATGGAGCCACTGCAGCGATTACTTTTGTTAAAATTAACATATACTGATTAATAAATAAACTTATGAGCACTAGCCCAGAAACTCTTATTATTATTTAAAAAAGCACCAGCGACGAACTACGTGCATACCCCACTGCAGTAATTACTCTTTGTTAAATAACGTACGCTGAATATTAAACACTTTAAAATATTGAAATGTTAAAAATATTAAATTATTGAGACATTTCTCAAGGTGCAATTTATGGGCACTAACTGACAACAATTACTCTTTCCTGAAAAGAATGTGTTGAACTTTCAACTATCTTACAGACAGTCCACTGGAACAGTTGCCTTCAAAGAACGAACCGCTTTACTCACCCTCTGCAAACTGCCCGACCGTTAACGGTGTATGACATTCTTGACAAGAAGCAAAATTCAATTCCATTTACGAACGCTAAGCCTGGGGCAGCTACTACCAAAGTAGTAACAGTTTTATACAGTGCTTATCAAATTAGTCAACCACTATAAGCAGATACTAGCACGTATTCTCTAACTAGAGACATACATTCAAATGGATTTACGAGCGCTAACACTCGATGATAACTACTGCCAAATAGAAACGGTCTGTACTAGTCGTTCCAATGAACTTTTCAGCCACTAACACACTGTGACATCTATTCTTTATCTTGCAAGAGATGTTCAAATAATTTACGTGCGCTGGCACACTGTAGCAGTTACTGTCGAAACAGATACAGCCTTATGCCGGCTATTCAGATAAAATTTTCAGCCACTAACACACTGTGACATCTATTGTTTAACTTGTAAGAAATGTTCAAAGACATTTAAGTACGCTAACACACTGTGGTAGTTACTCACAAACCGATACAGTTTTGAGTGGCTGTTCAAATAAAATCTTCGGACACTAAACACTAGAACAGTTACTAAATCAAAATCAATGAGACAAACCAACGAAGAACCATGGGAAGCCCCCGAACCTTGCCACCAGCTTTCAACTGGACAGTGATAGATACATAGCTCTGTATATCACCCGCTGTCCTCGGCTCTTAGCAGGTTGTACCAGGGTTCTGCCGCATCAACCAAATTGCACTTCACGACTGTGACGGCCACCGTCGCTTCCTCTCTGGCGCTTCGCATACCAGCGCCCAATAGATAGCGTGTTGTATTTCAAATCGGCGGGCCCTTGCGCCGTCGCTCGCACACGCGACTGCTTCCACTGCCTGTCGCCAACCAACTACTCCTCGCGCCACTCACTGGCGTTATGGCCACGGCCCGTTTCTAGCCGTCGGGGCAAATCCCTCTGATGCGCGTCGATACTAGCGACGTATCGACGGACAAACATCAACTTGCATACTACAGCAGTCATAATGTGTGTAAATGTGGTAGCAGCAACAGTTGAGTTAATTATTCTTTCCATGATTCGTCCTGACATCTTAGCAAAACAAAATTTTTACGTAATTTAGGAAGACAGTAACTTGTTGCGCAGGTTCCAAAACTAGTGTTAGATTTTCCTAAACAGCCATATTTCCGAAGATATGGTATCAAAATATTGAGATTAATATGTCTACATACTTTGTTAATATTAATGCACCTGACGTTTTTGTGACGCAACTGGAAGTATAAAACATTACCTGTTGTCCCCTAACATTAGTTTAATTAAATCCATACCTGACAACATCGTTTAATTGGACTTTTATATTACATAGCAGATGCCTTTGCCATACGTGATACAGTTTGGCAATTAGCGAAAAGAATAGGTCGTCATTATACCTATTATCCTATGGTGATGTTATATTGTTGTAGGTCTCAGTTTATGGTAGCAAAATGTGGTATTATCTAACTGGATTCAAATGTTCAAATGTGTGAGAAATCTTACGGGACTTAAATGCTAAGGTCATCAGTCCCTAAGCTTACACACTACTTAACCTAAATTATCCTAAGGACAAATACACACACCCACGCCCGAGGGAGGTCTCGAACCTCTGCCGGGACCAGCCACACAGTCCATGATTGCAGCGCCTGAGACCGCACGGCTAATCCCGCGTGGCTAACTGGTTCCAAAATTCGAAATATGGATTTCTTGCAGGCATCTTGACATACGATTTCAGAAGGTTTGTTTGGTGTCTACGGAAAGGGCAAACAGTCTGCAATGTTATGTTGATGTTAGTAACCGGTCTTTTGTACTACAAAAATAGAATTTACATAACATCAAGTTAGGTTAGAATCAAAGAGTTTGTTGCATTTTGTGATCACTTTTACTCCAATAATCGATAATCGATTACTTAAATTATATCTCAAATCATAATGTTGGTTGCTCATGGAGTAAGTCGCATGTTTATATGTTAATCATGGACTAAATTGCTAGGAATATTTTACCGCGAATGTCTTGACTAAATCTGAATGTAACTATAAATGGTTGCTTCCAGTCTTGTGGAAACCAAAAGACATTTATCGCAGAAGTGAAGCCTACTAAGAACTGCAACAAACTGGGGTTGAGAGAGTATCTTTCAAATGGTTCAAATGGCACTGAGCACTATGGGACTTAACTTCTGAGGTCATCAGTCCCCTATAACTTAGAACTACTTAAACCTAACTAACCTAAGCACATCACACACATCCATGCCCGAGACAGGAGTAATTTTGTTTCCTCAGATACAGCACAGCAGTGTGCTTCCTCTGAAAAAAAAAAATAATCCTGTAGCTTTTTTTGACTGAGGGTAGCAAAGCAGACGGCTGCTACGGCTTTCAGCCGAGAGAGCAACTGGGCCCCCGAAAGTGAACGTTGCTGCACCTGTGGTAGTGCCAGTTGTCTGAACGTGGTCGTGGCCAGTGTCCCTAAGTGCCGCCTCTGCTGTGGCTTGAATTTCAAAAGGGACACCCTGAAACTTCAGCCTATTTTCACCATTTTGTGTATTTTATAGATTAAATGATTGGTGACCATGAAAGTTGCTGTGTCCTGACCCTTTGATAGTCCTCCGTTCAGCAAGCTACCTGTGTTTTCAGTTGGCTTGCGAAAATTGATTTTAATATGTAAATAAAGAGATTAATTTCACTGACATTTTAATTAATTGATTTATATCCCCGTGCCTACAACCACTGAAGTCTTAATTGCATATTAAATACGAATGTGTGACTGGAAAAGCGGTTGTAATTTCATTTCTTTGTAATGGGACTGAATTCGACAGCAGCTAAGACTTTATTATGTTCTTTCTACATGTCCGAAAAGTCTTTGGGTTATAGTGGAAAGAGCGTTATCACTGGCCGGCGGATGGTTCAAAACGCATCATTTCGAGTGGTGAACGTTACGTGCCGCCAGAGGTGATGGTTTTATGGTATGGAGGTGTTTCCCGTGATTAGGCCATGGCCCCCTTATTGCATTTGAGAAAACGCTAAGTATGGAAGGACTCCTGGAAATGGAAAAAGGAACACATTGACACCGGTGTGTCAGACCCACCATACTTGCTCCGGACACTGCGAGAGGGCTGTACAAGCAATGATCACACGCACGGCACAGCGGACACACCAGGAACCGCGGTGTTGGCCGTCGAATGGCGCTAGCTGCGCAGCATTTGTGCACCGCCGCCGTCAGTGTCAGCCAGTTTGCCGTGGCATACGGAGCTCCATCGCAGTCCTTAACACTGGTAGCATGCCGCGACAGCGTGGACGTGAACCGTATGTGCAGTTGACGGACTTTGAGCGAGGGCGTATAGTGGGCACGCGGGAGGCCAGGTGGACGTACCGCCGAATTGCTCAACACGTGGGGCGTGAGGTCTCCACAGTACATCGATGTTGTCGCCAGCGGTCGGCCGAAGGTGCACGTGCCCGTCGACCTGGGACCAGACCGTAGCGACGCACGGATGCACGCCAAGACCATAGGATCCTACGCAGTGCCGTAGGGGACCACACCGCCACTTCCCAGCAAATTAGGGACACTGTTGCTCCTGGGGTATCGGCGAGGACCATTCGCAACCGTCTCCATGAAGCTGGACTACGGTCCCGCACACCGTTAGGCCGTCTTCCGCTCACGCCCCAACATCGTGCAGCCCGCCTCCAGTTGTGTCGCGACAGGCGTGAATGGAGGGATGAATGGAGACGTGTCGTCTTCAGCGATGAGAGTCGCTTTTGCCTTGGTGCCAATGATGGTCGTATGCGTGTTTGGCGCCGTGCAGGTGAGCGCCACAATCAGGACTGCATACGACCGAGGCACACAGGGCCAACACCCGGCATCATGGTGTGGGGAGCGATCTCCTACACTGGCCGTACACCACTGGTGATCGTCGAGGGGACACTGGATAGTGCACGGTACATCCAAACCGTCATCGAACCCATCGTTCTACCATTCCTAGACCGGCAAGGGAACTTGCTGTTCCAACACGACAATGCACGTCCGCATGTATCCCGTGCCACCCAACGTGCTCTAGAAGGTGTAAGTCAACTACCCTGGCCAGCAAGATCTCCGGATCTGTCCCCCATTGAGCATGTTTGGGACTGGATGAAGCGTCGTCTCACGCGGTCTGCACGTCCAGCACGAACGCTGGTCCAACTGAGGCGCCAGGTGGAAATGGTATGGCAAGCCGTTCCACAGGACTACATCCAGCATCTCTACGATCGTCTCCATGGGAGAATAGCAGCCTGCATTGCTGCGAAAGGTGGATATACACTGTACTAGTGCCGACATTGTGCATCCTCTGTTGCCTGTGTCTGTGTGTCTGTGGTTCTGTCAGTGTTATCATGTGATGTATCTGACCCCAGGAATGTGTCAATAAAGTTTCCCCTTCCTGGGACAATGAATTCACGGTGTTCTTATTTCAATTTCCAGGAGTGTACATTACTGGCCATTAAAATTGCTACACCAAGAAGAAATGCAGATGATAAACAGGTATTCATTGGTCAAATATATTATTCTAGAACTGACATGTGATTACATTTTCACGCAATTTGGGTGCATAGATCCTGAGAAATCAGTACCCAGTACAACCACCTCTGGCCATAATAACGGCCTTGATACGCCTGGGCATTGAGTCAAACAGAGCTTGGATGGCGTGTACAGGTACAGCTGCCAATGCAGCTTCAACACGATACCACAGTTCATCAGGAGTAGTGACTGGCGTATTGTGACGAGCCAGTTGCTCGGCCACCATTGACCAGACGTTTTCAATTGGTGAGAGATCTGGAGAATGTGCTGGCCAGGGCAGCAGTCGAACATTTTCTGTATCCAGAAAAGCCCCTACAGGACCTGCAACATGCGGTCGTGCATTATCCTGCTGAAATGTAGGTTTTCGCAGGGATCGAATGAAGGGTAAAGCCACGGGTCGTAACCTCCACTGCTCAAAGTGCCGTCAATGCGAAGAAGAGGTGACCGAGACGTATAACCAATGGCACCCCATACCATCACGGCGGGTGATACGCCAGTGTGGCAATGACGAATACACGCTTCCAATGTGCGTTTACCGCGATGTCGCCAAACACGGATGCGACCATCATGATGCTGTAAACAGAACCTGGATTCATCAGAAAAAATGACGTTTTGCCATTCGTGCACCCAGATTCGTCGTTGAGTACACCATCGCGGGCGCTCCTGTCTTTGATGCAGCGTCAAGGGTAACCGCAGCCATGGTCTCCGAGCTGATAGTCAATGCTGCTGCAAACGTCGCCTAACTGTTCGTACAGATGGTTGTTCTCTTGCAAACATCCCCATCTATTGACTCAGGGATCGAGACGTGGCTGCACGATCCGTTACAGCCATGAGGATAAGATGCCTGTCATCTCGACTGCTAGTGACACGAGGCCGTTGGGATCAAGCATGACTTTGCGTATTACCCTCCTGAACCCACCGATTCCATATTCTGCTAACAGTCATTGGATCTCGACCAATGCGAGCAACAATGTCGCGATATGATAAACCGCAATCGCGATAGACTACAATCCGACCTTTATCAAAGTCGGAAACGTGATGGTACGCATTTCTCCTCCTTACACGAGGCAACACAACAACGTTTCACCATACAACGCCGGTCAACTGCTGTTTGTGTATGAGAAATCGGTTGGAAACTTACCTCATGTCAGCACGTTGTAGGTGTCGCCACCGGCGCCAACCTTGTGTGAATGCTCTGAAAAGCTAATCATTTGCATATCACAGCATCTTCTTCCTGCCGGTTAAATTTCGTGTCTGTAGCACGTCATCTTCGTGGTGTAGCAATTTTAATGGCCAGTAGTGTAGCTTTGTGTACTGCGTACAGTAGAGCAACAGTTAGGGGACGATGATTGTTTCTGTCAACATGACAAAAGCCTGTGCCATACAACATAGTCTGCGAGACAGTCGTTTGTGGACAATAGCTCTCCACAAATAGACTGGCCTGCCTTGAGTCTCATCCTGAACACGATGGAACACATTTGGGGTGAGTTAGAATGTCGATTTCGCTTCAGATCTCAACCTCCAATATCACTAGCTTCTCTTATTTTGACTACTGAGGAAGAATTGGCTGCCATTCCTCCACAAACATACAGGTGTCTCACTGAAAGTCTTCCGACTAGAGTTCAAATCGTCATAAAGGCACATCGTGCACACAAACTGCATTAAATTTGCAATGTTCCAAATTTTTGTTAGGGAACTTGGTTGTAGTTTTTTGGTGTAATGAGATGACGTATGAGGTAATGCTTATGTGTAACCAAATGAGAGAACAAAAATGCGAATCAAAGCTTTGCTCTCGCTACATAGTTTTGCTTACTACTTGCACCAGCATAAAACAGTAATGCGACATTCGTAAGCTACGCTTATGTTCTCTTCCGTACCCCCTAGCGTAAACGCTTGCACAAACAGGAGTAGTGAATGGATAGTGAGGATCAACTGGATTGAAAAGTACGTCTAAACTAATCTACAAACAAGGGATTCAAGGTTGGTCACAGGCTTGTTTGCCCAAGGGAGAGTTTCATGAAGATGCTCCAAGAACTAAACACTTGAAGATAGGCGTAAATAATCCCGTGAAAACTTACTTAGAAAGTTTCCAGAACCACTTTTAAATGTTGAATCGGGGAATATATTATAGCCCCTTACGTAGCACTCCAATAGGGATCGCGTAAACAACATTAGACTAATAACACCATGCATAAAAGCATTTAACCAATCATTCTCCTTGGGATCCACGCAAGAATTATTTAGGAGAAAACCCTAATAACTGATACAATTGAACATACCCTCTGTCTTGCACTTCACAGTGGTTTACAGAGTATAGATGAAGATGTACACGTATGTGTAGATGTACAAGCGAATTGTAGCGTGTTGTCTGCTCTTTCGCTCGGGTGTAACCCAGGCTGAAAGTTCAGACAAGTTAGCTTCGCGAAACTTGATGTTTATGATGGCAGTCAAAATAAAGCAAAAGACTAAACTGCAGCTGCATATGCAAACATTCCATTAGTCGAGCAACATCGACAAAAAGTGCCATTCGCAGATTTGGAAATTGTGCACGTAATTATTGCACGGGATTTTGCAGCATGCATTGGACTTTGGGTGAGAGATCATATTCGCTTCTGGAGAAGAACTGAAAATATAGGCTGAATTGTAGAGCTGGTATTACCCCTGCACAAAAGAGTGCAGTGAGCAGTGCACGGATAGGCCATCTCATCGCACGAGGCTGCGAATAATTGCTGACAGTGTGTTGCAGCTTGTAAGATGAGCCTGGATTATTCCATGGCAGTATTAAAAGCGAAAAATTTCTTTTACTGCAATTTTTTACCACATGATGGCGGCATAGAAATGTGTGGTCCACACCTCTGATTTCGGCTGCAGAGATTACGTTTGCCGGTATCTTGGAGCTTCGTTCAAGTTCCTAGCGAATCTGGGAACCCGGAATATGATCCTGCATCAATAACAAAATAGAAAACCTGCTGATCAGTGCAAGGTAATCACATTTTTGCCTCTTGACTCAGTGTGGTGGCATGTTGTAAAACCAAGACGATTCGCTGTAGTAGACAGTAATTGATGATGAACCATCAGAGATGTCACCATCATCATCGTAGCAGTGGTCTTCACAAAATGTAAATACAACATGCGCTGCATACTACTAATAGAACTATATATTTTGCTTATTAATTACTTGTTGCAACAGAAGAAAGCAGAGATCCCATGTTACATGACTCTAAACATTTGGCTGAAGGTAGAAGTACAGTATGCGCTGAAAGAGTATCGGAGTTGGAAAAGGGGCAGCGTTATTCGATACTGAATGCGAGACCTATCGGCAGCAAATTGGGAGCGGCGGTAATGGTACATCAGAGAGAGCACAATTTACATCTTTCGCCAAATTCTCCACCATCAGTCCTGCTGGATTTGGCTTTCTCAACAGTGGTAGTGTACGCATGATATATAGTGGAAGAGTAAATAACATGGACACTATCGATTTCGAAAAGATTGATACGTAATTTTTTGTGACTGGCAGCAAAAAAACTGCGTTAATAAATACGTCAGTTTCTACTCAAAAATTATCATGCAGTGGAAAAATTAGAGATATTAATATTAGATCTCTACAATGAGATTACTGTGTTGGTAAGGATCCTTGTTTAACTTGAAAAAGTGTTCAGTTCTCATATATGAAGTCATACGTGATCTAAACGCTTTTTAAGAAGTTGGAAGTTGGAAATTTGTGGTAAGGTCTTACGGGATCAAACTGCTGAGGTCATCGGTCCCTAAGCCTACACACTATTTAATCCAACTTAAACTAACTTGCTCTAAGGACGACACACACACCAATGCCCGAGGGAGGACTCGAACCTCCATGTGGGGGAGCCGCGCTGACCATGACAAGTCGCCCTAGATCGCGCGGCTACACACCGCGGCTTTGAAGAAGTGAATCAAAGATAATACACTTGCTTAGGAGGTGGTGCTTTACAGATTCTGTACTCTTTGTTGCTTTTGAAGTGTAAGATAGGTATGAATGTATTTATTACATTGAACTATTTTTGTATCAATATAACAAACTAGTTGATTGTTACATTAAGAATATATCATTCATATTGTATACAGTTTGGCTGACAAATGCATTTCGATGTCGATTTTATTGAAGTAGATACACATGTCAAAACTTGGTCAGCTAAGACAGATGTCTCAAATATTAACTCAGATTGCAACAACTTATTGTTTACAATAGATGATGTTCTAAAAAGTGTAGAAAAATTATAATGTGCACTAAATACGTATGTTTCCACTGTATTTGACAGCAAAAATCCCAAAATTCCCTAAAAAATTTCTTATTATATAATTTATATCTATAGCACTTCTTTTGTTTTTCTTCCATTTCTTCTCTACTACACTACAATTACAAGACAGATGTGGAAATAATTTTGTGCACACACGTATGTGAGAGGAAATTTAATGATGCAGAGATGAAAAAAACACACAAACAAACAAATAGACACACACACACACACACACACACACACACACACACACACACACACACACATATGCCAGATGAAATTAAATGACGAGGCAAAGATAGATCTATATCAAATATTGTGTGAGACGCAGTTTAAGTGACATGACAGTACAATATTTGTAGACTTTTAAATTATGCTGTGCTCTGCTCTGTGTGTGTGTGTGTGTGTGTGTGTGTGTGTGTGTGTACAATTCATAGTCAAATATCTTATACCATTTTACATTATTATCTATGACTTTAAAGCGCAGATTGCGGAAATAATGCACGTCTTTGACCTTAACGCCATTTGTAAGCAGTTGACTGCATCTTTTTAATGTTACACTGACTAAATATAGAGAATTGTATGTGTACACATGACTATGCAAATATTTTTGTATTTCAAGTGAATGTTCCCTGCACCTGCTCAAGCGAAAGTTGCATAATTTTGTACTGCATATGCTCGAACTTGGCACAGTTTTTATGCAGTTGATTACCTCATTTTAATACTACACTGTGATGGCCTGGTAAGCGGAGGGGGGGGGGGGGGGAGATTACAAACTACAGCTGTGCTAGTTCTGCCATCTTGCAGTTTGATTGTTGGGCGGTATGTGATGGTTCAAATGGTTCAAATGGCTCTAAGCACAATGGGACTTAACATCTGAGGTCATCAGTCCCCTAGAACTTAAGAACTACTTAAACCTAACTAACCTAAGGACATCACACACATTCATGCCAAAGGCAGGATTCGAACCTGCGACCGTAGCGGCCGTGTGGTTCCAGACTGAAGCGCCTAGTACCGTCGGCCACAACGGCCGGCTGGCGGTATGTGAGAGGTGGAAATGGGGGTGGAGTACAAAGCACAACTGGGCTGCTTCTTCCATCGTATTTTTAAATTTCCTGGCTAATTTTAAATTTTCTAAGACATTAAGCTTTCCGTTGGTTTGCATTTTTTGAATTTCACGCCTTGTTTTTCTTTAATTTCCTTCCATCGGCCATCTTGGATTTTTTAATTTCCCGCCACAACCAGCGACTATAGCGCCATGACTGTGGTGCTGACTAGTGGCGGAAACTTGAAATATGTGCTTGACTGCCCGTAAAAAATAGCAAAACCATAAAGTAATTAATGTAGAGTAATGAAATTTCGGGAATACATTTGTCGAGGTAATATACTTAAGTTGTAAGGTGGCTATAATTTCGCACCTTACAAGCACTCATCTACATACTTTGCCGTGATTTATAACCGGAATTAGGTGTCATTTGATAGGCTGTACATCGTATATTTGAATATTTAAAGAAAACGCTTATTGCATGAAATGTGATGGATTGTCTTCATTATCAAAATGGCGTAATGAATGATTGCCTATTCTAGCAGAGGTTGGAATGCCAGTAGAAATGAAAAGGTAGGCGTAACTCAGGCTATGGGTGGAAAAACCCACACAGGTGTGTTGGTCCTGCTAATCACAGGAAGTAGCTCAAGACAGATGGTCGGGGTACCTGTGAGCTGAAGCACAATAGATTGGAGCCTGGCTGGTATTGTAGCGAGGCCGGAAGGATAACCGGATAATACTTTGGAAACTCTGAAAATTTTGGACGCCACAGAGAGGAATGAAGAAGTGTTACCTCGGAAAACACGCAGGCTGGGTTATTTCTGAGGATTTTTACTCTGAGAAGCGTACCATTGTATGAATTTCTAATTAAGAGGTATAGGTATTTCCCTACAAACTTTAAGCGCTGGACGAGAAAAGACTAAAATATGGTTGGTCGGCGTTCGGAAGAGTCTGTAGAGAGGGAGAATATTCCGTGGTTTCGAGAATATGATTTTCGTTCTGCAGTTACGAGGGAGGGGAGCCGAGCTTTGCAGGGAAGCCAGCGGTGGAGAGAAAGGGGTTTTTCTTTCCGTTTTGACAGCCCGTGTTTGACGGTCGCTAGGTATCAGCTTTCGTCGGTGCAGACAGACTTGCTGTCTTTGCTCTCAGGAGATTTTATAGTTAGAATGGTTAGGTACTATACTGTTGCGAACCTATACGATTGTGGACTTCGCCTCCAGGTAGGGAGTCGTCGTTGAGTACGCAGCGTTCAGTGATTGAGAGCACTTCTTCTGTCTGTACTCACGCTGAGACGTTATCTGAATTTCATCCTTGTGGCTGGGAGTTCGCGTTTCTTGTCTGTAGAATACAGGAGGAGAAGACAGTATTAGATTATACTAGTCAGACGACCGTCTTCTGCCATCCTAATGTTTGAATGATTTACTTTAAATTGTGGCTCGAGTTCTTCCACAGTCGCAGTCATGTACGAGAACCAGCTCTCAGAAGCACCGGACGTAGTACATACGCTGAGATTGTTAACTGCTACAGCTTATTAGGGCTATAAAGCTAAACAGCTGTGATCACATAAGTTTTATTTCCACCGAGGTTCCACGCCACTTGCGTTATTTATATTAGATCGCGTAACCACAAAAAGGGGAGGATTTGGGCAATTGATCAGTAATATTAGTTAAGAAATTCATTTGTATCTCTTTATGACTATTGGACATTGATATATAAACATTTGTGATACATAAACATTTGTAATATAGCCTATAAAGGGGGTTTTAATCTACGGTAAATGTATAAGCAGAAACAGCATTTGTCATTTAGTAGTTACTAGTTACCTTTATCGTTCATTTATGTTTATGTTGTAATTTATATGTTAAAGAGCAAGAAGGAGGAAATAATATCACCATTAAGAGGTCCTAAGATCTGCTTCAGGGGGTAGTCAGATAGGCCCAAACCTTCATTTCGCGTCCAGTATTTTCCGTTGCGCACATTCATTTTTATACCCACGTGGAGTAGCATCTTGGAAAGTGATTAACATTGCAAGATGACGGATTAACGTCAACGTGAGATAAGCCACTGCAAATGTGAAACGCTAGTACATTAATAACCGGTGCAACCGCCAGAATGTTGAACGCAAGCATGCAAGCGTGTATGCCTTGTGTTGTACATGTGTCGAATATCGGTTTGTGGTATGGAGTTCCGTTTCTATAGCACCTGGTCGGTCAATACAGGGACGTCTAATGCTGTTTGTGGATGACGCTGGAATTGTCGTCCGATGATGTCTATTTGTGCTCTATTGGCGACAGATCTGGTAATTGAGCAGGTGAAGGCAACATACCGTTACTTTGTAGAGCATATTGGGTTACAACAGGGGTAACTGGGCGAACGTTACCGTTAGAAAACACCTCCTGCAATGCTGTTCATGAATGGCAGCATAACAGATCGAATCACCGGATTGACGTACAAATTTGCAGACGGGGAGCGTGGGATGACATGGGCGTGCTCCAAGTGTCATACGAAATCTCATCTCAGATGTAAGATACATCCAGCTGCAAAACCAATGTGTCTAGCATACAGACAAGTTGATTGCAGGCCCTCAACTGTCCTCCTTCCAGTTTTCATCAGAAAACACAACAGACCACCAGCCTACCCTCCAATGAGCTCTCGCTTGACACACACTTGACTCAAAATGTGCGGGGTTTGGGGCCACTGGATTGCACGCTACAGGCCATCTGGCTCAGAGTTGTCCTTGAAGTACGAGATTTGTAACAGTTCGTTGTGTCACTGTGGTGCCAGCTACTGATCAAATTGCTGCTGCAGATGCAATATGATGTGCCAGATCCATATGCTGAACACAATGGTCTTCCCTCTTGGTATTGCCATATGTCCGTCAGGAAGCTGGTTTCCTTGCGACCATACATTCTCGTGACCACCGCTGCCAGCAATCATATACAGCGGCTATATTCCTGCCATATCTTTGTGACATCGCAGAAGGAACATGCAGCTTTCCGTAGCCCTATGACACGACCTCGTTCAAACTCAGTGACGTACTGGTAATCCTTCTCTGTTGCCTTAAAGTCATTCTTGATTGGCATCAGTTCACAAGTCCACCCCCCAGAGGTAACTAATGCTATTAGTGCCACTCTTACGCGACTAACGAGCAGTTTGATTAGACATCTTTCAGATGCAGAAACACGCCTACCAACTTTCGTTTATGTCGCACTACTCCTTCTTGGTGTTGTGATTTTTCTTCCGTAAGTGTATATTTTTCAGAAAATGGATACAAAATCTCATGTTTCACATGTAAGTGTTCTTCAATGGGCCACTTGGTGTTTCATGACCATACATATACAAACTATAAGAAAACTCTCTTTATATTCATAATACCGCCCGTGATGACATTTAATGGGTGAAAAACCAAGGAAATAACTTGCAATCCTGGATTACTGAATACTAATTGGGTACTGATTCTCACGTGTTCTATCGAAACTGTGAACTCTAGCAAAGAACTAATGTTACCCTCACTGAATATCTCTGAAAATTATGTTGGATAAATAAATCTAATATTTCACAGTGCAGCACAAAGTAAATGCAGTGCAAACAAGCAACCACCTCACTATAATCCAGAGCGATGTCACTTCAATTTTCCCATTCTTTCGCACAAGAAAAAACATCTATACTGAATAGATTTGCAAGTCCTCATAGCATCAAGTGGAAGAACATAGTGTTTTCTTTGCCCACTGACCATTAACCCTCTGTAATCCATCCTGTACTTCCTGTACTGAAATGTTTAAATTTACGCACAGGTGCGCAAGTAGCGCGGCAGCGATATCTTTGTGTGAGCAGCTGGCATCCAAAGAGACTGTATACAGTCACAAGGTAAAGTTCCGTGCTGCTAATGCGGGGACTCGCTAGTTCTTTAAGTATTATAGAATAACACGCAACACGGCTTGAAGTCCGACTTATCTCCCACTTGTCTTTCATTTCTTATTGAAATCAGTTTTACGATCGCTTCTCGATGAATATCACTGTGATTGTTCAGGTACGATGTTCACAGAAATAACAAAAGTGCAGTCGTACGTACGTGTTCTTAATACATAATAATAATCCAGTGATAAGCTATTTTATTGACTGAGTTGCAACATCACCTTCTGTGATAGATGAAATCAAACTAATAGAGTTCAGTTATTCAAATATAATCGAAATAATGAGCTTTCAGCTCTATTTGCATTTTCATTTATAGTGTACTTCGCTTCGTACTTTTATCTGGTGTGCGTAATTAATAAAGAAATTCAATTACCTGATTATTTTTATGATACGATTTAGATCCTGCACCTTTTTTCTAAGAAGTTCGATGGTCAAAGTTTGATTAATATTATTACATGACATAAATTTATTGGCGCTAGAAAACGGCCATGCGGAGCGACAGTGTACCTCGTTAACCGGTTCTGCCCGAAGCATTTCTATTGACTGTCTCATCTCAGAGTTTAGGCACTTTGCTTAAGACATGCCTTGCAGTTCCCATCCAGTGATAAGCTATTCTGGCAGACAGATAGACAGATACAAGTGTCTAAGGCTCTTTGAGACCGACAAGTGCTCATCGATGTACACATGAACACATGGCAAGAAAGCTGTCTTAACAGCACACCACTTTCACAACGTGTGTACACATTGAAGTACAATGTATCTAGAACGCAGAGTTCCGATCTGTCAATGATTTATGTTGTAGTGCATACAATGAGACTGCTGGACGTCAATTTCTAGTTACTTTGAGACTAAACTGTTGCTACAAGGTGTAACTTTATATCAACAAAAAAAAAAAAATTCTTTCCAACTATTGGAGTCTTATCTCACGGTACTCGGATTAGGATTCTTTGCTGTATGTATAGGTGGATCCTAAAAATGTAGCACAACTTATAAATTATAGAGTGCAGCAATCAGTCGTCCTTTTTTACATTTTCTTACCCAAATCCAGGTTTCGGCTAATGGCTAGCCATTCTCAATGCAGTATTTTCTACTCTCGATGCATGTAAGTCCCTGTTGTTCTGCTAGCCACTAGCCGAAATCTGGATTTGCGTAATAAAATCTAAAAAAGGACGACTGATTGCTGCACTCTGTAATTTATAAGCCGCATAACAGCCGCTGAGTACACCAACTTTCCGAATGGAAGGTAACCAAATTTAGCACAACGTTTATATGCCAATGCCATCGTTAAATGGATGAATGAAATCCACTGGTGCAACATAATCTGTGAGCTTTAATTGAAAGAAATAATTCTTTGAAACTACATTAACATTTAATCCTACCTCATACAGACTCATTTTCTTTTCACTCAAAAAATACAAGTACTTAAATATATACAAAAACATCATGCCAAAGAAATATTTACTGCTGATTTCTGAAATTTTTCTTAGACTACACGAAAACTTACCTCTAGACACTAAAACTTCTACATTGGAAATTGCTTAAATTTTATGTTGTGTTTTATTTATAAATTTTTTCGGATGGAATACGCTTCTTGCGTTTTCATTCTTGTAGCTAGACTGTCATGAGAGCTATCTGCTGATTTTGGACGTGTGTGGAGAAGATTTTAAAGGACAATCCTCGGGCATTTCTTATCTCTGTAGTGATTGTTTTTTCCCGCTTTATGGACCACGTGTGATTTTCTGAAAGATAACGGGTGCAACGAGTTCGTAGTTCAGGAGAACTGGTGCCTGTCACCACTGTCGACAGTATAAATGCCGAACCATGTGCTGACATGAGTCAGACCAGGAAGTAGAGATAGCCGTTCCCGAGTGACATATGCTCTGCGGCCGAACATTCATCACTCATTTAGAGTTCCTGCGTTAACTAGTCATGGTTTCCGGAGAGAATCACTTGAAAAGTGTCTAGGTGAAGTACATTTCATTTAATAACTTGTATGACGGTCCGCTTATATCGGCCGTCCGAGAATAAGGCCGCCGCCAAAGAATCCGCTGATGAAAGAAAAAGATAATGAAAAAAAATGTTAAAAAAAGTTCTGTTCTCTTCGTATCTTTATGTGGACTGGTAATGATTTGTACCGCGCCAAGCATGATAGATTGTGATTTTTTAGGATGATGAAGGATAAGTCATGATTTTGAGTGGCGTCTAACTGTACGTACTTTGCTCTGGATCAGTGGTCGTCAAACTGCGTGCCCGAATAAAGTGTTCGTGCGGACGCGGTTCTCCCATGTGTTTTATAGTAATATGCTTCTATCAATCAGAAAACGTCAACTAATGTTAAGAGCTTCGTAAGAGTGTATTTTACTTGCTCGGTAACAAACAAAATTCTTACAGGAACAGTATTATTTTAAGATGTGCTTAAATTTTAACTGACGTTGGTGAATTCGGCCGTGAGCTAACTACAGTTCGCCGCTTACATCAGGGGAAGAGTGGTATGTATCGTGGCCACTGCGAGGTCAACAGAAGTGAGAGGGGTAGGACTTTATTGTTTGTCTTTCAATGTTGACAACTCACGAGCGTGCGCAGCTAGCACCAGACAGCAGCATATTTAGCAGTTATATACAACCGCTCGCTTACAGGAAGATCCGCACCTAAAGACTGGAAAATTGCTCAATTCACACCAATACCCAAAACGGAAAACAGGAGTAATCCGCTGAATTACAGGCCCATATCACTAACGTCGATTTGCCATACGGTTTTGGAACATATACTGTGTTCGGACGTTACGAATTACCTGGAAGAAAACGATTTAATGGCACACAGTCAGCACGGATTCAGAAAATACCATTCTTGTGAAACAATGAGTGCTATTGAAGGGGATATCAAATTGATTCCATATTTTGAGATTTCCAGAAGGCTTTCGACACCGTTCCTCACAAGCGTCTTCAAACCAAACTGCGTGCCTATGGAATACCGCCTCAGTTGTGAGGCTAGATTCGTGATTTTCTGTCAGGAAGGTCACAGCTCGTAGTAATAAACGGAAAGTCATCGAGTATAACAGAAGTAATATCCGGCGTACCCCATGGAAGTGTTATAAGCCCTCTATTGTTCCTGACCTATATCAACGACATAGGAGACAACCTGAGTAGCCCTCTTAGATTGTTTGCAGATGTTGCTGTCATTTGTCTTCTTGTAAAATCATCAGATGACCAATACGAATTGCAAAATGATTTAGATACGATATCTGTATGGTGCGAAAAGTGGCAATTGATCCTGAAGAAAGAAAAGTGTGAAGTTATTCACATGAGTACTAAAAGAAATCGGCTAAATTTCGATTACGAATTAAGTCACAGTAATCTTAAGGCCGTAAATTCAACTAACTACTTAGGGATTTCAGTTACAAATAACCTAAACTGGAACGATCACATAGATAGTGTTGTGGGCAGAGCAAACCAAAGACTGCGATTCAGAACACTTAGACGGTGCAGCAGGTCTACTAAAGAGACTGCTTACACCACGCTTCTCCGCCCTATTCCGGAGTATTGCTATGGGGTTTGGGATCCGCATCAGGTGGGACTGACGGATGACATCGAAAAAGTTCGAAGAAGGGCAGCTCGTTTTGTACAGGGGATATAGTGCCACAGACATCATATGTGAATTGGAGTGGCAATCATTAAAACAAAGACATTTCTCGTTGCGACGGGATCTTCTCATGAAATTTCAATCATCAATTTTCTCCTCCGATTGCGAAAACATTCTTTTGGCACCCACATACATAGGGAGAAATGATCATCATGATAAAATAAGAGAAATCAGGGCTCGCACAAAAAAATTTAAGTGCTCGTTTTTCCCGCGCACCGTTCGAGAGTGGAACGGTAGAGGGATAGCTCGAAGGTAGTCCATTGAACACTCTGCCACGCACTTAATTGTGAATAGCAGAGTAATCACGTAGATGTAGATAATGTCAAACGAAAGTGACGTGGATTCGTGAAAGCGCATTATAGAAACGGTTATCTTCACATGTGGTACATGTTTGTAGCTAGTAATACGAAATCAAATTAAGGCTGTTGTATTGCAATGCAATGAGTAAAAGAAAAATGGCACTCAAAACATTTAGTAAACATTTTTGATCGTGTCTCATGATGCAGTTCATGTTATTAATTAATATAAGATACTACTTTATGGCAGTTACCAATTAATAGTAAGATCGGTAGAGGAATGTGTGGTAAACAGGCCAGGAGTGGAAAATTGACCATTGCATATTTTTTTGTCCCGAATAGCGCTTCAGTCTTCCGAAAACTGGTTAGATCGGTTCTAATATAATCGTCATTACTGTTAGTGAGTTCGACAGAGGAAGCATGTTCCGTTAATTTTTTAGTGAAAACGTTTTCCTTTTTGAGTCGTCTGGTTTATCTTAAACCGTTTATATGAACCTTGTTACTTCACTTGTATTGAGAGAAATAGTTTTTACAACATCAGTGTTCTAATATCATTTAGTCTAGAAATATAGTCCAAGTTTGATAGTCTCTTTTGTAGATCATTAATGGCGCCTTCAATCCCGCGTCCGGCCATCCTGATTTAGGTTTTCTGTGATTTCCCTAAATCACCCCAGGCAAATGCTTGGATGGTTCCTTTGAAAGGGCACGGCCGACTTCCTTCCCCGTCCTTCCCTACTCCGATGAGACCAATGACCTCGCTGTTTGGTCTCCTCCTCCTCCCCCCCCCCCCCCCCCCAAACAATCCAACCCAAACAAGCAAATGGCGCCATAGCCCCGACCGGGAAAAGTGGCCACAGTACCCGTCGGGATAAGTGGCTAAGTTGTTCACCCCAATACGACAGTACGAGTTAGCTCTTTTTTCTTTTTTTTTCAAAAAATATATGTAATACAGCAGATAAAACTAAGTGCTATACCCTTTTTCGATACAAAGCGATCATCCGCCATTCTATCCTTCTGTGACAATTTTGAATTAATGTACATTTTTTAAAACCGTCTCGGACTGTTATGTTTGGCCTAATACAAACGTCCGATGAAAACTGTCTACGACACCTCTTTCAGACAGTAGGGCGTGAAGACGCCTAGAAAACGTATCCGGAAATCACAACAATAAACACAGGATATTTTTACGATGCTGTTAAGATGGCACTGGCCACACTACCAGCATAGGTACGGGGAACTGGTCACTGTGTAAGCCTTCAGAAAAATGCCTGCAGCTCCAATACTTGTTTTTCACTTTATAAATTTAGATTCAAAATGCGTAAATGGGAAGCTTTTTTCAGTAACCATGGTTTGGTGAAAATGAATTTCACTTTGAGTGGTCGCTTAAACCCCGCCCCCCCCCCCCTCCCCTTTTCCCTTTTCATTCCGACCCGAGGTCTCTCCCTGTAATGTCAGTACGGGCTCTTAAATACAAAAGTTGGACGACCACGGCTCTGGAAGGCTTATTCTGCTGAACGATAGTGTTACTATAGGACTGATTTCAACTGTTGGATTGGTTAGCGTTGGTTTTGAATAGAAGACTCGCGATATATTTTTGCAAATGGAAGTTTATTTATTCTTTGCAAGTGAGTTGTTATTAGGAAGTTGAGATTTCACTCAAGATTCGTAACGTTCAAGTTTATCCTGGGTACTTTCCGAGTAGTCACACAAACTATTAATTCAAGGATGGATTACTATCGTGAGATAGGAAAATATACGTGGATATACAGGCTCCATATTCGTGTGGTATCTCCCTAGGCCGATAACTTGTACTCGATGCGCCTAGGTTTCTATTGACCAGTTGATTGACAAAACAGATTACTCCGAGCGTAGTAAGCGCTAGAAGGAAAAGAACCAGCACACTTGTTAAAACTGATCTGATGATTACGAAATTCTGCTCGTCAAAACTTGTGTGTCCTGTCGCAGTCTAACTATCGGTTCATTTTGAGAAATGGAATTATCTTAATGTTCTTTTGTCATGATATCAGTTTCTGAAATACTTTGATGTCTATAGCGATAACTTCTCTGGTTGACACTCTAGGCTCAATAAATAAATTTCAAAAGTTTGCACACGTCACTGTTCTCTTCCTATGCGAATAGTTACGAAAAATTTGATAAATGTGCGACTTCTGAAAAATAATACACACAGAAAAGGAAACTGATCTGATTTTGGTACTGGTTCAAGATTGCGCAACTTCACAGAAAATCACGGGTAGTGACAGGTTAGTGAGTGAGCCAGGGCAATCTCTGCTTCATTATAATAAGTGACTGTAGAAGAACACAGTCGTAGCTGCTAAATATTGGGACTGTAGCTAAAATATTCCACACACATCTGTAGCGTATATCAATCATAATATATCAACACCCACACAGAAATTTCATTTCTATTCAAGATACGTAGATGAAAATTCCTGATCATTAATAGTGACAGTAGAAATGACGCTAAAACTATCCTTTACTTCACAACATAGACAACAATATCAGATTAGTTTCTGGATATGAAACAAACAACCCTACCAACTTCCTGCACAAAATAAATTCTAGAAAAAAAAGATTAACAAATTTTCAAGACACACACAAAGCTAGTAGAACGGTAGTATACGAGATGACGGAGATGACCGAAAAAGTTTTCTCAGATACATTGAACAGTCTGACAGGAAGATTAGTATCAGTGCCTGCCCCACTGTAGACTCAAAATTCATTCTGTAATTATTAAACACCTCCACAAAATAATATTTTTTGGGTTTTATAATAGCTCAGTTTCACTATATGGGAGACAACTCACCTGGTGTCTTGGGAATTCGGAAGGACACAGTAGACTTGCACTGGAAATGAAACGACGTGGGTATATTTTGCAAGTGGTGGCCGATGTGAGAGCAGCATTAGCTGATAAACGAGGAAAGAGGATTTGCGGACGTTCCAGTCGGCTTACTGTTGCGGCTTTGTGACTTCCTGGACAGTGACAGGTAACTGGGATAACATGTTTACCATACTTTTTTCTTTTCTCACTCCTGCGAGAAATCGCATGGTTGGATAAACTTAAACAAGGGAACAGTCAGGAAATGGCCCAGGGAAGATGGCTTTAAAGAAGACTGTCATTAAAAATTTCGAGGCATTCGCGTAGATGATTTTACCGTACAGTGGAGGAGTTAAGGCCCAGGGTTCTTTGACAAAAGACGAAAAGAGGCAGCTTTCTAAGAAGGGCGCGGATGGAGGGAGAGAACAGGCACTGGAACGTTGGATTGTTGTGGGGGAGGAGACCAGACAGCGAGGTCAACGGTCTCTTCGGATTAGGGAAGGACGGGGAAGGAAGTCAGCCGTGCCATTTCAAAAACCTAAATCAGGATGGCCGGAAGCGGGATTGAACGGTCGTCCTCCCGAATGCGAGTCCAGTGTGCTAACCACTGGGCCACCTCGCTCGGTCCACAGGCACTGGAGATACTGCGAACGAAAGCATACTTTGGCAGCGAGCAGCCAACCGTCCAACACAAAGCAACAACATTTCATCTGTGTTCGATTATTCTGGCTGTGTGAACAACATTGAGCTATGAAACTTCCTGGCAGATTAAAGCTGTGTGCGGGAACGAGACTCGAACCCGGGACCTTTGCCTTTCGCGGACAAGTGCTCTACCAACTGAGCTACCCAAGCACGACTCACGCCCCGTCCTCACAGCTTTACTTCTGCCAGTACCTCGTCCTACCTTCCAAACTTTACAGAAGCTCTTGCCTGCGAAAGGAAAAGGTCCCGAGTCTCGGTCCGGCACACAGTTTTAATCTGCCAGGAAGTTTCATATCAGCGCACACTCCGCTGCAGAGTGAAAATCTCATTCTGGAAACATTAAGCTATTATAGCGCAGGGAGGGCTGTACTATTAAAAAATTACATGGGAGAGTTTTTGACTGCAATCAGCAAATGGGACGCTACAGTTTAAATAATTCCCCCAGTTGCGGTAATGTTCGTAATCGTAGTGAAAACTTTATTTTGCTAAGTGTGTGTGTCGATCAATGGTGTTAAATTAAATAAAGGTTACTTTACAACTCTGTTTTTGTTCATGTGTTTCCTTCGATAAACAGGGTGTCCCAGAACTGTTGGGACAAATTTTGAAGGGCTGTAGAGGGTATCTTGACGAAGAAACGGAGGATACGAACTGTGTGTAGAAACGTCATCCAACGACGTTATACAGCATCGAAGTTATAGACCCCAGCGCCTGCCACTAGGCCGTCTCTTCGACAAAAAACTTGTACACTGACAGACCATATGCGGAACGTCCCATAATGTTAGTTATTCAGTGACTGCGCCTGACTGGCACGATCGATAGGGGCGAAGACGGGTCTACATCCTGTGTAGAAAGACTTCGTCTCCTATGAAAATGATGCTGTGTCGTCCTGGTGGATGACGGTTTTGGACACACGTTTCAATCCTCAGTTTTTTGTCCTGGATCCCTCTAAAATCTCTATTGTCTTTCAGTGCACAGGAGAAAAATAAACTGTAGATCGAAACCCGTGTCTGAAACTGTTGTCCAACAGAGCATCACATTCATAGCGGATAATGCCTGTTTACGCAGCAACTAGCTCCACCTTCTCCAATACTGTCTTCAGCGGCACCAGGGTATAATATACACTTAGTGAGGGATTGCGGTGTTGGTGTTTTATTTGTCACGGTTGTCGGCGATTAGATGACGCTCTGAAGGCCTGTCTGTCCATCCTCTGTTTTGACGCTGCAGCCAATAACTGTGTGAGTTTAATGGTGAACAGTGTTTGCAACAATCATTCTGGGGTTCAACCATGCTCCACCGACGAGTACATACTGCTGTTGAACAACTTGAGCAATATCAAAGCGGTCGTACTGCGGGCCTGTGGGAAGTTGGATGGAGGTATCGACGGATTGCTGCCCATATTGAGCATAGCGTACCGGGATGTGTCGCTGCTTTTAACAGCAGTCTGTGGAATATTCTCACACATGCAAATCAGCTTCTGGACGTCCGCGTGCTATAGACGTACTTCAAGATCGATGCATTGTGCGAGCAGCGGTGGCCGATCGAACAACAACCAGCGACGAAATCCGGGCAGATGATGTACCTGCTATGTCTTCAGGGACCACTGCGCACCGTCTTATTGCAGAAGGATTAAGATCACGTGTACCACTCTCCAGGCTACCACTGACACCACGTCACCACCAAGCATGCCTACTCTGGTGTTGTGAAAGAGTGGAATGGCGCTCTGTTGTCTTCAGTAATGAGAGTAGGTTCTGTTTTTGTGAAAGTGATGGACGTACACGTGTATGATGTAGACCTGATGAGCTGTCTGTTTCAGAGTGTATTGTCCCCCAACACACAGGTCCCATCCCTGGCTTCGTTGTGTAGGTGGGCAATCAGTTTCGTTACATTGCACAGGCTGTACGAGGGGATGGAGCTCTCTTCTGAACAGCACGGTGCAAGGCATCCCAGATACCCTCAATAATGTTCATCTCTGGGGAGTTTGGTGGCCAGCCGAAGTGTTTAAACTCAGAAGAGTGTTCGTGGAGCCACTCTAGCAATTCTGGACTTGTGGGGTGTCGCATTCTTCTGCTAGAATTGCCCAAGTCTGTCGGAATAGTTCAAATGGCTCTAAGCGCGATGGGACTTAACATCTGAGGTCAGCAGTCTAGACTTAGACTCAGACCTAACTAACCTAAGGACATTACACACATCCATGCCACAGGCAGGATTCGAACCTGCGACCGGAGCAGTAGTGCGACTCTGGACTGAAGCGCCTAGAACCGCCCGGCCACAGGGACCAGCTCCGTCGGAATGAACAATGGACATGAATGGATGCAGGTGATCAGACAGGATGCTTACCTTAGTGTCACCTGTCACAGTCGTATCTAGACGTATCAGGAGTCTCATTTCACTCCGACTGCACACGTCTCACACCATTACAGAGCCTCCACCAGTTTGAACAGTCCCCTACTGTCATACAGGGTCTATGGATTCTTGAGGCTGCCTCCATATCCGTACACGTCCATCCACCCGATACAATTTGAAACGAGACTCATCCGACCAGGCAACATGTTTCCAGTCATCAACAGTCCAATATTGTTGCTGGTGGGCCCAAGCGAGGCGTAAAGCCTTGTAGCCTGCAGTCATCAAGGGTATACGAGTGAGCCTTTGGCTCCGAAAGCCCATATCGATGATGTATCGTTGAATGGTTCGCACGCTGACATTTACTGATGGCCCAGCAATGAAATCTGCAGCAGTTTGCGGAAGGGTTGCACTTCTGTCACAATGAACGATTCTCTTGAGTCGTCGTTGGTCCTGTTCTTACAGGATCTTTTTCCGGCCGCAGCGATGTCAGAGATATGATGTTTTAACATATTCCTGATATTCACGGTACACTAGCGAAATGATCGTAAGGCCTGCCTCGGAGATGCTGTCTCCCTTCGCTCGTGCGCTGAGTGTAACACCACGTTCCAACTCACTTAAATGTTGATAACCTCAGCAGCATTAGTGCAGAACAACTGAAAGAAAATTTGGAATACATTTCACATAAATTTTATCAGCATGTTATAGTCTTAGGTGGAGATTTCAATTTACCAGATATAGACTGGGACACACAGATGTTTAGGGCGGGTGGTAGGGACAGAGCATCGAGTGACATTATACTGAGTGCACTATCCGAAAATTACCTCGAGCAATTAAACAGAGAACCGACTCGTGGAGATAACATCTTGGACCTACAGATAACAAACAGACCCGAACTTTTCGACTCTGTAAGTGCAGAACAGGGAATCAGTGATCATAAGGCCGTTGCGGCATCCCTGAATATGTAAGTTAATAGGAATATAAAAAAAGGGAGGAAGGTTTATCTGTTTAGCAGGAGTAATAGAAGGCAGATTACAGACTACCTAACAGATCAAAAGGAAAATTTCAGTTCCGACACTGACAATGTTGAGTGTTTATGGAAAAAGTTCAAGGCAATCGTAAAATACGTTTTAGACAGGTACGTGCCGAGTAAAACTGTGAGGGACGGGAAAAACCCACCGTGGTTCAACAACAAAGTTAGGAAACTACTGCGAAAGCAAAGAGAGCTTCACTGCAAGTTTAAACGCAGCCAAAACCTCTCAGACAAACAGAAACTAAACGATGTCAAAGTTAGCGTAAGGAGGGCTATGCGTGAAGCGTTCAGTGAATTCGAAAGTAAAATTCTATGTACCGACTTGACAGAAAATCCTAGAAAGTTCTGGTCTTACGTTAAATCAGTAAGTGGCTCGAAACACCATATCCAGACACTCCGGGATGATGATGGCATTGAAACAGAGGATGACACGCGTAAAGCTGAAATACTAAACACCTTTTTCCAAAGTTGTTTCACAGAGGAAGACCGCACTGCAGTTCCTTCTCCAAATCCTCGCACAAACGAAAAAATGGCTGACATCGAAATAAGTGTCCAAGGAATAGAAAAACAACTGGAATCACTCAACAGAGGAAAGTCCATTGGGGATACCAATTAGATTCTACACAGAGTACGCGAAAGAACTTGCCCCCCTTCTAACAGCCTTGTACCGCAAGTCTCTAGAGGAACGGAGGGTTCCAAATGATTGGAAAAGAGCACAGGTAGTCCCAGTCTTCAAGAAGGGTCATCGAGCAGATGCGCAAAACTATAGACCTATATCTCTGACGTCGATCTGTAGTAGAATTTTAGAACATGTTTTTTGCTCGAGTATCATGTGGTTTTTGGAAACCCAGAATCTACTCTGTAGGAATCAACATGGATTCCGGAAACAGCGATCGTGTGAGACCCAACTCGCTTTCTTTGTTCATGAGATCCAGAAAATATTAGATACAGGCTCCCAGGTAGATGCTATTTTCCTTGACTTCCGGAAGGCGTTCGATACAGTTCCGCACTGTCGCCTGATAAACAAAGTAAGATCCTACGGAATATCAGACCAGCTGTGTGGCTGGATTGAAGAGTTTTTAGCAAACAGAACACAGCATGTTGTTATCAATGGAGAGACGTCTATAGACGTTAACGTAACCTCTGCCGTGCCACAGGGGAGTGTTACGGGACCATTGATTTTCACAATATATATAAATGACCTAGTAGATAGTGTCGGCAGTAACATGCGGCTTTTCGCGGATGATGCTGTAGTATACAGAGAAGTTGCCGCATTAGAAAATTGTGGCGAAATGCAGGAAGATCTGCAGCGGATAGGCACTTGGTGCAGGGAGTGGCAACTGACCCTTAACATAGACAAATGTAATGTATTGCGAATACATAGAAAGAAGGATCCTTTATTGTATGATTATATGATAGCGGAACAAACACTGGTAGCAGTAACTTCAGTAAAATATCTGGGAGTATGCGTGCGGAACGATTTGAAGTGGAATGATCATATAAAACTAATTGTTGGTAAGGCGGGTACCAGGTTGAGATTCATTGGGAGAGTCCTTAGAAAATGTAGTCCATCAACAAAGGAGGTGGCTTACAAAACACTCGTTCGACCTATACTTGAGTATTGCTCATCAGTGTGGGATCCGTACCAGATCGGGTTGACGGAGGAGATAGAGAGGATCCAAAGAAGAGCGGCGCGTTTCGTCACAGGGTTATTTGGTAACCATGATTGCGTTACGGAGATGTTTAGCAAACTCAAGTGGCAGACTCTGCAAGAGAGGCGCTCTGCATCGTGGTGTAGTTTGCTGTCCAGGTTTCGAGAGGGTGCGTTTATGGATGAGGTATCGAATATATTGCTTCCCCCTACTTATACCTCCCGAGGAGATCACGAGTGTAAAATTAGGGGGATTCGAGCGCGCACGGAGGCTTTCAGACAGTCGTTCTTCCCGCGAACCATACGCGACTGGAACAGAAAAGGGAGGTAACGACAGTGGCACGTAAAGTGCCCTCCTCCACACACCGTTGGGTGGCTTGCGGAGTATAAATGTAGATGTAGATGTATTATAGAAGCAGTAACGGATCTAACAACTGTGCCAGACACTTGTTGTCTTATAGCGTAGCCGACCGTAGCGCAGTATTCTGCCTGTTTACGTATCTCTGAATTTGAATACGCTTTCCTATAGCAGTTTCTTTGGCGCTTCAGTGTAGACAAACAATTACAATTCACTGATACATTCTGTGACTTGTTACGGGTGTTTGGTGGTGTGAGTAAGAAATTCCTCTTAAATTACACTGCTTGACATAAAAGCTTATCACCTGTAAGATGCAGTCAGATGTCAATGTTACTTCGTACATATACACCCCATTGGCGGATAGTAAATGATTACTGTTGCAGTTATCTGTATCATTTAGAACGACCACCAGAGTGTATCAGCGTTGTGTATCCCAGAAGGCCTCGAAGGGTTCATAAGAGGATACGGGCTCGGAGATGCCGCGTATTCATATAAGCCGGCGTTATTCGCATCTAACAGAGTTTGAAAGACGCCTCTTCGTGCGTCTTCATTTGACAAGCCGATCTAATGGAGCAGTATTCAGATTTGTGGGGGATTCCAGTGTGACAGCGATGTCGGACTGCATGGGAGCGTGAGGGCAGTCATACTTGTCGTCAAGTTTCCAGCCGACCAAGTCTGTCTACAACTAAGAAGCACCGCCGTATTGTGCACCAAGCACGTCGTAATGCCTTCACATAGTATGGGCCTACTACCCGAGAACTAGTAATGGACTCCCTGTAGCAGTCTGTGCATCCCGCACTGTTGGCCAGAGACGAGCAGCAGCTGAACTTGCAACTTGCCGTTAACACCACAACACAAACGGCTGCCTTTGCAGTGGTGCCGTGACAGGAAAGAACGAACTGCTGATGCGGCGTCGCGCTGTGTTAAGCGATGAATCGTGGTCCTGCGCTAGCGTTAATGTTGACGTTTGGTTTGTGGGGCGCTCAACTGCGCGGTCATCAGCGCCCGTACAAAGTCCCAATTTTTACACAGTCCAATTTTTACACAATCCAATTTTTACACAGTCCAATTTTGACACAGTCCAATTTAGCCACTGTCACAAAAGTTGATGATGATGAAAACACCCAGTCCCCAGGCAGAGAAAATACCCAACCCGGCTGGGCATCGAAACCAGGAGCCCGTGATCTAGAGGCAGCAACGCTAGCCACTAGACCACAAGCTGCGGACCCTAGCATTAATGACCATTTATGGTGAGTATGGCGGCGACATGAGAGAGGTCCACTTCTTCCAGTGTTTTGGAGAGGCACAGCGGTGTTACCGCTGGTGTCATGGTGTGGAGAGCCATCGGGTATGACTTCATGTCATGGCTGGTAATGTCTAAGGGTGTGCAGACCGCACAGTGGTACGTGACGGATATCTTGCATCCTCGTGAGTTACGTCTCTTGCTATATTATCGTGCTGATATTTTCCAACAAAAACAATGCTCGTTCAAATAGGAAACGTGGGTGTATGAACTGTTTGCCTGATGCTGAGATACTTCCGTCGATAGCAAGTTCCCCAGATCTGTCCCCGATAGGACATGAAAGCGTCCAGCTCTGATGTCAACTTCGTCCCAGTGTCAGTATCCACAATATCAAGAACCAGTCCTAAAATGTGTCTCAGGAAAGGATACAGCTGCTCTATGACACCCTATCAAACCGAATCAGTGCATACATCCAAGTCAGAGGGAGCGTAATGTCATATTGATACGGGGCCTCATACTGTCAAGTACTTCGTAAGTTTGGCTCGATAATCCAATCACAATAATAACATCACACACCCTCTCAACCTGTGAAGTTTCGTTTCGTTTCCTCCTCCAACTGTGGGTGCTTCACTTTTCTGTCAGGCAGTGTAGATAGGGTATCATGGTGGCGCACAAAATGACGCAAATACTTCATGGTATATTTGTAACAGAAAAAGAAGAATGTCAATACATACGACTCACAAACGCAGTTAATTCATATAAAAAGTAACTATATGTACGTCTCCCTATGTTCAGTCTTAGATCGCATTCTTTCCGTGTGTACATTACTTTCGTTCCATTTCCTTATCCACTTTAGCTACCCGTTAGAAACATTGTAATGTGGAGTACGAGTAGTTGAGAGTTAATTCTTACTGAATAAAGGATTTAATTTATTTACGTTGCTGGGTGCGAGATCTATTTAAAACAATTACGCTACTATCTTTTAATGACTTGTCAGGGCGATAATAATTTTCTAGAATTAAACACGTAGAATTAAAGGATGAAACTTAAAAATTATAATAGGTTGACGCTTATTAAATGATCGAAAGAACATCATATTCTGTTCAGCCGTACCATATCTTCTATATTTTGGCTAAGTTTAAGGGCATTCAATGCACTACTTTTTAATTAATGGAAAACAGTGGATAGCAAATGAATTTCCTAGTAGTTTTCTCGACAGTAATTAGTTAATTTATGTTTATGGCGAGAAACATAAGCATTCCGAAATATTATAAGGTAAAAACACATGGTACATCCATAATTTTGGTGGATACGGTCCTTCATGTTCTGTAAACAAAGCAGATTACTCTGGTTTCATCAGCAACATTGCTGGCAGATCTAACAATCATATCATGAACAGTGTCGTTATAGACAGCTACAGACAGAGAGAAATGAAAGAAATAAAATGGCGCATCCTACCTTCAGCAGCAATGGTAGATTGCACATGGCATGCGTTGAAGTTAGGCCACTCAGGAGAGAAGAGATTTCGGGCCAGTCACAAGCTGGAATCAACATCTGAGGATTACCTGAGGTCATTTTTATGGGGAATACTACGGAATAACATTAAATGCAATGCAAGTCTCTATGTCAGATCAATAATCAAACCAAGACACAAGCTGAAATATCTAGAAATAATTAGAATAAAATAAAATAAATAAAAGTCTTGTGACTTCCAGCTCCTGATGAAAGACCTTCGACCTGGCGACACTTCAGTGGTTTTCAAGTTAATTACACTGCATAATAATTCAATGTGCTTTTCAGTCAGCTTCACGAAACCTTTCCTCCATACGAGAATCTAAGATCACCAGGTACTAAACCTGCGATTTCCACCTTAATTCATAACAGTGACGATAAACAGTGACTTAGTTCTAGGCCAGTCTTGCCTGTACCATTCGTGGTATGTCTGTGCACGAGGATCTGCAAGGCCCACCGTGGAGACAGCAACAAAGCAGTTCATCGGACAATGAGCTCCAGACGAGTCTGTAGGAGCACTGTTGTTTTGGCAGAGGAGATCACACAGGCACCCAATGGTTGTTTCACCTGTACGTCAGGCTGATAATTCACAATGAAGGAGTCAGTTCAAGGAGGACTGAACAAGACAAGGCGTTTGCAGATATCGGTTAAACTTAACATTATACAGAAATACTTTTAGAAATTAAAATACTTGCTAAGTTGATGTATCCCAGTGGCAGTAACGAAAGTTGGTACCAAATAATTCAGTTGGTGAGATTAAGAATCCAATCAGAAGTAAAAAAAAAAATGCAGCACGTTAGAGTAGAAGAAACACCTATTCCGGGACACTTTCCTGCCAGGCATGATGTGATGCACTTCAAAGTCTCTTAGGAGTTCACTTTTAGAAAGGACTACATTGGAGTCACTGGTGCTAATGCCTGAAGTACACTCTTACCTTGGATGTAGTAATGCCATAGCATCCACTGCCTGTGCACAGCAAGCGACTCGGCACCAGCACGCATGTCATGCACTTCCTGGTAATGATATGAACTAACGCACCCAAGTAAAAGTCAACCTTCATATGTTTCACTTGTCTCGAACTAATAATTAACATCAATAAAAAGATCCACGAAAATTTTAATATACATTTGCCGTATTATTGTTTTTGTTTTAGTATTTGTATAAGATGTCGTGATGTTAATTTTTCTGAATAAGTTTTGTAAAATGTAACTAGAATCATTGTAACTGTAATCCAAAATACATACTTTATGAAGTGTTGGCAGAAGAGCCAACACCGTGTTGCTAGAGGAGGCCGAAATGCACGCGTTAAATTACACGCAGACTGGCGTGAGGTCTGGAACAGGTCAGAGAAATAAGACTAGCAAAACAAGAGGTACTGGTAGAATACTTAACTTTAATCCACAATCGGTGTACATCTCTCTTGACTGTACATAATTTCCATTTCAATATACACTGGTAATGGCGCCTTGCTAGGTCGTAGCAAACGACGTAGCTGAAGGCTATGCTAACTATCGTCTCGGCAAATGAGAACGTAATTTGTCAGTGAACCATTGCTATGAACGTCGGCTGTACAACTGGGGCGAGTGCTAGGAAGTCTCTCTAGACCTGCCGTGAGGTGGCGCTCGGTCTGCAATCACTGACAGTGGCGACACGCGGGTCCGACGTATACTACCGGACCGCGGCCGATTTAAAAGCTACCACCTAGCATGTGTGGTGTGTGGCGGTGACACCACACTTTACACATAATAAAAGCAATAATAGTGTACTTTAATAATATTCCTGTTGCAGCTGACCTAGTACTTTTATTTGATACTGACAGCAAGTGCGATTGTTGTAGCTACTAACTGTAATTAATATTAATTATGATTCAAGCTGGGCCGTATAATAGATCCATCAGCCCATATATTTGCTTCCAGAATTAGATCCTAACAAATTACTCAAACCGAAAACTTGCTACAATTACATGTCGTCTATTTCAGTCTCCACAGTCTGCAAGAATAGCTCAGTATCAGACACAGTTAATTCATTCGGCAATCAGATTCCAGGGTTACAATCAGATGAAAGCTTGCAACAGTTAAGAGAGTGCTCCCACTTAGATTCATCCATGTTGGTGTCAGTAGCTTCAATGTTAGCTGAAAATACACACATCAAAAAATGTTTTGCATCACCTCGGTTCCCAGAATTCCGGAATTTGTACATAAAATTGGAATATTGATCAACGTAAACATCATTTCCGCCCTTTTCGTTGCTCATGGAAAGCACACATTGCATGTTGTACCACCATACAGCGAGATCTTCAGAGGTGGCAGTCCAGATTGCTGTACACACCGTTACCTCTAATACCCAGTAGCATGTCCTCTTGCACTGATGCATGCCTGTATTCGTCGTGGCATACTATCCACGAGTCCATCAAGGCACTGTTGGTCCAGATTGCCCCACTCCTCAACGGCGATTCGGCGTAGATCCCTCAAAGCGGTTGGTGGGTCACGTCAGTCATAAAGAGCCCTTTTCAATCTGTCCCAGGCGTGTTCGATAGGGTTCATGTGTGGAGAACATGCTAGCCACTCGACAAGATGAGTACGATGGGGGCGCGAATTCTCGTCCATGGAGATGAATGCCTCGCCAATAAGCTGCCGATATGGTTGCACTATCGGTCGGAGGATGGCAGTCACATATCGTACAGCCATTACGGCGCCTTCCATGACCACCAGCGGCGTACATCGGTCCCACATGATGCCACCCCAAAACAATAGGCACAGTGTGTCTAAGGCGTTCAGCCTGAGCGGATTGCCCCCAAACACGCCTGCGACGATTGTCTGGTTGAAGACATTTGCGGCACTCATCGGTGAGAAGAACGTGATGCCCATCCTGAGCGGTCCATTCGGCATGTTGTTGGGCCCATCTGTACCGTGCTGCATGGTGTCGTGGTTGCAAAGATTGACCTTGCCATGGACGTCGGGAGTGAAGCTGCGCATCGTGCAGCCCATTGGACACAGTTTGAGTCGTAACATGACGTCCTGTGGATGCCCTAAAAGCAACATTTAACATGGTGGCGCTGCTGTCACGGTTCTTCCGAGCCATAATCCGTAGGTAGCGGTCATCCACTACAATAGTAGCCCTTTGGGGTCTGAGCAAGGCATGTCACCGACAGTTCCTGTCTCTTTGTATCTCCTCGATTTACGAACAACATCGCTTTGGTTGACTCCCAGACACCTGGGCACTTTTCCTTGTTGAGAGCCCTTCCTGGCACAAAGTAACAATGCGGACGCGATCGAACCGCGGTATTGACCGTCTAGGCATGGAAGAACTACAGACAATATGACAATATGAGCCGTGTACCTCCTCCCTGGTGGAATGACGAACTGATCGGCTTTCGGACCCCCCCCCCCCCCCGTCTAATAGGCGATAGGCGCTGCTCATGCATGTTTTTTACATCTCTGGCCGAGTTTAATGACATCTCTGAACAGTCAAAGGGACTGTGTCTGTGATAAAGTATCCACAGTCAACGTCTATCTTCAGGAGTTCTGGGAACTGGGGTGATGCAAAACTTTTTCTGATGTGTGTATTATAAAAGAATTCATTTAGAAAATGTATCCCAGAGCACTATAATTTCTCGCTGCAATAAGTATAAAAAGATTCCGTCCACCCAGGATGGCAAAGCTGTAACTAAGAATTGCTATTTTATGTACACTAAGTAATACCACGTTTGCTTAAGAGGACCAAACTCATTTTAGGTTCACTGTTTTGAAAGAAATTCTCTGCTCAGGCTACGTTTTCCAAATAACTTCTTGCCACAGTTTAAATGGATATCACAGCTGTTTGGTAATATAACGAATGGATATAAGATTGATGACGTGCAAAATATAGACGATTCCAAAATGAGGGTCACCCCTTAACCATTCGCAAGCTTACAGAGGTTCTAAGGGCGACGTTACAACAGGTACTGAGGAATGCGTAGTCATATCCTTTTTTGACCACGAATACAGAATTTTCCCTCTGCTAGATCATGAATGTTTTCAGCCGACAGATTTTCCAGCCAGCATAATTTCGTTTTCTTCATTTACTACGTGATGCAGCTTGTTAACTGAATTTCGACGTGTTAGATTCGGCTTCACTTTCGCCGTACACTGCAGAACAACTACTTCAGGAAGGAGCAGCAGCTATACGTCCAAACTGAAGTCCCAATTTCTGTGGCAGAATAATAGCAACGGAATGCCGTACATAGTGAATGACAGTGGTTACCAAATATCGTGCAAGTACTGCTTCATAATATGGTTATGATTCCCTGCTCCAGTATAAATGTAGAAGCTATATACTGTTTTCCCATATTGCTACTGATTGTCTGTATATGTTTAATGAGCTATTGAAACGGTATATTATTCTGTTTACTTCAACTGGTAGATGATCGTAGTCTCTGGGAACCGAAGAACTATGGTATCTGCATTTTATCGACGCTTTACCCATAAGAGTGCCACACCAGGTGCTACATGATGCTCAAAAAGGAACACAACCTTTAGAAAAATAAATATTTCCTCCTACTGGTGTTATCCTATTTTGTTTGAGGAAGAATTAGATTATCATTACATCAGAGAATATTCATTATCATCCATTGCATTAGATTTGCCAGTAACGACGAGGTTCACAACGACTTCATAGTAAATTATGGTGAGAACGCACGACAGGAGTACCCCATCATCTCCTATGCTAATTATGAACAATATGCCCAAGTAAGTGGAAGGCAAAGAACTCCTCGAAGATATACTAGTATATGAGTATAACCTGTAGAAGCACATGCAAAAAAGTAATTTGAAGATGTTCGACTTAGATTTCGAGCCAGATTCCGAGAGAAAAACTATGACGCTATATACTTTGGTCACTCCTGGCGTTCGTAAAGATCTGCAGCAAAAACAAAAGACGTCGACTACCTCGCTCAAGGATTGAATGATAACGTGGAATTGCCAAAATGTTAAAAGTGTTGTGACTTAGGTCGCACCAAAAAGATTCGGAAGCGTAAGGGGCGGGTGCACTTCCACCGAGGAGCAGAGGGTCTCAGAAAAACGCATGTACAAAAATCACCGAGAAATCTGAAACTTCCTGGCAGATTAAAACTGTGTTCCGGACCGAGACTCGAACTCGGGGACCTTTGCCTTTCGCGGGCGAGTGCTCTACCAACTGAGCTACGCAGGGAAGCTTCTGTGAAGTTTGGAAGGCGGGAGACGAGGTACTGGTGGAATTAAAGCTGTGAGGGGGGGCGTGAGTCGTGATTGGGTAGCTCAGTTGGTAGAGCACTCGCCCGCGAAAGGCAAAGGTCCCCGAGTTCGAGTCTCGGTCCGGCACACAGTTTTAATCTGCCGGGAAGTTTCATATCGGCGCACACTCCTCTTGAGAGTGAAAATTTCATTCTAGACCGAGAAATCTGTTTGCATTCCTTGCCGCAACTGAAACAGAAAATGTGCAACTTATGCAATGCTGTAGAATGTGAAATAACTAGAACATACTACGGATCCATTTAAAATACAAACAAAAATTGAGTGGCCAACTTCGTATCGTATCTATGTAAATCAAGTAACAGAAGGCACGTGGCGCAGGAAACAGAAGCACGAATCTCCGTCGACAGTAACCAGGAACTGGCGTCGTGCATAGTCTGGAGCCAGCAACTTATGATCATACTGCCAGGGAGGGGAGTGTCAAATTTTGAAGACATTCGAGAACCACTCACTACAAAGTTTACTGAGAAACAGCACCTTGACTTCATTAATTTCATAGACGATATGATATTGGAGAAGGGATTAGAGACAGCAGTTGCTACGGTACTTGAAGTAAAGTCTCTTAAATTGATTATGATGCAGACAAAGATGTGTTGCATGATAAACGAGCTTGAGCTACAGCAATTTCGTACAAGTGACGCAGAACATTCAGGAACCTTACAAACAGATAGTATAACTCATAATAACCTGTCCACAAGAACAGAAGGAAGTTCTTGGTCACATGCAAAATCAAACCTGATGAAGTTTGTGAAATTCGTTCATGTAGAGGCCATGTGGGGGAGCGCCTGCATACACTCCTCAAGCAGCGGCAGCAGTGGCAGAGGAGACGTTCCTGATGCAACAACTCCTGCAGTGGGAAGCGTCCCGACTTGTCAGTTGTCCAGCCTGATGCCTCATCTATATGGAGCTCCTGCCAAAAGGTATGACAATAATGGTGATGATCACGATAGCAACGGCACCGCGTCTGCAGTAGCGATAGACACTCATACAGCTTCGATATCATCTGCAGATCATCTTTCATTTCCGCGGGGTGGGCGGGGTGGGGGTGGGGAATGATGACCGCGGTTATAACAACCACAAAACAGTGAAGTGCAGTAAAAATCAGGTCTTCCCGTCTAATGCAAAAATATATTTCTAACATTCTGAACCCTAATGAAAATGATATCCAATTACACCAAGACAAACTTTATAACAATTTAAAAGTTAATGACAACTTAAGTCGTCTGGAGGATCCCACTGAACTGTGGGTTGGTCTTAAGATATGTATCAGAGTTGGGCATCCTAAAGGGAAATTATTATGTATCCCATTGTGGGGATTATTTTGAGAGTGAATAATTTGCCAAATAGTTTTCCAACAGAGTTTAAACCATTATGTGGTCTCCTTCGGCAGGTTTTCACGAGAAGAAATGAACCATTCGATACTGAGCTATTATACGAGGATTTTGTAAAAGCATATGGATGCTATACTTCGACCCAATCATCCCCACTCCGAAGTGCTATGTTGACACTCGATAATATAAATGAATGAAGACACCACAGATCAATGCTGCACGAAGTAAACTGTCTATGATTGAAATACCGAAACTAATTGACAATATGAGTTTTAATATAGTCTGCCTGCAAGACCCATATTGTAGAAAAATAAGCTCCCACATTTTCCTGCTGAAATGTTAACAGTTACTGGCCACGGTGAGGTAATGTCCGCCATTGTAGTTACAACTAGGAAATTCACTGCGACTGATGTGACGCAGCTACGTGACAAGCATATCGTCACAGAAGGACGCGCAAACTAAGTGGGCTGCAGTAAACATCACATTCATGACCCTGAAACAAAGGAATAATCAGAAGAATGGCGCCGCAGCGGGTTCCCAAGACCGAAGAAGTTCCACATCCAGAAATCTGCCAAAAATGTGATAGCGTCCGTTTTCCGGGACAAAGACGGCATTCTGTTGGTGGACTTTTTACCTCAGGGATCTACTATAACCGGACAGTATTATGCTAACCTACTGGACTAGTTGAAGAAAGCAGTTAAGAAGAAACGCCGAGGAAAGTTGCCTAAAGAGATTCTTTTGTTGCATGACAATGCAACTGCACACACGTCCAACGTTGTGGCTACATAATTGACAACCCTGGGATTCCAGCTAATCAACCATTCTGCATCCTCTCCATACGTAGCCCATACTATCTGTTTCCGTACTTGAAGAAACACCTGAAGGGTAACCGTTTTCAGGATATTAAAGGTGTCAAAGAGGCTGCGGAGAGCTGGTTTTGTGACTGATCACATGACTTTATTTTCACAGACTGCAACGACGATGTATCAAGTGTATCAGTTTCAGGGGAGAGTATATTGAACAAACGGGCAATTTAAAAACTATAGCTTTATTCTTTCAAGGCAAAGCCAAGAACTTTTCAACACTCGCTCGTATATATTTAGTATTCTCATCCCATCGTACCTTATAAACTCCAGGCGGAAGCTCTATATGGACAAGTTGAGTTTCTCCCTGTGGTCACAGAAGCGAATGCAAAATCCACTGTATGGCAAACTAACGAACGAGGATTCAATACATGGGCTGGGCCTCACTACTTTAAATCTAGAAGGTCAGCAGGATACATTCGAGGGACGAGGGGTGTAGAAACCAATTCATTAATTGATTAATAGATGGCGAGTTCTGTAGTGACCATAAGGTAACAGTCATCCAAGGGTAAAGTCGCAACAATAGAGGAGACAAGAAGGGGAAAGCATAATTGGTTTAGACGTCAGGAAAACGAATTGGGATGTGTTAATTGCCTACATTGAGGCGTCTCTAACGGAATCGCTTCCAAAGAGAACGGGGCAAACAGTCGGGCTACAATCTCTTGGTGCCCAGAACATTCTACGTAGACGCCAAGGATAACATCAAGAAGAAAAGCTTATCAACGCCCTTTAGGGTGATCAGAGCACACTGCGAGACACCATGAATATAGAGCAATTAAGATGAGCCATAAAACATAGTTTCAGACACTAAAAGAATACACCGAGAGAAGTTTCAGCAAAGGTAACTGCAATTCGACATAGGAGGAATACCGTATAAGTTACTGACTGGAATGGCTAACGGACCTACAGTCATGTCCATAATTTCAAAAGAGGATGGCTGAATGACGGCTGGATGGAGGGAGTCGCAAGAATACCTGCTAACCGCTACAGTTCCTGATGAAAACAACACAGATACTGAGATACACGCACAAATGAACTACATACCTAATACGACATTCAGATGTTGGTGTTACCTTTCCTCTCATTAAAAAGTTTCTATCCCAATTTTCAAGCTCAAAAGAGGAAATGTAGAATGTCGTGGTCAGAATTCAGGGGCGTCTGCTTTGTCCCGATTGCTGGCGCAAAGGGAGCTCTTGGGTCTCAACCAACATCAATATGGATTCAGAAAGGAGAAGTCCATAGAGCTCATGTAGAAAATTTGACAACGAAGTATGCAATCGCGCTCACGATTTACACCACAAACATATGCGATAATCTTTGGTGGTCTGCAATGTTCGCACATCTCCGAGATCTCAGAGTCCACAAATGACTGACAAGAATTTGTCGATTGCTATCGTGGACGTAGCGTCCAGTGACTTCCGGGGCAAGGCAAGACAATCAAAAAAATTGTAAATGGCTGTATACCAAGGCTCCACAAGTGGTCCGTTGTTCTGGGATCTTCGCACTGAACCCCTATTACATCTCTTAGAGGGTCCAGATACTACTGAAGGTATTGTTGCACATGCGGGTGATATCCTTATAATTGTTTCTGCAGACTCCACGGCGAGACTTGAGGAAGAGACGAATGATTTACTTGCTCAGAAGCAGTACTGTTGCATAGGCAACAAACTGACTATAGCTGTTCACAGAACTTATGAGGCTTAACGGAATCCCTGTAATACGCAGTACTGTTTGCAGTTATTTAGGCATTCTTCTAGACGAGAAAAGGAAGTTTCTAGAACATGTAAAATTTGTTACACAGAAAGCGTCTAAAATTATGCGTAAGATTACCCGTGCTGGCACTGCTGACCATAAATTACTGTTGCATGTGGTGCTGTCGTATCACGAAGCTATCTTCAACGCCATTGTGTACTTCGCTCTCAGCGTCTGTGCGCACAGTCTTCGAATGGAGAGCTACAAAACAATACAGCGACCAGCACAGGCGAGCCTACTTCTAAGACTCATCGGCGCCTTTCGCACTACACCAGTCGAGGGTTTACTGGTGATTCTTGGAATATGTACGATGGATATCGTGGTACGTTACAGGGCAGCGTTATGTTGGTTGTGGAGTGAACAATATGATCGTGTGTACGGGATCACAGGAACTCACATTACTGATAAAAGACATTACTAGCCTGAGAGTTACATGAATGGCAATCTGGGTGGGACACCAGAAGCACTGCAATCCGGCTATACAGCATATTCGTAAGCATTAGGAACAATCTCAAACTGCACAACGTTTTCCCTTCTCGGTGTACGGTACACGTATTAACAGGTCACGATCCATATCCCAAACATCAGCATCGAGTGGGATTTACTAACACACCAATTTGGGAATGTGGAGAGGAAGGTTCCACTGATCATGTCTTTTCATTTGCCTCCATTTCCACTACAGTGAGACCGCAGACAATTAGACTGCTATCTGCAAGCAACTGTAAGCGACCAAAACTTGTGAACTACAGTCAATATGATTGCACATTTTATCTAACATTCCACTGATCCACTTTCAGTCTATAATATTAAGTGGACGCTTCGATTATCAAAATAACGATAACAGATCACACGAATCGTTTCCTCCACTATAAAGTATGATGGACACATATAAATACAATGAAGAAAACAGTCTTCCCACAGTCACGTCACAAACATTACGACCTGATGTTTTCTGCGCGATCGTACCTGCACTAGCAAGAGCACTACGCCTATCAGTATAGACCACCATTTTACTTCCACGCATCCATATTTCAACGGCTGACTTGGCGACCAGGGGAAAATAAGCATTGATTGATTGCTCTTGCCACATGCACTTGGAGGTTCTACCCAGCCCAAAAACATACAATTTATAATAGCTATTTTCATTGATCTTCAAATGTTGTTAGTACTGATCGAAGATTGTTCAGTATGCCATCCAGTATGCCGCCCTCAGTCACCAATAGAAAAAATGGCTCTGAGCACTATGGGACTTAACATCTATGGTCATCAGTCCCCTAGAACTTAGAACTACTTAAACCTAACTAACCTAAGGACATCACACAACACCCAGTCATCAAGACGCAAAGAAAATCCGTGACGCCGCCGGGAATCGAACCCGCGAACCCGGGCGTGGGAAGCGAGAACGCTACCGCACGACCACGTGCTGCGGACACCAATAAAAATATCTGTACTTATACCAGTTACACTCTGCTTACACAGTATGGTCATGAAAAGTCCGATAAGCTTGTAAACGTGTTGCAGAGTAGGTTGTGCTGAGAAGGAACACTTCAGGAATAAATTTGATACGTTGTGCCGTTTCCGAGTTAACAAAGTTTGAAGTTAACCAATCAGGCCGTTGCGCACGCACATTCAAGTGGCCTGTCAGATATGGTGTCGCCAAACGTGTTCTTCGTTTAGTTTCCTAAAACCGAAGTAGAGAGTTATCATCTACGCTGTGAGAACAGCTGACACTAGTTGTATCTGGCAGGCTGCTTGAATTTGCAGATGCAGCGACGTGATTGGCTAACTTCAATGTTAATCAATTCGGAAATGGCGCAACGTTTCGAATTTTTTTCTTAACACTTCTTTCTCAGCACAACCTTCTTCCAACACACTTACAAGGTTTTCAGTCTGTTTCTGACCAACCTTTATACATAAGAAATATTTTAAATTATGCTACGGCCACCCACACATGTATGTGTAGACTAGAGGACTGCTGAGGCATGCACATACCAGTGCAAGCAATGTAGAAGAGTGTAGCAATGATAGGTTTAGAAGTAGGTATTGTTGTATTTAGTCAGCAAACCTCTATTCTTCTGAGGCTGCCAGTAGCAGATCTATTAATATAAGCTGGAATTATTCTCTTGGAACTTGAGTTAATTGTTTTTCTTTTACACTGTTTTTATTCGATTTTATTTTCAATATTCTGTTTTATTTCTACATTAATATTAACAATAGTTGCTGTTAACGTAAATTATTACCATGTACATTATATAAAACAATGTTTGCCACGATGATTATTGAATATGTACACCCTGTTTAGTGTTTCCAGGAAATAGACCTAAAATTCATAATAATAAATTGAATTGAACTGATTTGAATTGATGGCATATTCTTCGACCCCTACGAATTCCGTGTGACACAAAGTAAGCCAATCTGATCTATGCGTTGGCAATGCCATCTCTGGGTTGTTCAAGTATTTAAAGGTTCATCCCTACAGAATTCAAGCTGTTCATGAGTTTTTCCCTGAGGACAATGGAAAATGTGTAGCCTTCTCCAGTTGTTTAGGCCACTGTAACGCAAGATAGGGAAAACTCAAGAAATGCCTTTTGTCTGAGGAGGCATGATGAACATATGAATGCACAAACAGTAGGTGTTTGGTGTACGATGCGATGTAAGCGAATCTTCATACTTTATATCACTACAAAGTGAATGGTGAGCGCTACATACAGACAAGTAACAATTTCTGAACACCACACCTGAAGACTAAATAGAGTACTCGTATTTTCAGCAGGAAAATGCTACCTCTCACATAGCCAACGTATAACTTTGCTGGATTTTGAATTGAATGATTTTTTGCTGTAATTCCCTAACACATGTTGCGACATGTTTTCAAGAAGTTGGACTCGCATAATGGAGGCCTCTTTCAACAACTTTTGTAACTTAATCCATAAGGTGGCGTCACTTTTAGAGCATCCAGTAGAACGACTGTAGTTGTTCGATCAAAACATAGAACACCTTGAGAAGTCAGCATTTGGATTTCGGGGTTCTTAACTCAGCAATTCGGTAGACCAGGTTTGTAACATGGACGGGTGGTACTTAGCCCCTAAATTAATTATGTCATTTAATCTTACCTATTATGCAAATCTTACAGTTTTGAACACGGCTGTCTCTCAGCAACTCTGTATACGTTTGAGCATAGGACTCACACATCAACTGGTTACATACAAATGTTTGGTATGTTGACCTAGGTTTCGCACCTCTAAGGATGTCTTCATCAGAGTGAAATTATAAGAAACCCTAAAAAATAAGTTTGACAAAAATGTTAACCAAGATGACAATTGCCATGGCATACAAGGATTACTTGCGTAAAGTCGCATTGTGAGAAAGCAATGGTCAACGTTTGGAGAAAATATGCTAAGTCAAACATTAAAATTAAACACATTCAAGCTTTTGACAAATATGCCTTGCTAGGAACAACATCACACTGATCGGGCTTGTATCTTACATTGCGCCACGAAAACAATACAAGTTGCCCCGCCTATCGGGCGCGGACAGTAACATGTGCCCACTTGATACATTATAACAGAAATAACTGAATTAAAAAACAGCTAATTATAAAAACAAACTACAAAGGAATAGAGCTTAAATGTACCTTTGAAAATACAAAAAAATTCGAACAAATGAAATATAACAGAGCCATGTATTAGGCTATACAGAAATTACCATTACGTAAAGCACAGGATATTATGGAATATTTATAGAAATAATTGTGATGAAAGTTAGCTCTTCCACTCACAATAACTTCCAAAAAAATCTTTTTCACAATCTCAAGTCCACAGTTGCTACTGTACAATGTTTAGGAGTTCATCAAATCACTTGTGGTATGTGTCCTGTTAATAGTATACGATAAACCGGTAGATCTTCCAGTGTCACGTACAAGGAACATTTATTGGGGAAAAGAGGCGCTACTGTGCATAATTCCACTTCTACTGATCGTCTTATAGAGTCCCCAGCTTTTACACGAATTTTACCTAAAGTAATGTAACTATGCCAGACACCTCTGGATAATACATCGATAATCACACAAAGATGATAGAGTGTGATTAGTATAAACAGTAGTGAAACAAGGGCACTGCTACCTTTTTTGCTCTGCCATTTTGCTCTTCTTTTCACCGTTGTGTTTGTCTTTCTCAGTTAGCTTGATTCATGTTACGTAATTAATTCTACGCGTTCGATGAACTGGTCATAGGAGATTTTCCTTAGACTATTACTTAACTATTTACAACAGAAACTGTTATTAGAAATCAGAATACCAAGTGCGTGCATTTGAATACTGCGCGTTTCATGTAGACGGTCTTTTGTTTTAAATATTAGGCTGTCTCGACTCTTCTAAGTTGACTTTTATTTCTTTAAAATAAACTGTTATTCGAAGTTTAACCACATTTCATTTCAATATAGTGCAAATAATAGCTTTTAAGTGGGCCGAAGTAACTTTTCGATAGAACAGTATTCGTCACCCACTGTGCGAGTTTTCGTCAATCAGCTTGTTTACGATTTGTTAAGACAAAGCTGTTCAGCTTTTTGCTAAAGTGAAATTCTCCTTGCAGTTTTAATGTCAGTAATTTAAAATGAATCAGTAACCATTTCCGCTGCAATAGTAAGGCTGAGAGGTCAGTCTCTCAACCCATTACACACAGATAGCTTCACGTCATAAAAGTGTGCGCGCGTGGAGCGTAACGGATTACTTTGAAAGTAGTGAGGCAGGAGCTCACCATTCGGTAGTCGTTCCAACCTCTAAGCAGCAACAGAAGCTCCTGTGTGCAGTCGTGGCGGGTTTCCAGTTCCGGGAGTGTTCTTTTTTGTTGTATACTCTTATGACCAATAATATTCTTGCGTACTGTACAAACGTGACATAATGTAGCAGAATTAATGACAGTAAAGCACGCACGAAACACCATTTTGAAATATGAATTCTTCTTTGTTCTATGAAGCTGGAATACATTGTTCAGAAAGATCCTTAAATTAGTTCACAGTTCTACAACTTAAATAAACTAAATTTAAACTCATTTTTAGTCACGTAAAATATTTAAATAAGTTCCTACCTAAACTATCTGTTTGGCTGGTTTCAGTGTACTTCATGGCCTACTGGGAAAATATTATAACTTTAACACCTGTCTCTAACCTACTATTTCATTGGAACAGGATTGGTTTAACCTTGCAATTTTGTTTAAAATTAGACCAGCTGTTGCTTGTTGCATGATGCGCTCAGATATAATAGTTTAGTTACTGGACACAATTATTTAGCATAAAAGTATTCAGAGTTTTGTGTAGATCACATTTCTTCACTACTTACTCTTTAGAAATGATATCTCTAGGAAACTGTTCTGCAATATTAAGTACTTGTTAAGAAGCAAGTGTACTTCTAGTATGACAGCCATATGCTGCTTCACGTTATGCTCTGAGACAACAGGGTTTTCCCACTCGTTGTTGGAACCTCAGTGTGACTGTAGTTCAGGCCTGTTAGTTAAATACTGTGCTGTACCATGTGACAAATATTCTTAACCAAAACTGCTAAGTACCGTTCTGAGGACAGGTGCAATGCTAATGTTTTACAGAACTTAATGTAACTGACTGTTTTGAGTTAAGTGTTTTCAGGAGATTTTCGGAAAACGACTTCCAGTTTAACGTGTCTCAGATTTTGTGTACGTTTTGTGAGTCGCTTGCATGAGATACCAAGTGGAGTATTAAATCTTTCCAGTTTTAGGGTACACAAGTATATTTTTTGACTTATCGACCAATTATTGTTTCTCGTAGTTTACGAAACACGATATTTCGACAGCGTACCTTGCCGTTATCTTGAGATGGTACCTGTAGAATGACCGTCTGTACAACGCAGCGCCTCCTTTATACTCTTGTCACAACCCATCTCTTCCCCCGGCCGGACACCATGTCTTTACTTTTACACATGTGAGTGACTGGACACAACGTCTAAGGAACTGTTCCTGCTTCCCTTAGAGATGGCTTCTTTACTCTTACCTGACTCTTGAGACTGGAGTGACGCTGTCTTTTGGGCTCTTGAGGACCGATCTCGACGTAGTTATACGACAATATGTCTTCAATTCGGACGTCTGACAGAAAGAGAATATCAAGCGCAAGAAAAGCAATGGTGAACAATAATTTATCTAACGTGGAAAGAAACAGACGATGCGGCGAAATCAGTTCTGGAAAATGATTCAATTTTGCACCAACACCGACTGCTATGCCTACTTCAGATTTCATCAATGGTTAAGAACAAGTAATTTCCATTCTCCGCACCCAGAATGCGGAAGTAATACAGGGCGTGGACAAAAATGTGGAAATACCAAAAACGTAACACATTATCCTGACTAATACGGTGTAGACAAAACGTTGGCATTCAAACCAGCTTCCAGTCATCTCGGAATGGATAAATACAGATCCTGTACGGTTTTCAAGGAAATTTTATACTAGCTTTCCTGCAAAATAGTGGCAATTTCAGGTAACGATGCTGTAGGTGGATAGCGATCACGCACCATCCTCTCCAAAGTAGGCCTCAAAGGCTCAGTAATACTCAGATCTGGTGACTGTGGCAGCTAATTCATCCTCGATTCTTAATGTTATATGTCGCTAATACTGTGTCTTTTATTTAGATGTAATTACACTTATCAAATGCACAAAAACACAGTATGGAAGCTTCCACGATAACGAGACAAAGATTTCTTTCTGGTTTCGAACTTGTGAGTGAAGCGAGAGTGCTTACAAAACCAGTTCTGGACGATGTGGGCTGTGTGAGCAGGGCCGTGTCACCATACTAGGTGGCGCTCATGCGCGTTAAATGTTTAAGGATGGATTTCTAATTAATATTCCGTTTTTGGGAACAGCTAGTGTTTATCAAGCTTTTTATTACTATAATTCTCAAAAATAGTGCGCCATGACAGCTTAGAAATCTCAGTCACAGCCTTAATTTGAGGAATGTTGCGTCGGTGTAACGAGATCATCATAGTAATTCTAGTGACATTTTCACCTACAGCTAAACAACAGCAGAAATGTATGAACTGAAATTAGTCCTCTGACGGCAAATACATTAAGACACAAGAGTTTCAGACTGAGCTGTTAGCCTGGCAAGGCTACAGACAAAGTAGAGTGCGCTGGCCGTCAGCGTTATCTGAGCCAAGCAAGGAGGATGTACGTCGATAAAAACAACCAGAGACTGCATATCTTCACGCTTAAGATAACGACATCCTTTGACGTCATACCTCCGGCGATACTTTGGAGTGATTTGAGCTAACCGACGCCTTCGATGAAACAAAGTGTTCAAAGAAAATCGAAGAGAAGGAGAGTCAAGAGTTTCCGAATGTCTCACTCAGAAAACTGAAGTATTACAGAATTGTAACCAGATGAAAAAGTGTAATTAGTTCAAAAAAGAAAAAGAACAAAATAGTGGAATAGCTCTTATGAGTATAGTGCAACTCATTACCAGCTAGTTATTAATCATAAAACGGGTACCTTTATCCTTTAAAAGAATATTATTCAGCGACGGCCCTGGTCGTAAAACATTCTCGTATTTTTAAAATAACTGGCATAATATATTATGGATCACCCTCGCCCCCCCCCCCCCAACCCATTCCTTAATCATCATGATCTATATCTGAATCTAGGGATCCTTCTGATTAAATTCCTTTTCAAGGACACTTACGTTTTTAGGAAGACTGTGGCTACAAATGTTTGGTATGTCATTTTACAAATCTGTAAGAATGAAACGTTTAGATAGTTACATTTTATAAATGACAAATCAATTATCTGTGTCAGCCATTTTTATCTTCTCCCACGATCCGTTTAGAGGGCTTACATGTCCATCTTCAGGTGGATCAATGGGCTACATTACACCTTTATTTGCTGGATGTATTCGGTTGTGTATTTTGAATTTCATTTCGCAAGAAATATGGTATAATTTGCACTTGGTGTCGCAAAATTTTAAATGATACTAAAGCTACTTATTAACTATTACAGTAGAAAGAACACTGGGGTTCGCCTTAAATATATGCTTTCATCGTTAGATGCCACACAAACACGAAACAACAACAAAAGGAGTCCAGAGCTTGGACAGATGTAAAAATACATGCCTTGTAAGTCAAAGAGTATCAGCTTACATAGCGAATGAAAGATACAGAATAACATATACATAAATGTTTAAGCCTTCACAATCTTCTTGCTTAAAAATGTCGTTATGAAAAAAAACTTACAAACCTATATTTCAGCATATTTACTCGCTAATGTATCGGTTTGGTGAGCTGCGAGTTATTCTCATGATTTACATTACTGAAGCATAGATTATAGTAAAAGTTATCGTCTAATATGCTTGAGAAACTTCTAAAAAATTTAATTACCATTGTCTCAGCTTTGTCATTGTGTCTGTTCGGCCCATGTTTTCTGTTGTGGATATAAATTTCAAGTTCATAGAGGTTCAACTTGTGGCCTTTCTTTAGCTTATGAAGTATTAGAAGGTTATTATCTATTTTGCCAAAATCATGTCCTGTGTCGTTAATATCAGTAGTTGTGGCATATTTACTCGGAGTGTTGTACCTAAATGCATTTATGTGTTCCTTAAATATAGTTCAGTACCTTCCTCGGGTATGACTCACATATTGCACTGACCACTCATTGTACTTAATCTTCCACTCATCCGAATTGGAAAATTTGTCTCTTTTGGTTTTTATATTGTGTAGCAGCCTTTTCCATAATTTATTGCTAGTGCAAAAAGTAACTCTTACCTTATGTAGTCTCATACATTAGCAGCTTTCTGCGAAATGTCACGAAAGTAGGGAATGCAAACGGTCTTGGTGTCTGTGTGATAACAGCTCTTATTTTTGTTTCTGTCTATTCCTTTGCTAGCTTTCTTGGGTGTCTTGTCTATGAGTGCAGGTTGAAAACCATTTGCAGCTGCTATTTGTTTAGTTATTTTAATTTCAGTTTGAAGTATTTCGTTGCTCAGTGGCATTCTGTGTAACATGGCTCTGTAGCTGTTCTTGCGGACTGCAGACCAAAGACTGGTCTGATGCTGCTCTCCGTGCTACTCTGCACTGTGCAAGCCTCTTCCTCTCTGAGTAACTACTGCGGCTTACATTCTTCTGAATCTGCCTACTGCATTCATCTCTTGGTCACAATCTAAGGTTTTTACCCCCCCCCCCCCCCCCCGCCTCCCTCAAATACTAAATGGACAATCCCGCAGTGTCTCAGAACGTTTCCTATAAACCGATCCCTTCTTCTACTCAGGCTTTGCCACAAATTTCTTTTCTCCCCAGTTCTGATCAGCACCTCCTCATTAGTTACGTGATCTACCCAGCTAATCTTCAGCATTCATCTGTAGCATCACATTTCAAAAGCTTCTGTTCCGTTCTTGTCTAAACTGTTTATCGTCCATGTTTCACTACCATACATGGCTACGCTCCATACACATACTTCCAGAGAAACTTAGTAACACTTAAACTTATATTCTATGTTAAAAAACTTCTCTTCTTCAGAAACGCTTTTCTTGCCATTGCCAGTCTACATTTTATATCCTACTTCGGCCATCATCAGTTATTTACCCGCCCAAATAACAAATTTCTTCTGCTACTATAAGTGTCTCGTTTCCTAATCTACGTCGCACAGTATCCTTGGTTAGCTTTCGCTCATATTCATCTTATACCCTCCTTTCAAGATGCGGTCCATTCCATTCAGAGGCTCTTCCGAGTCCTCTGCTATGTCTGGTAGAATTACAAAGTCATGGATAAACCTCAAAGTTTTTATTTCTTCTTCTTGAACTTTAATTCCGACTCTATATTTTTCTTTGTTTTCCTTTACTGCTTGCTGAATATACAGATTGAATACCATCGGGGACAGCCTACAATCCTGTCTCACTCCCTCCTCAACCACTGCCTTCTTTTCACCCGCCCCCCCCCCCCACCCCTACACCAACTCTAGTCTGGAACCGCAAGACCGCTACGGTCGCAGGTTCGAATCCTGCCTCGGGCATGGATGTTTGTGATGTCCTTAGGTTAGTTAGTTTTAACTAGTTCTAAGTTCTAGGGGACTAATGACCTCAGCAGTTGAGTCCCATAGTGCTCAGAGCCATTTGAACCATTTCTTAAATAACGTAACTATCTGGCGAACGGTCCGGACATTTGGATGTCGTCGTCCAGGATACCGAGCAGCATACGTAGCACACGCTCGTTCGGCATTTTGATCACAATACCCATACATTAACACGATATTGACATTTTCCGCTATTGGTAAACGGTACATTTTAACACGGGTAATGTATCACGAAGCAAATACCCTCCGCACTGGCGGAATGTTACGTGATACCACGTACTTATACGTTTGTGACTATTAGAGCGCCATCTATCACAAAGCGAAAAAAGTGGTCCAACTAAAACATTCATATTTCTTTACGTACTACACGAATATGTAATAAAAATGGGGGTTCCTATTTAAAAAAAAAACGCAGTTGATATCCGCTTGACCTATGGCATCGCCATCTAGCGGGCCAGCCATAGCGCCATCTGGTTTCCCCCTTCAAGCTAGACGAGTTTTGTTCTTTGTAGTTTTCTCTTCTGATGCTTATTTCGTGAGATAATTGGCCTTTTCACGATCAAAGGACCACCCTGTATACCTGACGCCAAGGATCTTCTCTTTAAACTGATGTAACAATAGTCCGTGACCTAAAGATGATAGCTTGACTGAAACTGGTTGCCCGTAAACAAACACACGTAACACAGCAGCTTTTGGTGGTTTTGTGATGCCATTCCTTAACTACAAGGAAGGTCTGCAACACTGTTTGCAGAAAATATTTCGTAGTAACGCTTCGTAATCAAATCATTCGATGATAACTTGGTAATAAGTCGAACCAGTAATGATGCCAGTCGCATAATATGAGGCTGAAATATACAGTGTGAAGCGAAATCCGAGCACTCGGGCTCTGCAGAGAGACTCCTCACATGCCAGCGATAAAAAACTGTTTCTCACAAAATTTCTTCCGGCGAGTACATCCGGCAGAAAAAGGACGTTACAGTGTGGCAGTCTGGCAACACTGTAATCACATGTATGGTAACTGTGGCGTCACCGCCAGACACCACACTTGCTAGGTTGTAGCTTTAAATAGGCCGCGGTCCATTAGTACATGTCGGACCCGCGTGTCGCCACTGTGTGATCGCAGACCGTGCGCCACCACAAGGCAGGTCTCGAGATACGGACTAGCACTCGCCCCAGTTGTACGGACGACTTTGCTAGCGACTACACGGACGAAGCATTGCTCATTAGCCGAGCCAATAGTTAGAATAGCCTTCAGCTAAGTCAATGGCTACGACCTAGCAAGGCGCCATTAGTAACATTGCATGTATCTAAAGAGTCTCACTTGTATCGCCACAATCTCCAGATGTACCAAAAGGATGGATTAAAGTTAAGTAGTCCAGAAGCTACGTACTTTTCTTTATAGCATTCATTACGTATCCTGTAACAGACCTATATCTTGCCTGCTAAACGCGTGCCTATCGGCTATTTCCGTGGCGTGGCTGTCTTTCTACGCCACAACAGTTGGCGACGAGTCAACGGAAAGGGTCTTGTTCTTTCTAATTGCTTACATTTACTTGTGGCATGGCTTCGCCAGATGTACTGTCCGAATTTTATCGCTTGCAGAATCAGCAGACGCAGGCGTTATTGGATGCCCTTGGACAGCTCGTCCAGGGTCAACGTGCACTGCAAACCGATGCGGCAGCCGCCGCTTCACCGCTACCGCAGCCACAACACGCAGTTGCACCCCAGTTTCGGCCTTCTGATTCAGCCCAGGAATCATGGACGGAGTGGTCACGCCAATTTGGATTCAATCTCGCCGCCTACAGAATTCAAGGTAACGAGCGGCAGCCTCAGTTATTGTCGTGTGTAGGGGTGCAAACGTACCGTGTGATAGTGAAATTGTTTCCCCGACGCGACGTAGCAACTCTGTCCTACGAACAAATTTTGTCGGCATTGGACGCCTATTTCAAAGAAACAGTTAATGTAGTTGCAAAAAGGTATACTTTCTTTTGTACAAAACGTACGGCCGGTCAAACTAATAGGGAGTGGGTTGCAACATTGCAAGGCCTTACAAGGGATTGTGCTTTTGAGTGTGAATGTGGACTCCCTTATTCCGATACAATGGTACGTGATGCAATTGCACAGAACGTTTCTGATGTTCATATACGGGAACAGATTTTGAAACTGGTTAATCCCTCCCTTCAGCAAGTGATAGACATATTAGATAGACAAGACACACTTGACTTTGCACAGGAATCATTTGAAACTTCGCCGGCCGTGTGTCACATTAACCGGCCCGCCGGGCGCGCTGCACAGACCGATAAACAGCCATCGCGCTCGTCCGCGCAGCAGCCGCCTAGCTCTCCACGTGTGCCGCGCAAGCATACAAATGCAGTGAAATCATGCCCGCGGTGTGCAACTAGACATTCGCGTGACAATTGCCCGTCACGCCAAGCTATTTGTTTTTACTGTAATAAAAAAGGACATGTTCAAAGTGTTTGCCAGAAAAAGCTCAGATCAGACACTCTTCATCATTCCAGGCCCTTTGCTTCGCGCCGGAATCGAACCAAGAATACTCAGGCTCGTGAACCTTCGCCCATGGACATTCATGTAGTTAATTCCGCTTCGTCCAGTGCCACTTTCTCTAACAATGACTGTGTTCGTCCCACAAAACGTGTGCGTCGATGTCGCCGGAAATCCCGTCAAGTCGCAAGTGCTTCTGTACCAGTGTCCGTTCAAATTGCACGCGAAAGTCGCTCTTGTCGTCGGCAGGACAATAAACTTTTTGTAGACTTGGACTTTGAAGGCAAGGTCATACCATTCCAGCTGGATACCAGAGCTGCAGCATTGATGAATCACGACACGTACAAACAACTGGACAAACCTCCGTTGCGTGCCGCAAATGTTAAGCTAACTAGTTATTCAGGTAAGAATATCCCTGTGTCAGGACAGTGCAGCCTTCTTGCAACATACAAGGGACAAACAAAACTTGTGTCATTTTACGTTCTTCGTTCTTCTTCTGCAGTGAACTTATTTGGTTTAGATTTATTTCAATTGTTTAACTTGTCTATTGTAAATCAGGTCCTATCAGTGAATCAGACTGTGCCTTCAGACAGTGTTTCTCGTCTGTGTGAAGAATTTGCAGACATTTTTGCACCGGGATTAGGTTGCGCTCAGAACTATGAAGCACATTTGGAACTGAAAGTCAACGCGCAACCGAAATTTTTCAGAGCGCGCAATGTTCCTCACGCATTACGTGATGAGGTCGCAAGAACATTAAATGATTTAGAATCACAAGGAGTAATTGAACGTGTGCAGGCTTCTCTCTGGGCCTCACCCTTAGTAATTTTGCCAAAACCTTCCGGAAAATTGAGACTTTGTGTGGACTTCAAGGCCACTGTGAATCCACAACTAGTGATTGCAACTTTTCCATTACCCCGCCCGGAAGATCTTTTTGATAAACTGTGCCCGGGTCAATACTTTTCGAAGTTGGACCTCGCAGATGCGTACTTGCAAATACCAGTGGACGAAGAATCCCAGCGCGTCTTGGTGGTTAACACGCATCTTGGTTTCTACCGATTCAAAAGACTGCCATTCGGGTGTGCCTCCGCCCCTGCATTGTTTCAGCAATATTTACAAACTGTTTGTGCGTCGGTCCCTACTGCTGCGAACTATCTGGACGATATTGTCATCTCCGGACGGACAGCCGACGAACATTTAGCAAATCTAAGAACATTATTTCAGGTATTGCGACAAAATGGTCTTCGCTTGCGGAAGGACAAATGTGTTTTTTTTGCTCGCGGCTTACCATATCTGGGACATGTCACAAATGCACAAGGCATACATCCGAGTCCAGAGCACCTCCGTGCCATACACGATTTGCCGTCGCCGCAGAATTTGAAGCAGCTCCAGAGTGTGTTGGAAAAGATTAACTATTTTCATAACTTTATCCCGCATGCCTCTTCCATTTCAGCTCCGCTTCATCGCTTACGCCGTACAGGTGTTCCGTTCGTCTGGACGACGGAATGCGAACGCGCCTTTCGCCAGTTGAAATCGGCGTTGCTTTCTAATACTTGCCTTACGCCATTCGATCCCCAGAAACGCCTTTTGTTGATGGTAGATGCATCGGATTTCGGGATCGGTGCTGTGCTTGCGCACAAAGATGGATCGCATGATCGCCCTATTGCCTTTGCGTCGAAATTGCTCTCGTCTGCGCAAAGAAATTATTCACAGATCGAGAAAGAAGCTTTGGCTCTCGTGTTTGGTGTTACTAAGTTCCATGATTTCTTGTATGGTCGTCACTTTACCATCATCACAGACCACAAACCTTTGACGTCGCTTTTTCATCCGAACAAGCCTGTACCTCCGCGTACAGCGCAGAAATTCATTCGCTGGTCTATTTTTGTGTCGCAGTACCGCTACGATATCTTGTATCGGTCCACTGCTAAGCACGGAAACGCCGATGCGTTGTCCCGTTTGCCTGTTGCTGAGGATAGTGCATTCGATTCTTCCGAACTTGCTTGCATGTTCATTGATTCGGAAACCGATGAAGTGGTCGAATCGTTTCCGATTGCTTTTCGTCGTGTAGCTACAGCCACAGCTGCTGACCCGGTCCTTGCTACCGTTTTGCATTTTGTTGCTACGCAATGGCCTTTGTCAAAGTCTCGGATCGAGGATCCGTTGGTTCGCCGATTTTTTGCTCACAAGGAGAGACTTTTTGTTCGACGTGGTGTTTTGTTGTTGCGTTCTGATAATGATCAGTCCAGAGTCGTGGTCCCACGTTCGTTACTGTCCTCTGTTTTACGGCTTCTTCACCAAGGACATTGGGGTATAGTGCGAACGAAACCACTTGCTCGTCAGCACTGTACTTGGTTCGGAATCGATGCTGCGATTACGAATATGTGTTCTTCTTGCATGGCGTGTGCCGAACAACAATCCGCACCGCCGCGGAAAGTCTTTGCATGGCCAAAGGCCACTTCCCCTTGGCAACGCTTGCACATCGATTTTGCTGGTCCATTCTGGAATGCTCGATGGTTGGTTCTGGTAGATGCCTTCAGTAATTTTCCTTTTGTTGTCCGGATGTCTTCCACGACGTCAACTGCCACCATCCAAGCGTTGTCTGCTATCTTTTGCATTGAAGGTCTTCCGCAGACTATTATTTCCGACAATGGCCCACAATTCATGTCCGCAGAATTTCGGTCTTTCTGCAAGGCCAATGGTATTCAACATCTGACGTCCGCGCCGTTTTCGCCTCAGTCAAACGGTGCCGCTGAACGATTGGTCCGGACTTTCAAGTCACAGATGTTGAAGTTGAAAGAGTCGCATTCTCGGGAGGACGCGTTGTTGCTCTTTTTGTCATCGTATCGCTCTCAGCCCCGAGATGGTCGCTCGCCGGCTGAGTTGCTCCACGGTCGTCCTCATCGAACCTTGATGTCTTTGCTGCACCCGCCGCATCAGGTTCCTGTGCAGCGACAGACTTTTGCTTTTGCTCCAGGCGACGTTGTATTCTATCGCAACTATCGAGGTTCGCGGCGTTGGCTCGCAGGGCGCATTCTTCGCTGCCTCGGCCGCGCGATGTATCTGGTTTTGGGGGCCTCTGGTGAGGTGCGTCGGCATCTCAATCAGCTGCGCCTCTGTCGTCGCACGGGTTCTGCCGCTCCCCGTCTGCTTTCAGCGACGGTGCCGTCCGGTCAGCGCCCTGGGGACCCATCTACTGGCTCGCCTCATCCCCAGGTGTTACCGACGATGCCTTCCATTTTGCCCCATGGCGACGCGCCGCCGCAGCCGTCGCCGCCGTCGCCTGTTCTCCCGCCGGCGCCGCCCGCAGTGGACGCTTCGCTGCAGCCGCCAAGCGCCTCCCTGGGTCACGCGCCGCCGATCGCTTCCCGTGACCAGCTGTCCTCCGCCATGGAACTCTTGCCCGCTCCGGACCACATGACGTCATCGCGCGTCGGATACCCCGACGCAATGGTGGTCGACCCTTCGGCCCCTCCTGTCTCTTTACGGGCGCATACACCGCATGTTGACGTGCACCCTGGACTAGGTTTTCAGGCGTTTCCTAGATCCCCTCGGACCGAATGGCCGGGTGCGGGTGGTACAGCCTCGCCTGTTGTTAGGCTCCCCACCTCATCGCATACGTCAACATGGGGTCCTCCCCACGGCGGGCGGAAGCCTTATAACACGACCGTTCGCCGATTTGCGGGGGAGGAATGTGGTGTCACCGCCAGACACCACACTTGCTAGGTGGTAGCTTTAAATCGGCCGCGGTCCATTAGTACATGTCGGACCCGCGTGTCGCCACTGTGTGATCGCAGACCGAGCGCCACCACAAGGCAGGTCTCGAGATACGGACTAGCACTCGCCCCAGTTGTACGGACGACTTTGCTAGCGACTACACGGACGAAGCATTGCTCATTAGCCGAGCCAATAGTTAGAATAGCCTTCAGCTAAGTCAATGGCTACGACCTAGCAAGGCGCCATTAGTAACATTGCATGTATCTAAAGAGTCTCACTTGTATCGCCACAATCTCCAGATGTACCAAAAGGATGGATTAAAGTTAAGTAGTCCAGAAGCTACGTACTTTTCTTTATAGCATTCATTATGTATCCTGTAACAGACCTATATCTTGCCTGCTAAACGCGTGCCTATCGGCTACTTCCGTGGCGTGGCTGTCTTTCTACGCTACAACAGTAACCACCGCTGTCATCAAACGTTGCTGGCGCAGTCGATAGATTTGTGAGTTAGCATGCACGAGGTCGAGGGTTCGATCCTGGCTTAGGGTGCACTTTTTTATTTGTTAATTTCATTCTGTAATATACGCCGTTTCTTAGATCATATGTATCCTAAATTTACAACATTTTGTAACGCTAAACATAACAAATATATGGTTAGACAAATAAGAAATAGCCAGTTAAAAGAAATGACCTGTCACAGGACAGACTAACTACAAAAACAATATAGATTTGGAGATGCTAAAGATGATAGCTCAGTACAATAACAAAGCATCTACTTGTCATTTATACTACATGCAATATGAATGCTCAGATGTCACACATTACCAACCAGTGACAATAATAGCGTCCACATTAATGTCCACATGACCTTCACAACAGAATATGTTGTCCTCAGAGTAACAGATGCTCAAAGCGACCTTCCTACACGTCTAAACATTGCGCAACCCGTCGGATCATACAGCTCTGGACCCTTCACAGCAAAACTGAGTTAACAGTAACAAGAGCAGCATAAACATGCACTACCAATTCTTCCACATTCTTGAATGGAGTAGAGTACACGTGCTCAGTACAATAACAAAGCATCTACTTGTCATTTATACTACATGCAATATGAATGCTCAGATGTCACACATTACCAACCAGTGACAATAATAGCGTCCACATTAATGTCCACATGACCTTCACAACAGAATATGTTGTCCTCAGAGTAACAGATGCTCAAAGCGACCTTCCTACACGTCTAAACATTGCGCAACCCGTCGGATCATACAGCTCTGGACCCTTCACAGCAAAACTGAGTTAACAGTAACAAGAGCAGCATAAACATGCACTACCAATTCTTCCACATTCTTGAATGGAGTAGAGTACACGTGCTCCTTTAGGTGTCCCCAAGGAAGATATCCAGGGGATTCAGGTCAGGTGAACGTGGTGCTCATTCAACTGAGCCATTATCCTGGAGTTATTCTGTCCAAGCACATTAATTCCAGAGTGTGAAGGTGCACCATCGTGTTGGAACCATATACTCTGCCAAACATGTAGTGGAACGTCTTCCAGCACATCAGGCAGGTAGTTTGAGAGGAATGCATGATACCTTTGTGCAGTCAATCAGTCAGGCAAAATGTAGGGACCCAAACACTTGTCGCCCAATATTCTGGCCAAGACATTGATACCAAAGCGAACTTGATATCCACAGTTGTGGGTGACATGCAGGTTAACCTCACGAATTGTGGGCATCGTGCATATTGAAGACACCTTCACAAGTGAATGCTGCTTCATCCAATCATATTATGGTGTTCACGAAGTCAACGTTGGCTTCCTATTGTTGTTGGAACCATTCACAGAACCACATCCGCTGATGTCTACAGGACCATTGGAGGAGGGTACAAAGAAAACAGGTTTCGCATCTAGTAGATGAAGTGGTAGGAATAAATTCACGCCGACGACGTGGAAAGGGCTTCTTTCAAAGTTTACCAATCTTCCATTTCTACAGTTGTAGTTTGTAAGTGCAAATGTTTTCTAGAGGACCAGCTGCCATCGCTGTTGAAGATTCAGATGCCCGATACCATACCACCTGGACTACATTTACTAAATAAAAAACATATTCCCCAACCCAGGACCGAAACATCGACCTCCTGCATGCTAACCCAAAACTGTATCCACTGCACCAACTGTACAGCACAGAAAATGTGTGCTGACAGAGGTAGTTACAATACATGTGGCCACTGTGTTGCCATACTGCCACTCTTTAATGGGCTTTTTCTGCCAGATGTACTCGCCAGACGAAATTTTGTGAGAGACATTTTTTTTATCGCTGGCATGTGAGGAGGCGCGCTGCAAAGCACGAGTGCGCGAATTTCGCTTCAGCCCTGTATAATAAAAAGAACTTATAAGGTGGTATCTCTCAAGCACAGTTAAGTGCGACGAAACTACCGGCCAGACAGTGTATTGGTGTAGACAGTGACTTCGTTTGGAGAGAAGTGGGGTTGAAATTTCTGTGTAGCCATCATAACTAAGGTTTGCTGAAGTATCAACACTTCAGGTGAATGCAACAACAATGCATTCACCAAGATCATGGCCACTTTAGTCCACCATGTTTGTGTAATCTAAGCAGTGTTCGTTTTTTACTGACCTCAATATCAGTGGGATATGAAGTACGTGTAAAGCAAACAGGAGTTGTTAAAATCAGAGGGTGTAGCTTCTTAGTAAAGCCTTGGAAGTTACTTACAGTCGTTTTTTACTGACCTCAATATCAGTGGGATATGAAGTACGTGTAAAGCAAACAGGAGTTGTTAAAATCAGAGGGTGTAGCTTCTTAGTAAAGCCTTGGAAGTTACTTACAGTTCCTCCATACCTCACAACTCTTATCAAAACCAAAGTGGCCAAGAGAAAGTGGAAGCGCATTTTTAAATGGAATGTTGCAGAAAGATTGCATGGTAAATACTGTAACTCTTCATGTATACCGAAGAAGAAATATTGCTCAGACAGATGCAAGAGCAGTGAAAACTATTAATCCTTGTAAAATTTACCGCATCATAAAATGATTGACCGGAAATACTATAGGATCCACTATAGAAATTGACGGTATAACAATACTGTCTAGAGTTGTCTCAGATTCTAGTTATTGGCAGGTGTCAGCAGGAAAGTACTATAGATAATATAGCTGTAGAGTACAGAGGGCTGAATTACCGAATGTTTACTTTGCCATTTTTATTGAATATATTCGTGTCTATACAACTTTTCTACAGGATATTGCATGTATCATTAGCAGAAGAACTTCAAAATGATCAGGTACTTATATGACATTTTAATTGCTGCTAAAACCTGGCATGAAAAAATAATACATCGAAGAAATTACTCAAGATATGTAACAACTGAATAAGTGTGTATCTACCTAAGTTCTTGAGTCGTTGATGGCTCTGACATACAGAAAACAGAGCAAAAGTGCTGCAACTGAAAAATGTGCGGTTGGAGGTGACTGGTTGCATTCGAGTACGCTGCTATACTACGCCTTCGATCATAAAAACAGTGCGTTTGCGCTATGTGTTGACAACTGTACTAGATTTAGAAATAATTTTGGAACACGGAACGATAAGTGATGTCGTGATCGCATGAATAGAAGTGACATTAAAAAATCAAATGACGAAAATACGTATAAATTAAGGGAAAATACGCTGAAATAAGGGGAAATTGTGAGAGTACTTGCATGTATTCTGACTGGTGCAGAACAATACTTGTACATGGGCACGAGTATACGACAGCAAGAGTAATACGGAAAACGGCGAGCTGGAAGCACCGGGAACCGCGGATACAATCTTTTATTTTTCGCCGAGGCAACATTCTATTATATGTCTATTGAGGTAATAGTGACACGCGCGGGTTGACTGCTGTCTTTGACACTTGCCTGAAAAAAAGAGAAACATCTGCCTCTAAACCTACTTGCATATGCGTTAAAGGATGACAGAGAGTGGATGGAGTGATAGGGTGAGATGGAGCTGTAACGAGGCAGGATTTAATGGTAGACTGATGTGGCATTCCAGAGAGAGAGGGATATGTTGCTGCAGGTCATTTGACCATTTTTTCCGTTGTTCTGTTGGGATGCATCAGTTGTGCGACATTACCTGCGTTAGACTCGCATACAACTGCGTGTTCTCTCTACTTGCGATCGTTAACAGCAAAGCTCTCGGTCATCAGAGAACTCCCATCCTCTTTCGACAAATTCCTCTAGTCAAACGAAGATTTATGCGATGTACTCCACTCCCCTGCCGCATCTTGGGTTAAAATCGAGTCTTCAGTTTCATAACTACGGTGACTCGAAGTTAGCGACAGGTGTTTTTGACGTACTACAATTTCCGTGTATACATCTGCTTGACAGATTCCTGTTTACGGAGTTAGTGAAGTGTAATTTCACATGTCAAACACTGCTTCTATGCGTTTGTCCCTTTCTTTGTAAAAGGTATTCCCCGTTACTAACGATCGTTTTATATAGGACTAATGCGAGCATAGTATAATTTCTGAACCGTGATCAGATGTGAATAGTGGGGGCTGTACACCTCAGTAAAGCTATATTGTACGTGTATCACAAGGAATCGATGTTTTAAGAAAGTAGTTTTTCATTTTACAGTTTATCACCATAATTTATCGTAGAGAAACCTGCAAGCTACACTACTAATGACAAACAGCTGGAGACAGCGTCTGCCGTAAAATATCTAGGCGTAACTATCCAGAGCGACCTTAAGTGGAATTACCACATAAAACAGATAGTGGGAAAAGCAGACACAAGACTCAGATTCATCGGAAGAATCTTAAGGAAATGTAACTCATCCACGAAATAAATGGCTTATAAAGCGCTTGTTCCCCGATTCTTGAGTATTGTTCATCTATCCGGAATCCCTACCAGGAAGGACTGATATAGGAGACAGAGAAGATCCAACGAAGAGTGGTGCGTTTCGTCACGGGATCGTTTAGCTGGTGAGAGAGCGTTACGGAGATGATGAACTCCACCGACCGACGTTACAAGAGAGACGTTGTGCATCATGGAGAGATTTACTACTGAAATTTCGGGACAGCACATTTCAGGAGGAATCAGGCAACATATTACTTCCCCCCACATACATCTCGCGTATTGACCACAAGGAGAAAATTCGAGAAATTAGAGCCAACCATTCTTCTCACGCACTATCTGCAAGTGGAACAGGGTTAGAGAGATCAGATAGAGGTACCGAAAGTATCCTCCGACACACACCATTAGGTGGCTTGCGGAGTATAATGTAAACTTAGAAGGAGAATGTATGTCATGCGCTGGAAATATACGTATTTCTTACATTGGGATAGTAACAGTGTTGCATTCCATACGACTAATAGGTTGGAAACCGCAACGATCTGACATTATAGCGTGTTTTAAGTGTAGAACATTGTAGCCTTAGGAGTGCATGTGCTTATGTTCTCTCTTACCAATGCTTTCTTGGTAATGACCCCAGACACTAGAAAAATATTTTAGAATTGCTAGCGCAGTTGATTTACGTAAAAGGTATCTAACACTGTCCGTCTGGAGCTCCATCATGCATAAAAACCACCCGTTTCTTGTTCTTAACCGTCTGTTATATCATCACAACAGTTTCATATCTACTGTACTCTGATAAGGGGTGCTAATCTCCTCGACATTCGCGCATCTGGAAAAATCCCCTCGGTTCGCACTACTCCTACACGAAACGTGGAATGTAGCGGTCTACTTCTGGTCAGCTGCGTTGGTCAAACACAATGCGAGGAGATCTTTTGGTCTCTAACTTTATCCTAAGAATGCAAGAATGCCCTGTGTCTCCCATCCACATAGAGAAAGATCGTAAGTTACGCACTATGAACGAAGTGCTAGAGATATGTAGGTCGCTGTCTGGTATACTTGGGTGTATATGTTCGAGAATTAACTACGAATGAACGTACTGCACAGTCATCTACTTACATCCGCGATGTTACTCTCAAAATAGTGGATGGGCTGTTTAGCGATGATACAGAAATTGAGGAGCATGCTGCCGCTTCATTGGTCGGTGTTGACTACGATGAAAATGCTAAAACTGATTGCACTATCAACTACGCTGCTTATTAGCACAGTACATCGACGGTATCTTTTCCATCCCAACAATCCAGGAACGCTGATGATTACCACATAATATGATGTCTAGTTTACTGGGGGAGTCAATGCACCAGGCGTATTAATGTCAAATGGTTCAAATGGTTCTAAGCAATATGGGACTTAACATCTGAGGTCATCAGTCCCCTACACTTAGAATTACCTGAAACTAACTAACCTAAGGACATCACACACATCCATACCCGAGGCAGGATTCGAACCTGCGACTCTAGCAGCAGCGCGGTTCCGGTCATAAGCGCCTAGAACCGCTCGGTCACAGCGGCCGTCTATTATTGTCAGTTTAGCATCTCACACAGACGTCGAAGTAATGGCGGAAAAAAATGTATGGTAGTGAACAAAGCGTGTTACAGCAGAAAAAGCGGTGCATCAAACAATGAAACAGCGTGCCCCTCCTGCAACTGATAACATGTGGGAGAAGGTTCGCGTACAGTACAGGCGATGAAACTCTAAACCAGTCTGTGCAAGTGGCGTCGATCACTGGCCACCTGCTCCAGTGGATAAATACCTGTATATTTAAGAGGATCGCCGCATATGATCGATGGTGGCATGTAGACGGTATTCGTTTTCGATATATCAGAAGAAAGAGATGCGGTAAAAATCTATCGGATGAAATTAACAAAGCTTTTATAGTTCGTAATTTTTCTCTGCTGGATGGTACAGAATAACGATGGTAGGATGTTTGGGTGATAGACATAACTGGACCCTGAGGGACACGGATCTGTCGAACATGGGTGACAGAGCTACGACAACATGTTCCCACTTACATCGAGTGGTCAAAACACGCTCCTATAGCATTTACTCAGCTCACTCTGTTCGTATACAGGTTGCAGAATATGGTGGATATTGCTCTCTCCGATTTCAGGGTAAAATTGCTAAAATTGATTTCGCTATCAACTGTGGTGGGTATTACAGTACATCACTCCATAACAATGGCGTCTTTCCAATCCTGACCATCCACTGGGTACACTGTTGATTACCGCATAATGATTTACTGACACCACTCCATTGAGATGAAGGGAAACTTGACGAACACTGGGTATCTGCTGCTTGTCACTGGAGAACATGAGATTAAATGTAGAGGTCATCACCTTAATAGAGTTGTTTGAAAGCTTTCCTCATTGCTACATACTCGTCCTATTTCCATATGCTGCGATACCCTACACTTGTTTATATATATATATATATATATATATATATATATATATATATATATATATATATATATATATATATAATTTTTTTTTCACCAATAAAATAACAGTACCTCTTTCTATTTGTGCTGTCTCACGCATGTTGTGAGCAGCACCTTCCACCGATGGTCAACACCAGAACAGTAATCATGTACATGACTGCAAAATGAAGGAACAATGCTTTTCGGAACGGAGCACGGAGAGATCCGCTACCTTTTCGATTGGAAGATGGGATTAACTGCACAGGTTGCTGGAAGCGCTTTACAATACCGCAAACTCTTCCAGTTTCCATATGTTGCGACGTCTTCCACATTTTTGCCAATGAGAAACATCGCATCTGTGTTTTATCTCTATCATCCTGTGGTGTGGTAGCTGTATTGTTTATGCCACGTGATGTTCCGTGAGAGCCAGAGGGTCGAAATGTGTTAATGTTAGTTTAGCAGCAGCTGGCGTGGGTCTCTAAGTAATGGTACAAGAAACAAAGTGTATGGCGGTGTACACTAATTGGGTGTGTTACAACCGAAAAAAACAATGTATTTAACTGCTTATGAAGGAGCGATACAGGAACCCTCTCGTGTGATTTATTGTCTGATTGATATGGTCATCCTACAGTACAGGTGATGAAACGTTACAACGGTCTGTGGAAGCGGCTTTGATCATGAACCACCTGCTCCAATGAACCAATACCTCTATATTTAATAGAATCGCCACATATGTTTGGGTGATAAACATGAATGCACCCTGAGAGACACAGATCTCCTTCAGACTACCTGTACGTAGTTTGGAGATGTGTTACAAAATCTTCACCCTTGCTCCATGCCGTGTGTGATGTGTAGTAGTTTTCCTAATTTTCATCAACAAGAAACACCACTGTAATTGCTCCTACTACCTCTTCTACTACCTCATGTTGCAGGGGAAAACTTCGTTTGGGGATGGCCTTACACACTGTACATGTTTGGCTGAGCTATGACACCATGTTCCCATTTCCACCTAGTGATCAAAACGCGCTCCTGTCGCATTAACTCAGCTCGTCCTGTTTCCCCGCAGGATGTAGATGGCTTCAGATATAGCGCTCTCCGACTTCCGTACAGGTCAGACTTAAATTGGGACGATCACATAGACTAAGCTGCATGGAGGGCGGGGCAAAGACTTGTGAGGAGCAGTTACAAGATGCGTAGGGGCTGTCTAAAAATAACGCTGGAGTTCTTGGTGATGGGATCCTTAGCAGATAGTTTTGGGGGAAAAAAAGACAGGGTGACTCTCCTTTCGAGATACGAGAGCGGCGCGAATATGACTCACCAGTGGCTGTAACCATTAAAAGACGTCTCTACAAGATACAACTTGGGTACTTAGTAGAATGGATAGACTTGATTTCAAATCGCAGACAGCATTTCTACCTGAAAGCATAACACTATCAGCGAATTGTGTGTGTGCCTGTAGACTCAAGACAGCTTTTTATGCAGGGTGATGGTAATATAGGCTTTATGATCGTGTTTTAATAGTGCAGTTCTTATGCGAAATGTATGTTGTGGGCTGTAAAATGCCTCTGTGGTCAGCTTCAAATGTCATTTCTCAATAGTGTTCCTCGGAAGGAAGATCGTGTTCCCTCCATGGATTCCCAGTTGTCCTAGCTGGTGAGTGTAATCCGACTGCGGAGAGAAAAAATATTCGCCATGCAAAGTGACTCTCATGATCAATTTAATTAATTAACATATCAAAGTCATATCAATGACGTGCCGTCTGGCAGATGGAAGAGATGGCTAGAATAGTGCAACATTATTCTTCACAAGCGTTTCTTTTTTTTCGTTTTGGCGATATCTTTTAACGAAATTTCAATCTACCACCTAGACAGGGCGAGACAGGCTCTCACGATTCGTTTCGTAAATGCTTGTGTGATACAGCATCTTACTGGTAAAAGGGGCCCTGTCATAGTTTACAAAACAGCTACATTCTCTTGAATTATAGCTTTTTGACAAACGTAAACTGAATGGTTTTTTTTCCGAAATGTGTGCCAATGGCGTGAAAGATTGTCTAAAATGTTTGTAATACACACGTGCATGACAGTTTATTTACAGACACTTAACGCGAGAGATGCTGTCAGGTCATGCAATTCGTTGAACAAGCTGGAAAAATTTGCTTAATATAGAATTTTTTTCTTTGGAGTTTAAATTCTTGCTTTTTCTTTACTCCCCAATGACGGTTTCGAAATAATGAGGAAATTCTGCGGTAATTGGTAGTTAGCCGGCCGGAGTGGCTGTGCGGTTCTAGGCGCTACAGTCTGGAACCGCGAGACTGCTACGGTCGCAGGTTCGAATCCTGCCTCGGGCATGGATGTGTGTGATGTCCTCAGGTTAGTTAGGTTTAAATAGTTTTAAGTTCTAGGGGACTGATGACCTCAGTAGTTGAAACCCACAGCGCTCACCGTGGTCACCGTGGTCTACGGGGAGCGTCTTTGATTCATAATCAAAATGTCTTCGGTCCCGGGTTCGATCCCCGCCACTGCCTAAATTTTGATAAATAATTAGCATTGGCGGCCGAAGACTTCCGGCATAAGAAGCCAGCCTCATTCTGCCAACGGCCTTGTCTACGAAGGCGGAGGAGCGGATAGAGGTTCAGGGCACTCTCTTGTCCTAGGGGTGGGAAATTGCCCCTAAAGGCGGAAGAATCAGCAACGATCAACGACATGAGGATGCAGAAGGCAATGGAAACCACTGCATTAAAGACACGTAACGCGTACTCACAGGACATGTGGCCTGTAATTGAAGAAGTGTCGTGATGATCTCTCCATTGGCGAAAGATTCCGGAATAGTCCCCCATTCGGATCTCCGGGAGGGGACTGGCAAGGAGGAGGTTACCATGAGAAAAAGATTGAATAATCAACGAAAGGATAACGTTCTACGAGTCGGGGCGTAGAAGGTCAGAAGTTTGAACGTGGTAGGGAAATTAGAAAATCTGAAAAGGGAAATGCAAAGGCTCAATCTAGATATAGTAGGGGTCAGTGAAGTGAAGTGGAAGGAAGGGATTTCTGGTCCGATGAGTATCGGGTAATATCAACAGCAGCAGAAAATGGTATAACAGGTGTAGGATTCGTTATGAATAGGAAGGCAGGGCAGAGGGTGTGTTAGTGTGAACAGTTCAGTGACCGGGTTGTTCTAATCAGAATCGACAGCAGACCAACACCGACAACGATAGTTCAGGTATACATGCCGACGTCGCAAGCTGAAGATGAACAGATAGAGAAAGTGTATGAGGATATTGAAAGGGTAATGCAGTATGTAAAGGGGGACGAAAATCTAATAGTCATGGCCGACTGGAATGCAGTTGTAGGGGAAGGAGTAGAAGAAAAGGATACAGGAGAATATGGGCTTGGGACAAGGAATGAAAGAGGAGAAAGACTAATTGAGTTCTGTAACAAGTTTCAGCTAGTAATAGCGAATACCCTCTTCAAGAATCACAAGAGGAGGAGGTATACTTGGAAAAGGCCGGGAGATACGGGAAGATTTCAATTAGATTACATCATGGTCAGACAGAGATTCCGAAATCAGATACTGGATTGTAAGGCGTAGCCAGGAGCAGATATAGACTCAGGTCACTATATAGTAGTGATGAAGAGTAGGCTGAAGTTCAAGACATTAGTCAGGAAGAATCAATAAACAAAGAAGTGGGATACGGAAGTACTAAGGAATGACGAGATACGTTTGAAGTTCTCTAAGGCTATAGATACAGCAATAAGGAATAGCGCAGTAGGCAGTACAGTTGAAGAGAAATGGACATCTCTAAAAAGGGCCATCACAAAAGTTGGGAAAGAAAACATAGGTACAAAGAAGGTAGCTGCGAAGAAACCATGGGTAACAGAAGAAATACTTCAGTTGATTGATGAAAGGAGGAAGTACAAACATGTTCCGGGAAAATCAGGAATACCGAAGTACAAGTCGCTGAGGAATGAAATAAATAGGAAGTGCAGGGAAGCTAAGAAGAAATGGCTGCAGGAAAAATGTGAAGACATCGAAAAAAATATGATTGTCGGAAGAACAGACTCAGCATACAGGAAAGTCAAAACAACCTTTGGTGACATTAAAAGCAACGGTGGTAACATTAAGAGTGCAACGGGAATTCCACTGTTAAATGCAGAGGAGAGAGCAGATAGGTGGAAAGAATACATTGAAAGCCTCTATGAGGGTGAAGATTTGTCTGATGTGATAGAAGAAGAAACAGGAGTCAATTTAGAAGAGATAGGGGATCGGAATTTAAAAGAGCTTCGGAGGACTTACGGTCAAATAAGGCAGAAGGGATAGATAACATTCCATCAGAATTTCTAAAATCATTGGGGGAAGTGGCAAAAAAACGACTATTCACGTTGGTGTGTAGAATATACTAGTCTGGCGACATACCATCTGACTTTCGGAAAAGCATCATCCACACAATTCTGAAGACGGCAAGAGCTGACTAGTGCGAGAATTATCGCACAATCAGCTTAACAGCTCATGCATCGAAGTTGCTTACAAGAATAATATACAGAAGAATGGAAAAGAAAATTGAGAATGCGCTAGGTGACGACCAGTCTGGCTTTACGAAAAGTAAAGGGACGAGAGAGGCAATTCTGACGTTACGGCTAATAATGGAAGCAAGGCTAAAGAAAAATCAAGACACCTTCATAGGATTTGTCGACCTGGAAAAAGCGCTCGACAATATAAAATGGTGCAAGCTGTTCGAGATTCTGAAAAAAGTGGGGGTAAGCTATAGGGAGAGACGGGTCATATACAATATGTACAACAACCAAGAGGGAATAAAAAGAGTGGACGATCAAGAACGAAGTGCTCGTATTAAGAAGGGTGTAAGACAAGGCTGTAGCCTTTCGCCCCTACTCTTCAATCTGTACATCGAGGAAGCAATGATGGAAATAAAAGAAAGGTTCAGGAGTGGAATTAAAATACAAGGTGAAAGGATATCAATGATACGATTCGCTGATGACATTGCTATCCTGAGTGAAAGTGAAGAAGAATTAAATGATCTGCTGAACGGAATGAACAGTCTAATGAGTACACAGTATGGTTTGCGAGTAAATCGGAGAAAGACGAAGGTAATGAGAAGTAGTAGAAATGAGAACAGCGAGGAACTTAACATCAGGATTGATGGTCACGAAGTCAATGAAGTTAAGGAATTCTGCTACCTAGGCAGTAAAATAACCAATGACGGACGGAGCAAGGAGGACATCAAAAGCAGACTCGCTATGGCAAAAAAGGCATTTCTGGCCAGAGAAGTCTACTAATATCAAATACCGGCCTTAATTTGAGGAAGAAATTTCTGAGGATGTACGTCTGGAGTACAGCATTGTATGGTAGTGAAACATGGACTGTGGGAAAACCGGAACAGAAGAGAATCGAAGCATTTGAGATGTGGTGCAATGGACGAATGTTGAAAATTGGGTGGACTGATAAGGTAAGGAATGAGGAGGTTCTACGCAGAATCGGAGAGGAAAGGAATATGTGGAAAACACTGATAAGGAGGAGGGACAGGATGATAGGACATCTGCTAAGACATGAGGGAATGACTTCCATGGTACTAGAGGAAGCTGTAGAGGGCAAAAACCGTAGAGGAAGACAGGGATTGGAATACGTCAAGCAAATAATTGAGGACGTAGGTTGCAAGTGCTACTCTGAGATGAAGAGGTTATCACAGGAAAGGAATTCGTGGCGGGCCGCATCAAACCAGTCAGTAGACTGATGACAAAAAAAAAAGTGCTCAGAGCCATTTGAACCATTAATCGGTAGCTCTCGCATCAAAATAGTCGCAGCTTTTTTTCCCTGATTTTACGCAGGGTGGGCATGTTTCTGCTGATCATTTGTGATCGGTGGCGGTACACATCCTGGATGTCACAAAATACTGAGATGCGACTGCAGTCGAACGTAAAAGCTATACCGATTTTGCTCATATAACTAAAAGAAAATGGACTTTAAATATTTTCGTGAGAAGGGGACATTTATTATGGTGGCAAATGTGTTTTGCTTTTTTTAATAGATGCTTGATTATAGATGCGTTGACGTCAAATACAATTGTTCTTCATCACCAAACGGCAGGCTGTTGCAGGCGAGGGTGCAGGAGGGTGTGTCTGCTGTGGTGGTCGCCGGACACAGCCGCTCTCTGCCTGGGTGAGCGGCGTGTGGGGCCCACACCGCAAGGCGGTCGACGGAGCAGCTGGCCGTTTGAAGAAGCATTTGTCCCCCCCATAGGTAGATGGAGGGAGGGAGGGGTAGGGGAAGGGAGGAATGGGGCCTCGATTATCGACGGTTTTTGGACGCCTATGGAGGAAAACGCACGTTCAACTACCGCCTCCTCTGCGGCCTTTTAGGACGACGATTTTCTCCAGTACATGTGCTGCATTATTATCCGTTCATCACAAGTACTGGTTTTTTCACAATTTCGAAGTGTAATGAGAACTGTGACGCATTATTTTCCATCAGCTGTGGTAACATCTATTGGCTTCGATGGTGGTTTAATTGTGTTATAGGGGTACACCTGGGCTTTCTGCTCAGGAGGACCAGGGTTCGAGTCCCAGAAAGGGTACTGCCAATTTTAATTCCTCGTCAATTCTCTGTTGGGGGTGGGGTGGGATGTCAGCACAGCCCTGGGACATAGAAATTTCCGCCAAAATTCGTAATTCACGCCAAAATTCGTAATTCCCGCCAAAAATCGAAATTGGGGGAGAGGGGTGGGGAGGGGGAGGAGGGGATGGCGCACAGATAAAGCTGAGAAAACACGTGACGTCATCTGGGACGGGAGTGGGCGTGGTCGGGGCGGGGGTGGGTGTGGGGGTGATTAATTGATCAATTTAATAAATCTCCATATCAATTTAATATCAAAATTGCACCTGTAACCCCAACTCCCTACTGCTTACTTACCCATCTGGAATTCTGATAAGAATTTTGCGTAGCTGCAGATAGTTAGGAAATTCGCATATGAAGAAAATTCCAGTTAATAAAGAGAGACAAGAAAGGACAGTTACTTTTTCAGGAACAATTCAGTTGAAATAGTAACCCTGTACTTCAGAACGAAGAAAGAAGCCCTGTCAGCAGTTACAGGGTTCCAGACATTAATGTATTATTTGTCAATAATTAACATACAAGTGCACATCTATCAGAAGGCATTGCCTTCACATCATCTTCAACTAGCGAGATGCTGCAGTAACGACCGTTCACATGCAGCAGAAATGCAGTTCGAATCTTCATACAGTCATCAACATTCATGGTTTATTATGGTTTCCTTAAACTGATTAAGGCGAATGCTGGGACAATTTCCTGGGAAAGGGCACCTTAACCTATTGTTCCACCCTTAATGACCTATCACTAATGGGATGTTAGCCTCTGTACTGCATCTCCTTTCAAGACTTGTCTATTGTTGTGTGTCCTGCTTACCAGATGAGCCCTAGCAAACCGCAGGTTTGGCTACCGACAGGTGTAGAAGAGGCAAACTGTAAGGAGGTCAAACAGAGTGTAACGTAGCAATGCCACTATTTTTTGGGTGTTACCGCAGAAATTAGTGTTGGCATATTGATTGCAGCAAAGGGGCTGTCTCTATAGCATGAGGCAGATCAGGCCGAGCACTACAGTTAATGCACCGCAGCAATAAAACGGAGATCTTACAGGACGAGCCAAGCCGTCTCCGCACCTCCAGGCCCTGAATTTGTTGTCCCGAGCACGACTGAAAACAGCATGCTGCCTCAACAGGTACGCCACGAACCAGTGCACATAACTATTAATTCTGGCAGAGGGGAGACCAGTCCAGCAGCACCTGTTGGCACGAGAGGGCCACGCCAGGCGAGTGGGCGATATGGGGCAGCACGCAGCAACTGTAAGTTTGGTCCTCCACCGCCACACCTTCTGCTAGTGCCAAATGCTCCTTGTTGGTACTTCTCAACTGGCAGGTCGCCTCCCCGCCCACTCCTGCAGCAGCCACACTCCTGCCCTGGAGAGCAGCAGAATGAGAGGAGGTTGGTGCAGCCGCCCACCTTTCGTCTAGGCCACGCGCTTTTCACCCGCAAGGGCGAGATCCAGCAGCCTTCGGACCTGCTAGCTTCATCCGCCAACCATCGTGTACAGCTAACCGGAGAGCACGTCGCTGCTTAAGGTTCTGGACACAGCATTACTGAGTGCCAATATCACGGCTCAGTAGCCGTCAGTTCGCTGCCGTCTTCTCCGAGACGTTACCAGGGTAGTCACATGAATGCTAATAAAATGCTTTTATTTTTGATTCTATTCGTCTACGCTCCCAGTGGTCTGACATCCCCCCCCCCTCCTTCCCTTCTCTTCCCTTCCCCACACATCTCGCCACACCATCATGACCCAAACACGCACAGAAGCAGTGCTGCACCACTGGACTCGTTCAGCTGGTGTCAGAAGTGGTATTTTCAACCCGTCACTACTTCAGTTAGCGACTGAAAGATGACTGACAACGCTCACAACCACCATCCGTAGATGAGGAAGATGACTCAACCTGTCTGGAGTTGCGGCTTCGTCAACATATAGTGAGATGAGTGCAGCCCTTGTCTTTATGTTTTTGTTTGACTGCGAATATCATGGAAAATCAATGGATCATTTTCTAAATGTGTAATCGTATTGGTAAATTTAGTATGTGGTGAGTACTCGCAGATGGCGTTCTGTGGGTGTGTAAATACGAAGTTAGTTTTGCAAATTGTGTTATCACGAGCAAGATGTGTGACTTATTTCTAGGATTATACAAGGGGTTAACCATGAGTACCAATTCTGGGAGTGGAGTTGAGTGCTGGCAAGGAGTACTTAAGGTTTTTGGTGTGCAAAGTAATAATTATGAACAGCTATTTGGGAAGAGTAGTTAAGTTACAATAAGAAGTATTATGATGGTGTTACAGTTAAGTGACCTTCCCATAATTTAATTTTGTTTTTCTGTGTTCTTGTACTTATTAAATAGACTTTTCAAGACACCAGAGTCTTAGAATTGTAGGAAATTCATGTTAGCTTGCGCCGCGGGGAAAGGGCAATAGTGCTGAACAAGGAATATGACTCCACATGTAAGCTTATAAAATAGTAGTTCATAAATGGTAATCACATCGCGGACAGTATAAATAGGAGAGATGTTTTCGATACCACAGAGGGCTGTCATCAGTTGGGTATTGAAAATTGTAGCAGCCGAAGTAGATAACATGCATCCCCACCCGGCGCGCAGGTAGCCCAATGTGGCATCGAATGTAGTAAGACCTGCACCAAGGCGGCCGGACCTGCCCCGCAAGGGGCCTCTTGGCCAATGACGCCAAACGCTCATATCCATTTTTTTCCATGTGCACTATGCGAATTTTCTGAGCACATCGGGCTGAGGAGAAGGAAATAGCTTTTTGAAATTCCCCGGAGGATGTAGAGGACGTGCAGAGAAAACTTGACGATAACAAATGGATCTTTGGACCAACGGGGCGACCAATTGGATGTGAGGAATAGCAAGATTTTGGGGAATATGAAGAAAAGGTAAAGAAAGGAAGCAGAGAGGAGCGAGAAGGAGGAAGTTGAAAGGGAGAGAACAGGCCTGTGCCTAGTTGGTATGTCCCAGCAGTACGTTCATCTACTATTGACAGAGTTAAGCCAGACAACTCTGCGAGGAATATGCCAGAATATGATGCCTGGTGGAGCGATCTTATGAATGGGAAAGCTAAGATAATTAGTGAAGAGAGTGATGATGCTGTGCAGAGTTGGCTCAGTGCACGGAGTACAGCTCTGATATCACGTAGAATTGTGAAGTCTGAGGTAGCTGTAGTGCCAGATGGAGTAAGTATGGGCTGTACCAAAGTGATATGTGTGGGGATAGCAACACTGTTGATCTAAAAGCAGTAGTATCTGCCACATTTTGGTGGTAGTGAGTGGTGTTTCTAGGCCGTGGAGTCTGGGCCGGATGTGTATGAAAGTACTTACGTCACACGTTTTTGTGACGTGCAGAATAGAGCTGCAGACGATTATGTTATTGTAGATACTACGAGGAATGTAGAGGAAGCTGTTGATGTTGATGTTGATAGTTGTGTTGCAGATGTTGCGGAAGAGATGGAGCAAACGCATGTATTCCCTCAGAAGCAGGATGAGCACAGGAAAAGGTAGAGGAAACCTGTTCGAAACGCTATTGATCGGGCCGATGAAGTGGAATATTTTGAGGAAGATGTGCCTGAGCTTTGGAATGTTACAATAGCGCGGTCACTGTTTCACAGCCTTCCAGAGCAAACTGCTGAAACGCGCTGTGATCTGGTTACAACACAGCCGCAGTGTGATGAGCATAACGATAGTAACGCAGGTGAAGGGCACGAGGCAAACCTGAGAGGAACTTATCTTCGGCGATGCATGATGGAACTTGGGAGGAACGAAATTCCAGCTAGAGGAAACTGTCACCAGTGGCTTTCTGTCGCAATGTTCGTCCACCTTCAAAGGCAAGCCAGCTAAACTGGGAAAAAAACCGCTAAGGCTTAGTTCGTATATGATATGATACTATTAGGCACCAAGAAGTACCTGCTTCATGTGTCAGGATAGGTTTGCGAATATGTTTTCTAGGGCAGCATAAGGAGAACTTCCGTCGCAGGGACAAAGTTCCGAATGATGTTCCCAAGCAACAGGTAAAAAAGTATTGAATTGACAGGAATGAGATAACAAGCATAAGAGTTAAATAGAGTCACTGTAAAAGGTGGTATGTACAGGATAATTTATTAAGAGAAGACGAGTTTTCAGCATCGTTCTTAGTTGTGGACAGTGAGAAGTAAAAGATAATTATCGTATGTGATACACTGTGACATGCCTCTTAGCGCCTCTTAGCATGAAAGAGGGAATAAGGCTGTTGACTAGCATTGGAAGTGAGATGGATGCCTTGGAAGCGAGATGGGGTGCTAAGCAATGTAGGGAGAACTGTCGGGATAACTTGTCTGGCGATATGCTAGTAGTTGTAAGTTGTGTTGTACATTCTTATAAGAACTATTGAGATATTAATTAGTGTAATAAAGCTGTAATTTTGTAGAAGTAAGGATGTAATGAGCTAAATATTGTAGGGTGATTTACAGCCTCTGAATGCCGTCATCATGTTTTGGCTGTTACTGCAACACCGCAGCAGCTGAAGACAGCTGGAGGACGTTAAGTGTCTTCAAACCAGTTTCAGCAATGAGACTGTTTATACAGAACGAAGCAAATCAAGCGAAGCACTGCAATAATGCAACGCAGCGGTAAAACGGAGCTCCAGCAGCATGAGCTAAGCCATTTTCGTTCCACCAGGTCTCGGATCTGTTATCCTGAGAGCCACTTGGCACAGCACGTCAGCACAACAAGTGGGCTGTGATCCAGCATAAATAACCATTAATTTTAGTAGAGAGGTGACCAGTACAGTAGCACCTTCGGGGATATGTGGGCCTCGCCAGACGACCGGGCGATGTGAGGAAACACCCAGTCGCTACAACTTCGGGCATCCACCGCACATCTGCTACTGCCACGTCCTCCTTCCACTGGTGGGCCACCTCCTGGTCAACTTCTGCAGCAGCCAACCTCTTGCCCTGGAGAGCAGAGGTGCGAAACCAGAATGGTAGAGCCACCCACCCTTCCGTGCTGGAGTGGGCATCTAGGAGCCATGCGCTGTCATTCGCACAGGCCGCCTTCAGTGCTGCTGACTCCATCCGCAAGCGACCATGTCCTACTAACTGGCGTGCACGCCGCTGCCTACAGCTCTGCAGTCAGAATTCCTGAGCGCCAACATCACGACTCGGCAGCCGTCCGCTCGCCACCATCTCCACTGAGGTGCTACGAATGTAGTCACATGAATGTTAATAAAGTGTTTTAACTCTTAATTCTGTTTTTTCAAGTTACTAGCGGCCTGCTCACCCACGCAGCACATTGTCGTGAACCAACCTCGCACAGAAAGGGTTCTACAATCCCAGACGACTTCAGTAAGAAAATTATACTTGAGAAAAAATCCAGCACTAATGATGTGTACGATTGACACTAAAATTATTCAGATAAAACTTCGAAATCCAAAACGGAAAATAATCCAGAAAAAACGGAGAAAGTTGTGAAAATGCGAATCTACCATATCTTAAAGAACGGAGTTCTCCGTTATAGGATGTAGCCAAACAATGTCAAGTGGGAAACTTTGTGAACTATAAAATGGAGAGGAAGGAATTCTGCACACGTGCCTCAGCTTTTGAACAAAACAAAAAAAAAAAAAAAAAAAAAAGTCCAGAGTTGTTGAGCATTCTCGTACAAACTGGAACTGCGTTATTTGCTTATGAAAGGAATATTTCTTGCTTTGAATACTCAAAGATCATGAAGACTGTAGTGGGCTTGCCTCAGTTTTATTTCCACTTTCTCTGGCGCAGAGCGCCATAGTGGTTTTGGTAGCTTAGCCATAGAGCAGCTCGTTAGTGCCCTGATCCTACAGTTACTAGAACGTTCCCTTCTCCATGAGCACACAATTCACTTAAACCTACATTTGAGGTCATTCCTAATACTGAGTCTCATCAATGGCTCATTTAGAACTGACACCCATATCCAAGACAGAATTGGAACGGATACTACCGTGGGACAACAGAGGACAGCTTGTGATACGTGGATGCTGTTAGGAGTTGAACCACGTAGAATAAATTTTCGGAGGCAATGAAGCTAATCAAACACATAATATAGTCTCAGTGGTGTTGATGTACCTCAGACTGTCGTTTCAAAATTTAATCGTGGTTTAACAACAGAAGATATGTCCACTGTACGGCAGTACAAGGTCAAGCAACTGTAATCACTCTACAACAGTATAGATACCCGATCTTAACCACGCGACTAAACTCAACGACGTTTGCAGCGGAACAAATGCCTGTAGAGCTCCATGCTTCCTCATGGCTAGTGGCTTTCCCGGCACACTGTCCACAACTCAGAGCAGGTTATTTGTGCATCACACATCTAGCACTGTGTGTCGTGCTTACAACAGTACAGAGACGGACCCATTCGTTTTCAAGTCAGCAACATCGAGAGTGTAACGCGAATGCACGGACGAATCTGTTCTTCAGTGATAAATCCCACTTCAGTTTACAGAATGTTTTCTCGTTGTACATTTGTAAGGCTGGTAAAATCACAAAATGGAGGAGGACGCTAATTTCGTTGTCGTAAGGTCTTGTTGTCGGGAAGAATAATGTCAGAGTCGAAGGTGCACGGACGAAAACAATTAATGCCCAACATTATTCAGACAAAGTACTAAAATCACACGTGCGACTTTTCAGAGGTACCGTTGTCTAGATTTTTCACCGTGGACAGCAACGCAAGCCCGCATTGTACTTCTGTGGCGGAAGATTTTCGCAACAGGTGATTATAATATCCATATGGACTGGCCAGCAGAATTATTCAATAGGTCCCGTCTGAGTTATACAGGGGAGAAGAGTTGTCACCCGTGAGACTTCGCCAAGAGCCTTGTAGACCTATGCACAGTTGTTTCTGAATAACTGGAATGGCTGACAATTGACCTCTTGAACCACCTCAAACGAGGGGTAGCTTTAGTTTTCATCTAGTTATTAGAAATTAGGTAATCAAGTATGTGTTTCTGATTCTTCAGCTTCTCCCGGGTTACTTCGCGTCGAAATAGTTTACGGCTGAACTGTCGGATGTCAGTGTCCAATGGGTATCCTTTCGACACTGACATCTGACAGTTCGCCCATGAACTATTTCGACTAGTTTTTGTTTGTTTGCAGGTACATGTCCACTCCTGGTACACAATGAAATTCCCACATCACAGTACGTTAGCTCGCTGATAGAGGAGACAAAACAAAGTCGCGCAGTCCATTGATAACTGCCATCTTGTCTTGATAACAAAGAGAGCCATACAACTTTGTCCACAGCGTTTTATCGATAGTGTAGCTCTGTAACTGTTGTGGAACATTCTGTGTAGATGGTGAGACGCTGTCTTAAATGAGCGACACTTGTAATATGCGTGCCTTCGAGTAGGTTTCATATGTCCAGAAACCACATAAGCTTCTGACTGCAAAAGGCACGTAAGTACCATCCTTCGCTACCTATATGTAGTGTTTATGGACCAGTCCAGTGACAAGTGATACAGTGAAGGACACATACGTGTCATATGCTACTCTACAGACTGCATCCCGGCAGCCTGTACTGTTGAATGCCATTTCGAACAATCGGATAATGTAACCGTTTGGGGAGCCACTGCATGCAGTCTTTTCAGAAAGCTGTACAATAATCGCCACATTAGAAATGTCTGGAACCCAGTGTAGTGCCCCTTAGACTACAGTTCTGGCTGTGTCCCTGGGATCGCCCTGTTCGTGAGTGTGGACACCAGAACATGTGGGAGAAGCAGGCTCATGTCCAGTCTGGAGACTCCAGGCCATTGTTTCCGTCATGGTTTAGGGTCCACTAGGATGGCTTCAGAGCTTGCGACTTTTCATAATGGTAGGTGTTTTCCAACAACTCTTGGAAAGAATATTCTGAAAATGTCTTGACAGACTGCAGCACTTTGCGGAAGAGCGTTGTTAGTGGGAGCACAAAATGTCCGACTGAAATGCTTGCATTCGGCTCGTGAAGCTGTCTGAGAGAAAGATCCAGATGTTAAATGATTTCGTGGAGCTACTTGGAGCTCGATAAATTGAGGGAGTCAGTGCGCAGCCCTCCGGGCAGTAAGAAAGAAGTCGTGGTCCCGTGAGGCTGAGATTATTTTCAAGAAGTGTTGCATGTACCAAGTTGAGAATAAGTGACTCTCATTGATCAGTAAATTTATTTTGCCTGTGCGGGAAACTTTGTAGGAATCTCCCAGCGCATTCTCATGTGGCGACATTGCATTCACTTTAATCGATTGCCGGTTCTCCTAGGCGACTATAGCAAATGGCTTTATGGACACTTGGGAGGAAGAGGCCTCACAGCAGACCTGGGAGCCTTTAGTTAGCCGGAAGTGTTACTTGATGACAGAGGCGGAGTGCAAATAAGAGGCAAATTATGTTTCTCGCCGAGTAAACTTGAAGTGTGGTATTTACGTGCGAGTCTATTTCCTTTTTGACTTTACACTGTTATCTTAATTTATTTATGGACGATATTACTGGCGGCAGTTGATGCAAACCAGTTGTAGACGGTTTAGTTACTGTCCTGTCTAGTGACTGGATCTGAGAATCTTTTGAAAGTAATTGAATCGCTACAGATCAGCAATGATGTAGCAGTAGTGAGCATTTTGATGCTGTCTCACAGGTCAAAGCAATTCTGCCAACTAGAGTTATAAAACTACTGTAGGCTACCACAGATTTTCGTAAGTAAGCGTGGAGTACGATTGGTTTGCTAGTAGCCTTGGTCAGTTATGTAGCCTTGGTCAGTTATGTAGGCTACCGTAGATTGTCGTAAGTAAGCGTGGAGTACGATTGTTTTGCTAGTAGCTTTGGTCAGTTATGTGCGTAACTGCGTTAGTAGTATGTGAGGTGCGTTGCATACCCATCGGCCGTTACCTCATTTCGATCGTTTTGTTTGCATATGTGATCATTGTATTGCCAGATTCCCTTAGAAACCGAAAGCGGTGAACTATCCAGAAAATGAGTGAGGATAATGAAAGATCCACGTAACATACAGAACATAATTATCCTCCTGCCTATTACTTAAAAATAAATAGTATTTATAGTAAAACTGAGATTGGAAATGTTCAGTTGAAGGTTAATCCGAAAATTATTGATCTTTAATGTGCAACAGAGGGCCGTTTCAGTAATAATAAAGTAAGCAATACAGATTTTTCATATAGCGCTAGAAAACGGTATTTCTTCAAAACAGGATAAAAGAAAGCAAAACAAAAACATATCAAACATCGTTTCAATACTTAATCGAGCTTATATAAGATATGTCTTTGTTACTACTAAACAACTTTCACGCTTATCAAGAATAACAGGAAACTCTTGTCTTTGATCATCATGAAGAACGTTCTATTGAGTAGAAAATGACAACTATAATTATACAGATTATCTTATTTTTGTGCATGTAAACTGCACTTGCGTCAAAAGTAATTGTTTCTGTTATATGAAAGCGCAGAAGATGCGCGAGCAGTTAATTTTTATTATTTATAAAATGTAATTTATATTCTGTAAGGATACAAGATACACAATAGGCCGGCCGCTGTAGACGAGCGGTTCTAGGCGCTTCAGTCCGGAACCGCGCTGTTGCTACGGTCGCAGGTTCGAATCCTGCCTCGGGCGTGGATGTGTGTGATGTCCTTAGGTTAGTTAGGTTTAAGTAGTTCTAAGTTCTAGGGGACTGATGACCTCAGATGTTAAGTCCCATAGTGCTTAGAGCCATTTGAATACACAATAGACTAACACTGAACGATGTGCGGTTCTAATTCCGTGCAAAACGAATAAACAAAAAAACAAAGTGAAGTCGTCGGCTCCCATTTCCTCTCTCACACCTTCATTTATGTTTGTTTCGCCACCAATGCTACCAATACTACCGGTAATCCTGCCACTTAATACGTCACTTACGTAGTGTGCCGAAAGTATCAAACCATAATTTTGGCAGAGCGCAACTCTACTGCCAACCCTTATTTCGACCGATTTAATGGAGTACCAGTGCTAAGGATTAATTCGGGTCTGCCTATAAATATTTCTGAGTTAATCGGCAGAGCATTACGTCGCTGCAATCTGTCTCGCGCACCACACATCGGCTTGAGTGCAGGGTTTCTTGCCGATGCTACGAATGTGATTCGACCAACATCGTGGGAGTCCGAGGGAGAGACAAAGTATCTTTCGGAGAAGCCTACAATCCGTAATTCAGCGCGCAATACCCGGTCAAATTCATCGAGAAATGTGCAAAACATCATCGAAGAACGACAGCTACTTCTACAGATTCGTCTGACATGTCTGGAGCATGTTTGACAACCGCTTCTTCACGCTACTCAGGGTACCGCTCACGCTCAAGCGGATTTGCATTATTTCGTGTCAACTTACAGGAAGTGTGGACTTAACCCAGAAACCTCAAAAGCAGAAGCCATGAATAGTTCTGTGATTCTAATAGTCTGTTGCCATTTAAGCAAAACTGTGATACAAAATTCATTTCATTCGCAGTTGTTCTGCTCGGTGTAGGAATTCTCGCAAACATTTGTTTATCTTGTAACGCTGCTACGAAAATATTTGCATGTTACGTCCCCATTTTGGCCTGAAGGGAAGTTATCCAGCCCAGGATCTGGCTAGAGCCCGCAGGCGACGACTGCAGAGGAGGCGGTTCTGTATGCGGATCCGCAGCGGCGGCGGCGGTGGCGCGCATCTGGCGGCGAGATCGCGGCGACAGGCGGCGCGCGGCGCGGCCTGCCCTTATCAGCTGCCGGCGCGCACGACCGCGCCTTCCCGCCGCTAATGTATGTTAAGCGTCGGCCGTGCGACGTGAGCGCCGAGCAGGCCGCTTTTCGTGACTGGCCCGCGGCTTCCGCGAATCCCGCCTCCCTGTGCGCTATCGGTGCCGGAGGACTAGCCAGACATCGCCCCGCCATCGGTTCATGAGATGCAGCAGTCTCCGGCGTACTAGCAACGTTCTACATGCGGAGGCACTATCTCTAACGAAACACTAGTTATTCAACAGAGTATTCGCTCTATGAATATATCTGACATACACGACCTGATCATAAGTATCTGGACACCTCTTAGCGGGCGTTAATATGAGGTCTGTCCACCCTTTCCCTTTACGACGGCTTGAATTCTGCTGGGGACACTTTCAATGATATTTGTGAATGTCTGTGGAGGAACGGCAACCCATTCCTCCTCAAGATCGGAATCAAAAGAATGTAGCGATGGACACTCAGGTCTGAAGTGAAGTCGTCGTTCTAAATCATCCCAAACGTGTTCCACTGGGTTCAGGTCGGAGCTCTGGGCAGGTCAGCCCATTTCAGGAGTGTTATTGCCCACTAACCGTTGCCTCCAGGGTGGTGCTTCTGGACTATCATGTTGATACAAACAAACAATCACAGTTTCCAAACTGTTCTTCTACAGTATGCGGTACACACTGTTGTAATGTACGTCCATATCCTTCCGCATTTAGCTTTTTCTTAAGTGCAATCAGAAGACCACACAATAAGCACGAAAAGCACCGCACACCATAACATCACCTCCTCCATACTTCACCGTTGGAAGCACCCGTTCTCCAAGACTTCGCCGCCGGCCGGTGTGGCCAAGCAGTTAAAGGCGCTTCAGTCTGGAACTGCGCGACCGCTACGGTCACAGGTTCGAATCCTGCCTCGGGAATGGATGTGTGTGATGTCTTAGGTTAGTAAGGTTTAAGTAGTTCTAAGTTCTAGGGGACTGATAACCTCAGATGTTAAGTCCCATAGTGCTCAGAGCCAAGTCTTCGCCAGACCCAAACCCTTCCATGATTATGCAGTAGGGTATATTGTGATTCATCAATCCAAATTACTCGTTTCCAGTCATCCCCTGTCCAGTGGCGTCGTTCTCTGCACCACCTCAAGAGTCGCTGGCCACTGACTACATGAATGTGTGGCTTAAGACGAGCTGCTGGACCACTGTACCCGGTTCTTTTTAACTTCCTACACACAGTCATTATGCTCGCTGGACTGTTGGCAGCACTTTGGAACTCACGAGTGATTCATTTCGCTCGTATTGTGCGAATTTTTACAACCACCCTTCGCAATGATCGGCGTTCCCTGTCCGTCACTAACTAATGCCTGCATGCTCTTGGTTTAGCTGTGGCTGTTACTTCGCGTTTCCACTATGCAGCTAAGTCACCGAGAATCCACTGGAGCAGCCTCAGAAGCGCAAACATGTCTCTCATAGATATGTTACTCTGGTGACATTCAATGGTTAGTCCACGTTCTAAGTCACTGAGATCTCCTACCTGACTCATTCTGCGGTTACTGCTACGCTCTGCCTCCTTCTGTATAGACGGGTCTATCTCTCGTGACATCTAATGGCCAATTTCGCATTACACGGAGGTATCCGGTTATTTTTGATCAGATAGTGTATTTGGATGTCAAGAGTTAGAGGCGCAGATGTTCTAAATGAACCAGTGGTGAGTGTAGCAGTTTTGAAAGCCGTACATATTGTGAGGCCCTGTCAGGTAGATCTTATCATGCTGTGCACAACATGTCGCTGATCAGGTCACTGTCAAAATATATTAAAAAAAAAAAAAAGACGGTCTGATCGTCGAAAATTGGCTGTGATGTCTGTATCCACAACATCAAACATTAAACACTTTACTTCAGTTCAGCAGATGAAAGAGGCTATCTGCTGAAGCAAAGATACGGTCTCACGAGGGAACACATCATAATCATTCAGAATAATTATATCTCAAAATCTTCTCATATAGTTCTTCCAACATGGAAAGCCGTATAAGGCCAACGGTTGTACATGTCCCGTCGAGCCTATTGCGATCACCACATGAACAAGCTCCTTGTCTTAGATACTACGCTAAAAACGGTACTATCACAATGATCACCACCAAGATTCTAACAATAATACAGGTTTTCTCCCGTACTTTGGAAGAAAACGTCTGTCAAAAAACTTTTACGTGCTCAGACAATAGTTTAGTAGATTTTGATGCCATGACAGAACACTGGTGCGAAAAGAGCTTCTGTCGGGTGGCCGTGTGACAGGGAGGACCTACTTCTAATGGGCTGCACTTCAAGTTGTGGATGACGAGTTCTCCATTACTCTCATGTAGGTTTCGCGAAGGCTATTGATCATTCTTATTACTTGTGTTGTCTACCAAAATTTAAGACATTGCTGATGTATTATAGTCGTACGATTTCGATTAGTTGGTCTTTGTGAATCTTAGCGCGCATAACGATCAATCGGTGATTCGACACATCTTCTGGCCCACGAGGAAGCTTTTGGCCCCTCTACTGCTCCTTCATATTTTCTTATCAATACCCAATATATTTTTGAATGCCCGTTTATAATTATAGTCATTACAGGAGTCCACAAGGCTTGGATTTTCGCATGCTCATTCATTCTATGCTCTTAGTATTTGGCTGAGTATACGCTTACGTTGTCACCGGAACACTCGTTATTTCATTGTTTTTACTGCTTTCAACTCAGTTTAGATTTATTCGAAATTGTTGGTACTGATTTTATAGACACACTGCATAATTTCTCGCAGTCCGTGGCCTATCGTCCTCATGGTTAGAATTTCGGCTTCTATAACAGATATTGACCGTTAATTTCTTTCAGGGCTTGATTTCAGGTCCACAAAAAGTAATCTGTTGCATATAGGCAAAGGGACTGACCCCCTATTAGCGTTAGTGTCTGTTTTAAATAATATGGTTTGCTAAGTATCAGCCAAAATCATTAATAAAACTGAGCGATGCAGCGCAGTGGTTAGCACACTGGACTCGCATTCGAGAGGACGACGGTTCAAACTCGCGTCCGGCCATCCTGACCTAGGTTTTTCCGCGAAGACCCTAAATCACTTCAGGCAAATGCCGGATGGTTCCTCTGAAACGGCACGCCCGACTTCCTTCCCCATCCTTCCCTAATCTGATGGGACCGATGACCTCGCTGTTTGCTCCCTTCCCCCCAAATCAATCAACCAGCTATAAGAAAAGGACAGTAGTTTCAACGTGATACCACCACCACGACGAGTGAATTTCTTTTTGTTGTGTCTAGGAATTCTGCATACTCGGTTAGCTAGACAAACAATCAAATAACTAGTATTAATGAGTTTTATTACAGCAAGTAGAAATACTTGACTCTGATAGATGTGTCGCAAGCAAAGGGCGACATACAAAATAATCAACCTTCTTCAGAACAGACAAACACAGGTTTATGTTGAAATGGGAATCGAATATTCATAACATGCTGCAGTATGTAGCAAGACCTAAAGCTTGACCAGTTGGACACATGGAGATTCAAATGGTTCTGAGCACTATGAGACTTAACATCTCAGGTCATCAGTCCCCTAGAACTTAGAACTACTTAAACCTAACTAACCTAACACACATCCATGTCTGAGGCAGGATTCGAACCTGCGACCGTAGCGGTCGCGCGGTTCCAGACTGAAGCGCCTAGAACCGCTCGGCCACCAGCGGCCGGCGCACGTGGAGATTCCAGCGTGGAATTTTGCTAACATAAGACACCGTCATCCACGTGGGAACAACGTCCTCACTTGCTACCTCTCAAGCAATGCTCTCTCTCTCTCTCTCTCTCTCTCTCTCTCTCTATATATATATATATATATATATATATATATATATATATATATATATATATATAGTAGCGTTAAAAATTTCTTTGCTGTGATTGGTTAAAACACTTGAGGCAAAAGAACATTCGTATTGGCAGAGGGTAATTGGCTGGAGGCAGCTAGACCATATGGTTGCTTGTGGTCAGCCACTAAATGTTTGTTGTGTAATAATCATAAAAACTTATTAAAAAGACTTAGTCGCAGGGGATGATTAGTGTGGTTGTGTACAGGAGCCAGAACTGATTCAAGATTTAACATGAGAGTGATTTAGGAATTTTAATAGTAAATGATACGTGTAGAGTTGACTACGCTGTCATCAAAAACTACGGCATTCCTTGAAAATGGACAACTGTGTGCTCTTTATTGCAACGTAGTTAAGAACTTCCTGCCATTATTACAATTACAGCGCCATTTCCATACGAGACCACTACCGAACACTTTCACTGCAGCTAACGGGCATTTTAGAAGAACAAGGTGAGCGGTATAGACAGAACAATCACGAAATGGACGGACGTGCACATTTCCGGCGATAATCTTCGCGTGTACAGCTATTCTGTTACCACCAGAGACTGGGATATGTCTTGTTAACACTACGAGGCTTCCATAATTCAAAATATTTCTTTAGGGCGCAATTGAACAGTGCACAACCAGACCCCTAGACTTGTAGTTGGGCCATTAACTTATGAGTAGTATATGGTTGTGTTCTCGCCCAACCAGTCGTTGGAAAGTAACATAGTAGTTCATCTGACGATACTTTCACTTCATTTATCTGTTGCCATAAACCACCATGGTACGTTGCATACTGTTATGCAAAAGTAATGCAACCTTCTGCTTCTTAATGCTCAAGTAAGTCGGGAAGCTGAATACCTTACCGCTTAACTTATGATATTCTGTTTGGTACTATATTGTGCTTCAGAGACTCAGAAGAAAATTTTCCTGACACCCAACTGTCGCAGAATTTTATTTGACGTTAAGTTATTTCCTTCCACTGTCATGCACAAGAAGGAATATATTGCCTGTTAGCTAATGAGTCAGTAGCGAGTGACCAAAGAAATATGCAGCTACTCTACTTCGCAACATATTTTAGAAACTATTTCAAAGCGAAGAATGATTTTTTATTATTTTTTTATTTCTTTTGTAGAGGCCTCACTTATGTACAAATTTTAAAATGGAGGCTATTAGATAAGAAATAATTCAGGCTTTGGCAAAAGAAAGAGTCGAATGGCACTGTTGACTGATAGATTCTGAGCAGTAGGTTAAATCTTTGTGCACAATGGCCTCTTCCCTTACTCAGTATCAGATTTGTGTGTTAACTTTGTCTGTTGAGAGATGGTCGCTAAATCGATCTATGTATAGGTAGTGTCATGTGTTGTATGATGATGAGAGAAGGGAGAGGATGAAATCTAGAGCCAGCATGTGACATGCTTCTCTCGAATAGTACCAGGGGAGTCCCCAAGCGTAACGTCCCCATTCAACATACGAATCACTTTCTCTCCACTCCAAGAGAAACAGGAGACAGGTATGGAATGTAATCCAATACATTCGTGAAAAAACTGTTAATCAGAAACCTTACACCATCACTTCTGCTGCCCTGCCTTCCGCCACCAGATGTCGAATTGATAAGTTTGACCTAATTGAACAGGTAAATCAGTAGACTGCTGACATAGTGTGCACAAATCTTCACCTTCCAACGTGATATCTGCCATGGTCATACTTAGAAACACAAATATTAGCCCATTTTCTTTATATTAGCCCCGGTTGAAAGGTTGCAAGCCATCTGGCCTCCCTCCTTCCATTAATAAGCTAAGACTATCTGCTCCTTGTCATGACTGTAGATATGGTGAACACATGACTCTCATCATTTTATTTAAATCTGACTACCGTAGTTGATTCTGACTATCGTATTTGATAAAAGTGCAGGGATTGTCTATCTGAAGCTAAGTCGCTTCGCACAAGAGAATTCGAGAGAACCTTGACACTCGTTTCCCCAATTGTTGGGGAATAGCCGATTCACACATCACTGGGAGTAACGGGCAGTCCGCTCGCCACTCAGAGGATCAAGTCCTAGGCTTACAAGGTTGGTAAAGCAACTCGAGTGAGGCTTGCAGGACTCTCATGTCACTCAAAGAAAGGCAGAATCTTCGATGTTGTGACGAACGGAACTGATTGATGCCTGACTAGCGGATTTGAGGCTGGCTCACTACCTGATAACATCTGGAGAGAATTCACTATTCTTGAAGACGCCAGGCATGCTGCTGTGGGAACAGGATCAGATGGAGTTCCCGTCGCGCTCGTTCGCCGTGTTGGAAATTCTGAGTTGTATAAACAAGGCTCTGATGTGTCTATTGCCTCCTGACGTCAGGCGGGAATTTCTGCAACAAACTTTGTGAGGGGAATATGACCTGATTGGCCCTCTACTTGATATATTTCGTGGTGGGAAATGATTTAATACTGCACTTCCACGCCACTGAATAGAAGTAAATAACATTTTGGCTCACTGGTACTTGCTGCCGTGCCGGTGCAAATGGAGGAATCGGGTGCAGGGACATACGATCGGGGACACCTCGATAGCCGAGGGGGCGATCAGTCTGATGTTCTGCGCCCCCCAAAGACTTAGCGCGACCCGCAGCTTCCGGCTGGAGCAGGTCTCGTGCTGACCCGGAACTTCACGTCCATCAAGACAAGGGACTAAAGAGCACATTGTGCAGCACCGGCTCGTTAGGTGGTTCAAAATGGCTCTGAGCACTATGGAACTTAACTGCTAAGGTCATCAGTCACCTAGAACTTTATCGAGCGAGGTGGCACAGGGTTACCACACTGGACTCGCATTCGGAAGGACGATGGTTCAATCTCGCGACCGGCCATCCTGATTAGGTTTTCCGTGATTTCCCTAAATCGCTCCAGGCAAATGCCGGGATGGTTCCTTTGAAACGGCACGGCCGACTTCATTCCCCATCCTTCCCTAATCCTATGAGACCGATAACCTCGCTGTTTGGTCTCTTCCCCCAAACAACCAACTAACCAACCAACCCCTAGAACTTAGAACTACTTAAACCTAACCTAACCTAAGGAAATCACACACATCCATGACCGAGGCAGGATTCGAACCTGCGACCGTAGCGGTCGCGCGGTTCCAGACTGTAGCGCCTAGAACCACTCGGACACCCTGGCCGGTTCGTTAGGTGGGAGTTTACCATTTTATAAGGTTACATCGACGCCACAGTGCCTTTAGATTCCAGCCACGAAGATATGCTCTTTTCATTTTAGTTTGAACCAACCAACCATTGCATGGTAAAATTCTGATTTGTGGACTTTATTCACGTTATTGAGGGAATGTGCAGCCTGAAGCCATTATCCTTCCCTGGACATAGTAGCTGTTGGTTGGTTGATCTGGGGGAAGGAACCAAATAGCGAGGTGATCGGTCCCATCGGATTAGGGAAAGAAGTCGGCCGTGTCCTTTCAAAGGCACCACCCCGGAATATGCCAGAAGCGATTTAGGTTAATCACGGAAAACCTAGATCAGGATGGTCGGACGTGGATTTGAATCGTCGTTCTCCCGAATGCGAGTCCAGTGCGCTAAGGCATCACAATGGTAAGTAAGTATCTAATCATGCTAGATTCGCATTGTCAATCCGTTGGTTTTCTAGTGAACAAGGACGAACTTTCGTAATAAATCACCAGTTTATTTTGGTTTGAATTTCGTTTAAAGTAGGTACTGTTCCCTTCATCTCATTTTCATTATCAGTAATTTTTAAAGCATAGATATTAATTGATTTTATTCCAATTGGCCGCCTTAGAGTCTCGTATTAGGGCCGAATTTCAGGTAGAATATTTCCATTGATTTAAGAGTATCAACACTTGCTGTTACTGGGGTGTGTTGGGGTGTAGATCGTCTTTGGCTCCGGTAACAATTTCTAAGTGTACACACGCGGGGTACTGTGCAGTATCTTCTTGTCATTTACTGGAGGTGATGATCTACATTGCTCCCTGTTTGCCTTAATTTGTACTATCCTGCACATATCCACAGTGCATAGGGGAATATAAGACGTTAATACGTTCAACCAACAATAGTCTATTTTTCTATCTAAGAGTATTTGCTCTGTGGAATCATCACTGAAAATCTTAATAAGATTCTGTACGATACTCCTAGTGTGCATGCAGTATCCATCTATGATGCATATGCTGCGGTGAATGTCGTAACATTTCAGCTCGAAACACGAACTCTGCTAGGTTTATGACGGCCGTAAACGTGTCGTCGCATGTATTAGAGCCGCAGTGACCGTGCGAAGAACGTCAGAAATATTCCACGCTTTTTACGATGAACTACTCTTTAATGAAGAGGCTCTCCCATCACATTAGCTTGAACTGGAAGTTCCGACGTCAGATCGGTCTATTTCAAATAATCCATAAGTTCTGCCGATTAACACTGTTCTCCTCGTCATTAATGTCCTTCATGTTTCTCTAGCTGTTCGTAAATGCACAGTTCAACAAAGAAAGATGTTATCAATGTCATAACATATTATACGAGCCCTGTATTTAGTATTTATGTATTTAGTAATAGAAGCACTTCCTTTTCTTATTATTACAGCATTTGATCTCCGGCAATGCTTTCGACTGTGATGCAAGAGAAATGTAACTTCTTTTCATTCTCCCTCCTGAAACATTTTTGGGTGACTAAAATGGCTACGCAACCAGAGCTGTAATTTATCTCGAAAGTGTTTTTTGAGCTGCAAGTTGGAGCTTTGACGTGTCCAGTTTTTTAATTTTACTATCGCGATGTAATGGTACTCACTTGCGGACAGAGCCGGCCGCGGTGGACGAGCGGTTCTAGGCGCTTCAGTCCGGAACTGGGCGACTGCCGTGGTCGCAGGTTCGAATCCTGCCTCGGGCATGGATGTGTGTGATGTCCTTAGGTTAGTTAGGTTTAAGTAGTTCTAAGTTCTAGGGGACTGATGACCACAGATATTAAGTCCCATAGTTCTCAGAGCCATCTGAACATTTTTTAACTTGCGGACAGAGGAATTATATCACTTATACCGCAAAGATTCCAGTAATTTTGCACAATTTGAGGTACATGTTACAGTCTAAAACAGTTTTTAGGAACGCAACTGTTCATTTTGCATCAAACACACCTTGAAGACTGAACCCAACCCAGTGAAGACAACCTAAGACCATCACAAGACCCAACCGAATTTTAATGTCGTCACACTACATTCACGCAAAAACCGTTCGATATGAGTGCCACAATCTCTCCCGTGAAATATCATTCCAGTAAAGTTTCTTGCACTGCTCCACAGACCAGTGGTCGTATTGTCGAAGCAGCGTCGGGCAATCGTCAATGTTTGTAAGGCACCAGCATTACTATCTTATCACGTTTTCACTGATCGAGCTGCATCGGTATCCCTGCAATATCCAAAAAATATGTCTGCTTATGCCGTACATTTTATACTTCTGCGATGCCTGCCAGCTATTTTTTTCAGCTCTGTCGATCGATGGACAAGCCTGGTGACTCCCCAAAGTTTCCGAAGTTTCCATGTAACAAGTTTCGATTTAACAATTTTCTCGCTAACCTTTAACACGGGAACTTAAGATTTTATGAAATTTCGATTACGGGATGCCCAAAATTGAGCCTGCAATTATATATGTAGCCTCTGCCATAAACAAAACACAGGTTCAGTGCGAAGTACAGATACTTTGCTCCGATAGTTAAGCTACATCCGCTTAGGAATATTGTTGACAAACAAATGCTAGTGCCTTGAAGAACCACACGTTCAATAGTTGTATTCCAGCTTGATCCCAGACGGAGTTTGTACTGTTCATGAAATTGTAAATTGTCAATAACAATTAGTTAACTAATGAAAGGCCGCACCAAGTGATGACACATATTTTATTTAACACCGCGAGTGGTTTTGCCCTTCACAAAATTTGGATGCACAAATATTTTACGTAACAGGACGCGAAAAACGAAATTCATACACGTACCTACAGTATAAGTAGAGACTAAACACATACTTACATTACACTGTTGTGAAGCAAGGTCAAATGATTGAGAACCTAAAAGTCGAGAGGATTTGTGATATGTCCAATGATATCATAGGAAAATAGGCGTGTGATGATTATATGGGATGCAGTCTAATGTTATCGAAAACCCGCCACAGCGTGACCATGGAATAGTTCCATCAAAAGTAATCCCCTCACACTTTAACACATTTCCTCCCCCTGGGAGACGAGACGTTCAACTCCTTTTTCTTAGAACACTGTCGGCCACTTATCTATCCACAACCGCACCCACTCTTGCACTTCTCGTCCGACTGAAACCGAACTCCACACATGTCGTTGTTCAGGTCGCCAAAGGAGTGATACGAGCTGTACGGAGGATGCTGAAGTGTTTCCCAATGAAATCTCTGACTTAAATAGAGCTACAGACGAAGTTTTGCAAACGATTAGATATGATAATAATTTGACCTACCTGATCATATGCCGTAAATAAATAAATAAATAAATCTGACGCAATTTCGATAATAGCACTCAAAACATGGTCGAAAAAAATTTCTAACCGACTACTGATTTAGTTCAACATAGGTCAAATACCCTTACAGGAGTTCTTTGATAATTTCACTGCTGATAATAGATCAAGGTCTATTCCTATTTCATCCCAAAAGTAAGACGAGGTGTTTGTGATCCACCCTGTTGTAGAGTTCATTTCTCTTGTGCCAAATCCCTGTGAGCTGGGAGTTGGCAGATAATATCTCAACTGGAAATATTTGGGAGATGGTTTCCAATTCTGAGCTTTGCTACCAACAAAGGGTACCTCCTGAAAACAGTGGTTAGAAAAGGTGAATTATGGTTACTTTTATTTTGCTTCAAGTACGATACGTTCTAGACAAAAATGTGATGAGCTGCAACAAATTGTAACAGAATAAAGTTGATCCATGCCCGACATGTATACCAATGCTTCTCGTTGATGGTGCGCCTTCCCCTAGAAGGTAGATGGCTGTGGATTAACGCTCACATTATGTGAGCGAACGGCAAGGCAATTATCTTGTGCAGTTTAAGACTGACTATTGAAAATTTAGTCATAAATCGATATCAGAGAGAGTATTTTCGCCCAGGAATTGCTTTGTCCTGTCGCTACAGAGAAGTTACACTGAAAAAACCTTCGGCGCACGCAACGTCTCGAAGAATTGCTAACAAGACTGCACTGAATATCTGGGTCACAGATACAGAGCACATCGCTCAGCAAGGCGTATCTGTTGGCCAGCTGCCACTGGATGCTCTTTTTATTCCCCTTCATTAATCGCTGTGACAGTATCTGAGCGCTCTTTCTAAAGATAGGTCCGCAGCCGATGCGAGATAAAGTGCAGGCCAGGCCTCACAGATGGGCCCTCTTCTTCGTCCAAGATGGCGGCCAACCGACGCCTTTGTGTTGAAGCCACGTGTGCCAACATGCGCCTCTTTTGTACACTGAGTGCTGAAAATTAATCAGAAGACAATATTGCTGTTTATCACGTATCAGATTATGTCCTCACTGTCAAACGGACATCGAACTCATTTAACTACGATACAAACAATGATGTATTCTCTGATGTTTTTTCGGTACACTGTTCAATGCTAACAGGCAGTTTCTCCTTCTCCAATAGTTGTCATTTTTTCTATACTTCCTTTCCCATCTCCCAGCAGCCCCATCCCGAACAATTCTCTATATTTCTTTTTCCCTTTGTTCTGTCATATTACTTTTACTAATATCTATTATATCATCGTTAAGGAAGGGAGACTGATATCAATGTCCAGTCGAAGACGAGGTCACTCAAGATGGAGCACAGTTGCAGAATGGAGAAGGATGGAGAAGAAAACTGGCCATGCCGTTTCCAAAAAAATTAAGAAAACCTTGGGAAACCTAACTCTGGATGGCCAGCAGAGGATTTGAACATCAGTCCTTCCTCATGCTTTGTTGCTTTGGTATTCTGATTTTCGTTAAACCACGACCACTTACGCGGTAATCACTGCTAACCTAATGTTACTTAATATTTCCCACTAAATTACAACAGTGAAAAAAACCAGTTCTCGACATCACACTTTTTCAAAAGTGAAATTATCGTTTAACATGTAAACTTTCTATTAAATTATCAAGTACTTTCATCTCTTCGGTATGTCTGTTAGTTAGTATGTGCTTATAGAAAACTTAACCAGCTACGTGATTGGACTGAAAACTTACTAGCAAATAGAACTTGGTACTCACTCTGAACTGAGGGACATTAGCACTAACAAAAACATCATTGCACCTCAAAGACGCGTGTTTGAACTGTTAGTGCTCATGACATAAATTACAACAAGCGTAATACTTTCGTATAAGATACCTTTGGGCATCTTTACAAGTTGTCCATTTTATTCTGTCCGAATGTTTGCCTGACAAATTTAAACATAATGATTCTCATTAAGTTTTTCCTCATTAGTGGTTGCTTGGCTTTGGGAGAGAAGAGCACCAAACTACAGGATCATCAGACCATTTTTCCCAACTAGTGTTCACAGAAAGAGAGATTTTTTTAATTTCCTTACCAGTGAGTGGTCCGTGCTCAGCTAGGATCGAAAACAATATACACAACTGAAGATTTCTTTTATTGTTCAAGATACCAAATCAAGTTGTAAGACTTCCTAACAAAGTTTTGGGTAACTTACAGGTTGGTTGCAGTTAAGACAAAAGAATAATTTAACGTCTCAAGACTACAATCTCTACAGTCGCCAGTAAGACATTACAGATTGAGGAGCTTATACCACGTTCATATACCATGAAACAAAAAGATCTTTACTGTTCCTATTGTTTAATAGTCTCTGCGATCAGGGTATTAAAGAAAGACGAATCAGTACAGAGGGAGCCAGATCTTATCATAAATCACGAATAAAATCAAAGCTGTCAGCAGACTAAGTAAACACATAAAAGTACATTCCTATATGGTGACTAGAAGTTTTAAAGATATCAGGAAATTTATTAGACAGTGCAAATAATCTACAACAATTTTTTTAAGAACTTTGTTAGAAAATATCAGTACCTGGACACCATAATCGAGAAAAACAAGAAATGATTTATTCACAGTTTTATGTATAAATCTCTAATTAATGAGCTCTCACTTTTCACGCTGCCCTCGGAATCCCTCTATAATCGTAGCTTATTATCAATTCGTGGCAGACTGGGTGAGTGTATGAAAAGCGTATGACGAATCCTTTCAGCTTTTGCCACTATAATGTAATAATAATACAGACAATCTTGTAGGTGGGGCAACCACAGCTATGAGTATTAGTCTTGGGTATTAATAGCCGCTTCAGCTCGATTTGGTACTTTATTACTGTACCACTACCAGTTTTGTGGCGCTAAAAGCCACGTCTTCTGGTGAACATACGGTTAAACCTTTAGAGCGGAAAATCTCGGAATATTTTTCTGCAACATTTCCAAAATTCTGAGGAAGTGTAGTAGAACCGCTTACAAACTCTCGCTCACTCAGTACTTGAATATTGCCAGTAAGTCCTTTTTCCGTAACAGATAGGATGACAGAGGAAATACTCAGTTCAACGTATCTATTGTTACTAACAGAAATTTATGGCATAACTAAACAGTTTTTTCTCTTCTCTCATTCCAGCTACCTCTGTCTACTGTTTCTTCCCCTACTACAACGTTCCATTCATTCATGATTATTAAACTTTCATTTACATTTACTGAAATATATCAGCACAGACCCAGACCAAAAGGACCTAACTTCTGCTGCACCAGAAGATGCTGAAACATTTCCTAAAGCCAGGCAGACACAGGATTACTGGAGTGTTTGCTTCGTCCTGAAAGTGCTGCCCATTTAAAATGTGCCTGACAGCAGGGAGCCACCGCCAAATCCCAAACGCTTGGGGGCAGTTGAGTAAAGGTTTACATAATTCCCATTACAAACAAGAGAGTTTGTTTTTTTGTTTACCAGTAGCAAATCGGATATGACAGGAACTTCGGAGCCCTAAAGGACCCAGTGGGGTAAAATAAACAAAACTGACGAACAGGGTCAGCTGTGAGAGGTCAAACAATCGGTGAATCAGGATAATGATCGATTAATCACAGAGAGGTAGACGCAAAGATGCCTGAGAACGAGTAATTTGCGTGCTGTTTCGCACAAAGCATTCTGACTTTCTGGAGATATGTAAGCCCATTATCTGCTAAGGAAAGCAGAGGAAAGGAAATACAGTACTAACGTGACTGCAGCAAATGTTCAAAATGACCACTATTCATCTCTTGGCACATTTGGGCCCTGGTCAGCAAGTTACTGAAGGCGGATCGAGGCTGGACTGCTGGAATTTTTGCAGTCTCATCTTAAGTATTCTCTCGCAGTTCTTGAAGACTATGACGGTTGTTGGGATACACCTTAAACTTGAGGGCTCCCCACACAAAATAATCGCAGCTGACAGAAAGCAGACTGACCTCTGCTAACAATTCTGTGAGGCGTGAACATTGTGTAAATGTGCTCCAAGTTTCGGCCGGCAGCATGGGCAGTTGCCTCATCTAGTTGAAAGTAACTTTAGGTCTTTTCCTCCTCCGTTAACGCTGTCAAAAACGGTATCCACTCATCCGGGCCACTTTCATTCGATTCGCCCTGTATAAACGTTCAGAATTACTCGCGCACCTCAAAAAAATTGCCACATTGTCAGCCATAACTTAGCGAGAACCTCACCTCACTAAACTCAAACGTTCCGGGTATATTCTGGGTGTCTTCAACAGAGAGGTATATTCTGGGTGTCTTCGACAGAGAGGTCCTTAGAGGCGGATCACTAGCTCAATTGGAGAAAGATAGGGGAAGAAATCGACCATGATCTTGTCAAAGGGCCCATCACACCATCCATCTTTACTTACTTAGGAAAACCACGAAATACTCAAACTTTACCTGGAGCAAGGGATTAAAAATTCTTGCGTGTTTGCGTTTTTAGTATCCACAGCTTCGCGTTTTAACTACCGTGTAGTGTATATTTTCGCCGTTTGTTTTGCGCAGGCGTTTGTATTCGTGTGAGCAGTCAGTTATAGCTGTAGAAGTCGTGAATTGGTCACTAATGTCCATCCAGGCAGCAGCAGTTCAAAGAACAGCGTTTCTTTGTGATTTCAACGCAGTTTGCTCTGTGGTTCGCTGACTTTACTATGGATGGGAAAAGTGACTGCTGTGTTCAGATGCAAGCTGAGTTGGTGACTCTTTGTTTGCGGCTCCAGGTGGTGCTGGCTTGGATAACGCTGCTTGAGGCTGTTGCCAATGGACGTCGCTAGGGGGTGGGGAGGGGTGGGGGTTACTGTGATCGCCCCGGATATTGCGTGCACTAAGGACGACGCATCACCTGTGACCGAGTGGGCAGTCGCTCCAACATGTGGCAGGCAGCGAAAGACTTTCCGAGGGGCCAATCGGAGGGAATCCCTGGTTCGTCTAATAGGTTTCGGACGCTGTCTGTGGCTAACGAAGTCCCAGGGCCAGGTGCAGTCGCTCTCCCAGTTACAGAGGAAGTCTCTCGGCCCGCAAGGACTGGGCATTCACAGTCGGTGGTATTGTTGGTTGTTGGGAGCTTCATTGTTAGGCGCGTAATGGGGCCCCTTAGGTACATTGCTGCCAAGAATGGGAAGGAATCCAAATGCACCCTTTTTGCATGCCAGGAGGAGTCATTCCAGATGTGGGAAGGGTGTTTCCCAGTGCCATGAAGAAAACAGGGTGCAGCCGACTGCAGGCGCTGGCTCATGTTGGTATCAACATTGAGAGTTGCTGTGAATTGCAAGAGATTCTCTCTGGTTTTGGACGGCTAGTGGTAAACGCTGCCAGTCTTGCTTGCGAGATGAGGGCAGAATTCCCCATCCGTAGTATCGTCTACAGAACAGTATGTGGTCCTTTGGTACAGAGTCAAGTGGAGGGTCTGAATCAGAGGCTCAGATTGCTATGCAACCGTGAACGCTGCAAATTCCTCGACATGTGGCATCGAGTGGTAGGTTTCCGGGTTGTGCTTAATAGGTCAGGGACCCACTACACTTAGGAAGCGGCTACTTGGGGAGCGGGGACTGTGTGGACGGAACTGGGAGTTTTTTTTATGTTAGAGGGTCTCGGGAAACTACAGAAATGACGTCATCTAAGAGGGTGCAGGGCAAACACAGAAATGTAGACCTAGCAACAATCGGTATTATACTTGAAAACTGTCGTAGCCATGTTGGGAGAGAACCAGAGCTGCAACACTAGTAGAAAGCACTGAAACTCAAATCGTTATGGGTACAAAATGTGGCTAAAGATGGAAATAAGTTAAACTGAAATGTTTGCAAAAGACCTAACCATGTTCAAAAAGGATAGATTAAATGTAGTTGGAGATGGAATGTTTATTTCTGTCAGACGTAGTTTATCTTATAATGAAATTGAAGTATACAGTTGGGTTAGTGCGGGTAGAGATTATGCTTGACAACCAGAATAAATTAATAACTGGTTTCTTCTAGCGACCCCCTGACTCATACGATACTGTTGCTGAACAGTTCTAAGGAAACTTGAGTCTCATCACAAATAGATACTCCTCCCACACAATTATAGATGGTAGTGCCTTTAATTTACCTTCGATTTGTTGGCAAAAATAAGTATTCAAAGAAGGTGGAAGGTATAAATCATCGTACCAAATGCTTTCTCCGATAATTATTTTGTGCCATTATTTCAGGAGCTCATCTGAAGTGACTGGTTGCGAAAACATACCTGACCTCTTAGCAACAAATACGCATGAGCAAATAGGGAGCATCATGACGGATGCATGTATTAGTGACCACGAGATCTTCGTAGCGAGACTGATCACCGCAACAAATAAATTCACCGAAAGTAAACGCAACATACATCTATTTAAAAAGTCGATGTAAATTCGCTTGATGACTTCCTATGAGAGAGCCTCAATTCCTTTCCAATCTGCTGTGTAAGTTTAGACTAGATGTGGCTTAAATTCAAAGAAACAAAGGCAACTGAGAGATTATACCAAATGAATTAATGAAAGATAGTGCTAATCCCCATGGTGCACAAAATAGGTCCGAACACTGATGCAGAAGCAACGACAAAAGCATGCCAACTTTAAAAGAAAACAAAATCTCCAAGACGTGCGATGTTTTACTGAAGCTCGAAACTTAGCGCGGACTTCCATGCGAGATTAGTGTAATATCTTCCACAGTGAAAGTCTGTCTCGAATTCTGACAGAAAATCCAAAGAGATTCTGGTCGCATGTAAAGTACACCAGCGGTGGGACACAATCAATACCTTCACTGCGCAATACAAACGGTAATATAATCGATGACAGCGCCACTAAAGCGGGGTTACTAAACATAGTTTTCCTAAATCTCTTCAGCAAGGAAGACGAAGTAAATATTCCAGACTTCGAATCGAGAACAACTGCCAGCAAGATTACCTTAGTAGTAGATTTTCTCGGTGTAGCGAAGCAGCTCAAAACACTTAATAAAGGCAAATGTTCCAGTCTAGATAACATAGCAAAAAGGATCCTTTCAGAATATACTGATACAATAGCCCCATGTTTAGCCATCATATACTCGCTCGATGAAATATCCGTACCAAAAAACTTTAAAATCCACAGATCACACCAGTCTCAAGAAAGGAAATAAAAATAGTTCGCTGAATTACAGACCCATAACACTAACGTCGATTGGAGTAGGATTTAAAACATATACTGTTTTCGAACATTATGAATTACCTCGAAGGTAACGATCTATTGTCACAGAGACAGCACGAATTCAGAAAATATCGTTCTTGTGAAACACAACTAATTCTTTATTCGCACGAAGTAATGAGTGCTATCGATAGGGGATCTCAAATTGATTCCATATTTCTGGGTTTCCAGAAGGCTTTTGCCACCGTCCCACACAAAAGACTTCTAATCAAATTGCATGCCTATGAACAATCGCTTCATTTGTGTGACTTGATCTGAAATTTCCTCTCAGAAACGTCACAGTACGAAGTAATCAACGTAAAATCATCGAGGAAAGTCCTCGCTTGCAGATGATGTTGTCATTCACCATCTAGTAAAGTCTTCAGAAGATCAAAACCAATTGCAAAGTGACAGACTCGATGTCTAAATTGTGTGAAAAGTGGTAATTGTCTCTCAAGAAGGAAAAGTGGGAGATCATCCACTTGACTACAAAAGAAAAAGAAAAATCCGTTAAATTTCGATTACATGATAAATCTCACAAACTTAAAGGCTGTCAGTTCAACTAAATACTTAGGAATTACAATTACTAACTTACGTTGTAACGATCACACTGATAATGCTGTCGGTAAGGCAAAGCAAAGACTGCGATTTATTGACACAACACTTAGAAGATGCAACAAATCCACTAAAGAGACGGCCTACGCTACGCTTGTCCGTCCTCTGCTGTAGTACTGCTGTGCGGTACGGGATCCTTAGCAGATAGCATTGACGGAGAACATCGAAAGTGCTCAAAGAATGGCAGCTCGTTTTGTATTATCGCTAAATAGGGGAGATAGTGTCACGGATACCGTAAGAGAGTTGGGATGTCAATAATTGAAACAAACTAGTCTTTCGTTCCGGCGAGATCATTTCAAGAAATTTCAATAACCAACCATCTCCTCTGAATGTGAAAATATTTTACTGTCACCAACCTACATAATAAGAAATGAACATGATAATAAAATAAGAGAAATCAGAGCTCGTACAGAAAGATTTAAGTGTTCATTTTCCCCACGCTCTGTTTGAGTAGAACGGTAAAGAAACCGTCTGAAAGTTGTTTGAAGAACGCTCTGCCCGACACTTAGGTGTGAATTGCAGAGTAGTCATGTATATATGGGTCTGAGTCCCAGTTTTGCCGTACACCAGTCAAGTTTCAAAGTGGCGAATCAAACTGTTCGACCTTTTCTGGATTAAAAGTTAACTGCACTTACTATAAACCAGAATTGTGAAGAGGTGTTTCTGGCGTCCACCAGCAGAACAGTCATTATTTAACACTGTGCTACAGTGGTTACACCGCTGAAGTCGCTGTCGCAGGTAGTAGCTTTCAAATGTCTCCTTATAAAAATATTACTTAAGATTTCTCCGGGTATACTCTTCTAACTGCTTCAGGTGAACGCCTAAACAGTAAACATAAGATGATACTTAATCTTTCCCTGCTCCTTCTGTAACTAAACTACTGCATCTGCAATAGAGGCGAGACCAGTTACGATCGCTGTTGAAAAAGGTGCTTCTCACCATTGCCGCCTGAACTTCACATGCAGTCTGCGCATAGAACTATAAGTAATTTTAGACCTTTTTTGTTGAGAGTCTGCTAACTCGTGAAGGAACATTGCGAGTATCACACTGGCCTCAACTGATTTCTTCCCTGCGTTTGCTCTCGCGAGTGAGTCACTGCGATCACGCTCAGGGCAGGCTGTCTGCTATAAAGCCAGCCATTTACCGCCCCCCAGTAAAACCTCGAGGGATAACATCGACAAGAAGGCACCCGCGATGGCGGCGAAGCCAGGTGTCGGGGCTGACATGCGATAAAATTTTACGTCGCGGTTGCTTTTCTGAACCATCTAAATCTGTAAAATGAAAACGTGCATTCTCGGGTAGTATGCGCAACATATTAGTAAAATTTATTCCTCTTGCGCTAAACACTTCGTGAACTTTTCCTGCCTGGAAACAGATTTCCCGACTATACAAGAAACAAATATTTAATAACTAACAGATCTCCGTACAGCATCATTAAAAACTGCCAAAGCTGTACCCTACATCAATGAGAAATTCAATGTGTTACACGATAAAAGTTCTGACGAGTCATGTATTGCATGAAATAAAAGAGAAGCGCAGAAAATTTTTATTTTCAATTAAATAAAATAATTTCGGTAAGTTAACAGCTAAAGGCTTAAAACTGAGAAGTATAGATGGGAAACAACGTAGAAGTAAACGGTAGATAGATCGTACGTGTCTATACCATGACGAAAGATGTTACGCAACCTGATAGAAGAATATTTTGTAGTAGACGTCATCTACGTAGCAGTAACTGGATCTGACATAAGACTGAACAGATTAACTGATTTACTGTGTATCAGTCGGATATATGGAACAAGTAAAGTATCACTATCCTTCCGCAAAAGTATTAACTCTCCACCAACGAAGTACCAAGAGTAGACAAATTATATGCGAATTATGGAAGATCAGTCGACATCTCATGCATGTTAATTCCTGAGTAGAATAATATACAAAGGAATATAAAGAATAACATAATATGTCTTGGATGCAGATAGGTTTAGCTTACACAAGGTGAAAATAGTATAGAAGCAATTTTGTTGTTATTCTGAATGACAGGAACTACATTTAAAAAAAGATGATACGATACCTTCACGCCATTTCTGGGCCCAAAGAAAAACATTAACAGTATAAGGTGGAAAAAGATGTTCGAAAACTTTAAAAAATGGATATAATGGATAAAAGGCATATGGTTTAACTATAATACCTGCAAAACCAAGCTAGACAAATAAAAAAGGAAAATCGAGAAGGAACTGCTCGAATTGATATGGGCGTGGGGCATGCTAGCAGCTTAGATTGAATGAAGAACAAGAGGTGATGGATGTGCAAAACAATTTCAAATGAGAAAGAAAACTTCTGTGTGAACACTTGTAAAGATTAAAAGGCGATATTGTCTTTCTCCACAGGAGCACGTATGTCGAATAGAATAGGAAGCCTACGTGTCAAAGAATTAAAGATATCCGCTGTTAAGATGAATGTAAAGAAGAAGAATAAAGATAAACAACAACTTACAGACCATCTAGTTTCAGGAATAGAAACAGTAAACTCTACAGTCGGCGTCGATGTCATTAGAGAGGAACTGAATCTTACATAGAACTCCAAGGGGCAGGAAATCGATCATTGTCTTTTTAATGGAAACATCGTGACATTCACCTGCTGATATTTACAGAAACCCTGAATAGCTTAAGACTGATGACTAGATTCCTCCCAAATAACAGTCTAGCGCACTAATCATCGAGACCACACCTGAGCAGAAGCATGGTACGAACTCCGATACATAGCCACGAAGATTACCATGCCAAGAAGATCTCAGAGGCATATTGCCCTGGACGAAGGGGGTTTCTTATTCAACAAAAGGTACTGTTGATACAAATATTTACAAAGAGGTGAGAAAAAGCGTCCTGAGAATGTGAATTAGGTCCTCAGCTGAGTCTTAAAGTGCAATATTGACCTTAGTAGGACAGGAAGTTGCAATGTTTATTTCACAAAGTTGTCAAACCTTTGCTGGATACCTAGAGATAGAAGCGAAGAGATAGACCTACTAGAGATAGGTAGGAAGAAGGAAGAGGATAACTGCAAACGTGTTGAGACTTGCAGGAACATAACTAAATGACACGTGTTAGCGAACGGTGAAACTTGTAGAGGCAGACATGTATTGGAACATGTAATAATGTTTACCAAGATTGCTGAGTGAGGTAGGTATACAGCTAAGAAGAGATTATCACATGTACGTAAAGACAGAAAACACAAAAATAATGGCCGAGCGGTTCTAGGCGCTACAGTCTGGAACCGCGCGACCGCTACGGTCGCGGGTTCGAATCCTGCCTCGGGCATGGATGTGAATGATGTCCTTAGGTTAGTTAGGTTTAAGTAGTTCTAAGTTCTAGGGGACTGTGACCTCAGAAGTTAAGTCCCATAGTGCTCAGAGCCATTTGAACCACAAAAATAATAATTGTAATTATTTTACAAATAGCTCTCTGCATTTCCATTGTAAGGCTTCAGGGTCATATTTAATACTTCACCCCCAAGCAACATATTCCTGAAGCAATGTTCCCGCCCTACTGGATCGTATATATATTAAAAAACTTATTACATTAAAAATATATATTAAAAAATTAATACAATTTTAAAAAACTTGGGATAATAACCGATAACCATCTTATCGAGAATACCCATGCAGAACGAACTCCTTTTAAGATTTTCAAAAGCGAGAAACGTGCATACGAACAATGATTTTATACGGAACAGGGTACTCCCCAGTCACTTGCTTGTTATCTACTGTAACAGTTCTTCAACATAAAGAAATTATTCTGGAGTAGCTAGAGAATATGCGTTGTGGGCTGGCAGTGTTGGTGTTGTGGAGCACGTGAATGTAATGAAGGTCAGCTTTCACTATTACTTACCCACAAAAATAAATGAACAAAAACACTCAAGTCAACTAACTTTATGGCCGACGAACATAAGTTACGTCAACATGTCTATCTTCTTACATAAGTGTCTCTTTCCTAACATTCGAGCTAAAGAAGTAAAGTCTCTCACGCTTGTGTTCCCTGAATCTAGGCACTACAAGATCCACGTAACTTTGAAGTATCAATAGATCCTGCTTAGAATATTTGAAGAATCGGCGATTCAATGTACGAAGACGCATAGAAGTGAATGAAGGAAGGAAATGAAATTAAAGTCTCATCGACTGTGAAGTAATTACAGACGGAGCTTATGCTAGAATGATGAAAATCAGCTACATTCTTTTCAGCGAAACTATGTCATCGCATCCCCTAAAGGGATTAAGGGAAACCACGGAGAACTTAAATCTAGGTGGTCCGACAGAGATTTGAACTAAGCTACGAACGCGTAGAGTAGAGTTCACTTGGGGAATTTGTGCGCCTCTCTCCCCCAACTGACTTCCGTCATATTCAATTGATTCAAATGGCTCTGAGCACTATGGGACTCAACTGCTGAGGTCATTAGTCCCCTAGAACTTAGAACTAGTTAAACCTAACTAACCTAAGGACATCACAAACATCCATGCCCGAGGCAGGATTCGAACCTGCGACCGTAGCGGTCCTGCGGTTCCAGACTGCAGCGCCTTTAACCGCACGGTCACTTCGGCCGGCTCCGTCATATTGAGCACATCCTACACGTCATCGAGCACGCTTCGAACCCTGCTCTGAACAATCTCCGTGAGTGGTGGGCAGCGGTTGGGCCGTCGTGGACAGGATTGCTCGCAAAGATTTTGGTGTCACTTCGAGTACATGCTATTGTCATCAAAGCTAAATAGAGCGCCACACATTGCTAGACATTTCATAGCCTCCATTTCAAGTTCTTACGCATATATATCACTCACATATGAAGACATTTGCAAATTTTATGGAAAGTGATCGAATGATATCCAACATGGTTGCACATATCGATGGAATATAGCCTTTATATTGGCGAACTGTTTAAAACATTTGTGTTTCACAGCCGGAGATTAGCCACATTTCCATTAAGTTAGTTCCTTCGCCTTTCCACGTAAGACCTGTGAAGAGTGTTAAAATCACTTCACAATCCACAGTTTTTGCTTTGTCCATGTTTTGATCCAGGGTAAACAGATTAATCAGAGAAACTTCAGTCTTTGCAAACTAGGCGCTACCCAGTGGAGCGTTAACTGTTTGTTGCGTCTATTCGTGTTGCTAACAGTTCTCAATTTAATTGTCATCACGCTTAACATGTATTGTTCGTCCTATTTTATAATCAATAACTTGTGCCACAGTTTTTATGAAAGATCAATCCCGTGTTGATATATTAAGCAGCTATCAACAATTGGTTAAAATAATGACAATCCCACCATTTAATTAATATTATTTCACCATTCAAGTTCATTTAGATTCTGATAAATATGATAACCTCTAATGCAGACTAACAACAACGAACACAATCAAAGGGCAAAATCAATTTAGCAGATCCATGGGCCAGGTAGTCAAACGGAAGACTTACTAGTTCAAGTGATTACTGTCAGGGCATAAACTCATAGTGGCCTGTGCCTTTCAAATCATACCGTATGTCCAATGTTGTCTTGCACTCTTCAATTTTCAATCGTCGCCCGGTGCCACATAAATTTGTACGTTTAAGGTTGACATCAATGGTGGCCGCAGTGATATCAATCGTTATAAGCAACGATAGAATTATTTACTGTATTTTGCAGATCTTGCGAAATGCAAATCCTGTAATCCTAGCGGAGCAGCTGGTCAGATACTGTCTCCGCGGCAGGAGAGGTCGCAGCAGCTTGCTTATTTTGCACGATTTGTTGTGACGTGAAGTGTAAATGGCTTCGAAATCAGTGAAACGCTGGTTCATTTCAGAATTATAGGAAGTATATAGTGGTTTCCCAGCCTTGTGGCGTGTTAAATGAAACGAGTATAGTAATCGCAAAAGGAAACGGATCAATATGATCAGTTATTGCGCGTATACAGTGTGGTCAGAAACACTCTGAATAGCTGGTAAGGATGTTGCAGGGTAGGTTGTCCTGAGAAATAATTGTGAAGAAAAAAATTCGATACGTTGCCCCGTTTTCGAATTCATTAGCATTGAAGTTAGCCAATCAGGCCGCTGCGCGGCAAAATTCAAATGTCCTTCAGGTATAATTAGTGTCCTTGCTACCGTCCCATGTCCAATGTTGTTTTTTTTAATTCTTCAATACATTATAATTATTCGAATGTAACCCACCACCTTGATTAGTGGGTCTTAAGTGTTACAATGTTATTATTTGCAGCTAATTACATTTTTACTTGTGAACTACGGACAGTATAGGTTAATGGGCAAACTTAAGTTCTATGTTAAGCTATACACACTAATACCTACTTATAGCTAATCTCAACTGACTGCAGCCTCACAGGTGTGTCAGTGTGAATATACACCTACTGAAATGCCTTGCTCATCGAGCTAATCCCGATGAGCGTGCCCCAGACACTAGGCAGGCCAAAATTACTAATCGCTGCAGCTTCCTATTCCGGTTTCTATTTCTAAATCCTACTAACTACTAACTAACCTACGTCAAGTCCGGTGAATGTCATTGTTGTGAAGTTAATGTACCCCACTCCCTCTAGCCCTGCACGTGGCGGATTCCAACTTACAAGTCGACCTGTCCACGCACAGGCGGTACAGGATCAGAATACTTGGACACGTTCGGTAGTTTGCTATTGATCACGAATGTCTCTCAAGTATGCTGTCAAAACGTTTCGTAATACCTCGTTAGCCAGATTATTCAAGGTCTGGAATGTCTCCTCGTGTCTCAGCAAGTCGTATGTGTCGTTGTTTGGTATTTGCTGTCGTAATGTAGCTACTACATCATCGAAAAGGGGGCATTGTAAACCATATGGCCGGGAGTACCCTCCGATGCGCCACAGTCACAAGCGGGTGTTGCCCTCTTACCAAACCGGCATAAATATGTTGGATAGGGCCCATGACCAGTGAAAAAATGGAACAAACGACAGGTTGGCTCAAAATACCTCATACCTAGCCTTTCCTTTACATTTGGTAAGAGTTAGAAAGTTCTTCTACCAGTTTCGTCCGTTTCACATGACTCCTGCCGTAGTTCTTCGCCTCTTTTCCTTATCTCACCCTTGTCCCTAACCCGAACTCCAAAAATGTCTTCTGTTTTCGTATCATCATCTTTCTTAGCCCAATACCATGCGGCTTGTTACGTGATTTTGATGTCCAGAGGACAGAGCCCAATTATCACTAATAGGGCACTCCCTGGAGATGTCCTGTAAGCCCCCACAGACCTTGTCAACATGTTTCTCTGTACTCTTCTCACTGTCATGGCGGGCACCACCCTCGTGAGCCTGTGTGCCCAGACTCCCGAGCCGTAACCCGCTATTGATGTTAGTATGCTATTGTGGTACAATTTTATCAGGTGAGGGGGAGGGTGAAATCTTTTATGACCTATAGAGATGAGGTTATTTAGTACTTGTAATGCTCTTTGGGTCACGGATTCAATGTGCCTTCCGTAGTTCCACGTTTCATCGATGATAATTCCCAAGTAGCGTGTCTCACGTCGCCTAAGGACTGGTGAGCCCCAAATTCTCACAGTAGGATTTCTCACTAGTTGTTCTTTTAGCAGAAGATAAGTTGATTTTGTTGGTGAAATTGACATCTTGGTATTACAGCACTACAGTTGCAATATTTCCATGGCTTTCTCTTTTCGGCTCAATGTCTTCGCGGGTCCGGCCGCCAACCAACAGGAGGAGGTGATCAGCGTAGGATATCACCTCTAGCACCTCCTTACTCTGTTGCAGGTTGTCCAGAAGTGGCTCCATGTGGATGTCCCAGAATAGAGGACCTAATAAGGAACCCCGGGGGACATCCCTTCGTTATGGTTTTTCCAACTTTACCGCTAGGGTATGATAGCCAGACCTCCCGATCCTCACAATAGCTCCTGAGGCAACCATACAGCAGCCCTGGATACTCTTTCTCCCGCAAGCAGGAGAAGAGTGAAGGCCACCACAGGTTGTCGAAGCACCACTGATGTCCACCATGATGCCAACAACGTACTTGTACGGGGCTGAGCCGCAGACCTCAGCCGCCAGGGCAACTGCATCAGTTTCCGATCGCCCAGGCCTGAAGCCGAACTGCCTGCTGCACATCCCGCACAGCACTCGGTGTGCAGTCAGTCAGCTTGCAATTCCTCTAGGAGTTTTCCAAACACGTCTAATAAACAAATGGCTCTATAGGATTTAGCTTCAGCTGGGTCTTTGTCAGGATGTTTCGTAATAATTACCACGTTAGCGACTTTCCAGATTTTCGGGAATCTTTCCAGCCTGAGGCATTCATTGAATAGGTGGGTAAGTGGTGTTACCAGCTGAGGGGCTAGGAACTGCACCACCGCGGCCACAATGCCGCCTGGCCAAGGGGCTTTCCCTCTCTTTAGAGATTTGATGTGGGCAGTCACCTCCTCCTCAGAAAAGGGGTAGACTGCCCCATCATTAGCGTGTCTGTCAAGATCTTCGTTCCGTAATTGGTGCTGATCTTCAGTGTCTCCATTCATGTCGTAATCAGGCAGCAGGGACCGGAGGAGTACGTCAGCAGTTTCCTGCTAGGATTCCGTCATCCATTCCCCATGCCTGATCGTTGATCTCATCATTGGGGAGCGGATCTTTTCCCTAACTAGCTTGTAGAGTACTCCCCATGGGTCCAAAGCTAATTGATTCAGCACAAAACTTACCCAACTTTGTATCTTGACCGTCCGAAGTTCGTTTTGAAACTTTTCTTTTGCCTCCCGGTATAGCAACAACCATCTTTGCTTTGCCCACCACACGGCACTGCGCTGATAGTGCGTCCTTAGCCTTCTGACCGACTGACGCCATTCCTCCAGTTCGGCTGACCATGGTGACGGAGAGGCTACCATGGCCCTTCTCCTAGTTGGTACAGCTGCCTTCACTGCTCAGGTTACTGCACTCACCAGCTCCTCAGCCCTCTTGTCGACATCAAGGCCCTGATGTACGTCACCTTCTGGCAACGAAGGAATGTTGCACTCCCTCGCTAGGCGCTCCCAATCTACTCTTTTGCAGTTCATTTGCACCTCCCCCCATGGCCCAGTGGCACTCTCTGTCTCCTAAAGTGTAGGTAATGAGATTGTGATCACTTGTGGTGGCACTGTCATCAACTTTCCAGTTCTGCAACATCTTTACGGCATTCAGCGTGATTAAAGTCACATCGATGTTGGTACGTTGCCCACCTCCCGCCGCATAGATGGGAGGATTGCCAGACTTTTTTAGCCATCACAAGTTGTAGAGCCATGATCGTCTCTTCCACTTTTCCACCATTTTCATCTCTTGTGCCACTGTACCATAGGGGGGATTTTGTATTTATGTTATCTGTTCTGACCACTTTTCGTCCCCGCAAACGCCGTGGCTACTCTTGTCAAGTGCTCTAAGTATTTTTCAATGTTGTCTCCATACTGGAAGTACATGTTAACTCCCGCAGGAGCTTGTATCTCCACGACGTTGCAGTGACTGTTGGAATGCTGCGAAAGTGTCGTTACCCGTAGGGCTTTGTTTGTAACTACCATTGCCGCTTTGTGGGCGTCCCCACTGCTGACAACCTACCATGTAGCGGCTGCGAAAGAAAGTTCCCAGCTTGGGAGTACGGCTCCCGTAGGCACAGCACATCAAGCCTCCTCTCCTCCACCTCCCTTCGTAGCTCCTGCATCACCAGTCTGCTGTTGTGTGCGTCCAGTTGGCCAATGATTATGTAAGTCATTATAGAAAGTAAGTATGTATTCTATCGTCAGGCCAGTTCTTTCTCCAATCGAAGGCGATACGACCGTTTGCCAGAACTGACTGAGTGTAAATGTCATCGATATCAAATTTCTCGCCACGTCTTTCAAAAATATTCTTAAGAAAGTCCCGCAGGGCTCCGAAGTCCAATGTTTGTATCGCTCTCTTGTTCGGTTTTAGGAAACCAAACGAAGATCGTGTTTGGCGACACCTTCTCTAGCGGCCCGCTTGAATTTGCTGGCGGAACGGCCTGATTGGCTAACTTAAACGCTAGTTAAATCGGAAACTGTGCAAGGTATCGACTTTTTTTCCGAACTGTTATTTATCAGAGAAATATTTCTTGAAACACCCTTACAAGCTTTTCAGACTGTTTCTGAACATCCTGTATAGGAAGTTTTACCTAGAAGCAAAAATTAAATTTATTGCGAACAAATTATAGGAAAAAAGTGAAAAGAATTAAGAGTGCATCATCTGGCTCGCTTATCCTCAAGTCACTTAGAAAATTTTCGTGCATTAGTCTTCCTTTCTTCTTGTACTACTCCTCCATCTACTACGTTTCATCTTACTCTTACGTGACTGCTAAGCCAGCCCAAGAGCACGCATCCGTATCTATCATGTCTTCAACTAAAAGCAAGATAATAATTAAGTATTCTCAGTCAAAATTGAACTTATCTTACCGAACATCCCATAAAAAACGAGCGATTTGAAATGAAAGAGAAATGGAAATAGAATTTCTGGCTGAGCTCACTGTGTTATAAAATTGCTATTGCCTTTGAGAATTTTAGTAAATTCCTTCCGCCCTGTCACGGATGGTGAGTTAATACAAGAATGCTGTTAGTTGCAGCTGAACACTTATGTCTACTTCAGGTTGGAGAGTTTCGCAAGCTGTTAACAAACATGACAATCATATGTCTCAGACAGATTATAGCAGGCGACCTTTTGAGCCAACTAGAAAAATCTTTGTAGAATTTGTTGCACATTCTTTAAGGCTCTATGAAAGTGCAGATATCACAAGCGAATAGCTGGATCTGAGATTCTCAGCGGCGTTGAAGAAAATGTAGAAAATGTACGTTTTTCATAGAATTTCTTAGTTTATTTGTCTACAGACAGAGCGCCATTCACATACAGAAATAAATCGGGAGCCGTAGTACAACTAAATGTAAAAATGAAAAAGCTTCTAGTACTCATGTTGCGCCGTCTGCAGCTTGAAGTGCGACAGGAAGTACAAATACATTCTAGATTTCTCAAGCAAATCCCAGAAGATCAATTTTGTCATTTACGTAAATCTCCAAACGGCTCCTTTCCTTGTGACTCCGTGTGACAGAGGAAGTGAGGGAGTGCGGTAGTCGCCACTCGCAGGACTGCGCTCATCGTCTGCTCACCTAGACTGCTGGCAGTGAAGCCCTGTGTTACACTGTCACAATACACAAACATCCCTAAATTACACTCGAGCTGTAAACGAGTATATTTGCACAGACACACAAGAACACGCGCGCGCGAGTGCGCTGGTATGGGTACGTAAACGACTAAGCCGATTAATGATAATTCAGGGAAGTAAAATATTATAACAATACACACTACGTGACGTGTATCATCCTACTGAGTGGAGCCTGTATAACGTTAAGCTATACACAAGTGTGGACACAATCTGTCAACTTTATAGGCGGGCTGTCCTTCACGAATATTGGGATTTCACATATAATCGGTATCAAGGTCATTAGAAATGGAGCACAAGCTCTTATGATACGTTGACAGAGAAATATTTCAATCATGTCCTACCAAAGGAACCATTCAGCAATACGACACCAATCTTCAGTACCAAAGCGACCTGTTGAGGTTCTCGTGCCCATTTTGCTGCAGCCACTGGCTACAAGAACAAATACATGACACGATCTAGAACGGGCCAGATAATTCCGTCATTGGTCTGTGGAGCAGTAGAAGATTTGATAGGCAAGATGCATAATGAGTGTCAACAATAGGAAGGGGTAAATCTGGTGGGCGCCTGGTAAATGATGCTTCCCTGTGTATGTAGTGGCAATTATAAAATATAGTGAGAGTGGCATGATACTGTCGAAATTTTCTTTCCCGTTTGGATTCTGATCATTATCCGATTTATAACTGAAATCAGATGATTATAAATACTATAGTCAATATCGCGGTCACTATTTCGAATTAGACCTTTTCTGTATCAGTATCATAATGCTCCTGTCCGCAAATCAAAGACACCCTGATCGTGACTCGAAGTAAATCAGGTGGATTAGAATTGAACCGTCCTCCCAAAAAACTAATGTCAGCGAAATAGAAAATTTTTGATATCGACATGAACGTCAGTTGTATGCTGAATCGATCAGTTCGCTAAAAAAAATCAACGAACGACGATTCGCCACAGTTCATGAAGAATGGGAACGTATTCCGCCTGCTGTTTGCCAACACTTCTCTGCTGCTACATGGCTGACGTCTTTGGAGTGAACGTCAATATTACCTCGGACTCTTGTGGTCACGTACTGTATTTAAATAGATTCAGAAATCACCTGCACCCGCTACGCGACCACTACGTCGATTTAGCTGAATAACTGGAAGGAGGAACGTTACGATTAATTTGACATTATCACACACTATCCTTCACTTTCACCCGCTCTTTTTGCCTCTGATATATGAGGTAATAAATTAACAGTCCGCCGGCAGTGTAACAAACCTGAACTCTTACTGGCGTCGTCAGTAAATTTAAACGGGTAAAATAGACTTCAAATTATTTAATAACGGATTATTACAGGTATTTACACTTCTGAGGCGCCACAAGCACATGCCTCATTGTGTTAAATAAAAAGAAAATATTTACGATATTGCAGTGTCTGTGTTATCCCGAATTGCAATGCAATGAAATACATTCGCAGATGCGTATATGGCCTACCATGGGCTGTATAATGGAATGACGACAACCTAAATTTGCGCCGGGCAGGTACTCGAACCCCGATTTCCCGCTTATCGCGAGCGGTCGCCTTACCGTTAGGCTATCCGGCAACGATTCACGGCCACACCCAAACTTCTAAATGTCATAAACCTGTCCCCGTCCGGCACAAATTTTCACCGTCGTCATTCCAGTATACAGCTCATGACAGTTCGTATTCTCATCTGCGAATATGCTTCATGTAGAAAAATATTTAGTGTATCAAAAAATAAACAGATACAAGTCTGCTAGAGGTAGTTAGCGCGAAACTGATGCTTACTCACGATCTTCACTGCATCGACATTTACTTGACGTACCTAGAGAAGGAAACAGTCTGTTGCGCTCATGGGTATTTTAATCGCGCAGTACATGGCACTCTTGTCCGGCTTTCAAAAATGGTTCAAATTGCTCTGAGCACTATGGGACTCAACTGCTGAGGTCATTAGTCCCCTAGAACTTAGAGCTAGTTAAACCTAACTAACCTAAGGACATCACAAACATCCATGCCCGAGGCAGGATTCGAACCTGCGACCGTAGCGGTCTTGCGGCTCCAGACTGCAGCGCCTTTAACCGCACGGCCACTTCGGCCGGCCCGGCTTTCACATCGGACTTTAGTTTTGGCTCTTCATCCAAGTGTGCCGAAATGGTGAGGGTCTGGTGAAACATGCTGTGGTTGGCGTGAGCCAGATGCCGCAGTTCAGTATATCTCATAGTCGTGACTGTCTACTCGCTCAACTCTCCTCGCTATCCAGTCCCTGCGGATACACACAGAGAACGCTGCTTTGCCTGCTAATCAAGAACAAGCGCGCAACTTAGATCTGTAGTCACTTTCACACGATTTTACACAAACTATTCATCCAAAAAATTTGTTTTCCATTTTACTTGTGCCCTTATACTTCAGCTTCATGGAGAAATGTGAGACCTGGTGGTCAAGGAAGGCAGGTTTCGGTTATGATTGTGGACGGGGCCGTAATCAATTACTATTGGTTGATTTTTCTTTTAATCACACATTTTATTTAAAATCAACAACGATTTAAAATAATGGCAATAATGTAAGAATAGTTTCACGGCTGTGGGCCTTAATGGCAATAAACTAAGAATTGATTATACTTGCTGAAACTTACAATTACAGTTATTAAAATAGAAAAGACAAGTGGCCAAGGTCTTAAAGCTCGTTGCAAAAATACAATTGCCATCATTATCATCATCATCATTTAAGACTGATTATGCCTTTCAGCGTTCAGTCTGGAGCATAGTCCCCCTTATAAAATTCCTCCATGATCCCCTATTCAGTGCTAACATTGGTGACTCTCCAGATGTTAAGCCTATTACTTCAAAATCATTCTTAACAGAGTCCAGGCACCTTCTCCTTGGTCTACCCTGACTCCTCCTACCCTCTACTGCTGAACCCATGAGTCTCTTGGGTAACCTTGCTTCTCCCATGCGTGTAACAAGACCCCACCACCTTGCCTGTTCGCCCTGACTGCTATATCTGTAGAGTTCATTCCCAGTTTTTCTTTGATTTCATCATTGTGGACACCCTCCCGCTATTGTTCCCAGCCGGCCGGAGTGGCCGTGCGGTTCTAGGCGCTGCAGTCTGGAACCGAGCAACCGTTACGGTCGCAAGTTCGAATCCTGCCTCGGGCATGGATGTGTGTGATGTCCTTAGGTTAGTTAGGTTTAATTAGTTCTAAGTTATAGGCGACTGATGACCTCAGAAGTTAAGTCGCATAGTGCTCAGAGCCATTTGAACCATTGTTCCCATCTACTAGTACCTACAATCATCCTAGCTACTTTCATATCCGTAACTTCAACCTTATTGATAAGGTAACCTGAATCCACACAGATTTCGCTCCCATACAACAAAGTTGGTCAAAAGATTGAACGGTCCACATATAACTTAGTCTTGGTACTGACTTCCTTCTTGCAGAAGAGAGTAGATCGTAGCTGAGCACTCACTGCATTAGCTTTGCTACACCTCGCTTCCAGTTCTTTCGCTATGTTGCCATTCTGTGAGAATATGCATCCTAAGTACTTGAAACCGTCCACCTGTTCTAACTTTGTTCCTCCTATTTGGCACTCAATCCGTTTATATCTCTTTCCCACTGACATTACTTTCGTTTTGGAGATGCTAATCTCCATACCATAGTCATTACATTTCTGATCTAGCTCTGAAATATTACTTTGCAAACCTTCAATCGAATCTGACATCACAACTAAGTCATCCGCATATGAGAGACTGCTTATTTTGTGTTCACATATCTTAATCTCAACCAGCCAGTCTCCAAAAGTAGAGACAGGTTGCAGCCTTGCCTTACACCTGAAACTACTCTGAACCATGAACTCAATTTACCGTCAACTCTAGTTGCTGCCTGACTATCTATGTAAAGACCTTTAATTGCTTGCAAAAGTTTGCCTCCTATTCCATAATCTCGTAGAACAGACAATAACTTCCTCCTAGGAACCCGCTAGATCTATAAAGCATAGATACAATTCCCTGTTCCACTCGTAACACTTCTCCATTATTTGCCGTAATCTAAAGATCTGGTCCTGACAACCACTAAGAGGCCTAAACCCACACTGATTTTCATCCAATTTGTCCTCAACTAATACTCGCACTTTCCTTTCAACAATACCTGAGAATATTTTACCCACAACGCTGGTTAAAGAGATACCTCTGTAGTTGTTAAAATCTTTTCTGTTTCCATGTTTAAAGACTGGTGTGACTACTGCTTTCGTCCAGTCTGATGGAACCTGCCCCGACTCCCACGCCATTTCAATTATCCTGTGTAGTCATTTAAGACCTGACATCCCACTGAATTTGATGAGTTCCGACTTAATTTCATCCACTCCAACCGCTTTATTGCACTGCAATCTATTGACCATTTTCTCCGCTTCCTCAAATGTGATCCTATTTCCATCATCATTCCTATCCCATTGTACATCGAAATCTGAAACATTACTGATCGTATTTTCACCTACATTGAGCAACTCTTCAAAACATTCCATCCATCTGCCCAAGGCATCCACAGGATTCACCAGCAGTTTTCCTGACCTGTGCAAAATACTTGTCATTTCCTTCTTACCTCCCTTTCGGAGACTGCTAATTACACTCCAGAATGGTTTTCCAGCAGCTTGACCCAAAGTCTCGAACTTGTTTCCAAAGTCTTCCCAAGATTTCTTCTTGGATGCTGCAATTATCTGTTTGGCTTTGTTTCTTTCTTCAACAAAACTTTCTCTGTCTACCTGAGTTCTCGTATGTAGCCATTATTGATATGCCTTCTTTTTCCTTTTACAAGCTGCCTCGACTGTGTTATTCCACCAAGCTTTTGGCTTCATCCTACATTTACACACTACTGTTCCAAGACATTCTTTAGCCACTTCTAGTACTGTGTCCCTGTACCTCGTCCATTCCTTTTCCAATGACTGTAATTGACTACATTCAACTAACTGGTACTTTTCTGAGATCACTGTTATGTACTTGTGTCCGATTTCCTTATCCTGAAGTTTCTCCACTCTTATCCTCCTACATATGGACCTGACCTCCTGCACTTTCGGCCTCACAATTGCCAAATTAAAATTTTAAGACAAGTAACGACACTCACGGCTGAAGGCCTTAATGGCAATAAGTTAAGAATTGTTTCATGGCTGAAGGCCTTAATACCAATAAATTAAGAATTGTTTAACTTGTTGCAACTTACAAACTACAGTTATTAAAATATTGAAAACATATCACCAACGTCTTAAAGGTTAATTACTAAAATAGAATTGCCACATTAGAATTTTAAGACAAGTACTGACAGTCACGGGTGAAGGTCTTTAACGACAAGAATAGCAATTATTAAAAAAAAGTTAACAATCACACTGGCAAACAGCAAGGCAATAGCAAAGGTTAATTAAAAAGACACGCAACTGATCACCAAACAGGTTAGACAAAATGATAGTAAACTTGATAGCACAACCGTTTAAACTTGCTGTAACGCCAAGAATGGCAATCATATTAAAAAAAAACAGCAAATATAACAAGGTTAATTCAAAAGCACAAGCAACTGATCACCAAACAGGTGAGACCAATGATGGTAACATGATAATACAATAATAAAATAATAACACAATAATAAAACACAAGGGCTAGTCACAGACGGTGCTGTAGGACTCGACCTCTGAGCAAGTCAGGCCAAAAACACTTCCGCGAGCGATGAGATAGGCAGCCAAGAGTTGCATTCACTTCGCAAGATGGTAACGCAGACTAGTGGCAGTCTCAAGAATGACTAATGATAATCTGCTGGAGCTACCTAACGTCCGATAGCCAATGCAGCGATGGAACACCACGCCAAAGCCGGAACTGGTGGTCAGCACTACGTCCTCAGAATGCTGTGTTTAGAGTGCCCGAAGGGAGAAAGGAGCCACTACTACCAGAGTACAAGAAACACCAACCGACCTACAAATCAAGGAAACTGTCAAAACTACACGCCTTACCGGACGCCAGCGGCAAGGCGAGGAAACGTACACTGCCGTTACATACACTAACCTCGAGGACAGGTCACTGGGGCGTTAGCACCCACCAGGCACGAAAAATACCGCTGGTTTAACTTAACAAATAGTAACACATAGAATACAGCAATTAGTAACAAGAGGTCGAGGAAAGCTAATTAGACCCGCCTTCCCCAAGACTCCACTCGCTGCTCTTCGTCTCGGCGACACTGCGAGCAGCAACACGAACCCAAGTCACTGGAGAATCGCGAGATCTCGCAATGGTGGAGGTTTCACTGCTAGGATTAAGATCCACTCAACTGAAAGCTTGTTGGATCCGGTTGACGACTAGATCGTGTACCCTCGCGACCACAGCACCTCCATCCGGCAGTGCATGCGTGCCGCCAGCGGTCCTGGCGTGTGCGTGCACTGCCCTCTTGGCTCCTCCGGAGTCCCCAACCGAACCGTCCACTCACCCGACCCGGAAGAACAACGACGTCACCCTAAAGATAGGGCCATACTTCCTACATATCGATAACGCCGCTGCTGCCACTAGCGGACAGGCAACACTTGCAAAACCAGGTGGCGCCAGTCAACACAAGAAGAATACAACCAACCGCAACCATGTCAACTAAACGATACAGTCTGTCCTCCAGCAGAGGACGGAAACTTACAATAGCACCAACGCTAGCTGCAACATGGCTCAAAGTGCCCATCATCTCGTTAATGGTCAAACTTATTGTGGTACTCTCGTTTAAGTAAGTCGCTGCCCGAAATTAGGAAAAGTTTGCAATTAAAAATATGGGTCGCTATTATTTTACATTTGGTGTGTAATACACCATATGTTACTGTGAATGAAATTTAGCTAAGATTCTGAATTTTTCTTTAGACTTGGGAGAAGGTTTTTATCTGCCTCCAATCTCGAGAAAATGGAATTTACGTAGCACATACATTTTCGACAGCATGCGCGCGAGAATGAAATACTCATAACACACCTCATATCCCCTAAACCGTTCGACATATCAACACGAGATTTTGGCAAGTGATACCACACACAGAGGAGAGTATTTTTCTATATGGGTAACGTACGGAATTTTCTTACCTATGATAATATAGAAGAAGCTAAGGTTTTTATTTTGTTGTTTTTTTTCAGTCCATTACTGTAATTTGTTATGAGTCTCAGCTTTTGAAAAGAGGATTTACTAGTATCAAAATAAACGCCAAATTTCTGATTTTATATTTTAGGAAACCGACACAGTGAGGTTTTCCATAAGGCATTAGCCACTCTGGTCGCCTATTGTTCGCTTAATAAAACACCCTGTTTCAAGTTTCTGTCCCAGCACCTATCGCGAGGTAAGCTTGTGCGACTCATACTGCGTTTTGGCAAAAAAATAAAAATTACTCTTGACAACAGGAGAGATGTAGCTGTCCCTGATTATTGATGAAGCTTCTTCATATGAGAAAGGGTTAACAAATCTGATAAAAAGATATCGCCAATTTTGTTGCAGTTTTTGGGGAATCCTATAACCCACCATATTTTTAATAGTGAACGACTGGAATGGAAACTTACCAATGGATTTTGTCCTTGTTTTTCGTCTGTGACATATGAAAATCATTCAGGGGGAAATAATGTATCATGTTTCTCTTCCAATCCGCATTCAGATTGAAGTGTTACACTCCTCCACCATAAACAAATTTTTGTGTGTTAAAGATAGATTACATATATTTATAACATACTTTAAACTTAATGAGTTGTCTCAAGCGGTTCATAAAGCAATAAAACAATGTAATTTTTAAGGGCCATCGATAGGTGGTGAAACGAGATTTGCTATGGGTTTTTGCAACCAACAAGAGTGTATAAATAACACGTTTATTTTCGTATCGAGAATGCACGTCTTGATAAACTGTTGACTTGATTTGTTTTCAGTTCCTCACTTAATAAACCGCTGTTTCAGGAGGTTTAAGATGCAGAAAGCAATTCATTTGCTAAGTTTCAATACTTACTGATCCTTATTAAAAAGGACACTTTGTTACAAGATTACGCTGAAATTGCAACTAAAGGAACAATTAATCATGGCCTGACTTGGTAACCTTCTCTCTTTCCGAAAAGCGTCATCAGTGGCGATTTTTGGCTAAAGAAGTTTAATAACGCAGACGAAAATAATTAGCCAAGTCTGTTGCAATTGCAGGGGAATCCTGTAACACAGTGTACCTTTAATAATAAATAGCTGGGACTGAAACTCAAAACAGGATTTTATTTCTACACTTCAGTTATATTTGACATACGAAAAAGTACAACAGACATTGTAACATCTGTCCGTTGCTGTTCCTGTAGACTCTATAAAGTGTAGAGAATGAAGGAGTGAATCTTGTTACCAGAAATATTTTTTTTATTCGATCAGTGATATTGTTTATTGGGTCAGTTACACTCTACAGCAAAATGGGAGTACCGTTCTACTAAAAATAACAGATTTGGTGCCTGTGTATGTCTGGATGAGAATGTTACAAAAACAAGGTTGGCATTACTTTATGAACTACTAGAGACTAATCATTAAGGTAAAAATAGATTATAGTATATGTGATATATCTTTAACACATTAAAAGGTAATTATGGTGGAGAAGATCGTTACTTCATTCTGAATGGGGATAGTAACAGAAATATCGTACACCATTTGCAGAGATTTATTTTCATATTTCTCAGATGAAAAACAGGGAGAAAATCCTTTGGTAAATTTCCATTCCAGTCTCTCACTAGTATAAATATGGTGGGTTAGAGGATTCTGCCGAAACTGCAACAGAATTGGTTATTTATTTTTGGCCTATTTGTTAATCGCTTCTCATTTGAAGAAGCCTCATCAGCTATGAGAAACGGATACATTTCCCTTGTTCGTAGGTTTAAATTTTGCCTTTTTTGCCAAAATGCAGTATAAGTTGCACAAACTCACCTTGCAATAGCCATTGCGACAGAACCTTAAAACATAGTGTGTTATTAAACAAGCAATAGGCGGCCAGGGTGGTCAACACCTTACAAAAAACGTCATTGTGACGGTTTACTGTAGTAAAAGATAAGAAAGTTAGCGTTTCTTTTCATACTAGCAAATTCTCTTTTCAATAGCTGTCGAAGACTCTCTAAAACATTAAAGAACTGGATTAAAAAAATAAAATAAAAACCTTAGCTTCTGGAACATTATGTAGGTAATAAGGTATCACACGTTAAGAATATCGCAAAATACTCTCTTCTTTGTGTGGCATAACTTGTCAAAAAGCCGGCCGCGGTGGCCGTGCGGTTCTAGGCGCTTCACTTCGGAACCGCGGGACTGCTACGGTCGCAGGTTCGAATCCTGCCTCGGGCATGCATGTGTGTGATGTCCTTAGGTTAGTTAGGTTTAAGTAGTTCTAAGTTCTAGGGGACTGATGACCCAAAATGTTCAGTCCCATACTGCTCAGAGCTATTTTTGAACATGTCAAAATACTGTACTGATATCTCAAACTGTTTACGATACGTGATTATGTTATGAACATTTCATTTACCTCTGCGTACGGTCGGAAGTGTATCTGCTACATAAATTCCATTTACTCGCGATTGGAAGCAGATAGAGTCCTCCTCCCAAGTCTAAAAAAAAATTCAATATCTTAGCTAAATTTCATTTGCTGTAACATATAGTGTAATATGCACCAAACGCAAAATCATTGCGATCCATATTTTCGGTTGCAAACTTCTTCGAATTTCTGACAGCGTCCTACTTCAATCAGAATATCAAAGTAAGTATGATCATTATCGAAATTTTGGGCACTTCATCATGAAAATAACATATGAAGCTATATGTAACCTGAAAATCAATTTTTTTACCAATTAGTTTCCGTTCTGGAGTGTAATTAGCAGTCTTCGAAAGGGAGGTAAAAAGGAAATCACAAGTATTTTGGACAGGTCAGGAAAACTGCTGGTGAATCCTGTGGATTCCTTGGGCAGAAGGAGGGAATATTTTGAACAGTTGCTCAATGTAGGTGAAACTACGTTCAGTAATGTTTCAGATTTCGACATACAATGGGATAGAAATGATGATGGAAATAGGATCACATTTGAGGAAGTGGAGAAAATGGTCAATAGATTGCAGTGCAATAAACCAGCTGGGGTGGATGAAATTAAGTCGGAACTCATCAAATACAGTGAAATGTCAGGCCTTAAATGACTACACAGGATAATTGAAATGGCGTGGGAGTCGGGACGGGTTCCATCAGACTGGACAAAAGCAGTAATCACACCAATCTCTAAACATGGAAACAGAAAAGATTGTAACAACTACAGAGGCATCTCTTTAATCAGCGTTGTGGGTAAAATCTTCTCAGGTATTGTTGAAAGGAAAGTGCGAGTATTAGTTGAGGACCAATTGGATGAAAGTCAGTGTGGGTTTAGGTCTCTTAGAGGTTGTCAGGACCAGATCTTTAGCTTACGGCAAATAATGGATAAGTGTTATGAGTGGAACAGGGAATTGTATCTATGATTCATAGATCTAGAAAAGGCATTGTAAGGTGTCAGGCAAATCCAACACCTTCCATGAAAACCCTGACATGATAAGCAAATCCAGTAGTACGTCACATAGCTCCGAATAAATCGTGACATTAAATCAACCAAAGTAATACGAGTAACGAGTGAGCAAATCGAATACCACAGACTAACACAAGAATACCTAAATGCATGTCATACCTTCCCACCGTAAGACGGATGCAGTTCCGATGGGAGAAACGAGAACAGAAGCCGAGAGCAGAACCGTGTTAAGTTAGAAGGCCCTACGATAAGCGACGGACACCCACGTTGCCAGCTAACCGTTAGGACCACACTCAGCCCATGTTAAAAGCTAGAGCCTTAGCGTGAGACTTTTTCGCGTCTCTGTTACGTCAGGACGACCCCCAGCCCATGTTAAAAGCTAGAGCCCTCCAGAAGAACAGTATAGATCTTACGATAACACAAACAGGGCCACACCACCCGCAAGCTTTTAGCGTGAGACTTTTTCGCATCTCTGTTACGTCAGGACCACCCCCAGCCCATGTTAAAAGCTAGAGCCCTCCAGAAGAACAGTATAGATCTTACGATAATGCTAAAAGGATCACACCAGCTGCAAGTTTTAGTGTGAGACTTTTTCGCGTCTTTGTTACGTTGCAAACTTTAAAAGCATTGCCCCACCACGAAAAGTATAACGTTTCTCATTGGACAGACAGAATTTTTGTAGGCGGAGCTTAAGGTTAACATTGAGACCCTGATTGGTCAGATGAAAACACAGCCAGATAGTTTTTTGAAACCAACTTCGGTAAATTGTAGTAAGGAGAAGTTAGGGGAGAGTTGCTTCTGAGACGGCGAGGTGACCGGAGCTGTGCTGCCCGCCGCCCCCTGACGAACACCGACAAGGTAATGAACGCACGTGATGCCGCATAACAGCGCATAAAGTTTCACTCAGAACTGCAGAAGTCTCATCTGTTACACCCCCTTTCTGCGTAATGCTAGTGTCGATCGTCAATTAAAGGTCATGGTGTTCACATTTGCCATTTGAAGTAAAAATCTGAAGTGTGATGATTTTTCTGTTATATAGTTATTGAGAAGCCACATCAGCCACTGTAATTTACGACAAGTTAGATAAGTAATTAAAGATAATTTATAAACAATTTTTTGTGAGTAGAATAAAATTTCCAATGGTAAACTGAACTGCTTTTTCGACATTATTTTACCAGCTAACTAAAAATAGGAAAGCCATGAACCCCTTCCACTAAATTTAGTTATTATTAAGATTCTTTTACAGGGAGTGCAGTGGAGCTGACGCTGAAATCATTAAGTATTTGGTTATATCATCGCTAGTCTCACTGAACTCTTCTGAATTCTACATGTCATGTGTGGTCTCCTTGCCAGCAACAGGTCCCAGGTTCAAACTAGGCAATTGTCTAAAAAACTCGCTCAGAGTGTCGTTGCGCGAAAGTGGTAGGGAGACACGACTTAGAACGAACAGACACCACGCAGAATGTTGGAGCATATGACCTGGTTCCTAGGAGGAAGTTATTGTCTGTTCTACGAGATTATGGAATAGGAGGCAAACTTTTGCAAGCAATTAAAGGTCGTTACACGGATAGTCAGGCAGCAGTTAGAGTTGACGGTAAATTGAGTTCATGGTTCAGAGTAGTTTCAAGGGTGAGACAGGGTGCAACCTGTCTCCACTGTTGTTCATATTATTTATGGATCATATGTTGAAAACAATAGACTGGCTGAGTGAGATTAAGATATGTGAACACAAAATAAGCAGTCTTGCATATGCGGATGACTTAGTCGTGATGGCAGATCCGATTGAAAGTTTGCAAAGTAATATTTCAGAGCTAGATCAGAAATGTAAGGACTATGGTATGAAGATTAGCATCTCCAAAACGAAAGTAATGTCAGCGGGAAAGAGATATAAACGGATTGAGTGCCAAATAGGAGGAACAAAGTTAGAACAGGTGGACGGGTTCAAGTAATTAGGATGCATATTCTCACAGGATGGCAACATAGCGAAAGAACTGGAAGCGAGGTGTAGCAAAGCTAATGCAGTGACTGCTCAGCTACGATCTACTCTCATCTGCAAGAAGGAAGTCAGTACCAAGACTAAGTTATATGTGGACCGTTCAATCTTTCGACCAACTTTGTTGTATGGGAGCGAAATCTGTGTGGATTCAGGTTACCTTATCAATAAGGTTGAAGTTACGGATATGAAAGTAGCTAGGGTGATTGTAGGTACTAGTAGATGGGAACAATGGTTCAAATGACTCTGAGCACTATGCGACTTAACTTCTGAGGTCATCAGTCGCCTAGAACTTAGAACTAATTAAACCTAACTAACCTAAGGACATCACACACATCCATGCCCGAGGCAGGATTCGAACTTGCGACCGTAACGGTTGCTCGGTTCCAGACTGCAGCGCCTAGAACCGCACGGCCACTCCGGCCGGCTGGGAACAATGGCGGGAGGGTGTCCACAATGATGAAATCAAAGAAAAACTGGGAATGAACTCTACAGATATAGCAGTCAGGGCGAACAGGCTTAGGTGGTGGGGTCTTGTTACACGCATGGGAGAAGCAAGGTTACCCAAGAGACTCATGGGTTCAGCAGTAGAGGGTAGGAGGAGTCGGGGCAGACCAAGGAGAAGGTACCTGGATTCGGTTAAGAATGATTTTGAAGTAATAGGCTTAACATCAGAAGAGGCACCAATGTTAGCACTGAATAGGGGATCATGGAGGAATTTTATAAGGGGGACTATGCTTCAGACTGAACGCTGAATGGCATAATCAGTCTTCAATGATGATGATGATGATGATGATGATGACGATTAGTTTCCGTAAAATCGTTTGGGAGAGATTGTAAGGTGTGCGCCTCGATTACGTCAGCGCAGCACATCGGCAACCGGCGCGCTGAGAGTGGACAAAGAATGTCTCGTTCATTCCAGCTCGCCGGCAGGCGCTGGGCCACGCCGCTAGACGCCGCCACACGGCTGCCATTGCGCGGTGCCTCATTAGATAACAAGGAGATATTTTCCTCGCTGGGTCGAGCCACCTCGCGCTGGGCCCCCTGCAGAGGTAGCCGCCTTTGGTTCTGTGTGCTCTCTGACATCTAATAGAAGACCGCATACAAGAGAGGAGAACATCCAGATGCAATGTTTCTCATGAAATTCCTCCTGGAGATCCCTGAATCACACATTTCGCCACTGGAACTTAACTCACTTTTAAAGCATCTTTCGTTGGCAACGGACCGAGCAGTTCCTGTCAAATTTGCCCTCAACACCTTCCTGTCGCCAACGGCTGGGTGCAAGTAGCGAAGTTCAGTTCCTGATGCATGCAAAACTGAGGGCAAATGTCCATGGCTTCCATTACATATGCTAAGAATTTTCATGTGTGAACAAAGTGCACACCGCAAGACAGAAAATCAGGAACCGTCCGAATTACGCCATTTGTGCGGAGCCCATGTATCATTGCCTACTAAATCTTGGTATACGTAATTCATGGCCAAACACGTCGACCGTCCAGACAGCTAATAAAAAATTAATACAAAATAGAGAAACGTTAAGGTGGTGATTTTAATGCTTCAGGTGTTCTACATAGTCTCCCCTCACTTCAGTATAATGTACGGAACGTACAGACAATCATCTGAAACTGTCAGAAAAGTCCTTCTTTGGAATGTTGTTCAAATCGCATGTCATACTGACTTTAATGTCAGTTATGTCATTAAAGTGTTGACCTGTTATATGAATTTCTGCAGATTGGCGTCTCGTGGTAGGCTCATATTCACAACATCAAGTCTCATCGTGCATGATAATTTTTTTTCCACAAAGAATTGTCCGTATTTTGTGTTTCAGTCAAGTTGCGGCAGATGTCCATGCGTTGTTGTTTTTGTTTGGAAGTCGAGATGTTCAGGACAAACTTGGCGCACAATTTTGTCTTCTTCAAAACATATTGAAGAGTGCTGAATTTTTGATTTAGAGATGTTGCTCCACTACAATTTGTGACACATTTCTTTGCGGCCACACGTTCACTAGTAAACACTATCTGCTCACAACTAACTGGTCGAATGTGCGTCTATTGTGTACAACTGGTAGTTCAAGCTGCCACTGTAGTTAATGCGCTGCCGTTGCTTGCACGCCAGGTGTAAAATCAGTCCCGCAACTTTGGGATACTTTAACCGCTTATTGTTCTATTGCAACAACTTACAGAGTAACGACGTACCACTTGCATATGATGATACAGTTCGGAGCTACACCCACAAAAACGTCTTCCAAACTACATAACTCATCAGTCGTGCCCATTCTCACTGAATGCAAAATCTTGCAGGATGTTAGGCGAGGGTGCTCCAAACTCGAACTATTTTTCAATAAAATAGATTTTCTTTGTCAGAAAAACCTGCATCTCTATGTGTCAGTCTACTGTTCCCATCTTCTTTGATCTGCCTTGTTTTGTCGACATTCACAGCTCAATTTTTCTATTATTGTTCTTCATTTCTGAAGTCGTTATTCTCGACTGAGCTGTGCCTTTATGCTTCTAACGAAGTTCTGAAATTATTTTTTTCTGTTCCTTCCTCGATTACGGCATTCACTTATTCGCAGTTTTTGTCGTTGTTTCAGACCATAAACAAAAACAGAAATGAAGTTTGGGGCCAGTGTGCGGCCTGTGCAGGAGGCGCCCGACGCACAAAGAGAGGCGGCTGGGGCGACCCCTGACACGCGCTATCTGCCAGAAGGGAGGTCATCTGCTTATCGGCGTGGCCGGGCAATGTCCAGGCCCGCCTGCCAGCGATGGCTATCTGCTGCCGACGACCAGGCGCGGCTTCCTCGTGCCGTGGTCCCCAGCCACCAGCCACCAGCCTCTCACTAACCGTGCAGGCGTCAGCGGCAAGTGATAGCACTGCTTTCGCCTTACGTTACAGAACAGATGCAAAACCAGTCGCTAAGATTTCAGGAGATGATGCAGCGGTATCTCGGGTAAGTTAATTTTATTGTTGAAAGGCTGCAAGTGTCAGCAGAGATTCCAAAGGCGTCCTCTCACTGCTTTAGGGAAGTATGGGCCCGCACCTCATACACCAGAAATATTAAAAATGAAACGAAACAAACAGAGCTCATATGGCTGAATAAACGAGTATGAATCAGCTACAGTCACCAATTGACCTAGATGATAAAAGTACCTTATTTTATATCCCAGACTCAAAATTATTAAGACCACAGAATTTTACATAATCTCAGGCTGTTAAAGTTCAGTGTGGTGTAAATTAACCACAAACTGAATCAAATGGAATCAAAGTGGGCTTGCATGTGCTCCGGAGCCATCTTCCTCCACGCGTTTTCACTAGGGTCTAAAGCGCGTATACACTGATTTCTGGAGGACCGTGACGAACAAGTTGGCGATCACCCTTGTCTCAGACATGGTATACGGGGCGAAGAATCAGGCGAAAGTGCTGGTCCATCGTTCTTCGAAGAACGTTCGGTAATTCATAGCAGATGTGCCTCGTTCATAAATGGCATGTAGAGTTGCTGAAAACAGAGGCAGTTCCTCGAGCTTCAACACCTCCCTGATGTAGTGATTACTGTTCAAACTGCCCTCAAGGATTAAGAGTCGAGATTGTAAGTTATACCTTATAACTCGCCAGTCCGTGACCTTTGCGTTTGTTCTCTACGTCGCTCACAATTCATGCGGCCAGACTGTTATCATCACGATATAGTCTGTCACAGTGCAGCTTCACTGAGATCGGGTAACAATAATTAACCGCCAATGAGCATCAATAAGTTGCTATCTAATCACTATAGGGCGAGAACACGACCTCATCTGATCAAAACAAATTCGGTCATGCACTGTTGCTCTGAGCCCTTACAGAAGCATGAATTACTCATAAAGCATCTTAATTCGCATTGACAAATAGTGATATAATTAAATAAATCAATGTATTTGTTGTGATCATTACAAGGAAAACATTAAGAAAAGATCTCATAGGATAATAAGATGGGCTGCAACCGAAGGATTAACCTTTGAATATTTGTTTATTCAACTTACACGAAAATTCCATTTGCAGGCATTAAAGCATATGAACAGAATGCTTGGAGTCTAGCAGGAAGAACACTGGAATTGCAGCGAAATCTCGAAGGTCAACAGTTGTATACAAGTCTTCGTACAGTAACAAATTCATCACGTTGGAAATCCTCATTCATCGATAAGCCAACTTTGATTTTAAGTCCACTGGCAACCACTGTTCCAAAATATTTTTTATTTACAAACTGGGGCACGGAACGGGTCCACACTGCACTTGTATCAATCTCCTGAACTGCCAGATACCGAGAATATTTCTGAAAGTCCGAGTAACATTTAAGCCCAAGCGGTTCTCTGATCGCACAGTACCTCACCAAAATCAACATGGCTGCCAAAAAGACGAAGACGAAAATTAATATCCTGGGCTCTGCTCTGCCTGCCTATTTAGAAACTTTGGTGGTTGACTACTCGTACTGCCTTACTCAATACATCGAGTTACAACTTGACCACCATTCGTGAGATGAGATATATTACATTATTTATACATTTTAAATACATAAAAAACTACTCTTGATTCATTAGCAACCTAATACCACATTACTCAATTTTAAACATCGCAATAATAACGATGTTTATTCATTTTTATACGCCACTAATGGAACGGCAGTTTATTCACTTTGCCGCTGCATTGCTACCTTAGTCAGATGACAATTTTACATCCATTAAGTTACCATAATATCATGAAATAAACATATGGATTGATAGGATAACGGAACGACTCTCCCGTGCTGGCGATAATCGCTTGTGTACATGTGGAGAAACAATTATTTTCTCATCCATATTCGGCTTATTCAGTAAATGATTTATAACTATCTGCTAGTTGCTCAACAATAAGAGAAATGTGGTCATTCCATAGCTGACATTAGGATCTACACAACGATGTGTCATATGAATACATTGCGTTTTTAATTTGTTATTGGTTTTATAAACAATTTTAGTGTATATGTTAATAACTTCTTTAATAATAATTTTATGCACATGATGATAATTTTACAGAGCTTGCCCCACAATCGTGAATTCGGCACTGTCGTTAGATTTTTCGCTGCGTCATCTGCAAGCAGTTTTAATGTTTTCAATACATATATTAGGTTGCGGTTTTAACATACTCCCAAGGGGACCGGGCCTACTCGTCATCACCGATTTCGTCCAAGTTTGTGGTATACGCAGGGCTTGGCCAGAATGAAGGCGAGGTAAGATGAAGCTCCAGATGGCCAAGCCTTTAGAAAAAAGCAGCATTTTCGGCGCGAGTCGGGTGTGGCAAAAGCCATTTATTTTAGGGTAGTTACCAGGCAGCATTTGGCGCAGCGTGAACAGTGTAGAGCGACAGATCGAGGGTCGTAGGATCAAATCCCTCAGCAGAAACTGCTTTTTATTTTCAATGTTTGCTTTACTTTTACTGCAAATAAGGCGAAATAATGCTCAACATATTGTACTTATTAATATTTTCATAATAGACTTGAAAAGGAAAGGCAAAGGAAAATTAGGGATTCTAAATGAATTTCCAGGAGGAGACTGTAAGGCGTACACGAGATCTTGGTATATAAAACTAGATACTTTTATTATCGAATATTACAGTTGAAGATTTACACGTGCTAGCGTGATATTCATCGTATAAAAAAGGGGAAAGCAGTAATTTTCTTGGCATTTGCACACGTTATAAAGGCTCTTTTTTACAATTACATAGTTGTTTTAAAGTGTCTATGTTGAAAAACAAACTTGGTTTACTTTTATTGAAGGGTCCCTTTCGTGGCACAGTTTGGCAGAAAACCACGCCTAATGCATCATTCGGCCATATACTGGCGGGCATAGCTGGTTACGTATATGGAATATACAGCCAACCCGGGATTTAATTTTTTTCTCTCGCCGGCCGCGGTGGTCTAGCGGTTCTAGGCGCTCAGTCCGGAACCGCGTGACTGCTACGGTCGCAGGTTCGAATCCTGCCTCGGGCATGGATGTGTGTGATGTCCTTAGGTTAGTTAGGTTTAAGTAGTTCTAAGTTCTAAGGGACTGATGACCACAGATGTTAAGTCCCATAGTGCTCAGAGCCATTTGAATCATTTTTTCTCTCGCTCAATGGGTCGATTTTACCTGCACCAGGAATTTATTGATTGCGGCAGCTCCAACGACAGTACGAAACTAACGGAATACGAGGTGCTATATGCCTCAGTTATAATTCTTTTGTGAAAATTTATTTGCAATCTCAAATTTTCCTTTTCTTTTCATATCTTTTATGAAAGTAATGAATACAATGAACTGAGCTTTATTTCGGTTTATTTGCAGTGTGAATAAATTGAAAATTAAAAGACAATGTTCCAAGACGTTTGGATTACCGCTCTTTACCCTTTCCGCTGCACCAGCCGCTGCTTGGCAACTGCTCTAACGTATGTGGCCCATGACTCGCCCAGCCCACGTAAAAAATGCTACTTTTTCGAAACGCTTGGCAAGAGAGCTCCCACTTCTGTCGCTCTCATTTGTGACCAAGCCCTGCATATACCATAAACTTGGACGAAATTGGCGATGCCTAGCAGACGCCTTCCCCTTGTCAGTTCCTGCGCCGTTCAGCCTCGCTTTCTCAAGCAAGCGGAGGCACACACTACCCCGTTCCACTTCGGGTTTTCCAAGTCTCCGAGCCGGTGCAGTCTGTCGAGCGGCCCCCACGTCCGCTCACAGCTCGCTGCTATAGCCGGGGTGCTCTGCCTAGCGCCGAGTCTCACTTACAAGGCTCAGCCCCCTCACGGCAGCTGCACAGCCACACACCGCTTAGCCAAATATTCTGCTTTACTTTCAGTTCTTAGTGCACATACCGCTTGTAATATCAGAACATATATGCTCGTCACAGACTACAAGGAGGCTCGACCAAAAGGTCTACATTGTATCAACCAGAATGGAAAGAACAGCATTCGCTAGTGCACTGCAGCCTGAGGGGTTTGATGTATCTGGACAAAAAAAAAAAAAATGGTTCAAATGGCTCTGAGCACTATGGGTCTTAACTTCTGAGGTCATCAGTCCCCTAGAACGTAGAATTACTTAAACCTAACTAACCTAAGGACATCACACACATCCATGCCTGAGGCAGGATTCGAACCTGCGACCTTAGCGGTCGCGCGGATACAGACTGTAGCGCCTAGAACCACTCGGCCACTCCGGCCGGCTATCTGGACAAAGGAAGCCGGAGTAATCGTTTGTGCGTCATAAGTCTAGTCCGCAGCAAAGAGGTCCACAATTGTTGCGGTAGTCTTCCAACGTTGAGATATTACTGTGGGCAAAGCTGTGCTGTCCGCTACGGTCGTGTGGACAAGATGTCGGTCATCCAGTGGTGTTGTCTAGTTGTGAAGTCTGGTACCTGATCCAGCAGTGTGCATCCTTTTTCTGCCCTTTAGCTCTGCCGTGGTAGTGTGGCCTCAGCGGACCAAAATATTATGGTATGACAAATTCTCTTCCGACATACCTACTTCCTGCCCTGTTCGAACTAACTGATACGCTTTTGACGTCAGTGATGCATAGTGGTGATTGCTTTGACGTTTCCAACTTCATTTGATGGTCTTCCATTCACTCACCTTATATAAGACGTATATCCGTCACACAAGAGAATGCTTTGCTAGGTGTACTTATACATCATCTCTCTATGGTCTCATTCAGTTGGTACACGGTTGGTGCCTTGCTGGAACGCATATTGTTCTAGGCATCCTTCGAGTTGAAATACATTTCGTAGTTGCTTCTGAAAGTTACAGCTTTCACAAACGTTGGAGTGTAGGTTCTCTCTCTCGTGGAGTTAGTACGGCTGTCATCGCATCCCACATATCTGTCTCCATCGGTTCCTACTTTCCCATGTTTCCTCGTCTTCTTCTATTTCTCTTTTTCTCATGGCCTCCTTTACCCCCATCTACGCAGGCAACCTTCGGTGTTGGTTACAATAAGACTTTCTTTGGCCATCTGTCATTCGCACTGTATGTCCGTACCTGGCAAGCTGCCGTTCTTCTGGTCTATCTGTGATGCTTTCTTGGGTCTGGATCATTTCCCTAATCGACCTTCTGAAATAGTTCATTTCCACAGCTCTCAATTTGTTTTTATTTTTTACAATAAGATGCCGGAACATGCACATAGGTCGTTATAGGCTCTACAATCCGTACTTGTATAGAGCATCTCCTTTACTTACTAGCTTATTTTGCAAGGCCCTAACGGATGGTTTACCTTGGCTAATCGTTGCCGTTTCTCCCAATTGCTTGTCCGGTTTTCCGATAGGATGCTACCCAAAAGTTTAAATTTTTTATCCGCCTTAATGTGCTGCCCATATTTTATTATGTTTCCTACACTTCCTCTACTGCATAAATATTCAGTCTTTTAAAAATTTACACTCAATCAACACTGATCATATACTTCCATATAAGTCGGACTGGGAATCCTCGATATAGAGATCTGGATGCCCATCTGTAGAATACCTACAATCGTAATGATCTCAGGTATCAAACCAAACACATTGATTTAAGGTATAAGAGAACTGCAAATATCACTGGCGGATGATCACAAACTTGCAACGACAAGAATAGAAAGGAAATTCCTTGCATCTGATTAAGAAATACTACGCTTTATTTCATAGAGCGTAGATACCATCTTCTGGTGTAAGTCGTACTGTACTATTGAAGATAACAATAACAAAGAGCAGTACTGCTGAATGAGGCGATAGTAGCCACACCTTCACGTTACTTCTTATCTTTCCCCGTCTGTCATCTGACGAACTGTCTCTAAATTCAGGCCGAAGAACATAATTAATGAAGGTCGAAGATCAAACATAGGTGTGGGAACAGTTAAACAGCGGTCCCGATACGGTGTTAAAGTTTTTACCAGATGAAACGCTTCCTCTTGACAACTAATTTGTTGACGATGAAATACTAGTGCAGTTGCCAGGAGGAGCTCTAAAATTCTGTACCTTTATTGAAGATAGCATTCACGTTCTTTAGAGGAGGTGCCTAAAATCTAAGAATTGGCGAAAGCTCTGTTACCAGTCTTTTTCGATTACTACACATTGTCTTATCTTTGTGCCTCAGTTAGCCTGGTCTGTTTTGACAACTCGCCACTCACAAGAAAAACAAATACTCTTGATATGTTCTGTGCAGACAATGCTTCACAGCTTCCACGTATCTGAAACAGGAAACATCATCCTCGAAAACTGGAATAGGACTTTAATTGGCTCTGAGCACTATGGGACTTAACTTCTAAGGTCATCAGTCCCCTAGAACAGAATTACTTAAACCTAACTAACATAAGGACATCACACACATCCATGCCCGAGGTAGGATTCGAACCCGCGACCGCAGCGGTCGCGCGGCTCCGGACTGTATCACCTAGAACCGCTCGGCCACTCCGGCCGGCGGACTTAAATTATTCACGACTAGTTTCGAAAATAAGAATTATCAGTTTCTGGTTGGTGTAATCAAATCATTCCAGCCTACCGCAGTGAGCCATTGTTGTCATAAACCGTGAAACATTAAGCACTCTACAAAGGTTTTGTAAACGTAGCCGCAAGTCAATTATACGCAAAAGCTTTGTACAATGCTTAATACTTCACGGTATATGATAACAATGGCTCGCTCTAACATGCCGGTATGACTTGGTCACGTCAACTAGATGGTGATAATATCATTCAAACTAGCTGTGCGTACATTAACTCACATTGCAGCTTCTTGGGGGTCATGTCTTCTTTTTTCCACATACTTCCCTAAGATATGACAGTAATATAACGTAAAAAATTACCTCTCTCTTTTGCCCCATGTCGCTGCGTACTTGCACTACAAGTGCAACAAAGTTCCGAAGTTTTATGGGTTTCTTTAGATTTTCCGGAAATTTTACGAAAAATAGTCGCAATCTATAGTTTCTCTTAATACACATCTTCGCTTACCTAGAGACATACATTTTAACTGACTATGTCCCAATGTAGGCATGGCACATTTCGTAAAGAAACAAACAACTCATCCTCTTTCTTCTTCCTAAGGCAACGATACATTTTCTCGGTTTTGCAATGAAATAGTGCATTGTACTTAAAAATCCGTATATAGTTAAAAACACGTTGAAGGGTAAAGGTTCCGGCAGAGATATCGGTAGGTGGATACAGACCAGCAGTAGGAAAGCAGATGACATTGTAAAGCATAAAAGTGATGTCGGAGGCAAGGATAACAAAACTAGAGCCATTCCCCTGCACATCGATGCAACAAAGTATTACTTGTCTGTTGGAACTGCTTGTTAAGCACAGAAGAAAAAGCGACGCAGTTAATGGTGTGGCTCCCGTCAGCGTAGCCAGTTAGTTGTATCTCTTCTTGGTAGAGCTCCATGGAAAAGATAAGCATGCAGACAGAGATTACGCAAAGCGTTAGCTGCAATCACTGATTTAATGGCCTCTCTACGTCACCATCACGTGATAAGGACACTTGGCATCGCTGGAGACAAGCAGACAGAACAAACTTTCCACCACCAAGACTCCGATACATCTGTATTAGACATTTTACCTCTGACACCGGTCTCCCAATACGAGTACATTCAATTTGTGATTACAAACATTCTTCGCTCTCCGACCTGAAAGATGCGATTAGCGGTAAGATTTATGTTAGGTTTTCTAAAATGCATTTTCCTCTGTTTCTTTCTAAATTTGTTGCAAGAGAAACTGGTGATTCAATGGAATAAAGGAATTTAAACAAAAATTAAGATAAATGAAATCGAAAAGTATTCTTACAAGCAGATTTAAGATCTGTGAACTGCTTACTGATATTATCTCTATGTGATGCTCAAAAATAGCTCTGAGCACTATGGGACTTAATATCTGAGGTCATCAGTCCCATAGACTTAGAACTACTTAAACCTAACTAACCTAAGGACAGCACACACATCCACGACCGAGGCAGGATTCGAACCTGCGACCGTAGCAGCAGCGTCGATCAGGACTGAAGCGCCTAGAACCACTCGGCCACAGCGGTCGGCCTACGTGATGCTTTCATGTTTTTTTTTTTCCTTTTACTCTGGAACGGATTTTCGATCATACGTCACCATAGTATACTCTAAGACAGGTAGATAATTACAGAGACAACAGGCGTCAGAGTTTGACATTATGTAAAATTATGGCCAAGGGCTAAAAGACACATGTCATAAAGACTGTCTGAAGCAAATCTATTAAAATTTGAAGAAAACTACCACATAAAAAATAGGCTAAGCGGAAAAAAGAAGACGGCTGCATAATTGAACAAGTACTAGAAGTAGAACATTATTTTAATGAATAAAATATCTGTTTGATAAACAGCACGATCTCCGTTCCACTTATAGCAAATAACAGGGTTGTAGCCTGTTCTTATCTCATTACACCAATTAAAACTAATCGGCATCGCCCTATCTAGACCTGCTTCTGAAGAATCAATAGCGCACCACAAGTTGTGGACTTTTGTCATTAATGGTATAAATGTGTCCAGAATGAAATGTGCTCAGTGTCACAGTCGTTGGGTATATAAACAAGACTCTAGCGTAGTACGCGAATTACATTCACGCAACCAAATACACAACAATGCGAGTCAGAAGACCTACTTCTAATCCCCGTCTAAAACAAAGAATATACAGATATATCAGATACATGTTGTGAACTTATCACTGGGCCAAGAGGTAGATTTGTGCTCATCAGTTTAGTAGGTATACGTTTAGATGTTTGTGGTACGCTTCTTAATTACTGTCTAAATGTAAAAATGTTTAAACTGTTTTGGGCTTTTCCACATAACTGAGAATGATTTCAACTAGGTAACGTGGAAGGAACGCTAGCGTGTACTTTAGTTTTTCTGTTGTGTTTCGCATCCTCGAGGATCTCTTGACTGTGGGTGTGCTTTAATCTAATAGAAGTAACGGTAATGCGTGTAACGCAGTTACACAATGTGGCATGCAACACGAATAGCTGTATTTCCCCCTCCCCCCCTCTAACGCAGGCTTACACATAATACGTCCCTGTGGATGAGTATGGATCCTCTCGAGTGCCGATGCTCAAATAGAAGAAATTAATGTGATATGATTCCCATCCACAATGAAAAACAAAGCTTCAGTTCCAGTTTGGAATTATTAACAAGTAATTTTGTAAAGTATAGCCATGTACGTTACTCATTAAAGAATCTCTTACTGTGCAGTCACAAGCAGCCAGCATTGCCAGCAGTTTCATTCGATGTAGTCTCTTGTCAACTACTTTTCAACATTTTTGGATGTTGTTTATTTCTTGCGATGCCTCGCCTTTGTCAATATGGACCGAGTTTGTGTAGAAAACATGATCTCCGGGTAACAAAAAGCAGGCAAAATAAAGGGGCGGGGGTGGGGGAGGGGAAGAATCTATCATAGCTTTTGTTCGTTTATGACAAAGTGAAAATGGTTTCAGAGATAAAAACTGTAAAATAATACGATACCACCAAGACTTTCGACGGCAGGCTATTGAGCTGATTAACGGAAGATATAGTACGGCACCATAGTGCCTCTTTAATAAAAAAATTTAATACTTTTTCGCAAAATTAACACTGATTATTTGTACAGATTGGGATTGTCAAGACTCTTAAATTCTGCAATATTCATTAAATGGCGGGTATTTGTAATTTTTCTGGGTGGTTACTTATCTTTGCTCGGTCCTCTATGATCATCTGCGATCGTATTTACATTAGTGTGATAGGCAATCAGGGCTACGAAATTGACGTAGAGTAACTGGTTTCATAATACTTAACTGGTCCAGTAACTATCGTAATTGCTACTATTTTTATGAGCAATCGACACCCAGGATGAGATTTATTAACTCTTTGATAGGCATATGTCAGAAAAAGAAGGTGACGCTGTGGATTACCGGTTGAGCTATTTAGCACACCTCTAAGGTGCTATACTCCGATCTCTCGTGACCTACAGAAAAGGGAAGCTCACCATAAGATCATACCTCTTTTAAGGAAATGACCACGTCGCGCAAACGAAAGCGTCTTATTGAACGATAATTTATATGGGTGGCCCTGTCAGGCTTGAAAATACGGTAGCACACCACACGTGGGTACGTTTATGAGAGAAGGGATCATCTGTCTATAACAGAACCACGCGGGCACTATAACGATCAGCCGTATTATCATAAAGCATCAACATATGAATTACCCTTTGAGATTCAAATGAATATTTAATAAATGGACAACGGATTACAGTTGGGAATTTAACACTGAAAAAGGTTGGATTCAGCAATGGCATTTCAGTGTTGATAGTTTGTGAGAGAAAGAGTCACATCTACTAGCACTTGACGGAAATTATTGCAGCATGCTCGTGGCCTATAGAGACTCTGGTTTCCCGTACTACAATGTTCTCTCTCTCTCTTTCTCTCTCTCTCTCTCTCTCTCTCTCTCACACACACACACACACACACACACACACACACGCACACACACACGCACACACACTTTTTTTAAAGAAACTTCTGTCATTCGACTGTACATTGTTAATTCATTTTACGCAGTTATAATTTCGGCTTTAGTCACACTCATGTGCACAGGGTCAAAAAGTCACAACATATTTGAAAACATTACTTGCATGTTAAAATATATATGACCTGTTTGTGACATGTCATCGTCGAAAACACATATTTCTCGTGTTATAGACCAGCTGTCGTGTTATAAGGTATGAGTACATATGCTAGATCATAATATGGCTGACATTCTGCTCAGAGAAAAACCACACAGTATGGCGTATTTAATATCCAATATATTCCTGTGACCTGCATTCGCCACTTCTGTTTATCAGCTGACGTTAACGTATGTCAAAACGGTCGCAGATACCGTAACGAAGCTGCACCACTGTGTGAGCCACACGATCTTTAAAGTACCAGAGGTATTACCAGGAAAAGGAAGTGCGTATTTGTTTGGCTAAATGCTTAGCGCGTCCTTGTGATACATGTTCATAACAGCCTCTTACAGGGATACATTGTAATATCTGTAATTCCTCTTCACTCTTCCCAAATCCCTCCTCCAAACATCCATCCACACAATCACCCTCCCACCCACTACCCTTGAATGTTATATTCCACATAATACTCTTATTGCTGGCAGCCTACATTCACTCACCACTTCACTCTTCAGTGTATCTATTTTAATCGGTCAAGATATCGGCGTTTTACCTATTAACTTATGCAACCGCCCACCTGTTTTTATATATTCGCGTATAACTCATTTTCCATTCATCTGCATCTATATTTTAATTAATCAACAACTCACCCTTTTACATTTTAACTCATGCAACTGAACGATCTGTATTTTTTTTATTGTCCACAACATACATTTTTGTCAACCACCATGTCCAGTTTTTATATTCTGTTTCAAAATTTTTGCTCTCATGTGGCTGAAGAGCAGCACACTGTATCCGCTGACAGTCCAACCTTCGCCCATATGGGGCACAAAGGATGAAATAACAATTAAAAAAAAACATTGAGACTTACATAAAAGATGCCACACCTGTGGAACAACTCGCACGACTCACGCGAAATGGTGGGACTGCCACAAAACTCATAAAGTGAAAGATTATGAGCCAGAACCTGTTCAATGACATTCTCTACACATTCCTAAAATACGACAGTTCCTACAATTGAACACGATAATTCAGTAGAAAGAGAAAGAAAAGAGTGGGGTGAAATGAGTAGCAAGGGGAGAGGGCAGGTAACTTGTTGTGGTGGGAGGTAGAGGGGAGAAGATGACAGTTGAGAGCGAGTGGGAGTTGATGGGGTGGACAGGGGATGCAACAGATTTGAAGGTAGGCATGGGGGAGGGAGACAGAGGGAAAGGGAGGTGGGAGGCACAGGCTAGTAAATCCGTGAGCTACAATATGTGATCAAAAGGATCCGAACACTTGGCTGAAAATGATTTACAAGTTCGTGGCGCCCTCCATCGGTAATGCTGGAATTTAACATAGTGTTGGCCCATCCTTAGCACTGATGACAGCTTCCACTCGCGCAGACATACTTTCAATCAGGTGCTGGAAGGTTTCTTGGGGAATGGCAGCCCACTCTTCAGGGAGTGCTGCACTGAGGAGAGGTATCGATGTCGGTAGGTGAGACTTGGCACGAAGTCGGGGTTCCAAGACATCCCAAAGGTGCTCTATTGGATTCAGATCAGGACTCTGTGCAGGCCAGTCCATTACAGGGATGTTATTGTCGTGTAACCACTCCCACACAGGCCGTGCGTTATGAAGAGGTCCCCGATAGTTTTGAAAGATGCAATCGCCATCCCCGAATTGGTCTTCAACAGTGGGAAGCAATAAGGTGCTTAAAACATCAATGTAGGCCAGTACTGTGATAGTGCCACACTAAACAACAAGGGGACCCAGCCTCCTCCATGAAAAACACGACCACACCATAACACCACCGCCTCCGAATTTTACTGTTGGCACTACACACGCTGGCAGATGACGTTCACCGGGGGTTTACCTTACCCACACCCTGCCATCGGATCGCCACTCCACACAACGTTTTACCACTGTTCAATCGTACAATATTTACGCTCCTTACACCAAGTGAGGCGTCGTTTGGCATTTACCGGTGTGATGTGTGGCTTATGAGCAGCCACTCGAAATCCAAGTTTTCTCACCTCCCGCCTAACAATCATAGTACTTGCAGTGGATCCTGATGCAGTTTGGAATTCCTGTGTGATGGTCTGGGTTGATGTCTGCCTATTACACATTACGACCCTCTTCAACCGTCGGCGGTCTCTGTCAGTCAACAGACGAGGTCGGCCTGTGCGCTTTTGTGCTGTACATGTCCCTTCACGTTTCCACTTCACTATCACATCGGAAACTGTGGACTTAGAAATGTTTAGGAGTGTGAAAATCTGGAGTACAGACGTATGACACAAGTGACACCCAATCACCCGACCACGTTCCAAGTCCGTGAGTTGCACGGAGCGACCCATTCTGCTCTCTCACGATGTCTTATGACTACTGAGGTCGCTTATATGGAGTACGTGGCAGTATGTGGCTGTACAATGCACATGATATGAAAAACGTATGTTCTGGGAGTGTCCGGATACTTTTGATCACAGTGTATATTATATACATGATCATATACTTCAGTACTATATGAATGTCCACTAAATTCACATTAGTGTAGTCCCACTACTTACAGTATATAAAAATTTGAACTAAACACAATAGGTTCTACATACGTTTCCAAGATGGTATGTCAGTATGCGGGGCAACGGCCTTGCCGCAGTGGATACACCGGTTCCCGTGAGATCACCGAAGTTAAGCGCTGTCGGTCGTGGTCGGCACTTGGATGGGTGACCATACAGGCCGCCATGCGTTGATGCCTTTTTTTGGGGTGCACTCAGCCTCGTGATGCCAATTGAGGAGCTACTCGACCGAACAGTAGCGGCTTCGGTCAAGAATACAATCATAACGACCAGGAGAGAGGTGTGCTGACCCCATGCCCCTCCTATCTGCATCCTCCCATGAGGATGACACGGCGGTCGGATGATCCCGGTAGGCCACTCGTGGCCAGAAGACGGAGTACTTTATGTCAGTATGCCATATTATGTACCTAAACCATATACTGATTTATTGTGTGAATATTATTAATTACATATTGATAAACACTTACTACTTAAAGCATAAAGAAATGTGTGGTCCACAAAATTACCATCTGTTGTTGAAAGGTCCTATAAGACGTGTATTGGAAATAGGGTATTAACCTGTGTGGCTCAGATAAAAAACAATCCCAGCTCAGTGGTGTCACTATCAGGAAATATGGTCTGAGATTGCAACTAAACAGCAGATATAACCCAGCAGCCTAAGAAATAACACTGGGATTTGGAGAGTGGGGAGGGTTAATTGGAGCTGCAGAAGAAGGCAGGTGTGTGCAGAGGAAGTAGGGAGGAAGATGGTATGTTGGTATACTACCCTATGTACTTGACCAGACATTGCTGTATTATGTAAATATCCATTCATTTTCGTATTGATGTGGTCTTAATGCTTCCATCAAGGGTAGAGCTGAAGCACACACAGCTTGCTTCATAAACAAGATGACTCACCTGCATACTGCACTATGTACATGACCATATATTGCAGTATTCCATAAATAACCTTTAGTATCCAATTTCACACTGATGTGAACTTAATAATACTAACAAGTCTGGAGATCTGAGGCAAACATAATTTATTCCGTGCAATTTTTAAGTTCTTATAATTACATATGAAATGTATATATAGAATGTATTATGTTTGGTTCACTTCTTCATATGCTACAAGTAGAGAGACTACATCAACATGAATTTAATGAACATTGATGTAACAATAATGTGTATGTTCATGTATATAACATAGCTTTGGATGTACTCCCCTCTATCCCCCTCCATACCCACCTCCAAATCCGTTCCATCCTCCATCCAACCCATCACCTCCCACTCCCCCTCAACTGTGCTGTCCTCCCCCTCCTGCCCACAATCACCGTGCCCTACCATCTGCCTCCTCCCCTTGCCACTGACTACACCTCTCCCCCCATTCATTCTCCCTATTGTCGTATTTTAGTAATGTGTAGAGAATATCATTTAGCAAGTTGCGGCTCAGGATTTTTTAGTTTCTCGTTTTATGGCAGTCACGCCATTTCACATGGGTCCTGCAAGTTGTTGCACAGGTGAGGCATCTTTTGTTTGTTTGTCTCCATGAACTTTTTTCTTTATTTTATTTCAGTTCTACAGAAAGAGGGAGTGCTAGCAGTGAATAAAAACGTCTTTCCATCCAATGGTTACATAAACCACATTTAAAAGACGGTTAAATTATGTAAAAAGATGGCAGTAATAGGTGATTTTAGAAATACTCATTGGTGGACAACATTTACGATTTTTACGTAAAAACAAATGACAGTAAACGAGGTTTCTGTAAAATACACGTAGAGGGATAATATTGATGGTTTTAAAAACCTGTTTGACATTGTTATATTATTGTTAAAATACAGTCGGTGATGAATGTGAATGACGCCATTATGTTATGGTGCTGCTGGGCCATACTTGAAAATAATTGTCTTGATAAGACTGCGATGATGAGTGTGACTGCGGGGCCCTGTAGAGCCGCAGGTAGTGACTAGAAGTCAGCAAGATGGATGAAGGAGGAACGAGAAAATGGAAGGATGATCTGAGGTGGAGCGTCGTGATTATGATTTGAGAGACGCTTATAGCTCAGGACAGATTTCATTATTGAGGAATGGGAATTGGTTAAAATTCCGTCGGGAGAGGATGGATGAGACATGAAGATGCATGGAAGGTGGGTATGGATGCAGTGGTGCAGTAGGGTACCTGCATTGTTTATTAGTGGTTGGAAAACTGGATGCTGAGACTGGGTATTGCGATTAATGTATTGGATCCGAAGGTATTCTAGGAAGAGAAGAAGATGTCGGAAGTGGATAAGTTGGTACAGGATGCGAGTTGGGGAAGGTAGGCAGATGCAGAAGGCGAGGCGGAGTGCTTGTATTTCTAGGATTTGAAGGGACTTACAGAATTTATGAGAGGAAGTGATACAGGCGAGGTTGGTGTACGGTAGGATAGGGTGGATGAGGGATTTATAGGCGAGGATACCGTTAGAACGATGTAGATCGCAGGTGAGCTCTGTTAGAATTGTTAGTCGATTTCGGGCTTTTGTTGGATGGTAAGATGATGTGCGTTCCATTTTAGTTTTCTGTCGAGAGGTTGTCCTAAGTACTTTACTTTGTTAGTCAGAGGGATGGGTTTATTGTGGAAGGGGAGGTGGACATGTAGATGACGGGAACGCCGGGTGGTGACCAAAGATGGAAGCTCTTCTCTGGATTTACTTAAAGCTTTCACGTACTAAACCACTCGATGGTAGATTCAGGTGGCGTTGGAGGGAGACAGGGAGAGTTGACAGGTGTGGTGAATGGCAAGGTAGGCGATGGTGTCAGCTTATTGCAGGAGATACATTGGGGGTGGTGGTTTGGGACTATCTGCAGTGTACAGGATGTAAAACTGGGGTGAAACGACATAGCCTTGAGGCACACCTGCAGCAGGGAGAAAGATGCGGGAGCAGGCTTGGTTGATTGTGTCATACATAGGACGCTGGTGAAGGAAGGATGCTCTAAGGTGGACACAGTTAACTGGAGTGCGTAGGTTTTGAGCTTGAAGAGCAGTCCAGAATGTCAAATCCGGTAAAAGACTTTTTAGATATCAAGGGAGACAATTATGGCATACTTCCGTTTATTCAGTTGATGGGAGACTAAGCCGGTAAGGATTCATCTCCATGAATCAGTGAATTACGATTTTATATTGCAGCTTCGCGATCGTTTTGAGATGAAAATTTTATGGTGGCACCTAAAACGATAACTCTGGGAGTATGAAGTATTACAATTTATTCCTGTAAGAGGTTGTTATGAACATGTGTTATAAGAACATGTTAAACATTTAGCCAAGTAAATATCGAGTTTCCCTTTACTGGTAATACCTCTAGATACGAAGATATTGTGGCTCACACAGTGGTACACCTTCGTTATGATCTCTGCGGCTGTTTTGACAGATGTTAAAGTCAGATGATGGACAGAATGACGAATGCAGGTCACAGGAATAGTTGGCTGTTAAATGCGCCATACTGTGTGTTAATGATTATTCACTGTGCACAATGTCAACCAGCCATATTATGTACCTATGATATATACTTATAGCCTATAATTAATACAACAATCGGTCTATAACACCAGAAATATGTTTCTTCGACAATGGCATGTCATAGACAGGTCAGATATATACACATCAAAAAGGTTTTGTATCACCCCAGTTCCCAGAACTCCTGAAAGTAGACAGACGTTCACTGTGGATATTGTATCACAGACTCGGCCTCTTTGACTGTTCAGAGATGTCAGTAAACGCACCCAAAGATGTAAACAATCATGCATGAGCAGCGCCTATTAGGCGGAAGGGGTCCGACAGCCCATCAGTTCTAGTCATCCCACCAGGAAGGAGGTACACGGCTCGTGTTGTCTGTAGTTCAACCATGCCTAGGCAGCAAATACCGTGTCTAGACGGTCAATACAGCGGTTCGATCGCGTCTGCGTTGTTACTTTATGCCAGGAAGAGCTCTCAACAAGGGAGGTGTCTAGACGTCGCGGAGTGAACCAAAGCGATGTTGTTCGGACATGGAGGAGATGGAGGAGATACAGAGAGAGACAGGAAATGTCGATGACATGCCTCGCTCAGGCCGCCTAAGGGCCGCCACTGCAGTGGATGACCGCTACCTACGGATTATGGCTTGGAAGAACCCTGAATAATGCTTCTCGTACAGCCACAAGACGTCATGTTAGACGCAAACTGTGTGCAATAGGCTGCATGATGCGAAACTTCACTCCCCACGTCCATGGCGAGGTCCATGTTTGCAACCACGACACCATACAGCGCGGTACAAATGGGCCCAACAACATGCCGAATGGACCCCTCAGGATTGACATCACGTTCGCTTCACCGATGAGTGTCGCATATGCCTACAACCACAAAATCTTCGGAGACGTGTTTGTGGGCAACCCGGGCAGACTGAACGTCTTAGACACCACTGTCCAGCGAGTGCAGCAAGGTGGAGGTTCCCTGCTGTTTTGGGGTGGCTCGTATGTGGGGCCGACTTACGCCGCTGGTGGTCATGGAAGGCGCCGTAATGGCTGTACGATACATGAATGCCATCGTCCGACCGATAGTGCAACCATATCGGCAGCACATTGGCGAGGCAATCGTCTTCATGGACGCCAATTCTCTCCCCCATCGTGCACATCTTGTGAATTACTTCCTTCAGGATAACGACATTGCTCGACTAGAGTGGCTAGCGTGTTCTCCACATATGAACCCCATCGAACATGCATGGAATAGACTGAAAAGGGCTGTTTATGGACGACGTGACCCATCAACCGCTCTGAGGGATCTACGCCGAATCGCCGTTCAGGAGTGGGACAGTCTGGACCAACAGTGCCTTGATGAACTTGTGGATAGCATGCCACGACGAATGCAGGCATGCACCAATGCAAGAGGATGTGCTGCTGGTTATTAGAGGTACCGGTGTTTACAGCAATCTGGACCACCACCTGTGAAGGTCTATCGTATGGCGGTACACCATGCAATGTGTGATTTTCATGAGCAATAAAAAGGGCTGGAATTATGTTTATGTTGATCTCTATTCCAATTTGCTGTACTGGTTCCGGAACTCCAGGAACCGAGATGATGCATTTTTTTTTATTTGCGTATTTTAACATGTAAGTAATGTCTGAAGACACGTAATAGCTTCTGGTTGCTATGCCCTACAACGTATGATATATACCCTTTATTCATTTTCAGTTTAATATGCATATGAGAATGGCTATGAAGTCAAAATCATGACATCGTAAAATAAATGAACAATTTACAGTCAAATGGCGGAAATCTGTTTCAAAAAATTTTATATTAGTGTGGTTCCCTAAGAAGGAAAAATCATTACTGTGTTATTGTTCGCGAATGTTTTATCGATGGATTCAGAAGGTCCATAGTCATTGCCAAGGAGGATCTCGACGATTTAGCTCGGCTAGCGTCTGAGGGGACAGACATTGTTCACTCAACCGGGTGGGACTCCAGCGTCACATATCTTGAGTCAGCAGACCAGCCACCATTGTTGAAGCTTCCCTTGACGCGGCACGAAGAGAGTGGGCGCCCAGCGAGAACTCTGGACACAAGAGTGGCATCACGTCGTCTTGTCAGACAAGTCTTGGTTGTGCGTACTGCATTGCGATGGACGTATCCGTATGGAATGCTGTTAGCTACACATCGCGAACACTATGGTTCCCATAGCTGGTATTTTAGACAGCAACCGTTACATTTGTGACGTGTTAAGGCGGGTTGTTTCCATGGTGTTCTCGGTCAACAAGACAACGCAAGACCGCGCGTTGCCCCTGTTCTCCTAGCCTTGTTCGATTCAAAGGGTCTTCGATTGCTGCCCCAGCTAGCATGTTCTCCAGATCTCACACCTACTGAAAACATCTGGTCGTGGGCGAGAGACTGAAACGCTACCACTCGGCAGCCACTATGATTGATGAACTCTGGCACAGAGCTGAAGCAGCATGGAATGACATGTCCGTATCCGTCAACCAAGCTCAATTTGGCTCGATGCTCTGCTGGGTTACTGCCACTGTTGCTGCCAGAGGTGGCAGCTGAGTGGACGAAATTTAGCACGCTGTATATCCAAAAGCAGCTAAAAATTTCGTCATTTATCCTTATTATACTGTAATGCATTTTCATCGGAAGACGAACATATTGCTTCGTCCCAGATGTCAGGAAGAGCGCCCAAATGGTGCACAAGAAACCAGCAGCTAGTCTTGTTCACTATTTCACAGGATACGATCCACATCGTAAATATTTGTATAGAATTAAAATAATGGACCAATCCATCTCCAGTTACGGTCCAATAGGTGCACTTGACCACATCCTACTGGAATTTCCTATTTATAAATTCTTGATGGTAGAAGGGAGGCACCTTTAAATAACTCCAGTACAGTGGCGTTGCGTGATGTGGCGATATTTTGCTCTCTGGAACCAACAACCACTATTTTCTTACAAACAGCCAAAAGACAGCGACCTCATTATCTAAGTTGTGCAAAGGCCAAAACGAATGATGTGAAGGAGATGAAAACAACGGCTTGGGTAAGAACAGTCTGAGTAACGGGAATACGTCCAGTAAAAAGTCACATTGCCCTCGGATTGGTTTTCCCGGCGAGTTTGAAAGGGAGAATGAACCTCCAGAACTTAACAGGAGATTAAAAGGGGAATACTCCAGTAGTCGCCGAACTGGTACCACATCCACGTGTTTCCTGAAGCTACGTGTTGTGGAAAGGAAACTTGGTCTAAAGTACACTATTAGTTACGATTACATAAAACTGTTCTAAAAATAGTCGTCTCCTCCACATATTTTTGCTACAGTTATCCATATCTTTCCAGTTTTTCTTTTCGTTTTTCCTTCTTTTTTCTTTTCTCCTTCCGCCCCAAATTTTATCAGTATTGCTTTTTTTTTTACTGTTTGACTTTTTCTTTTGTTATATCATGTAGATGACAGTTGTAAAGAGGAAAAAATATTAATGGTTACTTAAGTGCTCCAGATTTCTTAGGAGAAACAACTGCAGATGAACAAACACTGCTCAAACTGTTGTCCGCAGGCGAGGAACAAACTCGTAAACGTATAATTTTAGAAATACTAAAAAAAAAAAAAAGAATATCAGTTCTCTTAACTTGTTCCCCAAAATGATATGTAACAGCATATGGTCCATGCCAGTCACTTATGTGAAAGACCTTTAATAAAGATAATTAGACTATCAAAAAATAAAAAACAAAAAATACTTCCCTGTTCTTTGCACAGACACATTATTCAAACAGAATAGACTTTCATTATGTGTCTCTGGGTACGAATTGCAGCTCTTGGAATGCTGCTAACAATGTAGTTGTTGTTGTTGTTGTTGTCTTCAGTCGAACGACTGGTTTGATGCAGCTCTCGATCCTACTCCAACCTGAGCGAGCCTCTTCATTTCCGAGTAACTACTGCAACCTACATCCTTTTGAACCCGCTTACTGTATTCATCTCTTGATCTCCCTCCACAATTTTTACCCTCCACATTTCCCTCCAATACTAAATTGGTGATCACTTGATGTCTCAGAATATCCTAGCAACCGATTTTCTCTTTTTAATTAAGTTATGTCGCAATATTTCTTTTCTTTCTATTTCTATTCAGGACCTCCTGATTAGTTACGGCCACCCACCCAATCTTCAGCATTCTTCTGTAGCACCACATTTCAAAAGCCTCTATTCTCGTCTTGTCTAAACTGTTTACCGTTCATGTTTTATTTCCATACGTGGCTACATACCATACAAATACTTTCGTAAAAGACTTCCTAACACTTAAACGTTTATTCGACGTCACAAAATTTCTTTTCTTCAGGAACGCTTTTCTTGCCGCTGCCAGTCTATATTTTATATCCTGTCTACTTCGCCGAACATCAGTTATTTTACTGCGCAAACAGCAAAACTCATCTTCTACTTTAAGTGTCTGGTTTCCTAATCTAATTGGCCGGCGGTGTGGCCGAGCGGTTCTAGGCGCTACAGTCTGGAACAGCGCGATCGCTACGGTCACAGGTTCGAATCCTGCCTCGGGCATGGATGTGTGTGATGTCCTTAGGTTAGGTAGGTTTAAGTAGTTCTTAGTTCTAGGTGACTGATGACCTCAGAAGTTAAGTCCCATAGTGCTCAGAGCCATTTGAAACATTTGAACCTAATCTAATTCCCTCCGCATCACTTGATTTAATTCGACTACATTCCATTATCCTTGTTTTGTTTTTGTTGATGTTCATCTTTTATCCTCCTTTCAAGACTCTGTCCATTCTGTTCAGCTGCACTTTCAAATCCATTGCTGTCTCTGACAGAATTACAATGTCATCAGCAAACCTCAAGGTTTTTATTTCTGTTTTTATTTCTGCTCTTCCTGATTCTATTCTGACTCATTGGTTACATGATCTACCCATCTCAACTGCTACGAAGATGACTGAGACCTTCGTTCTTTCCTTTTTCGCACACGTCCAGGCGAGGAGATAGCATCGGTGTCAACCGCAGCCTCCGGCACAGCAAGCATTAATGTTGGAACGGAATATACCTGCCGCTCAAGTGACAGGACGGTGGCGGCTACACCGGTTGCCGCTCGCAAAGCACAGTGCGGCGCAGTAGGAACAGTGGCGCAACGGCGGCGGCAGAGCCGAGTGTTGTTGCAGCTAGTTGGTAATACGAGGCCATCAAGTAAACAAGATGCGGTCGGCCGATAGCGGCGCTGATAGCAGCCGGCTTCCGACGCAGATAATCCGACCCGGCGAGGCTCGGCGCCAAGTCCTGTTCATGGCAGGAGGCACTCCTCCGCCAGGAGCCAGTTTCGTTCGCACTCGCCTGGCTTATGGTAGTTCACCAGACAAAACGTTCGTCATTTTCCTGTATTAACTCCTAGTCCCTGTCGAGTAGATCGAAGTCTATGATACCATACTTATATGTAGAGATGTGTTATTTCCTAGCTACTACATCAGACATGTAAGCCCTAGTGTTCTGCTCTCCCGTGTGTACTGCATGTAACGTACGTACATTGCCTTCACTACTCATTAGTCTGTGGTCAACTAACTAATGGTGCAACAGATCCCAAAACTAAGACAAAAATAAGAAGAGCTCTATCCGTGTGTCACATTAAATGCCATTTTTCTCCTGTTCGACTTATTGTCCTCATTCTGTTCCACTAGTACAATAGTGGTTATCATCAGGCGCTCTTACACTGATTTTTAACGTCACAAAAATTTACACCCAGCCATTTCAGCCAAGTGGAATACTTGGTTTCAACATTTGTTCTGGTGACACATCTTCGTATATAGGTTCCTACATAAACCAAGGATCTTTAAGAGGAATTCTCACCGTCCTGCACGTCCAAATCACGAAAACCGTGTCAGCTCATAGACCTTATGACCGTCAGCAGATCCTCCGTCGTCGTATGGTAAGGCCTCTGCCTCGTTAAGAGGTGATCGCAGCTTCAAGTTCCATCTCCTCGGACATATGTACAAATTTATTTTGTCTGTCCTGTGTAAATGTGGTATGTGATGTGGAAATTAATTTTAATAATCAAAATCATCGTCAGCAACAATAGCAGACATTTGACGTCCTCTTCCTTCATGTTTTCTAATTTCATCTACGCACCTTTAATTAGACTGTTTTCTCAGTCTCTCCTCATCTCTTGAAATCGAGAAAGGTGCTTTCTTAGCCAACCGGACATATATTCTCAAATTATATGTGGCACACACCTCCATCTCATATTCAGTATAGTCCTACTTCTGTGTCCCTTCCATTTTGTACCCGGATTTATTCATTTGTTTTTAGCATGTAAGAGTGATTCGCAATTTAAGAATATATTTCTCCATTGTTCTTTGAGGGACTCTCTGATTTTGAATAGCCTGAGTGCCAAAAATCTATACTGGTACAACTCGCTGATTATAAACTTTCATTTCCAGACATTTCGAAAATTTGTTTTGTAGCCCCTATGTAGTTTACATTCAGTGCTATTTAACTCTTCTCTATGTTTCTTTTTCCTGTCTTTCCCGTCTTTCTCTTCAACTGCTTGTTCTGTGACTTCATTGTTAATTTGTACTACATTCCTTACGATGTGTAAATTATACGTTACTCTACTTAGTATGTATGTATGACGAAAGTGTGCTGACTCAAGGCCAGCTCTGAGTTAACAGCTAGGGTCAACCGAAGCGTCCGGTTCCACCCGTCTGCTTTGATCCATGACGTACGGATGTTGTGGTCTGTGACGTCATCACGGCGCGGACTTTATGAGTTGGTTGTTTTTGTAGATATCGTCTTATTGTGTTTGATGGCACCCTCTGTGTGTGTGTGTGTGTGTGTGTGTGTGTGTGTGTGTGCGTGTGTGTCTGTGTGTGTGTGTGTGTGTGTGTAATGGCCGAACTACTTTGCAGTGCCGAAAGTTGTTGGTGGTAAGTAATTGTTTTTTGGGTCTATTTCTCTCGAGTTGTAATATTTTGTGTATTTATTGTGTATTGAATGTGTTTTAATTTACGCAGGGATGTTTGACTTTTGAATTTTTTAGGTGTTGTGGTTTTGGTTTTGTCTTTCGTAGTTGTAGGTGTTGGTTTTTTCGAATCAATAGTTATGGTTGACCTATATAGGTCAAGGGAAATAACTGATTCCAGTCTTCGTACTATTATATGTAGGTATTGGTGTCTTGGTATCAGCTGCGGCTGACCTACATAGGTTAAGGGAAGTGTCCGATTTCTGTAGATATCGTTTTTTTTTTTTTTTTTGGTTCATCATTTTGTGTGTTTTGGGTTCGTGGTGTGTCTTTTTTTTACTGTTATATTTGGCTTGTCCCCTCCCTAAAACCCAGAATTGCCCGCGGCTGCCCCGTTAGTTTGACTGTATTTTTGGAGGGAGATGTTATTGTCTTATTTATACGTATTTTCGTGTTTGTTGCCGTGTGTATGTAGTGACATCATTGGCGCCATATTGGAGATGCTTAGAATAGCAATTTCTGCAATATTGATGGCATCATGGGTCAAAATAGACGGCTGGAATCAGACACTTCCGTAATCTCAACAGCTATTAGATTTGACGACGGTGAAATTGATTTAAAAGTTATATGAACCACGTGAATAATTGGACACAAAGACACAGCAACAACAAATAACTAAACAGTCTCTGTAGAAATTAAAGAATTATATGATAGTAACAACCGAAACATGCTCTTTACAGAGATCCAACTGCTTGCACCCCAATACTGAAAGATACTACTTCAGACGAAATTCAGACGCAAAAAAATACCTGATGTGCTCCATGCAAATGTCATTTTATGTTTCCCTAACACGGCTAGGTTACTAAACAACATAAAACGTATATCTAAATGATTAAACAGCCATCGGAAATATGTCATTCCCACCCGCATTTACGAGTACTGACACCCATTTATCAACATATACATTGCTCTTGAGATACCGTACAAAACGAATACATTAAGAGTCATCCTCAAAGAAATATTTTGCAACACTACACGTGACGAAAACAAAGTTCTCGTTCAAAAATGTAACATGCGCAAATGAACGTATTTAATATTTGTGTGCCGCAAAAGTTATATCTTATCTAAATGTGCTGAGTATAAATTCACGTAAACTTGTTTTTGAGCTGCCACGCTTGTACCTCAGTCACTCGACAATCAAACAGCAGCGGCGGACGACGTGGGCACTCAATAGGTGTAGCCTCCTCCAGTTCAAACAATTCCTCGCAGTATTAGTTGGAAAGTGATACTGGAGTATTTCGTCGTAGAGGAGCGAACCACTTGCTGTTAACTCCATTCGGGTTATTTATGATGAGGACACAAAAGTAACAGTGCTGTCGGATAAGGTGATGGTAGGCACTTGAAAATATTAAAATTGCGCAATTCGATGCTGTGCAAGCGAAGTACAGGGATTAGGATTTGACTATCTGGAGAAGAATAAATGAATTCGCCACAATAAGTATTTCACTGACGATATACATAAATTTCGGTCATACTGCGAAGAATGTTAAACAGCACAAACATCACACCTTATGCAGCATACTGCTACGGTCGCAGGTTCGAATCCTGCCTCGGGCGTGGATGTGTGTGATGTCCTTAGGTTAGTTAGGTTTAAGTAGTTCTAAGTTCTAGGGGACTGATGACCACAGATGTTAAGTCCCATAGTGCTCAGAGCCATTTGAACCATTTTTTTTAATGCAGCATACAGCTAGACTTAACGGCTAGCAAAAAGAACTCTCAGGAAAATGATTCGATTTTAAAAATACCAGACTGAAAAACAGCAATGTTCTTACGAAAATACATAGTTGCAAAGATAGTGCTGCATCATAATTTAAAAAAAAAAACGGTAAGTGGCATACTTAGACAAAGCAAGGAATCACACTGTAAATAAGTGCCAACAGAATGAGATTTTCACTCTGCAGCGGAGAGTGCGCTGATATGAAACTTCCTGGCAGATTAAAACTGTGTGCCCGACCGAGACTCGAACTCGGGACCTTTGCCTTTCGCGGGCATGGGCTGTACCAACTGAGCTACCGAAGCACGACTTACGCACGGTACTCACAGCTTTACTTCTGGCAGTACCCCGTCTCCTACCTTCCAAACCAAGGTCCCGAGTTCGAGTCTCGGTCGGGCACACAGTTTTAATCTGCCAGGAAGTTTCATATCAGCGCACACCCCGCTGCAGAGTGAAAATCTCATTCTGGAAACATCCCCTAGGCTGTGGCTAAGCCATGTCTCCGCAATATCCTTTCTTTCAGGAGTGCTAGTTCTGCAAGGTTCGCAGGAGAGCTTTTGTAAAGTTTGGAAGGTAGGAGACGAGGTACTGGCAGAAGTAAAGCTGTGAGTACGGGGCGTCAGTCGTGCTTCGGTAGCTCAGTTGGTAGAGCACTTGCCCGCGAAAGGCAAAGGTCCCGAGTTCGAGTCTCGGTCGGGCATACAGTTTTAATCTGCCAGAAAGTTTCAAGTGCCAACAGAACCACAGGATGCGTGGAGTGTTGTCGAACAAAACAATCAGCCAGTGTTTAATTGTTACCACACATTAAGCTCACGACGAAGCTTTCCTTACAGAAACACCGGATTATACCCTGTTTCTACAGTCATATCTGCAATTTCTACCTCTCAAATATCTGCACACGACGGCATGTCCGCCTGCGACTATTTTCATGATGTACTCCCCTAGAATGTTCCAGAAACAAACCACAACTGACTGCATACCGAAACTTCACACTCGTTAACTTGTCTGAACTTGCAGCTGAGTCGCAAAAATAGTTCAGGGGACGTCTTCTATGCTCTTCTAGGACATAAACGAAAAACTTCACAGATTTACTAAAAAACTTACTCAACAATATGACAAATATACTCCCCTAAAGACGGGAAAAGAACGGAATCTGCACTTTCGCTAACTGAAGAACTAAACAGCTCATGAATCTCAGAGATGTTGCATGTCTAGTATGCAAACTGCGACACACGCCTGAAAAATCATACTGCCTACAAACAGAAGCGGAACAGAGACGATCAAGCAGTGAGTAACGCAAAACTCAGGCATGCCCACACATTAACCGACAACAGAAACGGACCAACTGTCCCCTGGAAAAACCTTTACGGTTTTGATATAGGTAACGTAAAAACTGCAGCTGATCCAACTGTTCCAGCCGAAGAACTTAAACGATACTTCACTTTACCTACAACCACAAAAGAAACACATACGAGGTAGAGGATTATTGATTATTTCATGGGGGTAAACGGTTGTAGCCATGATAAATTCTACATACAGCATGTCACTTGCAATACCGTCAAAAGCCGTCATGCGTATCAAATTATCATCTACTGGACACGACGGCATCACCGTCCAAATGCTGAAGCTTATTATTGACCCACTACCGTGAACTATAACAGATTTTTCAACTTCTTTGGTTTCCCTGAGGCCTGGGAACGGGGAATAGTTAATCCACTAGCTAAAGAACACTTCCACAAGACCCTCTGATTACCGATCTATTTCCATTCTTTTTGTGCCGTCCGAGACCTTTGAATATATAGTCCACAACCAGCTAACGAGCCGCGAACATTGGAGCACAGCTTCCGCCTTAATAAAGGTAACACATGGCCTGAAGCTTGCCATGGATGCACAAGACGCGTCTATAATGTGCTTCTTAGACTTCAGCAAAGCCACGTCACAATGGAGGCAGATGGAACCAGGCGTCCACCAGGTTTTTGTATTAGGTCCTATAATCGTTACATTGTATATTAATCATGTGCGATTAGTTTTTTCCTATTGCAAATCTCACAAGGACGTTGATGACCTTGAGTTGTATCGAAGTGCAAAATCAATAAAACAGATGACAGCTATCAAGAATCTCAGCCGCGACCTGCGTGCACTATCAAAACGGGCGCGGGATACAGGGTTAAGGTTCAACCCATCCAAAACCCACGCGGTACTGGTTGTACATTCTAGGCTCATTAGATAGAATTAGCGGGAATCCTTACCATCTTTTACCCTATGGGACAAATATGAACTTCTCTCCTTCAGCAAAGACTCTAGGAGTAAAATAATGATGAAAATTTAAATTGAACTGAGCGCGTGACTGCAATTTGCAAGAAGAAATCAGCGTCTTTCCATGCCCTAGAAAAATATAACAACCTGTTCTCTCTTGACCTGGAAACGAAACTAGTACAAACGCTTATACTTCCAATTATTGATTACAGCGATGCTATCCTGCAAGGCCTTTCTCAAGAAAGATCGCGGTGCCTGGAACTGGCTGTGAAAGCATGTTTTCGTTATATCTGTGATGTTGGTCTCTTTGATCGTATTTCACTAACATATGCACAGCTATCCTGGCTGATTGCAGCCAAGCGCAGAGATTTTCATACCCTCTGTCTTATGTATTGTCTTTTCGACGTACAATGTCCCCCCATATCTCTTCTTGACATTAACGCTTTTGTCGGAACAACATGCCAGAAACTCCCTTTCCCATCAGAGCAAAAACCTTTCTATCCTGGCTGATTGCAGCCAAGCGCAGAGATTTCCATACCCTCTGTCTTATGTATTGTCTTTTTGACGTACAATGTCCCCCCATATCTCTTCTTGACATTAACGCTTTTGTCGGAACAACATGCCAGAAACTCCCTTTCCCATCAGAGCAAAAACCTTTCTGTCCCACCCCATCGCTCAGTCACTTTGTCGAAGTTCTTCTCTGTAGCAGGAAGCCAACTATGGAATAATCTCCCGCAGTTTATTAGGCTACAATAATGAATAACTTGTCCCTATAGACACTCGTTAATCCTTGTACATCCTTCTTTTCAGCCAGATATTCCTCATTTCCCAGTATTCTTAGCTGGTGCAGCAGTCTCCTTGAATTTCCTTTCCCTAGAGTCAGATCATAACGTAACAGTGATGAAGAGTAGGCTGAAGGTTAAGAGATTAGTCACTAAGTATCAATACGCAAAGAAGTGGGATACGGAAGTACTAAGGCATGACAACATAGCTTGAAGTTCTCTAAGGCTACAGATACAGCAATAAGGAATGGCTCCGTAGGCAGTACAGTTGAAGAGGAATGGACGTCTCTAAAAAGGGCAATCACAGAAGCTGGAAAGAAAAATTTAGGTACCAAGAAAGTAACTGCGAAGAAACCATGGGTAACAGAAGAAATATTTCAGTCGGTCGATGAAAGAAGGAAGTACAAAAATGTTCAGGGAAATTCAGGAATACAGAAATACCAGTCGCTGAGGTACGAAATAAATAGGAAGTGCAGGGAAACTAAGACGAAATGGTTGCATGCAAAATGTGAAGAAATCTAAAAAGAAATTATTGTTGGAACGACTGACTCAGCATACAGGAAAGTCAAAACAACCGTCGGTAACATTAAAAGCATGGGTAATAACATTAGGAGTGCAACGGAAATTCCACTGTTAAATGCAGAGGAGAGAGCGGATAGGTGCAAAGTGTACCTTGAAAGCCTCTATAAGGGGAATGGTTTGCCTGATGTGATAGAAGAAGGAACAGGAGTCGATTTAGAAGAGATAGAGGACCCAGTATTAGAATCAGAATTTAAAGGAGCGTTGGAGAACCTAAGATAAAATAAGGCAGAAGTGATAGCTAACATCCCACCAGAAATTCTAAAATCATTGGGGGAAATGGCAACAAAACGACTATTCACGTTGGTGTGTAGAATGTATGAGTCTGGTGACATACCATCTGACTTTCGGTAAAATATCATTCCGAAGGTTGCAAGAACTGGCAAGTGCGTGCATTATTGCACAATCACCTTAACAGTTCATGTATTCAAGTTGCTGACAAGAATGCTATACAAAAGAATGGAAAACAAAATAGAGGATGAGGTAGATGACGATCATTTTGGCTTTAGAAAAGGTAAAGGCACCAGAGATGCAATTCTTAAGTTGCAGTTGATAATGGAAGCAATACTAAAGAAAAATCAAGACGCGTTCATAGGATTTGTCGACGTGGAAAAACCGTTCGACAATATAAAATGGTGCAAGATGTTCGAATTCTGAGAAAAATAGGAGTAAGCTATAGGAGAGACGGTAATATAAAATATGTACAATAGCCAAGAGAGAATGATAAAGTGGACGACCAGGAACGAAGCGTTCGGATAAAAAGGGTGTAAGACAGGGATGAAACCTTTCGCCCCTACAGTTCAATCTTTCCATCGAAGAGCAATGATGAAAATAAGAGAAAGGATCAGGAGTGGAATTAAAATTCAATGTGAAAGGATATTAGTGATATGGTTCGCTGATTACATGGCTATCCTGAATGAAAGTGAAGAAGAATTAGATGGTCTGCTGAATGGAATGAACAATCTAATGAGTACAGAATACGGATTGAGAGTAAATCGAAGATAGACGGAAATAATGAGAAGTAGCACAAATGAGAACAGGGAGAAACTTAACGTCCGAATTGATGGTCTCGAAGTAGATTAAGTTAAGGAATTCTGCTACCTAGGCAGCAAGATAACCAATGACGGACGGAGTAAGGAGAACAGGGCACTGGCAAAAAGGGCATTCCTCACCAAGAGAAGTCTACTAGTATCAAACATAGGCCTAAACTTGAAGAAAAAAATTCTGCGAATGTACATCTGGAGTAGAGCATTGTATGGTAGTGAAGTATGGGCTGTGAGAAAACCGAAACAGAAGAGAATCGAAGGATTTGAGATGTGATACTACAGACGAATGTTGAAAATTAGGTAGACTGATACGGTAAGCAATGAGGAGGTTCTGCACAGAATCGGAGAGGAAAGGAATATATGGAAAACCCTGACAAGGAGACAAGGGACAGGATGATAGGACATCTGCTGAGACATCGGGGAATGACTTCCGTGGTTCTAGAGAGAGCTGTAGAGGGCAAAAACTGTAGAGCAAGATATAGATTGAAATACATCCAGCAAATAACTGAGGACATAGGTTTCCAGTGCTACTCTGAGATGAAGAGATTGCCACAGGAGAGGAATTCGTGGCGGGCCGCATCAACCAGTCAGAAAAAAAAAGAAGAAGAAGAAGAAAGAAATTCACATATCAGAAACATCTACATTGTACACATATAAATTCTGTTTATACCTGCTACTGTCATTACTGTTATTACTGTCAGTTATATTAATTTTTATTATTATCATTACTAGCTGGGGTACCAGGATTTGCTCAGGAAGTTGATATGATAGTGTGGCAGTTGGAATAAAAGGATTAACATATAAGAGGTAAACAAATTTTATTGAAAACATATACTAACTGTTTGCAATACTTTTTAACATATATGAGGTAAAAAAAAATCATTGAGAACATATTCTAACAGCCGGCCAGTGTGGCCGTGCGGTTCTAGGCGCTTCAGTCTGGAACCGCGTGACCGCTACGGTCGCAGGTTCGAATCCTGCCTGGGGCATGGATGTGTGTCATGTCATTAGGTTAGTTAGGTTTAAGTAGTTCTAAGTTCTAGGGGACTGATGACCACAGATGTTAAGTACCATAGTGCTCAGAGCCATTTCAACCATATTCTAACTATTTACGGTACTTGTCTATAAACAACATTATTTCATGTTTTTATCTGGGGGATATGTGTACAAACTTTTCAAATTTCCGGCTCGAGAGCAAGCTACGTGTAGCTGGCCGTGAAAGAAGCAGGTGTCTTTGAGGTTGATGCCGCAATATTTTAAAGTTCGTTCTTGCTCTTTGTTCATTGTCAAATTGTAAGCTAATCTGATAGGAAAATGCAGACTTTTATATTCGAATGGCAGTTCAGTAGAGATCAGTGGTATTCTGGCGATAAATAGTGTGAGTCCATTGTGCTTTCCAGTCTACAGTGATGGCTGTTTGACGATCATTCTTTTTCCACTACATTACATAGTTTTGGTGCGCTGAGATTTCTGATTAGTATGATCGGATATCCAATTTTAAGACGAAGGCAATGTAGTGGCATTCCTGGAACATGCAAAGAATTTAGAAAATCTGTAGGGAAGTTCGCGTTTTCTTCAACTTTTACCATCGTTTCGAACGATTTGCATATTCTCTCTTCACCAGGAATTTTCTTTTGAATATTAAATTTAATATCGTCGACAATATTATTTTTAGTTGCATAAGTTGCCCTTTCAAATAGCCAGTCCGGATTGGTATAGTTGTGAACAATGTTTGGATAAACTTGGTCGATGAATTCGTTTTCAGCAGTGTCTATCTTACAAAAATCACTGTTGAGTTTAATGAGGCCGTTCGTCTGGTCAGTAGGATATGTGCCTTCCCCTACCAGTAGAAGTTGTTGAGCAAAATGTGCTGTTGTTTCGTCTTTCAATAGTCCAAATCTCATATTTTTTGTTAGTCGCAGTATTTGTTTTGTGGCCAGAGATGTGATTTTTTTCAAGCATGCATTGATCTCGTCTGCTGGTGTTGACTTGGGGATAGTTATAAGTGTTTGTCGAAAATCTCCTGAGAGTGAGAGTGTCTTGTAATGTTCTGTTCATGGCTTCAAAAATGGTTCAAATGACTCTGAGCACTATGGGACTTACCATCTGAGGTCATCAGTCCCCTAGAACTTAGAACTACTTAAACCTAACTAACCTAAGGACATCACACACATCCATGCCCGAGGCAGTATTCGAACCTGCGACCGTAGCGGTCGCGCGGTTCCAGAGTGAAGCGCCTAGAACCGCTCGGACACACCGGCCGGCTCATGGCTTCGAGAGATCATTTATGTGCCTTTGAGCGTTCGTCCCAGAATATAATTTTATATTGCTTTAAAAGTTTACCCCGTCCAGATGCCCTTGACATTTTACACACCGAGAATTGTTCTTCGGCTACATTCTACGGTATGTGCCTTTGAGCGTTCGTCCCAGAATATAATTTTTATTGCTTTAAAAGTTTACCCCGTCCAGATGCTCTTGACATTTTACACACCGAGAATTGTTCTTCGGCTACATTCTACGGTAGTTCGTCCTCCTTTCATAAGTGTGGCTGCAATGCCGGATGATGCTTGTGAAATTGCGAATTGTTGATTAGCACGTATTTCCGCCAGCTATGGATTTATTAGAAACGTTTTCCCGGTGTCACCTGGTCTGTCCAAGTAAACAACTCCGCCAGTCTTGTTGTCGATCCGGTCCATGATTACGTTTTAAATTTCCTTTTGATTATCGTAGATGAGTGGTTTGCTGTAAGCAACGTACTGAAGTTTCGTTGATGCTGTAGCTTTTTTCTTTTTTAATTCCGAAGTTTAGCATACTGATAGCATCTTTTCGTGGTTCTTGCATCCCAAGTTGTACTAAGGTGCAGTTGTTTATTGCTTCGTCATTGATAAGAGACTGACGTTCGAACCCACAACTGGTCTTGCTTTATATATCCCTACCAATGGGTAGCCCCATCAGTGGCGAATTGCAGAACATACCAAACAGTCTTCGAATGGTCCACAATATTCCAGAACATTTCACAACATTCGAGAGTTCCAAAATGATCTGGGATGTACCAGAGTGTTCCCGAACATTCTGGGATCTTCCCGGATGTTTCAGATTGTTGCCGAACACTCCAGAAAATCCGGTATTATTGTCGAGCATTTCGGAACATTCTGGTATGTTGTGGAATGATCTCGAATACTCTCGAATGTTGTGGAATATTCTCGAATACTCTCAAATTTTCTGGAATGTTCTAGAAATTGCTAGAGGCCGAAACTTCCCAGCCCTTAAATCTTCAAAAGCACGCCCTTCATGTTAAAACGGAAACCTTTTTCATGGATGGGAACAGAGGACTACCACACCATGTAACTCCCTTGATCCTAATGGAACTCGTTTCTGAGTTTTAGCGGCACGCACATCATGCAATTACTTTTATAACATATACTGATTATGACAATTAATGGCAGCAGCAGCGGTAGTACAAGTACTGCCAGTATTAACTTAATTAGCTCATAGTCTGTATTGACTATTCATATTGTCACTATAGAAGCTCATATCCTTTTAATTCTATTTTTCATATAAAAATTGTTATTCCTTAGGTAACTATGATGCAACAAACGTGCTGTATGCACAGTGAAACCCTGGTCCGATATAAGAGAGGGTCTGATGGACCCAGTCAGATCAGGTTAAATAAATAAAATCTCTCTCTCTCTCTCTCTCTCTCTCTCTCTCTCTCTCTCTCTCTCTCTCTCTCTCTCTTTGGGAAGCAAACACGTAAACACGATCGTGCTGCTAACCTGGTTGAAACTTCATTTGGTATTATTGTCGTATAGTGAACATCTCTTTCTTATTGATAAGCCACCTGTTTACAACATATCGTTCGATTTACATGAAAATTTGTGTAACAACATACCAGAAGCCAGAAAGGATCTCTTCCCATGTTTAACAAGCAAGTAAGTTGTGAAAAACACTAGTTCTTTGATAACATATTTGAGCGTAATACGGACATTATTGGCTAGTGTGCTATTTGTACAAGGAAGACAGTTACTGGTGATGAAATACTTTCTACATAGACTCGTGGTCCCTAATGACTTGATGATCAGGAATACTCAACAATTATATCAGCAGACTACGCTCATTTCTCCTCTGTGGCCTGAGTCTTTGACAGAATTTGACGTACCGGTACAACGCAAAAGAGAAAAGAATGTATAATTCCTACTCAGTTGCTCTGAGGCAATTTCCTGGGTTGAATCCCAAACCTTTACATAGTGTCTCTGGCAGTGAAAACAGAAGATGTTTAATGATCGACTGTCCTTCGCAGTGCGTTACGATACGTGGTCTCTGTGTTGCTTACCTAGGATATAAGGTTATGCGGCGGTAACGGGCACAACACTGTTCCTTTGGTGATCGCTATCAGCAACGCGCACACTCAGTACACAAACTCATCACAATGTCCAAAACAAATCACTTACTTGTCTGTCAGACAGGACATGTATGAAAGGAGGAGCAAGTTCTACAACTTCGAAAGTACCAGTAACCGTGTGTTCCACAAGACCACGTTGAGCCTTTGGCGTAGGCTACTTGCTTTACACCTCACTTACTCATTTTACTGGAAAGTTTCTTTTGAATATCCCCATAACAAACAACGACACTAGCTTAACAGAGAGATTATGGGCAACAAGTTAAGTATTAAGGTGTTACGAAACCGGAAACTGTGCCCTAAATAAGAAAATTCATTGAAACAATTTCCGACCCTAGCTTTCTAAACTGTCAGCTTTGTGTTGTTTCCCACGGTATATTATCAACTTCTTTCACGGAGGTCAGTTTTAAGCTACACAGAACTCCTGTTGTAAAGTTCTAATGTTAAGGTTGCACCACAGTATTTTCATTACATAAGACCGTTAAAATTTGAGTACAGTTGCGAAATGAGAGCATATTTTCTTCATGTAATGTCGAATGAGTTAAATAACGACACATCTGACATACAGCATGGCGTATGACAAGTTGTAACATATCCCTCCCCAGCCTGTTGGTCTCGGTTTCGGAGAAAATTGGCAGATTCGGATTTTAATTGGGACTGCGGTTTTATATGAATTTTCAGATCCGATAAATGGTGGCGCCTAGAGTGGTTGTTTGCGATGTATGTTTTTTCAGCTAGATATGGTCACTTTGAGGTCTTTAGCTGATGCACTGTGTTTCAATGATCCGCATAAAGTTGGCTGTAGGGCGCGGGGGAGGGGGGGGGGGGCGGCGATACAAACAAAGCACATGCTGAAGTTGTGCCTACCAGGACAATTTAGGGATTACGGAATTTCTCTTGAGCTTCCGTTAAATGTGTTTTCTTCCAACAAAATTAATAAAATTGCTATGAGTGCCAGGAGGGCTCAGCACTTTCCACTGAACTGCTATGAGCTACAGAAGGGGCTGACCAATGAGAATGTATTCATTCTGTAGCTGAGGCTGACGGCCAAGAAACTAGAAAGTTTACACAATTTCGAGAATTTCATGGAAGTCGCAAACTTAAAGTGTCGCTCGACAGACCACTTCTGTGTGGGCAGCAAGTCGGTAGTCCCTGCGTAACGGAGATAATGTATAAAAGTGTGGCATATATCCAAGTCTGGGGCTAGTGATTCACACTAACCGGCGAAGTTACTCTGTCTTTGGGGAAGGCTGAAAAGAATTCCCAAGTGAGTTACTGATTTAACAGGTGACGTTGCGTTTGGTGAGAGTGCTTATTTTCGGTAAGCACAGAGCTCATACGGAAACGTGGAGCCCTTAGGTAGCTGGACGTGGAGTTTAATTAAAAAAACGGCGTTGGCAAGATCCAATTGAAGCTGTCATTTGTTCTCTTGGAACCTCCAGATAGTTTGATTGGAGTTTGACTTTCAGCTTACATTGCTTTAAACTGTTACTCTGTTTTCCTTTGAGGACATCTCTGTACAAATTCTAAGATTGCAGTTGGAGTACTGGCTTCTCACGGAGCACGTTTTGCAATGCAATGGTTCATTTTGGAATACTTGGAAATAGAGAAAGGTATTTGTGATTCGTTATCATTACAACCTTCTTTTGTTGGTCAAAGCGAGACTGGCAACTCTCACTTGCAGTGGGAATAACGTATATGGACTTATTATGGCTAATTATTAATGTCATCTCACCAATACAACCCGGACCTGCTTTACAGGATTCCGATCCAAATACCTCGCTGATCTCAGCATACAGGGAATATCTTAACCTGTGAGCATTTCAGACAGCGTAACAGCTCAATGCAGACGTGCATTTTGACGCAAAAAGTGCCTGTCTGTATAAACAATATCTCTGGCCGTGTATTTTCCATCACTGAGCATGTGAAGCTTGGCGCACCGAATTCTCAACCAGAACATCAGCACCACAAAAATCGTTTGTTTTTCACAATGTTCTTTTCACTGTATCGACCATCAATTGCGCTTCTCGATAACGCAGAATCCACAGTACCTAGGTCTGCAAGTGCGTTTCTGTGACCAGGACAGTTACTACTGGATCTGTAACATACTGGGTGTCATTAAGCGTCTATCTGCACCCCCGGCGCTCCTCACCACACTAAGTTGTTTAACATTTCCCGACCCCTCCCGGCCTCTGGCCAGGACTATCCTCAATCGTCGCGTTCGTATTTTCATTCTGTTCCTGTTGGTCCATTTCTTGCGCCCAGTCCCCCAGCATATTTCCGGAACTGGTCGAAGGATGGGAGACAACATTGTCACCGCTCTAATGTTGGACAATTGTCATCTCCACTTCTGCCTTCCTGCCACCAGAAGGAGAGTTCAAGTTATCGTTGCTCTGTAATTCCTGCATCGTCATCTCGGTATCTGTTGAGTCCACTGGTCTCAGGTCGATACTGTCGTTGTCCCTCGGGACTATGGCTATCGTCAGCAGAAGTCAGTCGACGCTTCTTTCTTCTCTTCGGCGAACGCTGTTTCCGTCGCCTTGCTTCCGCATCGGCTGTTTGGGTTGCGTCTCCTCCGTCTTGGGCCTGGCCTATCACGCTCTCAGTGGAAGCACTAGCAGCCACCACGGACGAGCCTGGAGCGGCCGTCAGCTCCATCTCTTGTGTGGTGTCCTGTGTCTGTTGTGGTGGAACCGGTGGTCGGAGTTCCAGTCCGTTGGTGTCCATGTTCTCTATAGGGGGCAGCTGCTGGTGCCCATCGGAAATCTCCCTCACGTCGCCTCTCAGGGCTTCCACAAAGGTCAACGGTAAGACAGTCATCTGTTGTGGCGCCTGAACGTCATCCCGTGGAGTTTGCACTAAACGTCGCTAGAGGCATTCCGAGCGGACGTGACCTTCTTTCCCGCACCCCGAGCAAGTGCGAGGTTGCCCATCATAGATTATAATCGCTCGACAACCTCCTATGTACAAATAAGAGGGGACGTGCTTTCGCAGTTCTATCCGTATTTGTCTCACCCCATTTAAAACGGGGTACGTGGTAAAACTCGTCCATTTTTCGGCCACATGGGATAGAACTGTACCGTATGGTCGAAAGGCGTCGGTAACAAGTTCAGACGGGACCTCAAACGGAAGTTCGAAGACTCGTATAGTGCGGATCCCGATTCCCGCGTGATCAGCTGTAACTGCACCAACATTCCCGGCGGCATGACAGAAACGATACCCGTTCGGTGATCGTTGCAGAAGTCTTTCGCAAGCGACCTCGTCAACAAGCTTGACATAGACGACGCTTGAAACGATCGATAAATTGATTCCCACGATTTCCTGTGGATCGATATTTACCTCTTCTCTTAAGAAACGTTCAATCTCGTGTGCCTTTGGTCGTGTATAGTCGTTCGCAAAACTGAACTTCAAAGTCGATTTCCTGTACGAGTGTGCCATCTCGTTCTAGACTCACAACACCATACACGCGAAGCTGCTCCGGCGTAAACAAACAGGCGCGCGCTCCACAGCGCGGCCGGCAGGCAACACGGTCCGCACTGTGTCACTGCCGAAGGCAGACTGACCACTCAGCTACCGGGGGCGGACAGGGGGGAAATAAGCTGAAGATATGAAGTTTACGTTGGGGAGGGCATACGATTTTCGTAGTTCGTACAGCAACGTTGGCCATAGTGGTGCCGTGGTGTAGCGGTCAGCATTTCTGCCTAGTAAGCAAGAAGACCGCGGTTCGAGGCATGGATGTGATACAAATTTTAATTCATTTCTTCAGTTTCCAGCATTATCGTTTGTTTCCCCTCTTGCAGAATCGTCGTCAAATCCTTGTACTGAGTGTCTCATACTGAACTGCAAAAAATAGTGTCTTTGTGTCATTAAGTTATTACCTTACCAAGAAACTGTACTCCGCTCAAAACTAGTTCCCAAACACGAGAACGTCATTAGGTGTCTGCTAACGTTGTCTTTCTCGTTACCTTTGAATCGCGTGCCTATTTCGGTTAGGAAGTGCTCGTTTTAGTTGGAGACAGGGGCATGGGAAGGCAGGAGAGGGTGAGCCCGAGCGGTCACCTGCTCCGCATTATGCGGCTCGTTAAGCGGCCGGTTCACACGGCGCCGTGCAACAAATGGGCCACCGTGTCGCGGCACGGCGCAATGAAGGTATCGCCGTGTCGTGTCCGAGTGTGGCGGCGGCGGCGGCGGCGGCGGCGGATCCGGCAGGTCGTCTATTAGGGCGTGCCCGTGTTTACCCAGGCGGCAGGAAGGCGCGATCAGATACCCGCGGGCTCGATAGCCGATAGGCGGCGTGATTGCTTGTAAATGAGCCGGGAACCCGTTCTCGTCATTAATATGTAACGCGAGCGGACAAGGCGAGGCAGCGAGCGGGCGCGCGCACGGCCCCGGGCGCCCGCTGCGCCTCTCCTCTCACACCTGGCAGCCGCCTCTCTCTCCCCGCGGCTTCGTTTCCTCTCAACCGAGCGCGCTGCTGCAGGCAATGCTCTCGTATTACGCAAGAGTGGTGTTCACTTCCTGCTCGGACGTCCAGATCTGGTTTTGGAGCGGAATGCTGGGATGGTTTCCGTCCCCAAATTTGTCCAACCAAGGTAGTAATCCTCTAAAATATCAATGCGATGTTAAACCCTAACCATCCCTTCTTTTGCCGAATGCAACTAAAACCGTTGTACCATTCAAAACTTTTCAGTCCGCTTATTAATAGTTTAATTATTGCACTGAAATACATCTCCATAAATTAAATTATAACTCTACTTAATCGCAGAGAGCAGATATGTAATACAGTTGGAAGAGCTCTCGAGCTCTTCAGTTGTATAAGAATGAAACGGAGTACTTTCATCGCAATGCATATGAGCCATCGCCGCAGGTATGTCTTCAATCTCGATCTTAGCGAGATATACCAAAAACATTTTCATGTTTTCACGCCTTTGTATTGCATTTAATAAATTATACCCTGGTCAAGATATGACAGAACGCTATGATGAACCACCGAGCGAGTGCTCGACAAACGCCGTGTAGTGGGGAAGGGCTGACAGCTGCTCGCTGAGCGCTCATGTTTGGTGCAGAATTCTGTGCCACATCAAAGTGAACGTATATTCGTCTAGACGTACTCGTGAACGCCGTTCATACATCAGATCGACTCGCAAGTGTTCTTGATTGAACGATTTTCAATCTTTCATCAGCCAGATTATTCGTTACTCTATTCACTCTGCCGAAGAGATAATCAATTTAACTACACAACAAACCGCATCATTAAATTTATCTTCTATTGGTCTCGAAATCTGTCAGGATGTTTCATCTTCGATTGTTATTTTCTGTCATCGGCAATTTCTTTCATTTTTTGAAACTATCATTCCTCATTTCTGATTTTAAATATTCGTTTTTACTACTTACAAGTTTCTACTACTAAATCTACACACTGTGTTTCAAAATTTTTGCAGTAAACCTCTAGGAATATTACATCATGTCATGAGGAACAACTTTGTAAGAGACTGTGCCATGATTGTCACACATCGCTTTCCGATTTAGTTTCAACTCTGTCAGGATTACGCGGTAGTTAATTGTGTGAGTTTGAAACTTTTTTGCTGGGAGTGGATAATATTCGATTTCTCATCAAAAGGGAGTGCCTCCAGAGGGCTCGGCAGTCCCGTAATGTCGGCAGAAAGCTACTCACGGTTTCTCATTAACAAGGAACGAGTGTCTTCTGGATAGTAGCCAGTCTTCGTGGAAATGGCCCTGTTGCCAGAAATGCTTACTGTGGTCAGCTCCTGGCGCTAATCTGTTTGCGTAAGCACGGATGCTGCTGGTCTCCACAGTTTTCCCATAATGGGGTTTGACGATCAAGTTTTCCTTTCTATCCACACATCAGAGACGGGGTCGCCAACTTGTGTTTTTTTCTGGCATGGAAAAGTTCGTTGATTCCCTCCAAAACCATGGACTATTCAGTCCAAAGTGACATTTCAACTACTAGAAGCAGTGCAGATGCTGCTTACCAGTGGAGAGAGAGAGAGGGAGAGAGAGAGAGAGAGAGAGAGAGAGTCTGAAATTAGCATCAACCTCAAGAATCGGAATGATGGTCTTTGCAAGGTATGAGTGGGAAGTTACTGTTGCCCTCATTGTTCTGAAGCAATTGGCACATGTTAGTTCCTCAGATTGGCAGCAGCAATCAGACTGCCCTTCAAGTGGAGGTTGCGAATTGTGAGTGTTCTGGAGAGAACTTCTTTTTGAAAGGGATTCGCTTCACGGCTCTTGTCTGGTGTTGACGCCCGTGCCTCTCGCTGTACTTGAAGAATAAAATTTTCGCTGAGGCACTAGCGTAATCCATATTCTGAGCGGATTGCATTTAACACATTTGCTTGTTAAATTATATATATTAAATGTGTGTCTCATTTTTCTTGCTTTTGCGAGCTGCCCAGATGTGGAAGACTTACTAATCTTGCTTCTGCAGTATTCCAATTAAACATGGATCGCAGAGACTTTAGATTCTTTCTATTTAATTTGCAACCACTTCCAGAACATTGTCCTGTATTTTCATTGTCAGTTGTTCACTTGATTGGATTAAATGAAAGTTTTGTATTCTCTATTTGACTTAATTTTTAGATCCTTAATGTCCGACAACTCCCCTCCTGTTAGTCGACTCTTAAAGAATAAACATATGCAGCTGCATTTCTAGGACGTTTGTTTCATTGTGACGTTGTGTGCAGTGGCCAAGCACTATCTTTACGTTATTAAGAGATGCAGACGTGATAAGTGTTAAACGCTCACATATTGAGCCTTATTTCGATCTCTCCCAGATCAGTTAAGAGTGTCACTACGCTTGTTAATTGTGCCACTCGTTTTCATTATTATTTAATTTCCACAAGCATTACTACAGTTAGTCACACATCGTCTTCCTTTACAATGGACATCTAATTTTCAAGACAAAATTTTCACTGACAACTCGCAGCGACGCTAAGGCATCCGTTAGTATTCTCTAGACCTGAGAGGACAAGATTTCACTGAACTAACAGAATCTACTAACGAGGTGTGCTGCAAACTACCTAGCCCAGTAAATTCATAGAGTGATGTCCAGCAAGAAACCTAACCTGTAAGGATGGGTGTCCCTAGGAGGAGAAAGGTCTTTTAGAAGTGCACCAGAACCTTTAATTCCACTGGCGCTACACCCTTTCTTACAGATTAGATGATTGGATTACAGGTAACACACAAGGCATACACACAGTGCAGAGTGCCTGCACACTGTCATCTCTCAGAGGCGTAAACCATACAAAAGGAAGCCTGTCATCGCCAGAAAGAGTGTCTGCCCATGACGTTGTCTATCATCCCCTGACCTTTAATGCAATGATTCTGAGACACCCTGTATATACCCTGCAGCATACAGTGGGTGGCAGAGGATGCTCCATATTCTATCCCACTCAGATATGAATGGAAGACAAAAGTGCTGTCAGCATTCTCCAAGGCATTACTTAACAACCTATTTACAAAAATGCTTCAAAATAGTTTATTCTCACCAAACTATTGATGTAAATCAAAAAGGAACCGCATTACCCTTACTTTTGTCCTGTTAGTTACTACTAACATAATTAAAATCTTCATTACACATTTTGCAGAACTTTTCAGATTTTCCACATGGATCTCTTAACAATTCTACGAATGATTTTGTGTCAATATACCCACTAAAACAACAACAACATTAAATAGAATTTTCTTGTATACCGGGTGATCAAAAAGTCAGTATAAATTTGAAAACTTAATAAACCACGGAATAATGTAGGTAGAGAGGTAAAAATTGACACACATGCTTGGAATGACATGGAGTTTTATTAGAACAGAAAAAAAGTTCACAAAATGGCCGACAGATGGCGTCATTCGCTGATGATCGTGTGCTCAGCCGCCACTTTCGTCATGCTTGGCCTCCCAGGTCCCCAGACCTCAGTCCATGCGATTATTGGCTTTGGGGTTACCTGAAGTTGCAAGTGTATTGTGACCGACCGACATCTCTAGGGATGCTGAAAGACAACATCCGACGCCAATGCTTCATCATAATTCCGCATATGCTTTACAGTGCTGTTCACAACATTGTTCCTCGTCTACAGCTGTTGTTGAGGAATGATGGTGGACATATTGAGCATTTCCTGCAAAGAACATCATCTTTGCTTTGTCTTACTTTGTTATGCTAATTATTGTTATTCTGATCAGTTGAAGCGCCATCTGTCGGACATTTTTTGAACTTCTGTATTTTTTTGGTTCTAATAAAACCCCTTGTCATTCTAAGCAAGTGTGTCAATTTGTACCTCTCTATCTACGTTATTCCGTGATTAATTCAGTTTTCAAATTTATACTGACTTTTTGATCACCCGGTACATAAAAAATTGAAAGTAAATTTAAGTGTAGAAAGAAGGCTATCGGAAAAACGTACTTTTTATTAATAATTATGTGTCTCTGCTTTGTTTAAGTTACACAATCCACTATTTTTTCTTGTTGTCGGTTTCGTCTTCTTCCCAGTCCATCTAAATACCGAACGACGAATATTCATTGTTCCCAGAGTGATTCAATCCACAACAATAGGTACATATCCGACTCAAGAGGTTCGCTATCTAGCGATCACCACTCGACACCACGGCGAGCATCTCTGCTATGTATTCCGCTCCCTTACACCATCACAACCCATAATATCTGTTATGATTCTATTGTTGCTTAAGTGCGCTCTTTTAAGATCGACCTGTAAGGTGTCAGGCAAATCCAACACCTTCCATGAAAACCCTGACATGATAAGCAAATCCAGTAGTATGTCACATAGCTCCGAATAAATCATGACATTAAATTAACCAAAGTAATATGAGTAACGAGTGAGCAAATGGAATACCACAGACTAACACAAGAATGCCTAAATGCATGTCATACCTTCCCACCGTGAGACAGACGCAGTTCCGAGGGGAGAAACGAGAACAGAAGCCGAGAGCAGAACCGTGTTAAGCTAGAAGGCCCTACGATAAGGGACGGACACATAACGGACGCATACCCACGTCGCCAGCTAACCGCTAGGACCACCCCCTAGCCCATGTTAAAAGCTAGAGCCCTCCAGAAGAACAGTATAGATCTTACTATAACACAAAAAGGGCCACCCCAACCGCAAGTTTTACGTGAGACTTTTCCGCGTCTCTGTTACGTCAGGACCACCCCCCAGCCCATGTTAAAAGATAGAACCCTCCAGAAGAACAGTACAGATCTTATGATAACGCTAAAAGGACCACACCAGCTGCAAGTTTTAGCGTGAGACTTTTTCGCGTTTTTTGAAACCAACTTCGGTAAATTGTAGTAAGGAGAAGTTAGGGGAGAGTTGCTTCCGAGACAGCGAGGTGAGCGGAGCTGTGCTGACCGCCACCCCCGGACGAACACCGACAAGGTAATGAACGCACGCGATGCAGCATAACAGTGCATAAAGATTCACTCAGAACTGCAGAAGTCTCATCTGTTACACCCCCTTTTTGCGTAATACTAGTGTCGATCATCAATTAAAGCTCATGGTGTTCACATTTGCCACTTGAAGTAAAAATCTGAAACGCGATGATTTTTCTGTTATATAGTTATTGAGAAGCCACATCAGCCACTGTAATTTACGACAAGTTAGGTAAGTAATTAAAGATAATTGAGGGTAACTGTAGACCATTTTGATAGTTTTCTCTTTTGTGAAACTTAATTTAAACAACGATAGTTCAGGTATACATGCCGACGTCGCAAGCTGAAGATGAACAGATAGAGAAAGTGTATGTTGTTGTTGTTGTGGTCTTCAGTCCTGAGACTGGTTTGATGCAGCTCTCCATGCTACTCTATCCTGTGCAAGCTTTTTCATCTCCCAGTACCTACTGCAACCTACATCCTTCTGAATCTGCTTAGTGTATTCATCTCTTGGTCTCCCTCTACGATTTTTACCCTCCACGCTGCCCTCCAATACTAAATTGGTGATCCCTTGATGCCTCAGAACATGTCCTACCAACCGATCCCTTCTTCTGGTCAAGTTGTGCCACAAACTTCTCTCCTCCCCAATCCTATTCAATACCTCCTCATTAGTTATGTGATCTACCCATCTAATCTTCAGCATTCTTCTGTAGCACCACATTTCGAAAGCTTCTATTCTCTTCTTGTCCAAACTATTTATCGTCCATGTTTCACTTCCATACATGGCTACACTCCATACGAATACTTTCAGAAATGACTTCCTGACACTTAAATCAATACTGGATGTTAACAAATTTCTCTTCTTCAGAAACGCTTTCCTGGCCATTGCCAGCCTACATTTTATATCCTCTCTACTTCGACCATCATCAGTTATTTTGCTCCCCAAATAGCAAAACTCCTTTACTACTTTAAGTGCCTCATTTCCTAATCTAATTCCCTCAGCATCACCGGACTTAATTAGACTACATTCCATTATCCTTGTTTTGCTTCTGTTGATGTTCATCTTATATCCTCCTTTCAAGACACTGTCCATTCCATTCAACTGCTCTTCCAAGTCCTTTGCTGTCTCTGACAGAATTACAATGTCATCGGCGAACCTCAAAGTTTTTATTTCATCTCCATGAATTTTAATACCTACCCCGAATTTTTCTTTTGTTTCCTTTACTGCTTGCTCAATATACAGATTGAACAACATCGGGGAGAGGCTACAACCCTGTCTTACTCCCTTCCCAACCACTGCTTCCCTTTCATGTCCCTCGACTCTTATAACTGCCATCTGGTTTCTGTACAAATTGTAAATAGCCTTTCGCTCCCTGTATTTTACCCCTGCCACCTTCAGAATTTGAAAGAGAGTATTCCAGTCAACATTGTCAAAAGCTTTCTCTAAGTCTACAAATGCTAGAAACGTAGGTTTGCCTTTCCTTAATCTTTCTTCTAAGATAAGTCGTAAGGTCAGTATTGCCTCACGTGTTCCAGTGTTTCTACGGAATCCAAACTGATCTTCCCCGAGGTTGGCTTCTACTAGTTTTTCCATTCGTCTGTAAAGAATTCGTGTTAGTATTTTGCAGCTGTGACTTATTAAGCTGATAGTTCGGTAATTTTCACATCTGTCAACACCTGCTTTCTTTGGGATTGGAATTATTATATTCTTCTTGAAGTCTGAGGGTATTTCGCCTGTTTCATACATCTTGCTCACCAGGTGGTAGAGTTTTGTCAGGACTGGCTCTCCCACGGCCGTCAGTAGTTCCAATGGAATATTGTCTACTCCAGGGGCCTTGTTTCGACTCAGGTCTTTCAGTGCTCTGTCAAACTCTTCACGCAGTATCGTATCTCCCATTTCATCTTCATCTACATCCTCCTCCATTTCCATAATATTGTCCTCAAGTACATCGCCCTTGTATAGACCCTCTATATACTCCTTCCACCTTTCTGCTTTCCCTTCTTTGCTTAGAACTGGGTTTCCATCTGAGCTCTTGATATTCATACAAGTGGTTCTCTTATCTCCAAAGGTCTCTTTAATTTTCCTGTAGGCGGTATCTATCTTACCCCTAGTGAGATAGGCCTCTACATCCTTACATTTGTCCTCTAGCCATCCCTGCTTAGCCATTTTGCACTTCCTGTCGATCTCATTTTTGAGACGTTTGTATTCCTTTTTGCCTGTTTCACTTACTGCATTTTTATATTTTCTCCTTTCATCAATTAAATTCAATATTTCTTCTGTTACCCAAGGATTTCTACTAGCCCTCGTCTTTTTACCTACTTGATCCTCTGCTGCCTTCACTACTTCATCCCTCAAAGCTACCCATTCTTCTTCTACTGTATTTATTTCCCCCATTCCTGTCAATTGCTCCCTTATGCTCTCCCTGAATCTCTGTACAACCTCTGGTTCTTTTAGTTTATCCAGGTCCCATTTCCTTAAGTTCCCACCTTTTTGCAGTTTCTTCAGTTTTAATCTACAGGTCATAACCAATAGATTGTGGTCAGAGTCCACATCTGCCCCTGGAAATGTCTTACAATTTAAAACCTGGTTCCTAAATCTCTGTCTTACCATTATATGATCTATCTGATACCTTTTAGTAGAAAGTGTATGAGGATATTGAAAGGGTAATGCAGTATGTAGAGGGGGACGAAAATCTAATAGTCATGGCCGACTGGAATGCAGTTGTAGGGGAAGGAGTAGAAGAAAAGGTTACAGGAGAATATGGGCTTGGGACAAGGAATGAAAGAGGAGAAAGACTAATTGAGTTCTGTAACAAGTTTCAGCTAGTAATAGCGAATACCCTGTTCAAGAATCACAAGACGAGGAGGTATACTTGGAAAAGGCCGGGAGATACGGGAAGATTTCAATTAGATTACATCATGGTCAGACAGAGATTCCGAAATCAGATACTGGATTGTAAGGCGTACCCAGGAGCAGATATAGACTCAGATCACTATATAGTAGTGATGAAGAGTAGGCTGAAGTTCAAGACATTAGTCAGGAAGAATCAATACGCAAAGAAGTGGGATACGGAAGTATAAGGAATGACGAGATACGTTTGAAGTTCTCTAACGCTATAGATACCGCAATAAGGAATAGCGCAGTAGGCAGTACAGTTGAAGAGGAATGGACATCTCTAAAAAGGGCCATCACAGAAGTTGGGAAGGAAAACATAGGTACAAAGAAGGTAGCTGCGAAGAAACCATGGGTAACAGAAGAAATACTTCAGTTGATTGACGAAAGGAGGAACTACAAACATGTTGCGGGAAAATCAGGAATACAGAAGTACAAGTCGCTCAGGAATGAAGTAAATAGGAAGTGCAGGGAAGCTAAGACGAAATGGCTGCAGGAAAAATGTGATGACATCGAAAAAGATATGATTGTCGGAAGGACAGACTCAGCATACAGGAAAGTCAAAACAACCTTTGGTGACATTAAAAGCAACGGTGGTAACATTAAGAGTGCAACGGGAATTCCACTGTTAAATGCAGAGGAGAGAGCAGATAGGTGGAAAGAATACATTGAAAGCCTCTATGAGGGTGAAGATTTTCTGATGTGATAGAAGAAGAAACAGAAGTCGATTTAGAAGAGATAGGGGATCCAGTATTAGAATCGGAATTTAAAGGAGTTTTGGAAGACTTACGGTCAAATAAGGCAGAAGGGATAGATAACATTCCATCAGAATTTCTAAAATCATTGGGGGAAGTGGCAACAAAACGACTATTCACGTTGGTGTGTAGACTATATGAGTCTGGTGATATACCATCTGACTTTCTGGAAAGCTTCATCCACACAATTCCGAAGACGGCGAGAGCTGACAAGCGCGAGAATTATCGCACAATCAGCTTAACAGCTCATGCATCGAAGCTGCTTACAAGAATAATATACAGAAGAATAGAAAAGAAAATTGAGAATGCGCTAGGTGACGATCAGTTTGGCTTTAGGAAAAGTAAATGGACGAGAGAGGCAATTCTGACGTTACGGCTAATAATGGAAGCAAGGCTAAAGAATAATCAAGACACTTTCATAGGATTTGTCGACCTGGAAAAAGCGTTGGACAATATAAAATGGTGCAAGCTGTTCGAGATTCTGAAAAAAGTAGGGGTAAGCTATAGGGAGAGACGGGTCAACAACCAAGAGGGAATAATAAGAGTGGACGACCAAGAACGAAGTGCTCGTATTAAGAAGGGTGTAAGACAAGGCTGTAGCCTTTCGCCTCTACTCTTCAATCTGTACATCGAGGAAGCAATGATGGAAATAAAAGAAAGGTTCAGGAGTGGAATTAAAATACAAGGTGAAAGGATATCAATGATACGATTCGCTGATGACATTGCTATCCTGAGTGAAAGTGAGAAGAATTAAATGATCTGCTGAACGGAATGAACAGTCTAATGAGTACACAGTATGGTTTGCGAGTAAATCGGAGAAAGACGAAGGTAATGAGAAGTAGTAGAAATGAGAACAGAGAGACACTTAACATCAGGATTGATGGTCACGAAGTCAATGAAGTTAAGGAATTCTGCAACCTAGGCAGTAAAATAACCAATGACGGACGGGGCAAGGAGGACATCAAAAGCAGACTCGCTATGGCAAAAAAGGCATTTCTGGCCAAGAATAGTCTACTAATATCAAATACCGGACTTAATTTGAGGAAGAAATTTCTGAGGATGTACGTCTGGAGTACAGCATTGAATGGTAGTGAAACATGGACTGTGGGAAAACCGGAACAGAGGAGAATCGAAGCATTTGAGATGTGGTCCTATAGACAAATGTTGAAAATTAGGTGGACTGATAAGGTAAGGAATGAGGAGGTTCTACGCAGAATCGGAGAGGAAAGGAATATGTGGAAAACACTGATAAGGAGAAGGGACAGGATGATAGGACATCTGCTAAGACATGAGGGAATGACTTCCATGGTACTAGAGGGAGCTGTAGAGGGCAAAAACTGTAGAGGAAGACAGAGATTGGAATACGTCAAGCAAATAATTGAGGACGTAGGTTGCAAGTGCTACTCTGAGATGAAGAGGTTAGCACAGGAAAGGAATACGTGGCGGGCCGCATCAAACCAGTCAGTAGACTGATGAAAAAAAAAAAAAAAAAAAATATATATATATATATATATATATATATATATATATATATATTTAAACCTAGATTATAGATGTGATATGGCATAGGTCATCCTTCGATCCATTGTAGAACTTGGAAACCCATTAAGGGAACATTCGTTCACATTTTTGTTGAACGCAGTTGGTTTTTACCATCCTGTATTAAAACATTTCCTTTTATCAATAGTGCAATTTATAAACAATGTTTTGTGAGTAGAATAAAATTTCCAGTGGTAAACTTAACTGTTTTTTCGACGTTATTTTACCAGCTAACTAAAAATAGGAAAGCCTTGAACCCCTTCCACTAAATTTAGTTAGTATTAAGATTGTTTTACAGGGAGTGCAGTGGAGCTGACGCTGAAATCATTAAGTATTTGGTTACATCATCGCCAGTCTCACTCAACTCTTCTAAACTTTACATGTCATGTGTGGTCTGGCGTCTCCTAACCAGCAACAGGTCCCAGGTTCAAACTAGTCAGTTCCCTAAAAAACACGCTCAGAGTGTCGTTGCGCGAAAGTGGTAGGTAGACACGATATAGAACAAACAGACACCACGCAGAATGTTAGAGACTTACTGCTGCGTCCATCAAAACTACTTCTAAATGCCTTCGAAACCTATATATCAAAATGTAGTCTAATGGATAGTGTCTTGAAAAGAGAGCCGAAGAAGAACACCAACAAAAATAAATTTTGGATGACGTGGTATATTCTAATTAAGTCAGGAGATGCAGAGGGAATGAGATTATGAAAAAAGAAAGTAAAAGTAGATGATAGGTTTTGCTGCTTTGGCAGCAAGAAAACTGATAATGGATAAAAGTACAGAGGCCATTAAACGTATACTTTCAATTGCAATAAAAGCATTTCTGAAAAAGAGAGATTTTTTAACTTAGAATATAAATTAAAGGATAGTGCCTATGTTTCCAGTGTTGAGACATCTCACTACCGATAGGATGGATAGAATTCTTCGGAAGAAGAGGTGTATCACCACCAAGAAAGAATTCTAAACATGATCACGAAATCAGTGCTAATGCACGTAGGTTATTAAAGTGGCATCTGCTATTGTCGGCATCTTCTCACCGTTTAACTGAGGCTTAACAGATTTGAAAACCGCTCCCCATGTTAAGTAACGGTGACGCTATCCAAAAAATATGAAAGCATTGCCTATGGACAACCGACGGCTACGAAAACAGAGACACAATTGACGGTAATCAACATTTCTGGGCAATTTTTAGAGCATTAGACCATTCCAGACTGAAACATTGGTTTAAATTGTGAGCCGACTACCGTTCTTGGACATCATCAATGAAATGGAATGGTTTGTCAGTAAACTCTCTCAAGACGAAGAAGCAAGATAATGAGAACATCTACTCTTGTTTTAACGTTATTTAAACTTGTAACGTCCAGTATAAACCTAACAGAGAACAAGACTTTGTGACTTTAAACAATAATATTGAATTAATTTGTAGCGGATAAAAGTGATCCTTAGCTCTAAAAATAATCTTAAAATAGTGTACATTTTATTGGCTGATAACACATATCAGTTATTCAAGAGGAGCCCGACATCTACAATTAGTATAAATAGGAAGTTATTTCCGAAAATCTCTAACCTTGTAAATGGCGTAACTAAAGGTTTTATACCCATTGCCGCCAGACTGTATAAACCATATGGTCTTCCAAGAGTACATAAAGATTATGTACCTTTCAGAACAATTGCCAATGCTGTTATTTGTCCCACATAAATGTTTCCAAAATGTTATACGAAGCTCCTAGCGCCTAAGTTCAGCCTTTGCAACCATCAAATCCGTAACTCTAAAGCATTAGCTGTTATAAGGTAATTTTGGGATATCTCGACACTTTTAACATAACACTGAAGTAGACGGTAGTGCAATCTAGCGGAGCAGACTAGAAGTACACTTCTGAGCAGTGGGACATCTTGTTGTAACGTGTTTGTATTGTGTTGGTTTTCACCACGTGTTTAAACAACGAAAAAAAGCTGCAGAAAGTAATCCTGAGAGTCCATCATATGCTACAACACTCCATTTATAAGATTAGCAATGACAACAGCAGTATTTTCTGTAGATCTGTGTGATGATGAATGATTTCTAATCATTGTGTTGTTGAAAGTATGCTATTAGCTTTGTTGTCTTAGGAAGGGAAAGTTCTGTTCAAAATGGCTCTGAGCGCTATGGGACTCAACTTCTGAGGTCATCAGACCCCTAGAACTTAGAACTACTTAAACCTAAGTAACCTAAGGACATCACACACATCCATGCCCGAGGATTCGAACCTGCGACCGTAGCGGTCGTACAGTTCCAGACTGTAGCGCCTAGAACCGCTCGGCCACTCCGGCCGGCGGGAAAGTTCTGTGACTCATTAGTTGTCTACAGTGCCATCTCTTATTCAGTTGCATAACTCGGTTAAATTTCGGAACACTCGCATGGGGTCATCCCGACAAGTCGACTTCCCCCAAAATTTCGGACTTCCTGCTTTTTAAAGTAACATATAAAATTGTTTATTTACTTTGCAGGGGTCTGTAATGCCTCACAGATATGGAAACAAAGAAAAGCTTTGTCAATAGAGATCGGAGGAAATGGCGGGCGCTATTCAAGACGTGAGATACAACAAAATATCCCTTCCAGCTGCCGCCAAATGATTCACAGTACCGAGAAAGATATTGCGTTTAAGAGTTCTGAACGGCAACGTCTCAAACCGACAAAACTGGAAAGGAACCACCCTAACAGCTGCTGTAGAGGGCGAACTCGTAAGGCATTTGTTTCTGCTGGCTGCCAAAGAATTTGGGTTACTTGAGACTGACGTTAGAGAACTCGATTTCAAATGTGCAGAACAACATTAGTCATAAATTTAATTGTTATAAAATGACAGAATGTGATTGTGTTTATTCTTGCATAGAAAGTCACCCAAATTTAAGTGTGAGGAAAGATCAGAGACTATCTAATGGTCGCTCAAGGGGACTCAATAAAGAAGAACTGGGGAAATTTTTAGAAATCTCAGAATAATGTATGATACGCTTGGATTATTATGGGAAGATCCGGGATGAATTTTCAGTGCAGACGAAACGGGACATCACCTCATTTTGAAACAGGAAACGTCATTTCTCCAAAAGTAAAGAAGGATGTTTATCATGCCACTACAGGAGAGAAGGCTTCTACTGTGACCGTAATGGTTTGCAGCAGTGCGACGGAGAATTCAGTTCCACCTTTTGTAAACATGAAGGGCGTTAGACAGAAACACTGAAATACAAAAGGGTTGACAAATCTGGATACATGGTCAGTGAGGTATTTTCTTCCTTTCTTGACCACCTGAGCAAATACAAATCTCAAAAGAATATTTTACTTGTTTTGGATGGTCACATTTCCCATTGTAAAGACCCCAATATGCTGGATAATGCATCACACATAGAGATTGAGATGTGTGTTCCTCCGCACAATGCACGTAAATGTCAGCCTCTTGACGTATCATATTTCAAAATTCTAAAACACTTGTACAACGAGGCGTGCCGAAAGTTCTCCGCCATCACCCAGGAAAGGCCATCACAAAGAAAAATTTCGGTGGCACATTCAGACAAGTTTAGGACAAGTCAACAACCACACGGGCTCTAACAAGTGGCTTTAGGAGATGTAGGATGTACCCATATAATTCAGATGTACTAGCTGACGGTGTCTTTAAACATGAATTGGCCACTACATCACACGATATTGTTCGAATTAGAGTAGGAGATGACAGTGTTGTGGATAATGACTCCGTCCAGCCATCATCTACTCAGTCGTCATTTGAGGAAATACCAACAGTGCCAGTTGTACAAAATAAGGTTTCTGGAAGAAATGTGTCTAGAAAACAAGAAAACGTCGTCTTCACATCTGAAAATTATCGAAAATAACATCGGGAGAAAGCTTCCCATACACCAATCAAAGCGACGTTCAGGGAAGAATGAAGCACGCTCATCTGCAAATCTCAAGGACAAAATGGTGAATGTGGTGTATGCATGGCTTTTATTATGATCAAACAGCTTGACAAAATGAGTAAAGTGTGTTCGCCAGTGCAACAAATGGTTTCATGAGACGTGTATTGAAAACGGTGAACTTAATTTTACATGCGAAACTTGTTCATAGTCAGTTTCTATGATTTATATAGATTCAATCGTTTAACTGACTGCAGCTACTTGTCTCTTTTGTAAAAGTTTATTTTCTTAAGTTTTGTAGTTATTTATTTTTGTATCCCTCTATATCACCTAAAATCATGAGTCAAGATGTTACACATTAACAAATAACAAAGTGTAACAAATACCCGGAAAAAATTGTGTTGTACGATTTTCCGAAAAGTGGTCCTGTAATTTCAGTTTCCTTACTATGGTGTCGAGTTAGCCCAAAATTACCCGACTCAAATGAATACAGTCAACCAAGAAAAATACATCTAAACATGGATACTCCTGGAAATTTCATGTGTTGGCATGGCAGAACGCATTTGTAGCTGACTGATCGTATACTCATCAGGGAAGATAATTCTCACATACGGACGACCTTCACCTCTGCGGATGGATCGATCAGGACTAAGTTACATATTCGTTTACGATCTTCAGAAAAGTTATGATAATAATCCGCAAGGCCATGAAGTTGCTTCCAAAGGTACTGATTGTCTTTTTGTGTAGTTTTATAAACTGCTTTTTTTACTCACGGTAGTCGTGAGCAAAGTGAGTACTGAAGCCTATCAGTCTCTTCGCCAGTGCACATGAATAACATATGCGTCAAAAGCAACGTGTTGTTGACGCGATATCTTGAGCGTTGTGATAATAATGATAATCTACAACGAAGGAACGAGTTGAAAGACGAGAATCACGGAGTTATATTTCGCAAGGGAGAAGTGAGCACGGGCAAAGTGGCGAGCAGACGGTAGTAGGTTCGCTCCTGTAATAGGAAGAGCAGCGGGCTCTGCGAGCCAGCAGGCCGCGTTGCGAGAAGTGATACGCCGATAGGGAGTGCGGCTATCTCTCCGAAATGAACCAGGCGGCCAGCGGACGCGTCAAGACGCGGCGCGTTGCCGAGGTCGCCGGCGCAAAATACGCCGGACGCTGCGCAGGCCGACAGCACGCGAGATTTATTCTCGGCCGCCCGGATACTCCACACACCGAATACTCTGCGCTCTGGCACACTGGCAGTCATGGGCCGTCTTCTCTTTCAGAGAAACGTATTATCAGAAGCTGGAGTTAACATCAGCCCTCATATAAACTCTTCTGACATGCACGTTCACACAAGAAATCGATTGTAACTACTCTATGAATTATCACACTAGACTAGGACAGCAGAAATTCGTCGTTCACTCGTAAGCACTTGTAATTTCATAACTACCTAGTGGAATACATTAATGAATGTGTCTCATCGCGTTTACTATTAGATGCTTCATATCCTTCATACTGATATTAAGATGACTGAGCTGTAATCACAAGAGACATGTATCTGCCACTGGTTAACAGTCACTACTTTGACAAGGAAACTTTTTGAACCTAGTTACTGTTCTTATTATCTCGTCATTTACCTCTCCATCGTCTCTCACAATATGAACAAACACCCAGTAAGTAGTAGGGCAACAAGAGTATCAAGCGTTTTGTTAATACTGGCTGCGTACATTCATGGGCAAGCTTACACTCAGGGGCAAACAAACATTCACAGATAAGCAAACATTCATAAGCAAACCTGACAGATTTATGACCCCTCTCTTAACCTGTTGTTCTGCCAAGTGCTTTATGACCCCCTGAGTATTGATTTATTACCCTCTGAAGATAAACCATCCTTCTGAGAAACCCCCTGTCCCCCCTCCCCCCTTCACTGCCTCCTCTGTCATCCCTCTGGGAAATCCTCTTACCAATACAAGCACACTGACTAATAAACTAAATCGATCAATTAATTGACCTCTTCCCTATGGGAAATCCCTGCACCCCCTTCCCTCTGCTCTCTGGGAATTGGGGTAGGGGTGAAGGACTCATTCTGTGCTGGAAAGGAAGGATCTCATGATGTGAGGTTGAATTTGCTGTCAATTACTCAGCAGAGGATATACTTTTCAATATAAAGTGCTATTTTCAGTGGTTGGATCCCTCTGTTTATCGGAAAAATCTCACATCCAGCAACTACAGGTCCTGTTCACGTAATTAGACTGCTCAGATTGGAGGTGTTGTCTTGTTGGCAAATTTTCGTTTGTGTGTTCACCCTGACAGGCAGGAATCGACTGAGCTAGTGCAGAATTCCACCACAAGAGAACATCCCAAACCCCTAGCCACCTCCCTCCACACTCCTTCCAGAAAAAATTGGCAGGAAAAAGACCCAATCTATTCTGGAGAGGAAGGGTCTGATGAAATGAAATTCAAATCACTGTCAATAATGTATTGATTCATATTCTTTATTTAATCAGGGCTGCCCCACTTAGATAGAGCTGAAGTCTGCACACCCCAGCCCTGCTTCTCAAGATGTAATAACTGTAAGCAGCAAGGAATGAAATGATGTGCAGTGTAATAGCCACTGTATGTGGTCTCCCACATGTGTGTCTATCGACCAGGTGCTGCCACATAGATCAAAAACTGCCCAGTGTCCTAATTACACATGACGGTACTAAATACCACAGACCACAGACGGCATATCCTTTGATCACGAGGTCCCTAACAAAGCATCAAGACGCGGTGTTCTCTTGATCGGTAAATTCTAGACACACTTTCTGTCTCTGTCTTTCTCAAGAGGCCACTTCCTGTTTGTCTGTGTGAACTAACGTCTCCAAACATGAAGACTGAGGTTCTCATCTCTCCTCAAAATACTGCGTTTCTGTTGGCTATCTCTGGGGGCAAAAAGAGAGCTGATGCAATTTCAATATCAGAGATAGAGGGAAATAGTCCATTTTCACTGCCCTATGAAATTAATTCTTTAACAATTTACATGAGTCAAGCAAATCGCTTAAAACAGTCACCACAATCTTGTAATGATCCTTCTTCATAATAAAACATATTTTCAACGTTTGAGTACCATAAACAAACATTTTGCAAATCAAGTAATTAAATTTTCGCCACGAATAGATCGTAGTGCTAAATATGTCTAAGGTCATGTATGCACCAGTATTTGAGAACACAAGCACCATCCTCCACTGCAACGTTTCCACTAAACAAATCAGGTGAAAATAACCAATCAATCACACAACCACACATACACACACACACACACATACAAGCGCGCGCGCGCGCGCGTGATTGCGAAGAGCGCGTCATCCACCGACTGCCTGGAGCCTCAAATCAACCTTCCGTCGCCACAGGGACATCACATTGTCTCACACGAGCCAGTGAGGAGAGACCCGCACAGCATTGGCGATGCCAGCAGCTGCACGCCCCCTCCCCCCAAGCATTCACATGCCCGCCATACCGAATGCTCAGAGGTCGGAGGGACTGTCACCAAGCAGTCAACCGCTCAGTTTATATGAGGGGGAATAACTGTCCAGCGTAAATGCCTATCATTTTGAATACTGTCACGCAACACACACGTCCATTTCTGTCCTCACTCATCCAGCACACTGGTCAGTTCACTAACAGCAGCAGACACGTCACTAAAAAGAGCAGACAGGCCGGCGCGTGCTTTATACCTAAATGCCCATCACAGGCTGAGCTCATCTGCAACCTCTGGTCTCCAACTCCTCGTGACCACTCATGCCACCAGCTGTAAGTCAAGAACCAGCGGCCCGGTACAGTAGTTGAAATTCTACCCCGACATACCCATCCCACCCTCTACTCCCAGTTTACAGAATTCGAAATGGGGATGTTGTTGACAATGTATCTCGAATTTTTCACGAAAAATGTAGATTTCTCCCTTTCATACAAGTTACTCTCGAAGACAGAACTCAGGGCTTACACACATTTTCACATAGCGTAAGTGTCGTTACTTGTGAAAATCTTGTCACGGTATGGCACAACCTATAATTCCTCTAAGTATTCTACCATCAGGTAAAAACGTCTGTTCTGATAACCTTAATATTTGTTACAGCCTGCATCACATGACTAGAATATTAAACTCATTTTTGGCTCATGATGGAATCCTAAGATCTACCTCAGTCACAGGATGCCTCCTCACTTTCGAACTACCTTAAAGAAACCAAATGCATCGTCACATATGAAGTCTCTCAAGATAAAAGCACAGAGAAATTGTAAATATCAGATTTATATATATATATATATATATATATATATATATATATATATATATATATATATATATATAATGTATCACTTTATCAATTTGGTAACACATCTGATGGTCATCTCACCCTCTGTAGATGGGAGATTGAAATTTCATTAAAAGATATCGCTGCAACGGAAAATCGCCTGATTACTGCTCCAGTTCCCTAATCATATGCTTGGTAGCCTAGCCGTCGCTTCCACCCGCCAGACAGCATGTCACTGCCATCAAACTGATAGGCTATCATTAGCCTATCAGTTTGATCATGGGAGACAATTAGAATGGTAAGTAATTTTTCTATTTTTTCAGCGTTCGAATTGCACTCGCCAGGTAGCTCAAATGGGAGTCCTTGGAGGACGAGGAAAACTGTTGGGAACCAATATTTGAAGCTGACCACAGACATACATTTCACGTAAGGACTGCGAGGACAAGATAAGAGAAATCAGCGCTCAAAAGGAGGGTTACAGGCAGTCTTATTCCCTCGTACTGTTTGCGAGTGGAATAGGAATGGGAGTGACTAATAGTGGTAAAGTGTGCTCTCTGCCACACACCAAACGGTGGCTTGCAAAGTAAGCATATAGATGTAAATGTAAATTTAGTCCATCCATTAAAATGTCTGTCCATCCATTTATAAGCACACACGGAAGAATGTTGTCTCTCATTTATCGAGAAAACAAAAGACAGAAGTTCTGCTGCTGATTGTCTCTCGGTAAAAATCTTCATAGTAACGTCTAATTTCCTCAGTGCAGTCACTTTACGTGACGAATATGAGAGGTTGTAATATGTTTGTCACGACTACTTAGAAGAAACAGTAGCGAGCTCACCTCTTAACTTTCCTTTCGTCGTATTCTCAAGAATCTTCTAATCTCCAATATACAGCATTTCTATCCACATCAAATCTACGAGTAAGAGATGTACCCTGCCAAGTCACAGACCCCTGCTTTTCTCTCGAAATCTCATCACGTTCTGGCAACACTGTTCCATTAGTTAGAAGGTTAATAGGTAGAGAGCTATCACAACAAGAAAAATAGCACATTAACAACAAGAGGAAATTCACAACCGTACTGAGTATAAGCATTACAACTGAATGACGAACTATAAATATATCCTAATCTCCTTGTGTAATGGCGTCCAAGTTATAGTTGACAGCTCAGTGTCTCTCTCTCGCCCTCTCTCTCTCTCTCTCTCTCTCTCTCTCTCTCTCACACACACACGCACACACACACACACACACACACACACTACTCGTTGTTTTTGTATCATCTACTCGTTGTTTTTGTAACATTCAACGGAGTAATACTACGAACCATAAAAACATCGCTAACATCCCTGGTAGAGAACTCAGTAAGATTTTATCCCGTCACTCCCTTCTGATATATTCGGGAACAAATACTATCTGTGTGTTGGTGTGGACCATATGTCATGATCCAATTAATTATACGTGTACTTGTTCACTGGAGCAAGTGACGAGTGACTGAAGTCTCATCCACGGATTTGTGCAAAGTTTTGCTGCCTGTACTGGAGGAAGACTATATTGACTATCAGTCGCAAGGAGAGGGTTCATGTGTTGTTGTTTCATAAGCAGTTTGATACAGCGTTTTTTGTTGCACCACATCAAAGCAGTGTATGAGTACAGCTGCGTACGTAGCCATACGTTGTTTTTTCTACCATGACTTCCAGGTCTGTGTCTGGTGCTAAGCCAACGTTAACCCGATTCGATCCATTGGCTTTCACAGAAAGCTGGACATAGCATGGTGTAAACTATGCTGGTCCCTTAACGCACAGGATAATAGAATTAAAAGACAGAGGCAGTGTTCCTTATTGACAAAAATGTGGAAGACATTGCAACATAAGGAAACTGGAATAGTTTGCGGCATTGTGGAGCACTTCCAAACAGCTGTCCAAAAGTAATGACGTATACATTTGATCTCCAGATGTCTCTGTGTTCTCTTTCAATGAGACTAAAGCATTGATTCCTCATGTTGCAGCAGCCGTATATGCGATCACTGTTCCAGTGCTGGCCATCTCTGGAAGGTGTTGCTCCCACCACTACTCTCTCCAATTCAAACAAATGGTGTCAGTAAATCATTATGTGGTAATCAACAGCATACCAATGGACGGATAAGATGGGAAAGACACCATTGACGTGGGATGATGTACTGCAACAAGCACCACAGTTGATAGTGCGATCAGTTTTAGCAATTTTACCAGTTTTTCTGTAACATCAACACCAACCAGTGACGAGGCAGCATGCCTCCCAGTTTCTGTATCATCGATTAACCACTCCTCCACTACTTTGTGAGTACCATATACTAGATTGTGAAAATGTAAATAGATGACTGTGCAGTACATCCATTTATGGTTAATTCTCTGACATATACATCAAAGTATACCAGTAAGAGTCTTATACCGATGCAGTTAGGTTATTTACATACTTATAGCCGTTCGGTCATAGTGTAGAATTCACGAGTACGTTTGACCATCTTCCCCCGTGTGAATGGCGATCACAGATAATTCCCACATTCATAGGATAAAGTTGGATATAGAAAGATCTCCCTGCATTGTGTTTGACCAACCCCCTGTAACCCTTTCGCCGACTTTATTTGCAACTGACCAGAATTTGGGTAGTACTATAACCGCTACATTCCAATCTCGTGAAGGAACAGAGCGAACTAAGTCCATAACTGCTCTTCAGCAAAGACTGTTCATCACTAGTCTTATTCACGGCACCCATCAAAGTGCACAAGATCTCTCCAGATGCGCGCATGTCGAGGAGATTAGCATCTTTTATAGGTTAGAGTAGGTATGAGAGTGTTGTGGTGATATAACAGACGGTTTAGAACAAATGTGTGCTTTTTGCATGCTGGAGGTCCAGATGGATGTAGTTGGAAGCATTTTACGTAAATCAGGTGTTCTATCGATTGTGAAGTATTGCTCTGGCGTCTGAGATCAGTACGAGGAGGGCATTGGCAAGAGAGAAATAATTGTAGAACATAAACACAAACACACTCCTAAAGCTACACAGTTCTGCATTGAAACAAATTATAATGTTAAAGCCATGTGGTTTCCGAAAGATTAGTCATGCAGAGTGCAACGCTCTTAACACTCTAATGCAGGACATATGCACTGATGAGAAAAATTAAAGCAATAAATCTTTATTTTCCCGTCCTTTGTCTAATTCACGACATAATCATACAAACTATCAACAGATGTCTATACAGTCGTCTTCTGCAGGGAAGATAGCATTCTAGTCAATGAACAACCATGCCAGTGATGACGCTATGTCACTTATCAAACCGGGTAGTGTTTTCGGGTAATCAAAATCCACAATCGCTGTATACACAGTCATATACGGTACTGTATGGCACAGTGAAGACGCCTATCAGACACTCTGTGGTGGAGGGACGTAGGAAGAATGGAAGTAGGACATTCGCAAACTGATGTGGCCAGATGGTTTAACGTGAATCGTTCTGCTGTTCTTCGGATGTGGTGACTGTTCATAGAGACCGGAGCTGTATCCTGAAGACCAGAGCAGGGCTGACCACCTGTGACATAAAAAGAGGACCGTTATTTGGCCGTATGGGGACAACGGTGCTACCTCAGTAGTGCACGACTGCTGTCATCTGACATTGCAGCACCCATTAGATGCGTTGTATTGAGGCAAACAGTGTACAGAATGCTTCTGCATAGTGGCGTTTATTGCTGGAAACATGCAGTATGTATACCTCTGACGCGTCTTCACAGAAGTGAACGTTTGGAGTGGAGTCGTCAACATGCCACCTGGATGGTCGAACAGTGGCCCAATGTTCTTTTCACAGGTGAGTCCCCGAATTGGTCTGGAGAGTGATTCCCAACAGATTCGCATATGCAGACACGTGGAACACTATTTCTGAACCCCCAAATTGTGGAAAGAGGCCTATATCGAGGAGGGTCCCTAATGGTGTGGGCAGGGATTATGTGGAGCACTCGAACGCCTCTTCATGAACTTGTACGGTTGAATCAGCGGGTTTTAACTGCTGTGATGTATTGTGATGAGACCTTGGAACCTCATGTGGTGTTCTTGCGGGGTGCTATAGGTCCAGACTCTGTATTGATGGACGATAATGCTCGACATCATAGAGCACGGATTGTAGATATTTTCTTGGAAAATGGAAGAATTTGCATGCACGGCCTGGCCTGCTCGTTCTGCCGATTTCAGTCCCAAAGAGCAAGTTTAGGCTCCACTAAGGACACAGCCTGCATCACGTTAGCGTCCGCCAACCACTCTAGAAGACCTGAGAACGGCTCCGCAGGAAGAATGGGCATTCATAACACGTCCCATTGTTGTCAAGCCTGTACTGCTGCCAGAGACGGTGACACCCCATACTGAGCACATTAACCAGTTGTCAGAATGTGTGTCTAAAACCCTTAGGTTGGAAAAAAACAAAGTACATATTTGTCTAACGTGATGCATGTTGCAGTTGTTTACCTTCTGTATACTTTGCGTTGTTTCTACTTTACTATCAATTGTTTATACTGTTTTGTGACAAAATAAACACAACCTAGAAATACTTCTGTTTGTTGTTTTAATTTTGGACATCAGTGCATGTCCAACATCTGACATACAAGTTTATACAAGTTTTCTATCCCACTCACTACGGTGACAAACTTTAAAATGATAAAATTACTTCCTTCTACACCAGAGAAAAACATATATTCTTCCTGATACACGCGAAATATAACTTATAACGCACAGTGCTCACATCCTATTACAGTTAAGAAATTATGCTATGCTGGCATCACTCCCATAAAATGATCGCGATCAGTGGAAAGTTCATCTTATGTGGAAATGGAGAAACACAAAGCAGCGGTTTTTGACATGTGAAATTACACACCATGCTCCACAAACTCTGTAAACAGGGCAACTGTCAAGAAAATGTACACACTGAGTTTGCAGTACTTCCAAAACCCCTGTCAGTGACTTAGAAAAGGAGTTGAGTATGAACATCCATAGAGATCTTGAGCACTTTGCTGGGTGCCGTGAGTAGGGTTGGTGCAGAACGGTCCTCACTGTACAGCAGTCATGGACTCAGCTCGCTCTGTTCCTTCACGAGATGTAGAATGTAGTAGTTATAGTGCCCTCCTATTTCTGGTCAGTTGCAAAGTAAATCAATGATAGTGTTCCATGGAGGGTTGGTCAAAGGCAACGTGGGGAGATCTTTCAATCTCCAACTTAATCCTATGAATGCAATAATACTCTTGACTGCCATCCACATAGGGTAAGATGGCCAACCGTAATTGTAAATTCTGCACTATGATCTAAATTCTAGAAATATGTAGATAATGTAACTGCATCGATATTGAACACTTTCTGTATACTTTGGGGTATATGTCCGAGAATTGACAATGAATGGACTGCCCAGTCATCTCTGTACATTCACGATCTACTATATGGTACTCGCAAAGCAGTGAAGGGGTAGTGTAGCGATGATACAGAAACTGGGAAGCCTGCTGCTGTGTAACGGTTGGCGTCGAAAATATGGTAAAACTGATAAAAGTGACTGCACTATCAACTGTGGTGCTTATTACAGTATATCATCCCATATCGGCAGTGTCTTTTCCATCCCATCTGTCCACTGGTACACTGATGACTACCACATAATCAATGACTTACATCACTTGTTTGAGATAGAGAGTTTTGTCGAGAGAAACGCCCTCCTGGGATGGCCAGCACCGAAACAGTGATGGCATACATGGCTAGAATATGAGGAGTCAATTGTCTTGATCTCTTCGAAACAGAACACCAAAACATCTACGATACCGTCATTGTGAAAGATGAGTTTAAATGTACCTTTGGACATCTGCACTCCAAAACGTTGTAAACTCTTCCGATTTCCATATGTTGCGGTGTCACCCACATTTTTGTCAATAAGAAACACTGCCTCAGTCTTTTAATTAAACCATTCAGTCTCTTCTAGGAGCAGCATAGATTACACTTTGCGACGTCCAGCTTTCTGTGAGAGGCAATGGATCGAAATGTGTTAATGTTGTTTTAGCGCCTGACACAGATCTCGAAGTCATGGTAGAAAAAACAATGTACGGCTATGTACACAGCTGTAGTCATACACTGCATCAATGTGTTACAGCAAAACACAATGTATGAAACAGCTTATGAAACAACAACACAAGAACCCTCTCCTCCTGACTGATAGTTTACATGATCTTCCTTCATTGAAGGTGACGAAACCTTACACACATCCGTGGAAGCGACTTCAATCACTGGTCACCTGCTCCAGTGAACCAAAACATATTTACTTAATATGGCCATCACAAACTGTCTATGTCAGCACACAGACGGTATTTGTTTCCCGAAATATTGGAAGAGAGAGATAGATAGGGTAAAATCTTATTGAGTACTCTACCACGTGGCGTTAGCGAAGTTTTTGTAGTTCGTAGTTTTATTCCATTGGATGTTACAAAAACAAGGATTACAGTGAGTCAGAGAGAGAGAGAGAGAGAGAGAGAGAGAGAGACTGAGCTGTCAACAAAGACTCGGACACCATTACACTGTCATATTTCTAGCGTCGTAATTGTATGAACACGATAAAGGAGATTAGGACATGTACAGAGTGATATTTACAGACCTTCATTCAATATCGATGTATTACGCTTCTGAATTTCTTTGTACAGTCTGTGTATACTCTACATGGTTGTAAATTTCCTCCTCTACATTAGTGTGCTACTTTCCTCATTGCGATATTTCTCTACCTATCAGCCTTCTAACTAATGGAACAGTGCTGTCAGAAAGTGACGAGATTTCGAGAGAATTAGGATAGGTCTATCATTTGGCAGGGGACATCTCTTATTCGTGGAAATGATGTGGATACAAATGCTATGTATTGAAGACTGGAAGATTCTTGAGAAGGTAGGTGATACTCTGACGAAAGGGGAGTTGAGAGGTGAGCTCTATATCGCTCCATCCAAGTGTCGTGGGCAAACATATTACAACCTCTCACATTCGTCTGCCCGGGGATTGGATGTTTGTGTTGTCCTCATCATGTGGCAGGTGGAAGTGATGGCTAGGGTACCACGGATACGATTCAGGAAATGGACCAATAATCAGGCATTGCTTCGTTACAGCAATATCATTTAACGAAATTTCAGTCCACCACTTACAAAGGGAGAGTTGACGATCGTAAGAAAATCAGACGTATTACCGAATTTATAAAGTCATTTGTAGTATAAACCTGATATTTACAACTTCTCTGTGCTGTTATCTGATGGGACCTCGAAGTGGCAAAGCATTTGGTTACCTTAAGGGAATTCGAAAGAGAGGAGGCATTCTTTGACCGAAGCAAATCTTAGCACACCGTCATCAGCCCAAAAGAAGTTTAATATTCTAGTCATGTGATGCAGGATGAATCGGCTATTAAGCTGATTTTTTACCTGATGAGAGAATACTTGGAGTAAACGTAGGCTATGCCATACTGTTACAGGATTTTCACAAATAACGACACTTAAGCAATGTGAAAACGCGTGTATTCCCTGACATTTGTCTTCGAAAACAACTTGTTTAATAGGAGAAATCCACATTTCGCGTGTGAAAAATTCGATGTGTAGGGTCAGCAATATCCCTGTTTCGGAAAAAAATGGTTCAAATGGCTCTGAGCACTAGGCGACTTAACTTCTGAGGTCATCAGTCGCCTAGAACTTAGAACTAATTAAACCTAACTAACCTAAGGACATCACACATATCCATGCCCGAGGCAGGATTCGAACCTGCGACCGTAGCGGTCGCTCGGTTCCAGACTGTACCGCCTAGAACCCCACGGCCACTCCGGCTGGCCCTGTTTCGGATTTTTTTTTTTTTTTTAACCGGGAGTCTATGTCGGGCTGGAACTGCTGTACACATCGGAGGTGCTGGTGCTAGTCTTGCATGTGCGGCAGCTGACGGTATGAGTGGTCACGAGGAGTCAGTGACTGGAAGATGTGCATTAGCTCAGCCTGTGACGGGCAGTTAGCATAAAGAACGCACTGATCTGTCTGCTCTTGCCGATTGCAGTGGTTGCTAGTGAAGTGACCAGTGTTCTGGGTGAGGGGCGAGAGAAGACTCAAAATGATGAGTGTTTGCACTGGACAATTATTTCCCCCATGTAAACTCATAAGTTGACTGCTTGGTGACAGTCTCTCCAACCTCTGAGCGTTCAGTATGGTGATATGGTGGGGGTGTGGATGCTGGGAGATGGGCGTGCAGCTGCCCGACATAGCCAATATGTGCGTGGCTCTCTCCTCACCGGCTACCGCAAGTCGACAAGAAATACCTACCGGAGGCGGATGCTGTGATCGCTGCTCACAGCTGTTGACAGGCGGGGCGCTCTTCATGATCGCAAGTGTATGTGATCAGTCGATTTTTTTTTGCCTGGAATGTTTAGTAGAAACGTTGCAGTGGAGGAGGGTGCTTGTGTTCTCAAATGTCGGTGAATACAAGACTGCAAAAATGGCTCTGAGCACTATGGGACTCAACTGCTGCGGTCATAAGTCCCCTAGAACTTAGAACTACTTAAACCTAACTAACCTAAGGACAACACACACATCCATGCCCGAGGCAGGATTCGAACCCGCGACCGTAGCGGTCGCGCGGTTCCAGACTGTAGCGCCAGAACCGCTCGGCCACCAGTGGCCGGCATACAAGACTGCAGATATATTTTCCACTGTGGTCTATTTGTAGTGGATACTTAATTATTTGATTTGCATAATATTTGTGTGTGATACCTAAAAGTTGAAAATATGTTTTTATTATGAAGAATGATCATTATAAGATTGTGGTGACTGTTTTAAGCGATCTGTTTGACTCCTGTAAACTGTTAAACAATTAATTTGATAGGGAAGTGAAAATGGACTATTTCCCTCTATTATCGATATCGAAATTGCTTCAGCTCTCCCTTCCTCCCCAGCGTCAGCCAATAGGAACACAGTATTCTGAGGAGAGATGAAAATCTCAGACTGTGTGCCTGGAGATGTTGGTTCACACAAACAAACAGGAAGTGACCTCTTAAAAGAGACAGAAAGCAAGTCTGCTTTGTTTGAGACCCTGTGATCGAAGAAGGCCAATATTTGGTCCGTATGGAGGGGGGAGGGGGGTGGTATTTAGCATCGTGATCTATAACTAGGACAATGGGACCTTTGTGGTGGCACCTGGACGATAGACACACAAGCGGGAGACCCCAAACGGTGTTTACTACACCGCACTTCATTCTATTCCTCAGTGCTTACAGTTATTACGTCATTGGAAGCCGGGGTGGGGGAGCAGATGTGACCTTTACCCAAGTGGTGGAGCCCTTCTTCCACAAACTAATTAAATAAAGGATATGCATCAATATATTGGTTTGAATATTGTTTCATGAGGTCCTTCCCCTCCAGCATAGATTGAGACTTTATCCCAACAATTTTTTCTGAGGGGGATGGGAAAGCAGGGGGTTGGGGTTCAGGATAGGACATCCTCTGGTAGAGGCATCGTGCACTATCTCAGTCTATCCCTGCATGTCAAGGTGAGTGCACACAAGAAAATTTTCCAACAACACAACACCTTCAATCTGTAGCAGTGAAATTATGTAATTAGGACATGTAGTTGCTGGATGTGAGATTTTTGCACCTAATAGAGAGATCCAACCCCCGACAATTGAACTTTATAGATAAAAAGTATATCCCCTGCTTATAGAGCACAGTACTCACATCCTATTACAGTTAAGAAATTATGCTATACTTGCATCAGTCCAGTAAAATGGTCGCCATCAATGGAAAGTGGATCTAACATAGGATCAGTTAATACACGTGAAATTACACACCATGCTCCACAAACTCTGTAAACAGGACAACTGTCAAGCAAATGTACACACACCGGGTTCGCATCACCTCCCAAATCCCCTGTCAGTGAGTTTGAAACATCCGTAGAGATCTTGAGCATTTTGTTGGGTACCATGAGTAAGTTTGGTCAAAACAGTCCTCAGTGAACAGCAGTCACGGACTTCAATTTCATCCTTCCTTTCCAGAACAGACTAAGTCCTTTGACCTCCAATTTCCAGACAGAGGAGAGGGAAGGGGTCAATTAATTAATTGATATAATTAATAAGTCAATTTGATATAAAAAGTGTAGTTGTATTGGAGAGGGCATCTTCCAGAGGGGTGGGGAGGAGGAGGAGGAGGGAGGGGTAGGAGATTTTTGCAGAAGGACAGATTATCCCATGGGGATCATAAATCAACTCTCAGGAGGTGATAAACCACCAAATAGAACAATAGGTTAATACTGAGGGAGGGGGCCATAAATCAATCAAGTTTGCCCCTGAGTGCATGCTTGCCTCTGAAAGTATGCAACCCAAACTAACAAAACGCACTGATTCTGCTGTTACCCTATTACTACTGGTAAACTACAGTAAGACTGTTACATCTTCTTTGACTGCTGATCGTAGTGTTTATTTCCTCCTAAGATGTCACTGTTTCTTCATATGCATTTTCAGCTGTCAACAATCATTTTGTAGGGTTGTTGTGAACATATCATAATTCCCAAAAAATCCATCCATTTTGCCCCTGAATGCATGCTAGCCCCTGAAAATATGCAACCCACACTAACAAAATGAGCTGATAGTCCTGTTGCCCTGCTACTACTAATTACATAATTAACCATTGAACTACATTAATGCCACACAGGATTAGCCGAGTGGTCTAAGGCGCTGCAGTCATGGACCGTGTGGCTTGTCCCGGTGGAGGTTTGAGTCCTCCCTCGGGCGTGGGTGTGTGTGTTTGTCCTTAGGATAATTTCGGTTAAGTAGTGTGTAAGCTTAGGGACTGATGACCTTAGCAGTTAGTGTGTAAGCTTAGGGACTGATGACCTTAGCAGTTAAGTCCCATAAAATTTCACACACTTTTTTTTTAACTACATTAATGAATGGTCCTACTCTTGATGTTTACTACTCATATTAGGTGCTTCATATACTTCATACTGATATTTAGATGACTGAGCAGGAATCACAAAAGACACATATTTGCTTTTTAGGACCAATAAAAGTCGTCTGTCACTGATTAGCAGTTACTATTTCTGTGTGGAACTTTTTGGAACCTAGTTACTGTTCTTATTGTCTTATTATGTGCCTCTCAATTACCTCTCATAATATGAACTGTCATCACTGGAACACCCAGTACGGTAGTTGTGATATAATTCTGTTGAATTCTCGAATAGTGACTACCAGCACTCGATCTATTCCTGGTTAGTTGATGTGGAACGTAGGACCTCTGTTCCTCAAATTTTCACATTAATGTAAATAAATTCTGATATGATATAGCACATACGGCTACTACATAAAAGTGCTTGAAATTATTCGTCTCTTTCGTTATCGATCTTTCTGCTTGTTTGTTTTTGCATCTGTTTGCAATTCTATCCCATTGTCAAGCTGGTTCAACCATTATATTACGAACATCAGTTGCAGGCAAACAGAACTGGCAATCTTTCAGTGTCACTGCCTGAACACTATTTTGTGCTACTGAATCATATGGCAAATTGGCTTTGTGCGTGATTGTAAATTGTAGAAATATTTATTTCATTCGTAAAGTATTGTAATTCTGATGTAGGTCTTGATTGACGCCATAGGAATGAAATCACAATTCACCATAACAAAGGAGCCACCTCAGCTGAGGTTGGGCAGTTAGTTGTAGACAGTCCTGGAGAGTGTCCACTTAGACCAGTTACTAGCAAACTGGCTCTGATGATTCGAATCTGTTAAATACTATGGTGGTAACACTGGCTACACCAGGTGGAAGTAGAATAATATGTCATTGTTTTGTACTGAACGATAATAAATAAACATTACGACAAGTTTTTGCTTTTTTACGTCATTTCAAATCACTTCAGGCACAAAAATCGTGAACCTGCAATCCTGGACAAACCAACAACGACAATGTAAGTATAAATAAATGCGCAGAAGTTGTGGGCTTGAGAATCTATCACGAACAAAAAACAAAATATACATAGAGTTCACAGTCACTCGGTTTGAGGGTATGATATTATTTACTTTTTCCTCACAGTATTGGTATATATTTGCCATATACGGCAAGCAAAATGGCTTCGAGAAACAATGTGTCAGCCGAACTGCTATGTAGGGCCATTATCAGATAGTTATTCGTAGATTGTAGCACAAATTTCTAATCGCAGGTCTGACGTCAAAAGGTTGAGGGAGGAAAGCTAACTCCTACGACGGTTGTCTATCAGAGAGATTCATCGTTATGGGCGTGAAGTACAGTACCGTGCCGAAAAGAATCTCTCATTATTGCAGTCAACAAAAGATAGGTATCATCGACCACACGGTGAAGAAGTCTTAGTGAAGCAGGCACGAATAAGAGGCGACAAGCAAGGTGTGCCGTTCTCGTCGGTCGTGACAGTAGCAGGGTGCGCTTGTAGTTGGAGCGACCACATTAAGATCAACGAACAAACATACTCTTCGTAAGTGAATCCAGGTTAGGTTGCTAATTGACAGCAGACGTGTTCCGACACTTCTCGACATGACACTATGGTGTGTGTGTGTGTGTATGTGTGTGTGTGTGTGTGTGAGAGAGAGAGAGAGAGAGAGAGAGAGAGAGAGAGTGAGTGAGAGAGGGAGGGAGGGAGAGAGAGATATGGTACATCTTTAGCTGGGCGCACATACCTCCACTTCTTTCAACGTACAATACGAATGCAGAGATCTAACGTCTCGTCGACGAAGAAATCATTAGAGATGGAGCACAAGTTCGGATTGAGGAGGAAAATTAGACATGTCGTTTTGCAAGGAACTATCCTAGCATTTGCCCTAAGCGATTTAGAGAAGCCACGGGAAATCTAGTTCTGAAGTGCCAATGAGGATTTAACCATCCGTCCTCCCTGCTTACAGTCCCTTACCATGCCGCCTCTTCGCACGCCGACACGATATATTTAATTGAATATTTCATTTTAAGAGACATCAAGTACCGATGGTATATGGCGCGTCTCGAGGAATAATTATTTCAATACCAAACAGTTCCGCACACCGAGTGGTTAGGTAGATCCCCAGACGTGAATGATTTGCAACATTTTTGGGGTGCTCTCTGGTGGCATGTTACTGCTCAAAATCTATCTTTCCTTGCTCATCGCTACGGTGAAAGCATATTTGGAAAAAATAGCATTTACTTCGCGTAAATCTCATAGCTCGTCACAAGCTGACAAAAGTGTAGGTCTTACAAAGTCTCCCTTGATTTGCGCTCCACGGATGTGAGTGCGTGTGTATATGTGAATTTTTATGGGACCAAACTGCTTAGGTCATCGGTCCCTAGACTTACACACAACTTAAACTAACTTATGCTAAGAACAACACACACACCCAGGCCCGAGGGAAGACTCGAACCTCCAACGGGAGAGGCCGCGCAGTCCGTGACATGGCGCCTCTAACTGCGAGGCCACTCTGCGCGGCCACAGATGTGACAAAAGATATTTTTTACATATACCACCGAAACGTTAATATAAAAGTTGTTTATGCTACTGCTAGTTTCGACTTCTTGTTTTACAAGTTAGCAACGCATTTTTTCTGAAATGCAATATTTACTTTCCAATCCATTAAAAGCATGTTCAGCGCAATGTTTTATTTCGTTCTCTGTCCTGCCAATAATTTCTGTTATCTTTTTGTTGCACCATAAACGTTGAAACGCACCTGAAAAGTAAATATTATATTGCAACTAGATAAAGATGTCTGTATTTACACTCCTGGAAATTGAAATAAGAACACCGTGAATTCATTGTCCCAGGAAGGGGAAACTTTATTGACACATTCCTGGGGTCAGATACATCACATGATCACACTGACAGAACCACAGGCAGATAGACATAGGCAACAGAGCATGCACAATGTCGGCACTAGTACAGTGTATATCCACCTTTCGCAGCAATGCAGGCTGCTATTCTCCCATGGAGACGATCGTAGAGATGCTGGATGTAGTCCTGTGGAGCGGCTTGCCATGCCATTTCCACCAGGCGCCTCAGTTGGACCAGCGTTCGTGCTGGACGTGCAGACCGCGTGAGATGACGCTTCATCCAGTCCCAAACATGCTCAATGGGGGACAGATCCGGAGATCTTGCTGGCCAGGGTAGTTGACTTACACCTTCTAGAGCACGTTGGGTGGCACGGGATACACGCGGACGTGCATTGTCCTGTTGGAACAGCAAGTTCCCTTGCCGGTCTAGGAATGGTAGAACGATGGGTTCGATGACGGTTTGGATGTACCGTGCACTATTCAGTGTCCCCTCGACGATCACCAGTGATGTACGGCCAGTGTAGGAGATCGCTCCCCACACCATGATGCCGGGTGTTGGCCCTGTGTGCCTCGGTCGTATGCAGTCCTGATTGTGGCGCTCACCTGCACGGCGCCAAACACGCATACGACCATCATTGGCACCAAGGCAGAAGCGACTCTCATCGCTGAAGACGACACGTCTCCATTCGTCCCTCCATTCACGCCTGTCGCGACACCACTGGAGGCGGACTGCACGATGTTGGGGCGTGAGCGGAAGACGGCCTAGCGGTGTGCGGGACCGTAGCCCAGCTTCATGGAGACGGTTGCGAATGGTCCTCGCCGATACCCCAGGAGCAACAGTGTCCCTAATTTGCTGGGAAGTGGCGGTGCGGTCCCCTACGGCACTGCGTAGGATCCTACGGTCTTGGCGTGCATCCGTGCGTCGCTGCGGTCCGGTCCCAGGTCGACGGGCACGTGCACCTTCCGCCGACCACTGGCGACAACATCGATGTACTGTGGAGACCTCACGCCCCACGTGTTGAGCAATTCGGCGGTACGTCCACCCGGCCTCCCGCATGCCCACTATACGCCCTCGCTCAAAGTCCGTCAGCTGCACATACGGTTCACGTCCACGCTGTCGCGGCATGCTACCAGTGTTAAAGACTGCGATGGAGCTCCGTATGCCACGGCAAACTGGCTGACACTGACGGCGGCGATGCACAAATGCTGCGTAGCTAGCGCCATTCGACGGCCAACACCGCGGTTCCTGGTGTGTCTGCTGTGCCGTGCGTGTGATCATTGCTTGTACAGCCCTCTCGCAGTGTCCGGAGCAAGTATGGTGGGTCTGACACACCGGTGTCAATGTGTTCTTTTTTCCATTTCCAGGAGTGTATAAAACGAATAGTTACATATTTGTTACGCAAAATGGTCATACCAACAAACTTAGTAGTTCCGACTGTTCCATCACTTTCTGGCAGACTTTACAGCTTACAGCAATGTATGACATGTCCATTATTACAAAATACACTGGTGTGCAAAACTGAAGAACAAATGTAATTTTCGCATGATGTGTTACAGCCAAGTAACATAGCTCAAATGAAACTTCGACGATACATAGAGGACACTACTGCAGTATAGATCAGAAGGTAACTGAAAGAAATACAGAGTGAAACGAACAGAAATGACAGTTTTATTCAAAAATAATAATTACACTGAAGTCACAGCGATTCATGATGGTTCCCTGAACATTACAAAAGGGGGCACATTGTTATTAGCAGGGTATGTGATTTCCGTGGACGACAATGCATGCTCTGGAACGTGTTCCCATGCTGGCCACAAAGTTGGCAAAAAGTTCTTGTGGTAGGACGTCCCATTCCCAACTTTGTGCACCAGTGCATTGACAGCTGCCAGATGGTCGTTGATGAATGTGGACGTCATGCAACTCGTCTCCCCAACGCCTCCCGCACGTGTTCGACGGTATTTGAGTAAGGGAAACGAGCAGGCCAGCCATTTCACCGAATATCTTCCAGTGCCAAGGGCTCCTCCACCCGCGCTGACACGCAGTCGCGCTTTGTCATCAATAAAAATGAATTCAGGGCCGAATGCATCCCTCAAAAGACGCACAGCGGGAAAGAGGGCAATGTTACAGTAACGTTGGCAGGTGAATGGATTGAGTTCTTAGGTTTGGAGGACAGTACGCGTGTGCAACATTGTGCCCCCCCACACCATAATACCGGGAAACCAAAACGACCTCACTCGACAATGTTCCTGAGTACAATAAGTATTCCCACCTCTGTCATGTGTCTGGACCTCCAGCAATGTCGAACATACATGAGATATAATTGAAATTAGTAGCAGAAAGATAGAGTATTAGAGCACTTTCTCGGTCGTACCGGTACATATAACAATGTAAATCTTTTAACCTAGTATATTGCACGAATGCTGAATTTGTTTTGCTAAACTGTTACTGATTTCATTGCACCGCAGTTATTAGATTTGAAACGACCTACTTTCGAAGCCAAAAGCCTTCGCTCGGATGTCAGAAACTGGCACGAATGTCGATGACAAGAATGACATTCTTTTCCGTTCGTCTGCCTCCAGAGTAAAGATCAAAATGAATCAGAAGACGGTGATAATTAGATAGTCGAAAATCAGCGTATCTCCGGCGGCAGCCGTGGCGTTCGCGTATGCTGGTACGAGCTGCCACTCGACGGCGCAGGCACCACGCGCCGCTCCTTATCTGGCTTTCAGCCACATACGTCGAGAGGCGCAGCAGACGCGCGCTGCCAGAAATATTGTCGAGATAGCGGCTGAGGCCGCGGGCCGGCGCTGGCGCTCGCGGGTTTTTGCTAATTAGCGCTGGCGTCACTGGGCCTGGATCGGGGGGGGGGGGGGGGGAGGCACTCGGTTGCTGGGCGCCAGCGGGGACCGGCCGCCTGCTTTTTGCGGCCGCCTTGTCCTCACCAGGACGTCCACTGTTTAGCCCCCGCTGCGCCTAACGCCAGTTACATCTCATTTGTAATGCGCAAAGCGAAGGAAGGTGAGCAATTTTCGGAGGTCATTCAACGAGATGAAGGTGATCTGCTCGTACAGCTTAACGAACAGTGAGCTAGTTTACGGCACTGGGAGGCAAGCCAGACTCGGAACGAATGCTTGCAGCGGATTATCGACTGTTCGTAAGGTAAGTTCATCGGACAAAAAATTAGTCATCCCAGCGTGCACGCACACAAGAATCGTCAAGCCTTTACAGATGCGCAGCGCTCGAGCCACGTGCTCCAACGCGAGTGAACATAAGGCAGCAGCGATTAGTGGGTCATCTATGTTTCAAATGGACATTGTAAGTAGACATGGGTAAATTTAAGTACATGACAGATTGGCAAAAAAGGGGCAATTGGTTTTGGCCGTAACCATGACCACAACATATGTGAAGTGAAGGTGCTGGATTTGTTGATATTTCGCGGCAGAATCTTCAGCGTGTCTACAAGCACTGGTGTAGCACACTCGACCACAAAACACGACGTCAGAATGGTGGTCGGGTAAGAATCTTGACAGAAAGACTGGAGACGTGTTTCACAGCTGGTGAATCAAAATCGCTCCCAAACCGGACAGGAATTGCTGCAGGCATTGAATGAAGGTCCATTCCAACCAGTTACTCAGAGAACATAGCGACGGGAACTGCACGCAATGAACATTTGGAGTCGCTCATCTCACAGAGGCCATTGCTCACACAGGCACATAAAGACAACAGTAAAGTTCACAGAGCTGGAAGATTATGTGACTGTTTACTGGACACTCCTCTGCCCTTTTACATCTCGACTGGGCTGCAAAATCGTATGACTTCAACCCCACAGAAAATCTGTGGGACTTGTTGGAAGAGACGGTAAAACGCCAACGTCAGCATCCCCAAAATTTGGTGGACATGCGCGCTCAAATCCTCGGCACGTGGCTTAACCTGGATGCTACGAACTTGCACAACCTTGTGGACACACTTCCTGAGTCCAGGCACTTATCAAGTTCTCTAGCGGCAACAAATTTTTTGTTCGGTGAGCTTGCATCATCTAGACGGAGTGTGTTTTTAGGCGGTTTTCACATTGTTATTGGTTACTTTGGGGGGGAAGAGACCAAATAGCGATGTCATCGCTCTCCCATCGGATTAAGAAGGAAGGGAAAGGAAGTCAGCCGTGCCCTTTCAAAGGAACCATCCCGGCATTTGTCTGAAGCGATTTAGGACGGCCGGACTTGGGTTTGAACCGCCGTCCTCCCGAATGCGAGTCCAATGTGCTAACCACTGCGCCACCTCGCTCGGTGGTTTCCACATTGATTCAACGAAATGATGCCTTGGTTCCAAATATCCGCCTTAGAAAATACGATACACCAAATATTCAAAACATGATAATGCACGGAAGGAAATATACATGATTCACTGACACATAGCGCACACGTTTTCCCTCCAGTGAAACCTTCCTCACACGAACGTGTTTCTAATCACTAAGCACCATACATGCTGTCCGTCGAGGTTGCTGCACGCTCTGAAATGGTCTCCTACACCTCTGGGATGTGTTTCCTCCTTGTGATTTTCGACCGCAGCGCTCTCCAGCGGCAGTTCTTGGCTGCTTCCGACGCGCATATCACACAGTTTCTTTAAGGAAATGGACGCACGTAAAACAGCTGCGTTAACTCTGTTAGCGATTATCGAAGAAGACCGGAGAAATTCGCAAAGAAGATTGTGAAGTCGTCGCGGACTTGAACAGCGAACCGCTGGAACGGCTAGAACACTACTTAGTGACATACAACGATCTGAGATACATCTAGCAGAAATTATTCTTCAACTACATTGCATCTCCATCTCATTTTAGGTTTTAAATTGAATATAGTTAAAGTATAGTGTCTAATTCCAGTTTCCTTATGCATAATACCTATATTTTTGATGTTGTATAGACTACCACTACTCTTAAATATGGTTTCAAGATTGCGATGTGTTTCGCAATTTCATTCAAGTGGAAGACGAGATTTTTTCGAAGCTGTTCACCATCACTGAAAAAGATATTTACCAGCAAGATGGAAACATGAGACCAGGTGATGGGTATACGTATCTTATATAAGTGTTCATAATAGCAATAACTTTCAGTATATTACTTGCGTTTACTTTCTGATATGACTGGCAACCACATTAAGATTTCTGGAATCATTCCAATTGTTGGCTTATGCAAATTGTAGCGAATATGTCATTTGTAATAAATAACACCGACTACTACAGATAATATTTCCGTTAAATTGGTAAGAAAGACGCATATCTTTTAGAAAAGAAAAGACGAAAAAAAATTGAAATAGCTAGACACGAGCCTGCTACGTTTCGCATCAAAATTCATGTTATTAACTACGCTACGGCTTCAACATGGCAGCAGTATGTCAGTTATACAGTAGACATAGTATAATTGTTACACCTACAAATGTCATTTTTGATACATATCTCTTACAAATAGTCCCCAAAACTAAGTGCTTTTGATAGATTATATTTGTGCCGTAGCACTAAAACATTATGCTTTCATAACACCCACTAAAAGCGTCAAATACAGTAAGTCTTTAATTTCCGATATCTAGTTTCCTGTCATTTTATTATAACAAATCGTACCTAAAATGGCGCGTTTTCGAGAGATGCTCAATGTGCTGATGCTTTGAAACAATTTATATTCGTACCACTTACTCTATAGTAACAAAAAACCCAAAATACGGAGTTTATCTCCATACAATATGGCAGCTCCTAAGTTGTGCTTGCGATGTAAAACCCATATGGCATCTCATTCATTTCCAAGAGGCAAAATTCTGACAAGTCAGAATCTTCACTTCACGCTTCGCTATGTAATGGAACTCATCCACGAACGATTTCACTTCCCGTGGAAGGGTATTTTGTCTTTAACAGTATTTTCAGTTCATCAATAAGTTTTCCTTTCAATAACTCAAGAACTGGTCTTCGATAGCATTTTGCAAAGACGTCCTGTAACAAGTCGTAATGTGCAGTGTACGTTCTTTGACTTATGTCTCTCTGACGCTGAGGTGGAACCGCATTGTCTCCGGTGGTTTCCGTGCGCTCTAATCAAATCAGATAGACAGCAATTAGTTGGGCCACGCTCGCTTAGAACTTTACGACGCACTCCTTCCAGGAGTCGTGTGACGAGTAGTCGCAGGTCTAAGGTGGCAGCAGCAGTCGACAGATTTGGTGAAAAAGTTCCATTTATTCGAAGTTTCTGCTAATAGGCAAGGCGTTGCAGTGAACCCATTCATATGGTACTCGTATCGCACGGTTTATTTTTCCTTAATTTTGAATGATAAACATGTATCGTTCGCGAAGACAAATGGTTCAAATGGCTCTGAGCACTATGGGACTTAACTTCTGAGGTCATCAGTCCCCTAGAACTTAGAACTACTTAAACCTAACTAACCTAAGGACATCAAACACATCCATGCCCGAGGCAGGATTCGAACCTGCGCCCGTAGCGGTGGCGCTGTTCCAGACTGTAGCGCCTAGAACCGCTCGGCATCTGCGGCCGGCTCGCGAAGACAAGCTGCTAGTTAGGCGCAATGTGTTACAAAAGTTCCATGTCTTTGTTTCTCTCGGAAGCTTGATGCTGGTTACAAGATCCTGCTCTGATCAATTTAGGTCATTCTATACTTTGCTGGAAATTCTTTACATAATTCTGAATGAGTGTGCTAAATGAAATTCTCGATCTACCTTCCCCGTGTATCGTGGAAACCAAAAGGTCATGTCCTTAATTAACTTGATCTCAATGTAAAAACTAAACTAAACTCCATCCGAACACGCCTTGGAAGGCCAAGCGGTACCGACCGGCCGCCGCATCATCCTCAGCCCACAGGTGTCACTGGATGCTGATATGGAGGGGCATGTGGTCAGCATACCGCTCTCTCGGCCGTATATCAGTTTACGACACCGGGGCCGCTACTTCTCAATCAACTAGCTCCTCAGTTCGCCTCACAAGGACTGAGTGCACCCCGCTTGCCAACAGCGCTCGGCAGACCGGATGGTCACTCATCCAAGCGCTAGCCCAGCCCGACAGTGCTTAACTTCGGTGATCTGACGGAAACCGGTGTTACCACTGCAGCAAGGCCGTTGGCTTGATCTCAATATAGGTCATTCAATTGCTTTTTCTATTACTCATTTCTGCCTTCTTACCCCATTTATTAAATATTTGCATCTATTTCTGATGTAGCTTTTATGTGATGCCATCTTCTGCACACACGTTGCAAGGGAATCCATTTTTTCTAGTAATGATTGCAAATAGTGGAGAAGTAATTCGGATTTCACACAGTTTCCCCCATTAACAGTGAAAATACCCCGTTCTCTGACAGCAAATTTTCAGTTGTGGAGATAAGTTTGGTCGTAGGCTGCAGAGTTCGGCACTGTTGTGGTTGACTTTCTGCGGTGTGTCTTTGTGTTCCACGAAATAACTTGCACAGCGCATAGCATTGCCTCATTTATTATACCGTAATAGTTCTTGTAGATTCAGTCATTTACGACTATGTCATTATTGAAATAAAATGTTGAAGTATTATCAGCAATTAGCCATTTTCATATGTAAGAACAGTTATCACAAACTGTTTCCAAGATTCCCATTGCGCAGTATTCAAATGTAACTTGGTAACAATTACACTCTTCTGACTGTCTTACAACACCCTTAAAGGCCGGAGTGGCCGAGCGGTTAAAGACGCTACAGTCTGGAACCGCACGACCGCTACAGTCGCAGGTTCGAATCCTTCCTCGGGCATGGATGTGTGTGATGTCCTTAGGTTAGTTAGGTTTAAGTAGTTCTAAGTTCTAGGGGACTTATGACCACAGCAGTTGAGTCCCATAGTGCTCAGAGCCATTTGAACCACAACACCCTTTACCCTAACTACAAGTGCCTCAGTAAGATGTTGAAAGATATCAATAGATCACTGAAGTCATGCACTCTGCAGTGCTTTCAACAGACATTGAAGTTTGCTCTGGATCGTGCACGAGGAGTCACAAAACTATGATGACCGCGATACTCTCACACTGAAGTACGCTTCAGGACACGTGAGGAACAGAAAAGTGCGTTTGAAGCCTTAATTCTCCACCCATCTGCAGACATTCCCAGACATGGGTCAAATCTTATAGTACGCAAATCAGTCAAAAGTTTCTTTTATATCGATTCCTGGTATTTTCTTGACTATATGTTTCTCCCCCTGACGTATGTTTACAATATTGTTTGCAGACAGTTTCTTCTCGCCACACAAGCCGACATTTGTCTCTCAAAGACGCATAAAATCATGCCCACAGAGGGCAGAGGAGACAGCCGAACTGAATAATTGTATTAAAGTTCCGCAAACATATTAGCGTAAGTTAGCTTAAGTCAGTATAAATAGTTTGTAAGTCCAGGAACCGATGACCTCACGAGTGTTTGCCCCCTTAGAACTTCACACACATTTGAACATTCGGATAGAACCTTACCAATTACGATGAGAGGAGAGGGCGCTAGGACATGACGTAATGGGAACGGTACCGTCCTCTAGGAGGAAACCATGCATACTGTAACTGTGGCTGCATCGTGCAGCGCGTATTAGACCGCAGTCTCTGTAACAAAGTGTGATTGAATAAATGGTCGCTGGCTTGGACACCATGCATTTCCGGACATAAGTTCATTAGACGTTTCTTGTTACATCCTCTCATCGACCAATTCCTAGAGCTCGTACACGATGGAAAAAAATTACCCTGTATATACGTATATTTTATATGCATTAAAAACATAAATACATTAAAGAATTTCGTACCTATAAATACGCACGTATCAGAATTCAACGTTGGGTCAACATTTCAAAGTAATTGGTCAAGAACTTTCGGAAACTGCCGATTTTGAACAACCAACGTTCATATTTTACCAACGTTTCCCCTTTTATTGCATATATATTCATATATAGCAGATGGCGTTCCAGTAAATACACAAAAACACAAGTATTCGAATGCTACGTTGTGTCAAAATTTCAAAGCAATCCATGAACAACTTTCGGAGATTTGAATTTTGAAGAAACGAACACTTATATTTGTATTTCTATAGTAACTGTAAATGTTCCTAATAGCAAATCTCTGAAATGTCCGACTGAATGCCTCGAAGTTTTTACATAGTGTTGCAGTGGAATACGTGTGTGAAATATCTGTAATGCAAATTTTTTTATAAATTTAGTAGGAGGGAAACGTTATTACAAAAAATCTACCTAAACACACGCACGTATTAGAATGCAACGTTAGGTCAAAATTTCAAAGCAATCGTTCAAGAACTCTCAGAATTGCAGGATTTTGAACAAACGAACATTTACATTTTTACTTCTACAGGTTAAAGTACTATTATTAAACAAACATTTTTCGGTGTGCAATATGAGATGACATCTCGAAACGACTTCATTTAATTTCCCAGCATTGCAGACGTATTCCGCAAAAAAGAAATTCATAATCGATTTCAGTAAGTACGACAGAAAACTGTAACTTATGGAACGTATCAAGAGTATGACAGACTGCTTTGTATTGACATGTAGTCATGATAAACCTAAACGTTGTTAGTCATTGGAAAGTGAATTACGAGTTCCGACTTTGGCAGACGAAAATTCAGACCAGTACTAGCCTTCTGTCAGAGTTCCTGCTTAACGAGTGGTTTAACGTATTTTACAACATTTTAATATCCGCTGATGAGGATAAAAGATCTGTGGATGCGAATACGGGACTTGCGGATACGGGTAGCATTTCCCACATCGATGCAACCGCTTACCGTTAGTTCCCCGGTGAACACCGTGTACAATGTCTGACAGGAGAATGGGAATACTAGTGAACAATGAGAAATATCACCGTTGTAGAAGTTTGTCCCCAGAGTGGTTACTTGCGAGACAGAGGCAAGCGCCGCCGTCCTCAGGTGCGCCCTCCGCCTGGCAGCGGCCCGGCTGCAGGCTGCGAGTTGCCGCCGCTGATCCCGGCCTCTCCCGCGCCGCTAAGCCCCGCTATCGGAATTAAAAGCCGGGCAGATGTCTTCTCGAGCTATCGCCGGAATGTAAAGCGCGCTGGCCCGCCTGCAGTCGAGAGATACAACTTCCAGAGTTGCCGGGCCCCCGGCGCATTAATTCCCTCCTGAAGGCGGGAGGCCTCGTATTGGCAGAGGAGCTGCCGCCTCCAGATAAGTCGCGGTATTCCAATCACGCCCGCCGCCGCCGCCTATAACTTCAGATTAAACTCTGAGCAAATACTGCGTCGCCGGAGACGGCTCTGTATCTCTACCTTGTGTATATTTATTCAGACGGCAGCAAATTTTATACGAAAGGGTAACTTCGATAAGCAGTAAAGCACTTGAAACCTAGTTTCCCTTGTTGTATCAAGCGGGCGGTATTATTTCTAGTACACCGATTATTATCGTTGTACTTTCATACCAAAGATCGTACTGATACAAACAAGTCGAATTTCCCAAGTAAAATAAGTAGGCACAGGTAACTGGTTCAAAGAGCATTATGATTAGATTTTAGTATTTACTACTTGATTACAGAAACACATTCTGTAAACGCTTTAGAAAGCGTTGGTGCCATTATTGTCACTGTAAATGTTGCAGTCTTATCCGAAGGTTTGTTTTTCTACATAACATTGAGTAAGCTTTGACGGAATGTAATAAGAACTCAGATTACCCAGTCAATATAGTCTCCACTACTATATGTAGAAAAGAAAGGTTGTTGTTTAATGTTGTTTGCAAAATTCTTGGAAGTTCTTATGTTCATAAGAAAGCAGAACACATTGAACGACTAGAGATAGAATGCTCATATTCACAGGTTATTTACATTAGTATGTTCTGCATTAGCGTTTCAGTCAACTCACCTCAACACGTGTCCTGATGGCTAGTAGGCACAGAGCCCGACATGGGTCCTGATAACTTGTTCCATGCGTGATGGCATCGACGCGTATAGGCTGCGAATGGCGTCACGTGGTTTAGCAATCCACGCTGCATTCAACTGGTTCCAAAGTTAATCTGTGATGGTTGGCACTGGCTCACATTGTCGACTGGCGACAAGTGTGATGAGCAGGCGGGGTACAGGGCAAAAGACTGACATCCTGTAACACCAAGAAGGCACGTGTTCGTGCAGCAACATGTGGTCGTGCATTGTCTTGCTGAAAAATGGCGTCTGGTGTGTTGTGCAAAAAGGGTATGGCTACAGGACGCAGGATGTCATTCATGTAGGTCACACTGGCCACAGTGCCCACGAACCGCACCAACTGTGATTTTTTGTTGCACCCAATAGCACGTCACACCGCAACGCCTCGAGTTGACTCTGTCTTGTGCGAATGCAGTGACTGATGCCGCTCCCCCTGTCTGGGGCGAACCAAAATGTGGTATTCGTCCGAAAACACTACCTGACATCATTCCTGTCCCCAGTGACGTCGTTCCATGCGCCGTTGCCTTCTATCATGTTTCTGCACATTCGTCAAAGGTGGGCGGAGAAGTGGACGACGCGCACCTAATCCACGCCGCAAAAAACGGCGATGAGCTGTCACCCTTGATAGTGCACGATGAGTTTAAGTATTCCACTGTTGCGCCAGAGCCAAGAAGGCCGCAGATCTGTTCTGAAATGCCGTTCGCATGACGCGTCGATCTTATCGGGGAGTGGTCTGGATGGTGGGACTTAATCCGTGTCATCGTGTTCTACGGCCTTGCGGAACAATTCTGCTCACATCCGTTGCACTGCCGAAACACTTCGTCCCACATGATCAGCAGTTTCAATATTCTCTCATGCCAATATTGTGCCCTCTTTCAGACTCGCTGACATGACAGTACGGTTTGCTCATACGTCTGCGAGGCATCATGCGCGTCTGCTCACGTCACATTGATCCATTATCTCCTGTTTACAGCGACAACAATAGCCGCAGGCACATTTTACCGGTAGGTGGCGTTGCGCCACGTAATCGATGTTAAACTTGACGTGGTTGAAAAGTTAATCATTTCTGCAGAACATGTTAATGTACGTGTCCTGTGAATATGAACGTCCTATCTCTAGTCGCTCAAAGTGTTCTGCTTTACTGAACATGTGTGTGTGTGTGTGTGTGTGTGTGTGTGTGTATGAAAAGTTCTTGACAAATTTACTTCCAAATTTTACACGATGCTCTAATCAACATTTGTATGGACGTAATCGTCAGAAAAGTGACCTTCTAACGCACCTCCACCCCCATATTCTTCTCTCATTAGTCAGGATTTCTAGTATGTTGTTCGTGGCACTCCTCCTACCACTGTATAAAAATTTCTGACTACACGAATTATTCCCGATATTCGACCTATTTTGATCCTAGTGACTGAACTATTACGCCACCAGCATAGTCGGCTATTTCGTTACATAATTAATTTAAACGTGCCCGTCATGGTAATGAAACAAAAATGACTTTTGTACACGTTACGCTAGAATTAATTATACTGACAATTCGATCCAAACTGAACTCTTACAAGTACAGTAATTCTGTAGTCAGTAGGCCTGACAAATAGAAAGACGTAACTGTTTATTTTATGCTGTTTAAATTCACAACATTTTTAGATAAAATTTACAATTTGTAAGTCCTTGTCCAAGCCGGTGGCGTAATAAGGCTATTCACGGCAGACCAAAAAATGTTGTATGTGGGAAATAATTAGTGCAGTCACAAATTAAGAGTTCTATGAACAACATATTACAAATCCTGACCATAGGGGCTGAGTGTGTGAGTGGAGGTGAATCTGAAGGTCATCTTTGTACGTTTTCTTGAATAACTCGAAAACTTCGGTCCCTAGCTAAAAGGTATCCCAGTACAAAATTTATCTGCATTAAATCTCTTGCAAAAAGGTGCCGTTAATTTTTTCTGTATGACTAATAGGCTGCAAGTAGCGAGCGAGACAATATGAAAATCTCGCGAGTGGTTTTTGGAGGCCAGCTATAACATTGCAGGTAGCATAAAACGACATCGGTAAGGTTATCTGGAACGCCCTGCGTAACAGAGAAAAGTTATTACCAAGAATCTGGAAGAGTTCTTGACAGATTTACATCAGACTTTTACACAATAGTCTAATAAACGTTCACCTGGACATAGGCTATATAATGTTTTTAAACAACGATGTATATGTTTTCTGTAAAACCAGATTCTTAGAAAGAAATTTCTACACTATGCTGTGCTGTGAAAAGGTGCGGTTTCATTTTCATTCTTGCAGTCAGAGCAGAGCATTTGAACTATTAGACAAATTGTTTCTCCTGCTGGAAGGATTTCCTAAATTTTGATGGGGAAACTGAACAGAAAATTACCCCCCAGCCTTGTTGCTTGGAATTCAAACATACATAACTCTTTAAAATTTGCCGGACGATACAAAAACGTTCTCGTGAAAAAATTGATCTCATGACTCGAAATGGGTGGTAAATTCGAGCAATATATATGGTTTATTTTGTTTAAACATCAATTCAGTCAATTAAATTGCTGTGAAATGTGTTCAACTGATGAGATGTTGTTGCTGGACAGAGGGGAGTTTAATAAGTGTATCACCTTCGAGCATACAGCTGAGGACTGTGTCCACACCTTCCTACACAAGCAACAGTAGTAGATGATAATGGATGAGCATAGATGGTATACTTTAAAGCAGTAGGATGGACTGAGGATGCATTTCGCAACTCATATAGACTGTGTTGGAGCGGACCATTTTTTTGAAATGGTCGGTCAATCCACGTTGCAGGAGACAACCCTGTCCTGTTCCGCTACCCCAGACTGAATAAACCATAGCTGCTCGCAATGATGTATGGGGCTTAACTTTTTTTCTTTTGGGTCATCAGTCTTCTGACTGGTCTGACGCGGCCCGCCACGAATTCTTCTCCTGTGCCAACCTCTTCGTCTAAGAGTAGCACTTGCAACCTACGTCCTCAATTACCTGCCGGATGTATTCCAGTCTCTGTCTTCCTCTACAGCTTTTGCCCTCAACAGCTTCCTCTAGTGCCATAGAAGTGATTCCCTGATGTCTTAACGGATGGCCTATCATCCTGTCCCTTCTCCTTATCAGTGTTTTCCACATATTTCTTTCCTCTCCGATTCTGTGCGGAATCTCTTCATTCCTTACATTACCAGTCCACCTAATTTTCAACATTCGTCTATAGCACCAGATCTCAAGTGCTTCGATTATCTTCTGTTCCGGTTTACTGAGAGTCCATGTTTCACTACCATACAATGCTGTGCTCCAAACGTACGTTCTCATAAAACTCTTCCTCAAACTAAGGCCGACGTTTGAAACTAGTAGGATTCCTCATCAGGTTGCCCTCCGTGGTTGAACTGTGTAAGCATTCACTTGAGCACGAACAACTGCTACAAAACCACACTGCATTGATAATGACCTGACACAGGTCGAAATCGTATCTGCTTTGTGATTATAAATGTCATGTTAAAGCAACTGAATTCTACGACTGATTGCTGCTCTATCTAACCCAATAGTAGGATTCCCTTGGTCAGAAATGCCCTTTTTGCCAGTACTAGTCTAATTTTGACGTCCTCCTTTCTCCGTCCGTCATTTGTTATTTTCCTGCCGAGGTACCAGAATTCCTTAACCACCTCTACTTCGTGAGCATCAATTCTGATGTTACGATTACCACTGTTCTCATCTCTGCTACTTCTCCTTGCTTTCGTTTTTTCTTCGATTTACTCTCTCCCCATATTCTGCATTCACTAGATTGTTCATTCCATGCAGCAGATCCTGTAATTCTCCTTCACTTTCACTCAGGTTACAATGTCATCATCAGATCTTATCATTGATATCGTTTCACCATGAATTTTAGTCCCACTCCTGAACCTTTCTTTTGTTTCCATCATTGCTTCTTTGATGTACAGATTGAACAATAGGGGCGAAAGACTACATCCCTATCTTACACCCTTTTTAATCCGTGAAATTCGTTCTTGGTCGTCCACTCTTATTACTCCTTCTTGGCTCATGTATATATTGTATATTACCCGTCTCTCCCTATAGCTTACTCCTATTTTTCTCAGAATTTTGAACATCTGGCTCCATTTTACATTGTCAAACGCTTTTTCCAGGTCGATAAATCCTATGTATTTGTCTTGATTTTTCTTTAGTCTTCTTCCATTATCAACAGCAACGTCACAATTGCATCTGTGAGGGTTTTAACTTTGCTAAATCCAAATTGATGTCATCTAATACCTCCTCAATTTTCTTTCATATTCTTCTGTATATTACTCTTGTCGGCAACTTGGATGCGTGAGCTGTTAATCTGATTGTGCGATAATTCTCGCATTTGTCAGCTCTTGTAGTCTCTGTATGGATGACATTTTTCCAGAAGTCTACACACCACTTCCCCAATGGTTTTAGAAATTCTGATGCAATGTTATCCGTCCCTTCTGCCTTATTTGATCTTAAGTCCTCCAAAGCTCTTGTAAATTCTAATTCTAATACTGGATCCCCTATCTCTTCTAAATCGACTCCTGTTTCTTCCTCTAACACATCAGACAAATCTTCCCCCTCATAGAGGCCTTCAATGTGCTCTTTCCACCTATCCGCTCTCTCCTCTGTATTTAACAGTGGTATTCCCGTTCCACTCCAAATGTTACCACTCTTTCTTTCAATTTCCATCATTGCTTCTTTGATGTACAGATTGAATAACAGGGGCGAAAGACTACATCCCTATCTTACACCCTCTTTAATCCGTGAAATTCGTTCTTGGTCGTCCACTCTTATTACTCCTCCTTGGCTCATGTATATGTGATTTGACTTTCCTGCTAAGTCAGTCCTTCCAACTATCATTTCTTTTTCGATTTCTTCAAATTTTGCATGCACCCATTTCGTCTTAGCTTCCCTGCACTTCCTATTTATTTCATTCCTCAGCAACTTGCATTTCTGTATTCCTGAATTTCCCTGAACGTCTTTGTACTTCCTTTTTTTGTCGACCAGCTGAAGTATTTCTTCTGTTACTCACGGTTTCTTTGCAGTGACCTTCTTTGTGCCTATGTTTATCTTTCCAATTTCTGTGATTGCCTTTTTTAGAGATATCTCTTCTCTTCAAGTGCCTACTGAGCTATTCCTTATTGCTGTATCTGCAACCATAGAGATCTTCAAGCCTATCTCGTCATTCCTTAGTACTTCTGTATCCCACTTCTTTGTGTACTGATTCTTTCTGAATAATCTATTGAACTTCAACCTACTCTTCATCACTACCAGATTATGATCTGAGTTTATATCTGCTCCTGCGTGCATCTCACAGTCCAGTACCTGATTTCGTAATCTCTGTCTGACCATGATGTAATCTAACTGAAATCTTCCCGTATCATCTGGCCTTAACCAAGTATACTTTCTCCTCTTGTGATTCTTGGACGAAGTATTCACTATTACTAGCTGAAATTTATTACAGAACTCAATTAGTCTTTCGCCTCTCTCATTCCTTGCGCCAAGCCCATATTCACCTGTATACATTTCTTCTACTCCTTCCCCTACAGCTACATTCCAGTCACCCATGACTATTAGATTTCCATCTCCCTTTACGTACTGTATTACCCTTTCAGTATTCCCATATACTTTCTCTGTCTCTTCATCTTCATCCTGCGATGTCGGTATATATACCTGAACTATCTTGTCGGTGTTGGTTCACTGTCGATTCTGATAAGAACAATCCTATCACTGTTACTGTTCACAGTAACACACTCCCTGTCCTTCCTTCCTACTCATAAGGAATCCTGCTCCTATTACACCATTTTGTGCTGCTCACCTGACCAGAAATCCTTGCCATCTTTCCATTTCGCTTCACTGACCTCTAATATAGATTGAGGAACTGCATTTCCCTTCTCAGATTTTCTCGCTTCCCTACCACGTTCAAGAACAGTACACATGTCTTCACCTCGATGTGTGGATCCAGTTTAAGCAGCTTAGAACCAGTCTTACCTCACCTCCTAGTTCCCCTCCTGCCTCCCTCTCCTCCCCTGTAGGTGGGGATACTGATTTTCCACATATGTTCTATTCTGACGCTGAAGGTACACAAAGAGCTCCATCCACTGCAGGTGCTCCGCTTTGATCAGTGTTGGACTGACAATGATATGCGTTTTTGATCCTCTCACTGATGGTACACAAAGAGATCCACCCGCTGATGGTGCTCTGCTTTGGTTGGTGCCAGTATGACAATGGTATACTCTTTCAGGTCTGCAGAAACCAAACGTATTTCTAGGAAATGCTCACCCCTTGAACAATAGCGAAATACCTGTCTATTCGTCATGGACGGGACAAAAAAAAATTCGCCTGGAGAAGAATGGTCGGCAGCAGGCTAGGCCCTCGGCTGCATCTCGCGGTGGCAAGCGGCAGCTGCAGTGGTTACACTCGCCAGAGGGGCGACATTGAGACGCTGCCGGCGGTGTCTTTTCAATACGGCGGCGCCTCTGAGAATTCAAAATTACTGTTTGTGGAAGTCTTGTAAAGGAACTTTCATGCATATAGGTATTACATACATTTCAGATGCACAAATATCAACACAGAACAGCAGTTTTCACGCTATCTATTCCCATGTCGGAAAAAAACACAGCCATTTCTACACCAGACAGCAAACAATTCATATACTCATCCTCCTCGTTATTTCGTAACGTCGAACTGAGTAAAACTACGAACTCGGTCTACGATACTATCATCAATAACCGGTGAGCAAACTGCCAATGTCAGAACTCTATAACAATCATTTTTGTCATATTTTCCTCAATTTTACGTATTCTCCATCAGTTTTACCACATTTGTTCCGTAATTTCAACGCGTATTACCCAATTACTCGACGACTTGTTACGTCAACAAAACATCTCAATGCATCGATCTCGTGATGCTGTCAGCCAACGACAATGCAGCATGGTTTTCTATTTCCGTATCATTGCTAAACCACCCCCTTCATTATTTTGCGAGTGCTATATAGATATGCACATATTGCGAACCCTGTTACACTGTCTGCACCACATGATATCAATATTGTATTGTAGTATGGGGAATAGCCAGCAGCTATTTCATTAGCCAAACACTTTATAAATTTGGTGATATTTTATTACCATCAGCCGTCTCTCTCTATGCGGGTTGGAGTCACGAAGACTTCTCGCATTCATAAGATCAAATCGCGGAATGAAAGATCTAACCGATACCTCAAAAACGAATCATATCCATAGCAACGCTCTGCCCTGTATTTCGAAACGAGCTGCCCCTTCATTGAACCTGTTGGCTAAGGATCCTGAGCAAAATTCTAAACGGTCTCTATCTATTCTTCTTCTGACTCTTCCTCTGTCTTTAACCAAGCCTCCCTGTAACATTGTCTCCAAGTTAGTTTGGAACTGACCAGAAATTGGAGGGCACTATACCCACTACATTTGATGTCTAATGGTAGAACAGAACGAGCTAAGTTCCAAATAATCAATACACTTCAATATTTTTCTTTTGGATAGAGCAGAATACGTGTTACAAACCCGTACAACTGTCCAACGTTAGTGATGTATACTAGCATTCCCAGTACTATAACTGCCATTCTGAAGAGATTGTAGATACGAGCCTGATACATTTGAGAGTATTATCGTGATATAACAGACGGTCAAGAAGAAGAATAAATGTATGGTTTATGCATGACGGAACGCCAGAAAGTTGGAATTGGAAGCATTTTTTGTGAATCAACTATGCTAGCAATTCTGAAATATTGTTCTAGTGTCAGGGGTCAGTACTAAGAAGGTATTGGCAAGAGAGAAATGATCACAGAACATAAACACACGCACTCCTAAGGCTACACAACACTGCACTCAGACACGCTACAATATTAAAGCAATGTAGCTTCCCAAATATTAGTTGTGCAGAGTGAAACCCTCGTAATACTGCAATGCAGGACACTTATGTCCAACATCTGATATAAATTCACCCTGCAAGTTGTCTATCCTACTTAATATGGCGACAAATTGTAACATGATAAAACTACTATCTTCTACACCAAAGAAAAAATATCGACTCTTTATGATCCATTCAGTATATAGATTATCAGAGGTATATAGTGCCCACTATTCACGACCAGTTTTGGTTTGGAAATCATGCTAGGCTCGCAGCAGTCCTAAAAAATGATCGTCAACAACGGAGAATGCGTGGAACAAGGACATCTTATGAGGAAATAGACAAAAGCATAGCAGCGGTGTCTGACATGTCAAATTACGCACCACGCTGCACTGGCTCTGTGAATAGAACAGAGTCCTTTCCAAATAACAACAATTGTCAAGTAAATGTATACACAGGAATTGCAGTACCTCACAAATACATGTCGCTCATTTATGAACCTGAAGACTCCATTTATGTCCAAGATATTACAGGAAAAGGGAGTACTCCACATCGAATCAACTTTTGTAGCACAAATGTCGTGATGTGAAATTATCGTTCGGTGTTTCGATTTCCAGCGTTGTTAGTCCATGTATGTGGTCCTGGAGATGTTTTCATTAGTCCACATGCTCTAATTGGTCGATTTCCTGCGTTCTTTCATCCACATTTTTTTTTTAACACATCAGTTACACCACTTGCACTTAACGTTTTGTGTTCAACATGTGTGTGTTTACGGTGTGTAGTGTTTCCAACTTTCGCTATATGTTTATCTTCCGTCTTTTGTTTGCGTTCGTGGTTTGATATTTTTCATTTGTTCTGTGCGCGCGCGTGTGTGTGCGTGTGTGTGTGTGTGTGTGTGTGTGTGCGGGCACCTATTTCGTTGTGTGTAAATCACAATAACACAGCCACATCAGGCATTTCTCATCAAGTTATACAACAGTTTCTAGAAAATGCATCTCAGACTCCAAAAGACTATCCAACACATTAGATTCAATCAAAGTTTCAAGATAAATAATGTAATTCCGAGTTAAATTAATGTAAAAGTCAGAAACATCTCTTTGGTAGCACAGAGAACGAAATCGTTTGCAGGAAATACTTGCTTAAGAAATGAAATCAAATCGCGTTATACCAAGAAATTCATGCTTAATAAAATGTTATATCATGTACATCTTGAGTTATCAGCATTTATTAACAACCGAACAGTGACGATCAACGTGCCACAAAAAATTGAACACATCACAGCAAGAACACTGCAAAATACACAAAACAAACACAAACGAAAAATTAAAACACGCACTAACAAAAACAAAACAGAAATAAAAGCACAACGAAGTATAAGACACCCACCACCACAAATTTCATCCAAAACTAATAGACTTCACAGATACAGAATTAACAGAGAAAGAAACACAGCTGTTATAGAAAAGGTTCAAACACAAAATAAGTACAAAAATAGGTAACCTCTACTTATAAAATCTGATTGTAGAAACAGAGAGCATCCTGACAGAAGAAGAGAAACAAGAAAATAACACTATAAATATTGGGCTAACACAAGAACTAGTGAGGAAAGAAATAAATAGCATAATCGCCATGTCAAAGAAAGAGCAAAACACTGAGCTTCAAATCGAAAACAACACCACTAGGAAATTAAAAGAAAAACTACAAGCTAACAACTACATAGCCACAATAACTGATAAAGGGAACAGCACAATGCTGATCACTAAAGAATAATACATAGAAAAAACTGAAGTTTACCTCCTCTAACAATATCACAAAATTGAAATCTGGTCCACCAAAACGTTTCCAGGCATACATAAAAAACAATCTCAAAGAAATGAGACACACACTCACAGAAAAACAAGAACAACAGTTCACACAGAAGAACCCCAGAAGCACCAGCACTCAGAAGTCAACGCAAGGTTCACAAACCCCTTATTCCATTGAGGCCTGTTATTAATTTCATGAATGCACCATCATACAATGTGACAAAACACATGAACAAAATCATAATGCAACATTATGAAATTAAGAACTGCAGGACAGAGAAAAATACAAACAAGGTCACAACACCAGAAAAGACTTACACATCCCACAACCAGCATCACTCATCTCTTTCGAAATTGTGAACATGTACAACTTAATACACACTAAAACTAGTTGAAGAAAACTTACTGACATACAACAAACTACCTGCAGACAATATTAATTAAATAACTAAAAACCTCAAAGCAATCTCATCACAAAATCACTTCCAATTTGAAAAGGACTTTTACTTACAAGAAGATGGGCTTTTAATGCAGTCATCAGTATCAGGAACATTGGCAAACATATACATCAACCACATAGAAAACACAGTCTGTGGTTCAGTCATCACAAAGAAAGGATACAAAAATTTTTACTGCTACAGATATGTGGATGATAATCTGTAGATGAACCAATAGAGAAAATTGATAAACTTCATACAGACATAAACAATACACGTGAAGATATTCAATTTACCATGGAGAATGAAACACAAAAGCAAATAAATTTCTTGGATATAACAATAAAGAGACGCAATAATAAATACGTAAGTGATATCTTCAGAAAGCCAACATCCACAAACACAATTATACATGCTTTATCCAACCACCTACGAAATTAAAAATTTGCGGTGCTATCACATATGTTACACAGAATAAATAATATCCCACTCAGCAAAGAAATCTATGAAAAAGAGTTACAAACAATACAATTCATGGACACAAACAATGGTTAGAACACCCATACAGCACAAAATCTCAGCCAAAAAATTAAAACACAACTAAAGAAAAATGAAAAGAAGCAGAGAACACAAACACCAAAGAACCACACAGACAGTACATTGCACACAGAAAAACAAAATGGTAACACTCATGACATGAATAACAGAAAAAAATAGTACACTATAACATCCAACTCAAAGCAACACACAAGATACCAACTACATTGAAGAAATAGTGATTACAGAACAAGAAACACACTCCAGTCACATTTACAAACAACAGACATACCAGATAAATACCAGGGAGCAGGTATATACCACTTAGAGTGCCACGAATGTGAATTGATATATCTGCAGGTGACAGATAAGATCTTCAAAGTAGATACAAATAACATCTAAGAAGTTGGAAATATGAAAATAACCATTCTAGCTTCAGCGAACACCCGATAAAACGACAACATGAACCATCCAGCATGGAATAAGAGATGACAGTTATTAGAGTGAATAATCACAGCAAAACGCTCCTGGCATTGCACGAAAACTTTCTAATACAAAGAGCCCTTGCAATGAAAAATAAGGTACCTAATGACCAAATCCATATAAGCAAGAAGACTCTGATCATGTTAGACACTAAGAAATAACAAACAGCGATCTGAAACATAACCAGAATAAATAATTAATATATCTTCCTCTTCCATCCTCTTCTCTCTCTCTCTCTCTCTCTCTCTCTCTCACACACACACACACACACACACACACACAAATACCGATTTAGAAAAAATTCATGCTCTCACAACACATTTACGCACAACAAAACACACACACCCAAAACAAATGAAAAATATCACAAAACACAAACAAAAGACAAAAGATAAACACATAGTGAAAGTTAGCAACACTACACACCATAAATATACCCATGTTGAACACAAAATGGGAAGTGCAAGTGGAATAAGCGACGTGTTAAAACAAATGTGTATGAAAGAACACCGGAAATCGGCCAATTGGAGCATGGAGACTAATTGAACACATCTCCAGGACCACACACATGGGCTGGTAATCGTAAGTAATACCGAACGATAATTTAACATCACGAAGTTTGTGCTACAAAAGTTGATTCTAACCCAAAAAAAGATAAAAACACGACAAAATGTAACATAGTAACATACTGTTACCACCAAGTAATACATTTATTATATGTATAAACAGAAACATGTATTACAGGCCACTGAAAATACTTTACAAATAAAAGAAGCGAAACGCATATGACAATAAACAAATTGCCTTCAATTAGTTGCCTAGACGGAACATATCTCCATGGACAGTGAAGCGTCTGAAACCTCTACCAGGTAGCCTTCAGACAGTTTACCTGAAGAAGAAGAATAAATGTGAGCGATGACAGAGTATGACCACATGCAACAGCGGAGGCTAGCTAGTATGGACACTGCTCTTCACCTGTCAGGGACAGAGCGGGCAGACTCGCACACTGACATGACTAGTATAAAGGTCCATGTGTATCTCATTTACGCAGGACGTATTATTTCAATGTTTCCCTACATGAAACTGATTTTACTTAGCCGAGGACGACTGTCAGGCACTGGCAGCACATCAAGAACTTTTCAAAGCACACCGCTGTTTATCATTCACTTCTTCATCCACGACAAGTCGTCAGGTATTTCGCTATTGTTCCAGGGTTCTATTCTTTCTGAGACATACGTTTAACAGCCTGCAGGAAGCATCCTGTTCTTGAGTGTCTTGGTCATCTGTGGCTGATTTCTGCATACCAGAAACAGTGTGTCATTACCAGCAAATCGACCTCTTTATGTACCATCAGCGACAGGCATCGAAAACCGGTATCCCTATCTATTGAGGGAGAGGGGGGGGGGGGGGGGATTGGGGACGAGGGGGACGTATGACTGGTTCTATGCTGCTTATTCTTCCTGCTGATATCTTTTGGGTCAGTTTGTGTGGTAGTCGTGTTATTACAACGCTTTTTCTGAAGTCCCTCTGTGTGTGTGTGTGTGTGTGTGTGTGTGTTCCTCAGCAGCTACGTACTTGTAGATCAATAGAAGACAACTCTTCCTACACTTCAGTTATAGGTAGTAGTGCTGTCCCACCCCTTCTTACTATGTTTGTATGTATGAGTACAACTTCCTTAGCAGCTATTTCACTTGTAGAACGCTAGGAGGCTACTCTACCTGCACTTCAGTGATAGTTTCCTGTCCTGTTCCTTCTTACCATGTATCCGTGTAGAAGTTCCTCAGCAGCTATACAGTTATGGATCTGTAGGAGACAATTCTTCCAGAAATGGCTGTTGAACAGTTCCCCACCAATTTCGAGTCGTATCGTGGACTAGGGCACACAGCAAGGTGAACTAATACACATTCGAACGGAAAGGGGGGGGGGGGGGGGGACCTATTTCAAGCGTCCTCAGTGGAGCCCCATAGACCAAAATGAACACCTCTGGTTCACTGAGTCTGGGGTCGTGCAATAGAACGAACTTGTCTCCTGCACTGCGGATTGACTGGCCATTTCAAAAAACATGAACAGGTCCAGAACAGGCAGTAGTCTCTATGAGATGTGAAATGCATCCCCATTCCATTCTTCTGCAACAGCACTTTTGCTGAAAAGGATTGGATGCAGTCTCAGCTATATACTTACAGGTAATAAACTTATTAAACTCCTCTCTATTCAACACCAACATTTCGTCAATTGAACATTCTTTCCATCAATTTAATTAATTAATTAAATTAACGTTTAAATAAATAAACAATATCTTGCTCGAATTTGCCGTCCATTTTCTGTCATGAGTTCCATTTTTCATGAGAGCTTTTTACTATCATCCCGACAGTTTTAAGCAGTTGTATTTACTTAAATTTCAAGCAACAAGTCTGTGGGGTAAATGTCAGTTCGGTTCCCCAGCCAAATTTAGTTAATTCTTCCAGCAGGATAATGCACATATAAACAAATGAACACAATTCGAAAGACAGTGCCTAATGTCCTTCCTCTCCAGCAGCTCCACAAAGCCTGAGTCTTTCTCCTGCCGTTTCACAAGTGGATGAGAGGAGGGGAAATGAGGATGTCAACAATGAGACATTGCCACATCTAACCCCACGGAGTAGAGCTAGGGGAATACCCAGGAAGAGCTGATGTCTTGAATAAACTGGTCAGCAATGCAGACTGCCCTGCCTTCAGCTTTATTCCTCTACTGTAGTCATATTATAAAGAACAGAGATATTACATGTATGTGTGTGCAAGAATTTACATATTTATGGGTCTAGTTTGCAAGGATGAGATTGGTGATCGGCTGTGGCCTTATAGTGTGGAGTATCTCCATCATATCCTTGAAGTAATTTAGTGAAACCACGAAAACACTAGATCAGAATGGTCACTCCTCTCGACTACCAGTCAGTTCGTTAACAACAGTACAACCTCATTAGGTTCATTGCTTGTAAAAAGTGTCGTTTCGTTTTCGTTTGTACATTCCTGTAAAGAGGTATAAGGGGCGTATCATAATTAATGGCGTAAACGCATACGTTTGAAAGTACACGCTACTAGAAGCAAAAAAGTCTCAGTAAACATAGTGTCGAAAATGCATACCTTAAGAGCTACGAGCAATTTTTCATCTTCGATACTGTGAAACAAATCTCTTCTACTGCAAGCTCTTTGCTTTCCACATTTTGGGAAGTAGTAGTATGGACCAAAACAAGAAAAAAATGTCCGGTAAACATGAGCTCTAAAATTCATACCTTAAGAGCTATGAGCACGTGCTCATCTTCGCTACTTGGAAACACAACTGTTCTAATGAACAATTGCTCATAACTTTTAAGGTATTCGTTTTAGAACAAATTTTACTAGACTCTTTTTTCTTGGTTTCGTCCATACTACTACTTCTCAAAATGTAGAAAGCAAAGAGCTTGCAGTAGAAGAGATTTGCTTCACAGTATCGAAGATGAAAAATTGCTCGTAGCTCTTAAGGTATATTTTTTCGACCCTACGTTTACTCAGACTTTTTTGCTTCTAGTATCGTGTACTTTCAACTGTATGCATTTACGCCATTAATTGTAATACACCCTGCATAAACAGCTAGTGTTACACCATTCTTTCATTTCTCAGAACCAGTCATTACACTCACTACAGACATTATACACCATTAAAGCTGACATCAAGACCACAACTATTATATCTGGCTTTCATTTTGTGTGCCACATCTTTTCAGTTTCTTGCCTGAAACACTGAATCTATAATAAATCAGATAATGAGCTTAGAAAATAAATAACGTGTTAATATTTACATTGGTGACATTTGGTGTACATGTTTTCCAGAAAAAAACATTAGAATGCGAAACAGTGATGTGAAATGAGTTAAATGTTTTATTATTATGTACTTGCGTTATATTGTTATCAAATCCCTACTGTTTGTTTTACGAGTACTCCTTATTGTATGGAACGTATTTCTTAATAGGTACTATTTAACTACGTTTTAAAATAAGTGTGCTTTAGTAATTTCTTTAACGTTTGTACATAATTTATTGTACAATTATATTCCCTTGTAGAAAATACTCTTTTCTTATTTATTCTTTCTTGGTAAATTCAGTCTGGGTCTTTTCCCATACTCATGGATAGAGTTGTGCGTGCAGTAATTATCATGGTTTTTTAACTGTTTAACTGCTTCGTAACTGTGTCCATATTTTATGCATCTGACCACAAGAAAGAATCTCGTCAACCTATGTACAATTCTTAAGTGACACACTGATGACAGGAATCTAAGGACATCATTCGTTGATGATGTTCTGTTTGTTAGTGTATGTTCACACCACGGTAATTGGCATTGTTGTTGTTGTTGTTGTTGTGGTCTTCAGTCCTGAGACTGGTTTGATGCAGATCTCCATGCTACTCTACCCTGTGCAAGCTTCTTCATCTCCCAGTACCTACTGCAACCTACATCCTTCTGAATCTGCTTGGTGTATTCATCTCTTGGTCTCCCTCTACGATTTTTACCCTCCACGCTGCCCTCCAATACTACATTGGTGATCCCTTGATGCCTCAGAACATGTCTTACCAACCGATCCCTTCTTCTAGTCAAGTTGTGCCACAAACTTCTCCCCAATCCTATTCAACACCTCCTCATTAGTTATGTGATCTACCCATCTAATCTTCAGCATTCTTCTGTAGCACCACATTTCGAAAGCTTCTATTCTCTTCTTGTCTAAACTATTTATCGTCCATGTTTCACTTCCATACATGGCTACACCCCATACAAATATTTTCAGAAACGACTTCCTAACACTTAAATCAATACTCGATGTTAACAAATTTCTCTTCTACAGAAACGCTTTCCTTCCCATTGCCAGTCTACATTTTATATCCTCTCTACTTCGACCATCATCAATTATTTTGCTCCCCAAATAGCAAAACTCCTTTACTACTTTAAGTGTCTCATTTCCTAATCTAATACCCTCAATATCACCCGACTTAATTCGACTACATTCCATTATCCTCGTTTTGCTTTCGTTGATGTTCATCTTATATCCTCCCTTCAAGACACTGTCCATTCCGTTCAACTGCTCTTCCGAGTCCTTTGCTGTATCTGACAGAATTACAATGTCATCGGCGAACCTCAAAGTTTTTATTTCTTCTCCATGGATTTTAATACCTACTCCGAATTTTTCTTTTGTTTCCTTCACTTCTTGCTCAATAAACAGATTGAATAACATCGGGGAGAGGCTACAACCCTGTCTCACTCCCTTCCCAACCACTGCTTCCCTTTCATGTCCCTCGACTCTTATAACTGCCATCTGGTTTCTGTACAAATTGTAAATAGCCTTTCGCTCCCTGTATTTTACCCCTGCCACCTTTAGAATTTGAAAGAGAGTATTCCAGTCAACACTGTCAAAAGCTTTCTCTAAGTCTACAAATGTTAGAAACGTAGGTTTGCCTTTCCTTAATCTAGCTTCTAAGATAAGCCGTAGGGTCAGTATTGCCTCACGTGTTCCAATATTTCTACGGAATCCAAACTGATTCGCGTTAGTATTTTGCAGCCATGACTTATTAAACTGATTGTTCGGTAATTTTCACATCTGTCAGCACCTGCTTTCTTTGGGATTGGAATTATTATATTCTTCTTGAGGTTTGAGGGTATTTCGCCTGTCTCTTACATCTTGCTCACCAGATGGTAGAGTTTTGTCAGGACTGGCTCTCCCAAGGCTGTCAGTAGTTCTAATGGAATGTTGTCTACTCCCAGGGCCTTGTTTCGCCTCAGGTCTTTCAGCGCTCTGTCAAACTCTTCACGCCCTATCATATCTCCCACTTCATCTTCATCTACATCCTCTTCCATTTCCATAATATTGTCCTCAAGTACATCGCCCTTGTATAGACCCTCTATATACTCCTCCCACATTTCTGCTTTCCCTTCTTTGCTTAGAACTGGGTTTCCATCTGAGCTCTTGATATTCATACAAGTGGTTCTCTTTTCTCCAAAGGTCTCTTAAATTTTCCTATCTTACCCCTAGTGAGCCGGCCGCGGTGGTCTAGCGGTTCTAGCGCTCAGTCCGGAACCGCGCGACTGCTACGGTCGCAGGTTCGAATCCTGCCTCGGGCATGGATGTGTGTGATGTCCTTAGGTTAGTTAGGTTTAAGTAGTTCTAAGTTCTAGGGGACTGATGATCACAGATGTTAAGTCCCATAGTGCTCAGAGCCATTTGAACCATTCGAACCCCTAGTGAGATAAGCCTCTACATCCGTTCATTTATCCTCTAGCCATGCCCGCTTAGCATTTTGCACTTCCTGTCGAATTCATTTTTGAGACGTTTGTATTCTTTTTTGCCTGCTTCATGTACCGCATTTTTATATTTTCTCCTTTCATCAATTAAATTCAATACTTCTTCTGTTACCCAAGGATTTCTACTAGCCCTCGTCTTTTTACCTACTTGATCCTCTGCTGCCTTCATTACTTCATCCCTCAAAGCTACCCATTCTTCTTCTACTGTATATCTTTCCCCCATTCCTGCCATTTGTTCCCTTACGCTCTCCCTGAAACTCTGTACAACCTCAGGTTCTTTCAGTTTATCCAGGTCCCATCTGCTTAAATTCCCACCTTTTTGCAGTTTCTTCAGTTTTAATCTACAGTTCATAACCAATAGATTGTGGTCAGAGTCCACATCTGCCTCTGGAAATGTCTTACAATTTAAAACCTGGATCCTAAATCTCTGTCTTACCATTATATAATCTATCTGAAGTCTGTCAGTATCTCCAGGCTTCTTCCATGTATACAACCTTCTTTTATGATTCTTGAACCAAGTGTTAGCTATGTTTAAGTTGTGCTCTGTGCAAAATTCTACCAGGCGGCTTCCTCTTTCATTTCTTACCCCCAATCCATATTTACCTACTACGTTTCCTTCTCTCCCATTTCCTACTACCGAATTCCAGTCACACATGACTATTAAATTTTCGTCTCCCTTCACTATCTGAATAATTTCTTTTATTTCATCAATTTCTTCGTCATCTGCAGAGCTAATTGGCATATAAACTTGTATTACTGTAGTAGGCGTGGGCTTCGTGTCTATCTAGGCCACAATAATGCGTTCACTATGCTGTTTGTAGTAGCTTGGCTATCGACATTCACTCCTAGAGTGTTTTACATATTCTGTAGAGGTACTCTCTACACTTAAATCACCAATATTGTGTCCTCTCTTCAAACTGAAAATTATTGCATTTGTTTTCTTTATATTCAACTTAACTTCATTGCACATTGACCCGTTGTAAAATTAACTGAAATGATCTGGTTTTTCAGCAACTAACTGTCGGAAAAAAATCGCTACATCAAGGAGTAGCTGCGCGACATAAACGAAAGTTGGCAGGCGTGTTTCCACATGTAAAAGGTGAAGTCTATTCAGATTTCGCGCCAGTCGCATAAGAGTGGCGCTAGTAACGCCACTATGAGGTTACAAATCAGTTTTGCTCTAAATACACGCTGTAACGGTCGTAAGCTTTTGTTATCTTTGAGAATGGACATGCTGAGTTGATGTTAGACAATAATGCCTTTAAGCCTCTTAACTTAAAGCTTCAAGTTACCTCGTTTTTATTATTTTGACACAAACTTAAAATCCGGAGTATACTCGGGCAACTTAAAGAAACATCTTCCAAAAAACTAAAGCCCCACTTGTATCCGTTAATCGCTGATAATGAATTGTGCCCATTAGACTGCATCCGTTTTTACATTTCTAGCCTGGCTGTCGCGATTTGGTTGAGCTGGTTGCCACTACTATCGTCTTTACTGTGTGCAGCTTTAGATACTCGAGAAGAAAACGCGCGCTGTTTACTGTTTACGGAATGCTTTCGAAACAGGATGCAGCGCATTGATACAGAGTTTCACACAGAATTTAGCGGCTCAAAGTGAAGAAGAATGTCATGTTACTTCATTAGAGACTGAAAGTGACGACATTTCTTCAGTTAAGGACAAGTGCTAGCTAGTGGTGCGACCTAAATACATCCACTGTGTTCCAGCCAGCTCCTCCAAGGTTTATGCTCACACGAAACCATTGTGAAATACATAGTTAGACTTCATGGCTACACAGACACTAAAAAAATGACTTCAAGTTTCAGAATATTTTCGTCGCTGTCCAGCGCACGAGTATACTCGGGATTCCATTACTCACAATTTTCTAATCCATTATTTTGAGCTTTAAAAGCTGTGTAACATATGTCTGTACGTAATGCCATTCATTATAGGATGTTTTTCGTTCGTGAAAATGTATCTTTTTTTAAAAAGAAAACATAATTTGAAAAAAAATCTTTAAGTTAGTGGGTTAAGATGCCATTCTCACAACCTCGCTAAGTTTGAACATGGTCGTGTAATAGGGCTCCGAGAAGCTCGGTGTTCTTTCTGAGATATCGCAGAAAGACTTGGCAGGAAAGTGGTCACAAAAATGTACGGTCGCAACAAGAGAGGACTATGGAATACAACATAGCAGTACTCAGATGGACGACCATCGTGTTCAGCGTATGGCTCTGGCGCATGGTACTGCATCTGCAGCAGATTTGGTAGCAGTTTGCACCACAGTGACACAACGACCTGGTACAAATCGGTTACTTCAAGGACATCTCCGAGCCAAACGTCCTGCAGCCTGCATTCCATCAACCTCAAACCAACGTCATTTGCGACTTCAAAGATGTCAAGCGAGAGTTCAATGAAGAGCAGACTGGAGGTCAGTTACGTTTTCTGACGAAAGCTGGTCCTGCCTCGGTGTCAGTGATGGCTGTGTGCTGATTAGGAGGCCAGATGAGGTCCTGCAACCAGCCTGCCTGCGTGCTAGGCACACTGGACCTATACCTGGAGTAATGGTCTGGGGTGCGATTTCGCATGACAGCTGGAGCACTCGTATGGTTATCCCACGCATCCTGGCTGTAAATTTGTGCGTCAGACTCATTCGCCCTGTTGTGCTGCCATTAATGAACAGCATTCCTGGGGGTGTTTTCCAACAGGATAACGCTCGCCCACATACCGTTGTTGTAAACCAACACGCTCTACAGAGTGTCGACACGTTGCCATGATCACGTCGATCACCACATCTGTCTCCAATCAAACATATATGAAACATCGTCTGACGTCAACTACAGCGTCGTCCACCCACAGCATTAACCGTCTCTGTGTCGATAGACCAGGTGCAACGAGCATGGAACTTCATCCCACAAACTGACATCCGGCGTCTGTACAGCACAATGTTTTCATGCTTGCATTCAACATTCTGGCGGTTGCACCGGTTGTTGATGTACCAGCGTTTCATATTTGCAATAGCTTATCTCGCGTTCACATTAACCTATAACCTTGCAACGTTAATCCCTTAAATACGAGTATGTTATTTAGATGAATGTATTCTCAAAATTTCATTAGTCTACTTCTTTTTTGGTGTTACGATTTTTTCTCGTCAGTGTATAATGTTACTGTCATCAGCAAAGAGAATTCTTCCCCATGAGCGGCATTACTGAGGCTGAATTAACGTAGGCGAATGATTAGAAAAAAAACCTTTCACCAAAGTTCCTGGGCGTGTGTATCATTTATTACTTTATTCATTACTTTCATGTACATGTTATTATACATTTGTTTCCCTCTCCTTGTTTAGTGTTTTATTCGACACCAGAGCCCGGCCAGAACATTTCGACGTTCCTGGAGAAAAACAAGCTTCTCTCACATAATCAGCAAGGGGTCAGAAAAAACAACTCTTGCTAAACAAAGGTCGTATTTTTCATGCAGCATACATTACAAACATTAGATGTAGGTGAACAAGTAGATCCGTCTTCCAATTCCAGATCGTTCGCTGAAGATGCTGCTGTCCGCTGGAAAGCATCATTCTTGGATGATTGTAAGGATACGCTGCAAAACTTGGCAGAATTTCCACCTGGTATGCTGATCTGCAACTCTTTTTTTAATGTTGATTAACTCAAGGTAATGTCCACACAAAATTTAAGCAACGCGATACTACATCGTCGTTTAAATGTCTTGGGGTAGTTTCACAAAGCGATTCGATATGGGACCAGTTAATTCAGTACTGAAGAAGGGTAATGGAAGATTCACGGTTTCTGAGAGAACTGTGGGAAAGTGTCGTGCTGATATCTCCCGTAATGACCATGAAAATAAGTTAAGAGTTGGGGCCCTGGTGAAACAGTAGAAAGTTTCCACTTTCCAAAGTGAATGGCGTAGGTCAGTCTCGCGAGTGACGTACAGAAAATATGTATAGAAAATCAAAATATCCACGGGTATGCTGCCGGTCTATAGTGTCCAACGGGCACAATATTTCGGCGATCATACATGTCGCCATCATCAGGTGAACTGACGGACTGAGCTCCTGTGAACGTGCCGGCTAGGAGATCCGTACGCTATGGCTGCTCAGAGGGAACTGGGTTCGGTCGCGGCGGCGGCCGATTTAAATACCCTCCGCCCGCGGCGCGCTCCCTCCGCCGTCCGCGCCCCGCGCCACGGTCTCGCGGTGGAACAGATTGCGACGGCGTCTGAGATGACGTCAGTGTGATGGCTCTGTCCGCCGTGGTCGTCACAACTATACGTTTGCTCGATTTACTCTTGATTAACCCGATCGCTGGTTCCCAAGCCTTGCTAAGATTATAGCCACAGTCACGGTTTATGAGGTCGTCATTGGTGCGAATTTCGATAGCCTCTCTAACAACGCTGTCCCAGTATCTCGACGTCTGTACCAGAATCCTCGTGCGGTCATACTCCATGGCGTGATTTTCCGACAAACAATGTTCAGCGACCGCCGACTTGCTCGGATACATCAGTCGAGTGTGCCTCTGGTGTTCACGGCATCGATCCTCGACGGTACGCATCGTCTGACCGATATATTACCTTTCCTTGACGTCTTGGTCAAGAGAAGGGGTGACGGCACCCTAGGTCATGGGGTGTATCGGAAGACTACGCACACTGATCTGTATTTGCACGCAGACAGCTGCCACCACCCTTCACAGATGAATGGGCTACTTGAAACTCTAGTACATAGGGCGCGCACTATCTCTGACGCAGAGAGTCTACCCCAGGAATTGGAACATCTGAGAACTGTATTTCGAAAAAATGGGTACTCAGAGTAGCAGATTCAACGTGCTCCCCGCCCAACCACTGCAGCACAACCTGTTGAGATGGATGAAGTCACGAGGGAGGAGGTAGGCACTGCATTTATTCCATACACAGGCGCACTCTCGGGGAAAATCGCCTGCATTCTGAAGAAACACCGGGTCGGAACTGTGTTTTGCCCTCCAAATAAAACTCGTGTACTGGTGGGGAGCGCCAAAGATGACCTCGGTTTGAGGAAGGCCGGCGTGTAACAGATTCCGTGTCAATGTGGCAAGTCGTATATTGGTCAGACGATGCGTACCGTCGAGGATCGATGCCGTGAACACCAGAGGCACACTCGACTGATGTATCCGAGCAAGTCGGCGGTCGCTGAACATTGTTTGTCGGAAAATCACGCCATGGAGTATGACCGCACGAGGATTCTGGTACAGACGTCGAGATACTGGGACAGCGTTGTTAGAAAGGCTATCGAAATTCGCACCAATGACGACCTCATAAAGCGTGACTGTGGCTATAATCTTAGCAAGGCTTGAGAACCAGCGATCGGGTTAATCAAGAGTAAATCGAACAAACGTATAGTTGTGACGACCACGGCGGACAGAGCCATCACACCGACGTCATCTCAGACGCCGTCGCAATCTGTTCCACCGCGCGACCGTGGCGCGGGGCGCGGACGGCGGAGGGAGCGCGCCGCGGGCGGAGGGAATTTAAATCGGCTGCCGCCGCGACCCAACCCAGTTCCCTCTGAGTAGTCATAGCGTACGGATCTCCTAGCCGGCACGTTCACAGGAGCTCAGTCCGTCAGTTCACCTGATGATGGCGACATGTATGATCGCCGAAATATTGTGCCCGTTGGACACTATAGACCGGCAGCATACCCGTGGATATTTTCATTATCAAATACGCCGGGAGAAACTCAAGAATCACGTGTATAGAAAAATTCACTTTTCATTTAGATCACGACACTATATTACATTACACTACTAGCCATTAAAATTGCTACATCACGAAGATGACGTGCTACAAACGCGAAATTTAAGCGACAGGAAGAAGATGCTGTGATATGCAAATGATTAGCTTTTCAGAGCGTTCACACAAGGTTGGCGCCGGTGGCGACACCTACAGCGTGCTGACATGAGGAAAGTTCCCACCAGCAGTTGACCGGCGTTGCCTTGTGAAATGTTGTTGTGATGCCTCGTGTAAGGAGGAGAAATGCGTACCATCACGTTTCCGACTTTGATAAAGGTCGGATTGTAGTCTCTTGCGATTGCGGTATACCGTATCGCGACATTGCTGCTCGAGTTGGTCGACATCCAATGACTGTTAGCAGAATATGGGATCGGTGGGTTAAGGAGGGTAATATGGAACGCCGTGCTGGTTCCCAACGGCCTCGTATCACTAGCAGTCGAGATGATAGGCATCTTATCCGCATGGTTGTAACGGATCGTGCAGCCACGTCTCGATCCCTGAGTCAACAGATGGAGACGTTTGCAAGACAACAACCATCTGCACGAACAGTTCGACGACGTTTTCAGCAGCATGGAGACGATGGGTGCGGTTACCCTTGACGCTGCATCACAGACAGGAGCGCCTGCGATGGTCTACTCAACGACGAACCTGGGAGCACGAATGGCAAAACGTCATTTTTTCGGATGAGTCCGGGTTCTGTTTACAGCATCATGATGGTCGCATCCGTGTTTGGCGACATCGCGGTGAACGCACATTGGAAGCGTGTATTCGTCATCGCCATACTGGCGTATCACCCGGCGTCATGGTATGGGGTGCCATTGGTTACACGTCTCGGACACCTATTGTTCGCTTTGACGGCACTTTGAACAGTGGACGTTACATTTCAGATGTGTTGCGACCCATGGCTCTACCCTTCATTCGATCCCTGCGAAACCCTACATTTCAGCAGGATAATGCACGACCGCATGTCGCAGGTCCTGTACGGGCCTTTCTGGGAAAAGAAAATGTTCGACTGCTGCCTTGGCCAGCACATTCTCCAGATCTCTCACCAATTGAAAACGTGTGGTCAATGGTGGCCGAGCAACTGGCTCGTCTCAATACGCCAGTCACTACTTTTGATGAACTGTGGTATCGTGTTGAAGCTGCATGGGCAGCTGTACCTGTAAACGCCATCCAATTTCTGTTTGACTCAATGCCCAGGCGTATCAAGGTCGTTATTACGGCCAGAGATAGTTGTTCTGGGTACTGATTTCTCAGGATCTATGAACCCAAACTGCGTGAAAATGTAATCACATGTCAGTTCTAGTATAATATATTTGTCCAATGAATACCCGTTTATCATCTGCATTTCTTCTTGGTGTAGCAATTTTAATGGCCAGTAGTGTAAATATGGAAACAATAATTCCTTGAGGATGAGATTGCTTTGACAGCAGTAGTAGAAGTCTACATCGCGTATATGATCACCAGTAACTGAACACTTGCCGTGTAGTTCTTCTTCGAATGCAAGCACATATGTGTAGAAACGTAAGTAACTAATATGTAAATTGTGTTTAATTATATCGCGGTCTTTTGTGATTGATTGTTCAAGAAGCAATAACAAACAAGCTTCTACAATTCTTTCTTGAACTGGTCAAATGCATTAGGAGATGAATTACACATTTGGGATGTTCGAATTATCAGTTGCTACCAAAGTAGCTCTGACAACAGAGGCGTAACGAACTTCGGTGCACTAATAAAATAACCCTTAGATGCAGCCTTTTGCTCATCTGGGGCACTCAGAACTGCTGAAAATAGTACCACTGTGGCAGTATTTCAAGACATCTTGGAGCGAAACATTTCTTCACGCTAATGAACAGAAGAAGGACTTTCGCAAAAAGCTTCTGTTGTAGTGTGGCTCAATAACCAAAACAAGCCTGGATGGCATAAACACATACCAAGAGTTCAGATAAGCTCTACACCGACAGAAATCTGGAAAGATTCCTAGTCCATAAAACAATTCCTTGTGGTTAATCCAAAATAACGCATTACCCCGCAGTCCGGTATTTTCAGACTCAAGAAACGAAAGATGTAGCTGGCGATTCTGATTATATTTTGGGTGGAAATCTAGCTTCATAGCCATCAAGTTATATCTGAAATAAGTCCTGATTTGCAGTGTGGTTTCCGACTTCCAGAAGAACATGTGACACGATTTTCTGTCCAAGTGAAGGCCAAGAAGACTGTGGATAACAACAACAACAATCAACAACAACAAGCTCTCTTCTCAGTCTTCTATAACATTTAGGAAGCATTTATTTCCATCCTAAGACCTGCCATGTGGGCAGTACTGGGACTTCTTGAGTGGTCTCAGTATTTCGCTGATCCAGTCCAGGTTTTTTATTGCAACATGTCTGGGAACGATCTCTGATCATATAATTTTTACTTATGACTCATGGACAAACGATGGAGACAGTTACTTCAACTGGATCGGCCTCAAACAAAACGAAAGACCAATAGGCATTCCTGATGTTGAGCTTGGGTATTATTACCACAGGTGTCTCATATTGCCCAGGTTTCACTCCAGAAAACTAAGTTTCCCAAAAATTATCCGAACTGTAATAGGCAGAAAACCCTGCATCTGCTCACACACCAGAAGAGCTGCAAGAGAAGTAAACCATTACAAGATTGCATTATGACTGATTTGAGCTCACAATTAATGCTCATAAAATCAAGTCATTAGTACATCCTGCAACTAGGGCAATGCCCCACTTACATCTACGTCTCAGGTCCTGAAATGTAGTAGACTACTATCCAAACTCACTTACCTAAAAGCGGTATACGTGAACAAGGCTTCTGTAAGAGCAATTGTGCAGTCCGCAGAAAACCGACGAGTCGAGTGTTCAGTAAGAAGATGTGAGTGTGCAAACAACACTAGTGGTATATAAGTCGCTTGTAATTTTAGCACAGCTTCACAACTATGATTTACGAACTCTCTACCAAAGGAATATCAAAGAGCTTGTGCGTTTCCACCAGGACAAACCCGGACTCATTACGGTCAAACATCAAATGCGGTACCTACGACACCAAATGAAAGTTGTGCTAACCTAGGAGGCACAGTGGTCAAGGCACTGGATCCGCAGGGTTAAAATCAACGTCTGGCCATCCAAATCAAGGTTTCTTATCGTTTCCTTGAATAGATAAAGGCAACTGGGATGGTACCTTTGAAAATGACACGAGAGATTTCTTTTCTCATCCTCTGCAGTGCGGAGCCGTTCACCGTCTTTAATGACATCGTCGACAGCGAGAGAACGTTGAACGATAGTCTTCTCTCCTTTCTGTGTCCTCGCCAGAGTGTCACTATCGCTGAACATCAGCGGATATGGCTGGGACATGTTCACCGCATGAGTGATACCAAGAAATCTTGCGAACTGTGTTATAGAGAACTGCACTGCACTTCAATCACCCTTGGATTTTCTATAAGACAGGTAGGACCAGTTATAACTTATAATAAAGATGACAGTATCCATCCAGACATGTAAGATCATCAATGTTGACGACAAACTTCCATTATTTTTAAAAGATAAATGCTGCACACATGAAAAGGACAAGCAATGACCATGACAACTTTGCCCAACACTACCGCGACCCATACTGACCACAAAGTGTTACACCAAGTTTCACCCCATAACTGGATTTTACTGTCCCATGTAACGAGCGCACGCCGCAAACTAACAGAAAGATGAGAAATCTGTATACTCAAAAACGAGTAACAGCTGATTCCTATCTTAGTAGGTACATAGTTATTTGCTTAACAGGAAACGTCACACGTCTCGTTAATTCTTACTGACGCATTAAATGCGTTTACCGATTTATGTAAGGATATATTTGTTGTCTGGTATTGTTTTGACGTTATGATTGGAAGCGAAACACATTTTATGGTGGACAGGTTTGAGTGACATGTCCACATGGGCCAGAATATCAATAGAGTCTATTGCCATCCATAATCGTGTTAGTTACTAAGCCCCCTCTCATTCAGTAACAAATCAGTTTGATTCTTTCATATTCTGTAAAGTGATTTATTTCTTTTGAACTCAGTCTGAGTTTCAATAATAATTAATGAGCTTCAATTTGCGTCAGAATATTTCGAAAAAGGAGTGGTTTTCTAACAGAACAGGTTATTAACAAATATGGTTGCGATGTGCCCCTTTTTTCCAAGTCTTCATCACTTTTTTCGCGACCACGTGCTTATGTTTGCAACCAGAGATCAATAGGCCACACAGTGATTGCATGCATCACTACTCACAAATGTATTTTACATTCCATAATGGTATGAAGAATTTTTGGGGTAAGTATTCGTACAGTAGAATGATGGTAAATGTAGCGACACAAAAGCTCAGAGCTCACCAAATGTCCTAAAAAAAAGCTCGTTTTTGTGTTTAGAAATTGGTGCTTTTGTATTTAACTACAGGTTCAGAGTTTTTTCGGGTTATACAAACTCTATAAACGTTTTCATTGCGCATATGATCTGAAAGGTGACCTCCATCACACTAAGCGTTCATAATTCTTGGACCCTCCCCCTCCATAGTTTCCCATATCCCTCTTGTAGTATTAACTTATCGTTTCCTCCAGAGACTCATCGCTCTGTTTTACATGCACTTGCAAAAGATGACTTTTATAGCCATACAAACCACAGTGATAGACAAGTGTTACAGGATGTAGGATCATTGTGTAAGGGTTTTATAAAGCAGCATCATGTTGTGATAGTGGGTGGAACAGGAAACAATACTGATAGGCATCAGGGCTACAATATTGAGTGTGACCTTGTAAAAACAGTATCTGCAACGAACCATTCAAATATTGGTTTGGTTCCTGCTTTCAGGCGGTATGATCAGCCCCAAATAAACAGCTCTGTCAGGATGGTCAATATGGAGCTAGATCAGCTGGTGTGGATGACTATTTTGTCAGGCATAGGTTAGGCTTCTGTTGAGTCTATTGGTAGGTGGAACTTCACAAGGCATGGCTTGCATCTCAATAGGAAAGGGTACATTGGCTATGATGATAGCAAAATCTTTAAGGGAAGGGGCACTGAAACTCATGGGAGTGCCTCTTTTTTAGACTAATATCAGTGTCCAGTGGTTCAACACTGAATGAAATTGAGCTTAATGAGAAGCTCAGACAGGTAGGTACTACAGATGTTAAAATAGCGCAAGATTTTCATAAAAATACAGTGAAAAATGTTAGTGTACTGCAACAGATTATCAGGGGATAAAAAACGAAGTAGATGAGCTTCTTGACTGTTTAGAAGATTTAGAACCTGAGGGTGGAATAGATGTACTATGCCTGTCTGAGCATCCTATAGTCACAAATATGGAAAAGATAAATGTAGGTGGATATAAGCTTTCAGCACATGTAAGTATAGGCACTACGGAGAGTTGCAACATACGTTAAAATTTATCATAGTATGAAAAATTTAAAACCTAAAAAAATTTTGTGTAGAGCAATATACAGAAGCAGGTGAGTGTGCGCTCAAACTAAATGATGGCACTTCTGTAATTGTAACTGTGTATAGGTTCCTCACTTGGAAAGGGATTCTTTGTTGTGCTGTCTGTAAGACAGAGGGGAACAAATTATTGTTTGTGGAAATTTCAAAGTAGATTTTCTGAAAGAGTCCAGTAGAAAGCTTGAAATTGAAGTTCAACTTGATTCTTTCAATTTAGCCCCAGTTACGGATTTTCCAACTTCAGAGGTACAGGAAAGCAGAACATCGAAAATACAATGTAAGAATGATTTGTCTGATCATGATACACAGCTTTTTACTGTCTATGACATAGCTCCATACAGTAATGCAAAACATTCCTCCAAAATAGCGTGTTCAATTAATGATTTAATAATTGAAAATTATAGGGGAAGCTTGCAGCAGTAAGAATGGGATGAGGTGTATAGGTAACCTGATGCTAATTTAAAATTTAACCTATTTCTTGATGCCTTTGTGAATATATTTGACAACAGTGAAACATAATTGAAATACACCATCCAGAAAACCATGGCATATCAAAGGGATAAAAATATCTTGTAAACAGAAAAGTCAAATACATCTCATAGGTAGAAAGCGTAATGACCGAGAAACAGTCAAACATTACAGAAACTACTGCACTGTATTAAGAAAAGTTATTAAAAAGTCTCAAGGTATGTGCATCATGTCTGAGATTAGCTCCTCTGATAGTAAATTTATAACAAATTGGACAATCGTTAAAAGGGAAACAGCTACCAAGAGCATATGAAGATTGTATTTCTATCAAACTCAGTGAAAAGTTTGTTGACAAAAAGTCAGAAGTAGAGAATACTTTTAATAATCATCTTAATTGTTTCATAGAAAATAGAATCCAGCTATTCATTAGAAAATTTGATAAAACTGAATTTCAACCCACCTCTCCAACTGAAATTAGGAAAATAATAAATTCACTCAAAACTAAAAGCTTGCAGGGGACTGATGGCATTTCTAACAGATTATTAAAACCTTGTTCCCAGCAGATAAGTAGGTTTCTCAGCCTCATATTTATCAGTTCACTGAAACAGGACATTTTCCAAATAGACTGAAACAAGCTATTGCTAAACCATTTCATAAGGGAATAGGTCTGATGCTAAGAACTACCGACCAATCTCACTTCAGACAGCTTTATCCATAATTCTTGAAAAAGTAATGTAATCAAGAGTAGCTTCACATATTTGTAAAAAGTAAGTACTAACAAATTGTCAGTTTGGTTTTCAGAAGCGCTTTTCAACAAAAAATGCTATATATGCTTTCACTAATCAAATATTAAACGCTCTGAATAACTGAATATTAGTCATTCAGATATTCTGTAATCTCTCAAAGGCTTTTGACTGAGTGAATCATGAAATTCTTCTAGATAAGCCTAAGTACTGTGGTATGAGTGGGACAGTGCACAAATGGTTTAATTCATATTTAACAGGAAGAATGCAAAGGTTGAAATTAAGAGTACAGACAGTATGCAAAAGTCAATAGAGTCCTCTAACTGGGGAGATATCAAGAATGGTGTCCTGTAGTGTTCAGTATTCATTTCCTTATTGTTCTTAACACATATTAATGACTTACCACTCTACATTCATAAAGATGCAAAGCTAGGTCTTTTTGCTTGTGATACTAGTAATCACACCCAACAAATAAGAATTAGCTGAGGAAATTGTAAATAATGTCTTTCAGAGAATTATTAAGTGGTTCTCTGCAAATGGACTCTCACTACGTTTTGAGAGAGTGCCGTATTTACAGTCCTGTGGAGTAAATGGCACCATTGAGAAATACAGACTGCAAACAGAAGTCAATTGTTAAGGCACAATATTTAAAATTTCTGGGTGTGTGCACCAACGAGAAATTTAACTGGAAGAAACACATTGATGATCTGGTGAAACTGTTTGGTCCAGTTACCTATGCTACTCGGTTTATTGCAAATTTTGGTGATAAACATATTATTAAATTAGCCTACTATGCCACTTTTCATTCACTCCTTCCATATGGTATCCTATTTTGGTGTAATACATCATTAAGAGAAAAAGTATTCATTACACAAAACTGTGTGTTATGAGAATAATAGCTGGAGACTATTATTTAAGGAACTCAGGATATTCACAGTACCTTAGCAATACATATACACTTATAATTTTTTTAATAACCCATTCCAATTCAAAAATAATAGTGAAGTGCATAGCTACAATGCTAGATGAAAGGATGATCTTCACTATTCCGCATTAAATATAACTTTTGCACAGATAAAGGTGAATTATACAGCCACGAATATCTTTGATTATTTGTCAAATAACATTAAAAGTCTGACAGATAGCCAACCAACATTTAAAAACAGATTAAAAGAATTTCTGAATGACAACTCCTTCTATTCAATAGATGAATTTTCGGATATGAAGTAATAACTAACATATATATACATATACATATATGTATGTATATATGAATGTGTACATTTTGAGCATGCACGCGCGTGCATTGTGAGCACGAGCATTGTGTGCGTGTGCATGTGCATTGTGTGCATGTGCATGTGCATATGTATATATTGTGTAATGAAAACTTACATTAAACTGACACATTCTACATAATTATGCAATGTCATATTCATGATGTATGCAATGTGAAGTAATATAACAGTCAGATGAGTTTTCACTAAGGCTTGCTAGAGAAACAACTGTAACCAGTTACAAGCAATTTATATGTTTTGGATTCGAGGGGTTACATAAAAGAAGATAACAATTAGCAATCAGTATGTAATTTCAGTATCAGTAAACAAAGTACTGTATGACAAAGAGATCATTCTCTCTCAAAAACTTTTAAATCCATACAGAAAATTTTTAACTGCTCTCCCATACATCTGATAAGATGAGTGGAGCAGAAGAGAAAGGAGCAGGAGGAGGATATACTGTTGCCATTTTCATTAACATTCATAGAGATATTGATATAGATGGAATATGCGTCAGCAGGGAACAATCACATACGCTTAGTATACAACTTCTAAATTTGTCAAGCATGCAATACAGGCTGGGAACAGAGAATCTGAAACAATGCCCAGTTTACTGGATCTAATGTTCATAAAAACTTTATACCTAGAGAAGTATTTTCTAAAAGAGATACTAATGTTTGCTCAAATATAATAAGGACAATCAAAAATTTTCCATTTGAGGATGTTGCTGAAGTGTATGTGCAATTTCAACTCAATTCCGATGCAGCTATATGGGTATAAGCAGTGACAGATAAGCAAGGGACTAGTGTGGCACTTGTGTCTTTCCAAAGTGCGTCTGATGAAAGTGGAAACATGAACTATGGCGACATTATTACCAAATGCATCCAAATATGACCAACATACAGTTACTCTTTTCTTGGCTGCCAAAGGAGAAACACTGGTAGACACCAGTCAGAGAACCAAGAATATGTATGGGGCATTGGTGTCATCCATTGTCCCATAGTCAGGATGTTCAAGAGCCATCCACCTGCTGGAAAGGTGATGCTCACGCTGTCCTGTGATTACTGGGACACATTGCTTATTGATTTCAAGGAACCTGAGGTCTCCATCGCTGAGGAGCAGTGTACATGCGATTATCATGCTGTTTGTGCCTTAAAGAAGCCTTGAAGGGTCATTCGTTCCTGTCAGAGGAGGATGTGCCGCAGGCAGTAATAGACTTCTACAAGCAACGGGACATGGTGTTCCAAAAAATGGGTGTCTTCAATCTGATGCATCAATGGGATGATTGGCCCAATGATGCTGGCGCTTTTACCTGTTTGGCACACCAATTCTGGACCTAACAGCCTTCAAGCAGAAACGTCTTCAGCACCCATCACACATACGACTAATGTACACAGGAAATACAACACTATATGGACAAAAAAGCCCGGAGCAGTAGGAAATACAAAAATATTGTTAAACCCATAGTAGCTAGTATATGAAGTGCCTGTGGAGGTACTGAGCTATAGTATGAAAAAATCAACAGTCAATCTCTGTACTGTATACAGGGTGAATCAGGAGGAAAGGTACATGCTTTGAGACGTGATAGTATTAGTGATGGACATATGCCCTATTGCGAATGGTTTCCGAGATAGAACACATTTAATATCACTTTTGTACGTTTTTCTTTAATAACTCGAAAACCGCACACTCCAACAAAACGTGTCTCAGTACACAATTAACCTAAATTAAATTTGCTACAAAAAAGGTTCTATTTATTTTTTGCCTATGAATAACAGTTTGCGCGGAGAAATCGCGGGAATATTGAAAATCTCGCGCGATGCGCGTGCACTGTAGTTTAGGCGCTTTTTGTAGGCCAGTTTGAGGTAGTTTTCCTACTTGATAGACCACAAGCGTCCTGTATCAAAATGTTAGTCTCAACTTGCTCTATTTTACTGTGGTACATTGTAAGCAATGAGAACGAATAATACAGAAAATGAATAGAAATGTACATTAAAAACGTTCTATCTCCTAAACCATTCGGAATAGGGCATATGTCCACATCAAGTTTTTTTTCCAGAATCAATAATGTCAAAACATGTACCTTTCCTCCTGATTCACCCCGTACATTATGACAATCCCAATGAAATAACAGAATGTCAGTTACTTCTCACAGCCTGAGGCACGGCTGGGAATATAGCTCACATGAATGAAATTGTATCAGTCATTTCAGAACTTAGAGAAATGACACATTATTGAATGATTGTGCAGACGGCGCTTTGAGAACCCGACAAACCAGCATGTGAAACTTTCTCACACAGGAACATTATATTTCGAGTTCTGGATGGTTTATGGCAGGCAGATCTCGTAGATATTAGTCAGTGTTCATGATCAAGCAAAGGCTTCAAATGTATTTTAATGGTTATCACTATGTACCCAAATTTTGCTGGCGTCTACTTGTGAAGGCGAAGACTGGAAGGGATGTTGCACAGGTGTTTGAACAATTGCTGCAGGTTGGACTGAATCGATTTCCCATGAACTTTCAAACCAATAATGGAGGCAAGTTCTGTAACATATATTTCAAGATAGCATCGGAGCCCTATGGAATACGCCAGTGCTACACTTTCTTCCAGCTGAAGGCAACTGTTATGGAACATTTGAAACAGAGTGAAAAAATCCCTTCAGTGGATCCATTTCAATCTTCGTGAGTCATACAAATGGACTGGCATTCTTCCAAAAATAATTGGACTGAGTAACTGGACAGTACATGGAACAATAAAAATGAAACTAATTATTTTCAGGATAATGAGCTTCTTAAAATGGTCTAAAATTGTATTAAAATAGCAGATCTGTGCAAGAAGAAATTTCCTTTGGCACTTTAGTATTTATTTCAAAATATAAAATCACATTTGAGGAATCATACCTATCAGACTGGTTGATGCAGGTATTTACAGTTTCTAAAGTACCACAAATAAACCCTTCTACTTACATCTTAAAGGAAGATGGTAGAAGAGAAACAGCTGGTAGTTTTTACACAGAATAATTATAAAGAAGTAGTAAACAAGAAGTGTTTCTCATAGAGCATATTTTAAGATAATGGGGCTTCACTTGGCTTCTTGCCATTGGATAACAGCTGGCCGTGTGTTAAAGATGTGACACATAATAAAACGTGCAAACCCTCCAGTTGTGCAGTAGCTTGACATGTATACTGGAATAAATTTCCGGCAAGCAATGAGCATTGCTCATTGGCCACTTAAGAAGAAGAAGCGACCCAGGAATGCTTAAAGAATTGCATCCAGTTATTGCTATTAGCAGCTAAAAGCGCCCTGAAGCAGAATTCAGTAAGGAGGAGAAGGAGAAGACTGGTTAAAACACCTAGGGTTCTACCAGCAGCTAAGATATGATGCAAAATTATTTCATTCCCTGTCAATACATTGATAGAGCTTTCAGCTATTAGATAATTAGCTGGAGGCGCATCAGCCATCGCCAAAACACCGAAAAGTGTACATAGCGCTCAAGAACACCTTGATGAGACAAAAATACACAATAGGATGATGAAGTCTGTCACTGTCCGGAAAAAGCTACATTTAAAGCCACACAATAAAGGTCTTGGGGTGTTCAAACAAAAATCTCCAAGTTATACTACCGAACAGACCACTTACAAATACTAATCTGCTCTAATTCATCAATAAATTCAATATTCCAAGATTTCCTGGATTGTCTACGCAGTGTATGCTGGCTAAGACAATGTGGGAATCTAAGGAATGTGTATTTATAAATATATATGTTACTGGAGGATCTGGTACTCACTGGATTGCATATGCTGAAAAAAGTCAACTACTTTGATTCACTGATGCCCACTTGAACTGTTACTTTACGAACAACTGTGCATTCTACAATTTTCGATGCCACCAAAACTTTGATACATATCTGTGTGGACATTTCTGTCTCATGTTCCTCCTGATGAATACATAAAAGCAAGCACCATGCACATGGCTGCTTCAGAGATTTTGATGTGATATTGTACACACTGACTAAAAGAATGATCATCAGTTCTCTGCATGAATTACTTTCTACCAATAGATTTAAGCAAGGGGCAATAGAGTATTGCGTTGATTGGGTTGGAAACATTCATAATACCACTGAGGCAAACAATAATATACCTCTAGGAAGTGGTAAAGTTGGAAATACCCCATGCCTCACACAATATTGATGATTTAATTTCATTCATAAAACAGTGTGTAAAAGGAGTCGAGTTATGCTACAATTAATATGTTTAAACCTGAGATAAAACATCAAAACAGAGAATAGACTTTCTGTACAAAGAGTCAATACAGTAAGTATTAGATTTTTCAAAGAGTCAGGTTTTGGAGAATAATTCTGATAAATTTTGCTAGTCAGCTCAGCCAGTAGATACACTACCAGTTAGCACCATTTGTGTTGAGTGTAAGATTGCAACAAATGAGTATCTCAACAGGAGACTGATTCACACAATTTGTCGTTTCTTCCCTAGAGTAGGCCCAGGACATAAAATCACTGACGTGCCTATCAACGCGATGTACCTTCCAGTGACTGTCCAGACATGTGACTATAGCAAGGTGAATATGGTGGATCAAAATGGACATCTTGTCGAGTTTTGAGGTGCAGAATTTGTAATACATCTACACATGGAACAGCAGCAGCAGCAGCGTGTGTGGAATATATAAAACATTCACACAGCCATCAGTACACCGCTCTGTAGTGGAAGCACAATGTGGAAACATGGGAACGTTAGAAATTCCTTAAATTAGTTAGCTTGAAATCATACAATTACGTCACTTGATGGAACTGCCTTTAAATTACCAGCTTTAACTTATGAATCTAGGAATATATTACAACTCCCATCACTCCATGTCATTTGTGAGAACAACATTATCTTAATAACAGTAATCACAGAACCATTTAAACAATCATTCTTCCTGCACTCTAAATGTGAATGAAGCAGGAAAAAAATCCCATATCTGATACGTGAGACATATCTTCAGCTGTGCACTTAACAGTGGTTTGCGCAGTATGAATGTAGCTGTAGCACTGCCCAGTTCAATATGACAAGCAAATTATATGCCACTAATATTTCTCCTGCAGCGCTTTTGCTTTGTGACATTTAGCAATAATGATGAGATTACGATTCTCATTCAACACCAGGAAGCTTTAACAATTGCAAGCAATAGTTTCTATACATCGAACGAAAATTTGTGAAAAAGGATGAAAGCACTAATGTGACATTACTACTTACACATAATGCTTCTGCATTCCTGCTTCACGAAATAAGATATAAACTGAATGGTGTTGAAATCGAATGTACAAGAAATGAAATCACATGAGCCTTTAAAAGATATGCATCTGCATCAACCTCAGACTTGAATAGCTTACAAAATACAGGTTGGTTCATAAATGGATGAATTACTATGAGTACTTCAGCATGTGTATACCACTGAAGATACTAATGGGATACTTGATGAACCTCAAACATATTATAATGTATGCAAAGCAAGAACTAATTCTGGTATTAAGTGCAGTGTATAATAATTTGTACAGTTAGTAACTGTAAAATAATTCCAAAGAGAATAAAACTGAGCTTCAGAAATTAGTATAGAAAAGACACATTATTCTGTAGATGAAAAGAAGCATTTAGAATTTCTAAAGGTATTAAATGCTGGAATTCAACTACCATTAATTTCCATACATGGGAAGTATTTGAATAACCCATACTACCAACTCTAGCAACAACATACAGGTAGACATGGACTTTTGAAACAACTGTTCAATTAGAGATTCTTCGATTCATTATACTAGAGCTGCAAATGAATGGGACATGAAGCCTGAAGCATGATTCAAGTGAATTTGACAATTGTAAACAAAGTAATACTGAAGTTTAGTTTAATTCAGAGTTCTATCCACATAATAATTAGTCTTCTTTCTGTGAGGGTGTTAAAGAAGATGAATTTTCACGCGTGCTTGGCCTACAGAAATTTAAGGACATAGCACCCATTGTCATGATAGATCGTTCAAATCAGAACAGAATCATGAAGTCAGGGTTCACAGAAGTCCATATTGAATCTGAATCCTCATAAATTTCCCTAAAGACACTGCAGTGTACACATAATACTACATGATTGTATGATTAATTATTGTGCAACATGTTGTGTAAATGAACAGCTGCTCCATCGCATCTAAAACGTTTCACAATGATGCTTAAATGTGCAAACATCGTTATAAACTCTCAAGTCTTCTATGGTGAATGTGAACAGTTTGTATTTAAGGGAACTGTCCTCATTGTATTCACAAATGTTGAACGTATTATCAAAACATTCTCTGCAAACATTGCATCACCAAAACCATTCAGAGACGCGAATCATGTGAAGACATGAAAAACTATATTATGAAGATGCATAATTACCATGTAATACAGTGGAGAACCCCAGGAAAGCTTGCAGAGATATCGTGACATATTTTCGAATGTTTCATCATACAGACACAATGGTGTATGTGAAAAGCATTAAGAAGGCTTGATATTTACAAACATGTTGCAGTTTGGAACCTAGAATCATACAGGTGTCCATTCTTCTGGTAGCTTAGGCAGAGGCATGAAGAAGGAGGAAATAGTGTTATGTATGCTTCAGATAATGTAAAATTACATGTTTTAATGACTTATTATTGTAGTTCTGTAGCTCATCCATCATCAGCTATTTGGACAAACTATTTTTCAATGTGCTCTACTGGCCAATTTGAAAACTTGTCCACCCCCTTCCCCCCCAGGCCAAATAGTTTCCACTTGCTCATCCATCCATCCTCCTTCTCCTCTATCAACCACTTACAGCAAGTTCCAATTTGTTCACTCTATCCAGCCACCCTTTACCAGCAGGTTTGCACAGGTTCCCCTATATGTGCAGGTGAAGTTTTAAAAAGGAAGAATTCATACACCATACAACAACAATACAACACAGTATTTCATATTTTTCACGTTTTTTCATTTCACATTTTTGATAGAAATTTCAGATTATAAATGTACACATTATGTCATTTTATTGTCAATACTAATTATTTGAAATATTGTAATGAAAATCATTACCAATCATGTAAAAACAATATGGTAAAGAATATAGTAGACATACTGATAAATCAGAAAATTCACTGTGTACAGTAACTATCTCTAACCAAAGAAAATCTCGGCAAGACACTAACATTATTGGTATGCGAGAGTGCACACACAAGTGTTACAAGTTGACTGTGAGTAAGACCAGAGATGAGTAATGGCGAAAGTGTGCGCAAAACTTAGTTTGTGAATTTCATGCTGATAAAACGTTGGGCAAGGCAGTATGAAGATAACCAATAATAGTATGGGCCATTCTATAATAATTATTTGAGAAGAACTGAACACTGTTAATAGAAGGAAAGTACTGTGTCCCCAAATGTATTTAATTCTGCTTGTAAATGGAAGGAAGAGACTGTTGCCCAACAATTGTCATAATTAAGTGATCAGACAATGCCTATAAAAATTCTACAGTAAAGTAAGACTCTGCCAGTTCAAAAATTTAAGAATGTGAAAGATGTACCACCATATTAGAATCAGCAACTGAACATTATAAATAGTTTATTAACTTGAAATTATTCAGTGTTAATAATTGTCCCAAAATCATCACTACTAACAGTAGGATCTTGTTTCTATCATTATAATAACCAAGTGTCACACAAATGAAAAGACTTGCATTTTAAATTTTTGAACGATACAAGAAGTAAATCTTGAATTTTGTTAGCTCAGCAGAAGAGTGGAACCTCATAATGTAACTGAAAGTGTTGATTAAGTTTTATTACTTTCGCTACTTTCAAGATCTTTTTTGACTAAGAGACTGATTTATCATTTAAATCAGTTTGTCTGGCAGTAATTACAGTATAAAATTTATTTAAACAGTGTTATGTAACTTCATGCATTTATCCACACGTTTTGTGATTCTTGACTTTGAGCACTGCCTGTTTCCATTGCTGCTGATTGTGACATATTCAGTGTTCAGTTCCCATGTTTCTGGTTATGGATTTTGTCTGTTGGTAAGAAGCGGTTAGTAGAGCCTGAATACAGCATACATTATGGGGAGGTGATATGTCTCTATTATTATTGTGTTATGAGTCACACTAGTAAATTATTTTTTATTTGAATTATTACAAAGTCTGGTGGTAACTAACTTGCAAACATTTTATAACATTTTGCATTTTTAACAGAGTTCTCATGTGGGCTTTGATTGTTACTGGCTACATTAATTCTAGTAATCATAACATAAATCCATATTTTCAATCTACATAATCAGTTACATAACATTTGCTTAAATGAAAGCTGGTGACCACATTATTTAATTAAACAACTACAGTTTTGTGAAGTTTCAGTTCAAAATTAATAACAATTTTGGTAACTACACAAAATACATTAACGCAATTATACAACTTTTCGGTTTTGTGTTTTATTGGCCTAATAACTTTCAGCAGTACACTTATTCACACTCTGAAGGAACAAAAGTCTTCAGAATAGATGCCTCTCCTTGAAAATGAAGAGGCATCAGTTGCATGTCATTTAATTACCAGAGATTGTATGCAGGTAATAACAGTATGTACACAATTTATTTTTTAATGAAATTTCATCCACAGTTATTTTCTACAACATTCACATAGTACAGCAGATAGAATTTTACACAAGTGTTCAGTGTATCTGTGGAATCAAAAAGGATCAAATACCACCTGCTCCTATAGACCAATACATGCAGGACAACATGCAAAATCCCATGCAATTATTTTGTTAAGTAAGATATGCTTCTTGCCTACAAAGAGCAATTTCTTTTGAGCAAAATGTGTACTAATGTTGGATATTTTTCTTTTAGGGTAAATGCTTTCAATTCCTTGCATATTTATTGCTCCTTTTATACTGTGTAGTTTCAACTCAGAGCACAAGTGTATATATGACTGGTCTGAGGAATCAAGATATGGCATTTTGCAAGTAAGAAAATCAGCGACATACAGTTACAAATTACTTTTTGGTTTATTCACATATATACAATACTCTCATTGTTAAAAAATTTTTGTATAATATGTTCTTGGGAGCTTTTAAAAAAGTTACAGCTGTTTGCAATGTAAGAGACACTTTTACATGGGAAACATATGACCTTAAAAATCTAATAATAATAATAACTAGTAGCATGGAAAAACAAAAATTAACATACATACAAATGACCTCTTAAGCCATTCTATATACATATACATGTAGTATGCAGTTCAATACATTTTGTAACGTATGTTTCCTATGACAGTCTAAAGGGTTACAATGTTACTGCTGTCCTTTTGCTACAGTTGCAGCAATATTACAGTTTCAATCTTCTTTGACATAATTGTTACAATGTTACAGTTATCACTTTTTGAGACAGTTGTTGCATTCAGTTGTCTTTTTTAGGAAGCTGTTGCATTCTTAGAGAAAAGACGACTTCTTTACATAGAAAACGAAAAAAAAATGTGTATGACACTAAAAACTAGTAGTACTGATTTGGAAGACTAGCAGCAGGGAAAAAAACACAGACACAAGAACACACACACACACACACACACACACACACACACACACACACACATGGAAACACTGTCTGCAGTCAACTCATACATTGTATTGTATGTTAACCAGGGGCCTAGAAGAGATGGAGAGGCTCCGTCCCCGCTGTAGCCGCAGTGGTCCACAACCCCACAATCACTACCACAGTTCGCTTCACCCCTCTGCCGCCCTATACTGAACCACTCTTTCAGGGTTATTGTGCTGTTTGGCCCCCAGTGGAGCCCCACCCCCCTCCTCCCTGGGAACATCTTACACCAGACGAGTGTAGCCCCTGTGTTTGTGTGGTAGAGTAATGGTGGTGTATGCTTACATGGAGAACTTGTTTGCACAGCAATCACCGACATATTGTAGCTAAGTCAGAATAAGGGGAACCAGCCCGCATTCGGAAAGGAAGATGGAAAACCGCCCAAAAACAATCCACAGGCTGGCCAGCTCACCGGACCTTGACAGAAGTCCACTGGGCAGATTTGTGCAGGGGATCAGGTGCTCCTTTCCACTCCGGAAAGCCAGGCATTAGAATGCACGGCTAACTGTGCGGGCAGCAACTCATACATACATACATACTATGCACAAAACTTTAATATACGCACCTACTTACACTATTATACATAGGTCACACACTTCCACATACACTCACGCATCCATATGTTTATTTACAAATAAATACATCCACACTGTCTCTGTCACCCAACTGGATAGTGTGATGAGGTGACAGGCCAATTCTCAGCTGCAATGCAATTATACCACACAGTCTTGCAACTGAAATATAACTTGGTGCACAATACACAGAGGAGGTGAAGCAAACACTTGGCCTATCTTTGGGTGGCATCTGTCACTGTACATGTGTATGTTTTTGATCTAAGAACTACGAACTCCTCAACCTGCAACCCATTTGGCTTGCTTTTCATTAGACCAATATCCTACTTGTTTGCTAAAATTCAGCCACAAGGATTATCAGCTGCAAATTCAGTTATGTCGAATGCATCAGGGGGTACCTAACTACTCCTTATGGATTGCAGCCCTTTACCCAATAGAGGAAGCTGCCCATATCAATACAAAGTAACTTTGAGTCTGCAAAGTGAATTTCTACAAACTCATTATGAAATTGGTACATGTGGAGTTTGGCTAGGGCCAATATACACACGCTGACATAAACATGTTTCGTGAACTTGGCCAAAACGTTAGCCTTCTCCAGAGAGATGAATTCTTTGTTGAAGATTGTGGTCCACTTAAAATGTGGCATAATAATATAATTCTTCGTGCCATACTGCTCCTTCCACTGGCTATCAAAGTGAATTACGTGGTGGTTTCTAATATACTGCATTGTTTTGCCGTAATCTATGTTAATCATAAGTATATACAAATCTTTTTCGAAATTACACATTGTAGAAGCCCTCTTAGTGGTCTTAAAGTTAATATATTTCTTCAACCATCGTGACTGATCGAGTTTAATAGTGCAGGTGACTCTAATCAGTTCCACCCCCAAACAGCGACATTGCTGGAGGTTTCTATGCATTGTCTGTTCCTTTATATCCCCCAGTGTCATAATGAGCTTTGGAAGGCAAACCTCTCGTAGGAGTCAGTGCTCTGGACGCAACAGCAAATTACTGTGCACATCATGCCAAGTCCATCTCCATGACATATCATACGTGAGCATCCGGTACCGCATTTCTAAAATCACCTAATCCGACACTTTCATCACATGACAGCCATCGAAATCCTCCACTAGGCAGAAACTGTTACATAGTACGTCCATATACATTATTTGCATCCAAGTATAGAATGTAACTCATATCACCTATTTTTTTGTTGAATTTACCACCCATTTGTGGGCTGTATGTCTTGTCACACCTATGGACACAATGGAAAAGTAACCCACAAGTCCTGCAATCATTAAGAGTTCAATGTTTATACATGTGCTTTCACTCTGGAAATATCTCAATGAAGTCAGAAAGCTAGCGTACATTAGTCTCTACATAAAGTTTTGCACATTCTTCCAAATAAGGAGATGTTATACTCCTGCCAAACACTCATCAATTGTCCATACTCCACGTCCATTACGGCGCTGACTGTAAGATTGCTGGAAAACGCAGTTATATCAGGCAATATGGGTTTATCGAGTTTCTCCATCCAATCCAGATATTCATATGAAAAGACCTCTTTCTTCAACATGAGCTTAAACTTAACACCGTGATGCGCAGCTCAACTGAGGTTCGTGTCCTCCTGGCACATCGCTTCAGCAAGTTTGTGAAGTGCATGCATAGATCATAGTGTGCTCAGGAAGTGCCGTGTGACATTCCCAGTGATTCGCTTGGAAAATGAAATATATTTTTCCGTGTCTTAGGTAGGACACTAAACAGATCATTGCACAACCCAAAATCAGCCAAGTGCTCAAAAAGGAAATGACCATCATATCAATTCAAACTGTGGAAAAAGAAGGGTATCTAGCATGATAGTTCAGGTTACATGTGTTGTTCACTGCACTGCCGAATTTGCCAGTTAGATGGCAGTGATCCTTGTCCAGAGTTTCAGCTTTACTATCTAATGACAGTCCACAAATATAGCAGTTAATTACTTTCTCGTACTATCCATTTTTCTGTGATCTGATAAAAGGAATGTTGGTGCTATATATCACATCAACTTCATTTGAAATTGTTCACAGGATTTTCCCCAATGCTTGATTCAAAATGATGTAGACTTGAGTTGTACACACACACAACCTGATACACTGCCATAAATGGTATGTGTGTCTCTGTGAATGTGATGTGTGAGGCAGTGGGGTCATTCTTTCAGTGCACTACAAGAAAGCTAGAAGGAAGACAATGTTGCTGTGTACAACAAAAGGGACACGATCTTGGTCGTGAAATTTCTTAAATTTTGAGAACTTATTCACCTCGCTAAGTATATCCATATGTACCAGGTCCTCTGTTGAGCAGTCCATCAGACACTTTATTTATCACTCGCTTGTATAAAATGGGTTCAGCACCTAGGATACATAAGCTGTGCACCATTATGTGCACTTTTGGGAGGGAATTAGGTGGGACAAGTTTCTGACCCAGCAGTAGTGTTGTTTTCCCCCTGAGATAACAGCATAAAATCTACAGCTTCTGGTCGATAATTAGCGAGTCCGACAACTATAGGCTCCCATGGCTTTCTTTCATACAGATCATAAATGTGAACCAATATATCAGGATTCTGCCTCTCAAATTTAGGTGCATCCTGGAGTTTCATGGAACAATCGATGCCATCAGATTTATAATATCCTTGAATATTATCTGTCTGGTATCTACTTGTGTGCCCAGGGTGATTCTTATAATTTCTCTCGCAAGCCAGAAGTGGCCAAGCAAGACAAAAGTCGCCATCATTAATAGCGTCCTGTTTTCATCTATATATTCTGCGAGAGGGACATAGGAGCAGCCCCCATTTAATGGGTCAAAAACGTGCAATAAACATCCAAGTGTAGTACTCTGCTTAGAGTCTTCCCACATCCTCTCTCCTGCATTTCAGAGAATTGGGCCCATATTACATTCAAGGTCTGCATACCAAATTACAGTTCCTGTAGCTATGACAGGTCTACAGCTATCTGCATCCGCCAGTCCCTGAGGGAGCACTCTCTGCAGCTATCCTCAATCACTAGGCTCATGGCCATCAACACTGTCATGGGAACAACGCATAGCAGCTTCCTGATTGTAGCCACTTATCGTCTGTCGAGAGAGGAAGAGACTTTAATGCTTAGGAGTACACGTTAGCAAACATCAGCGAACCCTGCCTGTTTAGCCGGTCAGAAAGGCATGATGACATTGTCCATGGCCCTTGCAGCACCATCACAATCCCGTACACTGGATGCCAACCTGACGTTATAGACGTCGCGATAATCTGGTGCGAGAACCAAAATCATACTTCCTTCTATTCTCTGTCCCTCAAACATAGACTGCACAAAAGTACAATAGCTCACAGAGGACTTGGCACCCACCGCAGTGGGTGGAACGAGCGTCAGGGACTCCTCCAACCAACAAGAGAGCCTAACGCAACTGGACGGAAGAGCGGCTGTGCTACATCACATATAGAGCGCTAGAGACTGCTACTGCTGCAATAACAAGAAGACATTAGGGACAGTGGCCCCTTATCAGCAGAATAATAGAGCTCACCAAGAGTGGCAGCTTGCCAGACACCAATCGATCATACAATACGTAAATAGATTTAAACACGAAATCATGGAAGCGAACGTCAACCACCATAAGTACGGGACAGGCAGAGTAACTGCACTCCCAATCCACAAGGGATCAGTGTGAAATACTACTAAGCCCATCTTCCGGCGCCAGCAGCGACTTTCACTCGTCCAAGTGGGAGATAATGCTAGTAAAACGGGCTCCAAGGCGAACGCCCTGCTGCAAATTTCACGTCTATGGACAATGTCTCAGCTCTTGAAAACATCACAAAAGTCGTTACCCATTTACCGAGATTCCTGATAAGTCAAGAGGACACCGATGACATGACAGCGATTTCAGTAGATGAAATGTCGCGCCAACTATATCAGCTGAATGCTGAGTCTATTTCACTTCACAAACCAAATAATAAACCAGCTGTTTTCTTTTGTCACCAATCACGTGTCTACCGCATTCAACCACAAACTGAAATCTGGGCAACATTCAACGGCATGGAAGCATGGTGAAGTTGACACTGCCCCAAGGCTGTGAAGGACCAACCTGCATTTGTCAGTTATTGGCCATTAATCCATCTCCCAGCTTGATCTAAAGACTTCGAGTGGATCTAGTTCCGCCGTCTGCATTGCTATGTGGAAGACTCCCTGATTCAAATAATCACCACATGCTGCGAGAAAGCTATGGCAGTCATCGAAAGCTAAGAGTACTTTGGTTCCCGGTCTACATGTCCAACTGTGTTAGTCTTGCCTTGGCGGATGTTCCTTCCAAGTGCACGACCAGGATGGCAAATGCACGAGACGACACATCCTGGCCGGCATCCCACAAGAGAGTGAGCTGGGTCCACCCCCGTTAATATCCTATCAACGCTTATTTGTCACACAGAGGGTGGATAAAATAGCTATAGACACAGGTGACAAAGCATTCTCAAAACGCAGTACAAATTTGCATTTCGTGCGGCATCTACTTTAGAGCTCATGTGACGCCTTCTGTACCTGTCATACAAGGCTCCCAAGACACAATCAACAGCAGTCTGCGTACGGCCGCTATCTGCTGCACTCCCTCCCATCATCGCGCGTGAAACCCGCGTTCCTTATGGCACTGCCGTGTGCTACACTTGCGTCATCGTAGTTATAAGCATTACCTGTTGTCGATACGTCGAGAAACTACACCGCTCGGCATCGCGCTAGACTCTACACTGCTGCGATACATAATGGTTAGGTTAGGTTAGGTTAGTGGTGTTTAACGTCCCGTCGACAACGAGGTCATTAGAGACGGAGCGCAAGCTCGGGTTAGGGAAGGATGGCGAAGGAAATCGGCCGTGCCCTTTCAAAGGAACCATCCCGGCATTTGCCTGAAACGATTTAGGGAAATCACGGAAAACCTAAATCAGGATGGCCGGAGACGGGATTGAACCGTCGTCCTCCCGAATGCGAGTCCAGTGTGCTAACCACTGCGCCACCTCGCTCGGTGCGATACATAATGGAGTACGCTACAGTTGTCTGGAGAAATGCCACGGAAACCCACAAAGGACGCTTACAGCGTATTCACAGTCGGGCGCTATGGATGGTGCTGCTTCTGCTGATGGGTGACAGATCTTCACCAGTTGGTGGATTTACTTTCCCTGAAGGAACGATTCTGCTAATCGACCGGCGCCCTCTATAATAAGATTCTAGGCCAAACAAAAAACTCACCAATACCCTTGGAAATCAAGAGGTAATAGATGGCTAGACTTGCAGGAGGTGAAAATAACACCACAGCAAAGAGTTCATTTTTAACGAAGCAGAGACGTTATGTGTGGGCAATCAAAACGCATGTATTTCATGTACACGACTTTTTGTTATTAAGTTCGCAGCTTAGATCCTCTCACCAACCTTCGGAGAGAATAGACTCCATTCGACATCTAGCACTCGAAGGAGTAAACGCAAGTACAATACGGAGACCAGTAGCGACAAAGTAGCAACGCTTCCGCGAAAATGTGACTCTGCTGTTTATATAAGGAGGAAATGCGGTTAAGCACATTTCGGAATAACAGCATGAATGGTGGGAGCAATAACTTGGGTAGCAGCTAAGCCGTTCCCGGCTGTAGTTAGGCAACGTCGGAATTCATTGTCTGGTACTTTCATCTGTCTTTCATTTACATCTGACACAGCTGACTTTATTGAATTTAGTAAGCTAACTACATTTCCTTTGTACATTTCTATGTCACTGGAATCGTTTCATCTGAATGATTGTACTTTGGCCACAATTTTATTTGAAATGGTCGTAATATTACAATTTGCTACATGTCTGTAGGTATTATGTGCATGTTGTACATATATGTGCTTGAGATATCTTGCTCCAGCCATCAGAAGAAATTTCTCGTTTTTATTGGGGGTCTATATAAGCGTTTTACATTTGTTACTCGGAACGTGTCCACACCTCGAAATGCCTTTCTACGAGGCAAAAACCGATAGAGGATTTGTTACTAAATCAAATGCAACTGGTTGCGTTATGTTCATCATTATAGCTCCCCCGCAACTGTGCAAAAAACGTAGTTACAATTCAAACACAGGAAAACGCTTATTTAAACATATCTAGCGCAATCAGCCACGAGAATGTGAACCTGGGCTGTTTCAACTAGGGCCACATATTTGTAATTTAGCCTGTAATCAGCTATTGAACTGCAGTTCATAATTGTTTCTTTTACTTGTAGCATTTCTCTTAGTTTTGCTTTTATTTGCAATGCTAGTGATATACTTAGTATTATGAATTTCACAAATATATCATTCACAATAAGAATTGTATCGCCCATCTTTTAAAACAGTGGTCTATGTTCGTTCCTCCTCCGGTCTCTTCGCTTTCCATTTTTCTTCACTCATATCTCGTTTGTTTACGTTTATAAACTTTTTCCTTATTTTAATTGAAAAATGAAAGTCACACAACGAAATAGATGTTTATAGACTTCGAGAAGAATACATATTCGTGAATATCACAGAATGTAATACAATACAATAAAGCTAAGTATTAGATAAGGCTACCTGGCCTTCCAAAACACAACATATCTTTCTGAGTTCGGGTCTCGACAATATCACGTGTAAACTGCAAATGAATATGAATGAGACAGCATTTGCTTTAGACGTTAATCTAGGTAATACATGAATAATCCATGTATGAAACGTTATCCAACGGGGCAATCACGGTTCAACGTAAACAAAACTTAAATTATGAGAACTAGACTCCGAAAACATGTAAATCACATCCAACATTAACAGTCATTCCACGTAGTTTCTGGTCATTCCCGCGTCTCATAACTTTCACTTGTTGGTTAAATACGAAACATTTTGCTAGCAGAATGCTGCAGACATTTCCCCGATACGTCTTCCTTAGCACGTTCTTGCAAACAGAACACCAGGAATGTGTCTGCTGCATTTTAGAAGGAGACTTTTTGTGGAAGATATTCTGGAATAAGGAGCTTCATTGTACATGTCTTCCTGTAGGCGTGACGTTCATTGTTATCATTGTCAGGGAACGGAGAGATTATTCTGAATGAATTTACTAACAGACACCACTGATGTGCGACCAGTTGTAATGGTAGATGCAAAAGTGTTACCGTAACCCTCTTACAAATGGATAGGGTAATAGTAAAAAGCGAAAACAACAAGCTGCTGGTATAGCAGAATCTGTCTGGGGGACGCATATCAGACGTAATCTGAGAGATTATGATCAGAACGAACTGATGGTCTGTTTCAGGCTGTTCAAAGAGTCGCCGCTGCTAGAAATAGCAAAATATGTGTTCTCATAGGTAGCTACTGTTGTCAGAGTAACAGCTGTGGGTGCGTGCGCATGTTTGTCGTAGGCAACAGGAGAACCAAGCTCATCACGATCGCAACGTGTTCTACAAAACCAACGTCAAGTAGGTGAACACAATAACTAAGAACACGACCTCCAGCTTCTCGTTGCAGGTAAATTCGTGTAGGGAAGAGGACTGTTGTTACCTGTACTCCTAAAATTGTCAAATGTGTATTTTTTTTTTTTGAGTTTGGCTTCTGCTCTTTGTACTCACAACATTTGTTCGTTCTACACAGAATATTCGTTTCCTCTTGGTTCCAGATGGCACCTGCATCGGAAATTTGAACACTTATTGTAGCCTATATTGTTATAATGTACTAAAATCGTTTGGTTAATTTTACGATAAATATATGACATTAAAACACATTCCCTTTACGTCGGGTTCCACAGACGTTAAGAATTTATTGAATATGGAAACCGAGACTGTAAAGATTTCCCAAAATTAAAAATTTTATATCATGTCTTACAGTCGTGCTTCGATGTGACTTCTGAAATTTTCCCGGCGTATTTCTTCCTCCAGTAATTCTCGGGTTTTCAGCCGGATCCCATCATTATTCTGCCACGATATTTCGGCCCAGAGACGTCCGGCCATCCTCAGGTGAGTAGACGAAGTACTGAAGAGACCTGTTTTTTTTTTCCTTTATTGAATTTCGTTTCCCCCCGAAGGGAGCGGGCTGGCAGCAGCTTAGTACGCTGCTCTGCAGCCTACAGACTTTTTAAAACGTAAGAAGAAGAGAAGAAACAATAAAAGCAGGCGATAAAACGGTGACTTAAATTGTAAAACGGCGGAAAATTGTGGAAAGTTAAAACATAAAGCAAATGGTTGGCAATGCTAATAAAATACACAGGAATCAGAAAAGTAACATAATAGACAGACAATTAAAAAACATGGCGACAGTCTGGTTTCTGTTCGCAGGAGATATAAAAATCACACCCAGCGACAGTATGATGTCCGTTCGCAACACTTCGGAAAAGACACACAACACTGAACACTCACTGTAAACACTGCACGAAAATGTTGGCACAAAGATGACACACCCTATCCAAGGGCAGATTTGGGGGGGGGGGGCTGGACAGACGAGGGGGAAAACAAGGAGGGAGGAGAGGAAAAACGAAAGGGGGGGGGGAAACAAAGGAGGGAGAGGACTCATAAAGGGGAGAGGGGCAGGGCAGACGTGAGAGGGAATGGGAAAAGGCAGAGGAGGGAAATGCAAAAGGACTCAGGGGAGAGAAGGGGGGGGGGGAAGAGGATGGAAGGGAGAAGAGGGAGCCCAGGAAAAGGACGGAGGGAAGGAGGGGGAGTGAGGCTCAGAGTTGATAGGAGGGATAAATGGAGGGAGAGAGGGCATCATCCGGGAGGGGGAGTTGATGGAAGCCACCTTTGGAAAGGAGATGAAGGGTGTAGAGATGGAGGGTAGGGGGGACACAACAGTGAAGACGTGACAGGGGGTGGGGATGAGAGAGGAGAGGAGCAACCAGGGGGTGAGGGGGATCAAGGCGGTGAGAGGTGTAGAGTATGCGGTATGTTCGAGGAATAGGAGAAGATGGGGGAAAGGAATGAGGTCATAGAGGATCCGTGTGTGGGACGGGAGGCGTATACAGAAGGCGAGGCGGAGTGCATGACGATCAAGGATCTGAAGAGACTTATAGAATTTGGGGGGGGGGGGCAGATATCCAGGTGGGACTGGCATAACAGAGGATGGGATGGATTAAGGATTTGTAGGTGTGGAGGATGGTGGAGGAGTGCAACCCCCATGTCCAGCCAGAGAGGAGTTTGAGGAATCGGAGGCAGTTGTGGGCTTTTGATTGGATGGAGCAGAGATGAGGTGAGGTGACGGTCAATGGTGAGGCCAAGGTAGGTGAGGGTGGGGGTGAGGTGGACAGAACGGGCACATATGGTAAGGGAGAAATCCAGGAGCCAGAAGGAGCGAGTGGTGCGACCTACGATGATTGCCTGGATCTTGGAAGGATTGATTTTCAGGAGCCACTGGTTACACCATGCGGCAAAATGGTCAAGGTGATTCTGGAGAAGGCGTTGGGAGCGTTGGAGAGTGGGAGCGAGGGCGAGGAATGCGGTGTCATCGACATATTGCAAGAGGTGTACTGGGGGGGAGGGGGGGGATTGGGGCATATCTGACGTGTACAGGAGGTAGAGGAGAGGGGAGAGGACAGAGCCCTGGGGCACACCTGCCGAGTGAAGAGACCTGATGCAGTCACGGTATTTATAGCGAATTCCGCGCATGCGAATCGTACTGGCGGTTTACGGCACATGCGCTAGGAGGGGACATGCGCCAGGCAGCCTAGTTGTGTGTGCTGCCCTCAGTGGTGAAGTAACAACAATCTAATCGCTGAGTATCGACTGAGCATGTAAATTTCGTTGTGACAGCATAATTTTAATAATTGGATTCCAATTTTTATCCAGCTGAAAGCTGTTATCACGATTCGTTAAATTATCAGCAAGACGTATTTCCACGGATTCTTTAATTACAGAGCCCCAGAAGCTGGAAACCCATGTTATTTCATTTTGGCCTACGTATTTATTAACAGAAACTGAAGCACACATACATTGGTGGACATCAATAACGACGAATAACCAAAATTCTTTGTTTAGCCTTTTGAAAAATATTGATAACGGGTCACTTCGTGTCGGTATACTTTAACAGAGTGTAGAGCACAGAGAGAGAGGAGGGGGTGGGGGGGGGTGATAAGGTTTGTGAGAGTTAGGAACCTGGAAATTTGGAAAGTTGTGGTAAGGTCTTATGGGGCCAAACTGCTGACGCCATCGGTCCCTAAGCTTACGCACTACTTAATCTAACTTAAACTAACTTATGCTAAGGACGACACACACACACACACACACACGACCGAGAGGGGAGGGGGGGGGGGGGGAGAAGGAGCCACGCAGGCCGTGACAAGGCGCCTCAGACCGCGCGGCTACCCCACGCAGCTAGGAATCTGGGTCTGAGTTCCGGTTCAGCACATGGTTTTGACGTGTCACCTAAGTTCGCTACATGGATAGATCTACGAACTGTTCTCTTCCGCAATAATTAGAATGTCTGCTTATAGAGAAACTGCAGCGGCCTATTCAAGCCGGATATATCCACAAATAGCAATCGTATGGCGTCAAGTCATTAACCATACATCGATTCGCCTCTGTCGACCCCTAGTACACGAGTTTTACTCCTCTAGTAAATAACAAAACTAGAAAAATGTGACAAGAAGTCACAAGTGAGGTATTAACGATGTGCTAACTTGCTTTGAAACACGTTTTAGAAAAGAACTGCTGCTGCACCGCCGGCCGTTGTGGCCGAGCGGTTCTAGGCGCTACAGTCTGGAACCGCGCGAGCGCTACGGTCGCAGGTTCGAATCCTGCCTCGGGCATGGATGTGTGTGATGTCCTTAGGTTAGTTAGGTTTAAGTAGTTCTAAGTACTAGGGGACTGATGACCTCAGAAGTTAAGTCCCATAGTGCTCAGAGCCATCTGAACCATGTTTTTGCTGCTACACCTCTTAGCATCCGGAAGCGCGAGAGAACAGACTACCTGGCCTGGATTGCGCGTACGGTGACGGCAGGTCGACAACATACAGGCCGCCATGGAGCGTCGGGACAACACTGCAGCTGTCAAGGTGTACCAGTGAGTCGATACTCTGCATCGTTCCAGGACTGACGTAGTATTTTTCTGTTGTCAAATGTTCAAATGTGTGTGAAATCTTATGGGACTTAACTGCTAAGGTCGTCAGCCCCTAAGCTTACACACTACATAACCTAAATTATCCTAAGGACAAACACACACACTCATGCCCGAGGGAGGACTCGAACCTCCGCCGGGACCAGCCGTTTTCTGTTCTGCAAGTCCAGATGAAAATCGGATGAGGCCAAGTAGGGACTGTGTGGAGGATGACCGGTATCAGTGAACCAAGGGGTCGGATTGTTTCTGGCATCGTCTTGCTGAAAGAGAGGGTGATCCATGTGTGGACGAACTCCTCGAATTCGAAAATCGATTACAGCATTCTTGTTTCTCTCGAATCGACATAGTTACGTCATACACCGCCATCGTACACGCTACAATTCTTAGTTCCTTAGCGGGCGCACGAGAGAGGTGCAAATATGAAGACATATAGAACAGAGATGAAGAATGTTAATAACGTTTGTTTTATTTAAAAAGCTTTAAGAGTTTTCACGTAAAAAATTCGAATGTATTACTTTTCAGCACGCCCTCATAAATCTGTGTAAGGAAGAAGTGATTTTAACGCAGTCAGATGCAGGTAAAGGGCATATGGGTGAGCATTTCAGATGAACAATCCGTTGAGCATATTCTGGGGATTTAAATTTTTTACTCCAGACGCGTATAGCCAAAGAGTTTAATAATTTCATGAGCGCTCAGGATTGGGAGTGTATGCACAGATAGACCGTTTTAAATATTCCTACTCATCTCCCTACAGGAGAGGCGCCACAACCATAAAAATGCTGTCCCTACCAGTTCAGATATCATATCATCAAGTTTTTCTCCTTGTGGAATGCATAAAGGAGAATGCGTACCAACAAAAGGCCAGTTTTGAGAATTTCACGTCAGTATTATAAAATTTTGCTGAAGACAGGGAGAAGTTTTGTTAGGTCGGGGAGGAACTCGTGTAGTTTGTTTTCCACGTTTTCTGTCAATAGATTTTCGAGTGATTACGGCAAATCAAATTTCTTTGTAATATTTGATGTAAGAAATAATTTACAACCTATCTTCAATGAATGACATGTCGTGAATAACTCTGCACTGTTTCAATGTTTACGAACTTGTTCAACAAGATACACAAGTTAAAACTGCAAAAAGAAGTCTGCGAGTTTAGATTTGCACATACTATGTATAATAAAAATATCGCGCTGCTAGATTGTTTATATTCCATTCCAAATTTCAGTCCCGCATTCCTACACCCTACCCCCCAACAATCCCATAACAAGTTGTGTCAACCGCTTCACAGATCGAGCAAGAGAAGGACTTACCATATCCATTACAAACATGGGTGCTGAAACGCAGCGGTGTTCAAACCTCACTTCAGATAGAAGACTACTTTGAGTTTATTGAGTACGTACAAACCACTTATTTTAAGACGGATGTCAAACTTAAGGACATAGAACTCGATCTACTTGAAAATTGTAAGTAAGTGAGATGGTTTGAGAGCAAGAGACGAAGAAGTTGTAGAAGACTCGAGAAATTTTTTCTGTTCTCCTACATAAGACCATGTAGTTCTAAATTCGTATGAAGCCCGTAAAACACGTGGAGAAAATTTTCGTTTTATAAACTGAAACGCCTTTTTCTTGCTAAAATGTATATTATGAACATAAATAAATATAGACAGCAAGAAGGAAAAGACGTTTCATTTCATAAAGCAAAAATTTATACAGCAGCTGCGGAAAATAGCTACACGAATAAGCTTGTGAGAAGGAAAAAAGATGGGATCTAACAATATTTCCTTACTGTTAATACTGCTGTAAACGGTGTCATTCCCTTATAGATGGCGCACAGCTTGAAATTTCCCGCAATGTTTCGGCTGTCTGTGCTCCAATATTGGCTTCGCCGTAGTGTGAAGCCTCATTTCAATAGATAAGTCACAGAAAAGTTATCACCACCGTAACCTCGATCAACAGCTCACGTGATAAGCTGCCGATAGCGACTAAAAACATTCTGGAGCTCGTGTCGCTTATCGGGCAGCGACGCTTAAAAACACGCCGAACTCTCTGCGATCCCCAACACACAGCGCAACCGTCGCGTCGCGTCCGGTATGCCTACCGCCGCACGGAACGATCAGGCCAGGCAAAGGGTGTGTCAGGCGACGGGCGTAATAATACTGCACTTTCTAGTGGTTCGCGGAGAAACACACATACTCGGAGCAAATATAAAAGGACCTTTAAATACAATCTTTTAAAATCTAAATTAATCTCGAAAACGAGTACACAAATCGGGAAAGAGGCGCCCTGTACTTAGAAATTCAACTACTGACGAAATTCTAGCACTGTTACGTAGCTGTTAAGGAACAATTAGATATTGTGTTGTATAATTTATCAGCGCCAAAAGAACACTTCGTCATCTAGGAATATTCTAATCTTGTTTAATGGATACTGTATAAATCCCACTACATAAGGACATACGATAATAACAAATGAACAGGTTCACTCGAACCAGTAACGTGTGATGATGACAAAAACGACCATTACCATTCATACCGACTGAACAGAAAGGAATATACCTACAAACCTGCTTATCTACAGAATACACCAACTAAGCTGTTCAGGAGCTGTGTTAGTATGTGTTCCCGTTCCAGCAGCAATGCGATTTGCAACTTCCGAAGGACCCAAGATGAAGCTATCCTCTGTGCAATTCGTGGTCACGACATTGTTCCACACACGCTCCGCGGGATTCATGTGGGACGACTCTTCCAGCCATTCAGTTCACTCGATGTCTTAGATACACAATCTTAGCAACATCGGAGATTTCTTAGAGACGATCATTAGCAACCAAGAAAATAAAGTTGTGGTGCATGACACCGACAGAAAGTGACCAAATTCGTATTATCACTGTATCTTTGGTGGTTCCTGCTGTGTAGATATTAAGTGGCGGTCTTGCCTTGGTAATGAAACATATTGAGGCCACTGTAACTGCCTTGTTACAAAATGCTTTGTTCAGAATAATATGTTCCTCGTTCTTTCAACACTGTTTGCTCCACAGATGCACGGAGAAAGAAGTTAATGTCTCATTTAACGCTCAGTCGACAACGATGTCATCATTGTAAAATGCAAACTTTCAAGGCCGTAAACATAACTATTATGTCGTGATCGGATAAGTTTCATGCTGAACCCCTACGTTTCTTTCTCAGTTCGCTCCGAGACGTGTAAGGCACAATAACATCGGCGCGCTATAGTGTAAACACTTTCTCCCCAGCTAGAGCTTGCAGGTTGTATACAAAAAAGTGGCTCTGAGCACTATGCGACTTAACTTTTGAGGTCATCAGTCGCCTAGAACTTAGAACTAATTAAACCTAACTAACCTAAGGACATCACACACATCCATGCCCGAGGCAAGATTCGAACCTGCGACTGTAGCGGTCGCTCGGCTCCAGACTGTAGCGCCTAGAACCGCACGGCCACTCCGGCCGGCGGTTGTATATAGTGATAAACTTTTGTTACGCTGCAATCCCAACCATGGACGGTGGGCGATTGCAGCCCCCTGCTGAACTCCTCACAAAACCAACCGCACAGTGTCGCAATGGGTACTCGTATTGTAGCACCTCATGCACCCATCAGTGAAGTAATTAGCGACACAATCATCGCGTCCCACATGCTACACCTGTCGATGCAATTACGGCAAGAGACCTGTAGCCCTCGCATATATTCCAACTTGAGCCCAAGAAGGCGGAAGGAGACGACAGCCAACGAAACAAAATGGAGAAAGTGGTACGAGTCAACGCCACCCAAGAAGGTGCCATCAACCACCAACGTGTAAGTTGCACTGCTAATTATGCGCAACTACCGGTTTAAAGGACCTTTCATCTCATTTGTTGAAAGTAGAGGCAGGAACAAAGGCAGGCGCCGTCCTATGGTACTAGGCAAACTGATTAGGCGGGACTGAGAGTCATTATTAAAGCACATATTCGATATTACGGTTGCGCGGAAAACCGTGTGAAAATTGAGATTATGTCAGGCTTAACTGCCAGTGCCTTAATTCAATTCAACACTCTTTCTCCTCAGACAAAGCAAATTTTGAGACCTACACTCCCAAGTTCTCTACTATTATACAAAGCATCACCAATAATGTGAAACCTCCCTTACAGAGGACAATTACTGAGGGAAATGACGTGTTGCTGCGAAGTTCTTGCCATCAGGAGATTTAATAAAACTGTAATTCTGAAAGGGCAAAGGGTAACAAAGCCGTCTCCAGTTTGTGACATTTAGATCACAGAGGCTCCCACCGTTTCTTTATACTTATGGAGAGTGTGTACCCTCCGTCTTACAATGCTGTTATTGTTTTCGATATGGACGTGGCAGCAAACAGTGCAGGAGTATGCAAGATACGCGTACTTTGCAGGGCCTCACAGAAGTGATGCCTGTTGGAGGGCCAATCAACCAACCTGTATTCATTGCACCAGTGGTCAAAGTGCTCCATCTCGATCCTATCCCATGGATCTGAAACACAAGGAAATTAACAAATTTATGTATGTCAATAATATTACCTGCCGAGAAGCAGAAGCCGTGTTTGAAAACAGGCCTTATGCGAATGCAGTTACTTCTCCCCCAATCGCCGTCCGGAGTGGCCGAGCCGTTCTAGGCGCTACAGTCTGGAACCGTGCGACCCCTACGGTTGCAGGTTCGAATCCTGCCTCGGGCATGGATGTGTGTGATATCCTTACGTTAGTTAGGTTTATGTAGTTCTACGTTCTAGGGGACTGATGACCTAAAAAGTTAAGACCGATAGTGCTCAGAGCCACTCGATCTCCCCCAATCATTATAAGATAGGGTACAGAATTCCCGACCCTCTCGACTGAACAGCAGCTCAACAAGACTATCAGCACCGCCACCTACGATATGCAGGAACCAACCTTTGCCGTGACGATAATGACGTAACGGCCCTTACAACGATAGTGTGAAAACAAGAAATTACTACCGCAAAAACAACTTGGATTTCGAACACGAAAACGGGTAACTGGAATCCTTTTACAATTAGTTACTGACATACAGCTAAATTTCTCTCGTAATAATTAGTAGAGTGGAAACCAGTAACGGGCTAAACGAAAAAAAAAATATTTTTTGTTGTATCCTAACAGCCAAGCTAAAGTGCCATTGTCAACAGCACGGAAAGCTGGCTAAGCGATCATTTCTAGTAGTGTATGTAACCATTCACTCTGGTGGACCCTCGTTTACGAGTAAAAGCCAAAAAACAGTTTAGCCTATTGTTCTAGAACATTATGATGAATACCAAATTTTAACTGCCGTTGTAGCGTAATGGATAGCGTAACAGACTGCAGAACAGGAGGTGGCGGGTTTGATTCCTGTCACGTTCCTATAACCTTTACTTTTTTTAAATTTTGTTTTTCTTCAGTTATTTGCTTCAAATGCATTATTTTTAAATTTTCTAAACCTTTACCAAGTCATTTTAATCATTGTATTAACTTTCTTATTTGTTCTCATCTCTCCCTTGGGCTCCAAATCAATGATGGATTTGCAGTTACCAATCACAAATCAGTTCTTTTTTGTTTTTGTTTTTTTCTTTTGCGTTTTCCTCTCGTATTTGTTTTGTGGGTGTGCGGCATTTAAACTGTCCGGCAATGCAGATTCATCAACCAACAAATGTCATACGAAAGAATGGTCGAATGTTATGAAGAAATCAAAATAACTCTTATGAATGCCTTACGCTATGCATTGTCTATTTACGAGATGACTCCTTTCTGAAAACCCTCCCGATTTTATAAATGCAAACGCAAAAGCGATGGGCGAACGAATTGCAAAGAAAATAATTCGACTCGTGATGGAGAGTGTTATTGTTCACGAAGATGACTCATTTTAAACAGCGAGACTGATGAAGAGGGTCAGTATGGTGAGGTAAGCCTTTCCATACCACTATCTGTTAACTTTCGGATTTCCTCGTGCGCTATTAACATGAAAAATTTGTTCTTTTCAGTGTACTCTCGACGATGAAGAAAAGGGTGAATGAAACTTCCTGGCAGATTGAAACTGTGTGCCGGAGCGAGACTCGAATTCGGGACCTTTGCCTTTCGCGGGCAAGTGCTCTACCAACTGAGCTACCCAAGCACGACTCACGCCCCGTCCTCACAACTTTACTTCTGCCAGTACCTCGTCTCCTACACTCCGCTGTAGAGTGAAAATTTCATTCTAGAAATGGGTGAATGTTTTAACCCATCCAATTGTCAGACACCTTCATCGACAAACAGTCCATTAAAATACGAAGCAAAATCAGATGCCTTCGCTAAAGCTCATCCAGCTTACTCATTGAAAAGTATCCAACAAAGTGGTCTCTCTCGTTTACGCAGAAAAGGGTACTTGAGGAAATGGAAATAAGATTTCAAGCAAGAACGAACTCAATTCGATAAGCGATGTCTAACTGATACCGAAACATTTGAAAAATTTAAGGATGCTCGGATGTGCCACGAACAAATGACAATCGTACACTACAACAATGGGCAATGGTTAGCACCGTTCCGTATCTATCGGAAAACTTTTCATTCTTTGCAAGTGGGAAGAGCGTAAAAAATTTTAAAATAAAACACAGAGCACGTCCGAGAAATGTGACTAAATTCGTTAGAGCAAATGACGTCGCAACACTTGAAAAAACTCTAGCAGCAGAGCGACTCAGAAAACAAATAGTACTATTAATACGTGATTACAGTCCAAACCTCGTTATTAATACCGATCAAATGGACTGCAATTACGAATCAACATATCATCGATCACTGGAGTTTCGGGGATCGAAAACACGTTTGGTGCAAAACAGAAATCTGGCGAAAGTTACACATTCGTATACAGCGCACTATGCGTTGATACGCGCAGGTGAATTGCTAAATTCGGATCTAGGGCTGCTAAAGAAGTTGAACGTTTGGAGTGAGAATATGGGAATGTCGTCATCACCTGCTCAAAATCATGAAAATTAACTTAAAACCTGTACAGACAATATTTGCAACCTGTAATGAAAACATACATTAAAGAAAATGATTTTTTGTTACTTGTTGATTCATGGAGTGGTCAGATGGATAACACACTATACGATGAAATATTTGTGAAAAGTGCTGGAAAAGCTACATGCGCTGTGAAAATTATTCCTCCAAAGAGTACTTCCCAGTGTCAGCCATGTTACGTATATTTTTATCGTCAGGTGAAAAACATTATTAAAAAACTCCAGAGAGCACCTGAATTACTTCAACATAAACGCGAAACTGCTACACGGGGCCGGCCGGAGTGGCCGTGCGGCTCTCGGCGCTACAGACTGTAGCCGAGCGACCGCTACGGTCGCAGGTTCGAATCCTGCCTCGGGCATGGATGTGTGTGATGTCCTTAGGTTAATTAGGTTTAATTAGTTCTAAGTTCTAGGCGACTGATGACCTCAGAAGTTAATTCGCATAGTGCTCAGAGCCATTTGAACCATTTGCTACACGAGAACATGTAATCAAAACAAATGGAATTGTTCACTGGATTCCGTGTGCATCACCCTTTCGAACATGATAGATATGCCTGGTACTGATTGATATTAGTTAATGAAAAGATAATATTTCGTAATGTGAAAGAAGTGTGCTTCTCGTTGAATTTGATGAAGAAACTATTTGAATGTAGAAAGGTAGCTTTTATAGTTTGTCCATTGTGCGAGGACAATTTGTGTTTCAAATGTATGTATGACGATTACCACCCAAAAAACTGTACATCTCGCAACGAAAAATGAATTTCTGTGACTGTTGCGCAGTCAATATGAATACTGATAACTGTTTCGGTTATTAGTCGCTTGATCGATACTTTTAAATGATTAAATATTACAATACACAAATAAAAAGGAATTAAAACCATATGGACAAAGATTCCAAATGAAAAAAGATTGACAGGAAGACAGTATGAGACAAATAAAAAATTTAATACAATGAGGATCTGCAACTTGGTAAAGAATTAGAAAATTTTAAAATATTACATTTGAAGCAAATAACTGTAGAAAAATAAAAATTAAAAAAGAAACATTGATGGAACATAATAGGATTCGCACCCGCCACCTTCAGTTTTCCAGCGTTCTACGCTATCCATTACCCTAAGACGCCAGTTGAAAACAAAATTACCTGTTAATTGAATGTTCTAGACAAACAGGCTAAATTTTTTTCGGCTTTTGCTCGTAAACGAGGATCCACCAGAGTCAATGGCTTCAGTGTGGGATATTTTGGTTCTTAACCTACATCACCGTATAGGTGGTTGCAAAAAGTCGATTGCAAAACTGGTAACCGCTCCTTGTAAGTGCCACAAAGCTTTGCAATTGTTAGCAGCGTGTGACAGCGATTTTGCCCAGACTGGAAAACGTAAGAGCACCTGAGGATCTAGTAGAATGCTACACCCAACAAGCCATTTATGGTTACTATGCTCCAGCTTGTTTTAAAAAAGCAGCCGATACGCGTACTAAAACAGCAAATATAAATATTTCCAAATTTATTTGGATTCAATTGAAAAAAAAATGCACTTAGTGTCGTCATGGCGAGAACAGTGTTTAATGAACTTGAAGACTGGAGCACCTACAAAATGGTCAAGAAATAGATTTCCATTGACATAATAAAGAATTTTGTTTCACCGTAACAACAATGTGAGAACAACTTGTCAGCTGAAAAAAAAAAGATTTGCAACAGATGTTGCCATTTTTAAAAGTAGCTAATAGAAAATTTTTCGAACAGTTAATCAATTAAAATTCCCATGTGCTCTATAAAATTAAAGGACAAATTAAAAATAATTTAACTACAGGATAGTGTATCTGTAAAGTGTATCTGTAAAACGTTTATTATAATAAAACTGATAAATGTCAGATTTCTCTCACTGGCACTTACCTCGGTTTTGCCGATAACTGTATGACATTTAGTAAGTTGCGTGTTTTTTCAGAATAAAATATTTATTTTCATTGATAAAAGGAAGGGAACATAAAAAATTTTGCAATAGCTATGTGCCTCTTACCGTAGACAATAAATAAAATATATTATTGAGGTTTTTCCTTAAAATATGTTTGTCAAAAAAACTGAATAACTCGGAACAAGGTTCTTGGCATTTAGACCGTTATTGATTTCCACTCTACTGTGTTCATTGACTTGACTAAAGCATACGACAAAGTCGTTTTGTCAGTCTTTGGGGAAAAACTGCAGCGCATCTCTAGATTCCAAAACCACTAGTGGATAACGTTATAAACTTTTCTGAGAAATGGGAAGACAATCATTTTGCAATACGGGGCCACACCGGGAGTCAGATCAACTAGCAGTAGATTCCCACATGCATCAGTCTTGGGTCCCTTGTTGAATCAAAAAATGTTCAAACGTGTGTCAAATCTTATGGGACTTAACTGCTAAGGTCATCAGTCCCTTAGCTTACACACTACTTAAACTAAATTATCCTAAGGACAAACAAACACACCCATGCCCGAGGGAGGACTCGAACCTCCACCGGGACCAGCCGCACAGTCCATGACTGCAGCGCCTTAAACCGCTCGCCTTGTTGACTCAATCAATCTCTATGCTGGAAACCTTCATGACCTCTTTGTCAGTGACACCCAAATATTAAAATACGCAGACGACGTACGTATATATTCCGAAGCCAATACTCTTTAGTCCTGTCATCTGAAAATGCTCACTGTGTCCATACGTCTGTGTGAATGGTGTACAGAAAGTGGCTTGGAAATCTCTGACAGCAAGTCCACTCTTACGATCTTCAGTCGTCACAGGATTCCACTACCCCAAATAATAGAACCGGGACAATTTTCCAGTTGCGAAAGCATCTCAGTATATTAGGATGATTATCGATGATACGCTAAATGGGCTTATCATTACCTGATGTGAAAAAGCCAGCAGTCTCATCAGAGCTACGACTGGGGTATGAGACTGATCGGCGAGCAGCTATGTTTTTATACCGATCCCTATATAGGACACACTTTGACTGCGGACACCTTTGCTACGTATCAGCATCGGACAGCACGCTCCAAAGACTCGACATTATGCAGTACAATGTCTTGCGTATAGTTACTGGGGCGTTCAAGTCAACTCCACCAACGTATTACTGACTGAAGCGAATGAACCAGCTTTACCGGCCTGGGTGGCCGAGCGGTTCTAGGCGCTACAGTCTGGAACCGCGCAATCGCTACGGTCGCAGGTTCGAATCCTGCCTGGGACATGGATATGTGTGGTGTCCTTAGGTTAGTTAGGTTTAAGTAGTTCTAAGCTCTAGGGGACTGATGACCCCAGGAGTTAAGTCCCATAGTGCTCAGAGCCATTTGAACCATTTTTTGAACCACCTTTAAAATCACGATGAATATACCTCTACGAGAAATTCCTCCTGCGACTCTATTTCGAAGAATATGAGCCCCTTGACGAAAAATCCGGGGATTAACATCCTACTGTGTGTGTGTGTGCGCAAGATATTGGATAAATTAGCAACTTCCACCAGTCGCTGCTGAATATATGGAGATACAAGCACTAAGGAACCAGGTGTGGATAAGTCTTCTTCTGCCGCACTACAAAGGGCCATATGAAACGCCAGCTCTGCAGTTTGATGTCAGGACCAGTTTAATGTGTCACAACCAGAACCACTCCAACGCAATGGCAATGGCATTCCTATCTCACTACAACGAAGCGTGCGTGGCGTATTCTGATGGATCCAAATCTAGTGAAGGCGCCGGTAGTGCTTATAGGGTAGCCCAAAGTTAGTAACAAGGCTTATACAAGCTGGATCCATACTACACTATTATGACAGCCGAGCAGATTGCCATTTTGGAAGCCCTACTATTCGCACAGATGTCCACGGCAAACACAATAGTCATCATCTCTGATAGTATGTTAGCCCTACAACTGATTAGAAACCATCATAATAGTTGTACCAATCCCATAGTTGCAGCAATTGTCGACGTTGTGCTTCGAGTTGAGAGGAACTATCGCATCATCGTGATGGTATGGACGAGAGGCCACTCTGGCATACCTGAAAATGAACAAGCAGATGTCCTAGCAAAGCAGGCATCTCTGCATGGAGACGTATCTCACAGATATGATGCCCATGCTCAAAATGAATGGTCGCGGGCATCTAAAATCAAAGACAGTCCCTACGCACTAGTTCATCCCATGATTACAAGAGTGTCATGGTAAGGCACAAACATCAAGGAGCTACGCGACAGTTGTACGGCTGAAATTTAATCACTGGAAGTTCAACAAACCGCTGTCGGCTCAACCTATGTGCCACCCTTCTATGTTCTTGTAGAGAAGAAGGAGTATCCAAACCATGTATTTCTACAATGTGCTCGGAACACGTATCTATAAACGTCCTTACAAGTAATCTTCGGTCTCTTGCTCATCAGCTCCCAAGCAGCCTCCAAACCTTGTTAGCATCCAACAATGTAGTAACGAATAAGCTAATGCACGAGTTATTCAACAGGGCGAACATCAAGATACCGTTCCCTGTGCTGCTAATCTAATGCTGCTAGTACTTAGAATGCCAAGGGAAGACCAAAACTCAATTAACTGACTAAATCCCCAAGTGCTGTTCTGCAGAATATGGAACGCTCAGCCTCTGCATGTATGCCAAAATGCTCCTCCTATGTGTACGTTCTGAATACCAGTGCACATACCTGAAATAAAATCGTCGTTACTTCCGAATGGTTTTCGTTAGGACGTTCAAACTCCACGGTTGGCCGCGGGGCATGATGGCAATTAGTATGCGCATGCATGATTCGGTTTAGCTAATCATTTGGATAGTTTCGTCAATAAGCAAAACTGGGGCATCTAGGGGAATGAGAATCCGCATTTCGTGATCGAAAAGTCTCTTCGCCCTCATCGAGTGACTGCGTGGTGTGTAATGTCCAGTCATACTATATTCGGTGCGACATTCCTTGTGACTACCGAACGGTACATGAAGCTTTTGGAAGACGATTTCATCCCCATTATCAAAAGTGACCCTGATTTCGAGAATATGTGGTTCATGCAAGACGGTGCTCGACCCCATCGAAGCAGGAGAGTATTTAAGGTCCTGCATTAGCGCTCTGTGGACCGCATCCTGGCTCTGGGATACCCAGAGGCCACTGGCATAGGCCTCGGTTGGCCGCCTTATTCTCCAGTCTGAACACGTGCAAGACGGAGCCCGACCCCATCGAAGCAGGAGAGTGATGTCCTGGATGAGCGCTTTTGGGAACCGCATTCTGGCTCTGGGGTACCCAGAGACCACTGCTCCAGAGCTCGATTGCCCGTCATATTCTCCGGATCTGAACACGTGCGGCTACTTTTTGTGGCACTGTACTAAAGAAAAGATGTACAGCAATAACCCCAAAACCATTGCTGAGCTGAAAACAGTCATTCAGGAGTGCATCGACAGCATCAATGTTCCGACACTTCAGCGGGTCATACAAAATTTCCCTATTCGTCTGCACCGCATCGTCGCCAACGATGGCAGGCATATCGACCATGTTATAATCTACATCCGCATGTCTGTAGTGACGTTTACATGTTGAATAATGTGTGTGCACGCTGTAGTTTGTAATTAATTTACGTTTTATTCATATAGTTCAATAATTGTCACCCTGTATATGTGAGGCTGTAATACACAACTCTGGTTCTTTTAAACTGTTTTCTGTTCTGTCTAGATGGTACTTATAGACCTGCGCAAATATTCAATTCTCTAACCGCAGCTTTTGAAACAATTCTCGCAGGACACACAAAAGAACATTTTATTGTTAATTTAGATATACAGTCATTCTACATCTACATCTACATCTACATTTATACTCCGCAAGCCACCCAACGGTGTGTGGCGGAGGGCACTTTACGTGCCACTGTCATTACCTCCCTTTCCTGTTCCAGTCGCGTATGGTTCGCGGGAAGAACGACTGTCTGAAAGCCTCCGTGCGCGCTCTAATCTCTCTAATTTTACATTCGTGATCTCCTCGGGAGGTATAAGTAGGGGGAAGCAATATATTCGATACCTCATCCAGAAACGCACCCTCTCGAAACCTGGCGAGCAAGCTACACCGCGATGCAGAGCGCCTCTCTTGCAGAGTCTGCCACTTGAGTTTATTAAACATCTCCGTAACGCTATCACGGTTACCAAATAACCCTGTGACGAAACGCGCCGCTCTTCTTTGGATCTTCTCTATCTCCTCCGTCAAACCGATCTGGTACGGATCCCACACTGATGAGCAATACTCAAGTATAGGTCGAACGAGTGTTTTGTGAGCCACCTCCTTTGTTGATGGACTACATATTCTAAGCACTCTCCCAATGAATCTCAACCTGGTACCCGCCTTACCGACAATTAATTTTATATGATCATTCCACTTCAAATCGTTCCGCACGCATACTCCCAGATATTTTACAGAAGTAACTGCTACCAGTGTTTGTTCCGCTATCATATAATCATACAGTAAAGGATCCTTCTTTCTATGTATTCGCAATACATTACATTTGTCTATGTTAAGGGTCAGTTGCCACTCCCTGCACCAAGTGCCTATCCGCTGCAGATCTTCCTGCATTTCGCTACAATTTTCTAATGCTGCAACTTCTCTGTATACTACAGCATCATCCGCGAAAAACCGCATGGAACTTCTGACACTATCTACTAGGTCATTTATATATATTGTGAAAAGCAATGGTCCCATAACACTCCCCTGTGGCACGCCAGAGGATACTTTAACGTCTGTAGACGTCTCTCCATTGATAACAACATGCTGTGTTCTGTTTGCTAAAAACTCTTCAATCCAGCCACACAGCTGGTCTGATATTCCGTAGGCTCTTACTTTGTTTATCAGGCGACAGTGCGGAACTGTATCGAACGCCTTCCGGAAGTCAAGAAAAATAGCATCTACCTGGGAGCCTGTATCTAATATTTTCTGGGTCTCATGAACAAATAAAGCGAGTTGGGTCTCACACGATCGCTGTTTCCGGAATCCATGTTGATTTCTACATAGTAGATTCTGGGTTTCCAAAAACGACTTGATACTCGAGCAAAAAACATGTTCTAAAATTCTACAACAGATCGACGTCAGAGATATAGGTTTATAGTTTTGCGCATCTGCTCGACGACCCTTCTTGAAGACTGGGACTATCTGTGCTCTTTTCCAATCATCTGGAACCCTCCGTTCCTCTAGAGACTTGCGGTACACGGCTGTTAGAAGGGGGGCAAGTTCTTTCGCGTACTCTGGGTAGAATCGAATTGGTATCCCGTCAGGTCCAGTGGACTTCCCTCTATTGAGTGATTCCAGTTGCTTTTCTATTCCTTGGACACTTATTTCGATGTCAGCCATTTTTTCGTTTGTGCGAGGATTTAGAGAAGGAACTGCAGTGCGGTCTTCCTCTGTGAAACAGCTTTGGAAAAAGGTGTTTAGTATTTCAGCTTTACGCGTGTCATCCTCTGTTTCAATGCCATCATCATCCCGTAGTATCTGGATATGCTGTTTCGAGCCACTTACTGATTTAACGTAAGACCAGAACTTCCTAGGATTTTCTGTCAAGTCGGTACATAGAATTTTACTTTCGAATTCACTGAACGCTTCACGCATAGCCCTCCTTACGCTAACTTTGACATCGTTTAGCTTCTGTTTGTCTGAGAGGTTTTGGCTGCGTTTAAACTTGGAGTGGAGCTCTCTTTGCTTTCGCGGTAGTTTCCTAACTTTGTTGTTGTACCACGGTGGGTTTTTCCCGTCCCTCACAGTTTTACTCGGCACGTACCTGTCTAAAACGCATTTTACGATTGCCCTGAACTTTTTCCATAAACACTCAACATTGTCAGTGTCGGAACAGAAATTTTCGTTTTGATCTGTTAGGTAGTCTGAAATCTGCCTTCTATTACTCTTGCTAAACAGATAAACCTTCCTCCCTTTTTTTATATTCTTATTAACTTCCATATTCAGGGATGCTGCAACGGCCTTATGATCACTGATTCCCTGTTCTGTACATACAGAGTCGAAAAGTTCGGGTCTGTTTGTTATCAGTAGGTCCAAGATGTTATCTCCACGAGTCGGTTCTCTGTTTAATTGCTCGAGGTAATTTTCGGATAGTGCACTCAGTATAATGTCACTCGATGCTCTGTCCCTACCACCCGTCCTAAACATCTGAGTGTCCCAGTCTATATCTGGTAAATTGAAATCTCCACCTAAGACTATAACATGCTGAGAATATTTATGTGAAATGTATTCCAAATTTTCTCTCAGTTGTTCTGCCACTAATGCTGCTGAGTCGGGAGGTCGGTAAAAGGAGCCAATTATTAACCTAGTTCGGTTGTTGCGCGTAACCTCCACCCATAATAATTCACAGGAACTATCCACTTCTACTTCACTACAGGATAAACTACTACTAACAGCGACGAACACTCCACCACCGGTTAATGAGGACTGGACTGGGAATAACCCAGATGTGTACCAACGGAGATTTATCATTTCTTATTGTGTTACCAGTAGGATTTTTGTAATATACTTGCCCTGTGTGTCCTATGCTCCATTTTCGTTTTGTCTACACGTTGTAAGTCTTGCTTTATGTCGAATCAGTCGTTTGTTAATCCTATGTTACATCGTACGACTTACAATAATGTCTACCACGAATTGTCAAAACCAACTGTAATACAACGTTTGCTATAGTTGGATGGCTGTATGGCCTCACTCCGAAATCCAATAAATTTAAAAAATGAATAAAAAGTTTCTTTCTCGTTTGCGGAGAGTATCTTCAAGGCAGTAAAGATTTTTCGACAGTCCTGTGTACACCCCGACTCGCTACTAAATGAAGTAAAATTCCATTTCTGCATGAATCCGCGCAGAGGTGTGACGTCACATGTTTTGAAAACTCGAGCGCAATTAGCTGTTGTCGGTTGCTGTCGTCCGTTAGTGATGTGGCCCGACGGTGAAAGACTGATACACATTTTCTTCGGAATCGGAATCCTGATACCATTTAATTAAAGTTACTGCGGTGTTTAGTAATCTCTTTGGCATCTCTGCGTATGTTTTCATAGTATCCATTTATGGATGCCAGTACCTCAATTATTAAATGGAACACCGTGGTCTCCTGGTTGCAAAACATGTTGCGCAACTGCTGATCTGTCTGTTTCTCCCTTTCTATACCTGCACTTGTGTTCTTCTAGTCGTTTTTCGGTCGTTCTTTTAGTAGTAACGACGTACATTTCTCCACAGCTAAACGGTATCCTGTCCATTCCTTTTTCTTTTTTTTCCCCCAGCGGTTTGCGAGCATCCTTGGTTAACTGTAGGTGTTCGTGTATCTTTCGACTGTGTTTGTGAGTTACAACGATATTCCGTTTCTTCGTTAGCAGCTCATGGTCTTGTGGTCAGCGTTGCTGATTCTAGATCACGGGGCCACATGTTTGATTCACGGCCGGGTCGTCAGTTTTCTCCACTTGGGATTGTGTGTGTGTGTGTGTGTGTGTGTGTGTGTGTGTTATCATTTCATCATCGACGGGCAGGTCACTGGAAGTGGCGTCAAATACGAAGACTTTCACCAGGCGGTCGAACAACCCTAGACGGGATCTCCCCATCCATAATGTAAGTAGGCTGTTTAGGTTCTTATATTGGCAACGCCACCGCCACGTAGCGCTCTGTATGAAAATCACTGGATGTGCTGTGTGCAGTCTCTAGCTGGTTGGCATTGTTGACATTTGCTATTGTAGTGTTGGGCAGTTGGCTGTTAACAGCGCGTAGCGTTGCGCAGTTGGAGGTGAGCCGCCAGCAGTGGTGGATGTGGGGAGAGAGATGGCGGAGTTTTGAGAGCGGATGATCGGGACGTGTGTCCATCAGAGACACTAAATTTGTAAGACTGGATATCATGAACTGATATATATATATTATGACTTTTGAACACTATTAAGGTAAATACATTGTTTGTTCTTTATCAAAATCTTTCATTTGCTAACTACGCCTATCAGTAGTTAGTCCCTTCAGTAGTTAGAATCTTTTATTTAGCTGGCAGTAGTGGCGCTCGCTGTATTGCAGTAGTTCGAGTAACGAAGATTTTTGTGAGGTAAGTGATTCATGAAAGGTATAGATTATTGTTAGTCAGGGCCATTCTTTTGTAGGGATTTTTCAAAGTCAGATTGCGTTGCGCTAAAAATATTGTGTGTCAGTTTAGTGTTGATCAGAATAGGTAAAGAGCGAAATGTCTGAGTACGTTCAGTTCTGCTCAGCTGTTTGAAAATTAAATAATGTAAGAGGTTTATCAGCACAGTAAGTCAATAATTTTTCTAAGGGGGCGTTTCATATATCGACCCTTAGACGAGGATATGTCACTGGAATCTTCTGAGTTTTTCTTGTAGTTTGTGTAATTAGTGTAGCTATTGTTTATTGCTAGTGCGTAATTGTAGAGAGAATCTTCTTTGTAGTTGTAGTTTTTCATTGTTGTACAGTAAAACAGTTGTGGCATGCATGTAGATTTGCACCAAGTATTTCGCAGCTGCGCTTGCAATTAACGAGATATTATTTTCAATGCTATGTTAATGTGTTTTCTTATTTTGCTCTTTAAATTGTGCTTTTTTGTGTTATTGTGTGAAATATTGTGACAATAACGGCGTGTGAAAAACGTAATACTAGGCTCCAAAGTAAACTGAGAAATGACAATGAAGACGAAAGCAGTGTGTTAGCGCCACCGTGTAATGAATTAACTAATGTTGAAAGTAGTAACTGGGTAATTGTGCTTAGGGAAATGGAGCGGGCTGCAAATAATGATCTAGTCAGTGAAACAATTAGTGAACAGGGAAGCATTATCGATCGATCGGTCGGCAACAGCTCGCCTCAGGAATCCGAAATGACAGGACACACCCTCGCAAATACTGTAGATTCAGGTTTTGGGTCCTCACCGTTTTCTCAAATAAGTCAAGACACATTTTCTGCTTTTCAAAATGCGAATGTTGCCGGTTCAAATGCATTGCCGAATAGCACTGAGGAACATGTTTCAGACACCAGTGCATTGTTATTAAATTAATGAAACAAATGGCACAAAAGCTTCAAAAGTTAGACACGACGGAACAAAATCAGAGACAAACACAGCAACAGCTTCAAAAGTTAGACACCACACTTGAACAAACATGTGGAGGTCTAACAGATGAGTTACTTCAAATCGAATCGAAATGTCAAAAAGTCTGTAATGACTATTTTTTCGCGTCATGAAAATACATTACAGAATCACGAAGCATCCATAAAGGAACTGCAAACTATTGTTCATGAAAATCACGACACCTTGCAAGCTAAAATTGACTCAGTTGTATCTACCGATTCGGTTACGCAACTTGCAAAAACTCAGGAAAACTTAAAGGACACAGTAGATTCGATTTCAACACAAATGGACGCTCTGAAACTTGGTTCAGAAAAACACACTGAGGAAATAAGTTCACTCTCGGAGAAAGTAGCCGAACTTTCGGATCAGTTCACTAACTTATCTGAATGACGCAAGACCTGTAGCCTTCACTGACGCAGAAGAGTATGAACAAATTAAGAAATTCAAACAAAATCAGAATCAAATTAATACGCAACACCAAAGAGAAATCCCGGAAATACAAGATCAATTGACACAGCTAATACAAGAATTACATATTTCAGAGGACACTCGCGCTCCAATACGGGAAGAGGGACATAGAAATATGGAACAGCGACAAAATAATAACACAGGGCACTTCGGAAATTATGAAAGAAATTGGCAAGGTGCACCGAATTTTGAGATGGAACCGCCGAAACGAAGTAACAATGACCGATATGCGACTCGCCGACACGATGATTTTGACTATAAGCTGTTCATTACTACACGTAAATTCAAAACATTCCAGAATTCTGGCACGACATTCATCCACAAGCGTCGCTTCATCAATTCTCTCATTGTTTTCCTCCCAACTGGTCATTAGAGCACAGATTAAAATTTATGTGTGGCTACTTAGAGAATGAGCCAGCTGTAAGAATGCGATCGGTAGTTCACGATTGTCACTGTGAAGGAGAATTGTATCACGCCTTCCTCTCAGCATTTTGGTCTTAAGCTACACAAGACCGAGTAAAACATAGCATCATAATGATGAAACATTTGGAACAATCTGAATTTTCCAGTCTTGTGAAATATTTTGAAGACATGTTGCACAAGAATCAGTACCTGTCAAACCCATACAGCCCCTCAGAACTCATCCGCATTTGCTTAATCAAATTGCCTGAACATTTACGACATATTATTTTGGCAGGACGTTGCAAAGACGACATTGAAGCTTTTCAGGGACTCTTACAAGAATTGGAAATTGACACTGACAATAGCGGGACGCGAAAACAGGAACACAGCAATTACAGGTCACATCCTTCACAATTCTGCGATGAAAGAAATAATAACTGGACACTACAAGGCTATTCTTACAACGCAAATCGTGAAGAAGACAACACCACCCATATGACAACCACTGGCAGACGAATAGTTACAGAGAAAGATCGCATTTCCGTAGTAATGAATGTGACAGAGACAATCATAGAAACAGACAATATGGCAACCAGAACTATTAGTTTTTTTTATTTATTTATTGTTCCGTGGGACCAAATTAAGGAGAAGTCTCCATGGTCATGGAACGAGTCAATACATGAAATTATAACACGATATTAGAAACAGATAAAATGAAATATAAAAAAACATATTCAGGTGACAGGTTAAGTTTAAATAAAGAAAATCAACACTGTAACACTGGAATTTGCTTAATTTTTTAGCTCTTCCAGGAGCTCCTCGACAGAATAGAAGGAGTGAGCCATGAGGAAACTCTTCAGTTTAGACTTACAAGAGTTTGGGCTACTGCTAAGATTTTTGAGTTCTTGTGGTAGGTTATTGAAAATGGATGCAGCAGAATACTGCACTCCTTTCTGCACAAGAGTCAAGGAAGTGCATTCCACATGCAGATTTGATTTCTGCCTAGTATTAACTGAGTGAATGCTGCTAACTCTTGGGAATAGGCTAATATTGCTAACAACAAACGACATTAAAGAAAATATATACTGTGAGGGCAATGTCAGAATTCCCAGACTATTGAATAGGGGTCGACAAGAGGTTCTCGAACCTACACCACATATAGTTCGAACAGCCCGTTTTTGGGCCAAAAATACCCTTTTCGAATCAGAAGAATTACCCCAAAAAATAACACCATACGACATAAGCGTATGAAAATATGCGAAGTAGACTACTTTTCGTGTTGAAGTGTCACTTATTTCAGATACTGTTCTAATGGTAAATAAAGCAGCGTTTAGTTTCTGAACAAGATCCTGGACATGGGCTTTCCACAACAGCTTACTATCTATCCGAACGCCTAGGAACTTGAACTGTTCCGTCTCGCTTATAATATGCCCATTCTGTCTGATCAAAATATCGGTTCTTGTTGAATTGTGAGTTAGAAACTGTAAAAACTGAGTCTTACTGTGATTTAGCATCAAATTATTTTCCACAAGCCACGAACTTATTTCATGAACTACATTATTTGTTACTGTTTCAATATTACACACAAGATCCTTCACTATCAAGCTGGTGTCATCAGCAAACAGAAATATTTTTGAATCACCTGTAAAACTAGAAGGCATATCATTTATACAAATAAGAAACAGCAGTGGCCCCAGCACCGACCCTTAGGGAACACCCCACTTAACAGTGCCCCATTGGGACTGAACATCACTACCACTCTCAATATTGCGGAGAATTACCTTGTGCGTTCTGTTCTTAAAGTAAGAGGCGAACCAATTGTAAGCTACTCCCCTTACTCCATAATGGTCCAACTTCTGCAGTAATATTTTGTGGTCAGCACAGTCAAAAGCCTTCATTAAATCAAAGAAAACACCTAGCGTTCGCAACCTTTTATTTAATCCGTCCAAAACTTCACAGAGAAAAGAGAATATAGCATTTTCAGTTGTTAAACCATTTCTAAAACCAAACTGAACATTTGACAGCAAATTATGTGAATTTAAATGCTCCAGTAACCTTGTATATACAACCTTCTCGATAACTTTAGCAAACACCGATGGCATAGAAATAGGTCTAAAATTGTCAACATTATCAATGTCTCCCATTTTATGAAGTGGCTTCACTACCGAGTACTTTAATCGGTCAGGAAACCGACCAGTCCCAAAGGAAAAGTTATGGATATGGCTAAGTACTGGGCTAACATACATAGAACAATACTTCAGTATTCTGCTAGATACCCCATCATATCCATGAGAGTTCTTGGTCTTTAGTGATTTAATTATTAACTCAATCTCCCTCTTGTCAGTATCATGGAGGAGCATTTCAGCTAACAGTCTCGGAACACTTTTTTCTAAGAGCGCTATATGATTCCCTGTTGGGACTAGGTTTCTATTTAGTTCACCTGCTATATTCAGAAAGTGATTATTAAATATTGTACATATATGCGACTTATCAGTAACATGGACATTCCTACTATGCACTGATTCTATATCCTCAACCTGTCTCTGCAGACGAGCCACTTCCTTTACGACTGACCATATGGTTTTAATTTTATCCTGAGACTTAGCTCTTCTATCTGCATACCACATACTTTTTGCCTTCCTAATAATATTTTTAAGCACCTTACAATACTGTTTGTAATGGGCTGCTGCATTTAGATTTTGACTTTTTTTGTAACGTTTTGATATAATTGCCACTTTGTTCTACAAGATATTCTTATCCCTCTAGTCAGCCACCCAGGCTGCCTGTTTGTCCTAGTACCCTGTTTTGAACGTTCTAACGGAAAGTAACTTTCAAAGAGCATGAGAAAAGTCTTGAGAAAAGCATTATATTTATCGTCTACTGTATCAGCGCTATAAACATCTTGCCACTCTTGTTCCTTGATAAGGTTTACAAAGGTCTCTACAGCAACTGAATCAGCTTTTCTAAATAGCTGATGACCATATTTAACACGTGTTGCAACACAAAAATCTTTTAGAGTTAAAATTTGTGCATCATGATCCGAAAGGCCATTCACCTTTTTGCTAACAGAATGCCCTTCTAGTAATGAGGAATGAACAAAAATGTTGTCTATGGTTGTTCTACTGTTCCCTTGCACTCTCGTTGGAAAGAATACGGTTTGCATAAGATTCTATGAATTCAAAAGGTCTACCAGCATCCTCTTCCTTGCACAATCACTTATACAATTAATATTCAAGTCACCACATGTAAATAACTTTTTGTATTTCCTATAAAGTGAACCAAGAACCTCCTCTAGCTTTAGCAAAAATGTTGTGAAATCGGAGTCTGGTGATCTATAAATAACAACAGTTAGAAGTTTAGCTCCGTTAAATTTAACCACACCTGCACAACATTCAAACACCTTTTCAGTGCAGTACTTTGAAACATCAATTCACTCAAATGGGATGCCGTTTTCCACATACATGACTACTCCCCCACACCGCAAAGAGCTCCTCGAAAAGCTGCCAGCCAACCTGTATCCTGGTAAAGGTAGCCTCTGAATTATCTCCTTATTTAAGAAGTGTTCAGATATATTAATAATTTCAGAGTCAACATCTATAAGCAGTTCACTAACTTTATCTCTAATACCGTGTATATTTTGACGAAATATACTAATTCCCTCATTATTCAGATACCTAAGCTTTGTCAAAAGTGGTTCCTTTGTTAGAGAGACTTCCCTTAAGCAGGAATACCTATCAGCTGACTTCAATCTAAAAAAGGTGCAGCTCTAACACCCACTACTGCAGGAATTTTCCCATGAGTGATCCCACCAACCCCACCTATGCTGTCACCTATAAGCTTTGCCAACCTCCCCTTCCCATACCTGTTGAGGTGCAGGCCATGTCTAGTGAAACCCGTCCTGCTGATAGACTCCACCGACACCACTGAAATGTGACCCATGCTTTCTGTCATCAGCGCACCCCCAAGTCTCATGTTATTACGCCTGACGGCTGTATTAAGATGAGGCCGATCGTGACGCTGAAACGGTTCCACGAAATGCACATTCGTGTTGCCAGTCTGAGTGGCTATCTTTTCCAGGTCACCATCTACGTTATACTCCCCATCCCTATCAATACTATTACCAGTCCCACCCACAATCACTACCTGATCCTCTTTAGTAAAATCCCTACATAACCCCCCTATGTTAACAGTCACCTGAGCCAATCCTGCATTAGTATCACGGGAGACAGAATAACTTCAGACGCAACGGTCCACCGTGCAGTGATAATTCAGGGAGAAATTCTCAACCACTTAACCGACAAGAAAGAAACTACAGGAACTATCGACATGCTGACAGACGATATAATCTTAACAACAGACCAGAATTTAACGAAAACTGGCGTGGTTCAAACAGTGCAGGGCCCTCTCGACAAGATGAATTTGTAGAAGTTAGGTCTCCTAATCCCAATAACGATGCGCGCCAACAAAGAGACAGACAATGACTCGCACCGGAGGCAGCCACGTGCTCCTGCTGGTTCAGCGAAAAATAACATAGACGCTAACCTTGAGAAAAATTTTAGTATTCCTTACCGACGTATACAACATGATAATTACTTTGAAGTTGAAATTCTGTGCACTAGGAAGAGTAAAGGATTGCACCACATTTCACACGTAAAACCGTTTATAGATAATCTGCTTTTTAACTTAGTCTTTGCCATAAAATCTTTCACTTACTGGTACTCTTTGTCACACTTAGAAAATGTTAACAAGCAACTATGTTTTAAAATTAACTATCCAGTCTAGAACCTAGGGAACATTTTAGACAGTAATTACGAATGCATTGTTGTAGTGAACAGACAACACAGTGTTACTGTGTGTGTACATTCTTGCTTGTTAGTTGCACGATTACGTAACGAATATACAGCTTAAATACTTAGAAAATATACTGCTAATGAGATTTTAATGCAACATTTTGGTTTACTTGAAAATATATTCATTATTTGAAGTACATTCTGTGAGATTAACAATGACTTAGCATTTGATTTCTTCAATAGCTACACGATTATATCACGATGCTACTAATGTGTGACACAATTTATATTGTTGCTTTTGCAGTGTATCTGTTTTATATCTGCACAGTTTTTCTGTATTATTGTGGAAAGTAAAACATGTTTTAGTAGTAACTTTTGTGGTATAGCTACAATGAGACTGCTTTTTTCGTAGCACAACAATACGTTACAGTGTAGTACTTTCTTGATCATGGTACTGTACGTAATAACTACGATATCTATACGCACAGCATCTCGCTTTTGTTTATTACGAGGTAAGTACATTGACTACCACAGAACTTTACTTACGGACGACGATAATTACGACACTTGGTACATTTTTTACCCTTAAGTAATGACAGATTATGTTAGAACAAGACGCACAATTTAGCGCGGCAGTACACGTATTTGAGTGATTAATTTTGTACTTAAAACATTTATTTTTAAAGATTTTTGAATTACAAAGAAAGTTTTCCGTGATACATTTCATTCCATTGCTGTAATCTGTAACACCTGAGGGTATAATTACATTAATCCTCACGGGGTACACGCTTACTTTGTGTACCATGTGTTTGGCAAGCACAAGGAGCCCTAGCATATATGGTATTTGCTTATACAACTTTACACATCAGTACCATATTTCTCTAACACATAAATTACACAGCTATCTGATCATTTAACTGAGAGAGACAAACATTTTTTTTACTACGTCAGTGACACATGTTTACGCAATTACACAGTTGGATAACTTCACACTTATGAAATTGTATATTGTCTGTACTTTGTGAACTCTTCATATTTTTTCGGAACCATTGTGATACTATGAGAGTTTTGAATGATGTATTTGGTATGGGATCATGATTTTTAAAGTACGTTTGAGGTAGGTGACATTATTGAAATGAGCAGAGAATTTTTTTAGGTTTTGAAATTATTGCAGAAAGCTACGACATTATTGAGATTTGACTGAGGTGTTATGATGTTATTATTATGACGACGATATGTATTATGCTGCTGAGGTATGTTTATGATCAATAAGCTGATGCTATATGAGGAATTTGATTATGCTATGTATTTATTATGATGAAATATTGAAGAAGTGTCGACGAATATGTATATGTGTAATAAAGTAAGGAATAATGAATAGAAGTTAGGGACTCTGGTTTGTGAAAAAGGATGCTGGAAACCAAGAATCGTACTTTAAGGGTTATGAAATGTGTGTATATGCGTGAATGTATCACAATGCCGGTGAAAATTTTTTGGACACTGTTATATTTACAGGATTTTTGTTTCTACACATTTGTAACGCAAATTCTCGACCTGTGAAATTTTTATATGAGACTGTCACTATAGCGGAAACTGCCGTCGTAAATATTTCGGTAAGAAAGGTGAGTGAGTTTTGGGGGCCCAGCTGAAAGATAGTCGTCTGAAAAAAGAAAGCCATTAGGCGGAGAAAAAAAGAGGCCATTATCCTCGCTATTGACATTTCTTTGTAGAAAGCATCGCAAATACGACACACTCAAACTTGAAAACATATGATTACACTGTGGAGCTCTTAATTTATGATATGCCTAATGAAATGATAAGAAACATTTTACATCTATTGTCTTTCTAGTTGAGAAATTTTTTTACTCCCTTTGGAGGCGCCATTTGCCTAGTGAATGACGTTTCATACCTTGCTTTATATATATATATATATATATATATATATATATATATATATATATATATATATATATATATATATATATATGCTCATTTTGTTTAATATCTAGTGTCTAGCTGCACTGCAGCATTGGTTAAAATAAAATTTAATAGATGTACTAATATCACTATTTTCTGTATACAAACCCAGTAAAGAATACGTTTATGATGTACTTTCTTAGAAAAGAGAGCACAAATAGACATTTCCCTTCACAGGAACTGCATAAATAATTTTTTTAACGATTTGGTAACTTGTCTGCTAGAGTAGGTTATCGTGATGCATCACTCTAGTGTTAAGATGTGACATAGGTATCAGACATGGCCATCTTTACTGTAATATTTTTTTCTGCTTGAGCTTTTTCATGTTTAGGTATAAGTTATAGCACTTGCTGCTGCTGTTTGCCAGGCATAGTGCTACTAAATTTCACTTTGTATTACTCTTGTTAAGCCAGCTTTACTACTGATTTATTTTTTTTGTTGCTGCACATTGGCTCATATTAGTTGTAATGTTGCATTTGCCCTGCTAATTTAGATATACTGCTGCTAGCTTTGCCAATTTGCATTTTTTTGTCATTGCTGTTTGTGTTAATTGTTTTGTGCTGCTGCATTGCCTCATCCCTTAGTGTATATATATATATCTGAGCTCAGTAGATGTAAGTTACCTTAAGAGGGGCAAGACTATATAAGAAACTAACTATGGAGAATAGGAATACAGAAAGCATGCTTGGATAGGATTTTTTTTGACGGAGCAAATGTTGAAATAAGAGGAAAGATCTATGAAATGAAGTTTTGGGTTGGACTGCAGTACCAAATGTCACACTGAAAACAAACCCTGTCGTGTCCTTTTGTGTTATTCTACAGGGTGGCGCAGGGGAACGGGAAATTTTGAACGTTACGGTTGGCAGCACTGTAGCGCCGGCAGATGTTCGAAACTTTGCACAATTGATGTGAACGCATTGCCATTTAGTAATCATGGAGAATTGGACTGGTGCGGAACGTGCAGTAGCTGTGAGAGCGTTTTACAAAAATGGTGATAGTGCGACTGCCGCGCAGAGAACATTTGGACATCATTACCAGCTTGGACGTCATGGACGTGTCCCATCTGCGCATGCGATTACAACGTGGGCACGTAATTTTGAAGGAACAGGATCTGCCTTGAAAAAGAAACCTCCAGGTGGCATTCCAACGGTACGTACCCCAGAGAACATTGCAGCTGCTAGAGCTGCAATCGAGAGAAGTGCTCGCCGCTCCATTCGACAGCATGCATCTTCGCTAGGGATTAAGCGACGAAGCTTACAAAGAATACTGCACGAATTAGACTTCCAGCCTTATAAGTTGCAGATTGTGCAACACTTACATGAACGAGACCCAGCGTCACGTATGGAGTTTATTAGCCAGATATTAGATAAAATCAACGAGGACGCGAATTTCCTTGGTAACTTATGGATATCAGACGAAGCCCATTTCCACCTGAACGGATTCGTGAACAAACAGAATTTTCGTTATTGGGCACAGGACAATCCTTGTGAGTTTCACCAATGACCATTACATAGCGCCAAGGTCACAATATGGTGTGCTGTATCATGTCTTGGTGTTTCGGCCCTTATTTTTTTGAACGTGAGGATGGTAGTGCAGTGACAGTAACATCCGCTCGATATGTTGAAATGCTTCAAACATTCTTTACACCGAGACTGTACGAGCTTAATCTTAACGTCGAAAACATGTGGTTTCAGCAGGACGGAGCCACGTCACACACTGCTCGACAATCGATGGCAGCAGTTCGTCAGTTGTTTGGAAGACGCATTATTTCACGTAACGGTGGCATTGCATGGCCTGCGAGATCCCCTGATCTTAGTGTGTGCGACTTCAAAAAATGGTTCAAATGGCTCTGAGCACTATGGGACTCAACTGCTGAGGTCATTAGTCCCCTAGAACTTAGAACTAGTTAAACCTAACTAACCTAAGGACATCACAAACATCCATGCCCGAGGCAGGATTCGAACCTGCGACCGTAGCGGCCTTGCGGTTCCAGATTGGTAATAAATTACTAGTTTTATGAATTTATTCATGGAAATGACGTTGTTTCGAAATTTCCCGTTTCCCTGCGCTACCCTGTACTATGTGTCTGTGTACCTTGTGTATTTGTGTTCTTCCTGTCTTTATATGTTTATCTGATAAGACTTATGTTGTACAATTTTTCTAATACTCAGCTACATTCACTATGATGTGGAATACTGTTATCCTCAAATTTTATAGCTAATTATCTCAATTTTATCACAGTTTTTAATAGATTTGGAAAATTTTAGAGTTTCATACACCTGTCCTAAGAGACAATCTCCATTCCTTCCGAACTGACTATGCAAATGTAGACGAGATGTGGCTCAAATTCAAAGACATAGTAGCAACAGCAATTGAGAGATTCATACCTTATAAATTGGTAAGAGATGGAACTGATCCCCCATGGTACACAAAAAAGGTCCGAACGCAGTTGAAGAGGCAACGGAAAAAGCATGCGAAATTCAGAAGAACGTGAAATCCCGAAGATTGGCTAAAATTTACAGACGCGCGAAATTTGGCACGGACTTAAATGCGAGATGCCTTTACTAGGTTCTACAACGAAACATTTTCTCGAAATTTGGTAGAAAATCCGAAGAAATTCTGGTCGTATGTAAAGTACACAAGCGGCAAGACGCAGTCAATACCTTCGCTGCGCAGTGCCGATGCTACTGTTACCGACGACTGTGCCGCTAAAGCGGAGTTATTGAACGCAGTTTACCGAAATTCCTTCACCAGGGAAGACGAATGGAATATTCCAGAAATTGAAACACGAACAGCTGCTAGCATGAGTTTCTTAGAAGTAGATACCTTAGGGGTTGCGAAGCAACTCAAATCGCTTGATACGTGAAAGTCTTCAGGTCCAGATTGTATACCGATTAGGTTCCTTTCAGGTTACGCTGATACAATAGCTCCCTACTTAGCAATCATATACAACCGCTCGCTCACCGATAGATCTGTACCTACAGATTGGAAAATTGCGCAGGTCGCACCAGTGTTTAAGAAGGGTAGTAGGAGTAATCCATCTAACTACAGACCTATATCACTGACGTCGGTTTGCAGTAGGGTTTTGGAGCACATACTGCATAAACATTATGAATCACCTCGAAGGGAACGATCTACTGATACGCAATCAGCATGTTTTCAGAAAACATCGTTCTTGCGCAACGCAGCTAGCTCTTTATTCGCACGAAGTAATGGCCGCTATCGACAGGGGATCTCAAGTTGATTCCGTATTTCTAGATTTCCGGAAAGCTTTTGACACCGTTCCTCACAAGTGACTTCTAATGAAGCTGCGGGCCTATGGGGTATCGTCTCAGTTGTGCGACTGGATTCGTGATTTCCTGTCAGGAAGGTCGCAGTTCGTAGTAATAGACGGCAAATCATCGAGTAAAACTGAAGTGATATCAGGTGTTCCCCAGAGAAGCGTCCTGGGACCTCTGCTGTTCCTGATCTACATAAATGTCCTGGGTGACAATCTGAGCAGTTCTCTTAGGTTGTTCGCAGATGATGCTGTAATTTACCGTCTAGTAAGGTCATCCGAAGACCAGTATCAGTTGCAAAGCGATTTAGAAAAGATTGCTGTATGATGTGGTAGGTGGCAGTTGACGCTAAATAACGAAAAGTGTGAGGTGATCCACATGAGTTCCAAAAGAAATCCGTTGGAATTCGATTACTCGATAAATAGTACAATTCTCAAGGCTGTCAATTCTACTAAGTACCTGGGTGTTAAAATTACGATCAACTTCAGTTGGAAAGACCACATAGATAATATTGTGGGGAAGGCGAGCCAAAAGTTGCGTTTCATTGGCAGGACACTTAGAAGATGCAACAAGTCCACAAAGAGACAGCTTACACTACATTCGTTCGTCCTCTGTTAGAGTATTGCTGCGCGGTGTGGGATCCTTACCAAGTGGGATTGACGGAGGACATCGAAAGGGTGCAAAAAAGGGCAGCTCGTTTTGTATTATCACGTAATAGGGGAGAGAGTGTGGCAGATATGATACGCGAGTTGGGATGAAAGTCATTAAAGCAAAGACGTTTTTCGTCGCGGCGAGATCTATTTACGAAATTTCAGTCACCAGCTTTCTCTTCCGAATGCGAAAATATTTTGTTGAGCCCAAGCTACATAGGTAGGAATGATCATCAAAATAAAATAAGAGAAATCAGAGCTCGAACAGAAAGGTTTAGGTGTTCGTTTTTCCCGCGCGCTGTTCGGGAGTGGAATGGTAGAGAGATAGTATGATTGTGGTTCGATGAACCCTCTGCCAAGCACTTAAATGTGAACTGCAGAGTAATCATGTAGATGTAGATGTAAGTATGGTCTGTATGCTGTGCAAAATTCATTGAAGAATCTCTCTCACTTATGAAAAAAAGTTTACCTATAGCAACAAATGCAGCTAATAGTAAGCGAAAAAAGGATGAAATTTCGCATCTAAAAGAAATTTATTTTGCTATGTTCGTGAACTTCCATTGCTGTGAGTGTGAATCCTGAATACTTCCTGGTCTTTCTGATAAACTTTTACGAATTTATTTGTAAAAGTACAAACAGTGGAAATTAAGATATCCTTTGGTGCCTCTCCTGCTACAAGTCAGCCAGTTTGACGTCCTACCACCCGTAAGTAAATTTTCGAGCTTTATTGTTTGATTCGTGATCTTTCTTGTCGTGAATTTTTTCCATATTTTATCGATTTTTCTTTGTAGTGGGTAGTCATATTATTAGTGATTGTCGGTGGCTCCTACTATTGGAAGAACTGTTCACAGGACGTAGTTCCGATTCCTTAACTGCAATCTCGCGTAACTTTTTTTATAAATTTGTGAATTATTTTCTGTTAAAGCATTCGACCATCGAGGCTAGTCGTTGTCTAAGCCAATTGAGATCTTTTTTACTTTATTAAATTATTGAACAACTTCTTTCTGTGTTGAATGGTTAGTCTGAATGTGTGCTTGTGCAATCCATGTTTTCCAAGGCATTCCCGATTTTATATGATCGTGCTGTTCACGTATGTTTCTCAGTCCTTTTTACCAGCAACATTCAGTACCAACACTCAGTGGTATATTAAGGTTTTTGTATTAAATATAAGTTTGTTCTTGTGCTTCCATTTTTAAGATTTAATCCTGAAACAAATGAATAGCAATAGGCATAGCCGGTGTTCAGTGACTCACCGCTATTTATCTAACTCCCTATCAAGGGTATTCAAGGACAGTTTAGCTCACACGTATACGTTTTTTGATGTACTTAAGTGCATTTCCCAAGCTGATTCTCCTATACAATTAATCAAGAATTATCAAGAAATATCAAAATTCAATTACTGTTTCCTCAATTGAGACCTACCCAATAACAGCTTTTTTTTTTCATTCCAAGCAAATGATCAGGGTAATTAAGAGGTAGGTCAATTCAGGTGGTGACCAAAGATATTTTCTGTAATAAAATCCCAATTTAAAGTCAGGTAATAATGTACCAGGTTACGTAACAGAATAATTTTCCTATGTAATTTAACAAGTACGTTACAGTGTGCTCATATGCACTGCTGTTCTTCGTATATGTGCGATTCCTCTGACAGGCCTGTTTGGTGAGTGTTACACTCGCATGAGTGTTTTGTAAGTAATCTCCTTTATAGACTCATTGCATTTTTCCAGAATTCTACCAGTGAATCGGAGACCACCATCTGCTTTATCCACGAATAAGCCAATGTAATTATTCTATTTCATATCCCTACAAAGCGTGCCATCCAGATACTTCTATGAGTTGAGTGATTGTAATTTTGATTCATTGATTCTATTTTCACGAGTTACTACATTTTTCGTTTTGTGAAGTGCACCTTTTTATCCCTGAACGTCTGATATGTATCAAGAACTGTGTGAATGGTTGTTGTAATATCCACGACACTATGTTCTAGCCACAAGATGTTAAAATGAACTAAGTGTACAAACTTCAACAAATATTGTCGATACTACGTATAAAATGACTGTATCGTGTAAAAATGACGACAATTATTTCATTATTTGTGTAATAATTTAATTTCTGTGTGAATTAAAACTATTATCAGAGAACTACATCCAGAGACAACGACAATTATAATCTTTTTTTGTTATCTGTGATAATTGTGGTTAAGTTGTTCGTCCTGTGCTAACGGATGGACTGTTCGGACGTGAGACGTGTGAGGTCTGTAAAGAGAAAACCTGTAACTATATTGTTGATTATTATTTGAAAAATAGAGTCGCTATTGTCTAGACGTGGAATTGTATTTATTTCAATTGTAATCCAATCTAATTAATGTTTTTAAGTGTTAATTTTCAGCTCCGTAATTAGGGGTGCAGCCATTAGCGCTAGTAACTTACAGCAGAGTTTACTGGTAGCTGGTATAAAAAAATATGTCGGTATTTATCATTGAAAATTTTAAATGCTAAAGAACAGAGATAAAAGGCTTAAAGATTTTTATCTAAATATATTAACTTGATATAAAATAAATCGAGAATAACAATAGACAAATTGACTATCGTCTGTCTGCCGCCATCTTAGCAGAAATATGTCCGCGGCAGTTTTGAATCGAAAATTTTAACAAACATAAATGTTGTTAGATATAAATGAATGGAAGTTAATGTGCACTGGTGGTCCCGAATCTACTTCAAAAGACAGAATTCAACTTAGATTAAATCCTTAAATACAGTGCTCACAGCATGTTATGTAATATCAATTTCTTATTTGCTGATGTATGAAGCCTAATTATTTCGGACGATTTACATGGAAATATTATAATAGGAGACACACGTCAGTGTTTTGCGCGGGTAGTATTTTGTGACTAAATGTTCCTTTTGCTAGAGAAAGTTGCTTCTATCTTAAGTAACAGTTGTGTAAAATCTGATAAATAATATGCAATTTAGTCTCTTGGTTCAAATGGCTCTGAGCACTATGGGACTTAACTTCTGAGGTCATCAGCCCCCTAGAACTTAGAACTACTTAAACCTAACTAACCTAAGGACATCACACACATCCATGCCCGAGGCAGGATTCGAACCTGCCACCATAGCCAATTTAGTCTCTCACACGACTTCACAGACAACATTTCTACACAACGTCAAGTGGAGATTTCTTTAGCGGAGCGACAAATATTAGCCGGGATAATCATTTTTTAGATCAAACGAATTGTTACGCTGCCAATAGGTAACTGGTTTTATATACGTATTTTTTTTATCTACCTAAATGTCATTTATAAGTAATTAAAGTCACAAAATACTATGAACCGGTTCCGCCACATTGTGCAGGCTTTTTTTCAGACAGTAGTTTATTATAACTGACTGCATCACATACGAAAATTCTCATGTTACTGCTGCCATTGGCTGCCAGCTCATTACTGTGTAACACGAATAGCGAAGGTCGAAACACTCTTCCATAGCACACGACTGAATTTGTTTCTCTGTCCACTGATGACTCTCCATCCAAGGTAATATGCTGTGTCCTCCGTACCAATGTACCATCAATCCAGTCATAAATTTCGTTTCATACTCCATATGATTGTACTTTCATTTATAAGCGTTGATACGGTGCTTTGTCACACGCTTTTCTGAAGTCAAGGATTACTGCAATCCTTGTTTCCAAGCTGCATGAATGAAAAACGTGCAAGTTGGGTTTCGTATGACCAATGTTTTTGAAATTAGTGCTAATTGACGTGAAGAGGTGACTCTGTTCAAGATATCGCGTAACATTTGAGCTCAAAATATGTTCTAAGATTCCACAACAGATGTATCTCAAAGAAACTGAAAGATAGTTTAGTATATCACTTCCGCTATCCGTTTAGTAGACCGAATGGACACCGGTTTTTCCAACCACTGAGCACAGTTTTTTGGTCAATGGATCTACGACATATCATGTTTAAAAAGGGGCTAACTCAGCTGCTTATTCTATACAGAATCGGATTCGGATTCCATCGAGTACGGGAGCTTTCTTCCCTACTTCCATAATTGTGGCACTGTAGCCATTGTTACAAATTATCCACATGTTATTCGTGTGTTTTAAAATTTCTTAATTGCTATATCTTCATTTTTAGGATCACTTGACTGTAGATCGGGGATCCTTATGGTTACTGAATACTTTCTTGTCCGTCTAATAATTATTGGTTCAAATGTAACATGGGGCTCGATACCCTCCTGAAGAAGCTAATCTTTTCCATCTGCGTAAAGTTTGTTGTAAGTTACGTTCAAATGTGTGTGAAATCTTATGGGACTTAACTGCTAAGGTCATCAGCCCCTAAGCTTACACACTACTTAACCTAAATTATCCTGAGGACAAACACACACAACCATTCCCGAGGGAGGACTCGAACCTCCGCCGGGACCAGCCGCACAGTCCATGACGGCAGCGCCCCAGACCGCTCGGCTAATCCCGCGCGGCGTAAGTTACGTAATGTGTTTCTGTAGGATGGTGCAGTAACGTTCACCTCCGATAGTGTCTTCACAGAACAACCCCAAAGGTCCTTCGGTATATATATTGAACCGTATTTAGGAAGACGAATAGGTTCCTGTGACACAATGCGAAAATATTCATTGCCCCAATAAACAAAATTATGGCGATTGGCTTTTTCCATTGAACGTAAAATAAATCGCTTGTCAACTACTTTTTGCTTACAATTCGCTCTTAAAATATTGGTATCGCCACATTCTAAGATTGAGGAACCTTCTGCACTTAGTTCACACTACGTTGGGCATTTTATTTACTGAATCTAAATCAATCGCATCTTACTTTAGGAGCTTCGATTTCCAGTGTGTGAAAAATTTAACGCTGCCTGCACGTCAGTTCCGTCTCCTTCCACTCTCATTCTTGCTATAAGTTATTCATTTAATTTCGTCCTCATTGCTTCAGATACGAATTCTTGAGTACTCATTTTGCTGACTCAATTTCATCCCCTGTACTTGTAAGGAAAGAGCTTGATGGTTACGATTCACCGAGATTATAGGAAATAATTTTAAAAAATAAAACAACCGAGCTGTGTTCTAAAAATTTCAAATACTATTTTTATGATGTTGATATGAAAAGACCAGCACAAATTAAATTACGGTTTCTATTGTGGAGGTACTTTCGCAGAGAGAAAGGGAGTGGGGTGATACTATGATACGGTCTGAATTTCGCATGTCATGTGCGTGTGTGGAAAAGGACGTGCCAATAGAAAAAGATTGCAAGATTTATCGCCATAACACTGCGTGCTGCGATGTAAAGTAGTTGACATTAATGGGGTACTGAGGACATGCTCTTAATTTCGCATGTATTGTACGTCACCGAAAAACATTAAAAGAATAACAAACGCTATGCCTGCAAAACTCATGAGAATGACAGTGCATGCTGAGTTGTTAACTGCGACAACGACCAGCTAATTATTTCTGTTACCAGAAAGCGTTGTTGCATCTGTGTTTTATACAGGGAAAGACTGAGAAGGGAAGCCTGCGCATTTCTAAAGAATGCTGATTGCTGTAGTGCGTGTAGCAGATTCGGATTTTATCTGTGATGAACACACCACGTCTCCTGAAGAGCTGCACTGCAGATACGATATGGAATCCGTGAGAACAGGTGCCACCATCACATGCATACCATTTCATGCAACAACAACAACAACAACAACAACAACAACGACATACGGTTATGGACGGGTAGTCGAAAGACGTTTCAGATCTGTGGAATGTTCATTATTTCTCATTCAAACTGACGCCTCCGGTTATGTAAGAAAATTAAACATAGAGTAAAGAATTACATCACACATCCGCTACTATGCAACTCACTGTGAACTGCACAGAACAGAGGAGCTTGCGTCATAACATTCATGGACGATGTTCAGGAGGAATTACTGGTTCTGTGTCTCGATGCAATGATCGCAGCTAATCTTCACGATATCTGAAAAAACGTAGCGCAGGAGGCATTGCTGTATACAAGTTTTTTTCCGCTTCATACTAGACGTGTTTTCTTTCGAGCCACTAACGCAGAAGGTCTTTTTTTTATTCTCCAGTGCTTTGACACTTTTACGATGTCTCAACCAACCCTCCTCTGCGCGTACTCAATATCTTTCCTTATGTTCAACTGATACGAATCTGATTTGAGCACTGTTCCAAGACAGTATTCCACCGAAGGTCTCTGTAATTGGTAGAAGTTCTTTTTTTCAGCATAGTCATTTTGTAGGGAGTCCAGCAACTGATCATTTTCAAATTCACGGTTTTTTCCAGGTTTTTCAAGGCAAAATTTTTCCCGTGCTCCTTTTTTACTAATTTGCGACTAAAACATCCTTTTTTGAAAACCTTATATTGATATTTTTTAGAATACCCATAATTAATTACAAGTTATTTCTTTAGTAGTGTAAATCACAACATAAACTAAAATATTTTTAAAATATTAAATAATGTATTTTGGTTTACAGGCAAAAAATAACAAACTACAAATTCTATTTTTACAGATATGTATACAACTTAACTTGTTGATTGAAGTGAATAAACTGTAGAAATTTGTCATGATAAAAATTAATAAACTATTTCTTTAAATTTTCGATCTCTGCCGAAATCTTTGAGGCTTCACTCAACACATTTGCTCTCTTTGTTTGAAATTCTTTGATTTCAGCTTTCTTTCATTTCTTCAATAATCGTTCATCCTTTTCTCTTTCATGTTCTTTCCCCTTGTGTTTCATATCGTCTTTGTACAAAGAATGAGCATTGCGATAAAAGTGTATAAGACTTTTGTCGATGTTGAAACTGTCAACGACATTTGCGTCCTGGACTGTGTCATATATTTACGTTCGAACAGTAAGGCTTTTCTCTGTTTGATTTTCAACTATAATTTCGGAGTTTACAGAAAAGCCTCGCTCAACAGAAGCATTTCAACGTGATATTATTAAAATAATGTGCACAAAATCTCGGAAATTTGGACATGGCTTTGAAGATAATTTGATTGTATTAATCCAGAATTTATCGAGACGATTTTCACTTATATTGTAACATTTCATCTCGTATTCAATTCTTTTTCACTAGAGATCTCCACGAATTCAAGTTTGACACGGTCTGTCTTTCAACCCGACATTCTCCCGTTTGATATCAAAATTTGGGTCAACTTAAGAATGGGATACAACTCGTCGGATTTGACCAATAACGTCATATTTTAGTCATAGATATTACTTTGTTTATTTTCGAGCCATATATAAGTAAATGGGTTATCTTCTGAGGTGAAGTTATAATCGTAAGTAAAAATAAGTGAATGTGCTGTTAAGAGATAGATATTGCGTATGCTTTTTGTCGCTTGTGGTAGTTTTCCTTTTACCGCATTCACTGGTACTGGTATCCCGTTCGTCAATTGACCTAAATACGAATACGATCATTTCACGCTTGTCAATGAGGTCAGCAAGTTTACGTCTCATGTATGGTGCCAATCCGTATACAATGCTGCAACGAGGTTTTGATTTTTGCAATTTGACTGTCCGGTAATAATGAAGGGAATAACGCTATATGTCTGCTAAGATCATAGCCGACAAATGACTCCTGATGGTGTACAAACATCACAAAATTTCAGCTCAAGTGACCTGATAGTAAATGTGACTGCTCTGTAGATTGATACCCTGGATCGTTCTGTGGCTTTGAATATATTGCTTTGTTTGATACTGGATCTCCTATTAAAACGACATAGTCTCTGTTAGCTGGTAAGTAATACACATTTAGAAATTAATAAATTGTACTTCAGACTAAAAATAGTTTATAATATTTCTCAAAATTGGGTTCAAATTCCCAGCTCATTACGACTGAACTTTACTGCCGCTCCGGTCGACGAAATGGCCATTCAAGCACTCACGAGCTACAGATTTATCGACAGAAGATTGCGGATTATCTCTCGGTAAAAGCGACGGCTAGCTTTAACTTCTTCATTCACAGTATTATGTGAATACGGTCGCCGTCGAGCAGTCGTTCAGCTCCATAGATCTGTTCGATACATATCAGTACAGGTCATTACTCTTCGTGACTATAACGTCTTGTTTTCGACTGCTGCCGACTACAACGATCTGGCAGTTGATATGGTGTTACAACAAGCTTAACTTAATTTCGGACATCGCACTAAAAGGAATATGAACGCCTCTATTAACGCTTTTACGAAACTTATTACTTCTATTTCTACCATAATAGCTGATCTGTACTTAAAGTTTTTCCCGATTTTGAAAATTCCCGGCTTTTTTCAGGTATTCAAGATTTCAAGGCTTGCTGGACACCCTGTAAAGCGTGCCACCAGCTTTAACTAGTACACAGCATAAATAGTCATCCCATTTCATATTCCCAAGCATTGTTACTTCAAAGGGTTGTATGATATGAATGACCGAGGTCATAGTTTATTAAAACGACGACAGAGGTTTTTAAATTCTCTTCAGCTTATTTAAATGGGAACTTTTTAAGGATGTTTGTGCGTTATTACCGGCTGCGCTCTTCACGCAAGCCTCAAATCGTGTTAATTTTCGAAGTCTTGGTAATAGTTAAATACGTCTGCTCTGTCAAAGCATAACAATACAATAATCAATTATGTACACTGCAATGTTCTATCATAATTTCCCGAAGCATGCTCGACGATTGACTTATCTCCGTGCCTACTACTCTGGACACTGTATTTTCTAGGGTTTTTGAAAGCCATAAAAATAAAATCCACTTTCAGTCCAACCCTCACCTTTTAAAATAACATGGCTATAGAGCACTACCTGAGACTCATGTCATCGATGCTTAATGACTCAGTCTGATTTCCATAGGGAGGGTGGGGGGATGGTACTACAAATGCGATAAATGGCAAGTACATCTGTTACTTAACACTAAGTCATTTAATAAACACTCTAGACTTGGTTTAAGACACCTGCTTTTTTATCACCATCGTCAAAAAGTACGGATATTGTATGTTGTCTATTCATTAATCCTGTAGAGGTCACAACAACTCATTTTATCATTTCTTAATGATATGTCAACTTTCCTGCCAAACGCTTTCGTCTTCCGTTGCTATTGAGCCTGACCAAAGGAATGCTTAACTGTTCCGCTAGTTGATTTACGTCGGACGGTTATTCCTTCAGAAGTATAGAAGGAACAATTTCGATTCTTACGATTATCTTCGCAAGTTACCTGAACCTGAAATGAAGTTACTTCACTGTGTCTCCACTAGGAATTTAAGTCGCCTGCAGTTTCTGTTGGTAAGTTACTGCCATAGTATTTTCATTAATGTTCGAGTTCAATGTGCAACGAAACTGAATAAATTGCTAGTTTCAGTTGGTAAAACCTCGCACGTATATGTTACCAACGGATAAGGGAGAAGGGAGGGTGGGGGGATTGCTAGTTTGCACTTCATAATGATGAAAACCGAGCAGTAGTGCAACTTGGAAAAATTCACATATACAAGGTATTAGCAGTAGCTGTAACATAATTATGAACCGCGGAAAGGGCTTCCACCCAGTACTGCGACTGATCATACTATACTTACGGCAGACAAGGATAAAATTTCTATATCGTCATTACAGCTGCAAAATTAGTAATGTTAGCGTAATAGAAAGAAACCGAGCACCTTACCATGTCACAGACTAGTTTATAAGTCTATGTTTGATACCGTGTCAAGGTGAAAATGGTCGGGACATAGTTACACAGAAATCCATTACAAACATTTCGTCGTCGTTTGTTGTCCATGACTATGTTATGGCCTAACGCATGCAATTATTCAGAAATTCACTGTAGAACATTTCATCTGAGGCGCTATGTCTAATTCACAACTGTGTTATTTCTTTGCTGTTAAGTCACTAACTAAAGTATATATAACTTCAAAAAAATCAATCACCGGTTAAAAATTGAGGTGTTGCTCCGAAAGGCGTTCGATATAAACAGATAAATAACATGTTGTTGCTGAAGATAGAAATACGTCATTAATAACGTAGTAAGCTAACAGCAAGTCAACTCTAAAGCTGACCGCTTATTGCCTGAATAAGTTTCTAGATGAAAGATAAAAATCAAAAATCGTGATGCTTCAGAGATACCCGAAAGACTCAGGAGAATGCAATATTTGTCACAAGCGTTGGTAGCTTCATGAAGAATCAGTATCTCACAAAACTGGCATTCAAAAACAGCTAACCTTCCGGTTATAAGCACAGCATTGGTATGATGCGAATTCGCGACACTCTGCATTAATGGGTTAACGTTCAGATAATTCATTTAATGCAGAATCACACCGAAATGATGTGAATAAAACTATGAAAGAGTTGTCGGTAACACCACACACGCTCACGCCTTAATGTCAAAAAATTACTGTAAGCAAACATTCGTTCGGAGTTCCTATAAGAACACGAGTGAGAGAAGCACACACATTGATTCAAAGAAATTTTTGTACAAGAATTACAATGTGCCTTATCATATTCCATCATTCTAAAATGACTTGCTACCGTTCACATACACAATGCTCCCACGTTGTCGCCATTATGGCACCCAGGGAACAGCAGCGTCATCTCTGTGCCGGAGTGAGAAACAACTAACCCACAGCGAGCGTAATACACATGGCCCGCCATCTGTTGGCTCATGGCACAGTGTATCTGGTGTCTTTCGGCACAGTGTATCTGGTGTCTTTCAAACCGCTGCCATCTGGTGAAGAAATTTGAAACTATTTAGACCTCTCCTAACAAAACTAACCTGCCACAACTCACGTATCTGTCTACATTGCGTAGTGTGCAACGTGCGCATGATAAATCACTGGACTCAGTGTTTGCAATTCGTATCTGCTCACTAGAAGTAAAATAGAGGAGCTCTTTCGTTCTAACACAAATACAAAACTGTTCCAAGTTCATTCTCACACTGAACAGCATTCTTCTGAAACAAAGCTTCGTTCCTCACTTGCAATGCGCATAGTTCTGTATCTTTGATTGTAGTACGTGCAAGCTGCAAACTGCAAACTGGAAAGCACATTCACCAAAAGTTTTTCGTTTCTATTGATAGAGCATCTTCAGTGGCCACCCCCGTAAACATTACGAGTAGATGGGCTTTTCATTCTTTTGTGTATTATAGAAATAAGACAAGTACACTTCATAATATTCTTGTTGGCACTACCATCAGAACGTACATAAACAAATGACAGCAACAGCTTCAAATTGAATTCTGAAAGCTACAAATTATATCATGCTTCAAATCAAGAAGATACAACTACGCCAGTACACCATTTGCAGTGACCGAAAAAGTTAATTTTCAGAATCCACGGAAGAATAAACCAACAAGTGTGCAGTGCAAGTTCGATTCCAGCCTCTACTTACGACGAAGAAACAATCGTCATCTGTTCATGTAGTAATTGCCAGCGGTCAATGCAGCTGAACGTTATTACCAACTACACGTTAGCCTTTGACCCTAGTTAAATAAATGGGATTAAAACTCGGTGGGCCTCATTTTTTCCCGTTTCATGGCCACACAGCTCATAGCAGTCGAGTGATTACAAATCTCTCCTGGTCGTTAACTCAGAACGAGAACTGATCAGTCAACACACCAATAAAATTTAACAGCTGATTAAAATTTTGATTGAAAGGAGGTAATGTTCCAATTTTTAAGCTGGTGATAGATTTTTAGTACACGTTCGAGCAAGTAAAATCTAGTGACTTGGTAGTTTTTTAATGAACAAAGAAATAATGTGTCAATGAGACGGTTGTTACAGATTAATTCAATTTCTTATATTCGGTTTGGTGTAGGGCATTGCTCCACGTTCATTAGGTTCACCGCTTTTGTTTTCGGTACAATCGTAGTCGTAAATACGCTTTCATACCCGCAAATTTAATAAATTCCCTGAAGGTCTTTTTCCAATAATAATGGATAGTCCCCATCTACCTTTCTCCTGAATATTGCCAGTTATATTTTGTCAACATCATTTTCATCGTGTTGTCGTGGAGACCTGGAAAACGGTCTTGGTACTCAGGCATTCGCTTGTCCATCACCCAAATTAGGAAAATAGGTGCTAATAGAATGTATTAAGAAAAATGTTAACGACCACGACTGGATGCAAAGCAAAAGAAATAGACTGATAACCACAAAGATTTCCGACTGTTTTTGCTTAGCTAATATGAGATTATAAAAGTGGCGCCCGAAAATTTGCAAACTGTGCACGTTACCATTTTTGCTTATGGCGGTGGAATATGGCATATTAATGCAGAAGCCATTCTAATTGAGGGTTGTTGGCCGAAAAATATAGAGATGTATGACAGGAATTTTTTGTAGTGACAGGATATGAAGGACTTCTCTTGGTTTAGCCTTCAAAAATTAGGTCAGCAACTTGCTTGAAAGCTAAAACTGCTGTGCAGCAATGCATTTCTAGATCCAAGAGACAATCCGTCTTATGTGAAAATTTACTTAGCTTTTTAAAGCGGCATCACTGTCTAGCAGGAAAATCGTCGCTGCGTAATATCCAGATCCAAATGACTTAGCGTGAAGCTAATGGTTAGTCGGACACAAAACTTTACTCGTTCAACGTTTCAGTAACAATTTTACACGTATTCATACAGCTCCACAGGCAAATTTAAAAAAACAAAAAAGAAATCAGAGCTCTTCCCGTTGTCTATTTCCCACATACATTCCAAAGAGCTTCCTGAGGTGTTACCTCAAATCACATTAAAAACAGTACTGGAACCTCACTGAGTAAATGGCGCCAAACGAACATAATGTAAGACATGTAAGTGTTCTGTGTCGATCCAGAACGAACTACGATTAAAAATACAAACTTCCGTTTTTTTGTATTATTTATCAGATTTAATTTATAAAATGTTTTCCGACGATATGTATTTATGTGAAGATTTTTAACAATAACATCAATGATAAAGGTTACAAAATTTGTAAATATAATTATTAGAAACTTACTGCTACAGGTATGTTGTAATATTGATTACATATCGAAGGTAAAATAAATAAAAACATAAATAGGAACATTTGTTTAATCAGCATTTAAAATTGCACCTTAAAAATACAAAAATAATGTAGATCTTTTTAGAGTATTTTTGCCGATTGTTTGCCAACTAATTTTCATAATGTAAGATCGAAGTTTCAGAATATATCGATATATAAATGGAAAATTATATTTACGGAAAAATAGTGCCACGCAGCCAGAAAAATTAATAAATATTCACAAACATGGATTACGTAATTAACGTGTGAAAACCATTTCACATCCGGTCAGAATTTAGGCGGTATCGTACACTTCACTAATTGAGCAAACGTTTCCGATAGGAATGGATTCATTACAAGGAAAACAAAAAAAAGTAATTAGAGAAGAGACCAGAACAGAATACGTAAAGAAAACGAAATGGGAGTGAAGGGACATATAATCATATGAATGAGTGGCAAATGGATGTTACTTCTTCACTGGATTCCAAGAGATTGGACCGCGATGAGGAAGTAACGCAAAGTAGATAGGAGACATTATGAAATATGAAGCAGCATCATGAATGTGTATTGTCATTGGAAACATGTAGATGAGGGCTTTCTCTAGCAGCAGATGTCAAATAGCAGCAGCTGTCCTGGTGATAGTCATAATGATGATCTAATAAATGTAAGAAACTTACGAAATAGTGATAATGGTATTGCATTTTAAAAATAGTGTGGAGGCGTGACTAAGCAATATTCCAGCGCTTTTTAGCTTTTGACCCTCAAAAAATTTCACTTTATCATCATCATTCATCACCATTACGGTCTGAGGAAGGCAACGGCAAATCACCTCCATTAGGACCTTGTCTAGTACGTCGGTGCGGGTCGTCTTCCAGCACCGTTCCCCTACGCTCTGTCAAGAAGCATGGGACTTCATTTCCATTTAGTCCTCCAGGGGTTACCCAGGACACTGATCAGCCAGAACATTATGATCACCGACGTATACCGATATACGCCAGTCCAGTGGCAGATCGTTGCATGGTCTGACGAATCCCGAAACCTTCTTCGTCATGCCGAAAGGAGGTCACTTCGTCGTCTTCCAGGGGAACTGCCCCTTGACACCTGTATTGCGGGACGGAGACAAGCTGGCGGCGGATCCACTATGCTCTGGGGAACATTCACGTGGGCATCCATGGATCCAGTTGCGCTCGTGCCAGGCATTCCAACGGCCGAGGTGTAACGTATACTGGCTGCAGACCAGGTACTACACCTTAATGACTATCGTCTTTCCCGACAGCTGTGCCATTTTTCAACAAGATAATGCGGCATGTCACGAGGCCACGAGTGTGATGGAGTGGTTCGAGGAACACAGTAGTAAGTTCCAACTGATGGGCTGACCCCCGAACTCGCCAAACCTGAACCCGATAGAACACATCTGGGATATATTTCAACGTGGCGTCGGAGCTCATCGCCTCCCTCCCCAGAATTTACGGAAATTAGGTGATGCAGATATGGTGCCAACACACTTCACTGACCAACCAAGACCTCATTGCTTGCATACCACGACGCGTCGCCGCAGTTATCCGTGCCAAAGGTGGACACACCGGCTGCACGGGGGGTCAACGGACAACCACGCCAACGATGACGTCAGGACACTTATCAAAGGGGATAATGTGTGCCACGTAGTCCCACATCCACAATCGATGTGTATAGAGTCACAGACGGGGTGGTATGGCACAAAGAAGACCCATACCAGATCCTCTGCAGTGGAAGGCCATGCGAAAAATGGGAGCACGTCAATCGCAAACTGATGTGGTCCAAAGGCTTAATGTCAGTCCGGTGGCTTAATGTCAATCGTTCTGTTGTTTCTCGGATAAAGCGACAATTTATAGAGGCCGAAACAGTATCCCGAAGACCAAGGCATGGCTGACTGCGTCTGATGCCAGAAAGAGAGGAGTGTTATTTGGGTGTAAGGGAACGACGGTACCGCTTTGGTACTGCACGGCAACTGGCATTTGATCTCGCAGCATCGACTGGACGTGTTGTATCGAGACAAACGGTGACAGAAAGCTTCGGTAGAGACCTGCTGTATGTGTACCTCTGATGCGCCTTCACAGAAGAGAACGTCTAGAGTGGATTCGCCAACGTACCACCGGGCGTCGGGCAGTAGGCCAACGAACGTTCTTCCAGCAGATGAGTCCCGATTTGGTCTAGAGAGTGATTCTCGACGGATTGGCATCCGGAAGGAACATGGAACAGGATTTTGTGACACAAGTATTGTGGAAGGAGACATATATCGAGGAGGATCCCTAATGGTGTGGGTAGGAGTTATGTGAACCACTCTAACATCTCTTCGGGTGAATCGGCAAGGTTTAACTGCAGTCAGGTATCGTGACGAAATCTTGGAATATTATTTGCTGTTGTTGCGAGGTGCTGTGGACCCAGACTTCGTACTGATGGACGATAATGCTTGACCTCATAGAGCACAGGTGACTGATGTTTTTTGGGAAACGGAAGATATTGCACGCATGGTGTGGACTGCTCGCTCTCCTGATTAGAATCCCACAGAATATATCAGGGATGCACTAGGGAGACAGGTTGCATCACGTCAGTATCCACCAACAACTGTCCAAGACCTGCGAATTGTTCTGTAGGAAGAATGGGTACTACTGCCGTAACATGAGATTTATGACATCATTCACAGCATTCCCAGTCGTTGTCGGGTCTTTATTGCTGCCGGAGGAGGTCACACCCCATACTGAACACATTAACTAATTGTCGGAATGTGTGTCCAAATTCGTTAAGATGGAAAAAACAAAAAACATTTTGTCAACCGTTATGCACACAGCAGTTATTTATGTTCTGTCTTCTTTACATTCTTTCTAATTTACTATCACCTGTTTATACTGTTTCGTGGAAAGAGAAACACAATCTCGCAAATTTTCGTTTGTTGCTTTAATTTTGGACACCAGTTCTACAGTGTCACCGTAAGCCACAATGACTCTTTCTCATGTTGCATATTAACTACATTTGCTACATTTACGGCAATAAGAGAATGTGACACACACACACACACACACACACACACACACACACACACAGAGAGAGAGAGAGAGAGAGAGAGAGAGAGAGAGAGAGAGAAGTGTCTCGTTAGCTTAATAAAACGTGCTTCTCCTAGAAGCAAATGCAGATTTGTCTGTTGAATGAAACTTCACTGGACGAGTGTAATAGAACTGCAAACTATCACAACGAAAGTCAGTTACGGCATCTTAAATAATCCCTTACGGAGTACCCCTTTTTACAAATCGATTCAGTAAGTGATGGGAGTAATTGCAAGTGCCTGCCTTTGCAGCAACAAACTATTTCACAAAGAGTGTCTGTGGAGAGATTCGAAGAAAGTGTTAATGACATTGAATTTGACTTTCGTTCGTCATTTAAGCACGTGAAAAATTATAGGAGGAGTGAACAGACTGAATAGTATCGTACGTCTACGGTGCATCTGAAAATGCAAAGCATCAAATAGCACACTTCTTCATATCTGCAGTTTTAATCTACATCATCCTTCATAATTTTCGGATTTTTTTTAATGATCGCCCAATCAATACAGTATCTCTATTTTTCTTGATTCAGTTTCTGAAGCGTGAGTTTTGAAAATTAGTAAAATGCTCGTATTCATCTACGATTGCTACAGATTATCCTCCGAAATGAAAATGTTCTGCAACTGCGGAGTGGGTGGAAGTGGAAGAATTGCAAATTTGGTAAATACCGGGGAAACAAAAATTTGTATCTCTATCCCTGAATTTTGTCATTGCTAAAGCGTGTTTCATGGTCCTCGCAAAAGGCCACCTTGTTTAGTTTACATACAAGACTTTTCTCGCGTAGTTTTTCATCCTATTGACTGAGAAGAGATGTATAGTACAGAAGTACCTAATAAATCCGCATGTAAGGGGCCAGAAGCATGGTCGGGACGCAAAACGTGTCGGATTATTAGGGGAATACTTTTATCGATCCTTAACATCGCAATGTGTGATGGTACAACTTTAATTTTCAACTGGAAATAGTGTCAGAAATATTGTTCCATGTTAAAACAGTAACAAAAAGAAGAAAATGTCGGCATGCTATAAAATCTTACACGAAAGTGTGAAGTACAGTAGTGTCTGTACAGTAAAATATGTCTATCCCGTATAGCGAGATATTGTTACGGTGAGTGAAAGTTTAATAACTGTACATATATCTTATTACTATGCTGCACTGACACAACTGACTCATTTTGTGCAGCAAGAGTTCTTGTAGGAAGCATTTTGTAATTTGAGTCAGACTCGTGAGTATTATGCACTTGATCAGGGAGCAGCTTAGGCTCTTTAAATATGATTTCAAATATCTGAGCAAAATAATTGGTAGCTGTTTCGCCAGCTTACAGCTTGTCGCTGGAATCAATTGCATTTCGAATGCCATGTCTTTTTTTCCACCGATATAGCCAGCTTTCTCTCGCTGTTAACTTTTCATATTCATTGTCTTCGTCTAAATTTTCATACAAAATCAGTGCCTTACCTTTTATGACTGGTCTAAACGACGAAGTTTCTTTTCTTCTGTCCTGCTCAAACCACACCCACTGAGCTCTGTCTAGACTTTCACTTTTAGGCTTGTTGGAAGTTTTGCATATTTCCGGTACTTTCTAATTGTCAATCGTATTGTATTACTTTCAACGGTTTTCCTAATTTTCCCCAGTCTTTAACGGTTGTTACGCCAATATTTACATCACCTGCAATGTCATGAAGAAAATCGCCTATATCTTACCTTAAAAGTACCTTCAGCTTGTCTGCTAAAGCCAGCGTCACATAGCCGGCTGTGGTGGCCGAGCGGTTATAGGCGCTACAGTCTGGAACCGCGCGACTGCTACGGTCGCAGGTTCGAATCCTGCCTCGGGCATGGATGTGTGTGACGTCCTTAGGTTAGTTAGGTTTAAGTATTTCTAAGTTCTAGGGGACTGATGACCTCAGATGTTAAGTCCCATAGTTCTCAGAGCCATTTGAACCAGCGTCACATATTTACGTTCAGTTGATGCCATAATTTAGTTTTACACACTTTAATATGTTGGGAGAAAACTCACTAATTTATGAAACGAGTGTGGGCACAGTAGAACTTACTCATCGATTTAGAAACAAGTTATTTCATACTACACGGGGCTCGAACCATCCGCGGTCGGCTTAGCGAGGTTCTACGGTGTTCGGCTTTTTGTTGTTGTGACTTTCATAGCACAGTCAATGAAAACTCCCTTTTGTAACCCAAAGTCTGTAACAGTTACCATTCAGAGTGATGAAATAGACTTCTTCTGCTTTCGCCCAAGACCACTGGTATTCATTCGTTGTTTTGACTGATTTTGATTGCTGTTTCGTTTCTGATGTGAAGTGAAGGGATCACAAATCGGAGCTCAGAGTTTGCTGAATTCTTCTCAGGCAATGCATACGTGACTGAGAAATTCTGTCGTCCACTGTCCAGAATCTTATCCTGATACTTCTTGATCTTATCATCTGCCAGCTGCTGTTCTGTACGTTCTTTACGTTGCTCACTTTCAAGTGAATGACTGTGGCAGTTAATTCAGCTGCATATTACTAAGTTGGTCAAAACGAAGGCTCCAGTCTTTATTTATTTTCACCAACTTGAATGAATTTCTGTCGGCAATAAATAGTTCAAAACAAAGAACTCCATGACAGCATGGAATTCAGGTTAATTCATTTGAACGACTGATGCTCAGTAAGACTACTTACGAAGGATATAAACAAAACTATTCAGCAACTGAAGCTGATTCTGGACATGTGCTGTTTCATTACAAGTAATGTCATAATAAAACCAAATTTTCATTCATATCCTCGCCTCGTCTCTCCTTGTCTTCGTTCTAAGGAAAGGCAATGTTCCTGTTCATTCTTAGTAGTTACCACAGATTGGTGTCGTACGATGACTTCTACACCCATGGCAGAGGGGTGGTGACAAGTCATATATTTTTCTCTTCCAACATTTAGGTCCTAATTGGAGATAGATCTTGGTCCCATCCATCTGCTGACATCCACTTCAAACACGACCCCTGGCTGTTAGGATTTTACCGTCCCGTGTGAAACAACCACAGAGACGGATTACGTCAAAAATACACTTGGCTGCAGTGAAATAGCCTGTGATCTCGTATGGGCAGCCACTCAAGTGGAAAACTCAAGATCTGATGACAAGACAGTCACATAACATACTAAACTATTCACCACTTGAGGCGATAGAATAGCTCTCTTCAGCAAGATTCCTGTCTCTCAATTTCTCACGCGTAAAAGCAAAATTCTCATTTTCCCCCAATGATTCACTGCATTCTATAGGCCACGAAATTTTCACTCGACGTATATGCCCATTCACAGTGTAAAATCCGTTTCTTTTTAAATTTTGTGTCACAGGGGGATTGTTTCCATTAGTAGGAAAGAAGATTCTGAGATCAACGTTGCTAAATCAATAAGGAGGCAAAGCACAAAGCTGGAATCCAAAATAACGGAGAAGGATATCAGTCATGCTCTGTTACCAACCCGACATTCTCCATAGCCGAGTTAAGGAAATCACGGAAAACAAAAACCTGTATGACCGATGCGGGATTTCAGCTCGACCATCCCGAATGCGGATACAGTACAGTTACCAATGTGCTATACAGGTTTCTGTTTCCATTCGAGAAACATAGAAATTTCAGGTATGAATTTAGGAAATATGAGAAAAATGTTCGTTTACAGATGTGTCGATTTGATAAATATGGAAACTAACCAATGCTTCTTTTCAACTTGTTTTGAGAAAATACATAAAGTCACGTGAGATGCAAAACTTTGCTGGCTATGCGCCACAGGAGCCAGTGTATCATCTGCTGGGTTACAACAGAGAACTCACAGCCTTAGGCGCACTTATCCTTGAGATTGCACCTCTGCGAATATTCGCTGCTTATCGCGAATAATTTATGATATCACATTGTGCAGGTTTCAGTGTTGGCAGTCACGTGAAGCCGATAGCCGGTTTTAGCCGGTTCCCGAGGTCTTATCAGGCAGTATCAAAACGCTGTCTCCAAGCAGTCGTTGCTACCGCTGTTTCGGTTCTTATCACACGTTCTCGAGCAGGCGAGGTCACACAGTTGCTGGACTCTCTTGGAACGAATTCTGTGACTTATATTTCCTGAAGTTCCTCTAAGTAACTGCCAATATATGCTAGTCTCATCAAAGATACGAAAATGTTACCACAAATCCTACAAAAATAATTGCCCCTTAATTAGAAACAGGTATCAACATCACTTTGGGAAGAAGAACCAAGGATTCTTAAAACCTGATCGACGACGATATTGTTGTTAAGTTGTTAATATAAATGACAAATTTGACCTGTATACACGACTTCCATTTCAATATTGTTTATTTCTAGATGGAATAGATGAAAAAGGAGCTTAAATTCTTAGGAAATCTTTAATGAAGTAAACAATTTATCTGCCGAAGATTCGATATGGCAATAGCGTATCGTTCTGAGGACGTGACGAAGCGGTTGCGGCTGCGCATATACGAATGAATACACTGGTGTCCAAAATCAAAGCAACAAACAGACATTTTGCAAGGTTGCGTTTATTTTGCCACAAACAGTATGAACAGGTGATAGTAAAGCAGAAACAATGCGAAGAATACAGAACCTAATCAACTGCAACATGCATAACAGTACACAAAAATGTTCTTCGTTTTTTTCCAACTTAACGGATTAGCACGGACGTTCTGACAACTAGTTAATGTGCTCAGTATGGTGTGTGACCACCTCTGGCAGCAATACAGGCCTGACAACGGCGGGACATGCTGTGAATGATGTCATAAAGCTCATGTTGAGGCAATAACGCCCATTCTTCCTGCAGAGCTCCTCACAAGTCTTTGAAAGTGGTTGATGGATGCTGACACGCTGTAACCCGTCTCCCTAGTGCGCCCCAGACAATCTGTATGGGATTCAGATCGGGAGACCGAGCAGACCACGTCATGCGCGCAATATCTTCCGCTCCCAAATCAACCATCCGTGCTCTGTGAGGTCGAGCATTTTCGCCCATCAGCACGAAGTCTGGGTCCACTGCACCTCGCGACAACTGGGCATGAGATCCGAAGATCTCCTCACAGTACCTGACAGCAGTTAAATCTTGCTGATTCACTCGTACATTTTCATGAAGAAACATTAGGGATCCTCATCGATATCAGTCTCTTTCCCTAATGTTTGGGTCCTGAAATCGTGTTCCACGTGCCCTCCAGAAGCAAATCCGTCGAGAATCACTCTCTAGACCAAATCGAGACTCATCTGTGAAACGAACATTGGCCCATCGTTCGACGGTCCACGTGGCATGTTAGCGACTCCACTCTAGACGTTCCCTTCTGTGAAGACACGCCAGAGGTAAACAGACAGCAGGTCTCCAACAAAAAAGGCCACTCTGCTGAAGCCTTCTGTACACGGTTTGCCTCGTTACGACACGTCTACGGGATGCTGTGAGGTGAGATGCCAATTGCAGTGCAGTAGTAAGCCAGCACCGCCGTGCGCTTACAGCCAAATAACGGTCCATTCTTCTGTCACACGAGGTTGGCCCTGTCCTGGTCTCCGGGATACAGTTTCGGTCTCTATGAACTGTCGTCTCATCCGAGAAACAACAGAACGAATGACATTAAGGCATCGGACCACATCAGCTTGCGACTGTCCTGCTACCATTCTTCCTGTGGCCCTCCACCGCAGACTGGCTGGGATGCGTCTTCTCTGTGTCATACTGCACCGCCTGTGACTGTGTACACAGCGATTGTGGCCATGGGACTATCGTACAAACACTACTCCGCTTGATAGTGCCGTGACGTCATTGCTGGCGTGGTTGTCCGTTGATCGGAATGCCGCGTTCCATGCAGAACACGATCATAACGGCATCTGTTGACAGTTTGTATGATTATACCATGAATTAGACACAGGACGGGGAAATAAAAGTTTTGCTTTAATTTTGGACACTAGTGTAGCTCAGATTGCTGGCATTGCAGTATTGAAAGCAGCCGTTTTACCAAACAAATAACATTGGTGTTTGAACATCGATCTCCAGACCTCCTCCTCCTCCTCCTCCCCCCCCCCCCCCCAGCGTGATACGAATAATTAGGCAGAAAATCGTCTCCATGATCTTGGTCAAAGTTCGATAAGTGAATGTCACGAAAGAGTTCAATACCAAAATTCAAAGAGAATGCCTACGCTGCTTCAGTTCAAATACGATACGACTGTTGGAGAACATCACCTGAGACATTTTGCTTCCCGTGTTAGTTTCCAACGAACATTCTGAGAACGTGGTGTGCAAGTTGCTGTTGTGAGAAAGGAAAGAGCAGCCGTGTGTCAGACCCGCGTCCCGCGCCGTGGAGGCCGGTGGGATCCGGTTCCGGCCGGACGCGAACGTTGGCGGCCCCGGTGCGTTTCCCGCCATAACAACGGGGCGTCCCACCAGCATATCGGAGCCTACAGGCTGCTGGCACACGAGGCTGCTCTTCCCAAGCTACGCAGCAGGCTAAAAGGCTTCAAATCGTCTGTTTACACTGTCGCCACTAATTTCGGTCTCCACTGTCAGATATCTAGAGTTAAACATTCGGCCCAATTTAAGGAGGGACCACCACATCAAAACATACCTCCTAGTAGATTAAAACTACGCGCTACGCAGGGTATCCCGGAACCTTTATCTTTAGGGAACAAACGATCTACCAACTAAGCTATCCAGACACGACTCAAGAGTAGAAGTAAAGTTTTGAGGACGGATCAGAATCGAGACCCAGTCTAGCATAAAGTTTCAATCCTCAAGCTAGTTTCAGATCAGTTCACACTACGCTGCAGAACGGAAATTCATTCTGGACACATACACGCAGTTGTGGCAAAAGCACATATCAGAGTGAGAGTCACTTAAAGAACCAGAAGAAAGTTTCGTTTATCCACGAAGAATGTTCCGTCGTGCAGCCCATTCTTCAAGTATTGTACCTACATATTAGTGGAACCCTTGCCGAATGGAATTACGGAAAAATGATAAGACGCAAAAGAGAGCTGTGAGATTCGCCTCTAATAAGCATGAAAGAGTAACACAAGTAATCAACGTTCACCAATAGTAAACTTTGAACAGAAACTGTGAATTTCAAGCCGACGACTTACTTGGGGTCTCAGCAAAATTATGGAAACACCGCTAAAATGCATGCATGAACGTAAATGGAGATGCTTAGCAAGCCTTCGTGTTGCTGTGTTGCATTTGACCACGAGCGGCACCTGTACAATGTCCTCAGTATGTTGCAAGTGTCAGTCATGGTCACTAGTGTTCTGTGTAGCTGTGAGTGCATTATATCGGAGCACAGAGCATTCGAACGTGGGCGAATTGTTGGTGCTCGTGTGGTAGATCCTTGCATAACGAAGGCATCCGAAATGTCTGGCGTTTCAAGGGGTTCCTTATCGAAGATTTATATCCCTTACAGGGAAAGCGAAAATTATCATCCGGTAAGTCATATTGCGAACGAAAGTGTGTGTTGACTGATAGTGACGCTTGGTCAATGAATAAACTTGTGATGAAAAATAAAATGATGACGTGTACAAAAGTCTCTGCACTACTGAATGTCACACTCGTGAACCGTGTCAGCACCGAAACACGAAGAGAGCTCCGTAAGCTGGTAATTGCAAGGAGAGCAGGAATTCCAAAACCACTCGTCAGTGACGCCAATGCTCTTAAAAGGAAAACGTGGTACCGAAGCCATTTTTAACCTGGATTATGTAGCAGTGGAAAATGTAATTTGGTCGCAGGGCTCTTGTTTCACGCTCTTTCCAACATCCGGCCCAGATTACTTCCCGAGAATGAAGCATGATGGCGGTTCACTGATCGTGGTTTTCACTGGCCCGATGGTTAGTTTGTAAGGTCATATTACTGCCAAGAATTGTGTGACCATGGTGAGTGATCAGATCCATCCCATTGTACAACATCTGTTCCCCAATTGTGATGCTGGGTTTCAAGACGACAGCTTTCATCGCACAGGACTGGTTTTGTGGGCATGATGATGAAAAGTTGCATCTCCCATGGACGCCACAGTCAACAGATCTCAATATTATTGAGCCTTTGTTACCTATTTTGGAGAGAAGGGTGCTTGATGTCTATCCACATCCATCACCGTTATCTGATCTTATCACTTTGCAGAGAGAATGGTAGAAGATTCTGTTGTTGAACCATACAAGAGTACAGGGACAAAGAGAGCATCACCCCACATTGCACCAACCAATGACACAGTAGTATACCTCCCAATTTCCGTTTCACTGCTAAACTGCCCCTCCACTACGTTGCGAGTGCCACATACTAGATGGCGAAGGTAGATAGATGACTGCACAGTATGCCCTTTCATTGTCAATTCTGTCTGCCCCCGGTAGCTGAATGGTCAGCGTGATGGATTGTCAATCCTCTGGGCCTGGGTTTGATTCCTGGCTTGGTTGGGGAATTTCTCTGCCCAGGGACTGGGTGTTGTGCTGTCCTCATCGGCGTCCTCCTATCATCCTCATCGATTGCAGGTCGCCGAAGTGGAGTCAAATAGAAAGACCAGCACCCAGCGAATGGCCTGCCCGATGGGGGGCCCTAGCCATACGATTAAATAAATTGTCAATTCTGGAGCACATGCCCCAAAGTATACCAGACAGCAATCCACATATTTCTAGCAGTTCGATTATAGAATGTATGTCATCTGCTGGGAATTTATTTCATACATTGGAATATTAACAGCATTGCAATCCGCATGACTAAGAGGTCGGAAGCTGCACCACGCTAGTGTTGTAGCAAGTTTTAAGTGCAGAACTGTGTAGCCTTAGGAATGCATATGTTCATGTTCCACAATCATTTCTCTCTTACAAATATCTTCTTGGCCCTGACCTCAGGCAGTAGAACAATACTTCTCAATTGATAAACCTCTTAGCAGAACAATAGGTTTCCCCTGAATGTATGCTTGGCCCTGAATGTAGGCAACCTGTACTAACAAAAGCACCTGTGTTGGCCTTGCCCCACTATTTTTTTGTTGTATTCCACATGTCGGTTTTATATCTTGAGGCAATACTGCAATCGTTTCTGCAATGAGTTACGACTTCTTTCGAACAATCCCGGGTCATCTTTTAAATCTTGAAAAGACTGTATAACCCTCTTCTCCATTTCTTCAGCCGTATCAACGGGAGTCTTGTATACTTCAATTCTGAGACGACGCCAGAGAACAACAAAAGAAAGGATAGAGGTCAAGTGACCTTTGAGGACAAGCTACAGGCGGTGTTTGACCACCTCAACTTGGTTGATACTGGCACATCAGACGTCATATCAGCAGAAAAAGTGACTGTACCCGATCATGCATCTACCATAATCCCCAACGTTATGCAAGCTAAGTTTGACAAGGGGCAAATACACTGGTGATTCAAACATTATGGCCACCTGCTTAATAGCTGCTGTGACTGTCTTTGGAACGAAATACGTTACTGATTCTGCGTGTCAGGGATCCGACAGCTTGTTGGTAGGTTTGTGGAGGTAAGTGGCATTAGATGTCTATGCATAGGTCATTTAATTCATGTAAATAACGGGCTGCTGATCTTGATACGCGGCGATAGCACCTGATACCGACTTACATGGGTCCCATAGGATTTACATCAGGCAAAATTGGTCGCCGAGTGTAGTGGGACGCGAAATTGAAGCGTCACCCATCCACCAGTGTCAGCCCAGTTTGCAGGTGAATATGAGTCGACGACAACAACACAAATAAAGAAATCACGACAAGCAAATCCGACGCAACTCCGTCTCTGCAAGCTAAACAAAATCCAACAATGTCTTTCGCAGAATGTTGGGATGATATAACGACAAATTCAAATGTAGCAAGTCGATTTACTGTATTCAAACCAGGAGGCGAACTTCACCCTATAATCTTTATAAAAGCTTTTGAAACTTCATTATCTCCTAAATGGAGTAATGAAAAACGGATTCCATTTGTAATAGGACATTTAGAAGCAGAAGCTGCGGAATGGGCAGTACTGCATAGAACTGAATTTAGGGACTGGGATGAATTCGTTAAGCAGTTTAAACAAAATTATTGGTCAAGAGAAAAACAACAACACTTAACTTTAGAGTTGTTAGACCCTCCTCCTTATTCTAAACGGTGGAGAGGTTATAGGAATTATTTTAAATGGCATTTAAACCGTGCTAAATTAATTGAAGAACCAATTATTGAAAGTCATCTACTACGAGTCCTAATTAGTAGGTTACCGTAGTACATAAATGAAAGAAAAATGTTAGTCTACGAATTGTCTATCCAAACGAAAAATTTGCGAACAGATTGTTAAAAATGCTGAACGGAGAATTAAAAGTTATAATCAACATGCTATAGAACCCTAATTTCAGGCAGAAGACCTTGTATTAGTACGATCTCATCCTAAATGTTCGAAGATCAATAAGGAATGTAGAAAATTCTTCTTTATCTTTGAAGGTCCATATGTTGTACATAAGATTGTACATCCCAAAGCGTTACTTCTTATGGAACCTTCATCGGGTGTAATTAAAGGATTATATAGTGTCGATCAAATTAAACCCTTCATTCCTAAATAAGTTTATATTTAGTATACGTTACATACGGAAGAGCGTTCATAGTTTATTCATGTGAAGTTTTCGTGATAGTTACGTGTTATTTTTAAAGAAATGACAGGAAGTTTAAACAAGTGTTCTACAATAATCTACCGGCACTTCAAAAAGAGAAAGATAACTAAAAGGGGATTTATATGGAAGAAATTTTGTTATTAGGTCAGAAGGAATTTTGTATATTTTACATTTACTCGGATAGTAGGAACCAAAGGGGATGGTTAATAATCTTAGGGACCACGGGCGTCCAGAGCTGTATGCTCACGAGAACATAGCAGAGTGCCTTTAATAGAGATTTGTAATAGTGTTAATATAGAACACACCAAACGGGGCTCTCTCGCTTGTTTCTCCTAAATAAATTGCCATTACCCAACAAAGTTGCCGAAGGTAAAGAAAGCCATGCCGAGATTCTAAAGAAAGTTTTGCTTGATTTCTTCTTGACTTCAGGCATAAATAAAGCATTAGGGAAAGAAACGACGTAAAGTAAATAGTACTATTAGTTATTGTGAGAAACTTATTAGTAATGTATATTTTGGAAAGAATAACTGTAGTAAAGGAATAAAACTGAAACTAACCTATCACAATTTGAACGCTCTGTCCTAATGTAACAACGTTAAAGAACGTACTAAATTATTATTTACTATCAACTATTAAATGAAGAGGAGTAATCTCCATATATTCGGTTATGAATTACCATAATAGCACAATTGAAAGTGAATGACAGTCACAACAATATTGTCATAAAAGGTTTGAATATATCTAAGAGCAAGGACTTTAGATTACGGAAAATGTGAGAAACATGTATAATATTAACAGTTAAATATTGTATAAAGAAGAAGTTTTATTTTCGGTTAAAACCTGACAAACTGAGCTTGTGGGTGGGGTATGTAGTGGGACGCGAAATTGAAGCGTCACCCATCCACCAGTGTCAGCCCAGTTTTCAGGTGAATATAAGTTTAATTTAGTTTTGTTTATGTATTTTTGTAATATTTGTAATGGTTGTGAATTGTCTAAAGTTTGTATTTATTTTTTATGTTTCATGTACGGAGAGGGCGGCGCAACGAACGGAGACAGCATCTTCACTGCCGGGACCAGAGAGAAAATTGCTGGCCACTATACTTCGCGGGTCGACAGCCAAAGAGCAACAGAAGATCCTGAAACCGAGTTGTTGCGTCGTGCTTCTAAAAATTGAAAATTAAGAATTTGTAATGTTTCTACAACAATGACGTCATAGAAAGTTAATCATGTTGTAAATGTTCAGTCCTATCTTGTCAAGGCTCAGGTTCACGTCTATATGTAGGAAGATAATAAACTAGTGTATATTACAAAAGTTTAAATACGTGTTCCGAGAATTTATTTATGAAGAATTATGTTAAGTGATTTATTTGACGAGATTATTAATTACTGATAGCGTTCATCGCGAGTGTGATTCTTGAAAGTTTATTCAATGTCGTTCTAATATTTATTAAAGCAGATCACTTGCATTAATATAATTTCTGAGGAGAAACAAACGACATCTAAATTGAAAACAAGTTTGCGCAAACCAATTGGACTGAGTGACGAAATTCTGCGCATACGACTCAAATGATGATGTCCTAATTATAGTTTCGTTCAAGAACCATTCAGAGACAATTTAAAAAAGAATTTAAATAATTTTGAAGTGTGTTGTAACCGACGTAGGTGACAAAGTCTGCACATGGTCATAGGTCAAAAGAAAATCATTTATACAAACTTACGTTGTTACACTACACGAGCCATCAATGGGAGTTCACCATAATGCTCCTCAAACCGCTGTAATATGGTTCTGGCTGCAAGACACAGACGATTATACTGCTGAAATATGACATCGCCTTCGGGGAAGGCATCAAGGGTGAAAGGATGCAGGTGCTTCCAGCTGTCCGTGTGTCGTCAATTACTACCACAGATCCTATGCAAGCACAGGATAATGTCTTCCATAGCATAATACTGCTCCCACATGCCTATATCCATGGCCAGCTACAATTTTCGAGTGATGTTTACCTCGATGACAGCGACCTAGTGCAGCAAAAATGTGATTTACCCGAAGAGCCAAAACGTCTCCATTGATAGACGGTAGAATCCCGATTGTCCCGTGCCCACTGTAGTCGCAATTGACGATGTCGTCGGGTCAACATGTGAAGACGTAGGGGTGGTCTGCCGCAGAGCTCCATGTTCACCCAATGTACGATGAATGGTGTGCTCGGAAACACTTGCGGATGCATCAGCATTGTGCTCTTTCGGCAGAGATGCCACAGATCACCATCTATGCTGCTGTACAGAGCAGGAAAGTCTCCGAACCCCACGTTCTGTGAAGAGTCGTGGACATCCAACCATTTAGTGCCTAGTGGCAGATTCACTGTCCTATCTCTTTCCATAGATGCTCACGATAGTAGCACGTGAACCTTCGACCAGCTTCGCCATTTTCAAGATACTCGATCACAGGTTCTGCGTAATAATAATCTGCCTATATTTAATAGAATAAAATTTAAAAGTTTGTACTTATTTCTGTTGTAGAAGAATGTCTATGCAATAGTTACCTTAGTAGAAAAGCACAGCTTTCTTCCATGATAGATGTACTTATAATTTTTGTAGAGGTCTTATCAAGCGCCCACAGAAAAGCAATTAACGCTGAAGCGTGAGTAGGGGGTGTGGAGGAGGCGTCATTTGATGCAGAGAAAAATATTCTAGAAACTATTCAGGCTTTCCCGGCGATCTAATGACATCTTGGGTTGTCGGGTGTTCTGCCGGATATCAGCGTCGTACTTGCACGATATTTCGGTCACGTAGCTCGAGACCTTCATCAGGTGCGACCTGAGACTGCTCCTCGAGTGGACCTGGTCCAGTATTTATGCCTGTGGCCTTCCCCCTCCACCAACGGCTGCAGGCGCTTCCTCTGTGGTCCGCGCCCATTCCCTGTGACCTGCTGGAGCGTTGCTGCTCCGTTTTCCGTCCGCTGCGGTTCTAGGTGTTCCCCCTGCGGTCCGCGCCCACCAAACCCGCTCCTGGGGGTTTCATCTACGGTCTGGGGTACCAGGCGTTCCCCCTGCGGTCCGCGCCCGCTCACCACGACCTGTTAGAGCGTTGCCGCTCCGCACGCACGCACGTTTCTACCTTACGAGTCTGCCCTGACCCGCGCAGGAGCAGGCTAAGCAGTCTTCTGCTATTCCTGCGTAAACCTTACATATTGGAACTGCAGCCTCTCTTCATGGATTGGCCTCTAGGTTTTCCTGGATGCGGATGTCCTGTCTCTGTTGCGGAAGTTTTCATTCCCGCAGCAGGTCAGGCCAACGTGTTGTTGGCCTGTGGTGTGCAGGGTGGCCCAGATCCCTGATTAGCCGGTTTTCGGACCGTTCAGTCCGCTCGTAGAACGTCCGCGCCGATTGCTTGAAGCGGTCGCGGAGGAGGGGGATTCCAGTCTGCTCGTGTAGCCGAGCGGTCGAATGTAACCTCGGCAGGCGCAGAGCGAGCTTGAGCGCCCTGTTCTGCACCCTCTGCAGCTTGCTGATGTGTGTTTCGGCCGCGTTGCCCCACACCACAGCCGCGTATTCCAGCACTGGACGTACCAGCGCCAGGTACAGCGTGATGCCGTGGTGGGGTGGCAGCGCAGACGAGGGATTGAGCAGAGGGTACAGGACGCGTAGGCGCCCTATTGCTCTGCCCCTGACGTCAGCTTATGGTCCAGTGAGACCCCCAGGTAGCGGCCAGTCTTGCTCCATGGGACGGGGCTGCCCATGATGGTGACTGGCGGAAGATCAGGCGGCAGTGGTCTTCTCGTGAAGACCGCCGCCCGGCTCTTCGCCGCGTTTTGCTTGAGGCGCCACTTGGTTGACCAGGCGCCAAGGGCCTCGCAACCTCTTTGGAGAAGACGGCGCATCTCGACCGCCTTCATGCTCCGCACGAACAGCGCAGTGTCGTCGGCATATAGTGCCAACTTCACCGGTGTCACGCGCGGAGCGTCGGCGGTATATAGAGAGTACAATAAGGGCCCAAGGACGGACCCCTGCGGCACTCCAGCACGGATGTGTCGATGGGTGGATGTCCCATCGTCCAGTCTGACGTGGAAGGACCGCTCGGCTAGGTATGAGCGGAGGAGGACCCCGTGCGACGTCGGGACCCTGTGCACAAAAAGTTTGTACACGAGGCCGTCGTGCCACACGGAGTCGAATGCCCTGGAGACGTCCAGGAACACCGCCCCAAGGTATTCCCGAGTCTCCAGGGCGCGCATGGCTTCTTCTACCAGCCGCATCAGCTGGTGGACGGTGGAATGGCCCCTCCTAAAGCCGAACTGCTCATCGGGTATGATGCCTTCCGCAGACACGTGGCGGAGCAGTCGTCTGGCGTACAGGCGCTCGAACACCTTCGAGAGCGCCGGCAGCAGGCTGATGGGCCTGTAGTTGGCGGCGTCCCATGGGTCCTTGTTCGCCTTGGGGATTGCCACCACCTCTGCATGTTTCCATACAGTGGGGTAGACCCCAGAGCGAAGGACCTGATTGAAGATACCCGCCAGGAACGGGTATGCACCCGCCGGCAGGCTCCTCAGCAGATGGTTGGTGACGCCGTCAGCACCGCCAGCCTTCTTGGTGTTGAGCGCTGTAATCTGCGCGGCCACCTCCTCGTCGGAGATGGGGTCGATCTCGTCCGCGTCGTCCCTGGCTTCCAGGAACACAGGGAGCTGCTCCTCAACCCGGTGGAGGTGTTCTTCGTCTACCTTGTCATCCACCAGGGTGAATGACAGCTCGAAGTGGTCCGCCAGGGCGCCTGCTTTGCCGTCCGGGTTGCAGACGACGTCTTGTCCGACGAGCAGAGGCGGGACGCGCTGCCTTCTGCGTAGAAAGGACTTCACCGTCCGCCACGCGCTGCCGTCCTCAGGGTTTAGGGAGGCGACGAAGTCCGCCCAGACGTTGTTCCTGTGCGCCTCAGCCGCCGCTTTGATGTCTCTCCGCATGCGGTTGAGGCGTCTTTTCGTTGCTGGTTGGCGGGTGAGCTGCCACTCCCTGAAGAGGCGGTTCTTCTCCCGTATTGCGTCCCGGATGGGAGGCGGCAGGTTACGGGAGAAGTCCCTGGTACCCTGTGGAGGGGGAGGGGAGGCCGCATAGGCTGCTTGCAGCAGCTGGCGGGTGAAGAATTGAAGGGCGGTATTCGCCCCTACTGCCGCGGGGTCGGGTGAGTCCGCCAGCGATGCCAGGACATTGTCCTGGAATCGGTCGCAATCCAGGCGCCGGTACGTCCGCCGACGTGGCGGGAGCGTGGCTCCAGCGATGTCGATTTCGTAGACCACCGGCAGGTGGTCGGACGACAACGCGCACCGCGTGGTGGCGGTCGTGTGATGCCCGATTCCCTTGATAACGGCCACGTCGAGCACGTCAGACCGCCCCCTGGCCGGGAAGATGGTGTGTTCCCGTGGGCCCAGGACCAGGGCGCCATTCCTCTGGGCAGCGCGAAGAAGTCGGCGGCCACTGATGTTCGTGAGGCGGGAGTTCCATTCCGGGTGCTTCGCGTTGAAGTCACCCGCAATGAAGGCCCTTCCCCCAAACGTCAGCAGCTCGTCGATGTCCGCCTCCTGGAGGTGTCCGCGCGGCGGCCTGTATGCGGCCACGAAGGTTATTTGCACCGCAGCCATGGTGACGTTCACCCCGGTGGCCTCCAGGGTGGCCATGGCTGGGAGCTGTACCTGGTGGTGCCGGAGTGAGGCGCGGACGTAGATGGCGGTACCCCCGCCCGCTGTCGGCCTGTCGTTCCGGTAGCAAACATAGTTTGCTACCTTCACGTGGACTCCTGGCTTGAGGTGAGTTTCGCAGATCAGACACAGGTCGATAGCCTCGTCCTGCATGAACTGACGAAACTCACCTTGTTGCGGGAACAGGCTGTTGGCGTTGAAGCCACAGATGGTCAGGCCATGGATAAGCGCATTATCCATGGTGTGGCTTCGCGGCGATGGTAGCGGCCTGGAGGGCCCCCGTTACGGCGGTGACGAGCACCGGCAGTTGTTGTAGCAGGGCAGAGAGGGAGCTCAACATTGCTCCCAGGTCTGCTGCTTCCAGTCCTGGTGTGGCAGCTGGAGACGCCGCACTCGCGGGTGCGAGGGCGGCGGGGCGCGGAGGGGTAGTCGCGTCCGACTGCCGGGCCACATGCCTGGCAGCTTGAGGCATGGCTGCGGTGGGGGGATGGGTTTGCCGTCCGCCCTGGTGTTGGTCGTCCTGGGTGCCGGCTGCCAGGTTAGGCGCCGTGATGGCCGGAAATTCCGCCTGCCGCCCTCTGAGGGCGTCCGAAGACTCCCCCTTGGTGGGGGAGTTCACCAGGGTCCCACTGAAGGACTCACTAGAACTTATTGCAGAGAAATTTGATGGTGCTCTGTTGGACCTGTTCAGTCATACACTGACATCCACGTATTTCCTGTACAGAAACCAATATTACGAGCAAACTGGAGGTGTAGCTATGGGCAGCCCACTGTCCCCTGTGGTTGCCAACATGTTTATGGAGAGTTTTGAGGAGAGGGCATTGGAGACAGCCACATTTAAACCCACATGCTTCTTTAGGTATGTGGATGACACCTTCGTGATGTGGCCACATGGGATGGACAGGCTCAATGAGTTTCTTGAACATCTTAACTCATGCCACCCTAATATCAAGTTCACCATGGAACTGGAGAAGAATGGCCAGCTGTCATTTCTGGATGTACTAGTCCAGAGGAAAGCAGATGGATCAATTGGCCACAGTGTGTACCGAAAACCTACACACACTGATTTATATCTGCAGGCCAGCAGTTGTCACCACCCTGCACAGAAGAATGGGGTTCTGAAGACTTTGGTCCACAGAGCACGTGCCCTATCAGACCAAGAGAATCTACCCATAGAGATAGAACGTCTCAAAACAGTTTTCTTCAAGAATGGATACATGGACAGACAAATTGAGAGGGCACTCCGACCAGCCACTATACCACAGGTTCCTGAAGAAGAGCAAGATGAAGCAAGGAAGGTGGCATATCTGCCCTATGCTGGCTCTATTCCTGCCAGCATCAGTAGGATCCTGCGTAAACACAATATCAAGTGTGTTTTCTGTCCATCCAACAAGATAGGGGGACTGCTGGGGAGTGTCAAAGACGACCTGGAGTTACGAAAACCAGGGATTTACAATATACCTTGTCAATGTGGCATGTCCTACATTGGCCAGACGACAAGAACTGTGGAGATCAGGTGCAAAGAACATCAGAGGCACACTAGATTAAGACAGGTGACTAAGTCAGTCATTGCTGAACACTGTCTAGAACTAGATCACGCCATGAAGTATGAGGATACCAAGATTCTAGCACAAACACCCAGATTTTGGGACAGTGTTATAAGAGAATCGATTGAGATTAAAATGGCTGACGATCTTATGAATCGTGACACAGGGTACCAGCTAAGGAGAGCCTGGGATCCGGCTCTGGAATTGTTAAAGGAGCAACGGGGCCAGCTGCAACACTACACAAACAGAAGAACCAGAGACATAGAGATGGTAAACGAGCCCCTGACGGACTGCCAGGAGCACCAGACCGAAGATGGAACACCCAGAAGTGGGACTGGTGGGCGCGGACCGCAGAGGGAACATCCAGAGCCGCAGCAGACGAAACACGGAGCGGCAACGCTCCAACAGGTCGTGGTGAGCGGGCGCGGACCGCAGGGGGAACGCCTGGTACCCCAGACCGTAGATGAAACCCCCAGGAGCGGGTTTGGTGGGCGCGGACCGCAGAGGGAACACCTATATATAAACAACCAGATGGCCTAGCAATGGAATCATGTATATCTGGTACCATAGCTGACATGTACATAAATCACTTAGGACAAAAATTATTTAACAGCCAAGAACCTTGCCTAAAGAAAATTGAATTTTATAGGAGATATGTAGATGACACACTACTGTTAGTGAAAGGGGATACTAAAGACATCACAGACAATGTAAATTACTTCAATAAACTACATGAGAAAATTAAATTTACAGTGGAACATCAGGAAAATAAAAGCATCAACTTTCTGGACCTAAATATTACGAGATACAACAACACATGCACATTCAAAATTCATAGGAAAAACACAATGACTGACATCACAATCCCTGCAACCTCATGTCACCCATATATCCATAAACAGGCAGCATACAGGTCAATGCTACATAGGGCAACTAAAATACCATTGAACCAAGAAAACATGCAACAAGAAATAAACACAGTGAAAAAGATTGCAGTTCCCAATGGGTACACTGCTTACATGGTTGACACAATCCTAGACAAAGTGAAGAAAGAGCCAGATACAAACTGCACCACAGAAGAAAAAGAGAAAACAAATATATATCTAGTATGCCATACATTGGCCATGTATCACAGAAGATTGCAAATATATTTTAAAAAATAACAAAGTAAAAATTTGGATTTCTACATCTAATACAGAATATAAAGTGTAAGCATGATCCATGCTCAGACTCTGGAATATACAAGGTCATATGCCAGGAATGCTCCATGTTCTACCTAGGCCAAACAGGCTGTAATTTCAACACCAGATACACAGAGCACATAAAAGCCTACACACACAACAGACACACTACGTCAGCAATAGCAACACATGTACATAATACAGGACACCCATTTGGAAAAATAGAGGAAATGTCGAAGTACTCCACCGACTAAATAAAGGACATTAAATGGATTTGCTAGAAGAACTGGAGATATATTAACATTACAGAAAATATGAAGATACAATGTAAAACGAAAAACTTGAAAGTGAATCAGTGAATTTCTTCAGATGTTTCGATACTATACTTAAATAAAAATAGTAACACATAGAAATAAGCACAATTTTAAAATAGACATAAGTAAATTATGATCCAAATTGTTAAGGTAAATAACCTCTGTACAAAAGCATATCATATTCTGTGGAAGATCTATAATGTCATCTCTGTTGACTACTTGTAAGAACATCTGTGTCACTCTTTTGTTTATGTAAAATGTTTTCGATGTTTAAAAGTGTACAACAAGTTGTGTGTGGTGTTTAGTATGTGTGAGACTCTGCACAAATGGACCATAAGGAAACTGTAAGTACAAATTCTTCTAAATTTCGCCACTGACTTCACAAAAAGATCGACAACCAACTAAAAATCGCGTGTTTTCTTATATATTGCAGTAAAGTCAACGAAATGAAGCAGAATCTCACACATCGACAACATCACATAGGAATAACATAACGAACACAAACAACGCACTTGGAAATGGCAATCACTTCCCGAAAGGCGTCGTGCGAAAAATAAAATAAAGAAAATCGTGACTGGTAGGAGATGGGTTATTTATAAACAAACCTATCGCTTTTTCCTTGTTTCCTACCAAGGAACCGACGTCTGCCACCTGCTTTGCCTACAGCTGATCCTATGTGATCATTCCATTTCATATTCCCAAAATCGTTGTTTGTAGGAGCTGATTGATTCCACAAGAGACTCATTGATGTGGTAGTCTTTTGCCTATACAGCTCTTCGATTGGAACAATCGTTGATTCCTCAAGCAGCGATGATAAAATGTGATCGCCAGGAAGGGAGCTACGTTCTTTTGGATTGGTGTACAGAAAACATTTCAAGTCGCGATTACCGAACATCGACCGAGATACGTAAATGCATAGTAGATTACTTAACATACAGAAGTCTTACCTCGCCCTCAATCCGAGGCTAACTTACTAAGCAAAAATAACGTTGCACGCAGTTCAAGGAACTGTCATGGGACCGTTACTAATCGTAAATTCTCTTTACAACTGTTACAGTATGTAGGGCATACGTCATTGATAAAGGGGTGAATAGTAGCCCAATGTGCAGACATGTCGTTTCCTTGCTACAGCTACAAACGTGTAAACCCTGTTCCACTGTCAAGACTAACCACTGTTGTAGTAGAGGTGCAATACGTGAGGTGACAGTACAAAAAGAGACGCCGAATGTGTAATGTGACACATGAAACCAGTTCGTTTCGCGCGTATCTTCGCACTTGTCTTTGTTACCACGTTACTCAATTGGTTACAAATTCAGTAATTACCAGAATCCTAGTACATTCTTCCACTAAGCAGTCGCGGGAGAGCAGATTACGACGTGTGGCACGTTTTGTCTTGTAGTGCTGAAACGGTTCATCTCTAAACATGGGTTCTCATTTAGACAATGATCCACAATGAGCTCTACATATTTTCTAGCAGTTTGAAAGTAGAATTAGAATCATATCGTTTAAAAATTTTAGTAGGTTAATCAGCAGCTGTATGAGAGCGTTGCGTATGATGTTGTTGTGTTCACGTATCACATTACACATTCGGCGTCTCTTTTTGTACTGTCACCTCACGTACTGCACTTCTCCTACAACAGTGGTTAGTCTTGACAGTGGAACAGGTTTTACACGTTTGTAGCTGTAGCAAGGAAACGACATGTCTGCACATTGGGCTACTATTCACCCCTTTATCAATGACGATGCCCTACATACTGTAACAGTTGGTAAAGAGAATTTATGATTAGTAACCGTCCCACGACATTTTCTGGAACTGCGTGTGATGTTTTGAGAGACAGAGGCAGCCTCGGTAAAGAATTGTTACTTAAATGATAGAAAATTTGCGGATCGTCAGCGCTAGGATGTAGGACTGGCAGCTGACTCTCGATGGAAGCAAAATGTAATAGGTGTGAACAGTCGTAGAGATCCTACTGTTCGACTATATCACATGCGTTCTCAGAGTAACTGACAACAAATATGTAAAATACCATTAAAAATCGAAAGATACCAGAAATAATTCATCTGTCCCAGGTATGAGCACTGTTCCTTTGTCTGAGAACGGCAGCCAACGGGATTAAAGACATTTACGGTCGTAGGAAACGTAAACTATCTGATAAAAAGTATCTGGAACCTACTAGTGGACATTAATATTGTGTGTGTCCACCCTTCGTCTTTATGATGCCTTCAGGTCTCCTGATGAGACTTTAAACGACGTATCTGAATGTCTGGAGAAATAGCTGCCCATTCTTCCCCAAGAGCAGAAACCAGAAATGGTAGTGAAGTTGGACGCTGGGATCAGGAGTGAAGTTGATACTCTGACTCATCCCAGAGGTTTCCTACTGGGCTCAGGTCGGGACTCTGCGCTTGCCGGTTCATTTTAGGACTATTATTGTCCACAAATCATTGCCTCGAAGACGCTGCTTTACGACAGGGTGCATTGTCATGTTGACACAAACAATAACCGCCTCCGAACTGTTCCTCTACAATACGCAGTACACAGTGCTATAAAATGTGTTCGTATCCTTCCGCAACTAGACAAGAAGAGAATAGAAGCTTTCGAAATGTGGTGCTACAGAAGAATGCTGAAGATTAGATGTGTAGATCACATAACTATTGAGGAGGTATTGAATAGAATTGGGGAGAAGAGGAGTTTGTGGTACAACTTGACTAGAAGAAGGGATCGGTTGGTAGGACATGTTCTGAGACATCGAGGGATCACCAATTTAGTATTGGAGGGCAGCGTGGAGGGTAAAAATCGAAGAGGGAGACCAAGAAATGAATACACTAAGCAGAGTCAGAAGGATGTAGGCTGCAGTAGGTACTGGGAGATGAAGAAGCTTGCACAGGATAGAGTAGCATGGAGACCTGCATCATACCAGTCTCAGGACTGAAGACCACAACAACAACAACAACAAGAGAAAAAAAGAGGACCACACCCTGACCACAAAATAAATCTCCCTGTTGGCACTACATACGATGGCAGACAACGTTCTCCAGGCATTCGCCAAACCCAAAGCCTTCTATCGGATTGCCTCAGGGAATAGTGTGATTCATCACTCCAAATCATTCGTTTGCAATCATTCAGTGTCTAGTGATGGCGCTCCTTACGCCATCACAACATCCCTTAATAATGGCTACAGAAATGTGTGCCATTCTGTGTGACTCTCTACGCACAGCCGTTGTGATACCTGGACTGCTGGTAATGCTTTGAAACTCACGAGTGATTCCTTCCGCTGGTGTCACACTAATTTTACAACCAGTCTTCACAATACTCGGCCGTCCCCGTCTGGCAGTATTATTGAGGGCTGTCCTATTTGCCATCAAGATTGTCAGGAACTTGTAGCCATAAACGTGAATGAAGTTGCGAATTTGATAGGTGTGCTCGACCTCTGTAATATCGATACAATCATGTCATTTGTAAGACTGTGTTTGAGATCAGAGATATGGCCAGAATAAGTCAGATAGTAGCAGTGCGTGTGTGTTGGGCAGTCTGTCAATGTACTTTGCTTGGAAAGAATAGAAATTGGCCTGCCGTGTAATGGAGGCAGCATTATTGAAAAAGACCTATGTTTTGAGGAAAGATATTGAACAAATGAAATTTTATTAATATAAGAATTATAAAAGCCAACTTTTAAGGTAGTCCAGTTTTGTTATATACCGAATATATACATGTGTAGTTTCTCATACTTAGAACATTGCGTATGCCTGAAGTTTGCAGAAGAAATTTTATAATGCAACATGTGGTTTTGTCTTGTAGTTGAAACAAGTGTCAAGGATGGCACAGGAGAGTTATAAAGAAATATTTTTGTTAACTTGTCAAGGTATGAGGACTTCACGAAAAGGTGTACTGTTGTCATGGCTTAGTGAAGCATAGTTAACCTTGGAGTCTTTGTGCTTATTTATCAGTCGTTAAGATGAGTTCTCCATTTTCAATTTTACTTTCATGACTCTGCACACTCGCACTGCACATCGCGAGCTGTGTAGTGAGAAACATTTTATGAAAATTGGTAAGATATCGTCTAGCATTGTACGTCGCAAGTACGGGAAATGAAATTTGTCTTTGACAATCACATCACAATTCCTAACACCAACGAGTCGCAGAGCAGACGAGCATTCTGTGCGCACTGGTAGTTCAACAAATTTAATCACCATCAAGGTTCACGTCCACTACAAGGCACAGTGATTGTCAGAGTGTATTTGTGAAAATAATATCACATCAGTTCAGAAGCTTAATACCAGTAGAAGATTTCAGTAAAGTGCTATCTTTTGAACTTACGAGCATTTTTACCAGAAAGTCAGATGCGTTAATTTTCATGTTTTTTTTCAGTGTAATGACAATAACAATTCTGAATTAGTGATTGTTTGCAACACTAAAGATAAAGATTAGCAATACTCAGGGCCAACATTTTAATCTGACTCATTTTGTTTTGCAGTCAAATGGCATGTGTGAATTTCATTGAAAACGGATTGCTTTTTCGCATATGAAACGTCTGATGTACTGGCTAGTTCTGGATTTCGCGTCGTGCAGCTTCAGCGGCACATGTTTCCGTTCGAAGTTGGATTTTCGAGTGATTCTGTTGCCCTGCATCAAGATTTACATATTTCGATATCAATATGAGTTTTGCACATTTCTTGGATACCAACTTGACACTTATAAACACGAGTTTAAAAATACATAAGAAGCTTCCACCTGTCGACCTTTACTGCCAGGATGCGCAATTACATGGCAGCCTACCGATTTTTGCAGTCTGATTAATTTTTGCTTTGCGGCCATATACATACTAAAATTTCAGTTAAAGACTTTGAATTTGCAATTATTTTCAAGATTTGTGACGTAACAACTGAAGTAATTATACACTGTATGTCATTACAGCAGCATAGTTTCTTTGGCATATTTTACTACTAGTGAAGAAAATACACAGATTTTATGGAGAACAGTTGAAGTTTGCTTGTGCAGGAATACAATTATTGTGTATTCTCAACAACTTTGAAAACCGATTTTTTGAAAAGTATTTTATTCTCAACTGTGAACTTTTGAAATGCTACAGAGTGTAGTGCAAGTGAGATTCTTTCATTTTATGCATTTTTAGTGTTATAATGGGCTTAGGACAAGCTCTTTTGCCATTGATCTTTGCTATTGCTAATGATATAATCCCAGTTAAAAGCATTATCGTTTATTGAATCTTTAAGTGTTATACGGTTAGGCAGGCAGTAAATTTTTTATGGGACACTATGTGATCAAAAGTATCCGGACACCCCAGAAACATACGTTTTTCATATTAGATGCATTGTGCTGCCACCTACAGCCAGATACTACATATCAGCGACCTGTCGTTAGACATTGTGACAGAGCAGAATGGTGCGCTCCGCGGATCTCACGGACTTCGGACGTGGTCAGGTGATTGGGTGTCACTTGTGTCATACATCTGTACGCGAGATTTCCACGCTCCGAAACATCACAAGGTCCACTATTTCCGATGTGATACTGAAGTGAAAACATGAAGGGATACATACAGCATAAAGGCGTACAGGCCGACCTCGTCTGTCGATTGACAGAGAGCGCCGACAGTTGAAGGGGGTCGTAACGTATAATAGGCAGACATCTATCCAAACCATCACACAGGAATTCCAAACTGCACCAGGATCCACTGCAAGTACTATGACAGTTAGGCGGGAGGTGAGAAAACTTGGATTTCATGGTCGAGCGCCTCCTCATAAGCCGCACATTACGCCGGCCGGTAAACGCCAAACGACGCCTTGCTTGGTGTAAGGAGCGTAAACATTGGACGACTGAACATTGGTACAACGTTGTATGAAGTGACGAATCACGGTACACGATGTGGCGATCCGATGGCAGGGTGTGGATATGGCGAATGCCCGGTGAACGTCATCTGCCAGAGTGTGTAGTGCCAACAGTAAATTTCGGAGGCGGTGGTGTGGTCGTATTTTTCATGGAGGGGGCTTCCATTCCTTGTTGTTTTGCGTGGCACTATCACAGCACGGGCCTACATTGATGTTTTAAGCACCTTCTTGCTTCCCACTGTTGAAGAGCAATTCGGGAATGGCTATTGCGTCTTTCAACACGATCGAGCGCTTGTTCAAAACGCACGGCCTGTGGCGGACTGATTACACGACAGTAACATCCCTGTAATGGACTGGCGTCCAGGCCGGCCGGTGTGGCCGTGCGGTTAAAGGCGCTTCAGTCTGGAACCGCGGGACCGCTACGGTCGCAGGTTCGAATCCTGCCTCGGGCATGGATGTGTGTGATGCCCTTAGGTTAGTTAGGTTTAATTAGTTCTAAGTTCTAGGCGACTGATGACCTCAGCAGTTAAGTCGCATAGTGCTCAGAACCATTTGAACTATTTTTTTTTTTTTTTTGACTGGCGTCCAGAAAGTCCCGACCTGAATCCTATAGAACACATTTGGGATGTTTCTGGAACGCCGACTTCGTGCCAGGCCTCACCGACCGACATCGATACCTCTCCATGAAAAATGGGCTGCCATTCCCCAAGAAACCTTCCAGCACCTGATTGAACGTATGCCTGCGAGAGTGAAAGCTGTTATCAAAGCTAAGAATGGGCCAACACCATGTTGAAATCCAGCATTACCAATGGAGGGGAGCCACGAACCTGTAAGTCATTTTCAGCCAGGTGTCCTTAAACTTTTGATCACATTGTGTATGTGCTACTTTGTGCGCTTTACTGAAGTGTAGGTACTTCATTACACAATGATATTATCAGAAGCTTGCATTTCCATTTATTCAGTGAATTGTGTCAGCGATAATTTAAAGGTTTTTCTGTTTTCATTAGCATTTATAGGAAGTGATTTCGGTAGTTATCCATGTGATGTATATCTTCCGTATGTGAGAGATTTCCCTTCTATGTTCTGCTTTACTGTAATTGCATTAAAATGTCAAGAGCTACCAGACCTAGATCAAATGTTAGAGCTGTAACTGATGCAACTTAATATGATTCTGTGGATACAGAAGGGACAACAGTATAAGGATCCTTTCATAATACTGATTTAACAAATAGAAAGAGGACAGTGCCTGGCAGGAATGATCAGGGTAATTTTTCAGTATCAAACAAAGAATATGAAAGTTGTAATCTTACCCTCCCACACGACTCTTCAAGAGTTTCAAAAGCTTCGAGAGGCGTAACATACACAATTTTTTTTTCTTCATTTTCTCGTTGTTGGCTGCAGTATGTCCAGGGGTAGATTCTTGAGGCTGCAATTTTGACTTCGTCGGTTCCAGTTGACATAATAATTGATGAAGTACTTTCTGTTTCTATGACTTTTTTATTTTATCCCATTCTTCTATATCGCACTGACTTCTTAATCTCCTTTTTCATAAAACCAAAAATTACATTATTATTGCCAAAATAAAAAACACGTCCGTTTCCATCATAGGCATGCCCACTACTACTAACTTGTTCTGCGGTACTAACACATTCCAACGAGTTTACAAAACAAAAGAGTTTACAAACTTATTTGACAAAAGAAGAACCATCACCAAGTTATATCATTATTTTCTAAATGAATCCAGAAATAAACTCAATAATTTGCATTAGATTGTGCCATTAATAATATGCATTTCAAGTATGCCATATAATTCGTAATGCCAAATATTTCTAAAAGAAAAGTAATTTAACTGTATATACAGAGATAGTACATACTGATTGTAATAAATTAATTTCTTTTTATAATTTTAGCCTGAAATATAATGCATCGTATACAAAACCATATGAAATTCATTTAGTTAAAACAGCTGAGATTATGATCACTATACAAGATTTGAAAATATTCCTGGTATCGGCTATTTCCATAAAAAAAAGGTAATGTTAGAGAAGGGTTTCCCATTACAAAGTGCAGTTGGGGATTCTGCTTTGGAAACTGAGTCCGTAGGATGTAATTTGTGACAACAGTCAGGTTCTATAATTAAAGCTCAGGTTTTGCTTCCACAACTGTTGACCAAACTGACCCAGTCTCTACCCCTTCCTGCAGTAATAGGGTAGAGATGGGAACCATCATTTTTACGAAGTATTCTGAAGATATTATCGGAACACAATAAAGAACAGGATAGAAAGTTTAAAGAATGTGACAGAGAACAAGATAGAAAATTTGAAGAATGTGACAGAAGACTGGACAAAAAGTTAGGGGATTTTGCCAGTAATCTAGAACAGAATAATAAAAAGTTTAGAGAGGAAGTGTTGGTCGATTTACATGAGAAAACTAAACAGGTTAAGAAAACTGTACATGAGGAATTAACCACTGTAATAAATAATCTAAAGTCAAGAGTCGTACACGTTGGAATAGTCAACATTTCACACTTAAAACGGCAGGGCAGTTAGTTTGAAACCCAGGTACAAAGCCTTTAATAGCAGTGCGCATCGCTTAAGGCTAAAGAGACAGAATTTGCTTCCCTAGAACAGTTAAATATAGTTAGCAAACGGGTAGACGAAACGAACTTTCTGTAACTGTGACCCAACTGACCAGCGATGCAGACAAAAATTCTGATGTTACACAACCTGTTCCCTTTGCAGAGTCGGAAGAATATCCTTCTCTTAATCGTTTTGAACAGTGACAGATGACTATTAAACAAGAGCACAAATCTGATGTAAGGAAACTGAATGATAGATTATCGCGCATTGAAATGAAAATCAGTCACGGGCATGATGATGCGGATGGGCATAGGTTTACTGACACGCAAGCACAGTGCGTTGCGCAGACAAAATAGCGCGGATGCCTCACACAGCGCACAAAATAATTTGTCGTCCCACTGAAAAATTCATTTGATTTCAATTATTTCGTCACTGTTCGAAAGTTTAATGTTTTTCAAAATTCTCCCAGTGACACGCACCAGTAGAGTGGCTACAAAAATTCCAGTATTGTCTTCCACCTTCATGGCCAACTGATCATAAATCGTAACATATGTGTGACTATTTAGAATCTGAACCAGATACAAGACTGACAGAAATCACGCAAGAATTTCGTAAGGAAGGCTAATTTTATCGCTCATTCTTGTCTGCATGCTGGTCTGAAGGAACACAAGACAGTATAAAAACAGTACCACTATGTTAATGAATTTTGAACAATCAGACTTTTCCAGCCCGGCAGACTATTTTCTGCACATAATACGCAAGAATCACTTCTTCGAAACCGTACAGTCTCTCTGAATTTATAAGAATTTGTTTGATGGAACTACCGACACGCTTCCAATACATTATTTTGGCAGGACGCAGTAAAGATGACATTGAGCCTTTACAAAACAATTGCAGGAATTCAAAGCTGACAGTGAGGAATTTTACTCGAGAAATAAATACAGAGACGGTAACCGACAAAGTTCCCAGTCACGACAAAACGGAGCGTATGACCGGTATTCTGCCAATCGGAAAAACCATTATGAACAGGATAATCAGTTCTTTAATAGTCGCGATCATAATTATTCAAACAGTTGGCATTCGAGAGATCAGTCGTATAAGCGCAGAAGTTTCAGAAACAGTAACAGAAATCGTTGTTTGAGGAACCAAAGAAATTACGGTAATAATGGCCATCCAAACAGATATCAGTGTAATGAAAGAAATAACAGCAAGTGGCGTCAAAGACGAAATTTTAATTCAAATCGAGAAACCGAGAACATTGATTTCAGATCACATGACTATCATTACATTCAAAGACGAGATGGTTCGTGTGGTCGTAACAATCATGATGAAAGAAATAATCAGCAGAGGCGCGATTACAGAAGCTTTAGTGTGGAACGACGCGCTGAAGTAGCCGAGGTCAGATCACCAAATCCAACAAAAACGACAGATCGCGTACAAGGCGAAAGACTCGTTGTCAATTATTGAACTTAAAAGAAATTGGTGTTTTTGAATGGTTAACTAATTACCTGAATTGGTCAGATGATGACGATGAAAATGAAACAGATATGCATCCGTCTGAACTAGGGAACACAACTAGTGACATGGTAGAGGGTACTGGCGACACTTTCTTAGGGAAAAAGTTTCGTGATGTGAATTCAGAGGAGATACAAAATAAATTTTGTCCAGTTTTAGGGCATTAGGGATAACAAGTTGGAAGAGTAGGTGGACAATCAGCACATCTTAATTCATCCTATAGTGTCACTTTATGATTGACAGGTTTCTTTATCAGCGATATTATACTCGGGTAGTCGTGTTTCGTTTATCGGTGAGACAGCTTTGAGTAATGGTCAGGGGTCAACTGTTTGTCCAACATTTCCATTACAACAAACTGAAATTAAGGGTGTTATTACTAATAAAACAATAGAGGTTAGAAACCAAACACGTTTGCATTTCATTCGTCAAGATCATCAGTTCTCCGCCAGCGCCTTACTTCTGCCCTTCTTATCACACAAATGATGTTAGGCGTTGAGTTCTTGACTGAATACAAGACTATGCTAAACTTTAATGATGCTAAGGTGAAAGCTGAAGATGACAAGTCATTCTCTTTGCAATTAGAGGATTCGATTTCAAAGGAGGAGAAGATATCAACGGTCTGAAATTTTTATCTTCGTCAAAATCACAACCTTCTAATGAAGCTACTGGTCATAAATCAAGTGATTCTCGGGAGATGGAACATTCTTGATATCTCGGATATTATACGTAATAAAGTAGACAGTGTAGAGGATGCTTGTGAAGTAGATAGTCAGGATTCATTCAATATCTTACAGTCACATTCTGAAGTCTGCCATCAAACATGGTACCAAATGAAATTTTTTGTACGAATTTAAAATCAAGCAACATACGAATTTTTTTGTTCCACCTTACGCTACTTCATTCATATAAGAGTAACGAATGAGATCCAGTCCTTGTTAGCTCAAGGTGTCATTTAACCTGACGCAAGTTCTTACAACAATCCACCTCATGCTGTTGAAAAACGAGTAACTTAGGTAGAGGATCCATCTCTCTATGATGGATACATCAGCTGGCGACTGATGCCTCCTCGAGCTCGGTGTTACTATTTCTTCTCTTATTTCATTGTGCACTTGACTACTTCTGCTGTCATATTAGATAATAAGTGTAAATAACTCTGTCCTACTATCCTAGTGTAAGTATACCGAAGTACGTTTTGAGACTGGTTGACCTTACACTACAAGAAATTATTTTCCTAACTGGTGATAAATGTAATTTGCTGTGAACGTTTGGTAATCTGTTAATGATGTTTCAGAAATCTACTGTATTGATGCCATTTTTAGACGTTTGAAAATAGTTATATGACGCTAACAATCATCAGCTATTGACTGCTCGTAATACAGTAAAATGACCTTTCAGCATGAAATAAATACCTATCTTACGCAAAACTGGACACAGTGTAAAGAATGACAGAGAAAGGGAATAGTATGACATTTACGTATAAAAAACAAATACCAAAAGGTAAGAAATAATGTGGTTATTATGTAGCTGTACTTTTATAATGAAATACTGCAATTTTGTAAATGGTACTTACGTTGAGCAGTAACGAAGGAATAATATGTATTGAATTATGATGCATATCTAAGTGAAGAGATTTTTTTAAGCTTACGTATCTCAGGAAGCCAATGAGGAGTAGAAGACGATGTTATTTCAGTAGTGATGATCTATGTGGATGTTTCTATGGATTATTACTACAGGTAGGCAATGAGGGATAAAGGAAAATTTTTTGTCTCAGTAACGATGTTGTATGTGGTTTAATATTAACTTTATAAGTACACTGTTTAGCAGTGTAAACAAGAACCAAAATACATTTAATACGAACAATTTTTTTTCAGTATTGTGTATGTCTTTACTCAGTTTACTCAACAGATAATGGACCTACTTTGTAGTTGACATGTGATCTTTGAATTTTCAGGAACTTGCAGCTTGTTAGTGGAAGTTACAACTTTTTAATGAAAATATAGTTAACATATTACTCTTTTATCAACAGGAGTGACGACTGTTTTGTAGTCGTAATGATACCAGTGGATTTGACAAACGCTAAGATGATGTTACACCTAAGATTTTTGCTCCAATAGTATAAGATGTTGATTGACGCATTACTGACATTAACTGTTCTCCAAAAAGGTTGTCTATTCTAAGAGTATGTATACAATAATTAGCTATTTTGGTTACGTTATTGTACATAAGATACATGGTAATTACCATTCTGGCCAGATAAATAAATGTATGTAATAATTAGCTATTTTGGTTACGTTATTGTACATAAGATACATGGTAATTACCATTCTGGCCAGATAAATAAATGTATGTAACTTTAGAAACTGGATCCACGCCTTTTCGTTTATGTGAGGTACTTAAAAAATGGAGATACGTATTCAAGACTGACATTTGATATAATTTTGATGTTTAACTGTTAACTTGTTTAAGCAGTTGCTTGAAATGACACCAGAACTTTACTGACAAACCTTACATGCAGTTTATACGGTGCCCATGTTATAAGATAACCATTTCTAGTGTACGTATGTCAGATAAGAGATTCTAAATAAGACACATGTACAGGACACTACCATGATTTTCAGGACAGTTCATTTTGGCACTAAAATGTATGTACCTAGTTATCTAATTCCTTTGTAAATTTTGTTTCATGTATTCTAGACACGTATTGGAGACGGCCTTGCTTAACGCGCACACAAAAAGCTTAATGGAAAGATTATGCTGGTTGGCTTCATGCAGTTTGCTGTGGCACACCATGTTCCAGCTTCTGAAAAATGGACCACTGGGAACACTGCTCATTGTGGCAGTTATACAGCAATGACTGTAGATCTTCGAATTCCCAGTTGTCAGAGAAGGTTGTGACAAGACACTCCATCCTCCCTGAGTCTGCCTGGATAAGATATTTATCTTGAGCTCTGTGGAATGTCAGTGGAGGATCTGAAGGCAAAGTACTATGCTCCCTGAGTCTGCCCCAGGAATGTGTTCATGCTACCATGTTGATGCAACTGTGATAGAACAGTCATATGTGTGACAGTTCGCTGTGATATTTTTTCCTCCCATTGCATGACGTTGTCTTCATAGGTTTCCTCAATAGTTTTGAAAAGACAATTGTAAGCATTCTTGTACCATCTGCAAATGTGTGTATCTTTCTTCCCTTATTTGAACTGACAAGAAAATTCACTTGTCTTCGTAAGATTTTCTTACACATTTGGACAAACAATTGTAAATTCTTTGTAAACTTTTGTAACATATTGCATGAAATGTGTGTATCTATCTTACCTCACCTGAATTGACAGGAATTCTTACTTGTCCTTGTAAGTTTATTATAAACATTTGTATAGCAAACTCTAATGATTTTGTAAAGCTGTGATCTTATTGCAAAACTGTATGTGTTTATGCCACTGTATATGATTGAACTAGATTACTGATACACTACAGCAAGCATCTTATTTTGCCATGCCTTCTGTATCACGACAAATATGTGAAATGACTTATTACTGGAAACTTTGCACACTTGTTTGCATGTACGTACTGTTACTTGTGTTCCAACTGATGTACCATATTTGTAACCCTTTGCACCTGTTCACGGATATTTTGCGTACGTTGTCACCCATCCCATGTATTTGTAAATACACATTTTGTACCGTGTTTTCGTGATTTTTTTTTTAGTTATTTTTAAAGCACATTCTGCTATTGTTTCAGCAGAAACCATCCTGCGAAGATCTAGGTAATAGGGGAGTGGTGATAAAAGGGTGCTGTCCTATTTGCCATGACGCTTGTCAGGAAGTTTTGGCCATAAAAAAGGATGAAGCTGCGAATTTGTTAGATGTGCTCAACCTTTGTAATATTGATTTAATCATATCCTTTGTAAGATATTGTCTGAGACCAGAAATGTTGGTCAGACAACAGCAGCGTGTGTGTGTGTGTGTGTGTGTGTGTGCGCGCGCGTGCGTGTGCGTGTGAGTCGTAATGTACCTGGTTTGAAAAAGGTCGAACCTGGCCTTCCGTGTAGTGGAGGCAGCATTATTTGAAAAGGAATCTGTAGTAATATGTTTAGAGGAAATATATTGAACAAATAAGGTTACACTAATGGAAGAATGATAAAGCCAAATTTTAATGTATATATATGTAGCTGTGTAGATTTTTATTCTTAGAAGAATGGGTATGTTTTAAGTTTGCAATAGAAATTCTATAATGCAATGTGTGGTTTTGTCTTATAGTTGGACAAGTGTCAAGGGAGGCGATTGTACACAGAAGAGTTATTAGGAAATATTTTTGCTAACTTGTGTAGGTGTGAGAATTTTACGAAAAGGTGTGTTGTTGTCATGGCTTAATGAAGCATAGTTAAACTTTGAGTCTTTGATCTCATTTACCAATCGTTAAGATTAGTTCCCCATTCTCATTTTTACTTTCATGGCTCTGTTTGCACATTCTCATTGCACATCGCGAGCTGTGTACTGAAAGCATTTTATGAAAATTGGTACGTAAAGTAAATGAAATTTGATTTTTGACAATCACATAACCATTCCCAACAGCAACGAGTTGCAGAGCAGACGAGCGTTCTGTGCGCACATCAAAGTTCACGTCCACTATAAGGCACAGTGATTGTCAGTATATTGGTGAAAATATCAGTTCAGAAGCTTAATACCAGTAAAAGATTTCAGTAAAGTGCTATCTTGTGAACTTTCGAGCAGTTTTATCAGAAAGTCAGATGCGTTAATTTTCATGTTCATTTGCTGTGTAATTAGTATAACATTAACAAGAAACACTGAACCAACTATCAGACTCCTTCAACTGAATATCGAAAGCATTAGCAGGGCAAAGTGTGACTACCTGTCAAAATTTTTGCTGGAGAACAATATCGATGTCGTCACCATTCAGGAAACTCGCGTTTCCAGCAAAGAAATATTCCGAAGCCGAGGTCGAATTTCTGGATATTCTGCACTTGGTGTAACTTAACACGAGGTGTATGGAATTCTTACGTAAGTCAGTAACAACATAAAAAAGCTTCACTGATTTCTTTAAGTGTGGAGGCAGATATACATACAGTTGTCATACAATTGCACGGTATTACTATTACAAATATTTACAAACCATCCAAAACAACATGGCCCGATTTTGTCCTACACGCAGCACAACATCCTGCATTTTCCATAGGAGGCTTCAACAGTCACCATGAACATTGGAAGGACTCTCAAAATGTTGAAAATGGGAGCATGCTTGCAGAATGGGTTGAAGAGAATAATCTTCAGCTAGTGTTTGATACCAAAGATCAAGGCACTTTCAGGTCAGCTGCTTGGGGCAAGGATACAAATCCTGATTGATGCTTTGTTAACTGCAACGAAAGTGGCTTTCCCGTCAACGCCACAAGAAAAGTTATAGATGCCTTTCCTCACAGCCAACACAGACCTGTAATAATACAAACTGGCTGCACGGTTCCCGTCATACAATCAATCCCGCATGCTCGATGGAATTTCCAGAAATCTGACTGGACGAAGTTTTCAATGGAACTGGATAAGACCATCCGCTGGATCCCTCCATCACCTAAGAACCTTCAACACTTCATTGGTGCAGTAACAGCAACAGCTAAAAAGTGTATGCCAAGAGGGTACCGAAAAGAATATGTTCAGGATGGAACGTTGAAAGTGAAACACTGTACCAACACTTCCAGCAAAGTGGTGACCCAGAGACAGCTACGGAACTATTCTCCAGCTTGGACATGTCTCTGAGGCAGAAATGGGCAGAAACAGTCGAAAATATAGACTTTACCCACTCGAGCAGGGAAGCATGGAGTCCTCTGAGAAGACTGGGAGGAAGTGCACAAGCATGCAGAAAAAATTCTGAAGTAACACTAGACCAAATTGCTTCCCACATCATTACTACCTCAAGAGTGCCTCCCGACAAGAAACATACAAGACATATCAGACGACAGCTTCGTGACCTGAAAAAGACGGCATCTCCCTCATCTGTCCTTTCGCAGTTTCAGACATTGACTCTGGACTGAAGGACCTCAAACCTCTTAAGGAGCCTGGATTCTATCGTACGCATCCAGAATTCCTGGTCCATATGGGAGGAAAAGCTAAGAAATGGCTGGCAGAATTCTTCACTGACATCCTGTTGACTGGTCAGCTTCCATTGGAGTTTAAAAAGGCTAAGATAATATCTTTTCTGAAACCTGGCAAACCAAGCGACATGGTAGAAAACAATCGCCCCATTGCCCTACTTAGCTGCTGCTACAAGTTTTTTGAAAGGCTAGTATATAACAGAATAAGTTCCATTTGATCAGGCAGGCTCCAGACCAGGGCGTAGCTGCTGCGACCAAATATTGTCTCTCACATTCTTCATAGAGTCAGGATACCAAATGAAGCAGAAAACATCAGTGGCGTTTGTTGATCTAACTGCTGCCTTCGACACTTACTACAAATTACTCCGCACCATACCCTGCAGAACAATGGTTCGACTGGTTAACAGCATGCTAAGTGATCGGAAGTTCCAGGTAGTCATTGGAAGCAACATAAGTAAGGAGAGGAAGCTAAACAACGGTTTGCCCTAGGGATCAGTTCTCTCGCCATTAGTGGTCAACCTATACCTATCTAATCTACCTGACACTTCTTCCAGAAAATTCTGCTATGCCTATGACCTGTACAACAACAGAAAATGAAGACAACAGAAGAGGTTTTAATAAATAACTTGTCTGTGTTAGACAATTACTTCAAAATCTCGAGACTCCAACCCAGTGTGAATGAAACAGAAGTGTGTTGCTTCCATTTAAATAATCGGTTGGCGAACATAAAACTGGAAGTAAGTTTCAGAGGCAGAATTCTACCTCATAATTGGAATCCGAAATATCTTGGTGTCATCCCGGACCGTACACTATGCTTCAAACAACCCCTTCTTCACTTAGTTCAAAAGCTAAGAGCTTGAAACGACATCCTCCATAAGCTATGCGGAACTACCTGGGGATCCTCAGCAATGACTCTGCGATCTTCAGCTCTGGGTTTGGTGTACTCAAGTGCAGAGCACTATGCACTTGTTTTGATGAACGGTCATCATACAAGGCCTGTTGACACCCAACTGAATACGACAATGCACATAATATCTGGCGCAATCAGATCTATTCCATTTTATTGTCTTCCACTGTTAACCGGTATAATGCCTCCTGATCTACGCAGATCCACTGCCCTTATGAGGGTATTCCACAAGATCTCCAGGAATTCTAACCTACCCGTGCATAGCGACCTGTCACTTTTAAATCGTAAGAGACTGAAATCACGCCATCCAACTCTGTGAGATGCTGCTGACATGGTTGCTAAGGATTTCAAATCCCTTGAAGAATGGAAAGTTCGGTGGGAAGCAGTGACAGATGTGGGCCTGCATAACACTTCTCAGGTGCTAAACTTCCAAACTGTAAAACAAAAAATGCCTATCTCGAAATGCAAAGTTATTACACTACAATACAGTGACGAGAACAGATGTGCAATATGCAGCAGAAACACTCTCCCTCAAGAACAAAGGACTAATAGATTAGCTCGAGAAGAAGGAAAGAGTAATTCTGTGGAAGATTTTTGGTGGATACAAAAAAATTTGTGAAAAATGGGTAATGATGAGCAATGAGAAGATCTACCAATTTATTAAACCAGTCAAAACGGAAATGAGAAAGAGAAGGCTGATGTTCTTTGGTCATCTGGTGAGAATGGGTGATGGCAGATTAACGAAGAAAACCTTCAATGTAATTCAACAGAGGAAAACACCCAACTCTCGGTTGCCAGGAATAAAGAAAGACCTTGGTGAACTTGGACTTACAAATGGTTCAAATGGCTCTGAGCACTATGGGACTTAACTTCTCAGGTCATCAGTCCCCTAGAACTTAGAACTACTTAAACCTAACTAACCTAAGGACATCACACACATCCATGCCCGAGGCAGGATTCGAAACTGCGACCGTAGCGGTCGCACGGTTCCAGACTGTAGCGCCTAGAACCCCTCGGCCACTCCGGCCGGTTTGGATTTACAGAAATGGACTCAATGAATAGGGACAAGTACAGAACGTCAATAACTGAATTCGAGGTTTTTCAGGAGGCTCCCAAACCGGAGACCAACAGGAAACTTAACAGCTGAACATCTGGCAAAAAATGGCAGCAGACAGAAGAGCAGCCCGAGAGAAGAGAAAGAAAAAGTGAACGTGACATAGAATTAATAAACAAATAAATAAATATGTACGTATGTATATGTAATTTAATTTTATGATATGTCTGTATTAGCCATGCGCCAAATAAATACAATAACAATTCTGATTTAGTGATTATTTGCTAGACTAAAGATAAGGATCAGCAATATTCAGGGCCAACATTTTGATCTGAGTCATTTTGTTTTGCAGTCAAACGCCATATGTGAATTTCATTGAAAGCGGATTGCTTTTCGCATACGAAACGTCTGAGGTAGCGATTAGTCTGGATTACGTGTCGGGTAGCATGAGCTCCAGATGTTTCCGTTGAAAGTTTGATTTTCACGTGATTCTGCTACCGTGCACCATGATTTACAGATTTCGATATCAAAATAAGTTTTTCACATTTCTTAACTACCAACTTGATACTTACAAACACGAGTTTAAAAATATATAAGAAACTTTCAAGTACATGAGATCTTCCATGTCTGGCAGGTATGACTGTTCCCTTGTCTGGCAGGTATGACTGTTCCCTCGCGATTCCATTTCTCAGTCATATCGCCGTCAGCTTTAGAAGGGTTGAAGTATCCCTGATGGACCTGTTTCATCAGTGAAGACGGCCGGCCGAAGTGGCCGTGCGGTTAAAGGCGCTGCAGTCTGGAACCGCAAGACGCTACGGTCGCAGGTTCGAATCCTGCCTCGGGCATGGATGTTTGTGATGTCCTTAGGTTAGTTAGGTTTAACTAGTTCTAAGTTCTAGGGGACTAATGACCTCAGAAGTTGAGTCCCATAGTGCTCAGAGCCATCAGTGAAGATAGCAAATGGCAAAATAAATAACAGAGAAGAAACTGTACAAGCGTTCCAAGATTTTGCAAAAACAGACATAATGTCTGATAGGATAGCCGCAATCAGTGATTTTACAGTGTTACTTATAATCCGTCTTGATTGCAAAATGTTTAATCATATGATCGGTTTCGGTTCATCTAGAACCATCTTCAGATCTGATATTTCGGTTACAGGAGTAACCCGTCCAAATCCAGCATCTTTCACATGCTGCGTCACATGGACGGGTTACTACTGTAACCGAAATATCAGATCTGAAGATGGTTCTAGATGAACCGAAACCGATCATATGAATAAATATTTTGCAATCAAGACGGATTATAAGCAACGTTCCAAGATTTGTACAGTTCAAGAGATGAATCAGAAAACGGATAGTTAATTAAGTAATAATTCCATACGAGGTGTAGAAAGCCATTAGAACTAAGAATTAAGAAGAAAATCTACGCATTAAGAGAGTTGGTGATTTAATAGAAATGCGTAAATCTGGAGGAGAAGTAATAGAAATGGAACTTCCAGAATTATTTAGAGAAAATCAGTGGAGGAGACAGATCCCAAAAACTGCAAAAATGCTCTAACTGTTTTAACTTGTAAGAAAAGTGACGCTCAAGATACAAAAAGACGTAGGCCCGTCAGCAACCTTTCCTTAAAGTATACGACATTCGCTAAAATTAACACCAGCTGCATAGAAAAGACATGGGATTTTAATTAGTTTAGAAGTGGTAGAAGCAATGGACCAGTTGCAATCAGAACACAGCAGTGACTCTCTGTTACCTCTCTGCCTGGATTTCATGTATTCTGGAAAATTTTTGACTCAGTTTCATCAAAATCTGTGTTAATAGCCCTTGAGGATAGGCTGCAAATAAATTAATATTTAATAATATCAGTATCCGTTCTGCACCACGCAAAAGACTTCGAAATAGTTGGAAATTTTGAAGTAACAGTGAGCAGATTCTACACCTCACAAAAACAACTTGCAGCAAATATTCAGATCAGAAAACTGGGTACAAGAAGAAGGAGAATGTGTTGTCTCTTGTTAAGCTAATTATAAATTTTAAAAGTAGCACAAAAATCTGACAAGTTACACAGGCTTCCTATTCCGTGCCCTTACGGAACTTCTAAATAAACTCCTGGAACTGAAATTAACCGACGGTAACGCAGCGAGAGCGCACTACGTGTAGTTAGCAGCTCCCCTCGTAGCTATTTTCGGGCGCGTGCTTCAGAACACAGCGATCACGAACTCTGTATGTCAACATGTTGCTGCTAGCGATACGCAAACATAAGGACGTGACGAGCCTCACGCGGAACAAAAGAAAGCAAGGCGTTGACTCCTGCGCTGTAACCTAGATCCAACAGAGGCCAGAGTAAAATCCTCCAGACATCAAATTCTTCCTTCTTTACTCCTTATGAAACACACACCCACATACAGATAGTGGGAGGGGTGACAGAGAGAGGGAGAGACCCACGGAATTTGGTCACCCGTAAGAATTCATAAAACACCCAAGCTAATGAAACAAGCTTTAGAAGTTACTGTTCCTGAAGGACTGATAGTATTTATTGCTGCTTATACAATGTTCGTAAGCGTGGTAATGAATCATTTATGACTTTTTAAAGTGAACCAAAATAGAAAATAGCCTCATTTTGTAACGTTTGGAATGGGCTAGTAAATGAGCTAAGTGTACGATAGACGTCAATCATCTTAGTGGAACCCCATTCCTGTCGGACTATATTTACGTGGCATCACATGTTACTTTGTTGGTGTCACTGATTGTAGAGTTGTATTTAGCTCATTATTCCGCATCATTTGATAAACGTTTCCCCGGAAATACACTGACGGAAACAAAAGTCGCAACATCAACAACTAATTAATGTAGAGTAATAAAATACACTTGGTTAGGCAATGTACGTATTTAAGTGATTAACACTGCAAGATCACTGGTTAGTGTAAGCGCAAGATAAGCCATTGCAAATGTGAAATGATGATACTTATCAGTGTAACCGCCAGAATGTTGAATGCAAGCATACAAACTTGCATACATTGTGTTGTACAGGTGTGGGATGTCGGTTTTGGGGATGGAGTTCCATGCATGTTGCACTTAGTCGGTCAATAAAGGGACGGTTAATGGTGTTAGTGGATGATGCTGAAGTAGTCGTCTGATGTTCGATTAAAGACAGATCTGGTATCGAGCAGGCCAAAGCGACATTAGACAATCTGTAGAGCATGTTGCGTTACAACAGCGGTATGTGGGCGAGCGTTATCCTGATGGAAAACATCCTTTGGAATGCTGTGCATAAATGGAAGCACGGCAGGTCGAATTACCAGACTGATGTATAAATTTGCAGTCAGGATGCGTGGAATAACCGCGAGAATGCTCTTTCTGTCATACAATATCGTGCCACAGGCACAGTTCCAGGTGTCGGTCCAGTGTATGTAGCACGCAGACAGGTTGGTTGCAGGCCCTCAACTGGTCTCCTCCTAACCACCACACGGCCAGCACTGGAACCGAAACAGAACCAGCTTTCATATGAAAACGTAACAGACCTCCACCCTGCCCTCCAATGGGCTCTTCCACGACACCACTGAAGTCGCAAATGGCAGTGGTTTGGGGTCAGTGGGATGCTGGCGAGAGACGTCTGATTTGCAGCTGTCCTTGAACTAACCGATCTGTAAAAGTTCGTTGTGTCACTGTGGTGCCAACTGCTGCTCAGACTGCTGCTGCAGATGCAGTACCATGCGCCAGAGCCATACGCCGAAGACGAAGGTCATCCCTCTCGGTAGTGCCACCGGGTCTTCGGAGATTCGTCTTCTACCGAGCGGGGTAGCCAGTGGTTAGCACACCGGACTTGGCTTCGCGAAGTCGACGGTTCAAATCCGCGTCCAGCCGTACTGGTTTGTTTTCCATGATTTCCCTAAATCGCTTGAGCAAATGTCGGGATGGTTCCACTGAAACGGCCGGCTGCTTTCCTTCTCCATCCTCCGCTAATCCGAGCTTGTGCTCCGTCTGTAATGACCTCGTTGTCGACGGGACGCTAAACGCTAGACTCCTGCTCCATCTTCGCGGTCGTCTTGCGACTGCCAACAGTCACGTACAGTGGCTACATTCCTGTCAAGTCTTTCTGCAATATCGCAGAACAAACATCCAGCTTCTCGTAGCCCTGATACGCGACCTCGTTCAAACTGAATGATGTGTTTGATGTGTTTATAATGGTATCTTTGTCGTCTTATAGACGCACTTGACTGACCAACTCATCAGGTCCAATCTCAAAGGCAACTAATGCACACGACCGTTATAGCGTACATTTAAAGCAAACCTGATTTGTATCCTCATAGCGGCGCTATTAGCGCCACTCTTATGCGACTGGCTCGAAATCTGAATAGACGTCTTCTTCCACACGTAGAAACACGCCTACCAACTTTTGTTTATGTCGCACACAGTTTCTCCTTGGTGTTTCGATCTCTTTTCCCGTCAGTGTATTAACAAACACTATATCACTTCTCGGGGAACATGAAAAGTTCGTGTCCTGACACAGAAGTAGCATTGGTATCAACAAACCTTTGATTTCTTATGTTGGTACATGTTGAGTCATAACACACGTCAGTTGTCAACTTGAACAGCGAAGTAATTTTGATTAACAGAACTTGAAGTAAACGGTTCACGTGAAGAATGTTCCATATTCGTTATTGCTAGAGCGTTGATTAGAGGTGTATGAACTAGCTGACGCCATGGGCATGTAAGAGAGAAGAATGATGTAGATAGCGTAGATTTTGCATGAAGAATTAACTATAGGGTAGCTTTGTGCAGAATGGATTCCGCATTTGTTGAACATTGACCTAAAGCAAAAGCTAATTGCTCAACTTTTTAAAAAGAATGCAGTTGAATTGTTGATATATTGCAGTGTATGAGACCTGAATCCACAACTGAGCGACAGAAACGAAACAGCAATACATCAAGAGCGTGGAAATTAGTGGTCCGGCACCAAAAGCTACGAAATCAATTTCACTGACGGAAGGATGGGCAATGTTTCATAGATTGTGAATGGGATTCCTCACATTGATTTCTTTCGAAAAGGTAAAACAGTAACTGGCTAATTCTATGAAAGTCTTCTAGAACAAATGAATGAAAAATATCAAGAGGAGAGACATTTTGAAATTTAAAAAAATCGTTTTACAACACGACAATGAAAGGTGCTCGGGCACTGTAAAACTTCGATGTACGATTTCTTAAAACACCCACTCTCCTCACCAGATTTGGCCCTCCTTAATTTTCACCTACTCCCACATCAAAGTAATTTTATGGTTGAACGACGTTTTGTTTGGAACTAAAGTGTTAAGCAGCAAACTTTCCAAAGTTACAATGAAGAAACGGAATCCACTCACTCACAGGGAGAAAATTAACATATCGCAGTGTAGAAAAATAAGTGTACCATTTACCAGTGATTCACAGCCTTGTACCGCAACGTCAACGACTATCACTTTATCATCGGATATATTGTAACGGTTCATGAAGGCGTTATAAACGCACCACCGTTTGCGGTGAAACAAATCGAGAATCAGTAGAACGCTTTGTGTGCTGAGAAAAGGGGAATTAGAACGACGCGCCAAAAACGAACGCGCGAGGTCGCTCACAGTGATGTAAACAACGTGATCCTTTGCCACTGGAACAGTGGAAAAGCTTTCACAGCGTGATGAGTCACAGTATATGATGTAGCACTCAGAGGAGTGTGCGTTCACCTGGTGGATGCCTATCGAATCGTATTTGAGTTCATTGGATCGAGGTGGAGGCGGACGTGATGCGATCGTCTCGAGATGTTTCTGTTGGTATCGGCTTCAACCACTGGTTTCTGGCAAAAGGAACATAGCCAATTACGAAAACATTTCAAATATTATAATCTCACTTAGGTGAAATACATTGGAATCGGATTGTTTGAATCAGCATGGTAATACATCCGTCCGGAAAACAAAAAGCATTTCATCTTGTCCGAGGCAAGTCAGGTGACCTTGCTGATCGAAGCCCCAATCCGAACACCACTGAAAACCTTTTCGATGAACAAGATCACTTGCAATAGGTCGAAAGTTGTTCCGTGCCCCGGTGGCTACATGACTGGTGCCCTTGGAATGAGCAGCAGTCCGTGACCGGAGACTACCACCACTTTTTAGTGTTAAGTCCTGCAATTCGTTTTCACACTGTCCTATACATTTCGGTACTCGCCCCAATGTTCATGATGGTCTATTTGAGATCCGCGCCATTAAACAAATAGGTTCTTCTCAGACAGATCTCAGCGGGTCCTGGAAGCGGGACAGAGGTATTGCCAACGGGGTACATTTTGTAAGGTTTGTTTATGGTAGTGAACGCCTGCGGTTGTCGGGTATTTTAAAATTACTTTATTTGCAATCACAGTTACAAAAAAATTAATTGCTATGAGCGGGTCCAGCAATTCTGGACATCCTACAGCGAATCAGTTGTAAAGTGTGAGAAACGAGTAAATCCCAGAAGAATGAAAACAGCGTTGATCCATCCGCTTCATAAGAAAGAATGTAAGTAAGACGCTAAAAACTTCAGACGCCTGTCCCGTCTTTCAATAACTAATATAATTCTTCTAATGTTACTTCCAAACAGAACAGAGGAAACTTTGAACAAATATAGAGGCGAATAGCAAGGAGACTTAAAAGAAGTCCCATCATGTGTTCTACAGAGCTTCAAATTAAAATCAATCACCCGCCATAGTATATTGAGCAACAGGGTAGTTGTGTTGTCTTTCATAGAACTAAAAGGAAGAATTCGATTCAATAGACAGAGATACCTTGGACAGGGTCTACTGGAATTTGAAAACCCAATCACGAAATAGTCAAAGAGGACTTTTTAAACACAACCTCCAGGATGAAGTTCATGGGACAATTACCTCACCCACTAAGACAGAAATGAGACAAGACGATGACCACTCCTGTTCAGTTGTGTCCTAGAGAGGATCGTGAGAGTTTGAGGCTCAGAACTGGAGAGTCAGGAATGTACCCAGTCTACCTAGGAAGAACCACAGGAGCAACTGAAGTCAAGTGCCTGGCGTTGCTGCTGATTTACAGATTTTTATGAAACGAGTTATGAGCTCGCCTATACAGCCAGCATACAAATTACCTACATCAGCCTCAGTTTCCTGCTCATCTTTGCGCCACACCGCGTCCTCCAGGTCTCTCTCTTTCACACACACATACACACACACACACACACACACACACACACAGCTAGCAATTCCGGAGCCTGCTCCACTTGTGTCTGTCGTCTTTCTCAAAAAAGGCATACACACACGGCACTATAGCTCTCGATTATTGATATAATATTGTATAGATTTATTTTATTCTTGCATCACCAACACTACAATGGTGAAATAGACCTCACCATTCGTGAATTAACAAGACAATCAACACGAAATCCAGAATGAATATTTACTTTGCAGTGGAGTGTGCTCTGGTAGAAACTTCCTGGCAGGTGAAAGTTATGTTGTCGTGCTGGAAATCAAACCCATAAACTTGGTCTTTCGTGGTTAATGCTATATCAGCGTGCATGGATAGCTCAATAGACAGAGCATCTGTCCACAAAAGGCAAAAGTTCGAGTCTTGGGACGGCATACAGTTTTAATTTTCCAGAAAGTTTTAACACGAAAAGTGACGGTGACACGTGTCTTAATGACGTTATTGGCCAGAGCTTTACGAAGTACAACGCGCCTTGCTACTGTACATCCGTTCACCAATTGTCTTATTATCTGCACTCTACTATGATTAAGCGTTTTTCTCCAAGAACGCAACTATACTAAGCAACACATTAGAACATAGCACGCGATATGATACAGGTAAGCACTTCTCAAATTAAAAAAAAATAAATATTCTTAAATAAACTCAGCTAACGAATATTCATTTTATGACGTATTGAATAAGCGTGTAATCATTATTAGAACGACAAAGCCCCAGAAGTGAATCTGCAGTAAGATAAATTTTTTCCGAAGGAAAATTGCTTGCGTGATCCGGTTGACACGTATGTGTATTTGGCTGTAGTGTGCATAGACCTGATGGTTAGTTTAGAGACATCATTGGAAGTAATTTAGATATTTTTGCCCCCTTAGAGAGAAAAATTTTGTATCTTTGTCAAAAATGAATACCATTACGTGGAAGCTCGAGGTTCTTGGCACCTCAAAACTGTGTTACTCACCGGGGCTTGAAAACGAACGTTTGTTTGTTGCTGGCATTGACTGCTCTTGGTGCAGAGTGGGGGAATTTGGTGCAGCGGGTAAAATGACGCACGTCAATATGTCATCAACTGTGAAAGCTAGTCTTCTCCGATCGGTGCTGCCATCTAGTGCTCAGTTATACAAGCAAGCAAACAGAACGCGGGAACCGTTACTTACCAGTTGTCGGCGCAGGAAGCATGGTTTATTTAGTCTTTGATTCTTCTAATATTTGATCTCTAGTTTTCAAGAGATAAGCCATTTTCTGTTACGTTAAAATAAAAGTTTTTGCTGTTATGCCTATCACTGCACATTAACGCTCACAATTACTCAAGTTTTATTTGTCTGAACACATTGACCTTACGACTTATCTTAGAAGAAGGTTAAGGAAAGGCAAACCTACGTTTCTAGCATTTGTAGACTTAGAGAAAGCTTTTGACAATGTTGACTGGAATACTCTCTTTCAAATTCTAAAGGTGGCAGGGGTAAAATACAGGGAGCGAAAGGCTATTTACAATTTGTACAGAAACCAGATGGCAGTTATAAGAGTCGAGGGGCATGAAAGGGAAGCAGTGGTTGGGAAAGGAGTGAGACAGGGTTGTAGCCTCTCCCCAATGTTATTCAATCTGTATATTGAGCAAGCAGTAAAGGAAACAAAAGAAAAATTCGGAGTAGGTATTAAAATCCATGGAGAAGAAATAAAAATGTTGAGGTTCGCCGATGACATTGTAATTCTGTCAGAGACAGCAAAGGACTTGGAAGACCAGTTGAACGGAATGGATGGTGTCTTGAAGGGAGGATATAAGATGAACATCAACAAAAGCAAAACGAGGATAATGGAATGTAGTCGAAGTAAGTCGGGTGATGTTGAGGGAATTAGATTAGGAAATGAGACACTTAAAGTAGTAAAGGAGTTTTGCTATTTGGGGAGCAAAATAACTGATGATGGTCGAAGTAGATAGGATATAAAATGTAGACCGGCAATGGCAAGGAAAGCGTTTCTGAAGAAGAGAAATTTGTTAATATCGAGTATAGATTTAAGTGTCAGGAAGTCATTTCTGAAAGTATTCGTATGGAGTGTAGCCATGTATGGAAGTGAAACATGGACGGTAAATAGTCTGGACAAGAAGAGAATAGAAGCTTTCGAAATGTGGTGCTACAGAAGAATGCTGAAGATTAGATGGGTAGATTACATAACTAATGAGGAAGTATTGAATAGGATTGGGGAGAAGAGAAGTTTGTGGCACAACTTGACCAGAAGAAGGGATCGGTTGGTAGGACATGTTCTGAGACATCAAGGGATCACCAATTTAGTATTGGAGGGCAGCGTGGAGGGTAAAAATCGTAGGGGGAGACCAAGAGATGTATACACTAAGCAGATTCAGAAGGATGTAGGTTGCAGTAGGTACTGGGAGATGAAGAAGCTTGCACAGGATAGAGTAGCATGGAGAGCTGCATCAAACCAGTCTCAGGACTGAAGACCACAACAACAACAACACATTGACTGCCACGTGAGCCAATGGTGACACAGTTACACGGGTTGTGACGCCACGTGAGCCATATTTGGGTCACGTATACACTGGAGTATGGGCCGCGTCTAGAGGCCTCGTCAGCTTCAGAGGGCTCACAGATAATGCGTTTCAATGGCTCCACTGGATATTGTTACAACTGGTAGCTATGGTGATTCCCAACTTCGGCGTACCGTTAAATGGTACAGAAAGATCGTTTTTGAAATCCTTTTTGGAACATGTTTGTAAATGCTCAAGTGTTGTACAACTTGGCAATCAAAGAACCAGAGTCTCGCATACAAATAATTCCTTTCAGGGGGCGATTGACTCTACTGCAATTGAATACGAAAGATCCACAACCACGAGCAACACTACAACCGTTCCACGAAGACAACAGCCATCGCCTTGTGACAGTAGAGGGACCAAGGCAGAGCAGTCAAAGATGATGATCGGGCAGTTATAAATGCCTGCGAAGAACAGAAGAAAGAAAGGATGGTGCTAAGAAAGTGAAGAGCGTGTGCACTAAATGCAATAAACGTGACAGTTTAATGTGCAACGAGTGTTTTAGTGACATTGACACTGCTGTGTTGAAGAAGTACAATATTCTAAGAACTTTATTCATGAACATTGCCAGACCAAGTAAAAAAATTGTAAATAATATTATATGTAGCTAATATAATCAAATAAACTAAGTGTTTGAATCATTTCTTGAAAAACGTTTTTTTTATATATATATATATACCTATGTGTGAGCCACATGTGGCTACAGATTATAACTGAGTTAAAATGTTGTTGGGCTACGTACGCCATATATGGCTCACCCCTGTTATCAGTCCAGATCAGTCATAAACTGACATTTTATCAAGTAACTTAATTCTACATGTTCAAAAGAAGACATATGATGCAAAAAATCAATTTGGCTTCAGAAGCAATATTCGTGATTTCAATGTGGCATAGCAACGCATGGTCCAAAATTTGTTGTGGTAGTCAATGTATCTACATCTACATCCACACTCCGCAAGCCACCTCACGGTGTGTGGCGGAGGGTACCCTGAGTACCTCTATCGGCTCTCCTTTCTATTCCAGTCTCGTATTGTTCGTGGAAAGAAGGATTGTCGGTATGCTTCTGTGTGGGCTCTAATCTCTCTGATCTTATCATCATGGTCTCTTCGCGAGATATACGAAGGAGGGATCAATATACTGCTTGACTCTTCGGTGAAGGTATGTTCTCGAAACTTTAACAAAAGCCCGTACCGAGCTACTGAGCGTCTCTCCTGCAGAGTCTTCCACTGGAGTTTATCTATCATCTCCGTAACGCTTTCGCGATTACTAAATGATCCTGTAACGAAGCGCGCTGCTCTCCGTTGGAGCTTCTCTGTCTCTTCTATCAACCCTATCTGGTACGGATCCCACACTGCTGAGCAGTATTCAAGCAGTGGGCGAACAAGCGTACTATAACCTACTTCATTTGTTTTCGGCTTGCAGTTTTTAGGATTCTTCCAATTAATCTCAGTCTGGCATCTGCTTTACCGACGATCAACTTTATATGATCATTCCATTTTAAATCACTCCTAATGCGTACTCCCAGATAATTTATGGAATTAACTGCTTCCAGTTGCTGACCTGCTATTTTGTAGCTAAATGATAAGGGATCTATCTTTCTATGTATTCGCAGCACATTACACTTGTCTACATTGAGATTCAATTGCCATTCCCTGCACCATGCGTCAATTCGCTGCAGATCCTCCTGCATTTCAGTACAATTTTCCATTGTTACAACCTCTCGATATACCACAGCATCATCTGCAAAAAGCCTCAGTGAACTTCCGATGTCATCCACCAGGTCATTTATGTATATTGTGAACAGCAACGGTCCTCTGACACTCCCCTGCGGCACAACTGAAATCACTCTTACTTCGGAAGACTTCTCTCCATTGAGAATGACATGCTGCGTTCTGTTATCTAGGAACTCTTCAATCCAATCACGCAATTGATCCGATAGTCCATATGCTCTTACTTTGTTCATTAAACGACTGTGGGGAACTGTATCGAACGCCTTGCGGAAGTCAAGAAACACGGCATCTACCTGTGAACCCGTGTCTATGGCCCTCTGAGTGTATTAAGCAAAGCGCGAGTGGGAAACTATAGTTTTACACAGGCCATGCCTGTTGAAGTAATTTGACGCACTGAGGCTGAGTGTGTTATTTTACCCCACTTCAGTTTAACACTACTGAAAGTAGGTAGCTAAATGAGGTACTTAATGAAAATAGCATAATGCATCATTTTTATAATAATGGGTTCCTCTGTTCAGATGCCGAAGCCGCACACCCATAAAACAGAGAGAGCTTCTTGGACGGCGGGTGAATTAGGAAATGCCGTCAGAGCTGTTCATAATGGGACTTATATTGGACAGAGCGCGATCCAGTACAAAATACCAGAGGCAAAGGTGTGCGAGTAGTATGTGGTGAATTCGGCAAAGATAGCTCGAAACGGTACCGGTGTATTTGTTGTGCTTTTTGGTATCACTCTGAATGCATTGGGTGGAACAATCCTGGACACTGTCTTAGTAACTCCTGTCTCAAGACGCGTTAACTGTTTTACATATATGCAAGAAACCAGTTACTGAATGCGATTATACACAGTGTTCATTTTTCTCACTGGTTTATAAGGAAACTATTATTATTGTTTTGTATCCATTCCATAGTTAATTAAGATGATAGTTTCGCTGTTTTCTTTTTGTAAACTATGTTGTCCAGTGTTTTGCTTAATAAACATAATATTCGATATATGTATTTTGTGTTATAAGATGTGTGGAACTGAACACCTTATACCATTCCCTGCGGTAATTTACCCCACTTGCTGCATCATTTTACTGGGTACGTCGGGTAAAATGACGCAATGCCATGATGTCATAATTATCAGTTTTTTCCTAAAGCATGTAGCTGTATACTTATGGTTTTAAGATATTTTACAGAACACACATGTGACTGATGGCCTACGAAAGCCGGCCGCGGTGGCCGAGCGGTTCTAGGCTCTTCAGTCCGGAACCGCGCGACTGCTACGGTCGCAGGTTCGAATCCTGCCTCGGGCGTGGATGTGTGTGATGTCCTTAGGTTAGTTAGGTTTAAGTAGTTCTAAGTTCTAGGGGACTGATGACCTCAGATGTTAAGTCCCATAGTGCTCAGAGCCTTTTTTTTTTTTTTTTGCCTACGAAAATTGGTGTTTATAGAATAAAGATTATGGTCAAAATGGCTTGGTTGCGCCAAATTCCCTCCCTTTCCTCTACAGATTAAGCTATTCTAGTTTGCCTTACACCCTGCCTGGATACTTCCATACTATTTCCCCTCGGCTATTGTTGCGTATTCCACAATAGTTCTCCACCATTCATTTCTCAGCTAGCAATCAGTGTGTGTGAAATCTTATGGGACTTAACTGCTAAGTTCATCAGTCGCTAAGCTTACACACTACTTAACCGAAATTATCCTAAGGACAAACACACACACCCGTGCCCGAGGGAGGACTCGAACCTCCGCCGGGACCAGCCACACAGTCCATGAGTGCAGCGCCTAAGACCGCTCGGCTAATCCCGCGCGGCTCTCAACCAGCACTCCTGGGTTACATGACACGGCGAAAAATTGATTAGTCATGGCCAACGATTAACTTCCAGAATGAAATTTTCAGTCTGTAACGGAGTGTAGGCTGTTATGCAGCGTCTAGCCAGTTTACACACCCTTGAAGGCAATGATCGAGGATTGACTCTCGGCTCAGTAAACAGTTAACGAGTTAGAAAGTTTCATACAGGCGAACGTATCGTTGCAGAATGAAATATTCATTGAGAAAATTTTACTAAAAGCTAAAACAATAATTTAATCTGAATAGCATCCAATGAATGCGGGATGTAGCTGCAGCGAACGGCTGCTTGCAGAAAACGCCCCCGTGCACATAGCTCCAGCGCAGTGGCTGCGCGGCGGTAGTCTGTGCCTGGCGGCGCGTGTCGCGAATGCTCGGCGTGCATTGGCTGAGGCTCGCCCGGCCGGTGACGCGGCCGCTGACGTCAGCCGGCACGTCGCGGAGGCGTGACGGGCGAGCGACGGCTCCAGAGGCGCGCCGCGCGGGGCCCGGGCCCGGGCCCGCCCTTGACGAGGTTGAACGCAAGCCGGCCGTTGGCGCGCCGCTGTAGCACTCGAGCAGCCGTGACTGGCCTCCAAGTACACGCAGCCGCCAAACACTTGCTTTGCCGACAGGTAAAGAGGTCTCGGAGAGTTGTCCTCACAACGAATTAGGTCATTAGGAAACTTCTCCGACCTATGTGAGAACCCGTTACATAAAAACAGAGCGTTTTTTCCTATAAGAAAAGGAAAAAACCCACAGTATTTCCGCTGGTACGTTAAAGAGAGCACAGTAAAATAGCACTAACTGCGTGATTTTCGGAAGCAAGTGAAGTTCGCAGTCGTACACATACCTTCCTTCGTTAATGAAGCTTTTGTGGCCGTTACGCGTTTATTTGTCTTTGACTTGAAAAACATACACAATGTGGCCCGGAGTTGGTGTGGACTACCGCTTTGGTAACGATTAACGTGACGACATTTCCACTCTCTTTGAGCTTAACTAATCAGAGCACTAATATCAGAATAATAATCATTGACAGAGTCGACACCAACTCCCGACAGCACAGTATGCTTTTCAAGTCAACGACAATAAAATGTGTAACTGCTACAGCAGCTTCATTAACGAAGGAAGGCATAGTAGCCATTCTATTTCTTTTCACCTGAAAAGAACTGTCAATTGATTCAGACGTGGATAACAATTCATTCGAATAGAAAGTGACAGTAATTACAGCCAATGTCGCGTTGTAGTAGTGGCTGTGTAGTTAATCACAAAGGCTGATACTGTAATGCAAAAGACATACTTCAGGGTTTGAGCAGTTATATGAGAACACTCTATGTAGTTTCTTTTCTAGTAACCGCCATCCTGCGTGATGTATGCAAGGACAAAACATTAAGAGAAGTTGGAGCAACGTTTAGTTGGCATTTACTTCATTAGAATCGCAGCCGTAGGTCAGACATGGATCGGAGAGCAAATCAGTAGTCATCGTTGAACGGCCGGCCGGAGTGGCCGTGCGGTTCTAGGCGCTACAGTCTGGGGCCGAGCGACCGCTCCGGTCGCAGGTTCGAATCCTGCCTCGGGCATGGATGTGTGTGATGTCCTTAGGTTAGTTAGGTTTAATTAATTCCAAGTTCTAGGCGACTGATAACCTCAGAAGTTAAGTCGCATAGTGCTCAGAGCCATTTGAACCATTCATCGTTGAACGTGTCATACTGACGTTCTCATGATACGATTTATGGAAGGGATAGGCAGTTTAAAGAAAGATGAAATTATAGAAAACCTTTCGCATTCATCACGGTAATTTGTCGTATACCCGTACCACCCCTGGAAAGCACGGAGGAGAGAAAATGATTGGGAACTCGACAGATCACGGCGCTGGACTTTGTGAGTGGTCAACTTTTACAAAATCAGACATTATTACATTCACGTTGACGCCATTTACTGTTTGGATAACGATTAAGTTCCAAAAGGATAATTTCAACACTCGTGCATCACTCGATGAATGGTATTTGTTCTCATTCCGAAGGAATAAACTGTGTGGAAATAACGTGCAGAATATCATGTAAACCGAGGAATATTTATTTATTTAACGCAAATATCAGACGTGGAACTATGGTTTTCGCCCGAACGAAAATTTTCACTCTGCAGCGTAGTGTGCGCTGGTATGAAACTTCTGGGCAGAATAAAACTGTGTGCCCTACCGAGATTCGAACCGGGTCCTTTGCCTTTCGTAGGCAACTGCTCTACCAGCTGAGCTATCCAAGCACGACCCCTCTTCACAGCACCCCTCTTCACAGCTTGAATACTGTTAGTATCTCGACTCATACCTTCCAAACTTCACAGAAGCTCTCCTGCGAACCTTACAGAACTAGCACTCCTGGGAGAGACGTTATTGCGGAGACATGGCTTAGCCACAGCGTGGGGGATGTTTACAGAATGAAACATGCTTGGGTAGCTCAGTCGGTAGAGCGCTTGCCGAGTTCGAGTCTCGGTCCGGCACAAAGTTTTAATCTGCCAGGAAATTTTATTTTGCCTTGCTAAAATGTCGGATAGAAGTTTGAAGCCCCATTGGTGGAGGGAGGGGGAGATGGGCACTATGGTCCACTATGGGACAGTATGGCATGTATGATGCACGACTTGCGTCAATATCATGCTGCTGCTTTAAATCCAAAGTGGTGTCATAGTGAGAATTGGTTTATTGAGTGTCGAAGTAGACATGTATTTAACAAGATTGTTCCAATAATTACGTGGAGACCACGGAACCCTGTTGCAACGAAATACGAACAGTATCTTAACCTCTGCACCACACGCCACCATACCCCAGGTCGCTAAAACATGACTTGAGGCCGGTATTCGGAGGTATCGCGCTCGCTGGAGATTTCTCAACAAAGATGTTCACATACATCCATATGATAGATGTGAAACTACTTTTTAATCAACAATTAAAAACAAGTGCTTTATCCGTCACGTACGACGGAACTACTGAGTTACAACTGTTGAGCATGCTAATTGAACGGGATTCAGTCGACGATCTAAGTTAGGATGCAAGGATGCATACGTAGAACGTCAGCGACACATTTTGTCATTAGAACGGCTATAGCTTGACCGAGTAAATGAGAATGGGAAGAACGGCGAGCTACGCGCTGACAGGCAGAGTGGCCCGCACGGAGAGGAAGTTTCCGATGCCACGGCTACGGCCTACGCCGGAGGTCGCCGGACGGGCCAGGGACTTCCTGCAGGTTGGTGGCCGCACCTGGCCACGCCCCCGGCGCTCGTCGGCGCCACCTCCAAAATAAACACCGCGCCAACGGCTAGCAATTTACGCGCCCAAGCCAAAGCAACGAGCTCTTCCCATGCACGGCACAGGGCACGCTAGATGATTTCTCACTATTTGTCTGTGTCAAAGTATGGCTTAAATAATGAACAGAACAGCTCGTTAGCTTATACCCCGTAGATTCTGATATACTGAGCAGTATGATATTTTCTGGTGGTTTTGAGTTTACATTACACCCAAAATGAACAGAAGTATTGTTGTTGCTTTGAAATTGACGCAGTGTTTAACTTTTGATTTTATACTCACATGTCTTTGTGCAAGCGTCATTAACTTTTTCCTTCTTCGCGAGTCCATGGACAATTCTGATATACAGGGTAGTCGGAAACAAAACTTATAAGGGTGTTGCTTGGTAGGTATACTGAGAAAAAGTGCTGAGAGAAAAAATCGATACGTTATGCCGTTTCCGAGCTAATTATCACTGAAGTTAGCCAATGAGGCCTTTGCACGCGCAAATTCAAGAGGCCGGCCAGATACTTATACAATCAATATCAGTTGTTCTCCCAGCATAGATCATACCGCACGACACTGCTCTGCCTTTGGCTCGGATTCGATCCTTACTACCGTCACACGTCGAATTTTGGAATCGTGCACTTGTTCGGTTTTAGGAAACCAAATGAAGAACACGTTTGGCGACACCGTCTCTGGCGGGCCGCTTGAATTTCCATGCCAAACGCCCTGACTGGCCAGCTTCAGTGCTAATTAATTCGGTAACGGCGCACGTATCAAATTTATTTCGACTGCTGCATTCGCAACATCAACAGAACAGGTTCTGCTAACGGTATACTATGCCTTCCACATCGCTGGCTACGGGTTCTGCACAACGCTGGTAACTACTTTGAAGGACAGTAACAGGTGCAAACATGTAACTCTTTTGTATCGGTTGTGAATAAACAGTTGCTACTATTTAAGTTTCAACCCTCGTACACTGGTGTCCAGAATTAAAGCAACAAACCGCTATTTCCCCGTCCTGTGTCTAATTCACGGGTAGTCCCACATCCACAATCGCTGTGTACACATTTAGCTTCTGTCAGCTACAAAATCGTTGAACATATTCTCAGTGCGAATATAATAAACTTTCTTGAGACTGAGAAGTTTTTGTCCACGAATCAGCATGGTTTTTGTGGTGTCACCGCCAGACATCACACTTGCTAGGTGGTAGCCTTTAAATCGGCCGCGGTCCGTTAGTACACGTCGGACCCGCGTGTCGCCACTATCAGTGATTGCAGACCGAGCGCCGCCACACGGCAGGTCTAGACTAGAGAGACTTCCTAGCACTCGCCCAGTTGTACAGCCGACTTTGCTAGCGCTGGTTCACTGTCTACATACACTCTCATTTGCAGAGGCGACAGTTTAGCATAGCCTTCAGCTACGTCATTTGCTACGACCTAGCAAGGCGCCATATTCAGTTACTATAAGTACTTCAAGATCTGAAGAGATAATATTGTTAATCATGTACCGTCAAGAGCGACGTTCATCATTAATGGATTAAAGTTAAGTATCAAACTAAATTCGTCCGCTTTCTGAATTCTCATTCCTTGTCATGTTCCAGACCTCACGTCAGTATAGTCCTTCCCTCCTCACGCCAGCCTGCGTGAGCTAAAACGCGTGAATTTCGGCCTCCTCTAGTAACACGGTGTTGGCTCTTCTACCAACACTACAGTTTTAGAAAGCATCGCTCATGCGAAACCCAGTTTGCCCCTTCCTCACATGATATACTGAGAACTATGGATGAATGGCAACAGGCAGTTGCCATATTTCTAGATTTCCGGAAAGCATTTGACAAGGTACCCCACTGCAGGCTGTTAACGAAGGGTCGAGGATATGGAATAAGTTCACAGATATGTGAGTGGCTCGAAGACATCTTAATTAATAGAAGCCAGCATATTGTCCCCGACAAACACTACTCCGTTTGATAGGTGCCCGGACGTCATCGTTGGCATGGTTGTCCGTTGATCGGAACGCCATCTTTCGCGCAGAACATGATCGTACGGACATTTGGCTAAAAATTTGTATGATTACATCGTACACAGTTCAGACGGCGCAGTATGGCACAGAGAAGACGCCTACAAGGCTCCTCGTGGTGGAGGGCCACAGGAGAAATGGAAGCAGGACAGTTGAAAACTCACGTGGCCCGACGGCTAAACGTGAATCGTTCTGTTGTTTCTCGGATGTGGCGACAGTTTATAGAAACCGAAACTGTATCCCGAAGAACACAGCAGGGCCGACCAAATGTGTTGTCAGAAAGAGAGGACCGTTATTTGGCTGTAAGAGGACGACGGTACCGCCTTATTATTGCGTAGCAACTGGCATCGAGTCTCGCAGCATCCACTGGACGTGTTGTGTTATATTCCAATTGAGAATATGTATAATAATTCTGCAGGAAACTAAGTTAGGGATACTGGTCTGTAATTTTGCGGGTCCGTTCTTTTACCCTCCTTATATACTGGAGTCACTAGCGCTTTTTCCCAGTCGCTTGGTACTTTGTGCTGGGCGATAGATTCACAATAAATGCAAGCTAGGTTAGGGGCCAATGCAGTAGGGTACTCTTTGTAAAATCGAACTGGAATTTCATCCGGACCTGATGATTTATTTACTTTCAAATCTTTCAGATCGAGACGACGACCTAACGGTAGACGGGAAGATGACGCCAGGAAACATGCAAGAGCAGCAAGAATGAGTATCGCTGAAGAACCTTGCATGAAGTCTGGAATAAGCTTTAGCCAACACTGAATGTCGAGGGACCGATGATGATGGTACAGTACCTAATACTCGCGTTCTCTTCATGGAATGATTGTGGCGCCATCCAGCTGCGCAGGGCAACTGTTAAAAAGATTAGCATATGTTTATCTTCTTCGTTGCCGTTGTTGTTACCATCCAATTTGAGGTCACAGATAGAAGAACCATCGCCCAACCAAGAAAAGAACTGCCTACGTGAAGACTAAGTACTGGAAATATGTGTTTGGCATATGGAAGGACGAACCTCGCTAGTGTTATGAAGTTCTCGACATCTTGCGGCAGGTACTAGGAACCGAGAAAGCTAGTGATCAGCTCGGAGTAACGCCAAGGTTGTTTTTGTAGTTACGTAATAGCCAGCACTGACAGTCAAACTTCTAGTGGTTGTATATCGTACTGAAAATGTTCCGTCTGACCGATGTGTTAGCGCTTGGGTAGTGTAACTGCAACACAGCGACTTGTGGACCGACCATTAGAAATTGATGCGGAAAGGCACGCTTGCCAATAACGGGGAAAGAAGTTGGCGCTGTTGGATAGAATTTTATGCTAATCCGAGATTTGCACGACGGCCACCGACAGGGCGTGAAAAACTGGCTGTGAGCGCACAGAGCAGGTGGAAGGCGAGGCCGGCGGGGTTAGCAGTCGACCGTGGCACACATCGCCGCGACACTCTCGCCCGACCTGCAGGGGAAAGTTCGCGGACAGCGCCTACACCAGCGGTGCGGAGGCTAACGTGCTCTCTCTGCTGAGGAGCAGGTCCTCTACGTTTCAGTTCTTGCACTAATGACATGAAGTACGTGAGGAGGTTCTCTTTCCTGTAACTATTTATTACGAAACATTTGCTGAAGAACTCTTCACAAGTTCGCTCCACCAACTTGCGGGTAGGGGACGTAAATAGAAGGCAATTTATGGCTTATAAAGGAAATATTCGTCACAAAGTGAATGAACAACTGATATGGTACTGCCAATCAGGTGGTCCAGATATCTGCACGTTAGAATGATTTTATACTTAATAGTACATTTATCAATACAGTACATACCGTTAGCTGTTGTACCATGGGGAAAGCGGATCACGTCATGGGGCACACCACCATTGTTAAAATTATGTGTTATTTATTTGTATGGAAACAAAAAAGAGTAATTCGATACTATCTATATATTTTGAAATTGATAGTGTGATAGTCACTTACAATTATAAAATTTCAATCTTCATATGAATGTTGTTATGTACGAGAAAGACGTAAACCTAAACACGATGCACTGAAAGTAGTACTGTTTTTCAAAAAAATGGTTCAGATGGCTCTGAGCACTCTGGGACGAATACCTATCTAATGCGGCAGCAGAACAGACTTAATCCTGTTGCGGATAGATCCGAATAATCCCTGAATGTTGATTAACAGCGTTTTATACCAGTCCTCCAAAATGTGCACTTACTTGAAGGAGGAGTGTAACTGACCCTTAAATTTCTTTTTCAATTATTTCTTCGGCCACAAATTGTAAATACCCCATAACAATAAAATCCAGCGATCGTGGAATACATAGAAAACGCTATTTCGTTCACAAGCTCGTCAAAACGATCTTGCACATTTACAACTATGTCAGTCAGGGTTCCATTCTGGAACAATGCGTGCATCGCTGAATGAAAATTATCATTTAAATTGATTTCATAGTCCCCATCATTTACCCTTCGTTTCAGTGTAAATGTTGGATCCACTGTAAACCAAAACATAACGCCCTGAGCCATTACAGAATCGATACCGTGCCTCAGAGATGTCTCTCTCCCCCGCCCACGTTTGTCATGAGTAACGTATGGAACTGTGGAAGCACACACGTCGGCCTTTTACAAGTTTCAGTTCGACAGTCGTTCAAGGTCACGCTCACTGCACCAGAGCGGTCTTTTCTTTGCGTTCGCCTAACCAGCAAACATATTAGTTGATGAGTATCGAAAAAAAAATACGTCCATTGCTCAAATTTTAAGCCTCAGGTGCCTCCGAAAGATGTTCAATACGCAGTCATAAAAAATTTAGTTGTTTTCCCAATAGCATAAAAATGTGACAGGAGCAAAGCATATTTTAAATCTAATCGGAGTCATTTCTTATGGAAAACACATTCTCTTCCATACACAAATATTTAATTAAACACTGATACCATATGTAATATAACAGACAAATATGTTGACTTCCTTGTTCAGTTTTGTTGAATTTAAGCCGTAGTGCTATTTAGTAATCTGTAAATGGCCAGCATGTCGCAACTCACACGAGCAAATGCCGTGTACATAGCCTTGAACATACTCGTTCCACTTGATTTCGATAGAAACTGTGCACTGTTTTCATTAGAACACTTGTTCCTGTTGAATGTTAAGCTCAGCTCTTTTTTTCTAGACAATGCTCTTCATTTTTGATATGACGATCCTGTACATGGTCCTCCGGTATCTCCAAGTTTAGTTTTCCTTGGTCTAACGTGTTTAGGAGACCAAGTCTGTAACATGACTTGTACAAATTGCTTCGCGACCTTGTATCAGTTCATTTACATTTCATTTTCATAAATAAAAATGTGCAGTGCAGACTGTTGGTTAGTGGTTGAAAGGTTCTCAAGTAAGCAAGCACATTCCGTGACAACCAGTGTTTACCGTGGAGCTGCAGCAGAAAATCTTCCTTCAAGATGGGTGGCAATCTGCGAAGGTCCCAGGGCCTGCTTGTCGTTTCCGGAAGTTTCGGTTTCCGGGAGTCAATTCCTTACACACAGCTACAAGAGTGTCTCAGTTTCCGAAGTGTTCAGTAGAGATTTAGCGGGTATTTATTCAGCGTGGATGCCAACAAGAACCCCGTCATTCTGTTCCCAAGACACTTGAGAAATTTAGTACCATCTTAACTGCATTTCTGTTGGTCCAAACCTGTGTATTGCCTCCCCTACTAGACACTGTACTACGTCAACCAACAGTAGAAGGCCATTCAAAGTCGCTAGCAACCTAATAATTTACTTATACGCTTCTGGTACAACATGTAAAGGAAACTGTTGCAGCGTTCCCTTCTATTTTCTTGCTTCAAGACACTTTCTCACATTCAAAATGACTGAAAACTTGTCACAACCCCCCAAAAAACAGTTAGGGCTGACTACATAGAACTTTGATTTTATCATTCGCTTCCTGGCTTTCGTTCCGTTATTAGTTATTATCGTTCTGCTATTAATTTGAAATGCCAGTTGTGCAAATGTTCTTTCAGTCTTCGTAATGATGTCAATCAAAGTCCCACGTAATTAACTTCATTAATTCATGATGTTTTCTTCCTTTACTTGTTTTGACTAATTGTTTGTGATGCCGATACCGACTTCCTTTTATGAAACTAATTCCTACAGCTTCCACCATAATTGGGCGACCCTTACTTTACAAACACACACATCAAAAAAAGTTCTGCATCAACACGGTTCCCAGAACTCCTGAAAATAGACGTTGACTGTGGATATTGTATCACAGGCACAGTCCCTTTGACTGTGCAGTGATGTCACTAAACCCGCCCAAAGATGTAAACAACCGTGCATGAGCAGCGCCTATTAGACGAAAGGGTCTGACAGCCCATCAGTTCCAGTCATTCCACGAGGAAGGAGGTACACGGCTCATGTTGTCTGTAGTTCAGTCATGCCTAGACGGCCAATACCGCAGTTCGATCGCGTCCGTATTGTTACTCTGTGCCGAGAAGGGCTCTCAATAAGGGAAGTGTCCAGGCATAGAACGAACAAAAGCTATATTGTTCGAACAGTGACGAGATAGGGAGAGACAGGAACTGTCGATGACATGCCCCGCTCAGGCCGCGAATGAGCACTACCTACGGATTATGGCTCGGAGGAACCCTGACAACAACGCCACCAAGTCGAATAATATTTTTCATGCAGCCACAGGACGTCGTGTTACGACTCAAACTGTGCGCAATAGGCTGCACGATGCGCAGCTTCACTCCCGACGTCCATGGCAAGGTCAATCTTTGCAACCACGACACCATGCAGCGCGTTACAGATGGGCCCAACAACATGCCGAATGGACCGCGCAGGATTGCCATCACGTTCTTTTCACCGATCAGTGTCGCATATGCCTTCAACCATACAATCGTCGGAGACGTGTTTGGAGGCAATCCAGTCAGCCTGAACGCCTTAGGCACTGTCCAGCGAGTGCAGCTAGGTGGAAGTTCCCTGTTGTTTTGGGGTGGCATTATGTGGGGCCGACGTACACCGCTGGTGGTCATGGAAGGCGCCGTAACGGCTGTGCGATACGTGAATGCCACCCTCCGACCGGCAGTGCAACCATATTGGCAGCATATTGGCGAGGCATTCATCTTCATGGACGACAATTCGCACTCCCATCGTGCACATCTTGTAAATGACTTCCTTCAGGATAACGACATCGCTCGACTAGAGTGGACAGCATGTTCTCCAGATGTGAACCCAATCGAACATGGCTGGGATGGATTGAAAAGGGCTGTTTATGGACGTCGTGACCCACCAACCACTCTGAGGGATCTACGCCAAGCCGCTGTTGAGGAGTGGGACAATCTGAACCAACAGTGTCTTGACGAACTTGTGGATAGTATGCCACGACGAATACAGGCAAGAGGACGAGCTACTGGGTATTAGAGGCACCGGTGTGTACAGCAATCTGGACCACCACCTCTGAAGGTCTCGCTGTATGGTGGTACAACATGCAATATGTGGTTTTCATGAGCAATAAAAAGGGCGGAAATTATGTTTATGTCGATCTCTATTCCAGTTTTCTGTACAGGTTCCCGAACTCTCGGAATTGAGGTGATGCAAAACTGTTTTTGATGTGTGTATAATAAAGAATACACTAGCGTATTGTATTGATGTGATGATGTTACTGTTGTACGCAAAGGCCAAATTATTAATGGAATGTTGGATAACACGCAAATCTGTTTACTGTGGTAACGAGTGCGTAGCAGTTTCAGGTTTTTATTTCGAATATCAAACTGCTACCAATGCAAATTAGTTTCAGGTTCTCTAAGAACCCTAACACTGTCATGCCACCAGATATTGTTGCTCCATATATTTCACCTAGATTTGCAAACTGTTGTTGCAGGTGCGAGTACAGACAGTATGACCCCGCTGGAAGTCTGAATGGCCCTACATTATTACAGGTAGTCACAGCACTACAATTGCCCTGGAACCGCTGGTAGAACACCAGCACGGGGTTACAGTACAAAGGGAAAGGAAAACACATAGTCCTTTAGAGATACACGAAAAAGCATGGTGCGGAACTGTAATGTTGTATCAGACTGATCATTTTTAAATCCAGTTTGTGTAAACACGGTTACCTTTAAACCCATCTTATAACACATAACTATTTCTGGACCGCACACTTTGGCTCGTTTCTGTGGCTGTTGTGTAAGTTAGGTTCGAGGCTTCATCCAGCGTTGATATTATATCCTGAGGTGACATGGGATAGCGATATGGACATATACAGGTGGCCATAGTATCGCGTACACAACGTATAAAAGGGCAGTGCGTTGGCGGAGCTGTCATTTGTACTCAGGTGACTCGTGTAAAAAGATTTCTGACATGATTATGGCCGCACTACAGCAATTAACAGACTTTGAACGCTGAATAGTAGTTGGAGCTACACGTATGGGTTGTTCAATTTCGTAAATTGTTAGGGAATTCAATATTCCGAGATCCATAGTGTCAAGAACATGCGAGAATAGCGAATTTCAGGTATTAACTCTCACCACAGACAACGTAGTGGCCGATGGCCTTCACTTAACGACCGAGAGCAGCGGCTTTTATGTTGTGTTCTCAGTAGTAACAGACATGCAACTCTGATTGAAATAATCGCAGAAATCAACGAATGTGTCTATTAGGACAGTGCGGCGAAATTTGGCGTTAATGGGTTGTGGCTGCAGCCGATCGACGCCGAGTGCCTTTGCTAACAGCACGGCTTCGCCTGCACTGCCTCTCCTTGGCTTGGATCCTATACTACTAGAAAACCGTGGCCTGGTCAGACGAGTCCCGATTACAGTTAGTAAGAACTGACGGTAGGGTTCGAGTGTGGCGCAGGCCCCACGAAGGCATGGACCCAAGTTGTCAACAAGGCACTGTGGGAGCTGGTAGTGGCTCCATAATGCTGTGGGCTGTGATAACATGGAATGCACTGGGTGCTCTGGTCCAACTGAACGAATCATTAACTGGAAATGGTGATGTTCGGCTACTTGGAGACCATTTGCAACCATTCATGGACTTTCTGTTCCCAAACAACGATGAAATTTTTGGAATGACAATGGGCCATTTCGCTGGGCCACAATCGTTCGCAATTGCTTTGACGAACATTCTCGACAGTTCGAGTGAATGATTTGGCCACCCAGATCGTCCGACATGAATCCCATCAACCATTTATGGGACATAATCGAGAGATCAGTTTGTGCACAAAATATTGAACATTTTTTTCAATTATTGGCGGCTATTGAAGCAGCAATGCTTGCATGGGACTTCCAACGACTTTAGTCCATGTCACGTCGAGTTGCTGCACTACGCCGGGCAAAAGTAGGTATGACACGATTTTGGGAGGTGCCCATGACTTTTGTCATCTCAGTGTATGTATTTCTTTCCCAAATTCTCCTAAATAGGTAGTAGTCTGGAAATGCGTGGTCCACTCAAGGTCGAGTGGTTTACGCATGGTCGCCGGTGGTTTCCAACACCCACTGCAGAGAAACCTCCACTAGTCCTCGCAGAAAGCAGTACCTTACAGGAGTGCTATAAGTAGGAGCAGGAAGTAGCCAATGAAAATACCTACATTCTGCTCCTGAATCTGATTGGCTGGAAGGTCTAAATGGCCCTTTGGGACGAATGTGATGTTTCCGTAGCGTACTTCTGAAGTCTGGAGAAGGTAATCCTTGCGTGGTCAACCGAGTTATTTGTTGTACGGAAATCTGTGAGAATGTCTAAGTCATTCCACATGCGTAGCAGTGCAGGGAATTAATCCAGGCCAGCTAATAAAAGTTTCCAATTAAGTCCGTGGAGCAGTACGCTGCGTAGTTTTTCCCGCCCGCCGCACGTCATAAAGAGGACGTAGATTCTGGCCACGCCTGCGACAGTGGTTTCGTGCGACCCTACGGGTGATTCGAGCCACTCACGAAAGGGACGTTTCAATCTTCATGAATTAGTAGATACACCTAATTATATTATAGATACTGAGTAGCACAATTATACTTTATTGTATTGGACTCTAATCATTCCTCCGTCGTGTATCCTTAGGCTGAATAACAATAACAAAATTTCTTGTAAAGTGGAAAAATGAAATACATTGTATGAGAAATAATATAAATACAGTTCAATCCTTGCAAACGAAGTTTGAAGAAGAATACAAAATCTTTGAGTATGCTACAACAAATAACAGTATTCGCATGGTCATACACTCACGGGAAGGCAGAAGTAAAGTCAGGAGAAAGAAAGGCGACAGAAGAACATTGAGAAGCCATTGAGTTGTTTGCTGACCTACTAAAAATCTTACTTTTTTGTAACCAAGAATAGTCTTTCTGGTTTTGTGCATAACAACACTGACGGCGATGCCGTATTTACAGACCTCAAACAGAAACAAGTAAGGATTTTCATTTTCGTCCACCTGATACGGTCACATTGCCGTAATAATAATTAAATTTATCTGGTGGAAAATATAATGTCGTCAGACGACAACAATTGCCCTCAAACAAGTAAAACCATGCAACCAACGAAAGTACTCATTGCTCTTCCGTATTTTATATTTCAGACGAGATTATAGGTTCTGTCTCAATCAAATACGGAAAAAATAATGCATGTAAATGCATATTTTACTTACGTTTATATGCGAGGAATTGAAGGACGAAGGACCATTTATTATTATCACTACTATCATTATTATTATTCAAATGGTTCAAATGGCTCTAAGCTCGATGGGACCTAACATCTGAGGTCATCAGTCCCCTAGACTTAGAACCTAAGGACATCACGCACATCCATGCCCGAGGCAGGATTCGAAACTGCGACCGTAGCGGCGACGCGGTTCCGGACTGAAGCGCCTAGAACCGCTCGGCCTATTGTTATTATAAGGCGCTCATATTTCGAATGTCTGTAAGGATAACAACTACATTTTCTTTACACTGAGTTGCTTTGCTTCATCTACTGTGATCAAATAAATTTCGTCATAATTTTTTCTCTACTCGCAAAGTATTTGCGTAACGTCTGTGATTTTCTAAATTTATTTAATACCTTCCCTGTTGCTCGCGTATCATATCTGAATTTTATATCTTTGATAATAAAATCCCAGACGAGTAGTCAAATCTAATAAAATCTGTCTTGCTTCAAATCAAATTTATATCGGAATTCTTCAGAACAAATATTATCTGCCGCCAGTAACAAACCTATCACTCTCTCGAGATAATGTTGTGATAGTCAGCCAGTTCCAAGGAGCACAAAAGAGCCTACTACAGCTTAAGCAATATAGAGGAAAAAGGTAGCTCATAACATTCGTAAGAAGAAAACGCTGTCTCGGAAAATAGCTGGTGCATACATAAGACACTATGAAGAAGATGAAAGATCTCAAAGTCATCAAAGAACATTAGGAAGGCTTGGTCATTCATTTTTGGGACTACAGATGGGTGACAAACTTACATGACATGCCCATACACTAGAACTAATCAAGCGCCTTTGTTCAGCAAAATTTACAGTAAGCACTATTACCGCTATAAGTGATTTAAAAAATTAATGGTTTCTATAAAATTTCCGGATCTTAACAAAGACAAAGTAGAGGATAACACTGGAAACTTCGTGAGGCTATTCACGGGGAAAGCTGTTATCTATAGCGCAGTTGCAACACCGGAAGACTACAGCGATATGCAGGGAGGCCTGTAGAGTACTGACGACTCGTGCAGGTACTGGCTGTGGAACCTGGACGCAAATATATGTAACATACTGCGCGTAAATAAGGGGAGAGATTCACAACTGTTCGATTACACTATTTCTGATAAATCACTGGAAACAATTACTACTGGAAAAACATAGAAGTAACCATCTGGAACGATCTAAGGTGACTAATCGGCACTACTCATGCATGGTTGTTTATTTACTTAGGCGGGTGTAGTGACATCTCTGGACAGTCAAATGGACTGTATCTGTGATACAATATCCACAGTCAACGTCTATCTTCACGAGTTCTGGGAACCGGGATGATGCAATGTGCAATAAGAAATGCTTATGCCGGACTGACACTCACAGGGAGAAACTTACGGAAATGCAATGCATCGATGAGAGAAGTAGTTTACAAAAGATTCGTTCCACCGACTCTTTAGCACTTTTCATCATTCCGGAGCCCTTACCATACAGAATTAATGAAAGAGACACAGAAGATCCAACGAAGAGTTTCGCGACGGGATCGTTTACTCAGCGCGAAATCGTTACGGATTCTTTCTTCGGTCCTTAACCATCTGGTTGGTTAGCAACAGCTCGTCGTGCATTGCAGTCTTCGTCCTTCGTCTTGAGAGCGGAATAGGTGATGCGTCTGGTATCCTCCATGATGTGGTTGATGTATTATAGTCTCGGCCTGACTCTTGCATTCTTCCTTTCTAATGTTACTTCAACGATAATTTTGATGACACCGTCATGTGTCAGCAGATGGCTGACCCATGTCTCTCTCCTGTGTTTGATGAGCTTCTGGAGACAAGATTTCTCTTCCTCCGCTCAGTGGAGCGCACCTTCATTTGATATCTTGTCTACCCAGGATATCTTCAGGATTCTATGGTAGCATCGCATCTAGAAGGCTGTTAATTTATGTTTGGCTGCTTCTCCGAGTGTCCATATTTCACTCCAAACAAATGTCTTATAACTTATTCGTTGTCGTGTTGGAAGTCAGATCTGGAAGCTGGTGAGATCTGTAGAGATTGAATAAGAGCCCCTAACCGCTCTTTCCACCAACCTGTCGTCTTCTATTGTGTCCCTAGCGCAAAAGACAGCTCGTCGGTCGTGGATCTTCTCCGGCGAAGGCTGCAATGCTGTCATATTGAACTTGAACCAGTGTTTGCGCTTTCTTTTGTGGGATGCCACTTGCCCAGGTTAGTCTCTGTATCTACAGAGCGCAAGATCTGTAGTACTGACAATGCTGGTAGGCGACACCCCTCATTAATGTATTCTGTTTGTTTATACTTTAAAATATCACTTTTTACACTGTCTTCTACTACACTCGACATAGCTTTCTTAATACTACAGTAACTTTTCGTATAACTTCCGATATAGATTACGACATGATCGTCCGAAACAGAGATACACGTCCGTCTCTCAAGAACACCCGAAGCAGGGTGACTAGTGCAGCCGAAGTACTTTGTCCCCCAGGCGCGCCAAAGCGACCCGAAGGTGTCCGAAGCACTTCGGTTGTAATGTCATTACTCTTATGTTTCCCAAAAACTAGTGAAATTTAATAAACAAAAACGGTGGACTCGTAGGGTAACCATGAGAGATTCTCATACTGAAAACTGGGTTAAATACAATGAAAAGTATATATATAATTAATAAGAGAAGTTAGGCGTTTTGGCTCCTAATACCCGAATGTGCCGACCAATTAGAAGGAAGTTCAGTACAATTGGAGGACTCTCCCACGGGAATAGATCATACCGTACCATCTGCTGCATGTACCTCACCCCACTTTTGTACCATATGCTACTTCACGTGTAACAAGCTGCATCAAGGTGAGCTTCCAGCAAAATAAAATACTGGCGTCACAGTCTCTACGAGGCCTTTCCTGGGACGTTTGGCTCTGCTGCTGGATGTGAAATGGTTTCTTCCCCTGTTAAAAGGAGCTCTTCTGTGGATGCATCATAGAGAGGTTTGCTACTAAAATTTCTTGAGTGCACCTTCCAGGAAGAGTCAGGCAACATACTACTTTCTTCCCCATACGTCTTGCGGAATGACCACGACTAGAAAATCTGAAAAAAAGATGACATACCGAGCTTTCCCGACAGCCATTCCCCCCGCGTTCCTTTATTGAATGGAACAGGAAAGGGAGGGGGGGGGGAGGGGAGATGTAGTGATACCAGGAGTATCCTCCGTCACACGCCGTAAGGTGACTTGCGGAATATATATGAAGAAGATACATTCTTATGCATTATTAAACATTTTTTTAAACAGCTCACGCACATGTAACTGTTGGTAGTAGTTGTTGCAGTTGAACAGTGAGTCGGTGTCTGTATACTGGTCGGCACTGTATCTATGTATATGACTATATTTGTAACTAAGTCTTCGGCCTGCAAGAAATAAAAGAAAAACTGCGACAAAAATGTGTGGCATTCTTACAAAATAAGAACCGAGGACCTGTTAATCCGGCATCCATGTTGAGCATAAACGACCGTTAAAAAGCTATTAGTCTAACGATGTCCACTTCATTGCTCGCATATAGTCATATGTTCTGGGGTTATCTGACCAAGTAAATCACCTGCTGAATTAATTTTTCATAAAAATATCAAACTGTTTTAATGTGTTGAAGAAGTAGGATACTTGTTGCGAGGACACTCTAGTTTCTGATCGGTATCAGTCGGAAGACTTCGTTCCTGTAGTGATTGCAGATCACCATCCGTGGAGCGAACTGTTAGCCGGTACTGACAGCACTGTCTGCTTTGTCGCTGTCCTGTGTCTTGTTACGCTGTTTCTGAATGATGGGGCTGTTGCTGCCCCTATGCGGTAGTTACTTTCTGCTCCAGTTCTGAAAATAAAGCCGGTCATAGGGAGCGAATGCCGGAAATGTGGTGAGGTGCTACGATCCTGTTGCATCAAACTGCACAGTTTTCCCTCAGAAGTGCATGCAACACTGACAAGAGGCTGCGTAAAATCACTAGAATTAGTTTGCCAGGAATCTCTCAGACTATCCTCAGAAACTTCTGCAAGAAGAGGTTAGGCTCGGTTGCCATTCTATTAGAGAGTAATTCGAAACAGTCGTGGATTTGGTCCTAATTATTTCAGAATGTGTATGTTACCGGCAGAGCACTTCATATACAAGGGTAGATGCATATCATAATGACTAATAATACATTTCGGAAATGATTCTGTATTGAATGCAATCTCAGTTCCTAAAAAGAAAAAAATAATTTTCCTCTCCTCAGCTTAGGAAATGAAGAGGGAAAATCCAAGAAGTAGTTGAAGAATTCAATAAATTTGTCATCAGACACGCAAAAGAAGAGTTCAAGACAGTGCAAAATGAACTGCCCAGTGTGCGTAAACTTTTGTCAGTTCAACAGGAAACTGACGAGATGAAGTATTAGCTTCCTGAGAGAAGTGTTAAAGCCTACTGAATTCGTATGGAGAACTGTTGAAAAGAAAGGAACTGAACCGTGGGGACACTGTGCACTAGCGGTCTAGGTTTCTCGCGAAGATGATAAATACTGGAAAGCTCGCACATAACTGTTTTATTCTGATGAATCCCAGATGGGCAGTAACTTGATGTGTGGCAAATGCTGGCAGAACAAAGATATTGCCCGAAGCGTCTCCAGAACACTGATATTTCGAAGGAATTTATTTAGCAGGCACAACTGAAGGTCCCGTCCGAATCAACCAAGGGAAAATACCATGGGCAGACGAATTGTGCTAATTTCGAAAAATAGTCAACAAAACGTCAACAAACCGCCGACGAAATATGACATAAGGTTTCAAAACTGGGGAAGGAAGTCGGTGGTGCCGTTTATAGAACCCATTCCCGCATTTTCTGGGGTGATTTAGGGAAATCAGGGAAAACATAAATGTGACTGGCCAGACGCGGATTTCAACATTGTCCTCCCGAATGCGATTCGAGTGTGGTAACCACTGCGCCACCTTGCTCGTTGGGAGATCCTGATCATAAGCAAGGAACACATAAGGTAATCTGCTTGCTGCCATACAACTGTAACTGAAATACCATACAGGTAGCAAAGGCAAAATTTAAAAAAAGTCTCTTTAGGGAGGGCAACATAACAAGTGACAAGTCATCTGAGGATCTTTGAATCTTGCAGACGCTTCATTTCACGCTATCGCTGAGCAACATGGTAAAATTTTACAACAGCTTGAGGAGGAGCACTGAAGACACGATGATGTAATGGTAACAGCCATTCATAACCTCATTGTTGGCGTCGGCACACCAGATACTACACTACTGGCCATTAAAATTGCTACACCAAGAATAAATGTAGATGATAAACGGGTATTCATTGGACAAATATATTATACTAGAACTGACATGTGTTTACATTTTCACGCAATTTGGGTGCATAGATCCTGAGAAATCAGCACCCAGAACAACCACCTCTGGCCGTAATAACGGCCTTGGCGCCAAGGCATTGAGTCAAACAGAGATTGAATGGCGTGTACAGGTACAATGTTCAATGTGTGTGAAATCTTATGGGACTTAACTGCTAAGGTCATGAGTCCCTAAGCTTACACACTACTTAACCTAAAGTATCCTAAGGACAAACACACACACCGATGCCCGATTCGAACCTCCGCCGGGACCAGCCGCACAGTCCATGACTGCAGCGCCTGAGACCGCTCGGCTAATCCCGCGCGGCTGTACGGGTACAGCTGCCCATGCAGCTTCAACACGATACCACAGTTCATCAAGAGTAGTGACTGGCGAATTGTGACGAGCCAGTTGCTCGGCCACCATTGACCAGACGTTTTCAGTTGGTGAGAGATCTGGAGAATGTGCTGGCCAGGGCAGCACTCTAACATTTTCTGTATCCAGAAAGGACCGTACAGGACCTGCAACATGCGGTCGTGCATTATCCCGCTGAAATGTAGGGTTTCGCAGGGATCGAATGAAGGGTAGAGCCACGGGTCGTAACACATCTTTCAGAAATGTGACGTCCACTGTTCAAAGTGCAGTCAATGCGAACAATAGGTGACCGAGACGTGTAACCAATGGCACCCCACACCATCGCGCCGGGTGATACGCCAGTATGGCGATGACGAATACACGATTCCAATGTGCGTTCACCGCGATGTCGCCAAACAAGGATGAGACCATTATGATGCTATAAACAGAACCTGGATTCATCCGAAAAAATGACGTTTTGACATTCGTGCACCCAGGTTCTTCGTTGAGTACACCATCGCAGGCGCTCCTGTCTGTGATGCAGCGTCAAGGGTAACCGCAGCCATGGTCTCCGAGCTGATAGTCCATGTTCCTGCAGGCGTCGTCGAACTATTCGTTCAGATGGTTGTTGTCTTGCAAACGTCCCCATTTGTTGACTCAGGGATCCAGACGTGGCTGCACGATCCGTTACAGCCATGTGGATAAGATGCCTGTCATCTCGACTGCTAGTGATACGAGGCCGTTGGGATCCAGCACGGCGTTCCGTATTACCCTCCTGAACCCACCGATTCCATATTGTGCTAACAGTCATTGGATCTCGACCAACGCGAGAAGAAATGTCGCGATACGATAAACCGCAATCGCGATAGGCTACAATCCGACCTTTATCAAAGTAGGAAACGTGATGGTACGCATTTCTCCTCCTTACACGGGGCATCACAACAACGTTTCACCAGACAACTCCGGTCAACTGCTGTTTGTGTATGAGAAATCGGTTGGAAACTTTCCTCATGACAGCACGTTGTAGGTGTCGCCACCGGCGACAACATTGTGTGAATGCTCTGAAAAGCTAATCATTTGCATATCACAGTATCTTCTTCCTGTCGGTTAAATTTCGCGTCTGTAGCACGTCATTTTCGTGGTGTAGCAAAATGGCCAGAAGTGTAGATATAGTGACATAACACAACCTTCTTTCTCCATCACATCTGCAGGTACAGCATAACTGACAGACAATGTAGTGCACTGTCTTTCTGGTTTTATTTTTATTTTTTATTTGTTTAAAGTGATTGCTATCACGTAGACAATGTCACCAAAATAGCCGGCCAGTGTGGACGAGCGGTTCTAGGCGCTACAGTCTGGAACCGCGCGACTGCTACGGTCGCAGGTTCGAATCCTGCCTCGGGCATGGATGTGTGTGACGTCCTTAGGTTAGTTAGGTTTAAGTATTTCTAAGTTCTAGGGGACTGATGACCTCAGATGTTAAGTCCCATAGTGCTCAGAGCCATTTGAACCATTTTTCACCAAAATAAACACATAACGTAGATTAACGTAAAACGAAAATACAGAGAAGATCTGATAATTCTCGTGGCTTATATTCAAGGTATCTGTGTTAATGTCACGGTATTGCTACTATTTTACGAAATTAATTAAGTAGAAACTGAATAAGTGAGAGTTATTGCCCCTCTGATAATGATGTGTCTTATCCAACGAACCAACAGTCCGACTCAAGTCTCGCCTGTGAGGTATCTCCAGGGCAGTATGTTGCATATTTAGTTTTCCTTGTGCTTTCTTAGTAGTATGTGTTATTTAAATTTTGTGGGTGTTTTTGTATTTATCTCGCTTTTTGTAACTGTATATTCAGGCAGTCAGCGGCGTAGCAGTTTCTCATTTGTTTGTTTTGAAGACAAGTGACCGTTCGGTTCAGGCTACTTAGTTCAGCTACAGCTGTCGCCTGTGACACTTCTCCAGGGCAGCGGGTTATCTACGTAGTTTTTCTTGTGTCATAGTAGTATATACTGTTTAAATTTTATGTATGTTTTTTGTATTTAAGAGTTTTAAACTCATATTTTGTAAATGTGAATTCAGGCAGTCTGTAGTTCAGTTGTCATTTCTTCTGCACATCAAATGTTCAAATGTGTTGTGAAATCTTATGGGACTTAACTGCTAAGGTAATCAGTTCCTAAGCTTACACACTACTTAACCTATATTATCCTAAGGACAAACACACACACCGATGCCCGAGTGAGGACTCGAACCTCCGCCGGGACCAGCCGCACAGTCCATGACTGCAGCGCCTCAGACCGCTCGGCTCATCCCGCGCGGCTTCTGAACATCCAGCTACACAGTTCATGAAGTTATCAGCGTTCATAGATGACACGTCAGGAGGGTAACAACTTGCATATCTAGGTATCTGTCGGCTTCTATAGTTTACTTCTTCAGTTAGTCTTGCCAAGATGAGTAGGATGTGTGCGTGCTATGTGCGGACGCTGGAGAAGATGGCCGCAGTTCGCGAGCAGTTGGGTAATTTGAGGTACTCTGATGAACGCTCGCCAGTCGATGTGCAGATAGGGAAACCGGACCGGATTCGGAGTAGACACTTCAACTGTCAAAATTTTGTCAGTATATTGTTGAAGTATTCGTAACAAGTTCCCGAATTTATGCCCGTAAGGAAAGCTCTCACGTTCATGTTGCTCTTAGGTGCGGGAACTGGCTAAAACCTGAAGTAGCAAGCTCTGAGCGAGACACTGAACGTTGACAGGACAGATTAGACGTCATAGGAAGGGGAGTGTTCATTGCAGTTGACAAAAATATTGTCTCTGTTGAGGTTGAAATGAGCGTGACAGTGAAGTTGTCTGGTCGCGTGTAACAAGTCTAGGTGAATCCAAGCTAATTGCTGGATGTTTTTACCTACCATCCATTGCTGTGACTGTTCTAGTGTCATTAAAAAAAGTCTACGGTCAGTAGCGCGTAAATGTCCAGGTCATGCAGCACTTATTGCAAGCGACTCTAACTTACCAATATAGGATGGGACGTCTATGGAGTCATTGCAGGAAGAGCAGATAGACTGCCTTGAGCAGTAATTTTGAACACAGTTTCAGAAAACTGTCTTGAGCAGGTAGTTGACAACCCACACTTAATAGACATATCTTAGACCTCGTAGCCACAAACAGGCCGAACCTTACCTATTGCGTCAGTATAGAGATGCTGATTAGTGATCATGATGTCATCATAGTGACTATGGTTACGAGAGTTAATGAATCAATCAAGAAGGCTAGGAGAGTGTTTCTGCTAGAAAGAGCAGATTAGCAGTTGTTAGCATCTCATTTAGACAATGTACTGCAACGATTTAGTTGCAGAATGATGGACGTAGAGAAATTATGGGCAAAGTTTAAACAGATTGTAATTCGTGCTATGGACAAATAGGTCCCTAGTAAGCGGATTAAGAATGGAAAATATCAACCGTGGTTTAACAACGAAATTCGGAAAATGCTGAGGAAGCAAAGTTCTGTAGCACTCTACGTTAAAAAGAGAACGCGCAAATAACTACAGGCACAGGTTAGCAGAGATTCGTCCGCATCTGGAAAGATCGAAGTGCGAAGCATACAATTACACCGTCGTACCTTAGAAAAAGATATGGCTAAGAATTCGAGAAAATTCTAGTCCTATGTAAAATTGCTAAGAGGGTCTAAGGATTCCATGCAGTCACTCGTTGACCAGTCTGGTGTGGCAGTTAAAGACAGCAAAACGAAAGCTCAAGTTTTAAATTCCGCGTTTCAGAAATCGTTCACGCAGAAGACTAGTACAAACGTACCGTCGTTTGATCTTTGTAAAGAGTCCGTATGGACGACATAGTAATAAGCATCCCTGGCCTAGAGAAACAACTGAAAGAGTTGAAAGCAAATAAGTCGCCAGGTCCGGATGGAATCGCAGTTCTGTTTTACGAATAGTACTCTACGGCATTGGTCCCTTACTTAGCTCGCATTTATCGCGATCTCTCCCTCACCGCAAAGTCCCAAGCGACTGAAATAAAGAGCACGTGACTTCTGTGTATAAGAATGGTAAAAGAACGGACTCGCAAAATTACAGACAAGTATCCTTATCATTGGTTTGCCGCAGAATTCTACTACTTATTTTGAGTTCGAATATAATAAATTTACTAAAGACAGAAAAGCTTGTGACTTCGAATCAGCACGGTTTCAGAAAGCATCGCACGCGTGAAACTCAGCTTTCCCTTTTCTCGCACTATATACTGGATGAAGGGCAACAGCCAGATTTCATGTTTCTAGATTTCCGAAAAGCATTTGACTCGGTACCCCACTGTAGCCTGTTAATTGAAGTACGAGCTTACGGGACGGGTTCCCATATATGTGAGTGGCTCGAAAACTTCCTAAGTAATAGAATCCAGTAGGTTGTCCTCAATGACTAGTGTTCCCCAGAGACAAGGGTATCGTCAGGACTGCTCCAGGGAACTGTGATAGGACTGTTCATACTCTTTGTATATATAAATGATCGACAGATAAGGTGAGCAGCAAACTGCGACTGTTTGTTAATGATGCTGCGATGTACGGGAAGGTATAGTGGGTCACTGTAATGCGATACAAGATGACTTAGACAAAACTTCTAGTTGATATGACGATTGGTAGCAAGTATAAAATGTGCAAAAATGTAAGTTAATGAGGATGAGTAGGAAGAACAAACCGGTAATGTTCGATACAGCATTAGTAGAGTTCTGCTTGACACACTCACGTCGTTTAAACATCTGGGAGCAACTTTGCAACGCGATGTGAAATGGAACGAGAATGTGAGGATTGTGGTAAGGAAGGCGAATGGTCGACGTCGGTTTATTGGGAGAACTTTTAGAAATGTGTGGTTATCTGCGCAGGAGACCGCATATAGCACGCTAGTACAACCTATTCTTGAGTACTGCTCGAGTGTTTGGTATCCGTACCAGATTCGATTAAAGGAAAACATCGAAGCAATTCAGAGGGTGGCTGCTAGGTTTGTTACCGGTAGGTTCGAACAAGATGCAAGTATTACGGAGATGCTTCGAGAACTCAAATGGGAACCACTGAAGGGAAGGCGACGTTCTTTTCGAGGAAACTCATTGTCAAAATTTAGAGAACTGTCATTTGAAGCTGACTGCTAAACGAGCCTGCTGACGTCAATATACATTTCGCGTAAGGACGACGAAGATGAGATATGAGAGATTAGGGCTCTTACGGAGGCTTATTGACAGTCGTTTCTTCCTCGCTGTATCTGCAAATGAAACAGGAAAGGAAACGACTAGTAGTACTAGTACAGGGTACCCTCCACCACGCGCAGTACTATGGATTTCGGAATATGTATGTAGAGCTGTGTAGCACAAGTTATGAAACAGCCTGTAAGAGTGGTCTTTCGTATATTTTTACATTACGTTACTCATTTTTATTGACAGTATTTTCCTCGCATTTAGTTTCATGACCAACACCGCCCTCGGCATACAAAATGAAGTTGTACGTTTTTGCTCTTCATCACGCTGTACGGAATACAAATCAAGCAACTTTACCGCGACAACGTTTCAGCACCAGAAAAACAAAACACACCGTATGCCTTGTTTTTTGTCCGCTCTAGTGCAGATGTTTATTCGCAGGTCCAAGTCAATGACAGTGCGTTCAAGCGATCCCGCTGCACATTGCTTGCAAATGTGCATTCACTAGTGTTCGTCTTGGTGTATGGGGTGCCGCTAAGAAATCTATTTCGATTAAGCATCAGCAAAATATAGCGGAACGGAAGTTCCACGAATGTAGCTGCATTATAATTATTGTCCATTTTTCTATAAATTACATTCAGAGGAATGGGTCATTCAGCTTTTCTTAAACTATATAACTTTGCTATGTGACATCATTTATTCTTGCTTATTGGTAGTGAACTCTTGCGCAAAAGTTTATTGCTGGCAGACAATGATACAGTACGTTCAACGCTACTCTACAAACCTAGGTAAAACCCCCGTCAATACAGTAAATTTGTGACAACTTCGGAGCTAGTGGTCAGCTTGACCCAATAGTCTTTCAGCTCTGTGTCGGTGATATTATGTTGCGTTATCAACGGCTATCTTGATCAACTGAGTGAAGCTTAAGTTTTTAAGTGCTAGGAATGTAATGAATGTAATACCAAATTAAAGATAATATTATTGCTAAATCATCTACTACGCTATGTAGGCAAAATTTCAGCACCGGATGATGTAGATTATCACCACTTACGTTACGTGCTCTGCTTGTATTGCAACGTTCACTTAATAAATTCAAATGTAATGATCCCCCTACTCTCACTTAATTATGTCAGCGGCCAATTACTGATACTTCATGTACCATCATTCACAAAATTACTGCAGATAGTTTCAATGACAGGAAACATTGTGGGTTCTGTTTTTATTTCTTGCTTGCAAATGAACACAAAAACTAGTGTACTGATGCGATCTTGAAGGCTTTTATTCTAATGAGCGGAACTCATTCCTGACAAGTAAAGTTACTGGCAACAAAACTTGAAGGTTTTATTCTAAACTTAACAGAAACGACAGTAAATGCTGTACCACCAAGGCGAACAAAGTTAAAAACGGAACAGGCGAGTAAAAAATAAATGCGACTGCCTGCTGTGTTCAGAGCGGACAGTGATGTCTTTTGTGTTCTGGGCTTGGGCTCTTCCATGAAAATTTAATGCTACCTTGAAATTCAGATGTGGTTCTTCGTGTTCGGCTCTTGATACAAATTTGTTCACCTGCATCTGTATTCTACCAATCGCCTTACACTGTATGGCAGAAGCTACTAGTGGAACCACTGCCTTTTCTCGCTTTCCTCTTCTGTGAATGGCGCATGGGAAGAATGATTGTCGGTAAACCTCAGTATTAGCTCCAACTGCTCTGATTTTCTTGGTGCTGTCATTTCGCGAGACGTACGTGGAAGGAAGTAATGTACTGCCGCACTCTGTCGGAAACATATTCTCTCTGAGTTTCAGTAGTGAACCCCTCCGAGTTGCACTGCGGCTCCCTTGTAGCGTCATTCACTGAGATTGTTGGGCAACTCCGTAACGCTCTCGCGCCGACTAAACACTCCCGCAACGAAACGCGCCGCTCTTCGTTGGATCTTATCTATTTCTCCATTAATCCAACTTGATAAGGCTTCCAGACCGATGAGCAGGTGTCGGTCGAAAATGGTTCAGTAATCCACTTCTTTCGTGGGTCAGGTGCATTTTCTTAAGATTATTCCAATAAATTTCAGTTTGGCATCAGATTTTCCTACAGTTTATTTTATCTGGTCATTTCATTTTAAGTCGCCACAGCTGGTTACTCTTAGGTATTTTATGATTGTTACTATGTGCAATGATATATGTTGCCGATAGTATAATCGGACAGTAGTGTGTTTCTTAGCCTTTTTATGCGCAGTACGTTAAATTTCTTTACATTCAGAGTCTTTCTGCCAGTTCGTGCAACAATCATAGATCCTCTGCACGTCTTCTTGCAAATCGTTACAGTCATCTGGCGTTGCTACCTTCCTATAGACAACCCCATCAAGTTTCCAGCTGTGTACTACATCATTTTTATGTAGCGTAAACAGTGACATTCCTATCACATTTCCTTCGGATAATCCTGAAGTTACTTTTACGTCTGTCAATTTTGTTCCATTAAGAGAGGCCTGTTGAGTTCTGTCTGCAAGCAATTCCTAAATCGAGTCATCAGATCTGGTCCGACACTCGGTAAGATCCTACTTTTTTTAGTAAACGACAGCAACATTCTGGAGTGTGGCGGAGGGTACTTTGTGTACCACTGTTACTTTCCCCTTTCTTACTCTAGTCGGGAAAAATGCACTGAAGAACGATTGTTGGTGAAGTCCCCGTGTGAGCTCGAATCTCACTAATTTTTCTTCATGGTTTTTTCGCGAGATACGAAATGCATAGGAGGAAGCAATACATTTGTTGGCTCTTCTATGAACGTACACTCTCGGAATTTTGACAGTAACCCACACCGTGATGCACAACGCCTCCCTTGTAGTGTCTGTCACTATAGTTAGATGAGCACCTCTTTAATAAAATGGTTCAAATTGCTCTGAGCACTATGCGACTTAATTTCTGAGGTCATCAGTCGCCTAGAACTTAGAACTACTTAAACCTAACTAACCTAAGGAAATTACACACATCTATGCCCGAGGCAGGATTCGAACCTGCGACCGTACCGGTCGCTCGGCTCCAGACTGTAGCGCCTAGAACCGCACGGCCACTCCGGCCGGCCCTCTTTAATACTTCAGCGCTTACTGTACGAACTTATGACGAAAGGCGCTGCTCTTCTATGGACCTTCTCTATTTCCTATACGAATCCGATCTAACAAGGATCCCAGACAGACAAGCAATACTGAAGTATCGATCGAGCTAGAATTTTATAAGCTGCCTCATTCCTGCGTGGACTACACTTCCTAAGGCACTTCCCCAAGAAAGTCTGCTAACTGCCCATTCTCCGATTAGTTTATCTGGTCCCTTCACTTTAAATCGCTCCGTACGCATAGTCTCAGATTTGATTGCTACTATTGCTTGTTCAACAACTGAGTAATCATACTCTACATACCTTTTTATACGCTATCTTGTTTATATTGAGGGTCACTTGCCAGTCCATACAGCAAGCGTCTATCCTCTGCAGGTCTTCCTACATTTCTCTGCAACAGTAACTGAGCCCTATAACAATCACTTGGACTATGTCTGACGTTACTTTTGTATCTCACGATTTCTTTACTTTAAGAATGTTAGTTCTCCCGAGGTTCCCGGAGAGTTTCAAAATATAGCCACGGTCAGCGGAGTACGGTCCGCCGAGTACAGGGACTGAGTGTTCCAGCAGCGTCCCGCGCCAGAACTCTGACGTGGAGGCCACGAGAAGGCCACGCGAGTGGGCCGCCCCGTGACGTCACGGCCACGCGGCCGATGTCTGCGTGGCGCAAGAGGCGCAGCCACAGGCTGCCGACGGCGTTGCGACCTGCGAGCTCCCGGCACACAAACCAGAAAGCAGCATTTGGGGGTATATATGTAAACGTCGCATACGTCGACAATAATGTCCCCGGCGGACACAGCTTACAACAGCATCTTGCTTGTACATGATATGTCAACCAAGTGTAAGAATATTAGCGATGATTAGAAATCTTTCGGTAAATTTCATACCAGCCGCATTTCTTAGCAGCTGTGCAAAGGTCTTCCTCTTTGTTCACATGTTACAGCAGTATCCTCAATACTCAGTGCGGCTGTAGACACATAAATTGCGCATTAGTTGACACCACACGTCTTGGAATCAGGTTTCTCCAGAACTGACGAGACAACGCGAAAGTAGATTTTTCCCTTTTTTTCTCAATGGCTGCAAATCGTCAGTTCCTTTGCTATTTTCAGAGCAGTCACATACTCGGAATTGCAGCGCTGAGCCGTGAGCTCGCTTTGTCCGACTATCACCTACCGCAGTGGACAACAGTGGCGCTGGCAACAATTGTGACAATGAAAGATGATAAACAAGTAACTGATTAATTTAATGTTTACGAGCGTTCTACAACTTGGTCTCCGCGTCCTTCACAGGAAATGGCCATAGAAAAGCGCAATAAAATACACTCTAAAAGACATAGTACACACGTAGACAATGAACATTAAAATATGCAAATTCAAAATTCATTCGCAGAAAAGGAAAGAACAGACTATCGATATCCTAAAAATAAAACAGAGTCTTATGGCCGACTGATTGCTAACGAAAATGAATAAACCAGACAATATTTAACTGTAAATTCTCCCTCGTATCAGTTTAAAATCGAGTCCTACAATACATAAAAGTTTAAAATTCGAATCACATAGTCAGCGACTACTCTGTTGTCCTCTATAGTTTTTCGCTCTGTCACTCCATTCTTTTTCGAATTTACTGACTAGTTTCACACCACCCACCACGGTAATTTCTTCTATGCCATTCACCTCAGGTAGTACTTACACTCACCATCATCAAGTATTTGCGTAGGCGTATATATTCAAATCTGTGTCTTCCCATACAATTATTCCATGATGTCTTAGCACATATCGTATCACCCTGTCCCTTCATGCAGTTACTGTTTTCTACACATCATTTCCTCGCCTTTTCCTTGGAGAACCTATTCATTCCAATCTTATCACCCTATTTAATGCTGAATATCGTTTGTAGCACTATATCTCTAACGCCTCGATTATCTTCTTCTGCGAAGTTTAGCTATAATTCACTTCCACACAGAGCTCTGTTCCAGACGTATTACCTCATAAATTTCTTTCTCGCTGTATGACATATGTCTGGCCTTTATAGACATCTTTCTTTAACTTTGCTATTCTGTCTCTTACGTCATTGTTTCGTGCATCATTCGTTACTTTCTTCCAGGAGGCAGAATTCCTCCATTTCGCCTACTATGTGGTCCCCAAAAATGATTTTAAGTTTGACGCTAGTCTCATTTGCGTTACTCCTCAATATTTTCGTGTTTCTTTGTTCTACCCTCTCTGTTAAGTAGACTCTTCATTCCATTCAACAGGTCTTGCAATTCTTACTGACCTTTTCAGACGATAGTAATGTGATCAGCGACTCTTATTACTGATGTCGTTTCGCCCTGCATTTTAACCTTTCTTTTATTTCTCTTATTATTAATTTCATCGATAAATAGATTGGATACCAGAGGAGAGGAGGGAGACTTTTTAATTTGGTCATTTTTCTCTTCATCAGTGATTCTTATTGTTCCCTGTTAGTTCTTGTGCGAAATTTATATTTAAGATATTTCGCTCCGTTTTACAATGTCGATGATTTTTAGGTCATCAGATCCTGAGAAATGTAACACACCGAGTACTAAAATAGGCAAAAAATTCCGTACTGCTAGATTATACTAGTGGAAACAGTATCAACTGTAAAATACTTCGTCAGTGCTATGTTGCTGGCGGTGGTGACTTGGTTAGTTTGCATCAGACTACAGAAAAAGAAAACGACGACCAAACTCAGTTATTATTCTGTCATCTTTAGACTAATCATGCATATTAATTACAACTGCTCAAAAGGCTTAAAGTGCTACACAGGAATATTTTGTTGACTCCCTCCTACATAAGGAGACATGACACTGTAGTGGAATAGAACAATTCATGGGGTCTACAGAAATATTTAGGTGTTCATTTCAGAGAGTGGAGTGATAATGAAATAGTCTGTGAGCCTTATGCCGAGCATATGGCTGTCAACTGCAGAACAGCTTCACACTTTTGTTTTTAGCGTAGCGATTTAATAAAGCGGTTTGTTACAAATTTGCTCTAACATTGGCGATTTGTTAGATTTGCTATAATGCGCGGAGCACTTTGATATCGGTTCTTTAGCTGAACTAAGAGGAGTTTCTGATAATAATATGGGCAATTTAGATGTAGGACTATCAGAGGAAGATGACAAACATTATGAACAGCAAGATAAAATTTTTACCCTAGTTTGTGAGAATCTAGTGTATGGCGGACTTTGATATTAGTTACCTAGGACGAGTTTTGGATCAAGAATACAAACAGTTTAGACCTGAGAATAACGTATCTTACTTTGGCAAAGAGAGCGAACTTTTCCCGTCGACAAGTGCACTTTAAACTGTAAGTTAGATCAGCAGTAGCGCCAAGTGTGTTTTGTGGTGTTATAGAAGCAAGTTTATGTATTTTGACTATCAGTAGTGTCAATATGTGAGCCTTATGTTTTTTTTGTTTTTTTGTTTTTTACTTCTGTACAACTGATAAGTTACGTGTGTTTCGTACATGAAATCTTATACATCTTAGTAAATAACAGGCATCTTTATTTTGTGCACAAGATCGAACCATTGTCGCTCGCAATCAAATATCTGTAATAATACTTATATATTAGATAAGCAACCTGCATTTGTTTTGTATACATACTGCTACTCTCTACCATGTAACACTTACTTAGGGAAAAAATTTGTGCTGTATATTTGTTAACGTAACAGTCTCGGTGTCTTTTATATATGAGATGTCACTCCCAAAGCGAACATCAGATCCCACCCAGGCAGTTCTATAGAACAATCGAAAAAAATACTTAATGCCAACCAGCTGTTAACGCCAGAAGTTACTGTAGCATAGGGCGTCAATTTCATTTTTATTAAAAAGGGGACATTTTAAAAAGTTTACAGAAAAACCTGGGACAATTAAGGAAAAAGTGGTCATAAATTGAGAAAATCTAATGGATGTAGAAGTTTATCTTTGCATCACAGACTCATATGATCACAAATTACTTATTACAGTTATGCTGCTGCACTATTACTGTACTTGTCACTTTTATGTACTTTACCAAGAAGTGCATTATCTGTTGGCATTCTGTCATAAAAGTCAGCACATAATTTCCTTTTAATATGCCTTCGGATAAAGATGAAGACTTTCACTGTTTCAACTTTCAATCCTTTTTTTTCCATCAAATCACAAAACGTTCACTAAGGAATACACACGTTCCACAGCAGCATATCACCCAGGAATTGCCAAAAAAACTCCACCAAATGAATCACGAATCACGTCGTTCATGATAGTGTTTTTACTACTGAAACAGAAAAACATTTACACTATCACAAACCATCCATTGTCCCCTCCTTCACTTTTTTACATTTTTTGTGAGTACCGAACGAGGCGGCGCAGTGGCTAGCACGCTGGACTCGTATTCTGAGGACGACAATTCAAACCCGCGTCCGGCCATCCTGACTTAGGTTTTCCATGATTCTCCTAAATCGCTTCAGGCAAATGCCGGGATGGTTCCTCTGAAAGGGCACGGCCGACTTCCTTCCCCCTCCTTCCCTAATCCTCTGCGATCGATGACCTCGCTGTTTCGTCCCTTCCCCTAAAACCAACCAATCAACCAACTTCTTATGAAGTTCTGTGGAGCTGAAAATCCATCAAACAGTTCAACTTTATCAACAGAAAAAGCACAACTTTTGAATATGCTTCCACAAGTAGCTGCGGCTTTTCAAGGGCTCCCCAGTCAAATACCTCAAAAGGAGGGAGAAATGATAAGCACCATTCATTAACATATTAAATGCAAGAGTCACAGAAGATGTCAGCATAACTACGAAATTCTTCTACAGTAATTTTTGACTCTTCTTACAGCTTTTGATACACTTCTACTACTGTGATTTCTTATTTCTTAATGAACTAAATTGCTGTGGAGAAAGGTTTTAGCTAGCTATCGAGAAAATGTAGAACAATAGACACGGGATTCCACAGAATTGTTTAAGGATAACAGGACACTTACAAAGGTAAGCGAAATAGCCATCTTCTCTTTCTGTGTCTAAGTGCAGTTTTGTGTTCAGTTTCAGTAAACGTACAGTATGACTTGAGAAATTCAAGCCTTAGTGTAAATATGTGGAGATGCTTGTAGGTTTTGTTTAGAATTAATCGGCAGTCGGTGGGAAACTACCTGAATCAGTTTGGGAAGAACTTGGCTCGACATGTGCTGAGCAGGCAATATATGTAAGATTATTCACTGTCTTATGTTGCAATTTATAGAACAAATTTTTTATCCTTTCCTCTGTTTACAACCAAAATCAGTGTTAGTGTCGCTTGCAAAAGCAGAATGACCTTTCCCTCAAGTTCATATTTCTTTAAAATCTTCAGCACATAATTCTATTGTAAATCAAGTTTCTACAGATAAATCAACCATTTCGAGCACTTTCACGATTATGCCATTTTCAGAGTGAAAATATCCAACAAGAAGGGAAGCAATTTCAGGTCCAGATGATGCTGTATACAGGCCATTATAGGACTGAATATAACACTTTTCAGTTCATTTAAAACCTGATGAGCTGCATTAGGTGCATTATAATTTGAAATGATTCCATCTAAATCTACGTACACAAGACACTATGGTGCGTGGCGAAGGGAACATGGTACCACTACTAGTCATTTCCTTTCCTGTTCCACTCGCAAACAGAATGAGGAAAGAATAACTGTCTGTAAGCCTCTGTACAAGTCCTAATTTCACTTATCTCATCTTACGCGAAACGCACATTTGTCGCAGTAGAATCGTTTTACAGTCAGCTTCAAATGTCGGTTCTCTAAATTTTCTCAATAGCGTTCTGAAAAAGAACATAGTCTTCTTCCCTTCATGGATTTCCTTTTGAATTCACGCAGCATTCTGTAATCTTCTCATGATGACTGAATGTACCAGTAACAAATCTAGCAGCATGCTTCTGAATTGTTTCGATGACTTCTCTGAATTCGACCTGGTAAGGATCCCAAACAGTCGAGAAGAGCTCAAGAATGGGTCGCACTAGCGTCCTATATGCGTTCTCCTTTACAGAAGTACCACACTTCCCTAAAATTCTCCCAATAAATCGAAATCGAACATTCGCCTTCTCTATCACGATCCACACACGCTCGGATTTGGATTGTTTGGGGGAAGAGACCAAACAGCGAGTCATCGGTCTCATCGGATTAGGTAAGAAAGTCGGCCGTGTCCTTTCAAAGGAACCATCCCAGCATTTGCCTGGAGCGATTTAGGGAAATCACGGAAAACCTAAATCAGGATGGCCGGACGCGGGATTGAACCGTCGTCCTCCCGAATGCGAGTCCAGTGTGCTACCACTGCGCCACCTCGCTCGGTCACACGCTCGTTCCGTTCCATATCGCTTTGCAACGCTACGCCCAGTTACTTAAACGACGTGGCTGTATCAAGCAGTACACTACAATTATTGCATTAGAACATTACGGGATTATTTTTCCAACTTATCCGCATTAACTTACATTTCTCTACGTTTACAGCAAGCTGCCTGTCTAAGTCGTCATTCATCCTGCTACAATCACTCAACGACGACGTCTTGCCGTACACAGCAGCATCATTATCCATTACCCGCTGTCTGCTGTTCACCTTGTCCGTCGATCGTTTATGTATACAGAGAACAAGAACACTCCTGTCACACTTCCCTGGGGGACTCCTGACGATATCCTTCTCTCTGTGAACACTCGCCCTGGAGGATAACATACTGGGTTTCTTTTTATATAACGGTAATAAACACCGCTCTGGCTGTGGAAAGTTTAGTAAAACCACGATCTGTTTCACGCTAGTTTAGGCTCATCAGTTATGTAAGTACCTAATTTGCGTGTCTATTCTAGCCCATGTATGAGTATTCACTAAGCCAGTGTAAAAAGGAAAATTTTAACACACTTCCTTTCTAATCTCTGTTTAGATCACCTGACGAACCAGTCGTGGTTTTACTAAACTTTCTACAACCAGAGCGGCGTTTGTTGCTTTTCTATCAAAATGTGGACATTTGGCTACGGTTGCTCGCAATTCAGCATATTACTAGGTTTTGTTATTTAAGAAGTCTTCGAGCCACTTGCGTATCTGGGAACCTATCCCGTATACCCTTACCTTCGTTAAGTCAGCAGTAGTGCAGTGTCAAATATTTTTCGGAAATTTAGAAATATGGAATCTGCCTGAGGCCGTTCATCCATGGTTCGCAGCATATGATGTCTGTCCACATGTGAATTTTAGACTGACACATTTTTTAACAACTGCTGTAATGCAAACCATTGACTTAAAGCTATGGTTATGTGTTGCAAATGTCGTACGCAAATGTAACCTCTTGTGCTGCTAACTGCCTATCCATTTCGATTACTGTTTCTACGTTTACGTATTAGACAATCTTACATTTAGTTGCCCTTTTCGTTTGAACACTCATGGGACGTTTCTTCGTCTTAATGCGATTCACACCGTCAGAGCTTAGACCTAGTCCAACAGCAACGCTTTATTTGTGCAACATACATTCTATAGTTTCTCCACTTCCGTGATAAAAGGAAACATGATTTATATTGCTATTAAATTACACTTTTGTTTTTGTATGACGAAACAGTGATTGCGTAGATTTAAAATAGCCACGTATCCACTATAATGCCTTCAAACTGTATATCACAACGGAAACGAAAATTCGTAATATCTAAACCAATCTAAAATAAAACTTAGCCGGCCTGTGTGGCCGAGCGGTTCTAGGCGCTTCAGTCTGGAACCACGCGACTGCTACGGTCGCACGTTCGAATCCTGCCTCGGGCATGGATGTGTGTGATGTCCTTGGGTTAGTTAGTTTAAGTAGTTCTAAGTTCTAGGGGACTGTTGACCACAGCAGTTGAGTCCCATAGTGCTCAGAGCCATTTTAACCATTTTTAGACGCGGGAATAACACTGTTTTCTTTGGTACAGAGATCACATTATTCTTGTCGACAAGTACATTTTAAACAGTAAGGTAGATCAGCAGTAGTGCAATGTGCGTTAAGGAAGAAGTCGTTACATATTTTAGGACTATTTAACTAATTGAACGCAGTTCAGTATATTGAGTGGTGTATGTGCCACATACCAATCAATATACATGAATCAGTCGACAGGATTACCAACACAATAAGACTGTTGGGTGATTATGCCGCTGCGGTACTGTTCCAGTGTTCGGAGCCCATATCAACAAGGTATGACAAGACACATCAAATTCACAGACGCACTTTCAGCATCTTAACAAGTTGACACAGCCCCATAGGAAAGTGTAAAAGAAATTCTTGGGGAGGTTAAAAGGGATTCAATGGAAGACAGAAAATGTAGATCTCTCTATTCCATCTCACATCAATTTCAAGAACCTATATTCGAAGAAAACTGTGCGAACATAATGCTGTCATGATCCCGTAGGGATCGTAAGATAAGCGTGTTTATGGGGCAGTGATTTTTTCCCTTGCTCAGTACGCAAATGGACTTTGAATGGGGTCAAATCTCCAGTAAACAGGCGAAGATGGCCACAAGTCAACCAGAGGAATACAGATACTGTTCTCAGTGTTGTGGCAGCATTGTTCATAGACAAACTTTGTATCCTTGCGCATGGAAACGATAGCTGCTGCTAAGCCCCATGTACTTGCGATGTTTTGATGATTTTGATCTGCCTCGTCATATGGTGCCTTACGTCAACTCCCATCCCCCACTCTCAAAAGCACAGAGCACACATCAGGTGTGTAAATACAGGGTCAAACACCTTCCAGTGGAAATGCTACTATTTTAGGCAGATTAATACACATATCGAAGACCTCTGTAAAATTCTGTCTCCTGAATTGGATGAATGTCGTGTGAGGCTTATATGGAAGAAATTGCACTCAAACATAATTAAATGTTGACTTTACATACATTCTGCCTACAATATGCCATGTAACGATCTTTTTAACTGTGTGGAACTAGGTTACAACACCTAGCAGCCATCTGAATTTAGGAAGTATAATCGAAAGTGAAATCATGATCACATGACAGAAGTACTCACAACTTGGATCTTTAGAGATCTCAGCTTTGACAGGTGCAGTTCATCAGTATCCTGCGTTACCAGCATGCAAGAAAGTAAAATGTGTTATTACCTTTGTTAGGTTTAGATAATGTCAGAGCAATAGCAGTGGTCAGGGAGCGAGTTTTTTCAAGAAGCACTAGGCATAAAGCTGACTTCAACATAGGAAGTCACACATTCACCTATGATGTGGTAACTCCGTAACACACACGCCACTTCCACCACAATCCATGCATTTGAGTATATATAAGTGTTTGCTTTGACAACTGGCATTGTGTTGACGAAGATTTTTTGGGTAGGCATTTCTAGGAAGAAGTGCTCCTGCAGACACTTTGTAGACTCTCGAGATGGTTGGGAATCCGAATCATTGTCAGATAATAAAGTTGGTGGTTGGAGTGCAGACTCATTATCTGCGTATCCAGTTACGCTGGCAACTGAGGTGATATATGTAGGTTCATATCAACCCGTACCGCATCAACAACAGCCTGAAGAGGTCGCATTGAAGCGCTGAAACTGGTTTCAAAAAAATAAAATAAAATTATGAGGACGGCTGTAGGTGTTTTCTTTTGTAACTATAATAAAGAAACCCTCCCATACCTAGTAGGGACGTGAGTAACAAAACAAATACCCTTACGCAAAATGTTTATTAATTTTGTACATACATTTACACATGGCGATGCATAGAGCAAATTGCTGCATTCCTGCTATGGCAATCCGTTACAATTTTGCTGTGACATATTGGTGTCATTTTTACCATAGCACTATGATAATGTGGATAATTTGTTACAGTATCATTTAATAATGTTGAAAACTAGGTAATTTTCTACAGTTTTGCTGTAACATGTTGATTTATAGGGTAATTTGTTATAATTTTACTACAACATGTTGATGTACGGGTCAATTTGTAGGGTTTAAGATGTCTGGGAATGTGATGTCCTGATAGTGCAAAGACATAAATGTATTACGGTATATTGATAACTTTTACTTATGGACCGTCTGACAGCAACTGAATAAAACACAATTTTAGTGCCATACGCGTTTCGCCTTTATTTTCTGCAAGGCATCATCAGTGGCAAGTTGCGTGGACAGTTTCTTACATATTACGCTCCTGTTGCATTTTTGGTGTTGCTGTTTTTGTTATGAACGCCAATTTGCGGTTTTTTCCACATTCCACAGCACTCTGCACTGAACACTTGTTTTAATGCAATGTTTTGGTTTCTGTTGTCGACTGTCAAATGTCAAAATGTAACCTGGCCTAATGCAGCAGAATGTATTTCTAGAACCACTCAGTTCAAATCAGTGCCAGGACACACATCCAGCCAGGAGTGTGACAGTTTTGATTGTAACACACTCCACTGCCACCACAAACCATCCCTTCAGGTATAAATAAGATGTGATTTTGACAGCTTACACGGTATTGATGGAAGTTTTTGTGGGTAAACATTTGGAAGAATAAGTAGTCCTCCCAACACTTTGTAGATACTCGGGATGGTTGCAAATCCAGATCACTATTGGGTATGCTGGACTCTGTGTTATCGATCTCCAAATAGTTTACAGATAAATTTCCCACTTTAGTAAATGAACGATCATTAAATACAGTCTTTCCATAGGTTTTAAACCACTTATTCCCATTTGATCCACGAAGCATCTCTGTAGCACTTGCATGATGATCAGATCTACCAGTGACAAATCTAGCACCTTGGTTCTGAATTGATTCGATATCTTCCTTTAATTCGACCTGGTAGGGATAACAAATTATCGAGCAGTACTTAAGAATGGGTCGCACTAGTGTTCTACATGTCGTGTCTTTTACAGATGAACCACACTTCCCTAAAATTCACACTCTGAACTACCACAGAATTACAACTTCACTCTGAGATAGACAATTAGAGACTGTACGAGCTCACTGCAATAATATAGTTGGTCAGAAATTGAAGCATATATGAGTGAATCATACAGTTTGCGCGTGGGAGGGACACTGCTCCCCTCCGAGAGATCCATGTCCACATATGTGTTAGTAATGCAAGGTACCTGGATCATTTGGCACATGGCGCAACTCTCCAGACATGATAGTCAGATTATGTGGCATGGAACCCGGGCAGTATTCAATTTATGCGCTGCAGTGCGTAACACATTAAACAATGTGTAATTATTACTAACTCAAATGAGAGAAATTGCTACACACGACTGACAAGAGGAAGTGCTCTTAAGGGAACATGTAAAATCTGTGTTACACAGCTGATTTTCGATACAATATTAGTATAGACAATAGCATCGTCTTGGAAAAACTGTATGGAGCTTCCAATGTTATTTATTGTAAACAGTAATGGGCCTACAGAAATACTTTCCTCAAAATTATGGACATATCTGTCGATTTTATCTGCGTATTGGAGTTTCACTACTAGGGAGTTGCTAAATCCATTCACAAATCTGATCCAAAGGGCGTATTTTTGTTCACTAAATGACCCAGTGCAATCAAGCAAATCGTCTGGCGAATGGCAAACAGGTCTTTGTTGGAAAAGATTGTTATCCAAGTTGCATATCATATCTGTGACACACTCTCCTCTATTTTGTAATACAAAATGAGGTATTCCTCTCCAAACTTTCTTATGTCCCCTTTCAGTCCTATCTGGTAAGTATCCCAGGGGGTCAGGTGGTGGCCTTGAGGACAAGTTCCCGCATCTTGGTGACCTTTTGACGTCTGCCATCTCGGGCCACCAACTTTGTGACCCTTTGGCCTTGAGCAGAGGGATGTGGAGCTAAAATTCTCATGTTATATACAATCTTTATCAGAATGCTCCTGCATCACTGGCTTGTAGGGAAACGCAGTTAACTTGACAGTGTTTTGGAGAAGCGAAAAAATGTCACAGCCCCCTGCTGTGAGTGCCTGCCTAAAATTCTGTGGTTGTGATAGGATCTAGTCATCAATTAATTCACACAAGTGCAGTGAGCTTGACAGAGGCGTTGAGATATGTAAGGAATGTCTGCCTAAAATTCTCAGGTTACATGCATGCAGCCAATGTAGTTAATTCCAAAATTCCCATGTGGCACGGCAGAAGTAATTGCCAAGATGTACCGAATATTTCCACTCGCCAACTGTGTGAATGCCACTGTGGTGCAAGAGAAAGTTGTGAAGAACTGGCACAAACTGGGGTGAACACAGGGAGGCGATGCTGGGAGTGGCGCACGGGACTGGTTAAGCAGATGCTGGGATATGTGATGTGAGTGCGTGCCTCATGGTACGTGACACATATGGCCCCTGGCCCTCATCTGTTGATGTGCACACGGCAACCCTCCTATGGCCTATATGAAAGGACAGACAGAGCATGCGGCAGGGCCTCGCAGCTGGTGTTCGTCTTTGCTGGCCGCTACTGGCAAGCAGGACGACGTAAATTTTTGTAACAAAAACGCCATAACTGCTTCCTTCTTAACTGCTAAACGAGGCATACAGCACGACTGTACAAAAAACGCCTATGATAACTGGTGACCAACTTCGCTGTTTCTGAGATGCTCATTCCTTGGCACCAAACCAAATCCAGCTAGCCTTTCTCAAAGTAACTTATGTCCGGAGATTTCCCCATCTCTGGTTAATGCTAGAATGATTCCCCATACGTCTCTGCTCCACTTATATCATTTCCTTAACATGGAACCAGTGGCTATCAGAGTAATTTTTATGCACCTCCAGAACGTAAATGGTATGTAACTAGAGGGTACTTTGTTTAAAAAATTAATCCCAACACCTACACAGTGTAACTTTCATGCAGCAAGGGCGTACGTTATTTAAAAAATGAAGCCCAGTACCATAGTGTTATTGTTATGTAGAAATGGTGTACTTTGTTTAAAAGCTCTCTCACACTTACAAGTGGGCTAGATCCACCATCTTGTTTATCCTTCTTATAAAAGAGTCTGTAATAGTAATAAATTATCTTGCACACCTAACACATTCTCCCCCTATAATGCAATAATAATAAATAATTTATAATGCAATAATAATAAATCATGGAGGGAGGGGGAGAGGAGTAGAATCGTCAAGGGTAAGTGGGACAGTCCCAACATCTTTTATTGAGACATCATTGTCTGTGCCTTCTTGAACCGCTAGCTTAAGGAAATCTGGCAACCACACAGCCTATGACCAGTATCCCCAACTAATAGGACAACAGACACTCTTCAGTTTTGAATTTCCTGACCTTAATACATAGAGAGGTGGAGCGGGGAGGGGACGTGGGTAATAAATCATTCCGACAGGTGGAAATCTCAGCAACGCAGAGTGTGCTGAAACTGGCAAAACCACCTTACAATTGGCCGCAGGAAATAAAAGTAGCATATGCAGCTCTGGATTAACACTTCTGAGTCAGACCCGTTTTTAAGTAAAGGAAACAAGGGCTTATGCCCAGAGTGGCAAGTTCCTGAGGGTCGCTAACTATGGCGAGCAGAAAATTTTCCACGAAGAAGAACACCGAAGTTGCAGGAAATGTAATTTTGCTGCGAAAATAAATAGATAGTCGTATAGTTTCTCTCCATTTCTATACTGTGTGCCATAACGACAACATAACAGGCAAAGTGAACCTGATGTTTTGTGAGACCTTCCATCTAATGACTGTCGATAATTTTACAACGATGGGCATCAAATATGTATCTGTCGTTAACAGCGCTGTTAGTAGACTTATAAATTTCATTTTATTATTAATAATTTGATTGCTGATTCTATATTGTTCTGTTCATTTAGAAGTATCTCTGCTTGCAGTTTTTATGATTTATCCAGCTGTATGTACCTAATTTCATTACATCCTTCTGCAGTATGAGATCAATATAAGTACAAGCGATAGAAAGCGGTAATATAGATCCAGTTATAGGATATCAGCTTACCAGATGCCGCCCCAGCACATCGATTTCCGGCCGGGTCGGAGATTTTCTCCGTGCGGGGGCTGGGTGTTATGTTGTCATCGTATTCGACACGCATGTCGCCCAGTGTGTGATCAACTGCAAAGACTTGCAACTCGGCGGCCGACCTTCCCATGTGGGGACTCCCTGCCATTAATGCCATACAGTCATCATCGTTAGCTTACCACAATAGGAGAAAATAAGCTATTCATTGGAGCCTGAGATATTTTTAGGTAATCAGTTATTAGAAACCATTATAATCTTTGTTGTTTAAGACTTCAGAGATAGGACATGTTTCTAAGTGTGATTATCCAATTAAAGATAATATCTGACGAATCTGACATTGAAGAAGACCACCTGAACAATTGCTTAGTTGGTTAGTCAGATTCTGCTTGCTTATTTGCTTTTCTTTTTTTAGCAATAACTAAGATAAAAGAGAAAAACCTTATTATAAGGTTCAATTTATTAGAAGCAGAACATGAACAATAATTTTGTGGAGTATGAGCGACTGTATTAAGATAAACAGAGATTCTTCGGAGTGAGTCTGTGTCCAAGAAATTAGATGAACAATAACATTCAGCCAGAGCCGCCGACTTATAAAAAATATTGGGAGGGCCCATACTGGGGGCCTTGCCCCGGGAAATTTTCTAAATTTTAGAGGAAAAATAGTGACTTTTAAAGTTTTTTAAAGTGTTTTAGAGTCATAAGATCAACATTAGAACCCCAAAAACTGGACTCTCGATAACTCGACACTCTGGGATACTCGACAAGCCTGACGCATTTTTTGGCTTTGAAAAAAGAAAACAAACACGCACAGTACTTTCGTAAAAAGCTAATTTAATTTGCAGTAATAATTATGCTTATAGACTATTACAGAGCAGTAAATATAAAGCTCTGAAAAGACTGAAATTATATTTAAATAAATCCAAAACTATCATTTAAAGAATAAAACATAAAATATTGCTGTCGCACAGTAATATCACTTTGATTAATAAGTGAAATAGCTAATTTAAACTTAATTTGAATAATGCTCAAGGTTCATTAAATAGAAACAATATCTCAAAGGTAATGCTTTAATACAGTTAGTAAAGTTAATTCAGGATCCCTAATACTTTCAGTCCAATAGTATGTAAATTGCGGGTTTTAATTGGGTCTTAAACCCTAAATATACTCAAGTATTTGAAAATAACTAATATACACCCCTGGAAATGGAAAAAAGAACACATTGACACCGGTGTGTCAGACCCACCATACTTGCTCCGGACACTGCGAGAGGGCTGTACAAGCAATGATCACACGCACGGCACAGCGGACACACCAGGAACCGCGGTGTTGGCCGTCGAATGGCGCTAGCTGCGCAGCATTTGTGCACCGCCGCCGTCAGTGTCAGCCAGTTTGCCGTGGCATACGGAGCTCCATCGCAGTCTTTAACACTGGTAGCATGCCGCGACAGCGTGGACGTGAACCGTATGTGCAGTTGACGGACTTTGAGCGAGGGCGTATAGTGGGCATGCGGGAGGCCGGGTGGACGTACCGCCGAATTGCTCAACACGTGGGGCGTGAGGTCTCCACAGTACATCGATGTTGTCGCCAGTGGTCGGCGGAAGGTGCACGTGCCCGTCGACCTGGGACCGGACCGCAGCGACGCACGGATGCACGCCAAGACCGTAGGATCCTACGCAGTGCCGTAGGGGACCGCACCGCCACTTCCCAGCAAATTAGGGACACTGTCGCTCCTGGGGTATCGGCGAGGACCATTCGCAACCGTCTCCATGAAGCTGGGCTACGGTCCCGCACACCGTTAGGCCGTCTTCCGCTCACGCCCCAACATCGTGCAGCCCGCCTCCAGTGGTGTCGCGACAGGCGTGAATGGAGGGACGAATGGAGACGTGTCGTCTTCAGCGATGAGAGTCGCTTCTGCCTTCGTGCCAATGATGGTCGTATGCGTGTTTGGCGCCGTGCAGGTGAGCGCCACAATCAGGACTGCATACGACCGAGGCACACAGGGCCAACACCCGGCATCATGGTGTGGGGAGCGATCTCCTACACTGGCCGTACACCACTGGTGATCGTCGAGGGGACACTGAATAGTGCACGGTACATCCAAACCGTCATCGAACCCATCGTTCTACCATTCCTAGACCGGCAAGGGAGCTTGCTGTTCCAACAGGACAATGCACGTCCGCATGTATCCCGTGCCACCCAACGTGCTCTAGAAGGTGTAAGTCAACTACCCTGGCCAGCAAGATCTCCGGATCTGTCCCCCATTGAGCATGTTTGGGACTGGATGAAGCGTCGTCTCACGCGGTCTGCACGTCCAGCACGAACGCTGGTCTAACTGAGGCGCCAGGTGGAAATGGCATGGCAAGCCGTTCCACAGGACTACATCCAGCATCTCTACGATCGTCTCCATGGGAGAATAGCAGCCTGCATTGCTGCGAAAGGTGGATATACACTGTACTAGTGCCGACATTGTGCATGCTCTGTTGCCTGTGTCTATGTGCCTGTGGTTCTGTCAGTGTGATCATGTGATGTATCTGACCCCAGGAATGTGTCAATAAAGTTTCCCCTTCCTGGGACAATGAATTCACGGTGTTCTTATTTCAATTTCCAGGAGTGTAGTAATACAGTACAAAACTAGTACTAATATTTCAAAACTGAAAATTTAACATTATGTATGTATTTAATTATCTATTTTATAAAGATTTTTAATAATGATCTAAATGCCATTATTAAGGCTAGAGTGTCTGACTGGATCACTGAATATGAAGTCGGTTGATGACTGGTCAGATATCCAATTCAGCCAAAACATCTCGGTGGGCATGAAGACCAGCCAAGTTGTTCAATCGCTTCTGTCCCATTGTTGATCGGTGATATGACTTCAGACGTCTAAGGGCGCTAAATGACCGTTCTGCTGTTGCTGTCGTGACTGGAACTACTTGGAGAAGCTTAATGCACTCCACTACTTCACATAACATTTCTCCAACTGCAGGCTCTTGTGTAATGTACTTTCTTACATCACGCATGTTTTTTAAGACCAGTTGTTTTTTATCAGCGATATCGGCTAACATACTCAAGTGTAAGCGCAGTCTCTCAATGTCTAGGTCAATTTTGTAAAACTCAGTTGATTTTTCCAAATTTGTTTCACCCCTGTTTACTAAAAAGCAAGCACGCTTGTTCAACTGTAATGACCTGTGTGAGTCCAGTCGAAGCAAACCTCTCAGTAATGCAAGATTGCACCGTTTCACAAACTTCAATGTAAATAGCTAAGTAGTATTCTTGTGCGGTTTTGAAAGTGTGCAGTGAGCTGGCTTCGTTGCTTTCATACTTCTTTGGTATATTTCGATTCCGAGGAAGCGAAAGATCATCAGTTTGTGAAGGTTTTTCTTTTAAACACAATTCCCAAAAGTGTACAAAACTATCATGCCTTCCATTCAATACACAAATCAAGCCCTTGTATATTTTTTCCAGATCAAGAAGACTTAGAAGAGGACATTGAATTTTTTCATTGACTTCCTCCACTAGGTTCACTGCATGGCAATAAAGGCGTAAAAGGAAATGTCTTGAACTGTAACATTGACTCAAGGTAGCCCGCACATTTGTAACCTGCCTCTGTTTTGTCCTCTGAAGAAAATATTTCAAAAAACTCTAGAAGTTCTTCCAAGTTTTTGCAATATTCTCAAGATGCTAGAAGGTCGCATAGTCCATCGAGTCGGGCAAAGTGGTCGTAGACCAGCTTGATTGTTGGCGCCCTCAAAGCGTATGCTTCTGAAAAGTCCCATCCTTTTGTTGGATTCCCTTACGGTGTTTATTAAGTCCTTGGCTAAGGTCATAATATCCCTCATAAAAGTAAGATGGCGGAGACTGTCTACAACTGCCAAGTCTAAACTGTGAGCAGTGCAGTGGACATAACGTGCTTTTGGTTGTGTATCCAAAGTTAACTTTTTTATTCCTTTGAACTTACCTCTCATATTCGAGGCACCAGCATAGCACTGTCCTCCTAAGTTATCCATTGGCAAATGAAGACGAGCAAAAGCCTCTTTTAAAATACTAAACAGAGTTCGTGATTCAGTTTTCGGGGTCTCGTATAAGCCAATAAAGTCTTCATTGATGATTAAGGAATCATCGACAGTACGAATACAAAGTGACACTTGTTCGTGAATCGAAGAATCACTTGTTTCGTCAACCATAATAGAAAAATGTTTAGTCTTCTTGATTGAAGCCAATATCTTTCTCAACACAGACTTTCCTAGTAGATCAATGATCTCGTTTTGAACATCGTGGGACGTCCACTTATACCCCGAACGCCCTAACCAATCTTTGAACTAAGGTATGTCATTCTTTCGGAGCTCCAAGAATTGAAAAAAATTGGAGCTTACATCTTGGTGGCCTCTAATTGCACGGTAAATGTGCCCACAGCACCGTAACACTATCATGATTCACATCACTCGTTTTCAGTTAACCTGCTTGCTACAGTAATAATTATTTGTTTTAACTCACTACTGAATGTATTTTAAAAGGTAATTATCATCAAAAAAGGAAAATAAAAAATTCCAACATAAGTTTGTGATTTTAAGAAACATAATATAACCAATAATTTTCAAAAATTATTTGGGGGCTGGGAGTCCCTCAGGCCCCATGGAGTCGGCGCCTGTACATTCAGCTAGATTGTGAGTGAATTAATTAATTTCAAGTGACGGGCCACTTTCCTGTATTCGTACAGTCGTCCAGTCAACGGAAACCAAAAAAGGGCACATATGTGTAAAAATTGCTGTAGTAGCAAATTTTTGTTCAGTGGCTTGAGGGAGTGCCATGATAACACGCTAAAAATCTTGACTGGTGGGTTGTGTGTGGGGCGTAGGGGGGAGGGGGGGCCGTTTAAAGATAATTTTTTTATGCTTCTCTTCAGTAAGTCGAAAACAGCAGCTTCTGAGTTAAGAACAAATATTACATGTTTGTACCAAATCTAAGTGCAGTAGAATCTTGTTAAGGGACAAATTGTGATCTGGACGTGTAACATGGTAGAAAGGTAGACTTCGAGGTTAGAAGCGTGAGGGAAGGTAGGACACCAAATTGTTGTCATGCACTTCCCTCCTTCACAGGTCTACAAACTGGAGAGCGAGCAGGTGTTTCCCCACTCTATGTAACCAACTACGCCACAAGAAGCAATTACACGGTATTTCATAAAGTTATACCGAACCTGAACAGCACGCCTTTCGAATAATTAGCGACGGAGTGCGCAGACGTGCTGGGGGAGGGGGTGGGGAGGTATTTATTTTCAACAAACACTACATTGGTTAAATATATGAGTTAATAGTAATACTAACGCAAGAAACGCGTACGGACAGAACCTACGTAATGCTCTGCACAGTGTTCTACACTGCTAGATGTGAAACTGATTCTTAGTCATCTTGTTCTTTACCCATTTCTTTAAACAAAAAACAGTATTATTAATAATCTGCGATTTTACTATTCCCTGCTGTTCGTAAGCTACTGGTCCCGGGTAAAAATTAGTTTAAACTTTTTTTATAGGAGATTTAATTCAATTCGCTAGAATCCGCGGTTTTCGAGTTATTCAAGAAAACCATAAAAAATTGACATTTCAGCGCCTCACCACCCCCACGCTGAGTACCTTGTTGGGATTATTTGTAAGTTATTCATGACACTCCTCCAACTACATTACAAAAATTTGTGACTTCATGATTTTTTCCGTTAATTTATCTTCGCAGACTGGACTACAGATAGTGTGTGCACGGGGCGTGAATGTTTTATAGCCTATCTTGTTCAAAACAAGGAAAAATAAGCCACGCTGATTCGTCAGAGTTTTCTGCACGAAAATACAGATAAACACAAGCTTTTTAAACTGGGTTTGTTTCTTGCCAAATTTGTAGTGGGAGACAAATATTTCGTGAAGTCCAGGGTACTATTTGCCACAAATGTCTATGTTTACGATTGGCGTAATTCTAACTCCATACTGTTAATAGAAAGCGCCAGTCTAAAATACAAGGAAGGATAAAGTTGAAGTCTTCTTTTGTATTGAAACTAATAAGCTATGTTATAACTGATCACAAGAATGATTTCATAGACTGGGAGGGAGAGACTGCTGAAATTGCCTTGGGAAAGGAAACGGAGTGTGTAGACATGTGAGGAGGTGGGATGGGGTGATAAAGCGGTCGTAGCAGGAGATGTGGGAACATTATGAAACTGGTATAGGATATTGCAAGGGAAAGGTAGACGGCTATGAAATATGAACGGAGTGCATGAAGTTCAAGGATCTGGAAGGAGTAGTAAAACCTGGATGAGCGAATATCTATGCAACATTTCCACAGGTGAAGATGGAATGGATGAGGGTCTTGTAGGTACGTATGACAGTCGAGGGATATAGTCTCTATAATCGACCGGTTAGTAGTTTTAGTCTGTCCGTTTTGAATGGTTAGCTTTGGTTGGTTGATTTGGGGTATAAATGGACCAAACTACAGGGTCATCAGTCCCTTTTTTATGACGCAAGCAAGGCTCAAGGTACAAAAACACCCAAAGTATGTTTCAGAAGGTAAAAGGGGGAAAAAGAATGGGGAACCACACCTAAAAAGAAAACTAATGGAACGAACAAAAAACGCGGAAAAACACACACCACAAGGAAAAGTAGAAGGTATTAAAACCATAGAGCAGATAGTCTGGGCTGACTGATCACAATAGTAAAAGAGGATGAGCCAGCCACTCTGCAACACATTAAAATGTTCACCCCAGAAAGACAAGGCGAGATGAATACATGTAGGGAAAAGACGACCACCAAGACAAACAAATGCAAAGAAAGTGCCACAGAGTTAAAATGGAGGGAGGGTGGCGGCCTCGGAGAGAAGGCTAAATGCCCACCCTTACATGAAACAATAAAAACACTCATCACGAATAAAATCTGCTGTTGAGGTATTGTCGCCAAACACCGAAGGTAAGGTGCTGGGAAGGTTAAAAGTCCGCCTCAGAAGGACTAAAAGTGGGCAGTCCAGCAAGATGGGGACGATAGTGACACCTAGGTGGGTCCTCGTGACGGAGGAGGTACCCATGTATGGCTCATACGGAGCCAGCAGAGAACCACAGAGTCCCTGCGAGAGGCCTGCATGGAGGACTTCCACACATTCGTAGTCTCCTTAATGGCACGCTATTTGTTGTGCATATGAAGATTATGCCATTACATCTCCCAAAGCTGAGAAACCTTGCGGCGTAATAATAATCTCTGTTCAGTTACGGGGATGCCGATCTCCAGAAGCTGTTTCTGTGTAGCCTGGTTGGCCAGCCTGTCGATAAGTTCATTTCCTGGGATTCCGACGTGGCCTGGGGTCCACACAAACACCATGGAACGATTGGACCGTTCCAGGATATAGATGGACTCCTGGATGGTCGCTACCAAAGGATTGGGGGGGGGGGGGGCGAGGGGCGGTAGCTCTGGGTGATAGCAAATAGACTGCTCAAGGAGTCAGAACAGAGAAGAAATGATTCGCCAGTGTATGAACGGATGTGCTCAAGAGCACGAGAAATGGCATCCAGCTCTGCAGTGAAAACACTGCAGCCATCTGGCAAGGAGTGCAGTTCAATATGTCCTCCATGAACATAGGTGAAGCCAACGTAACCATCAGCCTCTCGATGTGAACTACTCCATGGTCCCAGTACATGTCAAGAATCGAGAGAAAGTGACAGTGGAGAGCAGCGGGGTTAACTGAGTTCTTAGGATCATGTGAAAGGTACAGGCGAAGCTTCGGCCCAGGTGTACACCATGGAGGTGTACGTGAATGGACCTCGAGTATAGGTGGTAAAGGCAGCGACTCCACTTCAGATCGGACACAAACCACAATCGTAAGCCCTGACCTGGGCCTCAGATGCGGGAGATGAACTGCCGTGGGTGGGACAAGGAGACGGTAATTCGGATGCTCAGGAGAACTACAAATGTGTGCAACGTAACTGGCAGGCAGTCGTGCACTCCTAAACTTCAATGGAGGGACTCCGATCTCCACCAGGACGCTGGTCACAATACTCGTTCTAAAAGCTCCCGTTGCCAGTCAGACGCCACAGTGGTGCACTGGGTCGAGTAAACGCAGTGCTGAGAGTGACGCCGAACCATAAACCACACTCCCATAGTCAAGGCGAGATTGAACAAGGGTTCTGTAGAACTACAGCAGCGTAGAGGCCATGACTGCACCTTATGGATGGCTCCCTGCAGGAGCCGCTCAGCAACACCAGTACTGGAGGAGTAGTGCGAAATGCAGAAGTCGTCTGCATACAGAGAAGGTGAGATAGACGGCCCGACAGCTGCTGCTAGACTGTTAATGGCCACTAAAAATAGAAATACACTCAATACAGAGCCCTGCGGGACCCATTCTCCTGAATATGGTGGGAACTATGGGAGGCATCAACGTGGACATGGAACAAACGGAGTGATAGGAAATTTTGGATAAAATTCGGGACTGGGCCCTGGAGACCACACTCATATAAAGTGATAAAGTGTCAAGGATATGATGTCACCAGGTCATGTCGTGAGCTTTTCGTAAACCAAAAAGACAGCAACTAGGTGCTGCCGTCTGGAAAAGGCTGTTCGGATGGCAGACTTGTGGAAAACTAGATTATCGGTGGTAGAGCGACCCTGGTAGAAACCGCCCTGGCATGGAGCCGGTAGGCCACGTGAGTCCAGGACCCAACACAACCGCCGACTTACCATACATTCTAACAACTTACAAAGAACGTTGGTGAGGCCGATGGGCCGATAGATATCCACATCAAGCGGGTATTTGCTGGGTTTGAGCACTGGAATGATGGTGCTCTCTCGCCATTAAGATGGAAATACGCCATCACACCAAATCCTGTTAAAGATGACGAAGAGATGTCGATTTTAGTTGGACGAGAGATGTTTGATCATCTGACTGTGGATCCGCTCTGGCCCAGGAGCTGTGTCGGGGCAATGTGCAAGGATGCTGAGGAGCTCCCACTCTGTAAATGGAGCATTATAGGATTCACTATGACGTTCAGTGAATGGGAGGGCTTTCCTTCCCATCCACGGACTGAGGGTGCGAAATTCTGGGGGAAGTTTCTCCGAAACGGAGGCTCAAGCATCTTGCTCAGCAATTGCTTTTGCGTCGGTAGATAACACGCCACTGATGTTAATGCCAGTGACACCTGTTGGGGTCGGGTACCAATAAACAGGTCTGATCTTCGTCCAGACCTGGAAAGGTGGCGTATGGCACCTAATGGTCGAGATGTACCTCTCCCAACATTCCTGTTTCTGTCTTTTTATAAGTTGGCGAACGCTGGCACGGAGCCATTTAAAAGCTATTAGGTGTTCTAGCGAAGGGTGCCGCTTATGTCGCTGTAGAGATCACCGGTGCTCTTTAATGGCCTCAGCGATTTCCGGTGACCACCAAGGTACTGGCTTTCGCCGGGGACACCCTAAAGAACAAGGGATCGTGTTTTCCGCCGCAGAAACGATCGTTCTAGTGACCCGCTCAACTACAACATCGGTGGTGTCATGTGGGGGAGATTCAACAGTGACAGCAGAGGTGAAAGCTTCCCAATCTGCCTTGTTTAAGCCCATCTTGGTAGACGTCCGGGGAAATGGTGGTGGGGGAGTGACAGGAACATATAAAAGTGGTCACTACCACACAAGTCATCGTGGGCTCCCCAATGGACAGATGGGAGAAGTCCTGGGCTGCAGAGGGATAAATCAATGGCCAAGTAAGTGCTGTGAGCAACACTGAAATGTGTGGGGGCCCCAGTATTTAAGAGGCAGAGGTCGAGTTGAGACAGGAAGGTTTCGACATCTCTACCTCGGCCAATAAGCACGGTGCCACCCCACAAGGTGTTATGGACGTTAAAATTTCCCAAAAGTAGGTTTAGGGAGTTGGTGAATCAGTGTAGTCAGTATGTTCTGGGGTACTGCACCATTTGGAGGAAGATATACATTTCAGACAGTTATTTCCTGCGTTTTCCTTACCCTGACAGCCACAGCTTCAAGAGGGTTTTGAAGGAGCACAGGTTAACCACATGTTGAGTTCAGAAAAAACTCCACCTGACACGCTATTATAGTCGCTACGGTTCTTGTAATATCCCCCATAGCTGCTGAGGGCAGGGGCCCACATTACTGGGAACCGGGTTTCCTGGAGGGCAATGCAGAAAGCAGGTGTAAAGCTTAACATTTGCTGTGGACCAGACAGGTGGTGGAAAAAACCGCTGCAATTCCACTGAAGGATAGTGTTATCGTGAGGCTGGGAAGGCATGAAGCATGGAAGGAGGCAGGTTACGCTTCAGGGTCACCTACTGCCACTGGTTGAGTATCCATTCCTATTGTGGATGAGGCATCAGTGAGATCCAGGTCTTCAGCGGACGTTAAGATCTCCACCTCATCCTCAGGTGCAGAATTGGTAGGGAGTGGTGGTGTTGGGGCCTCCAGAAGATCCTTTTTCTTAGCAGACTTCTTTGTTTGCTTGCTTTCTCGCTTCTCGTTAGGGGCTTACTGGGAGGACTTCTCCAAAGTAGCTTCAGCCACAGAGGAAGACCGTGAAACTCTTCCTCGAGCAGCTATTGGCTCCTTTAGCCACTGGTGAGAGTCCACTGTGGCACTAGTGGAGACCTTGGGAGAGAGGGTCCCAAGGGACTCCTTCTGCATGAGAGGAGCCGGAGGAGGCTTTCGCTTCTCTGGCTGGGGGGAGGGGACCGATGTCCCCTGAATTTGGGGGTGGGGGGCGCTTGCTCCCAAGGTAGGTACTTTCACAGCAATGGAAGGAGATTTTCCTCCTACCATCCGGGGGGCAGATGTATACTGGAAGCCCAAAGAGCCCACTGTTCGCGGCACAGAGTGTGGTGTGACTGGTACTTGCGATGTTGATGGTAATGTAGCTGTAGCATATGTGGACGTCAACCGAAAGGGGTGTAATTGTTCCAATTTATGTTTAGCCTCCTGATAAGTGAACTGGTACAGGGTCTTGTACTCCATGATTTTCCGCTTCTTTTGGAGTACTGCGCAGTCTGGCGAGCAGGGAAAGTGCTGTTCTCCACTGTTGATACAAGTGATTCTAACATTCTGTGTGGTGTCCGTTTGTTCTATATCGTGTCTCCCTACCACTTTCGCGCAACGACGCTCTGAGCGTGTTTTAGGGAATTGACTAGTTTGAACCTGGGACCTGTTGCTGGTAAGGAGACGCCAGACCACACATGACATGTAGAATTCAGAAGAGTTCAGTTAGACTAGCGATGATATAACCAAATACTTAATGATTTCAGCATCAGCTCCACTGCACTCCCTGTAAAAGAATCTTAATACTAACTAAATTTAGTGGAAGGGGTTCAAGGCTTTCCTATTTTTAGTTAGCTGGTAAAATAACGTCGAAAAAGCAGTTATCTAACTTGTCGTAAATTACAGTGGCTGATGTGGCTTCTCAATAACTATATAACAGAAAAATCATCGCGTTTCAGATTTTTACTTCAAGTGGCAAATGTGAACACCATGAGCTTTAATTGACGATCGACACTAGTATTACGCAAAAAGGGGGTGCAACAGATGAGACTTCTGCAGTTCTGAGTGAAGCTTTATGCGCTGTTATGCGGCGTCGCGTGCGTTCATTACCTTGTTGGTGTTCGTCAGGGGGCGGCGGGCAGCACAGCTCCGCTCACCTCGCCGTCTTGGAAGCAACCTCTCTCCTAACTTCTCCTTACTACAATTTACCGAAGTTGGTTTAAAAAAAACTATCTGGCTGTGTTTTCATCTGACCAATCAGGGTCTCAATGTTAACCTTAAGCTCCACCTACAAAAATTCTGTCTATCCAATGAGAAACGTTATACTGGTGGGGCAATGTTTGTAAAGTTTGCAACGTAACAGAGACGCGAAAAAGTCTCACGCTAAAACTTGCAGCTGGTGTGGTCCTTTTAGCGTTATCGTAAGATCTATACTGTTCTTCTGGAGGGCTCTATCTTTTAACATGGGCTGGGGGGTGGTCCTGATGTAACAGAGACGCGAAAAAGTCTCACGCTAAAACTTGCGGGTGGTGTAGCCCTTTTTGTGTTATCGTAAGATCTATACTGTTCTTCTGGAGGGCTCTAGCTTTTAACATTGGCTGGGGGGGGGGGGGGGGGGTGGTCCTGACGTAACAGAGACGCGAAAAAGTCTCACGCTAAAACTTGCGGGTGGTGTGGTCCTAGCGGTTAGCTGGCGACGTGGGTGTCCGTCCGTCCCTTATCGTAGGGCCTTCCAGCTTAACACGGTTCTGCTCTCGGCTTCTGTTCTCGTTTATCCCCTCGGAACTGCGTCTGTCTCACGGTGGGAAGGTATGACATGCATTTAGGCATTCTTGTGTTAGTCTGTGGTATTCCATTTGCTCACTCGTTACTCGTATTACTTTGGTTAATTTAATGTCACGATTTATTCGGAGCTATGTGACATACTACTGGATTTGCTTATCATGTCAGGGTTTTCATGGAAGGTGTTGGATTTGCCTGACACCTTACATGGTAGTAGGCACACATGGAGTATCTGGATGCAGTGGAAATCTGCAGTCTCGACATGTGTCGCTGGAAGTGCAGCGGGAAGACATGTGCCCGAATTTCCAGCACTGAAAGCACTGCATAGTGGGAGGGACATATGGCTTAATGTCACAGCGGTAAACCATCACCTTGACCTTTTCAGGCAATGAATCACCCTCAGAGGCCAAGATAAAGGCACCGGTAGCAACCCTGTTGTCTTTGGGTCCCCTGTAAACACAACGGATGAAATGAACACCCCACCATTCTAGATTGGCGCGGAGCTCGTCGTCAGACTGCAAGAGGAAGTCGCAATGGAAAATAACCCCCTGGACCATGCTGAGGCTTTAATGGGGAGTGACAGAAACAGGAATATCATGCAGCTATTCACAAGCGAGTAACGCTTGGGATTGGGCTGGGGATGCTGTCTGAATCAAGACTGCACCTCTTCTCATCTTGGACAGCACTATCACTTCCCCAAACTTATATTCAAGATGTTCAATACAAAATTGAGGCTTTATAGGAAGAAAGGAGTCCCCGTCCATTCTGCTACAAACTAAATACTGAGGCGAATATGGTTCTCTTCTTTCTTTAGCCCTACGTTCCTCCCATGGTGCAGCGAGGGAGGGAAACGATTTAGACTCATATCTGTCAGCAATGTAATCGATCTTGCCCTTCTTAGAGACTGCTGGCGTTGTATGGTCACCAGCAAGAGTTGACTTAGTCCACTTTATTGCAGGTCATTTGCCCTGATGCCACCCACTCCGATCAGGGGCTCTCTGCACGCACACCACCCAGCCACAGCAAAGGCCACCTGGCATGATGGCCATTGTCGGGAGTCCTGATGACCCAGGAAGACAGGCATTTACTCCTTGTCATACGTGGGGAGTTTACAGCTCAGGCATCAGCAGTGTGATCTCTGTGTTGTCAGGGGGTTACCACCAAATGGGTACAAGATGGCCAGACCACAACGGACTGGCTACAGTGCTGGATACTGGGCACAGAGAAATCCAGTATTGCCATAAGGACGACAGAGGACAGGAGACAACGGATGAAGATGACATACCCCGGAAAGTGTCCTCGCCCAAATAGTTGAAATGCAGGTGGAGATGCAAAGCCATGACAAGAGGTTCAGGAGATCGAATCTAAGGGCACTATGGATAACTCATGCACCACGTAAGGCTTCCTTCCCCATATGGCACGCACTTCTGTAGAATTTGGAAAGTGGCAGATCAAACCATAAAATGGGACCTGAACTTATAGGGCCAAAAAGTGTGAGACTCCTTTTAGTCGCCTCTTACGGCAGGCAGGGATACCTCGGGCCTATTCTAACCCCTGGACCCGTAAGAGGCACGGTTAGCTTTCAATCAGGAGTTAGTCCAGTGGGAATTGGGTGGTTGTGGACCGTCATGTAGAGGTCTACAGCTGGTTTTTCCTATAATAATTGACTGGCTTTTTAGGAATTAATAAAGAGATATCACTGGTTACCTCAAAACATGAAATTATTAACATGGAGTTGGAGGTATCGTTGGGAAGAGCGGAGGATGAGATCACAACAAGCAACGTAATGTCATCAGGATAATAGAGTACACTGCGTTAACTTTAAGTTGACCGATCAGCATCCTGGATCTTAATCGGCAGAAGTCATTATGCGTCAGAAGTCTTTGGCGCTTCGTCATTTATATTTGTCTGCAGACAACCTAGTTGACTACTGCGTCAAATAGCCATTGATGACTGCTGTGTTACTGTGTTGTTCTCGCTGTATTTCGTACCATTTCCTTCCCTGGTGATAAATGTGCGTAACTGTTGCAGTTAGAATCTTTATTAAACACGTCAGTACATAAGACGATTTCAGGTCTGATTACGAACAACGTTTAAGTTATCTTTCCTATCGTGCTTGAATTCTGTTTATGTGGAAGCATAAACCACAGGATAAGGTGCCCACACTGACTGTGATGCAGGCGGGTCTTCATCCCCCGCATGGCTCCCCACTCCGTGGCTGTGGCTTCGTCAGCTCCCCGTAACTCCCCTCTGGCTTCGGCCAATTTACGGTTAACACATTATGGATACACAGTAGGAGATAATTCAGAAATGTAGGCTATGTATAATCGATAAAGCTGCGATGGGATCATGTATTAGGAGCTCACCTGCAGTTGGGCAAAAAATTGAGTGGGTATTATTTCTTCTTTCATAGCACAAACGCTCAGTTAGAAAAGATGCCGTTAGTCAGATGTAATTGAGTGGAAACACTTACAACAGGAGTACGAGCAGGTGGACAAAATGCGATACACAGTTGTAGGCTTTTTCGATGTCTAGAGGCAGGAAAAGGGAGGATTGGCGCGTGTTGTATTGTTTGTATAGGAGGCAGACGAACTGCAGCAGTTGATCATCGGTTGAAAAGTTGGGAGTGAAGCCACTCTGAGTGAGAGGAGGGGAGAGCTGTTTGGAGAGAAGTTTGAAGAAGACAGATTTAGTCAGAAATTGGAAAACGGGTGTCTGTCGGAAAAAGGACAAATCGTTAGGACATTCCGTTTACCGTAAAACCACATACACAGATCTGCATCTGTAGGCGTCCCAGCTGCCACCAATTTTACCAAAGTATGGGCGTCCTTCAAATACTGCTGCGCGGGGCTTAGCCTTGCAAAGGGACTGCAACGCGTACAATTTGTGTCCAAGGAAGATGGATATGCCTCTTGTTTGATTTTCAAGGCTTTAACGAAACGTAAGCGTGATTCGTCAGAAGGTAAGAAGGGGCTGTTCAAGTCTAGGTTGCTCCTACCACATGTCAGCAATATTTAGCAATATTTCATCAAAATTAGGCAGAATCAAAAAAAAGAGAGAGAAAATGTATAAAGCACTTTTCTGGCCATCTACTACAACGCCTTTTTCTCTTCTCGGCTCCGTAAAAGATATTTCTGGTTTCATGGAAAGCTGGAATCTACATAATACCATATTATTACAGCAAAGATTATGTTGATGACACCACACGCACACTACATGAAAGGTGCGTGAACATTAACGTCACATTCGCCTTTGGTAACCCAGTATGTCAGTTATAAATGAGCACTGGCTTACCACAAGACATTCCACTGATTATTTATTTCCTTTTGAGTAGCGATTTTTAAGGAAATTGTGGAAATACACGTGGCGGAAGAACTTGTTAATCGAGATGGCGACTTTCAACAAAATAAGAAATGTGACGCAGTCGTTTCGTTAATTTCTTGAAAAAGACTTTTTTTTGGTTAAACTATTGAGTTTTAACTGTAAAAATGTGCAGTTTGAGTGGTGTTTGCTTGCAACTGCACGGTTACGCATGCGCATGCTCACAGCAGATGCTGCAGAGTTCGATGGAGAGCGCTAAATTTGACAGAGGGTGGCCATGCAGCCAAGATACGTGCGCATACGCCACCGTGCAAACTGTTTGTATAAATTTAGCAACTCGTATTAGTTATCTCCAGTCACAAAATTCACTTCAGAATTACTGCCTAGTTATCAGCCCAAATGTGGAGGCAACAAGTAAACATCATTCGGTTCAAATCTCCTAGAATACTCACTATGCCGGAAGGACTTCAAGATAGACAACATAAGCCTAATTCATCTGTACGTCGACGTTCAACTTGCGACTAGCCACGATTCTGAATCGAGCCGCTCAGTGCCTCTCTAATGGATACAGCGTACACGGCATTGCTTTGCAAGTATTTCTAATAGTTATCACTTCTTCCGTTATAGTCACCAACACTATTTCTTAAGAACAGCTTTACTGCACTTTAGGCTGTTGATGCTGCCTCAACTCTGGTCACTGATATTACAATTTTATTTATTTTCGATTTATTACCTCATTAAGTTTCTTCTGAGTACGTCTGCATACGAACAGTTTTCTCAATGCTGACGTCACGGAGATAAGCGGCACAGTTACGTCGTTGAAAATTACAGCTAATTTGTGAAGAAATTGGCGTCTGAAATTTGGAATTTTTTTCTGAAATGTTGTTAAAGCTTGTAACTAGCATGAGTGGCAGCCACATCAGGAGAAATTAGGCTGGTACAATCGACTGTAAACGATCCGTCACCAATTTATTATCCCTAGCTATAACACCCTAGAAACCCGTATTTACAGTTAAAAATGTAGAACTCTTTTTTATCCTAATCTTTAACGCGAAGTCTAAGCATTAATCTGTAGATCTTCGAATGTTTCGCAAGTCTTCCGATGCGAGTTTTCTTGTGTGTCGGCAAGCGAAAAAGAAGATGGGGAAGCGCAACAGCATAAATTATTACTGGCAGTGCTGTAGGTCGCTGACGTTGCACAGTCTCAATCTGTACATACGTGATAGTTTTGTGTACAGATTATGTTCACCTGCTAATTTGACATGTAAGTGAAGGGAACTGATACACCGGCTATAACGTACGTATTGTTTCCATATTTTCGTTTTGTCATCATTATTCTATTGTACTTAACCCCATCGTATTTCTGTCATTATTCATATGATAATTGTTTTATTCAGTTTTGTGTGAATTAATTTTCGTTTTCTGGATGTTTAGTATTGCCAATTTTTTTCATCTCGATGCTGCTGTTGCCGCAGTTTACTAGTGTTTTGACGTTATTGTGAAAAATTTAGATTCTCGATAAGTGTGTAAACATAGTGAGTAATCGTGCATCATATTGTTTCATTTTAGACACTAAAGTAGAACATTGGGTCATATCATCGTACCAGGAGACAGTTCGACGGCGTGTCAGATGTCAAGAAATTGGAATCTAAATTTTAGAATTTGGAGAGTTTTGGTAATAGTTTTGTTGTGAGACGCAAGAACTGCAGTTTCGGGTAAGAGAGGGAAGCGACGCCACGAAACCAACAGTGGAGTGTTTGCAGAAGGACTTGGGCAGTAGCGCAGTGATGACGAGTTGCTGACCCAAGTATGAACAAGTAACGAAGCCAACCCAAGTATGCAGAGAGCTGGCAATCGTGATCTAGTTAACGTACAGCTCGAAGTGAATATTGAATATTTGAGGCATCACTTATGTAGCATCGAACACACAAATGTAGTTGACGGAGGCATAACAGTACAGCGCGAGAAATCAAGCTGGACTACACGGCGGAACTCACAGAACTGCACTTCTGAAACAAGGCGACGCCACGCGGCTTCTATATTCTCGTCATTACTTGCGACTTCCATTATGCAGTGTAAACGACGGTGAGCCTAATGCCTGAGAGAGCGAACACGACAACTAACACATTTTACTCCTCAATGTTTCCCTTGCGTTCAAAAGATCGAAGTGGTAATGAAACAGTGTTTTATTCTTCTATGGCCAAAGAAGTTCAAACTACGTCAGAATCTATCTGCAGTTTCCCAGCTGCTAAAGCCAAGCCTACGGTGACGTAGACCTAGGTTCGGTGCGAACATCGCGAACGTGCTATAGAGAGCAGGTTATCACAGTGATTAATGATCACTAAATTCCGTGCTGAACACCGCTACATGAGATGAGTGAGCGTCTGTGTGTGTGTGTGTGTGTGTGTGTGTTTGTGTGTGTGTGTGTGTGTGTATGTGTGTGTGTGTGTGTGTGTGTGTGTTTCTGTTTCTGTCACTACTGCTTGAGAACAATTGTTGCTAGTAAGTGGAAAATCATTCCCGCACCAGAAAGGTTAATCCTAAATTACCTGTGTAACTGAATCTGTGGATTATAGTAATTATTCGTTCAAGTACGAAGAAATAAAAATCTAGCCCAAAGTGAAATAAATGATCTGTAGTTTGTCGTTATAAAATATACAATGGAAAGAAATGACCTCGGTGCAGTGGTAAGCTCTACACTTATTCAGTTAAAGGGATGGTTAGGTTAGGTTAGGTTAGGTTAGTGTTTAACGTCCCGTCGACAACGAGGTCATTAGAGACGGAACGCAAGCTCGGGTTAGGGAAGGATTGGGAAGGAAATCGGCCGTGCCCTTTCAAAGGAACCATCCCGGCATTTGCCTGAAACGATTGAGGGAAATCACGGAAAACCTAAATCAGGATGGCTGGAGACGGGATTGAACCGTCGTCCTCCTAAAGGGATGGGAATAAGGATGAGTTGGGATTGTGTTCTCCATGATTTTGCATTACTGTGTTCTTGCCTACTTCCGCACGACATAACATAAATATTATTCACGACATTGTGAAGCAAATTTCCATTGAAAATATGTAAATTACTTGTTTTGGTATTTCTGCATTTATGTAGACGTAATATGATGAAAAGGAGTCATTAAAGGAAATACTTAGCTCCAGCTTCAGAAATATGTATCCTATTTTGTGCCAGCAACATGCATACTTATTTAAGTGGGAATATACTTATAAATGTTTATTTAATATAGGGAATTTGTCAATAATTGTGAATCACTGAGGTAAAAAATCCCTCTAATTATATGAAACACTTGCATTGATAAAATTCAGTAAACGTCAATTCACAAAATTACTACATTAACCCAAAAGAATTTCCACGTTTTCTTCAGCTTCGTAAAGAAATTAGCAAACATATGCAAACAATACATTAATTTATGACGAAAAATTAACATAGCGCTAGGTAGCACAGAGTTCCTAATATTCAGTGCTAAGAACTCTTATCATCATCAACTTTGTGACCTGACATCTGGAGAATTTAGAAGCAAATGGTAAGTAGGCTGCGCATTTCCGCTTGGTTTATCGCTTACAGGTTGCGTGTGGAGCATCACCAGCAATGGTCCAGCAGTACTTTGCCAAAATAGCAGAAGGCCACTTCCCTGTGTACCTCTTCTCCGTCCAGCAAAATCCTAACGAAATCGCTATCTGCATTTGTCTGAAACTATTCCACAATCACAAGGGGAGAATTTGAAGTGGTCATGAAGAAAATGTATTTCAGAGACATATTACACTCAAGCTCTTCAATACATGACAACAGTTAATCCACAGGATCTTTATATTTTTGTGCTCTTTCATTTCCAGAGATTTTGAAACTAACATATTTAAAACATTCCCAGATAGCCTTATCATCATGTGACATTTCACCAAATTCCTTTCCTCTGAACAACTCTCGAATCTCTGTGCCAACGATGAAAACATCTTTGAGACTTTTTCCCTCTAATTACCTACAGGCCTCGCCTTCGTGATTCATTTTCGTTACAAAATTTTTCGGGTGTCACGTAAAAATCACTTCATAACAAGTTACAATCACTACAACCTACAATATAAAATGAAATCAGATATTGAATTGCTACTATCCAAGAGTTAATCTTTTTATTTTATTGTTACAACCTTGTCATATGTAACAATTATAAATACTTTGGCAATAAATTTCTTCTCTCTTCCTCTATGAATGGAAACATTTACAAAACTGAAACCAGAGCTAAGTTTTAATTTTTTCTCATATTCATCAACAGCACAATGTTATCTATAAGTATTGCTAGTTCCACAAAATTTACATTTTCACGGTTGTGCAGTGTAAGTGGCGTGTCTCTGTTCCCAGAGAGAAAGAAAGAAAGAAAGAGAAAGAGAGAGAAAGAGAGAGAAATAGGGTGGAAGGGGGCATGAGGATATCACGCCATGGCGCAGAGTCCAAAGTCTGTAACTGTACCTTGATGTGTGCGAGTCACGGTAGTTATCTGAAAAGATTTTGCGGTGCAGTGGTCTGAGCGCATTGCTCCCACAAAGAGTCGGCAGCCAGCTGAGGAAGGCGAGCCCGGCTGGTGTCGCAAGAACGCGTAAACAAGAACAGGAAGGCCGTTCCCTTCCGCTACTATATTTAGATGAAGTGCTAACCTCCAGCGCTGTGCTGGGCAAGTACGTCGACATCTGCACACGCAGAACAGTCTACTGGCGAGAAGCTAGATGAATACCGAATTACAGAACAACAGAGCGATAGTAGAGGCTGTGCTATTCGTGTCTACAAGATAAACTATCGCTTCTGGAAAACACATGCATTCTCCACCAAAGGAATAGAAAACATAGGTCTCTTTCAGATTGATTTTATTTATTTGGCTCCGAATAAACATTTTTTGGATAATCTTTGCAGAACCAGATGCGTTACATTCTCCAGTGAAAACATTTGTTTGCATTAATATTTAAACATTACTGTTCATGTTATTCCAAAACAAAAAACAACCCAGCATACTCTACATACAGAACGTAATGTTTAAGTGTTAACAGAAACATATGGATGTTCCGTTATGTTTCCTTCCGAATTGTTACCTAATAATTGTAATGTGCCACACCTAATCAGCTCCTCAAGCTGAAATTTTTCTGTGCGTGGGTTTCTATTCAAAATAATATGTAATTACTCCCCTCTACAAGTCCTCGAGTTTGTAACGGGAATTTCCGAATACCCTGTATATTTAGTCTTATGTACGCTGAGACATAAATGATTCGATACGCCGATACAAATATGCATAAAGCATAAAAGGATGATGGTGATTGGTAGTGATGTTCACCTAGAGCACAGCTGTCACGGTGGCTTCTATTACTACCACAGATCCAATGGAAGCCCACGTGAATGCCCCCCATCCGTCCTTGGTGCGGTGCATGTTTCAAGCAGCCGTTCGCTTGGATGACCGTACATTGAGACACTACCGTCGACCTGGTCTAGCAAGAGACGACATTCATCTGACCAGGCGACGTTTTCATTATCGATCCACTGTAGTCGTATCTGGGGAAATCGTTAGGTCAACATGGGAACACTTCGGAGTTGCCTGCCGCAGAGCCAGGCGTTCAACAATGTGCACTAAACGGTGTGCGCCAACACTTGTGCCAACACCACCAATGTAGTCCGTCGTCAGACGTGTCACAGATCGATCTGTAATGAGGTGTGGACGTCCAACACCGTATCACCTACTCGTTGTTTCGCTGTCCTTCAACCACTTTCCATAGATTCTCACAACAGTAGCAAGCGAAAAGTCTACCAGCATCGCCGTTGCCGAAATACTCTTTCCTAGGTCCCAGCAACACGCCTTTTGTCAAACACATCTATGTTAGTGGATTTCTTCATTCGCGGCCCATATCGTTGCTAAGCACCAGGCGACATTCAGCCTCGCAGTGGGCATTGGTCATAATGCTTTGGCTCATCAATGTAGCTGTACATTTCAGTAGATATAACGTTACGTATGTTAACTGTGAAGTAAAATACTCAATCTTTGGTGAAACATCATTCATCGTCAACATTTTGAAACACTGCGAAATGCTGGTAAGAGCCGTCAGTCGATTTGTATCAGTCTGCGCCAGTTGAGCGACAGATATTTCCCGAAACTCAATGCAAAATACACTGTTCAGCCTAACATTTTGACCACCTACCTAGTGGCTAGTATGTCCACCTTTGGCACGGGTAACTGCAGCCACAGGTCATAACATGGAAGCAGCGAGGCCTTCGTACGTCGCTGGAGGAAGTTGGTATCACATCTGCACACACAAGTCATCTAATTCCCTTAAATTTCGGGGAGGGGGACGATGAGTTCGGACACCCCAGATGTGTTCGATCAGGCTCAGATCTGGCGAGTTGGAGGGCCAGCACATCAATTGGAACTCGCCACTGTGTGCCTCGAAAACTCCATCACACTCCTGGCCTTGTAACACGGTGCATTAATTTGTTGAGAAATGCCACTGCTGTCGGGAAACATTACAGTCATGAAGGGGTTTACGTGATCCGCAACCAGTGTATGATACTCCCTGGCTGTCATGGTGCCTTGCACGAAATCCACTGGACTCACAGAGGCCCATTCGAATGTTTCCCAGAGCATAATAGATCCGCTGCCATCTTGTCTCCGTCCCGTAGTACATGTGTCAAGGAGCTGTTCCCATGGAAGAAGACGGATTCGCGCCCTCCCATCGGCATGATGAAGAAGGTATCTGGATTCATCAGATCACGCAAACGGTCTGCTACTGCGAAAACATCCAGTGCCGGTGGTCACGTAACATTTTAGCCGTAGTTGCCAATGTTGTGTTCTTAACATTTGGTACATGCATGGGTCATCGGTTGCAGACGTCCATCATTAGGATTCTGACACACATGTACTCTGTCGAGCATTAAAGTCTGATGTTAGTTCCGCAACAGTTCGCTACCTGTCCTATTTTTCTGTTTTACCAGTCTGCCCAGACATCCGATATCTCTAATGAGGGGTGGCCACTCAACCCCATGACGTCTGGACATGGTTTCACATTCGTTTCACAAGTATTGAAGACACTCACCACAGCAGTCCACAAACAAGCGACAAGTCGTGTACTTTCTGAAATGCTCATGCCAGGCCTCCTGGACATCATAACAGTAGTGGTTCAAAGTTCGTTTTGATGCATTTTGTTAGTGCAGGTTGCCTACATCAGGCGCAGGTGCGCACTCAGCGCCAAACCTATTGTTCTCCTTTGATTGACAGGTACTTAACCGATTGTTCTGCTAAAAGGATCCTTCCTTTTGATTGACAGGCACAGAACCTATTGTACCGCCACCCTCCCACCCCCCCACCTCTCAGGAAACCTTCCAACTAGCTGCTATAGGTACACTTTAAGGACTGAGTTATTGGAATAGCCCCTCTCACACTTATCAATTTGATTGACTACTTAATTAAATTGATCAGTTAATAGCCTCTTCCCCTCTGGTAAACCCCTTCCCCTCCCACACTCCGTCAGTCACTGAGGCCAAGCGGTTCTAGGCGCTTCAGTCCAGAACCGCACTACTGTTATGTTCGCAGGTTCGAATCCTGCCTCAGGCATGGATGTGTAGAATGTTCTTAGGTTAGTTACGTTTAAGTAGTTCTAAGTTCTAGGGAACTGATGACCTCAGATGTTAAGTTCCATAGTGCTTGGAGCCATTTGAACCATCCCATGCTCCCTCCCAGAAACTGACAGGAAAAGACTGAGTTGATCGGTCATTTGGAGGGATTTCGATTGTAGTGTATGAAATATTGCTTAAACAATTAATACAATGTACAGAATATTGTTTAGTTATTATTACAGAGTATGGAAAACAGTTTATTAATTTAGTTAAGAATTTGTCCAGAAATCGATTGCTGTGTATTTAATATTGTTTAAACAACTTAGACAATGTGTGATATATTGTTTATTTTGTGAGTATCATTGCAAATGTTGATAGATGACTGTGCAGTACGTCCATTCATTGTTAATTCTCAAACACATACATCAAAATATACCAGAGAGTGCTATACATATTTCTAGCACCTCGAGCATAGTGCATAATTTACGATCTGTATCTATGCAGATGGGAGTCACAGAGCATTCTCGCAGTCTTAGGACAAAATTAGAGATTGAAAGACCCCCTCACACTGTCTTTGATCAGTCCGCACTGCAGCACTGTTGCCGATTTAATCTGCAGCTGACCAGAAGTAGACTGCTACATTCCACATCTCGTGAATCAATTAACCTTGCCAAGTACTCACCCATCCAAGTGCACAAGATTTTCCTCAGATGCGTCCATGTCGAGGAGGTTAGCAGTCCATATCGATGTATAGTAACAGATTTGAAAGTGTTGTGATGTAATACCAGACAGTTAAGAAGAACAAGAATCGGGCGATTGTTACACATGATGGAGCTCCAGACAGATGGAGTTCGAAGCATTTTACGTAAATCAACTCTGATATCAATTTTAAAGTATTGTTCTAGTGACTGGGATCAGTACCAGGAGGGTATTGGTAAGTAAACAATGGACTCCTAAGGCTACACGGTTCTACACTTAAAACAGGCTATAATGTTAGATCGCTTGAGTTTCTGACCTATCAGTTGTGTGGAACGCAGTGCTGTTAATATTCCATTGCAAGAAATGTATTTCCAGTGCATGACATATATCCTTCTTGGAGGTTTCTCTATGATAAACTACGGTAACATATTGTAAAAAGAAAAAACTACTTCCTTAAAACAGTGGCTCTGTGTGATACATGCACAATACAGCTTTCCAGAGATGTACAGAGTCCACTGTTCACATCCGATCACAGTTCAGAAATTATACTATGCCCACATCAGTCCTATATAAAATGATCGTTAGTAACGGAGAATATTTCTTACAAGGGAGCAGATAAAAGCATAGCAGAAGCATCGGACATGTGAAATTACAAGTCATTCCGCAACAGACTCTGCAAATAGCACATCTTTCAGGCAGATGTATGCACGGGGATTGCAGTGTCTCACAAACACATATCCCATAGTTATGAAACTGAAGTATCGATTTTACACCCAAGATGCCACAGGGGAATGGAAAACATGGCATAAACCTTCGTTCGTCTAGAGGAATATGTCACGTTCATCACACATGAGATGGAAGTCCTCTAATGACAAAGAGGTTTACTGTTAACGATGGCAAGTAGGCATTGCTCTAAGACCCACACAGAACACGCGATTGTATGAGTCGAACGCAGGCTATGTCATTTAACTGATGCATCCTGACAGATCATCGAGAAAAAATGGTCAAATGACCTTCAGCAACTTCTATCTCTCTCTCTCTCTCTCTCTCTCTCTCTCTCTCTCTCTCTCTCTCTCTCTAGAATGCATCATAGGTCTACCATTAAATCGTACGTAGTCACAACTCCATCTCAACCGACCAATCCATCCACTCTATGTCATCCTTTAACGCAGATGCAAGTAAGTTAAGAGGCAGATGATTCTCTGTCTTCCTGAAAAGCGTCAAATACAGTAGTCAGCTAGCGTGTACCACTGTACCTCAACAGACATAAAGTATAAGGTGAATGTTTGCCTGGTTCTCTTTGCTCCTGTGTCGACGTTTTCTCAGATCCCTCTTGCTGTCGCATACTTGTCCCCATGTACAAACTGTTTTGAGCCAACCAGAAGACATGCAAGTACTTCCTCAATTTCCCAGCATTTTGGTGAATATTCCATCAATATATACGTATTTTCCGCAATACTACCGATTTTTTATGTCAGTTCTACCTATGCGATTATGACATAACCTCTTGTTCCAGCCGGCCGGAGTGGCCGTGCGGTTATAGGCGCTACAGTCTGGAGCCCCGAGACTGCTACGGTCGCAGATTCGAATACTACCTCGGGCATGGAGGTGTGTGATGTCCTTGTTAAGTGTTTTTTCAATGAAATGTAGTCTTTGGTTAGCCTTTCCCACAACATTATCTAAGTTGTTGGTAATTGTAATTCCTACGTATTTAGTCGAATCGGCAGCCTTTAAATCTGTGTGATTTATCGTGTAATCGAAAATCTTGTTGTACTCATGTGGTCACTTCACACGTTTCCTTATTGAGAGACAATTGCCACTTTTCGCACCATTCAGATATTGTGTTTAAGACATTGTGCAATTGGTTTTGATCTTCTGATGGCTTTACTAGAGGGCAAATGACAGTTTCATCGCTGGCCGGAGTGGCGGAGCGGTTCCAGGGCGCTATAGTCTGGAACCGCGCGACAGTTACGGTCCTAGGTTCGAATCCTGCCTCGGGCATGGATGTGTGTGATGTCCTTAGGATAATTAAGTTTACGTGGTTCTAAGTTCTAGGGGACTGATGACCTCACATGTTAAGTCCCATAGTGCTCAGAGCCATTTGAACCACGTGTTGGACAGCTTTCGTGATTGCGTGGAAATTTGAGAAGATTCAATATGGACATGTATTGCGCTGGACCATTTTTCCCTCCCATGTAAATTGTCCGATTGACTGCTTCTTCACATTTCCCCTCTTTATTTTGTTGAGAGAAGATCGATTGTGGTGTGTGTTGAGTGCATCTAACAGGTGAAAGACGGGTGGAGGACTCGTTTGCTGGTTCTCTAGACATAAGATCACCCTACTTGACTTTGTAAATTATAGGGATGATTTGGAATCTGTTATATAACAGACATTGGTATTTGCGAGTGGAAATATCAGTATCCTCTATTTTTTTCCCCGAGTTCTCATGTAAAGATCTTTGCAGACAGGATACGTTTCGAGTTACTCAGTGCCTCGCAATGATCTCTTAGACAGGGGAAAATTATGTGATCTGGGTGGTGGAAGCAATGCATGGAATGCACTGGAACAAACTCCGACTTGGTGGTCGGAATGTGGTGATAGATTCATTTCGTAAACAGCTGCACAATATAGTACTCAACTGGACCTGCTACAGTGTACAGACAGGACAGGCGATATGGCTGTAACAATGTCTCCTCTTTGGCACCCCTATGCATGACCTCACGCCGGCCGGAGTGGCCGAGCGGTTCTAGGCGCTACAGTGTGGAACCGCGCGACCGCTACGATCGCAGGTTTGAATCCTGCCTCTGGCATGGATGTGTGTGATGTCCTTAGGTTAGTTAGGTTTAAGTATTCTAAGTTCTAGGGGACTGATGACCTCAGAAGTTAAGTCCCATAGTGCTCAGAGCCATTTGGACCATGACCTCACATTTTCCTTGTTGTTCTATCGATAGTTATGTTAATTACAGTACACCAACCCGCATCGGTGATGTTTTTCCAGGCATTACGTCTGCGGGTGCAGTATTCATTATCGCATACTGCTGGACGCCTGTCCTTCATAACACTTGTTTGAGAGAATCTTGGCAGGATGCAGCACCTTCCAGAAGACTTTGTCAGATAATTTCCTAGGACTGAGAAGAATCGAGACATATAACCAGTGTGAGTGTAGGCACAGCATAATTTTTTTGGGCACTGTACAGATTTAAATGATAACTGCACTGTTTGTGTAAAATGTACACTCCTGGAAATTGAAATAAGAACACCGTGAATTCATTGACCCAGGAAGGGGAAACTTTATTGACACATTCCTGTGGTCAGATACATCACATGATCACACTGACAGAACCACAGGCACATAGACACAGGCAACAGAGTACGCACAATGTCGGCACTAGTACAGTGTATATCCACCTTTCGCAGCAATGCAGGCTGCTATTCTCCCATGGAGACGATCGTAGAGATGCTGGACGTAGTCCTGTGGAACGGCTTGCCATGCCATTTCCACCTGGCGCCTCAGTTGGACCAGCGTTCGTGCTGGACGTACAGACCGCGTGAGACGACGCTTCATCCAGTCCCAAACATGCTCAATGGGGGACAGATCCGGAGATCTTGCTGGCCAAGGTAGTTGACTTACACCTTCTAGAGCACGTTGGGTGGCACGGGATACATGCGGACGTGCATTGTCCTGTTGGAACAGCAAGTTTCCTTGCCAGTCTAGGAATGGTAGAACGATGGGTTCGATGACGGTTTGGATGTACCGTGCACTATTCAGTGTCCCCTCGACGATCACCAGTGGTGTACGGCCAGTGTAGGAGATCGCTCCCCACACCATGATGCCGGGTGTTGGCCCTGTGTGCCTCGGTCGTATGCAGTCCTGATTGTGGCGCTCACCTGCACGGCGCCAAACACGCATACGACCATCATTGGCACGAAGGCAGAAGCGACTCTCATCGCTGAAGACGACACGTCTCCATTCGTCCCTCCATTCACGCCTGTCGCGACACCACTGGAGGCGGGCTGCACGATGTTGGGGCGTGAGCGGAAGACGGCCTAACGGTGTGCGGGACCGTAGCCCAGCTTCATGGAGACGGTTGCGAATGGTCCTCGCCGATACCCCAGGAGCGACAGTGTCCCTAATTTGCTGGGAAGTGGCGGTGCGGTCCCCTACGGCACTGCGTAGGATCCTACGGTCTTGGCGTGCATCCGTGCGTCGCTGCGGTCCGGTCCCAGGTCGACGGGCACGTGCACCTTCCGCCGACCACTGGCGACAACATCGATGTACTGTGGAGACCTCACGCCCCACGTGTTGAGCAATTCGGCGGTACGTCCACCCGGCCTCCCGCATGCCCACTATACGCCCTCGCTCAAAGTCCGTCAACTGCACATACGGTTCACGTCCACGCTGTCGCGGCATGCTACCAGTGTTAAAGACTGCGATGGAGCTCCGTATGCCACGGCAAACTGGCTGACACTGACGGCGGCGGTGCACAAATGCTGCGCAGCTAGCGCCATTCGACGGCCAACACCGCGGTTCCTGGTGTGTCCGCTGTGCCGTGCGTGTGATCATTGCTTGTACAGCCCTCTCGCAGTGTCCGGAGCAAGTATGGTGGGTCTGACACACCGGTGTCAATGCGTTCTTTTTTCCATTTCCAGGAGTGTATACACATTGCAGTGTAATGTTACTGTGGCTAATGTTGTGACAATACCGGAGAAAGTGAATGTGTGTCCTATCGTGAGGGACTATACATTCAGTGCATCGATAACTTCGAGGGGATGAGAGACATTTTTATGTGGAAAACTTCGTGCGCTATAGATTTTGAGATTCATTCCAGAACCACAGCCGTCAAGAGGAGACATTACCTGTACAATGATCAGTGTCAGACTGCAGTAGGAATTGTAATATTTAATTGTAGTTACATTGGTAAATATGTTCCTGGTTCCCAATATTCTTGTGAGTCTTGTATGTATTTGATGATCTATAAACTACTTTTGCGATATTTATCTATAAAAAGTTCTGAGTGTAAGGTGATGTACTCTTTGTTCATGTGTTCAAAGACAAGTTGAAGCAGACCGTCCATCTCTGGTGTGATGCTGTCCTTCATCCGACATTGTGGTATTAGGACATCTCCAGACGAGTAACTGTGGGACACTGAAAATTCCATCCACGCTACGCACACATCTCGTCGCAATGCGTCAGCCTCGCCGGGCAGGTAACCACATGCACGCAGCCGACGCGTCTCGCGTGTCCCATTCCAGATCGCTAGGAACAATGCACTCTGAGATATTCTGGGAAGCATTAGAACAGATTTCTATAGTGCTGGACCCGCAGCTCTGCAACCTCGCGCCTGCAACGGTGCCTAGGTGAAGACGTATTTCGACAGGAATTTCTCAGATGCCAAGTATGAAGGGAATCCACCTCCTCATGTTTACAGGACCCAAAGGACACCTGTGTGTGGCTCGGCAGCTGATGGCCATGTCGTCACTTCGTGGTCCTGCCGGTGCATCCCAACTCCTGGGAGTGCGCGCGGTACCATCCTGTATGGTCCAGTGGACAGGGGACAGCAGGTGGCGCGTGCTTTGTGATCGAAAGATTTTTAAATGTGTGTAATTACGTGTGATGTATGTTTCATGACGGTATCCCTTGCACAATCGGAATAAAAAAAGAAATGCGATCGATGTAGTTACTTCTCACATTTAGACAAGAAGAGAGTAGAAGCTTTCGAAATGTGGTGCTACAGAAGAATGCTGAACATTAGATGGGTAGATCACATAACTAATGAGGAGGTATTGAATAAAATTGGGGAGAAGAGAAATTTGTGGCACAACTTGGCTAGAAGAAGGGATCGGTTGGTAGAGCATATTCTGAGGCATCAAGGGATCATCAATTTGGTATTGGAGGACAGCATGGAGGGTAAAATTCGTAGAGGTAGACCAAGAGATGAATACACTAAACAGATTCAGAAGGATGTAGGTTGCAGTGGGTACTGGGAGATGAAGAAGCTTGCACAGGATAGAGTAGCATGGAGAGCTGCATCAAACCAGTCTCTGGACTGAAGATTACAACAACAACAAGACTTGCATCTTTCCAAACAGCAGAGAATGATGAACAAGTGAAATCTAAGCCCCACAAACTGAATTTTTTTTTATAAAAGAACAATATACTCTTGAATTTCCCTTTGTGACATCCTTCCTCTCCACCACAGAGCCTCCAATTTCCAGGTAGAGGAGGGGATGGGGAGAGGGAAGGGGGCGAGGGGGGCAGGGGTAGTGATCAATTTCCTGAAAAACTCTTTAAATAAATAAGTAAATAAACTATATTCCATAGACTGCCATAAATAACTAAACAATATTCTATATATTGTCTAAATTGTTTAAACACTATTCCATACTCCACAATCGAATTCCCTCCAAACGACCGATCAACTGAGTCGTTTACCCATCAGTTTCTGGGAGGGAGAGTGGGTGGGGAGGGGGTTTACCAGATGAGGTGAGGTTAATTAATTGATCAGTTTAATTAATTAGTCAATCAAATTGATAAGTGTGAGAGGGGCTATTTCAATAACTCAGATCTGAAAGTGTACCTGTAGCAGTGGGGGGGGAAGGGGGTGGAAGGTTTCCTGTGAGGTGGAGGGGAGGGGGAGGGGGCAGGTGTGGGGGATAATAGGATAAGTGCTTGACAATCAAAAGCAAGGATCCTTTTAGCAGAAGCATAGGTTTTAGTACCTGTCAATCAAAGGAGAACAATAGGGCTTCCCGCTGAGTGCACACCTGCTCCTTGTGTAGGCAACCCGCACTAACACAATGCACCAGAATGAACTTTGGTCCACTGTTCATAATCGCCCTTGGCCAAACTCAGATAGATCGCACGCCTACCCCATCCTACACATGAACAGCATGCTCACTGATACTACATGCACCATGTGTGTGCCTGACTAGCAATCATTCCTTACCAGGTGATGATGCTATCGCCTGGATGGCCATATATCGACCATAGATTGGTGGTCATAATGTTTTGGGTGATCAGTGGAAAAGCTACGCAAGAGATCTGATTGAATCTATTAGTGAGAGACAAGAGCACTACTGTTCTTTGTAATTATGCTCCCTATAATGTGGTCGCAAAGTCCCACCTGTTTGTCCTATGTAAACGCTGTTATGCGGGCCACAATGAATCTTATATACCCGAGCTTTTTCTAATTTATGTGGCTTGCCGACAAGGCAATGACAAAAGAACAATCCAAGTTCCTTACGTGTACAAAAATCAATTTTACAACAGCCGTCTTAAAGACATAATCTGTTCCATCTCAGCAGGGATCAAAATAAGACAACAAAGCGTATTTAGTCCTTTCACTCATATTTAGTGGTTGTTGCTGTTGTTTGTTCAAACTTTACTACCCATTTCACAGATGGTGTTTTCACTATAACCATTAGCTAGACCAACTTGAACTATAATATCGATCTCTTTGTTGATATTGTCTCCGTTAAGCTGCAGATTAGCAATCCTACTGCACATAGACGAAAAATATTATCGCTTGTGAACAATAGGGTGACACAATTCAATATTATAGTGATTTCTTCAAAATTGTCTGTCATATCACACAGCATGCATATTATCAATGAGACTGCTCCACGTTGGGTAAAAAAATGTAGTGACTTGAGAGTTCTTTAATCTCTTGCCTAAAGTGGCAGGCAAATTAGTATTGAGGGGTTCAGGTCAGAAGGGGGATACTCGTATGTCATTTAATAATAGTTTTGAGATATATTCAGAAAATTATACTTTTGGATAGTATTATTCCGAAACCTTATAGTTACTCCCACATGCTCATCAGAAACAACGCAATCTTATACCAAAATCTGTAATCAATATACGTATATTATAAAAGAAGGAGTACCGTGTGCGTGTCGCTAAAACTCATAAACGACTGCCAGTACGATCAAGGAAGTTATATGGTGTGGTAGCGAGCTATCCCACATCCATGAAGAATGTTTCTACTTTTATCTGAAGGGTAAGGGATGGGACGTTTCCCCATCTTTCTAGAAATTTCTATAACATTCCAAGACATTCTAGAACATTCCAAAACATTCGAGAGTATTCGAGAGCATTCCACAACGTTCCAGAATGTTCGGGAATGTTCTACAATGACCCGGGATGTTCTGGAATGTTCGGGAATAGTTTGGAACATTAGGGAGGATTTCAGAATGTTTGGGAATATCCCATATCATTATAGAACATTCCAGAATAGTCTCGAATGTTCTGGAACTTTGTGGAATATTCGAAGCCTTTCTGGTATGTTCTGGAATTCGGCAGTGGTGGAGCTACCCACTGCTGTGGGTATATAAAGCAAGACCCGTCCTGGGTTCGAACGTCAGTTTCTTATCATTGACGCAGGGAAGAGCCGAAAAAGTAGCGCAGCGAGTGAATAAAAAACATTGCTGCTACAAAAACAGGGCACAAGTTGCGCCTGTCTGGCGCAGACAGTGACATATGCCCATTTGAGACATTATAACGGAAATAATTCCATTAAACAACAATTAATTTAAAAAAATTCAAAAGGATAAGACCTTAATGTACTTTTGAAAATACAAAGTAGTCAGGTAAATGAAGTACAACTTAGAGACATCTATTGGCTTTAGAAAAATGGCTATTACATAAATATGGAATATTACAGAATATTTATGCAAACAGCTGCACAGTGCAAAAAAACACCTGCATGAAGGGAACTTCAATAGTACAAATCTATATGAGATTTGAAGAGAAAGATGTTTCAGAACTAGAGACCGGAAAACACAGTAAAAAAATAAAGGAATCAACAGTTTTCGATTTGCGACCGCAAATTAAGAGATGATCGGGAATAGTGGAATTATGTACATTAGTGCCTCTTTTTCCCAATAAATGTTCCTTATACATGACACCGAAAGATCTTCCTGTGTGTCCTATATAACCAGGACATGCATCGCATGTGAGTTTATAAACTCCTGAAGTGTGTATAGGAGTAACTGTGGATTTGAGATTGTGAACAAGATTTTTCTGCAGGTTATTGTTAGTAGAAAAGGCAATGTTGCATCCATGTACTTTAACTAGAAAACGACGAATTCTATAAGAAATAGGACCTACGGATGGAATCGTCAAACCTTTTTTTATACTCGTTACTGTCAGAAACAGCACGATAAGTGGCTGCTTTAGGCATTAGTGCTGTTTTTGACAGTAACGAGTATAAAAAGGTTTTTTCGATTCCATTTTTAGGCCCTATTTCTTATACAATTCGTCGCTGTCTAGTTAAAAAATATGGATGCAAAATTGCATTTTCTGCTAATAGTATCTTGCAGAAAAAGCTTATTCACAATCTCAAGTCTACAGTTGTTCCTATACACATTTCAGGAGTTTATAAACTCGCTTGTGAAGCATGTACTGTTTATGATATAGGACAAACTGGAAGATCTTTCAGTGTCAGGTATAAGAAACATATATTAGGAAAAACAGGCACTAATGTACATAAATCCACTTTTGCTGATCGTCTGTTAATTTCCCGCAGCAAATCGAAGAGTGTCGAAAAAATTTCCATTTGACATAGAAAAAAGAAAGGTCACAGGACCGATGCACTAGAAGAGCTGGTGAGTTTCGAGTATATTTCTAAGAACAATGGCCTCGTCCTCAACGAACACTTACAATTACATAACAAAATTTTTTTCAGTTGCCTTAATCCACTACTCCCGGAATTTTGATACCTTTATTTTTTACTATGTTTTCCCGCCTCTTGTTCTGAAACATCTTTCTCTTCAAACCTCATATAGATATGCACTGCTGAAGTTCCCTCCCTTCATGCAGGTGTTTTTTTGGACTGTGCGACTGTTTGTATAAATATCCTAACAGATGGCTCTTAGTTGTATTTCATTTTCTTGACTGTTTTGTACTTTCAAAAATACGTTGAGCTCTCATCCTTTGAATGTCTTTTTTTATAATGAACTGTTGTTTAATTGAATTGTTTCTGTTATATGTCTCAAATGGGCATGTGTCACTGTCCACGCCCGATAGGCGACGCAACTTGTGTCCTGTTTTTGTAGCAGCAATGTGAGCCACTGGGCTGATCAGTCTGATGTTCATTTCAAGGTATACGTACCAAAGGCTGGTACATTTTTAATTTTTGATTTGAGCATGTCTGCTCGAAACATTGATTATTTACTTTCTCGCAGTGTAACTTCATGCAAGTAACCGTTCTATGTTACGACATTCCTCATCTTTGCTAATCTTTCTGACAAACTTATTTTTCTGTGTATTCTTTTATAGGTTCTGACGAAGACATCTTAGAGGTGTTGAAACCTTGGTCAACGCATCAAAAAATTATTTGCAGACGGTGGGCTGTATCATTTCTCCGCTGTGAGACGAAAACGAATGTGTTTTTTCTATCCAAGTGTAATCTCCCCACGGAAAATTACCCTCTACCACGCAATAATTAATAATGATCAACCAAATCATCCACATGTATTTACGTTTGAAAAGTATCTGATCAGATTTTCTAGTAATATATGCGCCGACAGCTCGTCGACGCCAAAGTATTTTTCTAGTACGTTTATTCTTTGGAACAACAGAGGTACAGAAATGTATGCTCCATGGTTATTATAGTGAGAGAGGGATAAAGGAACAGCTTCGGAAGTATCGGTTGGAAGATTTTCGGATTGCTAAAAGAGATTTATTTACTCTTCTTCGCGCTAAAGCGAGCTAGGAAAGTTTGTGCCGCTAGCGTGATAGATAAAGAGAAAGAAAAACCTGTAAAAGAAAATTACATGAGACTTGGAACCAACAGAAAACGGAACATGTACGGAAATGGATTCAATATACAATTTTCCTCAAAATAAGGTTTGTGACCATTTTATTCTAGAGTGAATGACGAATGAGTTCTCTGTCTGAACCATTGATGATTGTCTGGGCCCTGTAATTAATTGGGAAGTTTCAGCTGTGACGAAGAGAGCCTGCAATCTCTGAGTTTTTTTGAAATCGTCCAAAAAGGCTTCGTCCACATCTGAAATTTTAGATCTGTCGTAAACTGAACGAATTGTTCAAACGATCGATTTTCCCAACTGAATGCAGCGCTTAATAATAATAACAAATGTAAAGATCTTTTCTAGCAAGCCAGCCGCTGAATATTAAGACGAAGGGCTCCACCAGAGATTCTACTAGGCTGATTTCACGTAAATAATATATTTAAACTGTACACAGATAAAGGACAGAGAGAGAGTGAGAGAATCCTCCATTAGCATAATTGTTTCTCTGTCTTTTCACGGATCAGCCTAACTAGAAAACACGAAGCCCTGACTTTATTGTACCGATTTATGTGTGAGAGGGAAAGAGCGATAAAGGCGACAGATACACTTCTGTACAGACAAAACATTACACCAAGTTAGCGGCAAGCTGCATTCACATAGACTTTCATCATTTACAAAAGCAGAGTAGAATTCATTATACAAGGACAAATCTGTCACAACATTACTACCACTACCCAACGAAGACCACAAATTTCTGCAAGTGTATTGCTTCGGAAATGAAGAAACAAATTGATCAAAGATTCACAATTATTAGTGGACTGAGACGAGAAATAAAAGACCACTTGGAGAACATGAACATCGATTTAATGCACCTCACATAGCTGAAGTCGCCATCATAATTGTGGACAATGAAAATTCAAGCCGTTTGGATGACCTGGCCACTTCATAACATTCACATGCAGCTCGTCGTGGCCAGAAATCAAAGAACAAATAAGATATGGACAAGCCCCCATGCATTGATACGACACAATAGGCCGAGTTTTGTGACAAAAACAAATGAGACTTATTGAAGTCATCACAAAATACCACATCTTTGAAACCGTTAGCCGGCCGGAGTGGCCGAGCGGTTCTAGGCGCTACTGTGGAACCGTGCGACCGCTACGGTCGCAGGTTCGAATCCTGCCTCGGCCATGGATGTGTGTGTTGTCTTTAGGTTAGTTAGGTTTAAGTAGTTCTAAGTTCTAGGGGACTGATGACCTCCGAAGTTAAGTCCCATAGTGCTCAGAGCCATTTGAACCATTTTGAAACCGTTAGATGCTGGATGTACACAATCAAATGGCAAAAACGAGGACTCCCTCATTCACAAAATCTCATATGGCTACACGACAGACTTCATCCCAGGGAGAGCGACAAAATCATCCAAGCTGAATTTCACATTCCACAAGAAGATCCAGAACTGTACGACATAGTAGTGAAAAACACGATTCATGGATCACGGGGGTCTTTAAATACCAACTCACCATGTATGATTGATAGAAAATGTACAAAAAAAGTGCCCAAAAACGGAAGTTGGTGGCTGCCCCAAATACAGAAGACGGTCACTCAAAAACGGTTGGCTTCACAGCAAAAATACAAATAAGAGGCAGCGACGAACTGAAAATAGATAATCAGTGGGTAGTACCATATAACATACTACTTTCCTAAATGTTCCAAAGACACATAAAGGTATAAGACTGCAGTACAGAGAAATCCATCAAATACGTCTGTAAGTATGTGAACAAAGGGCAGTGACACGTCAGTATTTCAAATAGACATACAGGAACACGAACCAACTGCAACATCCAGCAGTTCATTTGAAAATGGACAGAGAGTTTACTTCAGGAAAGACACGGCTCGAAAAACTGCCAACGAACCATCTCAGAACACAACATTAACAGCTTTTTACTAACAGTGCCAAACGGATCCACTCGCGAGAGCATAATTATATGTCGACGTCTTACCTATTACACGAGGAACACATCAAGAAAAATCTTTCAACTATAAAAACAAGGATTTCCAATAGAAGCGCATCCGTGAATCATGAAAAGTGGCGCACTAGGCCGTGTACACACCTTACTTCCGATCAACGGCGAATAATTCTGTCTCCGGATGTTGCTACAGAGACCAACAAGTTTCACAGATTCCAGGATTATTGACTTTTACCTATGCCAGACGTACAGAGACGAATGCCAACGCTTAGGACTATACTGGAAAACGACAACCACTGGGAATTAATACTACAAGAAACCTCACTCACAGACACAGCAGAACAAGTGAGAAACTTATTCGCCATTATTCTAACAACATGTAACCCATCGAATCCAAAACAGCTATGGGACTCCTTCAAAGATTGTATCAGTGATGACATACAGTACCAAATTCGACAAGCACATCCTGAACTGAACATAGAATTCAACTACGACATCTTCAATGAAATACTCATTCACCTAGAACATAAATGTTTAACAGTAAACAAGCAGACCTTAGTACGTTTTGGGATGCAAGTACCACGAAATGATACTATCAGTGCGCTAAGCTTCTAAATTACAAAGGAAAAAAAGCTACAACGTCACCGAACTAATTCAGTACATAGCTCACAACAAACCACTCCTCAATTATAATCAAAAGGAAAGTTATGAGGTTATCGTGGACCGGATCGACAACAACCGTGGCGGAATTATCTACTTGGACGCATCAGGAGGCACTGGGGAACCGTTTCTAATACATCTATTGCTGGCAGAATTTGTGCTAAACAACAAATCGCACTTTTACAATCCGGCATTGCAGCACATTTATGGGAGGAGGACGAACTGCCCATTCCGCCCTAAAAGTACCGTATGACATAGCCAAAGAACAATTCTCGGTGTCTAAAATCTCAACGGCATCTGGACGGGGAGAACTTCTAAAGCAAGTTAAAATTATCTTCTGGGACAAATGCACAATTGCACATAAAAAATCACTCGAAGCCATGGAGAAAACATTGCAAGTCTTGTGAGGAAAATTTGAAGTGATGGGAGGAGCTCTACTCATACTCTCATGAGATTTTAGACAAACGCTTTCAGTTATCCCCAAGTCAACACCAGCAGACGACATCAACACATGCTTAAAAGAATCACTTCTCTGGCCGCAATACAAATACTGCGACTAAGAAAAAGTGTAAGAGTTGAACTATCGACAGATGAAACAACAATACATTTTGCTCAACAACTTTTACAAATTGGCGAAGGCACATATCTTACTGACCAGACGAACGGCCTTATTAGTCTCAACAGTCATTTCAGGAAAATAGCCACTGCTGAAAACCAATTCATTGACCAAATTTATTCAATCGTTGTTCACAGATATACAAATCCGAACTGACTATTTGAAAGGGCTATTTTAGCAAGTAAAAATAATGTTGGCGACAATATCAACTTTAATATTCAAAAGAAAATTCGCGGTGAAAAGAGAATATACAAATCTATCGACATGGTAGTAATCGTTGAAGAAAGTATGAACTTCCCTACACAATTTCTAAGCTCTTTGCAGGTACCAGAAATGTCACTGGAGTGCCTTCGACTTAAAACTGCATCTCCGGTAGTACTACCCAGAAAACTCATCCCACCAAAACTATGTAATGGAACAAGAACGATCATAAAACAGCTATCGAATGTCATCATCGAAGCCGAATTTATGACTGGGAAGTACAAAGGACGTACACTATTTATCCCCGGAATAACACTGATCTCTACTGAACTGCCGTTCCAATTTAAAAGACTGCAATTTCCAATCAAATTAGCTTACAGTGTTACAATTAACAAAGCGTAAGGACAAGCTTAAAAGTTTCGTCATCAGCCTCAATACTCTTACTTTTCTCTAACTATGCGTTACTTGCTCTCGAGTACGAAATTCGAAAAATTTGTACAAAGGCCTGTATATGCTAAATAACAAAATGAAAAATGTTATTTATAAACAAGTATTGTAAATAGTTAGAATAGGTTTTGAATAAAATTTTTTTGCCTTTTATGCCTTAGAGTTTATCCTTTTATTCCAACTACCATACAATGTCATATCACCTCAGTGAGTGAAGCTATGTACCGCAGCTAGTCATAAAATAAAGGCAAGTGACAGAAAACGGTAATAGGAAGCGACTTAAATGTCCTCTTTTTGAATTACACAACACACATTTTATCAAAGGTATAGTATAGGTAAAAAATGGTATATTTTCATGCAAAATATTCTTTTCGATCATTTCAACATGTTCACATACATCCCTTTTATTTGTGCCATTCATAACTAACCAATACGTTCCTTGCCTTGTAATATGGGACAGTTGATTCAACATTTCATACTTATTAAACAATCCTGTTTATTTTGACATAACTTCATAAATAAACAATACATATCAAAATAGACAATATAATGGAAGTCAGTATCATTTTAGTGCATTGGGTTGTGACTTGAGGCAGTCAATTCCAAATTTTTGCTTATTAAAAAAATGCTGTTTATTTTGACAGACGCACATGTTCATAAACTTGTCACTCTTGATCACTGCCGGCCGCGGTGGTCTCGCGGTTCCAGGCGCGCAGTCCGGAACCGTGCGACTGCTACGGTCGCAGGTTCGAATCCTGCCTCGGGCATGGATGTGTGTGATGTCCTTAGGTTAGTTAGGTTTAAGTACTTCTAAGTTCTAGGGGACTGATGACCACAGCTGTTAAGTCCCATAGTGCTCAGAGCCATTTTTTTTTCTTGATCACTGTCCCAAATTTCAGTTCCAGATTCATTGTCTTCCTCTCCACCTGTCACTTTATTAATGGCACATTTCTTTAGAATATTATCAAAATACTCATGAAACTGCAAAGAGATAATGTCAATCATGTGTGAAACATCTTGTTTTCTCAGGTTTCAGAGGAAAGACCTCCATGTATGCTCTCGGTACATTATGAAAATGAGGGACTATCTCAGACTTAGCCAGAGAAAAATCATATTTCACTATTTCATTGCCTTTGGGTGGAACAGAGATGCATTTTGACTGAACAGTGTACTCAAATATTTTGTATTGTTTAACAGCCCAATTTGTAATTACATTTAGTATAATGTTTCTACACAACATGATTCTACTATTATATTATGTACAGAAAACACAAAGAACATAGTACGACAATTTACCCACAATCTGCGCCTGTTTCCCTTCTAGGAACAATGTTTTCTTTCCAGCTGGCATGGCCCAAACCCATGACCTCTTTTAATCACCTTTAATCACATTTGCTTTGGACAATTCAGGGCATCGTTTCTTCCACCTAAATTCACGTAAATCGTGTCTCGGAAGTTGAATCACCAAAGCTATTTTGAAATCTCACAGCTGTTTACTGCATCCCGACACGGTGCTGTCATCTCGCCTCAAACACTTTCACGCATTATAGCGTCTTGTCTCTGTGACAAATCCTCTTTCTGCACGAAATGACTTTCAATACTGGTTTAGACAGGGAAAAAAATTCCTGAAGAAGTCCCATTTTAGAACCAATAGATGTTAAACTACAGTAATAACAGAGATACCCCAATAATGACGACAAGTTCCGTTTTTGTCTCAGTTGTTTTACCCCACGCTGGGAACCAATAATTAAGTGACATCAATAATTAATTGAAATCAAACACAAAAGGTTATGAGATCAGGGGACTGATAAGCGAACGGACAGATTGTACAAATGATTAACGCATGATGTATTAGCTTTTGTTTCAATACTTCTTATACATAAAATTACAAATCTCAGGGTGTACGTCACAGGGCGTGGACACGATTCAGTTGTTAAGGGAAGGAGGGTGGGGGGAGGAGATGGCTCATCTCACCATTCGTCGCTGGGTCAGTACGCCACGTCGCTTAGAAACTATGCGGCGTGAGCCCGGTCACCACTTTGACAGCTTGTGGTGGGTCGCGTGGCCGAAGCTGCCATGGAGCGGTGTCGGGAGCTGGGACGTAGGCGATGAGTGGAAAACCCCCATGTCTTGCGTTGTCTCACCGACTGTCTCCTGACTTCCCATCACTCTGCTAAGCTCATCGACTCCTCGAAATTTTCCTCCTCCCAGCGACGTCACTGGCGAACTAAATTTGCAATTCCGCTCAATGACTGATCGCCGTTTCATGATCACGCCTCCCAACGCTGGATGGAATTTTCCTGTCTTGAGTGGGCTGGTATGTGACACGATAATGGGCGCCTTTCTCACGTTTTCACTGTCAAGGCTGTTCCCAGCGTTGGCCGCACATTGTTCCGATGTTTTTCCGCATTTCTAAATTGTTGTGAAAGCAGCCACACAACACTTTTTTGTAACGGCTATCTCGGCATGGGACCTGGACAGTCTTATGTTTGTGCTACATCTAAGAATCTGCTGACAATCGTGACTCATAATCAACGTCCTTACTGTCCAGAAAACGTTGTTAAACAGTTTTGTTAAACAGGCTGACTTCTTCCATAGTCAAAATTCTTTAATCTCACACACTTCTCCGTGCGAAGTTTTGCCACTTTGTGTCTACGCTCAGGTAAAAATGGCTGCTGCCAGCCAGAAGAATCACGCGCCCCCACGTGTGCATTCTTGATACTTTTGTGTCTAAGCTCCGTCTAAGTGGCTGCAGGAGTCCATCAGTTTTCGGCACGCTTCTCGCTGCCCGCCAGGCTCTTCGCAGGGTTTCCACGAGGCGATGGCATCGGCTAGGCTACCCCCTGCATATTTCCACAATGCATCTCTGGAGCTCGCTCTATGGGGACCGGCAGCGGTTTTATCGCAAATTGATAACGATATCGGCAGTAGTTGGCTTACAATAAATGGCAGTAATCAAACATGAATCTTTCTTAGTTATCTTCAAATTCAAACAAACTTTGACATTCTGGCTCTTCCATTTCCACAGTAAACTGGATTTTATCGTGCACACAATTGAGACTGAGTGCAAAGTTCATAATATTACCTTCATTATCTCGATAAAGCACGAAAATATCGTCTACGCATCTACGATAGAGCACCAGGTTATATGTTATACGTGAATGAAGCACTTTTTTCTCAAGGTCTTGAGAACTATCGGGTGGTGTTGCGGTAGGAAACATTTTAGGGCTACTATTGGACGTAAGTTAGAAAACTATATTCGTCCATAACCGCAATAGTTCTCAAAGAAAATGACGTAACCGTTAGCTCAGTCTGCTATATTCAGAGAAGATCTACGCTAATACTGCATCAATAGCTTTAACTTCCAGCAGGTCAATATACAGTGAGAAAAAATTGTCGTACATTTACATTCGCATAGTACCAAGACGGTCGGAGGCCGACAATGGGGGACAAATGGCAATCCTGGTGATAACTGTGTTGCTCATTCTGTGAACTGACTGAAGCGACTTTGCCTATACAGTGATAGACTAATCATATTTGTAACAGGAATGGTATAGTTATTGTCATATCTATAACAGATTTATGTTAATTAGATTGACGATATCAACTTACTCACTTTTTTCCATGGAGGTAGTTGTTAGTATTATTTCAATAATACTTGGCAGAGTTAACTTATAACGTATCATTAAGGTTCTTGGGAAGTATTTTACTACACAACACGATGAGTTAAACTCTCTCTCCTACTTTTTCACGATACAAACAAATACATGAACCATATTTTCAGTTATGTCAGTTTATGAGAAATAGCAAACCTTTTGAGACACATTGTTAGCAAAAAGGAACGAAGGTTTAGTTAGGGTATACAGGTTGATTCTTCCAGAGGACGTAACAGCAACCAGCCGCTTTTTAGAATGCTATTCATTTAATTAAATAGCGCCGTTACCGGTTTCGAACCGACAGGTTCATCATCAGACGGCTTGTTCACGTTAAGATACACTTTTGTTACTTTACATTAGTTTAAGCTTTTTATTTCGCCGTATCACAAAATTACCTTGGTGTGATGGTACCCTGCAACCGAAACATGATTTGAGAAAATGTCTGTTTAACTGTAATTGCACCTCACAAGGGTTTTAAACGATATAAACAAATTACTGAAGTGAAATTGGTTACTTACATCTCAAATTCCGCGCATTACGTTCTAGTGCTGACTGTTTGTGTTCATGCAGCAGCGAAAACTATGTGAATCACTTTCTTTTTATATATCACACATATAATCAAAAGCACCACTCACACACAAAGAAGTTTCACCACATGAAAGGATGTATACGAAGATGGCGATATCACAACCAGAACACTCGCCAAGACTTTCTCTCTCAGTGATATTTCGACATATACATTGATATGACAGCAGACATTTCCAAACTGCAAACCTTACATTTATAATGATCAAAATTAGGATAAACAAATAAAACAGGCAGTTTCTTATAAATTGACACAGCAATGATATTATGTATAATTATGGCATACACTGAAAGCAAAGTAAATGGTAAGGGATAAATGTACATAAATAGATATTACAAAAGTGGACATCATATTAAAAAATTTTATAGCTAGTTGAAGACACTTTATTACTAAGCAAGATGTTATATTTTATATTTTATGAACTGTTTCATGCTACGTTAGTTTCCGTATGTTATTGTTAAAGGGAGTACTGTTTATTTCAAACTGAAAAGCAGGTGAATGAAGATAGGAGAAAGATTGCATTGACTAACTCTGTTCATTGAGGAGATTTTGTGGTTATTTTCTTTTATGTACATATATTTCAATCTCTGCAATCAAATTCATAAAGCTACCTTTCTCAGTATGATGCAATACCTAGATGTCGTCTTCAGTGCTCTTTAATCCGTGATTGTTAATAGTTGAGTGCATTGCAAATGTGGATTTCGACATGTAGTTCAAAAACGTGGCATCTACATGCTCCATGAACCGAGTCTCTTTGGACCTATATAGTAGGAGAGGCATCTTTTGGTTTGTTTGGTTTGTGGGGCGCTCAACTGCGCGGCTATCAGCGACCGTACAAATTTCCAACCTTTGCTCAGTCAAATCGCGCCACTTTCACGAATTATGACGAAAAGATGAGGACAGCACAAACACCCAGTCATCTCGAGGCAGGTGAAAATCCCTGACCGCGCGGGAAATCGAACCTGGGACCCCGTGCTCAGGAAGCGAGAACGCGACCGAGGGGCATCTTTGGCAGCTGAGCTCGTATATGCCTGATTTTTTGTGTGGGTGTTATTTTTTAAGTTGTGAATTGCTATCTGCTGAAGTTCGTTGTTTGTGTGAAAGCTTATATTAATGTTTGTGCTTTTAGATATATTTGTAAGACATGCTCCCTGCTGTTAACTTTATCGTGTGTTAGCTGCATGGTTGTCCGATGTGCAGCTATGTTGTCTGATGGTTTTTGGATTTTTTGTGGTAGTTTGTCCATCATGAGAGAGCTGTATCCATCGTTTGAGGCTATAGTTTTAATGATATTGATTTATTTACAATTCTTAGGAGTGTCGATATATACAAAGAGAGTGCTCCATATAGTCTTCGCTGCTACATGAACACAAGCAGTCAGCATTGGAACATAACGGTGCGGAATTTGTGACGTAAGTAACCAAAACATTTTCACTTTAATAATTTGTTTACATCGTTCAAAATCTTTATGAGACACAATTACAGTTAAATAGATATTTTCTCACTTCATGCTTTGGTTGTAGGCTCCACCACCCCACGGAAAATTCGTCATATAGGAGAATAAAAAGTGGAAACTAATGTAAAGTAACAAAAACGTATTTTAACGTGAAGAAGCCGTCCAATGATGAACCTGTCGGTTCGCAACCAATAACAGCGCTATTTATATAAATAAGTAGCATTTACAGCAACAAAATTTTAATTCGTAATATCGACTTGAAAAGGTGTATATGTTTTCTTGTGGATCGACCGCTGTCAGTGTTGATTTCCTAAGTTTCATATGCAGTGTTACAGTAATATTGTTATTGCTTTTGCGTCTTAAATGTTAGTACCTTCAATGTCTCTTATGCAGTGTGGCATTAGTTTTTTTTAACACTTGAATGTTAGTATCTTTCATATTTCATATGCAGTGTAACAGTAACATTTTGTTGGCTTTTTGTATCCTACTTGTTAGCGTATTTCATTTCATTTTTATATGCCTTGATATTTTGTCTAGTTAGATTTTTATTATTTTCCTAGTTTCTAATTTATGTTTCCATTTTGTTACTTGCTAAATTCATTTTTGAGTGGGAGAATGTTGAGTTCTGTAACCACTTGCCACTCCAGGTGCCGTCTAGGGACATTTTGCAAACTGGGCAGGTCAGTCAGTCCGTTATGATCTGTTGCATGTCGGGAAATATTGTAACTTTGTGTGTGCGGAACAGGACTTCCCAGGTCCTTTGTTGACATAGCATCCGTTGAGAGTGGATGCCTCAGGTAGCCTGGAGACACTGCAGTGAGCAGACGTATGTCTCGGGCAGCCAAGGGCCGCAGCTCGCGTGGGATTTGTAATGAACATCACTTTGTGGACTTGTAAGGTAGAACGGAATAAAATATTTTCACATGAAGATTAGGTTCCCTCTCATCATAGGGGAATGGAAATAACGGGAGGGCAGAGAGTGCTCTCGTACTCCACACTCCAGACTTAGATGTACCAGAGCCCTGCAAGTGAACTGCGTACAGATAATTTTTTTCCAGCCTAGAAGAACTAGGAGGCTGCCCTGAAGAAATTATGGAATCCGTGTCTAATAAGGCTCGTTTTAGTACTTAAATGCATTTAAATTGTACAGAAATTCGCCTCTTTTATTACCACTTAGAGTAATATTTACGAACATGATACGAAAAAATGTATGTTGATGGTATTCCTGACGATTTTCCGAAAATTACTGATTTTCACAGTATTTCAACACTTTTGGATGGAAACTATGCGGCGTACGAAAAAATGTTAGAGATGTAAACTGTAGGTAATTTTCTCCTTTTTATTTTACTACAGCACCACTTTTGTGTAAATAGTTTGATTTCCAATTATAAGCTGATTAATAAGCATTATTTTTAGTGTTTTTTGTGATTTCACATATCTGCGGGGAAAATTTTTGTTGGTCTACTCCAGATCCGTCTCCAGCATTCAAAAAAACTTACAAAAAACTAAAAACAATTACACCATAACTTTCCACTTCAAATTACTATTTAACTGGACTGATACTGCTAAAGTACCATGTAAATTAACAATTACAAAATCTATGCTCATGTATGACTGGTATTCGGCAGGAACTGGACACAGCTATAACAAACACACTTTGTTTAACGAAGTTGAAAATTGTAACTTATGAGTGGAGTTGCGCAAAAACATGTATGGAGATTTCAGAACTCTGCAGATGACAAGCTACCAATATACAGAAACGTAGAGAGGATCGTACTGTGCGCAGCCGAGAAGAATGAGCGCGGCAGCAATGTGGCTGCGATTGGTTTAGGCAGGAAAATAATTATATATTGTGACAAAATCATTTTCCTTAATATAACAACGTAAAAATTGTAAATGCGTTTACAAAATATGACAGTATACATGTGATATGTTACGAGAGCGCCGTAAGTTCCTCCAAAAATCGTTAACACACACACACACACACACACACACACACACACACACACACACACACGTCATACTAATAAACGTAAATCCACCTGATGATCGAGGTTTAAACCTTCGAAACGCGTCGTGAAGATAAATGAACAGAGACTGGTAACAGTAAACTTGTTGGTTCAGTTGATGTAAAAACTGAAAGTATTACTGACTATAGGGGGTTCGAACGAGGTAAATATACCAAATCCTCGTCTCAAGTCTTTAGTGCGCTAATAACTTCCGAAATAATGTCGGTCAAATTCCTCATCCGTATACATGGTATCAGTAATTTCTATATCACCTTATTAATACTGGAATAATGTATGCAACTACGTAAATGTCACTCTTCGTTACGATACAAATTTCGTTTTATTCTGTTAAAAAATCAGCTGTTGGATTTTCTTGTCTGATCCGTGCTTTTAATGTGGATGCTATGTCTGCATTCATGTTTCACTTGAATTTTCCGCTTTGGCAGTGGAGCTGTAAATAAGGAAAGGAAAAAGGAGAGTCACTGTGAGACCATAACAAGCGAACAATAATACAAGACTATAATAATAAGGCAAGACATTTCGAACGACCAGTAACACATTACATTGGTAGGCGAGGAGAATGACTGTTTCTCCGTTCTCCTTTTCAGCCCTGGCAGACATTCTTCTGAGCTGCCTACTCTGCAGTGTAAATAACGCAACAATGTAGAAAAAAGAACCGATGGGCACAAAGCTGCTATAACATGTTTGAGCTATATGAATGCGTGGTCACTGTTGTTCCGGACAGGCAACACGCGAAATCCGCATAATTAAGCATTTATAAACAACAGTTATTTACATAACAGGCAGACCTGAAATCCAAGAAGTTCTTATCAATATTTTTAAAATCGAAAGTAACTAATTGTTTTTGTATATTCACTGTCAGGTTTTGCATCCAACAAACAGACTAGAACTATTTCAGAAAATTTTATGCCAGGGAAAACACTTCCGTTTGCTTTTGCCAAGCTAGCTTTGTTCTCTGATGACACGTGACGCTGCGGCGGGACCACCTCGTGTCAAGAAGGCCAAGCGAACAGCGAGCGTGACTCGTTTGTTTTGCGTCCCGCGCGAAAGCTGGCCTCGCCTGGGCTCCGCTCGGTTCGGCGTTGTGTAACGGCCACGGGCGCAGCGCGTGCTACGGCCGCTATCGCAGCCAGCGGCGTTGCTAGGTGGCTGGTCTGACGTCACCCCAGCAAACGCAGCGGGTCCTGCGACACAAATATCCGTGCCTCCGCTCCGCTGACCGCTTCCGCCACGTGGAAGACGATGTTTCATGCCTTACCGTCCCTCTTTCCTCCATGGCGTTGGAATTTTGCATACAGGGTAACGTTCTAGGGCTGTGGTTCCCAACCTGGGGGTATTTACTCTCCAAGGGATAAAATGAAATTTTCTGAGGGTTAAAATCATAACGGTCCAATTACGTTACAGTCACAAAGTTAATTTATCATTAAAGACCATTATTATTATCACTATTTCGTAGGACTATAGTACTGGTTACGCAATTTACCAATAATTACAATTTATTTTAAAATATTACCGTTAACATGGGACACAATGTGCCCGAGGTTATATCTTGTCAAAAGAATTTTCCTCACATAGTCCACCCACTAAAAACATACTTTGTTTTTGTACTATACATCACATATACGGAAATGCATTATTAAAATGCGTTTTCAGAGTTGTTGGTAGTTCGCGGAATAGACCAGGAATTGCTTCATTATTCACTTCGCGACAGTAAAAGAACTAATTGACAGCACAAGAGTAACTGCACTGAGGTGTCACATTCACGGGATAGCGATATGCACATATACAGATGACGGGAGTATCGCGTATAAAAGGCATAAAAGGGCAGTGCATTGGCGAAGGTGTCTTTGTATTCAGATGATTCACGTGAAAAGGCTTCCGACGTGATTGCGACACGACAACAGGAATTAAGGGACTGGGAACGAGGAACGGTAGTTAGTACTACTGTAGATGCATGGGTCAGTCGTTACGGAATTTAATATTCCGAGATCCATAGTGTCAAGAGCGTGCCGAGAGTGTCAAATTTCAGGCATTACCACTCACCACGAACAACGCAGTGGCCGACGGCCTTTACTTAACGACCGAGTTGTCAGTGCTAACAGGAAAAACAACAGTGCGTGAAATAACCGCAGGAATCAATGTGGAACGTACGTCAAACGTATCCGTTAGCACAGTACGGCGAAATTTTGCGTTAGTGAGCTATAGCAGTAGACGACCAACGCGAGTGCCTTCGCTAACAGTACGACATTGCCCGCAGAACCCCTCCTCGGCTCGTGACCATAACGGTTGGACCATAGACTACTGGAAAACTTGCCATGCTCACGTGATCGGCGATTTCAGTTGGTAAGACCTGACGGTAGGGATCGAGTGTGATGCAGACCCACAGAGCCATGGACCCAGGTAGTCAGCAAGGCACTATGCAAGTGGTGGCTCCATAACGCTGTGGGCTGTGTTTACATGGAACTCAACCGACTTTTGTCACCTCAGCACATGCAATCGCTACTATATTGCAGTACCGTCTTCACGTTATTATTGTTTCTTTTCTTTCTTCGTTTGCGTCATCTAAGGACCACGCCCCAATTTCAATGCTTCCTTCTTTGTTGTTCTTTCTTTTTCCTCCAGTATTCTTTCATCTTTTCACTATGTATCCTTTTTCTCTCCTCGCACCATTTTGATCCTGTCTTCTTCTCCCTCTTGCCTTGGAATCCTTCCGTCTTTAACACTTTCCTCTTGAAAGTCTCTCTTTCTGTTGCACCTTTTTCACTTATGTTGTTTCTTTCCAAATCTTTCCTAACTTCTTGAATCCAGGCTGTTGTTGACTTCTTGTCCCAAAGACATTTAAAAATCTGTTTGGTTAACCTGTTACTGTTCATTCTGTACAAGCGTCCAAAAAATAGCAGTCGCCTCTTTCGTAGTGTTTCATTTGTGTTTTCTATGTTGCGATAAACTTCTTCATTGCTTCTTAATTTCCATACCTCTGTATTCTTTGGTGGTTCAAGTATTCTTGAAATGATTTTTCTTTCAAGGACTTCAAGTTTGTGTAATTTGTAGTTCAGTACTAAACATTCACTTGCATAAAGTCATTCTGGTTTCACTACTGTGTTGTAGTGCTATATCTTCAAATTTTCAGACAGACACCTTTTGTTGCAGACATTCCTAGTTATTCCATAACTATTATTATTATTATTACTGGCAGTGGTCAGACACAAAGCATTCGCAACATGAAGACTTCCAATTTCTGCCAGTTGAGATGTAAAGACTCCTGCAATCAAGTGATTTACAAACAACAAATGTAGTGAATAAGTTTGAATTTGGTTGATTTTAAATGGGTATGCGGGGTGTGGGTGAAGCAAGTGCCAGCAAGGAGAGGAGTGGTGCAGAGGACTCATGTTTGGTAACGAGAGTCTACGCTCAATGTGAATAGTTAGCTTACTTCTCCGAAAAGGAGTTGTTGGTAGAACTCGCGTTGCACTGAGCATTGCTTCATTGTCTTATAAAAAAAGGGTTGTCAAAAATAAGCAGTTACAATTGTCTCATTGATCAATAGTTCATAGTTAAAAAAGCTAAAAAAAATATAATTTATCTTTCGTCATTCTAAAAGAGGAAGTGCTCACAGAAATTGGTTTTCCATCCTAAAGGTTATTTAGGCTTTATGCTGATGAAGGTGGGGGAAAGGAGGTGATACTATCTAATATCTCATTGAACTCAGGGGTAATGGTCTCAGAAAGATTGGGAACCACTGTTGTAGGGTTAGACAAAATAATAACATCATTTCTAGGGCTCTCGTTTTGCTGCTATCAGTTACCTTTCACGCGAAAAAACGAAATGTTTCCTGACCAGTGTAGCGAGACCATTGTTTTTACACAGCAGAAAGAATCAGACACAAACCAGATCCGATCCGCTATGCTACCACAAGTGTATATTCTCCGGTAATGGATTACTGAAGTTACTATCCACCGAACAACATTACGCAGTGGTAAGAAGACACTGGATTAGAATTCGGAAAAACTGCGGTTCTGATCACCAGGTTGATGTTTTCCGTTGTAGCCTCAATTTACTTGAGGCAAATACCGGAAAAGTTCTTTTGAAAAGGTGGCGGCCAATTACCTTCTACCTCTGGTCCACATAACATGAATTATGTAGATGTAGAGTAAGTAAGTTTTTGCGGTTTATTTGTTTAAACCACGCTGTAAGTGCTCTGCTAGGTTTAGTACCTACATCAAAATTCTATTTATTAAGTAGCACTCGCTTAAAAACAAATAACGGGAGAGAAGAAAATAAAACCAGTACAGTTTACAAAAGAGTTATTACAAAGTATGGAGCTTCGTGTAAGAGATATTAACAGTTGCTAACGAATTTTAAAAAAAATAAGAAAAATCTCTCACTTAAACAGATTGTACGTTGTTCTGTTGTCTTTTTTAAGTGAAGATCCACATCTTCGTAACACCAATGAAAAACATAGTGATCTCGCAAACGCGACCACAGTTAATCTGAAAAGAATGAGAAGCGCTATTCTGAGAAATACAAAAGACTATATTTTGTCTTGGTGAGGTTTTCAAAGCCGATAGCTAATCGAAAATATTATATGGTGATATTATTTGATTCAATCTTCTGGTCACTTTGTACGATATTTAGCAGTGCATGACTGCCAAAAAGTCGAAAGAACACAAATGGCAAAGTAAGTGAGATTGAAAAGCTTGCCAGAGCGACGTAACGCAATATTTAAGACACCAGACTCGCATTCGGAATAGTTGACTCCGCGACATGTCCAGCCATTCAGATTTGGGTTTACGCCATTTCCCTAAATAGATTAAGCTGAATCCAGAGCTGGGTCCTCTGAAAAGTACTCACTCTTCCCAACCGACCTTGTGTTCCGTCCCTAATGATCATGTCACTAACGGCACGTTAGACCCTAATCTTTTTTCACCAGATGCTTGGTATACATCATATTAAGAAAGGCGAAACAGTCTGCATAGAAAATACAAACAGTTTTCTTCGGAGACATTTATAATACTATATTGTCACATGCTTTCATATTGCATCAATATAAGAGGGGAAGAAAAGGAGAATCTGTAAGTGCACTATACCCAGAAACAAGCCGGGATGTCGCACTCAAAGGTTGCTCTGATACTTTTCACTGTTTTGTTGATTATTCAAAGAATCATTCTGACACGCACAAGGCGTACTGCCTTAGGGAAACAGCAAGGATCTTACCAAATTTCTTGAACAGTTAATGTTTCAGCCCCACGTCAAACAAATAGTATCATTACCGGTGTCGACTTATTATCTAGTCATCGGATGATCTGGATACAAAACATAATAACTCTTCAAAAAACAAAAGACACCTTTGAAGAGTTACTGCGCAACGTATTCAGATCATTGATGAAGACTTCATAGGAAGTGGAAACGGGAATGATCTGAGGCTGATATTTATACAAAAAAAGAAATCCCCCTTCCATTTAGGGACAAGTTCTAGCGCCCAGTAGTGTGGGAGAACGCCAACACTACTGCAATCGTCAATGGACGGGTCGTGGAGGCTTGTCCACCAGAATGGTCCTCTCGTCCGATGCGGGTTGGCCTTTGAAGTTGCCGGAGGAAAAATGCGTAGCGATGCTTTCCCTTTGAAGTTGGCGAGTGGAAAATGCGTGGGTACATAAATTCCCGGAACGTGCTGATGCGGGCTACTGGAAACACGCTCGCACTGGACGAGGAGTCCACTCATTCTCAGAATCACAGGAGAGAATTCTCTGGTTCTTCCTCTCGCGGCTTTTGTGAACCAACAAGACTCAGTTTCACTTCAAGACTATTGTCAGCAGAAACGGAAAACGCAGTTTACTCCTTATTGTGTGTTTCCATGGTAAGATTGAATGAAAAGTTCAAGAGGACAGCATTGGATCGTTTGCTCCTGCAAATGTTTAAGCGTGGTGGAGTAATGTGAAAACACTTATCAGTGTTCCTTTTCGTGTCAGGAATGTCGGAAGCGGAAAGCTGGTCTTGACTGTCAACATACACGACACAAACTGTAATTTGATTGTGGCAATGTAAACGCAGAGGACGTTGCCCAGGTTGAGAGAAGGGCGCGGAGGGAAGGTTGCGGCAGCTAGTGTTCTTGATCCGCTGTCTTTCTTGATACGCGTCAACGATCTGAAGGAATTCTAATATATGAAATCAAATAGTTCAAAATTCCTGGACTGTAGACAGACGGCAGGCATTGATGTAAGTTTCACATTCAGGATCTTACGTTAAAACTAAGAATTCTTTACGCTGCTAATTAGTGTTAAATATGCACTTAATCTTCACTCTTTTGAAGTACGACATCATTTGCTATGGTGATTACCGAATGAGGCAGTTCGCGAAATCTGCGGGGGCTGACTTCAATAAATTAAGAATTTCAGTATTATCATATCAGCACATACGCTCTCGTACTGTATTTGTGATTAATGAGACAGTCTCGTTCAAAATGGATACCCGTAATTCACTCAGTCAACACGAGACAGAAAACTTTAACACAGAATAATAAAGTATAAATCTCAGTTAAAGGATTTCATTGGGGCGCTTTTATTTTGCACAGGCGTTTCTCCCAGTAGCTCAGAGCCTTTCACTGCAATGCACTATACGTATCCATCATTCTCATCATCCCCCATCTGACAGTCACCAATGAAGAAGTGCCTCCTCAATTCAGTCGTTTTTTCGGTCGTGTCTTATCTCATGGAATCCTGCGAAGTAAATCCATTTGCCATTGGCTGAATGTTCTGACCTTCTCCATTTATTTTCCATTAAAATGTTAGTTGCGTCTTCCGCTCCACTTCCCTGAACACTTTGTCTTCCCATCTATCCTTATAAATCCCAAAATGGATCTCCATATTACTCTTTGAGCAGCCCTCGGTCTTTGAATGGGTTTTGTATGGAAAGTTCACGTTTCACTGCTATTTTTTCATGGTTAACAATTTTCTTTTGAATGTTTTGATAGTATATTACTTAGTTTTACTATGTTGATCTTTAGTCCTACTTTCAAACTTACTGACTTACGCTTTTCCACTCAAGGTTCAAATTCACCTGAACTAGCGACAAAATATACAAATTCAACTGCATAATCAGGGGTCCGGAATATTCCTCTATTACTGCTGAGGATAATTTAGTGGTCCGGAATGTCCTTGACAGAGTAGTGTGTCACTTTGAAATTTCCCAGTATGCTAATAAAGTCTAAAGGAAGCTTTAGCACTTATGAACACGATCTTCACTGTTCTATCATAGGCTGAATCAAAGCGTTGTTGCTCAAAAGCTGTTAGTACACTTCCTTTCCAACATTGAGGCCAAAGTCTTCTCAAAATCTGTGAATCTGAGACAAAATGGTTCAAAATGGTTCAAATGGCTCTGAGCACTATTGGACTTAACATCTGAGGTCATCAGTCCCCTAGAACTTGGAACTACTTAAACCTAACTAACCTAAGGACAACACACACACACACATCCATGCCCGAGGCAGGATTCGAACCTGCGACCGTAGCGGTCGTGCGGTTCCAGACTGAAGCGCCTCGAACCGCTCGGTCACACCGGTCGGCTGATAATAGATACTCATTTTTCGATTCTACAACTCCATTAAGAAATTGCACATTGTCAGCAGTGCTACATACACTTTTAAAGCCAGCTTGTTCCTTTGCTTCATTGAAACTCCGTGTGGTTCAAAATGGTTCAAATGGCTCTGAGCACTATGGGACTCAACTGCGGTGGTCATAAGTCCCCTAGAACTTAGAACTACTTAAACCTAACTAACCTAAGGACATCACACACATCCATGCCCGAGGCAGGATTCGAACCTGCGACCGTAGCGGTCGTGCGGTTCCAGACTGTAGCGCCTTTAACCGCTCGGCCACTCCGGCCGGCGAAACTCCGTGTGTTCTCAGTTCGGATAAAGCTTTTAAGGGACTCATGTCCGGAAATTTATAGCTTCGATACAAAATAAGTTTGAAGATTGGATCTCTTTAAAATCTCTCGCTTCACGCAACGCACACAAACCTCCGCCTACAACAACGGTTGGGAGAAACTGGTACGTTCGCAGCTACGAGTATTGACTGTGATGCTCCACGGACTTTGTCTCTTGACTTTGAAGAGTCCTCCTTCGTTACTTAGAAGAGAACGCGACGACGAGTACTTGGAACGTTGCTCATGCCATGGGCTCCTGTAGATCACACAGGTCAGATTATAAGGTTTAAAATTCAAACAGCAGAGCTCGTTGTCTCCATTGTGTGCGTACCGTGAAGCGAGAGACAAAATGATCCGATGTACTGACTTATTTTACATCAAATGGTACATTTCCAGACATGGGTTCCTTATCAAATCTTCATCTACTCAGTCAATTCTACAATTCCTAGAAGCCTGAAATAGGAATTGTACGTTCCCTATTAATCGTTTACTCGCATCTCCCGCCTTTTATTTAATAGCTCACAACTTCCACTTGAAAATTTCTTTTATTTTCTCTTCTGCTGCGAAATGGCTTGCTGATTGCGTAAGTACCTTTGTTAAATGACTGCCTATCTCGTCCATGTTTGTCTCTCCTCCATTTGCTAGGAAGCTGAACTTGTTGTCTACATACCTGATTTCTTGTCTGTTAATTTGTTTCTTTCTAGCTTTGCGTCTATTTTTATTCAAGACTGTAGTATTAAGTTATGTTCATTCGAAATTCTTAAGTGCTACAAGTGTTAATTTCCTTCTTGTTTGCTAACATACCGTTAATTTCATTTTTAGTCCCATCTCGTGATAGCCAAATTAATTTTCTGTATGATTTCTTCAAGAAGAATATTCTGCTACTGTATGACTTCTAGCATTTCTATCACCGTATCGAAACTTTCGCCTTGAAGAATCGTTATTTAATTTTTGTTAGGTCTTTGCATTACAATTCCCCTTCATCATCTTGTGGTGGGATATACTGCTCTAAAATATCGTGAATTAAAGTTCTTGGCTTAGGCTGAGCCGTTTCACGGCGGCGGTTCTAGGCGCTCAGTCCGGAACCGCGCGACTGCTACGGTCGCAGGTTCGAATCCTGCCTCGGGCATGGATGTGTGTGATGTCCTTAGGTTAGTTAGGTTTAAGTAGTTCTAAGTTCTAGGGGACTGATGACCACAGATGTTAAGTCCCATAGCGCTCAGAGCCATTTGAACCATTTTTTTCGTTCACGGCGACATGACTCCGAACTGATAGTAGTTGTGGCCTTCAGTCCGATGACAAGTTTGATGCAGTCCTCCACGCTGCTCAATCCTATGCGAGCCTCTTCGCCTCCGAATAACTACTGCAACCTACATTCTTCTGAATCTGCTTACAGCATTCATCTCTTTGTCTCTCTCTACGATTTAACCACCTACATTTCTCTCCAATACTAAATTGGTGTTCGTTTGGTGTCTCAGAATTCGTTTTATCAACCGATCGCTTCTTTTGGTCAAGTTGTGCTACAATTTTCCATATCCCCAATTCTATTCAGTATCTCCTCATTAGTTACATGATCTACCCATCTAAACTTCAACAGTTTTCTGTAGCACCACATTTCGGAAGCTTCCATTCTCTTTTTGTCGAAACTATTAATAGTCCATATTTCACTTTCATTCCAGACAAATACTTTCAGAAAATACTTCCTAATGCTTCAATCTATATTCGATGTTAACAAAGTGCTCTTCTTCAGAAATGCTTTTGCCATTGCCAGTCTACATTTTATATCCTCCTTACTTCGGCCACCACCTGTTGTTGTTTTGCTGCCCAAATAGCAAAGCCCATCTACTACTTCAGGTGTCTCATTTCCTAATCTAATTCCCTTAGCATGACATGATTTAAATCGACTACATTCCATTATCCTTGTTTTGATTTTGTTGATGTTCGTCTTACATCCTCCTTTCAGAACAAGGTCCATTCCGTTCTACTTCACTTCCTAGTCCTTTGCCGTCTCCCACACAATTACAATGGTATCGGCAAACCCCAAGTTTTTATTCCTTTTCCCTGAGATTTAATTCCTACTCCAGTTTATCCTTTAATCTCCTTTACTGTTTTTTCAATGAACAGATTGAATAACGTGGGGGATAGGCTACAATCCTGTCTCACTCCCGTTTCAACCTACTTCCCTTTTGATGCACCTCGACTCTGGTAAATGTCGTCTGGTTTCAGAACGACTTGTAAAAAGCCTTTTGCTCCATGTATCTTATCTCTGCTACCTTCAGAATTTCAAAGATTATTCCAGTCAACACTGTCAAAGACTTTCTCTAAGTCTGCAAATGCTATAACCGGTTTGCCTTTCCTAACCTATCTTCTAAGGTAAGTAGTAAGCGTCAGTATTGCCTCGCGGGTTCCTACATTTCTCCGTAATCCAAAGTGATCTTCCCCGAGGTCGGCTTCTACCAGTTTCTCCATTTTCCTGTAAAGAATTGGTGTTAATATTTTGCAGCTGTAACATGTTAAACTGATAGTTCGGTAATTTTCAAACACAGTAGTACATAATGACAAACTATGTAACAAAGAAACCAAGACATAAAACCACGTGGTTGCTAGGGCGTACAGGAACTGTAGTCCCACAGAACATGGTACAACAGTGAACAGAAATAAGAGAAAAAGATACTAGGAGACGAAATGAAACATGCGTGATGTAATTGTCCTGTATTCCAATATCGATCTTAATTTCAAATATTTTTACCTTTCACTTTAGGGACATATTGTACATTAGACCAAGAATGGTTAACGCCAGCGATGAAATAGGCAACCATCTCAATTTCTTTATTGACTATCAAAGCTGTCATTTGAGAACGGTTAAGCCTACCCACTGTAACAACGAGATTTCAGTAAACTCACCTCATTAAAAACTATGAATGCTTGTATGCGGACAACCAAATACAACGCTGTAGACTTTACTCTAGCTCTCTTGTGTGAGGTCTGTTGCGGCCTCTTGTCAGAACAATGGGTTGTGCAGTCGTCCCCTGAAGCTTACCAAGGACACAGAATCCTCTTGCTCTTACGTGCTCTACGAGCTGTTGGCGCTCTCAGCGAAAAGAGCAGAGACAACACAATGGCACGTAGCTTACCATAGGTCGTCCTTACCGTTTTTAACGCAGGTACCCAGCACGTCTCGATTCTTCAACGTCTGTACGTATCACTGGCTTCGAAACATATGCAGCTGTTCCTAGTCATTGTTACCATATTCACATATCGAAAGTCTGTCAGCAGTGAATTAACTGGCAACTCTATAGATACGCTGAAGATGTCGAGCGAGTCACCAGCTGTATAATTTTACACACAAGAACACCTACACCTTCACCTACACCTTCACCTACACACACACACACACACACACACACACACACACACTAGTCTTTCATATTTTATACTTCTCTGGAATACATTGCATCAGGAGTAAAACAAATTTGAAATAGTTCCAATTCTTAGTTCCCACCAAGGAGTTTCGGTAAGTTTCCTTTGGTTTTGAGTCTAATTCTGCGATTAGAAAACCCCTCCAAATTAAACCTAACTGTATTTGCTCCGCCCCTAGCTAGCTGGGATCTGGCTGAGGTGAACTGAGTTTTACAACTCCCGACCTGAAAGTAATTTGGAGGTTTGCCTATGTTGGGGCTTGAAATACTTCTCACGGATTTCCCAGTTCCGTTATCCTGCTGTCTGGTATTGAATAAAAACTGCCGAGCCTTAAAGAATAATCGTACAGTTATAGCATCTTACGAACTGCTTACGCGAATTCAGGCCTAGCCTGCTAATAGATGTAAATAAATGCATTGTCATATTCACGAGATTAGTATTTAAGTACATATGCATTACACATGACGTGAGCGAGAGAGATAATGAGGAAAAGCATGAGACGTGTTTGGAGATACATGATTCACTGTGTGCCAGGTCAATTTTGTACAATGGCTGCCTTTTTGGGAGAAAGTGAGAACGCGAATATCGTTCAAACACTCCCAACAATATACATATGATATTAGTTGCTCAAGATTTACCCCTACCAGGAAATTTAACAATCGCCATCTTTTCCCGTCTTTCCAGTGAGGTAGGAGCGTGCCTACAGAGACCAGTTGGATTGGCAACACAGGAGGCAATGAGTGCAGGAGACTGTGAAGCCAACTGTAAGAACAGGTCAACAGTACCCGTGGCCAAATAAGAGATCACTCCTAACGGCCAGTGTTAGAGAACAGTTTGTCTCCGTGAAAGACGAGCCTTTTTCTTGAAAAAGGTATTCAAGTTAATCGTGACTTCAAACACTAAGTAATTACCGTTCAGTCTGTTTTACATTATGGATAGAGAAAATCCCTCACGTTCTTGTTGGTGCGTGCTGGTCTCAGAGGAACAGGCACCACAAAGGTTTCTAGTCCCCACTGAAATCCACCATGCAGTCTACAGACAAACTCCAAGTGAGTAGGAGGACAAGCTATGTTCTGAACCATTTTGTTAGTGCAGGTTGCCTGAATCAGGAGCAGGTATGAACTCAGGGGAAAATCTATTGTTCTCCTTTGACTGACAGGTATTAACATATTGTTCTCCTTTGATTGACAGTTACTTAACCTGTTGTTCTGTTAAGTGGTTTTCCATATCACTGTGCTTAACCTATTGTTCCTCCACCCCCTCCATTCCCCTCCCCCCTCGGGAAACTCCCCACCCCTCACTGCTACAGGTACGCTTTCAGGTCTGAGTTAACCTATTGTTCTTTTAAGTGCTTTTCCATGTCACCCCCATTTCCTTTTGATTGACAGGTACTTAACCTATGTCCCCCACAGCCCCCTCCCCCTCCCCCAACCCCCTCGCCCCCATGCTACTACAGGTACAATTTCAGGTCTGAGTTATTGGAATAGCCACCCCTCTCAATCTTATCAATCTGATTGAATACTTCATTAAACTGATCAATGAATTAACCTCTCTGGTGGGAAAGTGCCATGCCCCCATCCCCTCACCTAGAAAAAATGGCGGGAAGTTCAAATTCCAAAAGGATTTATCTCTACTAACCTAAGAAAATTGCAGGAAGATAGGTCACTTGGGCTACCTCCACTAACCTGTAAGTCATCCAACTACCATCTCTTTCTAGGAACTGGCTCCAAGTTTGAATACTTACTGCCACCTCTTCCTAGGAATTGGTTGGAAAAGGACTCAGCCTGTGCTGGATAGGATGGACGTAAGTCTTACTTAGCCTATTGTTCTGTTAAGTGGTATTTCCTTAAAATATTCTACCACCATTGATACCAAGTTGAGTAACTAGTCATGTCCTCCCACTGTTTTCTGGTACACTTTTCCAATTTCACATGCTTTTGAACGCCATTTTTGGGGCATTCGTCTTTGTCATCCACCCCCTTACACTGTTGTAATGCGTTTTACATAAAAATTATGCAAATTAGATTAGTGTTCTCCACTCAAACAGCTGTTCTGCTCCATGTCATCCATTCACGCACTCCCTCCCATTAACTACTGTACCGCTAACCCCACATCGATATAAAAAAATTACGCAAATTAATTAATTGGTATTCTTCACACATATGGGGTAGTTTTTCTTAATTTGCAACATCCTATTGGTCGGTGAAATCGATGGAATATAGCTGAAACAGAAGACTGCTAATAAATAACATATCATGCTTCTCGACACCCGCCGCCGCCGTGAGCCACTGCCAGACATAAGTCAGTGTGAACCATCACTCTCACACCGCTGCAGGTGGAAGTTGGGTCTATTTTCGTGTATACAGTTAGAATTCTTCGAGTGTTATACTGACGTCACAGAAATCCAAGGTGTGCTCACGCTGGTCCCATATAGGATGATTCATAGCTGTGGTATGGCCCAGCACCGAAAGAGATGTTCCAATGCTTCCCAGAATAGCACAGGGTGCATTGTTCCTCGCACAATATGAGAGATGCGTCTAACTGATCTTAACTGCCCAACGTGACTGATGCAATGCCAAGAAGTGTGTGCGTATAGCTACAAACCCAAGCAAGTGTATCTTAAAGTTCTCAATCTGTACTGATGTCACATGACTACATAAAAATAACAGTAAAGTCGACTTCGCGGAGATTGTATAATGTCCCAGAAATAGTTGACGCTCGCTTTCTTTTCCTATTTACGAAAATAGCGCAGAATAACGTCAAATGCAGTCTTTCTCGTGGACCTAACGTGGTACCCCGTCCATCACGTGTTACCCTTCCTGTTTGCAACACACACCAACACTCTCTCCGCTATCTATAGGCTCCTATATCCCAGCACAAAGGATGTTAATGAATCGAGCGTTATGATTCGCTCTTATCGAATTTACTCGCCGAATATCGAAGCACCGTATGTCTTTTCTTTCTTTCTGCAGACGAGACTTCCAGCGTTTATTTTACACAGATCCACATATTGCACTGGCAATTAAATCTTACAAACTACCATACATATCGTGAAATATGGAAAGACTTACTCATTTACACTGTTCTCCCACCGAGGACAGGAGCTTGAATATTAGTGCATGAAACCCACCTGCGACCCATCAATATACCACTGCGTGCCCTACATAACGTCAAATATGGAGAGACTCCTACTCAATTAATCTGCTCTCCCACCAAGGACAGGAGCTTGCACGTTAGTGCATGAAACTGATCTCCAACCCAGCAATATATCACCCTGTACCATGTCGATGTAGTAAACATACAATTCGAATCCTGCGCCAAACAAAATCATCCCATTACCATCATTCATACATATACTATGAAAACGGGCAGTACTGTATATATACTGCTCTCAGCACTAGATATTTTCCCACAGCCAATGATCACAAGTCATCCACCCCCAACGCGCAACCAGAGTACGCACAACAGACCGAAGTCGCTCTAAGAACTGTTCTACAAATTTGGGATTGTTTACCCTCGGCACAGACACGTTACTGTTTCTGCTCCAAACCTGCTTCCTTGCTTGCTCGTTTTTCTACACACATCTCCAGACTCGGGGATTACACAAACACATCTATTTTTTCGCATGGTTCGCCATAATATTATACCACTTTTGCGTTACCTCTCGATATCAAGCACTAGACAGCATCCTACTGATCGTTAGTGCAACATAATTCCCAGGATATAGACTGGAAATTAGTTCTCTACAAACCCAAAACTTTAGCTAGGTGGGGCGTGCTGTAAACCACTGACTAACTAGAAACTTCTCATGTCTGTGAAGACATTTACTCGGCAACTCGAAACAAATAGAGGAAACTGATATTTCCACTCTCGAATACCGATGTCGGTGATGTAGTAGATTCCAAATCATCCCATAATTTACGAGGTCAACTAAAGTATTTATCATGTCTAGAGAACCAGCAAATGTGTCTCCCACACGCTTGATGCACACACAACAATCAATCTCCTCTCAACTAAATAAAGACGCGAAATGTGCAGAAGCAGTCAACCGAACAAATTACATGGGCGGGAATAACGATCCAGCGCAAATGCACCTCCATATTCAATCTTCTCACATTTCCATGCAATCACGAAAGCTATCCAACACATACTAAGTATTCGTTCGCTATTTGGTCGTCTAGAGGACGGTTAATGCATCTACATTCCTACACTCCAACAGGCATCTCCAGTCTGACAGCTCCTACCATTAATGCGAAACGTGAATCACCCCGCACAGGTCACCGGAGCTGCAGGCCGAGCATGTACAGGTAGAATGTTTATCCTCAGAAATCGGTCGCATATATATTTTATCCCTGTACTTACAACTAAATGTTACGATTGTGGTCTCAGTTGAACGACATTCGACAATGAGCAAAGTATCAGAAATACACACTGTTGACGGCTGTGGCCTTGAAAATAAAAATATCAGTACCATTCTTATGACTTGACATACTCTTCCCATGCTATCCCAATAATCCACGTAAAATCCGTAGATTCCTTACCACTGGACATAGTCATTTCCTTTGCACATGTCGGAACACGAACACATACTTTATAAGCCTCCTGCTCAACGCAAACATATCACTCAGCCCCTACTACTAAGTATAATACTTCGTCAATAACTGATCGCCGGCGATACATAATAATACTGAGAGAAAATCAACCATGGGTGGGCATGTCTCATAAGTTTTTCTTGTGTGTCCTAGAAAGAGAGACGCAATCGGCCAGATGTTAAAAAAACTCGAACCCAACAACTACTGTATGTTACTGACACAAGCGGTCGTGGTTCTACAGGTGCACGCAAGGATCCATGTTAAAAGCCTTACTGGCTTTATAAATCGAGATATGACGTTACCTCTGAATGAGGTGATTTTTCTATCCGGACGAATACCGAGACGGTAATCGCTGGAGTGTATATTATCGGACCAGCACTCCAGTTACACATAGCCCATGATGCAACCTCGTTATAAAATCGCTGAATTTTGAAAGCGATTCGGTTAAGGGATGTGGTATGTAAGCGGTATTTGCGAGTCCCTCACACCGCACCAGCTAGATATTCTATAGTACTTGTAACGTATTCTGAGTTCTGACTCGATACCATATCAGAGGTTCTGTGATATATTCACTGAGTTATAGGCGATGACTGACTGAGAACGAACACAAACAGTAGTAGTACATGATGTGCTGATTGTGATCATAAGAAAATGTACACAAGCTTTTCAGATCTCTAGTGTTACACTATCTGCTAGAAATAATTTCCATTATTTGGAAACAAGTCTTTCCATTCAACCACATACCTGCGTCGGATCACACCCACAAGTGAATCATTTCTGTCATTCTCATATCTCGAAACGAGACACCTTTCTCGAATATGTCTGCTACAGTAAAATTCCGACGTGGTTTTAGTCAGCCCCTACGCATCTTGCAACTGCTCCCATTTCTACAGCTTAGCTCATGTGATCATTCCAATTTAAGTTGGAACTGGGCAGAAGTCGGAGAAAGACATATCCACCAATTTCTGCAACCCATAAAGAAACAGAACGACCTGAGTTAGTGCAACAGGACCGTGTTTTAACCATATGGTGGAAATGCGCACAATGTGCTATGTCTCCGAACTAGATACAGATACTACAGACCAATGCAGAACCGCGTCCATTCAAATCTATTAGCCCAACATGCTATCATCGTTATTCTGCACCATCCAACAAAGAAAAATTACGAACTATAAAAGCTCCACTAACTTCACCTGATATATAACTCACCTAGGCGCCATTGCTCATGCGATGACGCATAGCTGCGATATGTATTCGGTGTAGAGAGAGAGAGAGGTCGTAGTGCTTCCCAGAAGAGCATTCCTACTAACATTCCTAATGGGACACCCAGTCAATCATTGAATTTACCTGTCAAACTGCTACTGCTGCCTATGTGGGACGATCCTATTAAATATACAGCTTTTGATCCATTGCAGAGGTCAGTTTAATGATGATCGTATCCCACAGACTATACTATAACTCGCAAGAGGCGCTCCCTGTGACGCTGTGTCGTCGTGTGAAACAGTGTTTTCTAACACTCTTTGTACACTGCCATACAGTTTGTTTTTCTGCCACGACTTCGAGGTCTGTCTCAAGTCCTAAACTGACATTAAGGCGCTCTGACCCACGGCCTCTCACAGGAAAGTAGACAGCGCACGGAGTAAATCATTTTGTTACTGCAACTACCATAACACGCGACACACGGTGTATGATTTTAAATAAAAGACAGTCACAACATAAGGAAGCTAGAAGAGTTTGACTGCATTGTGGAGAGTCTCCAAAATGATGTCTGAAAGTGATTGATGACCTCTACATTTAAACTCATCTGTAACAGTGATGGAATAGATTATTGCTCTGCGTTCCCTTTTGACTGATTACCCATATTGCACTCATGTACGTGATCACTGCTTCGCTGCTAGCAACGCCCAGAAGTTGTCACCCATCCACAAAAATCATTCCCCAACTCAAACAAGCGTTGTCAGTCAATCATTATGTGGTAACCAACAGCGCACCAATGCACGGATGGGATGGAAAAGACACCGCCGATGTACTGTAATAATAAGCAACACAGTCGATAGCGCGAACAATTTTATAGATTTTACAGTCACTTCAACACCGGCCAATAATGTGACAACATGTTTCCCCAATTTCAGTATCATAGCTATACGCCCTTCCTCTACTTTGCGAGTATCATTGCTAATGTAGATAGATGACTGCCCAGTTAGTCCATTCAGTGTTAATTCTCAAACACATAAATCATCAAAGTATACCAGACAGCGCTCTAAATATTGCTGACACCTCGAGCATAGTGCTTGATTTACGATCTATCTCTCTGAGTATGAGAGTCACAGAGCATTCTCGCTGCGTTAGGGTAAGATTAGAGAGTGAAACACCCTCCTCACACTGTCATTGATCAACTCACCTTGCAGCACCGTTACCGAACTAATCTGCAACCAATCAGAAGAAGACCGCTACACACCATGTCTCATAAACGAATGGAATTTTCCGAGTCCTAACCCATCCAAGTGCACGAGATTTCTCGAGATGCATCCATGTCGAGCAGCGTAGCACTCCTTATCGATGTATAGTAACAGATTTCAAAGTGTCGTGATGTAATAGCAGATGGTAAAGAAAAACAAGAAACGAATGGTTTTTATGAGTGATGAAGCTTCAGACGGATGGAGTTCGACGGATTTTTACGTAAATCAACCAAGCTATCAAGTATTGTTCTAGAGTCTAGGATCGGTACCTGGAAGGTACTGATAAGAGAGAACATAAACACTTGCACTCCTAAGGCTACAACGTTCTGCACTTAATACGGGCTATATTGTTAGATCGCCTGCATTTCCAGCCTATCAGTCGTATGGAATGTAGCGCTGTTAATATTCCAATGTGAGAAATATATTTCAAGCGCTTGACATATATCCTTCTTCCCGGTTTCTCTACGATAAACTACGTTATTGAACCATAAAACGAAAAAAGTACTTCTGTAAAACATTTGCTCTGCGTGATACGAGTATAATATAGCTTTCCGGAGACATATAGTGTCCACCGTTCACATCCGATCACGGTTCAGAAATTATACGATGCCTGCATCAGGCCTATATAAAATGATCGTTAGCAGCGGGGGATACCTCCTACAAAGAAACAGATAAACGCATAGCAGCAGCGTCTGACACGTGAAAATTACAAGTCATTCCGTCACTAACTCTGTAAACAGCACATCTTACAGGCAAATGTGTACACAGGGATTGCAGCGCCTCACAAGCACCTATCGCTAACTTAGTTACGACGTGGAAGTCTCGATTTTACACCCAAGATGAGACAGGGGGGATGGAGTACATCGCATAAATCAAAGTTCATCTAAAGGAATGTGTCAAGTTTCATCGCACATGAGATGGAAGTCCTCTGAAGACCGACAGGTTTATCGTTAACGATCGCAAGTAGACATTGCTTTAAACCACATACAGAACACGTGACTGTATACGAGTAGAACGCAGGTTATATCACGCGACTGTTGTATCCAGATGGAACAGTGGAAAAATTGACCTGCAGCAACCTCTCCTTCTCTAGAATGCCTCAGTCAACCATTAAATTGTACCTAATTACAGTTCCATCTCAATCGATCATCCCGTCCACTCTCTGTTATCCTTTAACGCAGATGCAAGTAATTTTAGAGGTGAATGATTCCCTGTCTTCCTGTAAAGCGATACAGTAGTCAACTCGCATCTATCACTGGTACCTCAACAGACATACAGTATAATGCTGCCTCGACGGAAAAATTTGACCGCCTCCCTGATTCCCTTCGTTTCACTGTCGACGTTTTCTCGGATATCTCTTGTTGCCGCATATTTGTTCCCATATACAAATTGTTCGGCGCGAACCAGAAAATACGCAAGTACTTTCTCAATTTCCCCGCATTTCGGTGTATACTCTGTCAATTTATACCAATTCCCTCGTCATTTTTCGCAATTCTATCGTTTTTATTTCGGATTTATTATGACATATCCTCTTGATCTGTGTTCTAAAATTGCTTGTAAATGTAGCACAGCTGCCAACACCTAGCCCAAATGCACTGATTGGGAGACGTAATATAGCACTGTACTCTGATGAATTCTTCTCAGGTTATCAGCCGAGTGGTGGCGTCAACCTGTCACAACGTTTCAGTGAGTTTCATACCCATCATCATCTGGCAAAGATGGAGTCCGTACACAGAAGAAATGATTCCCCAGGGCATGAACGGATATACTGAAGTGCACGAGAGATGGCCACCAGCTCTGCAGTGCATACATTGCAGCCATTGGGCAAGGAATGCTGTTCAAAATGGCCTCTGTGGACGTAGGCGAAGCCAACATGACCATTAGCCATCGAGCCGTCGGTGTAAACCACTTCGTAGCCCCAGAGCACGTTAAGAATCGAGAGGAAGTGACAGCAGAGTGCGGCAGGGGTAACTGCGTCCTTAGGGTCATGGTAAAGGTCCAGACGAATCTGTGGGCTAGGTTTGCACCGTGGAGGTGTATGCAGATGGACCTGGATGGGAGGTGGTAAAGGGAAGGACTTCAGATCAGACAGAAGGGATCACATGCGAACTGTAATTGTTAGCCCTGACCTAGGTCGCCAATGCGGGAGACGAACTGCCATGGGTGGAAAAAGAAGACGGTAATTCGAATGCTCAGGAGAACTACAAATGTGTGCAACGTAACTGGCGAGCAGTTGTGCATGTCGGATCTGCAATGGAGGGACTCTGGCCTCCACCAGGGCACTGGTCACTGGACTCATTCTAAAAGCTCCCGTCGCTAGGCGAACGCCACCCTCGTGCACTGGGTCGAGTACACGCAATGCTGAGGGCACCATCGAACCATAAACCACACTCCCATAGTCAAGGCAGGATTGAACAAGGGCTTTGTAGAGCTGCACTAGAGTAGAGCGATCTGCACCCTAGTTGGTGTTGTTCAGGCAGCGGAGGACATTGAGGTGCTGCCAGCACTTCCACTTAAGATGATGAAGGTGAGGTAGCCAAGTCAATCGGGCAATGAAAACTAGTCCTAAGAATCGATACGTCTCCACTACAGTAAGTGGATCTTCATGAAGGTTAAGTTCTGGTTGTGAATGAACGGTATCACGCCGACAGAAGTGCATGACGCATGACTTAGTGGCCGAAAACTGGAAGCCGTGGGCGAGAGTCCATGACTGCGCCTTGTGGATGTCTCCTTGTAGGCGCCGCTCAGCAACACCAGTGCCAGTGGAGCAGTACGAAATGCAAAAGTCGTCTGCATACAGAGAGGGTGAGATGGACGGCCCTACAGCTGCTACTAGACCGTTAAAGGGCACTAAAAATAGTGGTACACTCAATATAGAGCCCTGCGGGACCTCATTCTCCTGGATGTGGGGGAACTATGGGAGGCACCAACTTGGACATAGAAAGTACGGCGCGACGGGAAATTCTGGATAAAAATCAGGAGTGGACCTCGGAGACTCCACCCGTATAATGTGGCAAGGGTATGATGTCGCCAGGTGGTGTCATATGCTTTGCGTAGATAAAAAAAAGACAGGAATAATTTGTTGGCGTCTGTAAAAGGCTGTTTGGATGGCAGACTCGAGGGACATAAGATTATCAGTGGTAGAGCACCACTGGAGGAAGCCATCCTGACATGGAGCCAGTAGGCCACGTGACTCCAGGACCCAGCCCAACTGCCAACATACCATACGTTCCAGCAGCTTACAAAGAACGTTCGTGAGGCTGATGGGCCGCTAGCTATCCACATCAAGCGGGTTTTTGTCAGGGTTGAGCACTAGGACGATGGTGCTCTCCTGCCATTGCGATGGAAAGACACCATCACACCAGATCCGATTGAAGATGACGAGGTGATGGTACTTTTAGTCAGACGACAGATGTTTAATCATCTGACTGTGGATTCGATCTGGCCCAGGAGCTGTGTTGGGGCAATGTGCAAGTGCACTACGGAGCCTGTGGTGTGTAGTGAATGAGAGGACTTTCCTTTCCATCCGCCATTTGTGGGTGCGAAAGGCTGGAGGATAGTTCTCTGATGCAGAGGCTCGAGCACAGTGCTCAGCAAAATGCTCGGCAATCGCGTATGCGTCGGTACATAGCACGCCATTGATGGTAATGCCAAGGACACCTGTTGGGGTCTGGTACGCAAAAAGACGTTTGATCATCGTCCAGACTTGGGAAGGTGACATATGGCACCCAACGGTCGACACGTACCTCTCCCAACACTCCTGTCTCCGTCGTTTTATAAGCTGGTGTACACAGGCATGGAGCCGCTTACAGGCTATCAGATGCTCTAGGGAAGGACGTCGTTTATGTCGTTGTAGAGATCGCCAACGCGCTGTAATTGCCTCAATGTCTTCCGGCGACCACCAAGGGACTGTCTTTTGTCAGGGGCACCCTAACGAGCGAGGGATCGCGTTTTCTGCCACAGAAACGATTGTGGCGGTTACCTGCTCAACCATCGCGTCAGTGTTACCATGAGGGGTAGATTCAACGGTGACATCAGAGGTGAAAGTTTCCCAGTCCGCCTTGTTTAAGGCCCATCTGGGCAGGTGTCCATGGGCCTGACGCCAGGGCAGTGACAGGAAGGTGGGAAAGTGGTCATTACCATACAGGTCGTCATGTGCTCTCCAGTGGGTAGATGGGAGAAGTCCTGGGCTGCAAATTAATAAATCAATGGCCGAGTAACTACTTCGAGCGACATTGAAATGTGTGGCGGCCCCAGTATTTAAGAGGCAGAGGTTGAACTGAGACAGTACAGTTTCGAAATCGTTGCCTCGGCCAGTAAGCATGGTGTCACCCCACAAGGGGTTATGGGCATTAAAATCTCCCAAAACTAGGAAAGGTTTAGGGAGTTGATCAATCAGTGCAGCTAATACATTCAGGGATGCTGCACCATCTGGAGGAAGATACACATTGCAGACAGTTATTTCCTGCGCTACTTGTATTCTGACATCCACAGCTTCAAGAGGGGTTTGAAGGGGCACAGGTTCACTACAGACTGAGTTTAGGACATAAACGCAAACTCCACCTGACACTCGATTATAGTTGCTACGGTTCCTGTAATATCCCTTACGGCTGTGGAGGGCAGGGGTCCACATTGCCAGGAACCAGGTTTCCTTGACGGCAATGCAGAAATCAGGTGTAAAGCTTAACAGTTGCCATAACTCAGCCAGGCGGTGGAAGAAACAGCCACAATTCCACTGGAGGATGACATCATCGTGAGACTGGGAAGGCATGGAACATTCAATGAGGCAGTTTATGCCTTAGGGTCACCTGCTGCCAGCGACTTTTTGCCTGAGCAGTCTATATAAGGGTCCGGCGAGATCCAGGTCCTCAGCAGATGCCAGACTCTCCACCCTGTCCTCAGACACAGAGTTTGTAGGTAGCGGTGGTGTGGGTGCCACTGCAAGTTCCTGGTTGTTAGGAGTCTTCTTTTTCGATTTCTCATGCTGTTCCTTGGATTTCCCTAGCTGGGAGGACTTCACTGAATCAGCTTCCGGAACTGAGGATGAGCATGAAGCCCTACGACCAGCTGCTTTTGCACTCTTTAGCCGCTGGTGGGTGCCATCTTTCCCACTAGCAGAAACCTGGGAAGGGAGTGACCCAAAGGACCCCTTCCTAATGAGAGGAGCCGAAGAATCCTTACACTTCTCTGGCTCAAAAGTGGGGACTGAAATCCCTGATGGTTGGAGGGTGTTGCTGCTGAAGTAGGTGGTGCAGGAGCAACAGGGAGTGAAGTGCCCCCCACCATCAAGGAGTCAGGTGTAGTCTCCCGGCTCTGAGAGGCGACAGGAATTCGAAGAACTGATGGGGCGAGAACTGTTCTCGTAGTGGCAGCGTATGAGGGGGTCATAACCACAGAATGTAGGTGCTCAAATTTCGTCTTAGCCTCAGTGTATGTCAGTCGGTCCAGGGTCTTACATTCCGTGATTTTTCTCTCTTCCTGTAAAATCCTGCAGTCTGGCGAGCCAAGTGAATGATGCTCTCCACAGTTGACACAGATGGGATGCGATAAACGTCCACAATCTCGACAGGTGGGGCTGGAAGTACAGCGAGAAGACACGTGGCTGAACTTCCAGCACTTAAAGCACCGAATCAGGGGAGAGATATAACGTTAGATGTCACAGCAGTAGACCATCACCTTGACCTTCTCGGGCAATATGTCACCCTTGAAGGTCAAGATGAAGGCACTGGTGGCAACCTGGTTGTCCCTCAGACCCCGACTGATGCGCCGGATGAAATGAAGACTTCGCCATTTTAAATTGGTGTGCAGCTCGTTGTGAGACTGCAAAACAAGGTCCCTGAGGAATATAATACCCTGGAACATATTTAAGCTCTTATGAGGCGTGATGATAACAGAAACATCACCCAACTTGCCACAAGCGAGTAATGCCCGTGACTGGGCAGAGGATCCTGTTTTTATCAAAACTGAGCGCATTTTGGACAATCCCTCCACCTCCCCAAACTTGTCCTCCAAATGCTCCACAAAAAAATGAGGGTTCATGGGCATGAAAAATTCCCCATCACCTCTCATACATATGAGGTACTGGGGTGAATAAGCTTCACTGCCATCCTTAGCCTGGCGTTCCTCCCATGGTGTGGCCAGGGAGGGGAACGACTTGGGGTCATATTTCTTAGGATTTAAGTTAGACTTTGCCCACTTAGAGACTGCTGGCAGTGGACCACCAGCAAGAGATGACGTACTACACTTCATGGTGTGTCATCCACCCTGATGCCACGCACTCCAACCACAGGCCCTCCCCACAGGTGCCACCCAGCCACAGCAAAGGCCACCTGGCAGGATGGCCATTGCCGGGAATCCGAATGCCCCAGGGTGACGGGCATCTACTCCTTGGCATACGTGGGGAGTTAACAGCACAGGCATCAGCGGAGTGATCCCTGTGTTGTCAGGGGGCTACAACCAACAGGGTACATGGTGGCCCCACCACAACGGACTGGCTGAGGTACAAAGAAGTCCATGGTCATCATCAGCACAGAAAGTGACACTGCATAGTGAATGGTGGAAAACGCACCCAGGAAGGTGTCCTCGCCTAAGAGGTGGAGAATGGGCAGGACTGCAATGCGACGCCGAGAAAGTGGCCTGAAGATCTCAATGCACGATGGACACGATGCTCCATGTAAGTCGCCCTTACCCAGTTGGCTCGCTCTTTGGGAAAATTTTGAAAAATGGTCAAACCCTACAGGGGACCATCACCTAAATGTCGAAACGTGTGAGACTCCTTTTAGTAGCCTCTTACGACAGGCAGGAATACCTCAGACCCATTCTTACCCCCGGACCCTCAGGGGGGGGGGGGGGGGGGGCGGGCTGAGAGGTTTCTCAAGTGTGCCGTGGTCTTCTTAGATTCAGTGTTCAAGTGTGGCGACATTCTTCGGAATAAAACGTGTGAACGTGTGATTACATTGCAAACTGTTTAAATACTCTTGTGTCATCTGCAAAGCTCTCTCTCGCTCTCTCTTTGTGCAGTGGTACATTTACTTCTTGTGACATCTTCAAGATATGTGTGTGTTAATAATCCGCACATTGCTTAAACACCATATTTAATAACGCCAGAAGCAGTTCGTGTTCAACAAGGGGTATCTGTGCGCCAGGGATGAGGAGGAAGGCTGTGAGCATTTCCAGCACAACAGGAAGTGTCCAGCGGTCGACCTGCAAGCTGCCGCGTCCTGATGCCTTGAGTCTGGTACATTGCTCTGGTGCGTGGAGTGAGCATGAAAAAGTTTTCCAGACACATTTAGCGCGATATGTGACAATGCAATTATGTGGTTCCTTTCGTTATTGGAAGTAAAGAAAAAAAATGTACCACTATTGTTTAATATTGTCTAAATCATTTAAACAACAGCATCACTTTCGAGATGTAATTCGATTCCAGCTACAAATAAACAATATTATTAAACAAATTGTTTAAACAATTCCTTGTGCATGCTACATTAACCTACCATCGTGAGGTCCTCCCAGTCCAGCAGAGTGAGCGAAGTTTCCGCCGTTTTTTTCTCCCAGGCCACCGTCTTGGATTAAATCTAAGGGGGAAGGGATAGGGTCAACAGCACCCTCTAGTGGTGGGGCTATGAACTAGGTCAGTTGGACTACAACCTCAAGGTGAACACATTGGATGAACCTACTGTCTAGTGCTTGATCAATGGAAACTCAAATTGCTTAAATGAGCAATATACTGCACTGCATACAAAATAAGATTTAGTCCATACTATCTGGCAGCCCAGCACAGACAGAGACCTTTTCCCGCAGATTTCCAGTTGGGGAAGGCGAGGGATGAGGGGAGGGGGAGGGGGGTGGAGTTAAACTAGTGGAGGTAGCCTCCTTGAACTATTTTCCCGCCAAAATCTGAATTTTCCGCCAAGAATTCAGTGTGGCGTTGCCACATCTATGGCCACTGTCTTGGATCTGACATCTTGAATAACTTTGGTAACAACGCAGATGGGGTCGCATCGCCTTTGCCCTACGACTGCCGACTGCGCCCTGCACCCCCCCACTCTTTCGTCCAAAATTCATTTACACTCTTGTAATATTATAACAACAGAAGCCACGAATTCCTTGCACAGTTAAGTCTTAAAATAAGCATTATCAGATGACAGACCATGTACGATTTAAGAGAAATGCCTGCAAAAGCAGAATTCCATCATTTGTTGTGATGCTTTGTATTTCTCTTGGAAACGATGTACAATCAGTGTTTCCAAATTCTTCAACAAGTGGGGTAGCCCTGCGCCTTGTGGCACTGAGCTAGCAATCCCTGGATTCTGGAGGCGTAGTAGTTCGAATCTATCCGCCAGCAACCTTGTAAATGCTTTTCAGTTTAAGAATAATTCTGCAGTCAGTACCTTCCGTATTCCTTTCTTTCCTGACCGATTCCAATTCGCTTAAAGATGCAGCCTCTGTGCTTGAATGAAAAGAGCTGTATGAAAGGCGACCAAATATCTTCGGAGACTCCCGGCACTAGAAGTCGTATTTACATTGGGAGTGTGCTAACGATCGTCATATTGTACTATGGATCTTTGCATAAAAATTACTCACTTGTGGAAAAACGATATATCATGTCTTTAAGTTAACTACAACTGGGTGTACACATGAACAAGTAAAAAAAAAAATCCCGGATTTTTCTCGGATATCCCGGTTAAAAAATACACTTTTTCGCAGGTGAAAATACACTTTTTCCGTGTTAAGTGACAGTAGACATTCCCTTGGAACTGTAAAAGTTATCAATCCTTTGAATAGTTAACATTTTATACAAAGGCGTAGGGCTTCCCTGCACTTTAGGAACTAAAAAATGGAAAACGTTTTAGAAAGAAACGTTTTGGAAAGATCTTTTGATGTGCAGCAACATGTATGCTGCATATTTTCGTATTACGAAAGCGTACATTCGAATTCCATCAAACACAGCACGTTAGTTCCTGAAGCATTGGAATCGAGATTGCGATGCCCTTTTGTAAGCCAATCACAGCTCATGTCACGTGATATCGCCAGCCGATGACAGAAGATATATCAGAGCATAAGATTTATGATGTAGTGAGCCAATAGCAACATCAGTGTTAAGTAGCGCGAACACATAAAGAGTAAAAGTTAATGATTTACATTAATATACAGTACATAGTGTAGCTACAAGTAAACCTAAGCTTTCACATATAATATTGGTCTCGAAGCCTAACAGGCTACAAGAAAATGTAAGCTTTCACATGTAATATTCGATTTTTTTTCGTGTGTTACACTTTAAGATACATCACACAAATGTGCCAGTAAAATTTAAAATAATAACATAAATATCTGGTCTTCTGGGCTAGAAATTCTTCTAAGCGGGTTATCCTCAAAGCGTTAAGTTTTAAACGAGATTCAAACTCTCTATGATTTAAGAAATTCATCGCACATTCTCACACATAACACAATTCATCTTGCATAAAAGGAAATTTACTTTGAAAGTAACGCTTTTCAAACCATTCGCAGTATTCTCCCGAGACCTGTTAGAAATAGGCTCCTTTTAGCAGTTGCCAGAGATCGTCAGTAAAAAGGCATTATTGCGCATGCGCAGCTGCGATGACGTAGGTAGCCCGTATGTTCGTATGTATAGTGGATTAAGAGATCTTACATTACGTCATAAAGGAAACAGGACATCACAGGATACCCCAACACCATCGGAATTTCGCAAACCATACTAAAATGCATAATTCAGCTTGAAGTGCACATTGGTTTGTCTAGATTCACCATGACGTTGGCCCCAACCAGTTATTAAGCTTTGCAGTGTCGTTTTCGGGATGCAAATTTTCTTGGAGTATACTGTACAATCTCATGTTAGGTTCTTTAATGGCATAGTGCCATACATGCCAGAAGATGAAAACGTGCACTTGAAATTCAGCGAGCAATTGGAACTAGCCAATACTGTGGAATGAAACATTTCATTTCAAATAAATTAACTCCCTCAGCGGAAAAGATAAATAAAAGCCAAATTTCTCTAGCAAACTGACAAAAATAACTTCATTGTTCTGCAAGGCGACTAAAGCTTGACTGCCAAACTGATAGCCCCCGGCCAGAGATACCCGTTTTGTTTTGATTTGACGTGCGAGCTGTAAACGAGGAAACAGCAAAATCACTAAACCAACACGGGTCACGTGGAGACTACCCTCTCCCCACTACAACTCAGGCAACTCTGCTCATCCGCGAATCTGGCTACTAGGGCGCGCAAGAAAAAAATTTTTCCGTTAGCATCTGCCGATGCTCACACGCCACTCAACTGCGCATGCGCCTGAGCCTGCTGACAACTGCTCAAACGAACCTAATGTAAACAGTTGTGATGTCACGATCATGGAAAGCAGTTTATTATTACAAGGTATTGCATAGTCTTCGTACTAAGGCCTTCGACACATTTAACTGTAGGAATTCAAACGCTGAACTGTGCCTCTTCCAGTTCATACCACCATCCAACTGAGATCCTCCCACCTAACCAAACACTGTTCACCTTCCACGAATTCCTTACCCCGAACTTAGCCTCACCATCCTTTAACAGGTCCCTTCCTCAGAACAATCTTTCAGCAGAAGAAAGAACAGCCATATATAACCTCAAATCTAACACTGACCTAATCATCCTACTTGCAGACAAAGGTTCCATCACTGTTGTTATGAATCACAGTGACTAACTGGCAGAAAACCTCCGCCAATTATCTGACTCCTCCACCTATGAACTCAGCCAGAGTGATCCCGTCCCAGAAGCGCAACACAAGCTCCAATCTCTGCCTAAAGCCTTAGGTCCTTCCCCCCCCCCTCACCCTATGACACCAGACACACCCACCTTCTACATGCTCCCCAAAATTCACAAACCCAACAAACCTGGATGCCCCAATGTGGGGGGGGGGGGGGTTACTGTGCCCCCACTGAAATAATTTCAGCCCTCATTGACCAACACCTCCAACTAATTACCTGTAATCTAGCCTCCCATGTCAAAGATACTGACCACTTCCTTCAGCGACTCTCCAGCATCCCCACCCCTTTACCTCCTGGATCCCTACTTGTCACAGTTGACATCACCTCCCTATACACCAACATCCCTCACGCCCATGGTCTTACTGCTGTTGAACATTACCTTTCTCAATGTCCTTCAGACTCCAAATCCACTACCTCATTCCTCAAAGATCTTAGTAACTTCATCCTAAGCCACAACTACTTCTCTTTTGAAGGGAAGGGATCTAAACAGACCCATGGCACTACCACATGCACCCACATAACACCCTGTTATGTCAATCCTTTTATAGGCCATCTAGAGGAGACCTTCTTAGCCTCCCAAAACACCAAACCAAATCGTTTGCGACAACCCATTCATTCGCCTTACACGTAGGGCCTATCCATGTCTTCGCTTCCTAGAACTCTTTTACCGTTTCTGTCAAGTTTTCACAATTGTCTGGGATGGTTACTTCATACCCGTCATATTGGTTTCTCTAGCACTTTTGAAGTGTTTCTGCTTTCACAATACCTTAGCCTTGCAGACATCAATAACAGCTAGTACGTCCTAATCCTGTAATGAGTTAGACTGGTAACATCTGTGGGAAGGAAACGCTCAATATTGCCACTTTTTATCTTGGCAAAGATGAATAGACTCACTGTCAGTAAGTACGCATTTTTAGGCAGACCTTCCACAGATAATTTTTCGACTTTGCCCTCGAATTTTTTCGAGCAGTATAGTGTTATTTTTTGGCTCTCCTATTTTAGAAGGCATTTCGGATAGCCTGGGTATCGGTTCATCTGAGTTCAGTTAACCGGGATTTTACTGCGTTTTGCTTTAATGAGGGAAAATTCTTGGAAGTAGTTGGTCAAACAACACACAGCCTCTCAGTTTATAATCTGTGCCGCACATGTACTCACAAAGTACCGCTCAAAAGTTCTGTCGTGTGCAAGTTCACTAGAAATAACATTCTAGTAATTTGGTTTGTTACGCAGTATATTTAATGAGACAAGACCAGCATCTTCAGGTTCTCTAAGTTAGTAGCATCAACCAGACAGCATTGGGGAACGGAAAATGGAAGAGTGGTTCCGGGACGCGCTGTTTGTAATGAGATTAAGGGCTTCTTCGGATGTAGTTACTTAGCAGCGCTTCTAACCACGCTAGAATGCCGCAGGTGTGTGAGCGGTTTCACGCGTAGCCACAGCCGTTGAACGGTGGCGCTGCTGGTCTGCTTAGGCGCGAAGTGGCGACCACCGAAAGCAGCTCCACTCGTGACAATGCAAGGAATCTGATGATAGCGTTCAGACTGCGCCACAGCCGCACCATTATTTCAAATGCGGGAGCACAGCACTGCTAAAGCACGAGTCGTGGACCGCGCAGTAGCTGCTGCAAAAAGAAAGTGGTTGGTTTGCACCGTAGTAGACAATGGCGTTGGATACTGGAACATACGGACAAAGCATCAATGCAGAAATTGTGCCACTTGCCACTGATACTGAAATTTGATATACAGGGTGAGCACAAATCTTGCCCTGATTATAACAATTTATTACGGAATAACCGTTTGACATAATAATTTACATTTGATGCATTTACATAGGTTAGTGTTACTAGTTTTTTTTTAAGACCACTTACGTCAGTAAACCTCAACGTGTGCTCCCTCGGTAGCTCGTAGAATGTTGAGGCGGTATTCCAGTTCCCGCCAGGTGTTTCGTAATATGTGTTTTGTCACAGGACCCACAGCAGCTTGTATGCTAGCCTTCAGTTCGTCGTCAGTAACTGGTGTGACGAAGACTCTGTCCTTCATATAGCCCCAGAAAAAAGAAAAAGAAGTCAAGGGGCGTAATGTCTGGAGAGCGGGGAGGCCAGGGTGTTGGACCGTTCCTTCCAATCCACCGATCCGGAAATGTTTCATCCAGGGAATCACGCACTATCAACTATCAAAGCCCAGTGGGGAGGGGGGGGGGGGGGTGCGGGCGGCGGGGGGTGGTGCTCCATCTTGCTGGAAAATTATCCATGGTGGGGCAATCAACTGTTGCAAAACGTCTAAGTATATGTTAGCGGTAATGGATTTTTCCACGAAGAACAGCGGTCCAAAAACCTTGTTATGCATGAAGCCGCACAAAACATTCACTGTTTCGCTGTCTCCCTGTAACTGTACAGTAGCATGTGAAGACTCTGAACACCATATACGGACATTATGCCCATTTACCATTCCACTGACATGAAAGGCGGATTCATTGGTAAAGCATATGCGATTTAAGTAATCGATAGCGCCATCTATCCTGTTGAGAATCTCAATTGCAAATTCAGCACGTATCAGCAAATCATTCGGTTGCAAGGCCTGCATAATTAGCACTTTGTAAGCATGCAACCTAAGCCTGTCATGAAGAATCTTCACCACACTTGCTTGCGGTATTTGAAGTTCACGTGATGCTTGACGAGTTGATTTAGACGGACTCCGTTGAAACGATTGCCGAACACGATCAACAGTTGCATCAATCACACGAGGCCTACCACTTCCAGGACAATCTTCAACTCCGCCTGTTTCGTTAAACTTTTCATACCATCGCTTTATTGATTTAACGTCAGGACTGCGTCCATAAGAAGCCCGAAATTTACGCTGAAGGGGTTGGCGATTTCGTTTCGTGAAACCAAAGCACACATTGCGCTTTCACCTGCTTCGTCAGCAACTAACGTGACCTAATAGAACGCGCCGGTGTTGTGGAGCACTAGCGCCATCTATTGGTCACAAAAAAAAATGTTCAAATGTTTGTGAAATCTTATGGGACTTAACTGCTAAGGTCATCAGTCCCTAAGTTTACACACTACCTAATCTAAATTATCCTAAGGCAAACACACACACACCCATGCCTGAGGGAGAACTCGTACCTCCGCCGGGACCAACCGCACAGTCCATGATTGCAGGGCCCAAGACCACTCGGCTAATCCCGCGCGGCTTGGTCACAACAACTAGTAACACTAACCTATGTAACGGCATCAAATGTAACTTCTTATGTCAAACGGTTATTCTGTTATACATTTTTATAATCAGGGCAAGACGTTGTTCTCACCCTGTACATTTAAGTCATTTCCATGCCCTCAATCATGAAGTAATTAGCAAATGTTTTTCGGATGCCTTAAGTAGCGTTTCCAGGTAGGCAGTTGTCTACTGGCATCTCATGTTCTCGTGCGGCAACACAAAGTGTCCCCATCGCTTTCCATGACAAAGTTAATGCAAGGCAGGAGGTTTATACTGTAATTTCTGCCATACCTTGTTGAACATTTAATGATATATCCTCCACTTACTGCTCAGTATTTTACACGAGGTCAACAGAGCTTGCAGCGCCACTCACGCTCGATAGCAGCGTCACTTATTGTAAGGTACTCTATTGTAATTGTAGCTGGCTGTCGTGTTATTACGACCTCAACACTTGACTGAATGGTGCCACTATAACGGCAATAACTTTCTGCGATCGTCAAAGCGGCTTCGCATCGTTACCCGAACGGTTTCTCTCACAAAATTACACGCACGACTACATTTAACATAAATACACAACTGTGGCAAGTTTTAGTTTAAAGTTGTTACAAAAAATTTCGAAAAGTTCTTGACTGATTTGCTTCAAATTTTTACTCGATATTTTAATAAACGTCGGGATGGACGCACTGTGCTGTCTGTTTCAAGAGGAGAGAGGAATGTTGTATTTATGACTTACCGACTTATGACTTATTAGAATGCCACTATGGAATCTGAAAAATCCAAAACTTTGCAATTCTAGCCATTCACAGATTAAAATTGTGAGAAATACTGTCACTGAAGCTACTATCATCACAGATCCAGCACCTGCAGAGCTGTACAGAACTGTACACTTCATATTAATGATCGCAACCGATTTACCCATTCGCTTTAGGTGACTTCATCTCTCAATCGAGGTTTCTTTGCAGTAACAATAAACAAGGTTCAAGGTCACAGAGAGGGAGGGGAAGAGGAGATGGACAGACAGGGGGACGGGAACAAAATGGACAGAGAAAGAGAGAAGGAGAAGATAGGCAGAGAGCGGACTGGGGAGGAAATGGAGAGAGACAGATGGGGAGACGATAAGATGGACAGTGAGAAGGAGGAGGAGGAGGAGGAGGAGGAAGAGGAGGAGGAGATGGACAAAGAGAGGGGAATAGAGCAGTAAACGGACAAAGAGAGGGGTAGTAGGAGATGGACAGAGAGAGGGGGGAGAAGGAGATTAGGACGTCTATAGAATTCCCATACGCGTTTGGCACTGTGTGGTTCGTTAGTTCGTGTATAAATCTTCTGGTTTTATTGTCCCAGCAGTCTAAGGCAGACATGAAATGGGTCCGGTAAAGGAATGACAACAGCGCAAATCATCTGTCAAGTAACACTGAACTGTTGTCCTTGACGATAACACGCCATTCACTCTGCGACGAAAGCAGACTTCAGATAAGGAGTTTGTAAACAGTGTGACTATTATATTTGTGCGGGACATGAAGTCTGTTTTGATAAAACAGCGCTCCCAAAAGCTTGCGAATGATCTTGACAAATAGATAAGCTGTAGCAGCCTACACAAAGAAATGAATTCTTCACTTAAATATCAAATTTCAAATACCTTCCTTAAACACCCACTGTCCAGAAACTTAACTAATGTCAATGATGAGAAACGTAGATGCTAAAGATATAAATCCTCAGGGAATGAACGTACGAATATCCTTCAATAATAAATTCTAGTGTCGAATGGGGCATAAGAAAACCTCTGAAGTAGCAGTAACATTGGTATGCAACTTGCACTGAAGTATGTACCTCCAAACAACTCTGTGGATGAATACCTCGTGTTGTTCAGAGATGCATAGTGCCAATTTTATGCCATCGTATCATATCGTCGAAGAAACTCGTCGCCTACAGTGATAACCATCTTGTCACAATTTCTTTCCTTTTGTTATCGTCAGGGAAGTATCATCATCACAAGTCTGTTCTAGCTAATCGTTCCACCTCCTGTTTACAGCAATACTTCGAACACTTTACAGTATCGCCTACTTCGTTTCCCAAATTTAATCATTCTCTTGACAACAAAAACGTGAGAAGGGTCGAATACGCGTCACAGTTCGAAAAGTGGCACTTTCGGTCTCGGTCCCGTAACTGACTTTGCCTTGACAGCAAGCCATAACTTACCTGATTGACACAGTATACAAAATTAGACACACAGACATTTCCATAGAATATTTTCTGTGAGAAAAAAATGTTACAGAATACCTAATTATTGTTCCATAACGAGAGGAGGCGCTCGAGGGGAGGGTATATTTAGAGAAGCAAGGAAACGAACAAACGTAGGTGTTGTTCGCTTACTCCCTGAAGATATTCGAGTCACTGGCTGATTAGTGCTAGCTGAAACGATGCAGTTCAAGGGTATTCGCCATGCTTGCAGTTTTCTCTTCCTGCAAATTTAGCCTGACTTTGTTAGCAGACAGCATTGTGAGTTTAGCACGTATTTTGAATTTTTATTTCCAAAGCAGACGTTCATGGAAATTTATGACACATAAAACAAAATTCAGCTGAGTGAAGACAACACAGATTGACAGGTTGGTGACAACAATGAATCTTTTGTTTGTAAAAAAAAAGGATTCCAGTTTCAGTCATTTTTTACTTACATTTATTACCACAACGCTTTCCGGCCTCATGCTACGATCGTCAGGTGCTTTCGACTTATGTCTACATTTATATTCAACTATTGGTTCTATATGATTATATATATTTAATAGGTGTTCCAGTGAGATTATGAACCGAAGTTTATGGCTGCACCTCACCGGCACACCCAGCAAATAAGCATAGTCACATTCCAAAAGAATCCACAACTACAAATCAGTGTACATATAACTATAAAGCATCTGAAGATAGGTATATGCTGCAAAAACGTGTCATGCTAATAAATTTTACTAAAAAGCAACTGAAGCAGAGAAATTATTTTGTGAGTTTTGTTATACAGTCACTGACCTCAACAAATTCCGTATAACATGATCATTAATTTAAATGAATTTTGGTCCAAAGTCGTAGACCGTCTTGCGTCTTTTGTCGGGTCTGTTACTCCCATCAGCTTCTGCACCGACTAACTTACTGGGGAGAGTGATTTGTAGAGGGCAGTGCGCAGAAGCAAACGCGTTTTGAATATTTTCGTTTTCCCTTAGTTGCTTTAGTTCAGCAAGTGATTTGTCATTTAAACTATTTCGAGTATGTGCAAGCAATGCTACGCTGTGTATCTGTTTGCAATGCTAACAAACGTAACACAAGAGGGGCTGAAGTAGCCTTTCTTGCTTTCCCTCGCGTCACAAGTTTGCAAAAGATTTGGCTGTTGAAATGCTGCCGGCCGCTGGTGGCCGAGCGGTTCTAGGCGCTTCAGTCTGGAACCGCGCGACCGCTACGGTCGCAGGTTCGAACCCTGCCTCGGGCATGGGTGTGTGTGACGTCCTTAGGTTAGTTAGGTTTAAGTAGTTCTAAGTTCTAGGGGACTGATGACCTGAGGTGTTAAGTCCCATAGTGCTCAGAGCCCCCCTGTTGAAATGCTGCAGAAACGACGCTGTGACCATTACAAATGCAGCAATATGCTATCGTTATTTTGAAGAAACTGTTAATGTTGGAGACTTGCGAAACTTGCTAAATTTATCACGGAAAGGAGTGCAGTTTGCCTTGTAGTAGGGAGAGTGATAACACACCACGTGCAACAGAAGAAAGGGGGTACGGTTTAACAACCGTGAGATCAACAGAAGCAGCCAAGAGACTTTACAAAAACTTTCGCTACGGAAGTAGATCGCTGAAATGTACGTTTACCGATGAGGTTGTTTGTTCTGTTGCAAATAAAGTTAGTTAACGGAATTCCTAGTAGCACTGTCATCCAGAAATAGTTAAAAAATTACACCAGCCGTCTGCGCTGGCTGTCATCAAAAACGAGGCACAGAATGAAGGGCAATACACCATCGCAAACAAAGTGAGTGGCATTTGTCATCGCCCTAGGGCCTGAGATATAGGCCCATTTCACACTTGTCCGGCAGCCGTCTACATAGCACCATGTACATGGCCATGGTATGAAAAGCCGTATGATGGCTTTAACATCTAAAGGCACGTACCGTTGCCGTCCAAACGGCAAACGGCAGTGCTGCCGGCACTCCTACTGCAACGGACAGCTTCTGTGACGTTAGCACGGCGACGCGTAGGGTAGAATCGGGCTTCGGCTGCCGTCACAGTGGCATCGATATCTGTGGATTCCGCCCACGACCGACATCGGCCGACAACAGCTACGACGGACGATATTTTTCAAATTTGTACGCCACTATATGCGAGGTCACAATGTTGCCGATCTCATCGCCTGAACGTACTGATTTCTGACGACAATCGGCGAAATTCAAATCAGCTTGTTTTCTTCGGTTACAACGGCCGACACGACACCAAAAGTGGAATTCTAGTCGAAGGAACAGTTTGTGGTATCCTGAGGGTGAAAAATATAATAATCGGGATATAGTTCGGAATCTAGGGAATGAAATCGTAGGTTTGTTGGAAACCACATAGGCAAAATCTTACCGGAAATTTTAGGTGTTAGTAATAATCTCACAAAATAATTTGCTCACGTGAGAAGGACGGTGAACCTTATGCTTAAAATTGCTATAGTAGACCTTTTTTGGGCTGTTCAAAAGTGGTTCAAATGGCTCTGAGCACTATGGGACTCAACTGCTGTGGTCATCAGTCCCCCAGAACTTAGAACTACTTAAACCGAACTAACCTAAGGACATCACATACATCCATGCCCGAGGCAGGATTCGAACCTGCGACCGTAGAAGCAGCGCGGCTCCGGACTGGAGCACCTAGAACCACACGGCCACCGCGGCCGGCCCTTTGGGCTGTTGTAGATGGACATTAGCTCTCTACAAATTATTATTACCGCTTACTGGCTTTTTGACGCCCAGTAGGGTGATGATTCTCTTACATGGAGGGGTCTGCAAATGTGGTGTATGTGTTCTCACTTTCCAGTGGTTTAAGTGTTCACAGTATTTTATTTTAAATTTTATGTTTGTCGTTCACACATATGCTGAATGACCGTCGTTGAAGATTAACTGACATATGTCTGCACAGCTCCAAATAAATTCACCAAAACTGAGTGTTTATAATCTTACTGTTCAAAGTCACCACGAATCATCTCACGTATTGTATATAAAACCGAAGGCACATATGTGGAACACTGTCGGATAACGAAAGCTAATTTCGAGTACTTGTAGAGCTGCGATTCGAGCTCTGTCAAAAAAGGTCGATACTCACATTAACGATGCAGTTCTGGCTCTTATAAAACTAGGAATGACACTTTGATATTTGACATCTGGCGATTACATCTTTCCAATATTTAGGCCTATACCATATTCTGAAAAGTACAATTTGAAAGTTTTTGTGTGATATGTTGGATGCTACAGGTATTTACCTATTTACGATGCCCTAAAGACTAATTTACAAGCTAGTATTTTCACTCTTGCGCCCCAAGTAGAACGATATAATAAACTTATTCTGAACCAAATTTTGGAGCTATGTTGCGTGCAAGTGGACTAAAAGACACTAATATAGTTGATTTCCTTTATTAAAATCTACACCCACTCTGAAATAGCACTACCAACAGAAACCTTGTTACTTTCTTCCTCAAATCCACTGTGCAAGTGTTTAAAGAGCATTGAATTTTCCAGTGCTGCAGTCTGATCACCTGAATGTACTGCAGTATTGCATTAATTTTCACCATTTTTAGAATAAAGTGGGGTGCCGTGAAACCACAGGTCTATATTTCATTAATTATATAACGCTTGCTTACTCACACGCAAATTTTATTCATGCGCCTTATAATAAAAACATAATCTACTTCACGTCGCACATCCTAGCACTGTAGCATAATAAACTATACTCGGGGCAACGTGTTTGGGGGAGATTCATACTGTATCACTGAAACTACGTATTTTCGTAATACACACGTATAAACATGAAAAACATTTTGTCAATTTAAAGGCGACGGCCCCTTCTGAAGCTGGTCAGTGGTGAGAAGAAGAAAGTACGTTAAATTTTTGTGGCATGGCGTTTTTCTCTTGATGTCATAAATTCGTAAATCTTGTCTGGCAATTCCAATAACTGAGTACGGAATCTACAGTACTCTCCACGTTCTTTTCGAGACAGATATAGCTCACTTACTTGCATTCGGCAACTTTTTAATAGCAAATGGCGTATCGCAGTTTTCGTCTGCAAGCACAGATGCGTCGTGGCATCCATCCTACCCTTGGAGGTGAAAATATAATCTATTTCATTCGTAGAATAGATTCTAACCTAACCTAACCTCCTCGACCCCGCTAAAACCTGACTACAGGAGATCGGACGCACCGTGAACAAGCTGTCAGCCGTTATCTGGCAACCTCTGGCGACGGCTTTTGACGACCGCTGTCGGTACCACTATGAACGCAGCCTTAGTAAACACAGCCTTAGCAAACATTGGCACCTTCACATCTTTCAGGCAAAAGCCTCTATGTCAGTTCTCTCGTTCTACTGCTATTAGTCTTTCTTTTTATTTTCGTAGTTTCTTCTCGTTGGCCAACACAGAGCTTGGTAAACAGACACTGAGCGATCAAATTCTTTAGTTGAAGAAAGGCCAGTTTTGTGGGACGCAACTCAATAAAATTACAAGAACTGGATTCACACAAAGCTTTGTTTAATACCCAAACTTGTATCATCGCAGATGTGGCGTTTTCAGTGTTTTTTTTTTCTTTCTTCTATTGTTCCTGATGTTCATACACATAGTTTGTATGTAAGTTAGATAGGTGTTACGTCAGATTTTGTTGTTGTTTATGTTAAGTAATGACCTATATAATTTACGTTTTTTACTTTATGTGTGCCCTGTGTGTGCCAACAGAGACCAGCTGAAAGTCTGTTTTAATAGAACATGGCATCTGTAACACAGGAATGTTAGAGATTCGTCTGCACTGAATTTTTGTTTAGCATTCGACCTCTAAACTCCATGTCTACCCGTAAAATGTGGCATATGCCCCTTTTTGCGCTACCATACAACTGTAGTTGATCTGTCCTGCGCTCTCCTTGGTTATTGTTTGCCTGCTAAAGATGTTATTGCTTTTATGTCTACAGTGACCTGTGGACAACGGCAAAATTTTTGTGAAATATTAGTCTGGAAAACTATTTGGCTTTTGTTTGCTTTTTATAGATTGTTGTGGATTTATTAAAGTGCTTACATACAATTTCTCGTGCGTATTGGTGAATGCCGGATGTTACTACATTTCTGTGGCTTACACGCACTTTCCACTGCACATTTATTTTTCACATATGCTGTTGACAGTCGTTTGCTTCACTGCATTATTTTCGATTGGTGGTTGTGAAGTTAGAAACTATTCAGGTGTGTTTTCAGTTTGTGTGCACGTGAGTTTATCGAGTTCGGTAGTTCGCTTAAGAATGTCAGGGTGGCGATCTATTAATTTTAAATTTTACCTGCGAAAATCGGTGAAGTCTTGAGGGATCTCTTGAAATCTCAGGGAATTCTGTGTTTTTGACTGACGCTGTTATTTAATTTTATTGAGCTCTATAATTTACAAATTTTGACAAACTCAGTATTTCAGAGAGAGTTAATTACATGAATATTATTTCACACAAATTATCAATTTTTAAAAACCACGGATAAACTTCTGTTTATTGGCTGTAGTCCGATAAAATTACTTGACGTGTGTCACTTGCTGTTACAGTGTTGCTGCATCCGCTGCCGACTACAACCTCGTGATGTGTGATGTATCCGAGACAACAGCGATCAACAATCTGCATCAGAACTAAAATGACGATCACTTTGATCATGGCGTAAAAGCGTAACCTCTGCGAGCAAACTCAAGATAGAAAAACTTCGTCTGCAAAGCCATCTCCTGCAGTAAAATTTCGTTTTCAAAGCTAAAAACAAACTGCAATTTCTCGCTGTCGTTAGTTACCTGAAACTATATTCGCAATGGCTACACGTTACCAATTGATGAGCAGTCCTCGTTGGCACACAAGCAGATTTTAAACGAAAAAACAAATGATAGGAAGAGAAATAAGAGCAAATAGGAAAATCAATACGATGTTGAAAATGACGCGGAAAAATATTACAAATAAAAAAATTATATTTAAACTAATTATAAAAATGATAAAATCTTTTGATTAGATTTAGAAAAATAAAAAAATGTCGCTTTACTTGAAACGATTCGAGCCTTCGACCTACTTCACGGCAGTTTAAATGTTAACCACTACACTGTGACATTACGCTAGAAAAAGCTCTTGTATTTACAACGGTTAAGTGACAGCCTTCCAAAATTCGGCTTCACGCAGTGTCGTGCGAAATTTATCTAATGGAAGCCAATTCGGTGCTACTTCGTTTGTCTTCCGATGACGCACGAAATTTGCACTCGGTTCAAGTTTGCCATCCCGCGGCGCCACGCGCACTGCGCTCGTGGCTCATGTCCCACTCTTTCCCCGCCCCGCGCAGTCCTTGCTTAGACAGTCGTGCGGCCAGTTTGGACGAGGGAGAGCGTAGACGTGCGCGTGTTTGGAAAATTTACATCTGTGTTACATTCACATCGTTTGATCTGATAATTGTTTACGGTGATTATCTCAAAACTACACGTAATTTAAATAACAATAATCATTGTATTGTGTGTGTGATCAGTGTTGCCTGACAGCTCGCGGGCTTTCGGAGCTTTTCCATTCCAACGTCGAGTGGGGCTCGACACTGCAAATTTTGTTTTCCGCTCCGATGTCGAACCTCATTCGACATGATTATTCGTATTCTCCGTTCTTGGTTCTGACTGTACTAGGCATCAGTGCTACATAATGCTGCCACGTAGGCAACTCTTTGGATCTATAAGTAGGTACTTCTTTTTTGGCCAGTTCAGTTCAATGTATTTGAGAATTATTTTAATTCTATACAACGTGCAGTACAGAATTGGATGAACTGAGCGCTACCCTAATGCCACACACACACACACACACAAATCAGTAACTCGAGAATGAAATAGATATCGCTTTACTGTAAACTCTAAATAAAAAGCCAAAAATGGATGATCTAGAGTAAACCAAAAGTAAGCTAGTAGCAACATGAAAAATTCACTGCAAGCACATGCATTGACTTACTATATTTCAAAGCTGGACAATAAATGTAACGAATTACGAAGAGATTGTCAATTCATTATCAAGCTAGAATATTTGACTATGATATGTTTAAAGTTTCAATTTTTTATGTTGAATAGTTTCCTTAAAATCAGATTACAATTATTTCTGAAATGCCGTCACTTTTGTCCTACCGAAGTTCCTACTGTAAAAATATCACACCGTAAAAAGTTTTTACTGTAATGCTGCTGTAAATATATTTGAATGACGGCATACTTTTTCTTTCAATATATGCCCCAACTGTTGGTCAGTGGCCTCATTGTTTGCACAAAGAGATCCGCGCAATTCTCTGTGGCGCGCTGCCGCCAAGGCAGCGGCGATTTGAGCAAGAGCGTGCGATGCTGCCCTGTGTCTGCTCTTTACAGAGTGCAAACTGTTCCTTCCTATGTTGCGCGCCTTGCATTAAAAATAATATGTAATTTAAATTTACACGTAGGTAATGAAACAACTAATCTTTCTCGACGAACGCGACAGTAGCAATTGATGAGTTAATTGATCTAGCTTCGTTTTATTCTTTTTGACTAATTATGGTTTTAGGGACTAGGTTGCGAGGATTTAAATGTTTATACGTACTTTTATTTAATTTTGTAATATTTATTAATTTTATTTTATGGGTGTTTGGACACCATGATGGCATGGCTTGGCAGGGAATGGCGTGATGTTTTTCTCTCTTTTCAGAAAACAATTTGCCACATTCCTGATCGTGAAAGTTACAATAATTATGATGATCTAGGTTGTGAAATTGCAAAAATATCTCAGTGTATCGCAAAAAAAGAAAGGCAAAGCGTTTAAGCAAATTTCATGATGAATGGTTACAAAGTAATTCATGGGTAGCCAAAGCCAGTTCAATTTTTTACGCACGATGCAAAATTTGTATAAGGATTTCTCCATATCTATGGCGCATTGAGCGACGTCAAACATCACTCAAATGAAAATGAACATAAAAAGAAACAGCCTTCGAGAAGTACATCGAACTTATGACGAACTTTTTTTCCAAAATGTTATTCAGCAAAAACTGATAACACAGGCTGAAATAACGGAAACATATCATTGTGTTAAACATGATATTTCACACTCATCCACGGACTATGCCATGAAATCACTGCCTCATATTACCTGATTCAGCTATTGAAAAAAAAAATCCTGTGGCAGAACTAGTAGTCAAGAATGTACTCGGCCCCAAAAGCTGAAGAAATTGCAGTGACAGCTGTTGACCCTTATGGTCGTGACGGATACCCTAAAATTTACTTCAGCTAATAAAAAAAAATAGAAAAACGTGTCCCATTTGTATTCAATATTTTTCCCATGAAACAGGATACTATTGCAGCCACGCCTTCAAAGTTTGATTTGGACATCGCATTCAGTTCACATAATACGAACGCCAATTTTGGAAAAAAATATATCTGCGTTTACCCTGCTGAAGGATAAAAATCCAAATGTATTTAAAGCTGGATGCCTGGCTCACGTTTTGAATAATACATTCAAACATGCTATGAAGCAATCGGAGCTCGATGTGGAACCTGTGGTTTTCAAAATTTACAGTCATTTCACATTTTCAGCCCTATGAAGGGAACATTTGAAGGAGTTTGTAGCCTTCGCGCAACTGGAATGGACGGAGCGAATAAACATGTGACCACAAGGTGGCTTTCTTTGGGTACAGCTATATAAAAGATTTTTAAAGTCTACCTAGCAATAATTTATTATTTCATATAGATTGATAATGAATGTCTCGAAGATATTAAGACAGTGTTACCCATTACAACAGACAATGAAAGCGACGTGAAATCGCATATGTTTAGTGAGACGTCTAGAATTTTAGAAAATGTGGCAGAAGGTCTGCAGAATTTGGGTTGAACGAAACCGCGCTGATGAGGAAGCTTACGAAGCATATGTTTTAGATTTTAAATTACTTTATCAAAAGGCACTTGTGTATCTCCAAAGTCACTTTGATTTTAATGACTCAAATCCATTAAAAAACTGGAACATTGTCATTAACTGGTGTGTTGATGTTATAGAACTTTGTGATGCTCCTTCTGGTTTAGGATTCAGTTCAAATGAAGGGTTTTCAACCGATGAACTATTCGAAGACTACAGTGTTTTAAAGAAAATATTGACTCCCATCGACACAAAGTGTAGATAAAAAATCGATACAAATATTTAAAACTGCAAAAGATCGTTAAGTTATTATTTGTTATGTTATTTGGTACTGTACCTCGAGCTTTGAGCATACCGCCCCCAAATGCATGTGTGAAACGCGTTTTTTCTTTAATGGCCTCTGTGAACTTAATAAAAATAGAGTTGCAAATTTCGTTTAATATGGACATAACATGTTCGGAATTTGTTAGTATCTACAAAATTGACGCCAGATTGTCGAAAGCGACTCTTAGGTAACAAAAAATATTCATGAAAAAAATATATATTTATCTAATAATAAAATAACACATAATTATAAACGCGGTTTTATTTACTTTCCTACATCGATGGCCCATAACCCCACCCCCACCGAGCCTTCGAGCAATTATCCCGATTTTTGTATCCCAAACCCTGTTCCGGATTGAACTATGTACTTTTACCTTCGGAAGTGGATTATGTCAGCCACCTGTACGTGAGAGGTAAAAGATCTCTCTATACATGTTTCCTTGTCTGTGGTATGTTCAGGACAGAAAAGTCCAGTTTCTTTAGCGTTCATGACCGTTATGCCGTTGACGCTCTGTAAATGATGACTTGCACTGTAATATCGTTTGAAGTGTAACAAATGTATTGTTAAATAATGGTATTTCTAACGTTAGTATGCTCCAGTGATGGAATGTTTGCACATTTGGTCTGTTATCAGGAAGTTAAAACATCATTTTTAGAGTAACATTTAGTGTGTGTTTACAATGCGTCTTCACAACTTCTGCAAGTATGTGTTTTTCAATTTCAGGTTGGAACTCAACACGAAAATGCATTACGTATATTATGTAAAATGAAACTCGCGCACAAGAGTGCTGTACACTAACAGGTGTCCGCGTTCACATGATATCACGACGCGCATATTTAAATCTCATTCATGCTTATTTGAACTTACTTTTACTTTATATACTCTTTTTGTTGATCTGCAGTTGGTTATCGCCCACTGTGTTGTAATTAAATGTTTACGCATCTGGAAAAGTTGGTTTAAATCGCTGATACTAACAGATCATTATTGTTCTGTGTTGTGTGTTGTAATTAAATGTTTACGCATCTGGAAAAGTTGGTTTAAATCGCTGATACTAACAGATCATTATTGTTCTGCATTATTGAAATGGAGGTAGATAGGGTACAACGCCATGTGTTGTAAACACGATAATGAACTGGAGCACTGTATTTCAATTTCAATCGGCGCTCACCACTGTGTGTGTGTGTGTGTGTGTGTGTGTGAAGGTGGTGTAAGTATTTTGTTCTCCATTTGCGGATTAATGATGCTACAGTGTCTAATTTCAAGACTTTTATCAATATATCTGAAAGGACCGCCCAGTTTTAAAGGACTGGATTGCACCTGTGCCTGGGAAGTCTACTTTAGCTTACTTCAGTTATCGCTGCGCCAAGATATTTTTAAGTAATACCGGACTCAGGCGCATTTTAGCCACACGAATGGAATAAAAATCCGCTTTAGATGTAGGTAGTTTGTCTTTTTTTACTGCACGACCTGCTTTGGAAGCTTAAAGTTACCAAATAATTAAAACATCATGAATGTGTGGCGGTCGGGCCAGTCAGTCACGAGGATCACACCCATGCCAAACAACGTACGGGAGCTAAGGAACAGCTACCAGGGCGCCCGTCTCGACCGGTCGTGCAGTAAAAGAGACAAACTACTTACGACTGAAGTGGATTTTTATTCCATTAATGTGTTCCCCCTGTTAAGGATATTCGCCTGATCAAATATTTTGCACATGAAGCGGAAAAAACATAGGAACGCACTTTAAGGGAACATCATCTAAACTTGAAATGGGTTTTCAAATCAAAACAAACTGCCACCCAGTCTGAACCACAAACGTCAGTATCATCCGCTTCAGAATCTAAAGTCTCGTATTACCTTCAACAGCAAATAGTTCATGCGGATTTGAAGAGTTTGTATTAATAGCTGTAACGATTGCCGAAATTATTTAGTGTGTTGAAACAGTCACTTCGGGAAGCTGGAAAGGATGTCGCCGTACTCTTTAAGACCGGGTAACGATAGTGCTGCAGCTAACTAGATGGAACCTACACGAGAAATGTTCTCATATTCGGAGTTGAAAAGGTACAACAGTTGCTTGTGACGTTGATCAAAGCTAGTTACTTGTTCTTGATTTTGGTGAATCACTGAATAAATTTGTTGAACGTACGCAAAGAGACGTAAATACAAGATTTTGGAATGAAGATAAAAAAATGGTAACAACAAGAGACCTTACTTCCTCTTTTCTTGGTCGCTCCAGATCTATCCACTTTTTATCTTCATTCACTTATGTGACAAAAGTTAAAGGATAACAAGATTCTCTAGATTTCAATGAACGGGTCAAATTTGAATTCACTGTTCCTGAATGAATACAAAGCACATTCAGCGTAGTTGAAACTACTGGATATTGGTAACTGAGGGCTTCATTATCAAAGATGCAATCAAGGCTATACATTGGGACATTGAATTATTTTAGAGAGCACTGTACAGTTTAAGAATGACACAGCCGGAAGGGGATTATACGTTCTGTATTCAGGATCACTATTCAGGGTGCACCACGTTCCTCAGTTTCTCAAAGAACAATTGATTTTACGTCAGATTTGAACAAATTCATCGACATTTTGAAGGAAGATAAGAATGAACCGAATAGGGACAGTTTCATATAGGTAAGTTTATTAACAATGTATTGCTGTATCCCAAATTTTCTTTTTTCGCGCCATCAGCCTGCGACATCGAACTTTTTCAGAGTTCACTCAGATGCTCCGATAGCTTTTTCTCTCCACACAGCCCGCAAAGAACATAATTTTTTGTTTTGAGAAGCGAAAATAATACAAAATCATTTCTAATGTAAAACTATCGATATTTTTTAAGTTTCGTCAAGAACCTAGGATGAATCTTCAAAATTGTCGTCAAATTTAATAGCAGGTCACCCTTAATCTATCCACTAACGTGTCTCGACCCAGGTTTGGTTGTGACATCAGTTTGGCAAAATCACGTCTCGATAAGCTGCTTTCTATTCTCACAGAAAGTAATTACCTATGTGGAGCTGCAGCAGATAATGTAATGCATGAATTCAGTGACGTGAATTCTCTATCAAACATTATCAATTCTTTAAAGAATACAGTTGTTCAAAAAAAGAGTTAATCATTTCTGGCAGGCTATTCTTAGTGATAAATATCATAAATTGATAGTTGTCCTGAAATTTGTTGGCAGTCTTTCCTGCGAAAATGGTAACATTGAAAGGGGTTTTTCTGCTAATGACGAATGTCTCTTTGAAAACACGGGAGTAAGCTATTGTTACACGTAGGCAAATGTTTCATGCTGTGTCTGATATTGGAGGCACTGACAATTTGGATATTCCGAAGTCCCTTACAGACAGCATAAGAAATACAAAGTCCCGCTACGTAGAATTTTGTAATCAACTCAAAGAAGAACAGCATGCAGAGGAACAGAGTGTTTTAGAAAACGGAAAACAGACGTTGAAGTGGAAACGTTTGAAAATTTTAGAAAGTGCTACAAAAGAAGCGTTGGCACTTGAACAGATAAAGGCTTTAAAACTTAGATAATTGCCTTGTGACAGTGAATGTGTTTCATAAATTATGATATTATCTCAAAAATTCAAATTTTTTTACTTATGATAAATTTTTGAATAGACATTTTGCAACATGTTACAGCGCTGCAGAATACGCGTGCCGTGTCGGTTATGAATCTACCCACGCAAACATACTTGACAACGCGCTGAACGAAACGTGTAGGCTTATTACAGGCTGCTTGAAACCTACGCCACTAGCGAAACTCTACCAGCTCGCAGGCGTAACGCCACCAGATATTCGTCGTGAAGTAGCTGCCACAGCGGAGAGAACAATTCAGGCTCATAAGGAAAACCAACCATTACATGGGCACGTTCCAGCAGCTCTAAGGATGAGGTCCAGAAGACGTGTCGTCAAGACCATTTCATTTTCCAAACTGCAGCAGCCAACGTAAGGAAAAAAATTTGGAATTCTCAACTTTAAAGTAAGTCAACCTTGCCTCTCCCTTTGTAATCTTCCCACCTGGGCATGGACAGAACTGAATCGTGTGGAAGTCCCTCAACCCTCTCCGTTCTTGAGTTGGGATATCCAGTAGTAATCTAAAGGCCTACTGAATTGTCAGCTATGTTCTGCATATCACAGCATATTACACAGAAGAAGGTGTGTCTCCGACTCCGAGCACAACTGAAGTTGCAAGATTTTTGTCGACCGTAGCGTAGCTGCACAATTCTTTCTTTCATTTGTAATTACCATGTATTGTATTTGTTTCTGACACGAGTGAATAAAATAATCCGTGAGTTGGAGTATCTTACGCAATAAGTGAGAATTAAGAACCTTTTATTCATCTGTTAGAAACATAAAAACTGCGAATGCAACTCTTACAAATTCCCAAACAATAGATATTATGGAATATAATTAGTTGGATATACTAATGCCATAACATAGGACAAATTACTTACTTCATACAGAAACTAATTATATGTGTGTTTCCACTAAAGTAATTTTACTGTTTTATTACAACTCTGTTTATTTACTACTTTATTTCCGTCTTTCTGTTTAATTACTATTGTCCACTATTTCTCGTCATTACTTACTGGTCAGCATCAGTTAAGTTGGAGCATAATTATGTTTTCGTAAAGTCTGTTGTACCTGTTTGGCGATATTTGTTTCACAAGCCTGCTATGTACTGAGAACCTTCCATTCTCGCTTTAAGGAATATGAGACAGTCACAGGGACATAAATAGGGAGGCAGCCAAAACGTAGAGTAGGAACCAATCCTTTACTCGCCACCTTGCAGGCCTATCTTCCGCAATCCATGATGCAGTCGCTTTAGAGTTAGCGGTAGGAACAAATTCGTGATGGACTGTCCCCTTCGTGTCGACAAAAATAACGTGTCTTCATATTACTTATTACGTGTTGGTTTAAAAATTGCATTAAGCCCATAGGTCATATATTTTTTTGTGTTTTAAAACTGTTCCTTCCTCAGGGTTGGAGCTGCGCAACTGGTGGCAGTTCATTAGGAGAGATTTTCCGCTGTCGCGAACGTGAACACGTGCTCATAGCTCTTAAGGTATGCACTTTGGGGTCCATGTTTATTGGACTTTTTTGCTTCGAACCATCGTTCTTATCATACCCCTGAATATGATCTTTCCTCCTGGGACACCTTGTACAGACAGAGACTGGTCAATAACGATGTCATCCCCGTTAGGCTACGAAGTCAGGATGCTACGTTTCTCCAGCGTCGTGTTTGCTACAGCCAGTGTAATGCTTGGGATAGGTTTTTCTGATGCTTGTTCTCTCTTGCAACTTTGTTGTCCGCCTGATCCCTCTAGTCGCATTAACACGTAGTATTTTCCTTTTATTATAAATAATTGCGCTAAATGGAATTTGATGTGACGATGTTTGTCTGCTGCTCATCACTTTTACGGATCATGTATGGTTGACATCACTCAAGTATGAGAGCGATCTAAAGTAATACGAAATATAGAAGTAAAACCTTCAACAGCTAAGATCGCTAATCACAATGTTGAAACTTCCTGGCAGACTAAAACTGTGTGCCAGACCGAGATTCGAACTCGGGACCTTTACCTATGACTGAACTACCCAAGCACGATGCACGAGCCGACCTCGCAGCTTTAGTTCCGTCAGTACCTCGTCTCCTACCCTTCAAACTTCACAGAAGCTCTCCTGTGAACTATGGAATTCGAATGTTATTTATGATGACCGGTTTCGGAAAATCCGAGTTGCCATCAACAGATATTATGCAGATACACATCAATAAATCTCCATAGCCACGTCATTCCAGGAACATGACGATACATCGACATGACAATAATAAAACAAAATTTACATAAAATATCATGTATATTGGACCAAGTGCACAAGCTCATATTCACACAACAGATAGGCCGTGTGAATATGAGCTTCTGCGGTCGGTGCAACATGCATGGTATTTTATGTAAATCTGGTTTTATTTCTGACATGCCGATGCCATGTCACGTTCCCGGAATGATGTGTTAGTACTGTACACAATTATTGTTCATGCGATGGAGATTTATTTGCATGAGATCAGATTATGGCAACTTAGATTCGCCGAAACCGGCCATCGTAAATAAAATTATAATTATCGATCTTGGCTGTTGATGTTTTTACTTCTGTATTTCACATATAAAGGGAATTTGAAGTTTTGTTTGTTCGGCGTTCTGCGCTAGCTTTCTCGTCTGCACTTCGTAACCTGTGGCGTACTCCGCTACCAATTTTTTTTCTAGTAATCTTGTGAACCCCCCATAACGTTCAGCGAATAAGATGAATCAAAACGTGTCATGCCATGCTGGTACTGAAGACAATAGCTCGGGTCGCAGTACCGCGGATAGAGTTAACCGTCGCTTTCCAAGCATGGAGTTCCATCGTAAATGGCTATCTTCTTGTGAACGAGAAGACAGGATTAATCTCAGTAATGCAAGGATTTCTTCTGAACATTTATGTGTACTTATTGCAAACGGAATTTACAAATCGGGTTACTGGGTCTATCTGCTACTAAATTTTGATCAAACGCCAAGATCTGAAGAAATAATAGCTATTGCAAGGAATAAATAATAGGCTACTGCGAAGAATAGAAATTCTTCAGTGGAATAAATTATGGTTTCTGTGAAAAAGTTAGAACACGAATGTTATCTTTCAAAACATGTCTACTTTACGGTAGAAAAGTCTTATTGTATCACACAACGCAACTCTTGGTGTCAGCCACGTACTTTAGAATAGGTATTAAATTTCACTGAAGCTAAGTTAGAAATTTTTACTCACTGTGTCGATGATTGTGCCAACGTTGGTAAAATGAATATTGTGGTTTATCCAGCGATGTGATACTGTCACTAGAAAAATGGTTCAAATGGCTCTGAGCACTATGGGACTTAACTTCTGAGGTCATCAGTCCCCAAGAACTTAGAACTACTTAAACCTAACTAACCTAAGGACATCACACACATCCATGCCCGAGGCAGGATTTGAACCTGCGACCGTAGCAGTCGCGCGGTTTCAGACTGTAGCGCCTAGAACCGCTCGGCCACTCCGGCCGGCACTGTCACTACACTATAATATTCTAGTAGCCACGGTTTGCAGCTTGTTTTCGAAGCTGGATCAATCAACGTATTACCATTTCGAAGTAATGATACGCAAATTGTTGTAGAGAAACACACGTAAGTTGAAGAAGCCATAGTGCCTCTGTTACGTAAATTATGGGGTCGGAAATATGAAGGTGTTGAAACAAAATAGAGTATCCTCCTCCAACAGACAATTTATGTAGCATGTGGACAACAGCAGTAAAATCATTTTTTCCAAATTTAATTAAATTAGCATGAAATCATTTTCTTTATGATGGCATTACATTCCTAAGACTATAACAGTAGGGTTGTAGCACAAGTTTTTTTCATTGGAGGTCACTTATCGTATATCGCAATCTTTCTACAAATACTGACTAGCAATATGAGGAAATTATCTTTCACGTTCGGTGTTTTCATTACAGGAAAGGGGTAAACATTCTGCTTCTGAAAACTACGTAATATCTGCAGAAGTAACTAAATTACATATTAAAGCGACCGGCAGTAATTACTCGCGGCCTCGGAAAGTGACATACGGCCGGGAGACCGGTGTGCTGACCCCATGCCCCTCCATATCATCATTCAGTGACACCCGTGGGCTGACGAGTGACACGGCGGCCGGTCGGTACTGTTGGGCTTTCATGGCCTGTTCGGGTGGAGTTTAGTTTTAGATCATTACACGGTACTACCGGTGAAGAATGGCTCTTATTACGATATCAATGCCTTGTTCTGATGCGGTACGACAGTATTGATGAACCTTAAAATACCCAGTAGGATACATTCCATTAACGTGCAACATCATCGACAGCCTTTTGGGAAATAAAGCATGAAAATGTCACTTTTTTCCAAATGTCGCAGCTAAACAAGACTGCTTCAGTGGAATTTATCTATAGGCCGAATATTTGTCAACAATATCAGAACTAGAAATTATGTTTACTATTTATGTGGAGCAAATGTTTTTCACTGTAAAGATACAATGGAAACTTCAGCAGCTTTAATACATTCAAAATTTCTCGAAATCAACACGAAAACAATTCACTTATAATGATGATTTAAATAATAAAGTGCTGCGTCAGGTCCGTGTTTTCATGCTAATAGCACACAGTACGATATGTTGGGCGTGCGTAAATTTGTGCGTAATGAAGGAGGCACAATAGCTTATGACAAAAAGAGGGCTACAGGAAAGAGAAGCAACACACACACACACACACATACACACACACACAGTTTCATGTTCCAGGGATCACTTGAATGATAAAGCGTAAAGATGTGGAACGAGTCACTTTATACTCGCAAATTATTTGTAAATTTTGCTACATACTTATTTAAGTGTTTTCTTTTTAAACGTACGAATGTGAGTTCGTAACTGCCACCCATCTCCTTTAGCACCTTACAATAACAGTAATTCTTTCGTTCATCATAATCTATGTTTTAAGCAAGCCTGTAGCTGTGCTTTTCATGATTGAAATAATTAAAAACTGCACCACTTGTTTATTTTTTTAAGAGTTGCATGACCTCAAAAAGAATTCTACAATGCAAGAGAGGTATAAAATCACACATGCAGACATCACCAAAAGTATTCACGTTAACAAATGCACTTGAAAATGAGAAATTGTCGAAACACGTTGTGCGAAGCATGGAAAAATAAGTTACTGGTATAGTTTTTCATTATTAAAAGATGAATAGAAATTCTTCTACCTAATAGTTGTCAAGAATAAATTTTTTCAATTTTATTTTGCTGTTTGTCAGACATTTTATGTCACTGTTTAAGTTATTAAAATTTTTGGTTGCAGCATTGTGCACCCATATTTTGTGCTAAAGACAACCCCCTAAAGTGGCATAAGGGATGTCATTTTTTCTACTGATACTGCAATTATTTACACCATTGTTCCTTTTGAACATCACGTCGAATATCACTGTTCTACAAAAAAAAACTTTTGTTCTATTTCTGATAAAAAATATTGTGATCCTAGTTGTATTTTGCGTGCTGAATTGAAAACTGTTTTTGGTTTCTTTCTGTCAGGGATAGTTTATGAGTAATCACAATTTTATTTCTCTTTTCAGTTTCTGATACAGTGCAGCAAACGTGAGGTGAAATTCGACAAACAAATGCACATCTTTATGATGTTATAAGTTCATCACATTAATGTAGGGTGGGATCTAACATATAACACAGTAACCTTTGTGTATACACTTTGAAGCATTTATTTGACATGAGAAATTACAGAAAATTGACAAACAATGATCCACTGCCTTGTATTGGACATCACTTTTTTTCTCTTGTATTGTGAATCTTTCTTCTCTCGAATGATATTCCAGCAATAATCTGCTAACATAGAAGGTACCCACTTCCCTTCATAGTGCCTTTCTATGGTAGAAATGTCTTTACGGAATCTTTCCCCATGTTCATCCGATACGTCACTACAACTCTCTGTGAAGTAGTCCAGATGAGAGTCCATCATATGTACTTTCAAAGACATATTGCACCCCAAATCCTGATATGCTTTGATCATATCCTTCACCATTGCTTTGTCGTTAGTAGCTCTTCTTCTTCCGAGGATGTTTTCCGACACCATCTTGAAACAGTCCCATGCGTTTTTTTCTTTATCAGTTAAACATGCTTCAAAATTTGCATCTTTCTGCAGCTCCCTGATTTGTGGGCCCACAAATACACCTTCCTTTATTTTTGCAGCTGAAAGTCGGGGGAATTTGGTAGCTAGATATGCAAACCCACAGCCTGTTTGATCCATGGCCTTCACGAATTGTTTCATCAGGCCAAGTTTGATGTGAAGCGGTGGAAGTAGTATATATTCAGGAGCTACCAGACTTTCACGTTGCACATTCTTTTTGCCAACTTTCCATCTTCGCCTAGGCCATTTCTTTTTCACGTAGTGTGAATTTCGGTCTCGACTATCCCACTCGCAAAGAAAACAGGCATACTTTGTGTAGCCTTGTTGCATTCCCAGTACCATAGCAATTACCTTGAAATCTGCACATATTTTCCATTTGTGTTCATTGTATTTTAATGAATTTAGCATCCTTTGTACAAATTCGTAATTCTCTTTTGTCAAACTAGTATAAGCTACTGGAACAGAGGCTATTTTATTTCCGTTATGGAGCAAAACACCCTTCAGACTTGTTTTTGATGCATCTATGAAAAGTCTCCACTCCTGTGAAATACAAGTGAAGTTCAGCACTTTCATCAGGCCAGCAACGTCATTGCAAAATGTCAGTGCTTCGTCAGTTGAAAAATAAGAAATAAAGGCATGTTCTCTGTGCCTGAACACACTGATTTTAGTACTTTGGTACAGTAGATTATACTCTTGTAATCTTGAACCAAGCAGCTGCGCCTTTTGTTTACTTAGTCTTAGATCACGTACTAAATCATTAAAATCTGCCTGTGTTAACAAATGTGGTGACGACTCACTTGTGCAGTGATATAAAGAATCATCATCTGTGATTTCTTCAGTACTACTTATTTCAGTGTCACTTGAAATTTGACCTAGAGCCCTTGAAGGTACTGGAACGTTGTCGGAATGCTGCAATGGCATTCTCGCTGAAGGCAGATCTGGGTAAACAATGTGCCTCTTCGACTTTTTGTTTGTAAAACTCTGAATTTTTGTTAGACAGAAATAACAATCAGTAACATGGTCCTTAGGCTCCCTCCACACCATGGGAACAGCAAACAATGCCACATTCTCTTTACCTTTCCACCACTGAATTAGTTTGCAGTAACATGTAGCACAGCAGAAATGTGGTGCCCATTCTTTATCTTGGTCTCCTACCTCTACTCCAAAGTAATCTTTGTATGCTTTCTTTATGACTGAACAAATGTTCTTTCTATTTCTGGCAAAAGTGAACTTCCCACAGATGTAGCAGAAGTTGACCGGTTTATATCGACATCCACGACGACGTGGCATTTCTGCAAATTTAAAAATACCACTTTGGTAATACACCTGTATTAAATTAATAGTAGGGAACTAGAGGAACGCTGATGTGTAAAAACAAGCAGTCGTTTTACCTTCAGCACCAGGCTCAATCAGTTTACACGCAGGAACTAAAAAATTCAACCGTGCTCGGAAATATGACAGACAGTTACTTGTCAGCCAAAACACCCATTCGTTAAGACTGACACAAATTGTGGCTAACACCACCGTTGTAAACTCGATGCACCTGCCCCTAGGAGGCCTGAAGCTTTACTGCCTAGGCAGCGACCGGCTGTCGCCGTTCGAGTTAATGAGATGTTTCAGGCGGTCTTAATGACATAGGTGTGGCAGGGGATAACCTAATGATGTCTGATTCTTCCCACCTGCTGTTGCACAAGAAATTATCATGTTCTATCACTACTGGATGCGGCAACATACCCGTATTTCTCTATAACGTCTCTGTGTTTGCCATGAATTGTGTGAATATACATATGTATACATATTACATAAAAAGTATCCCTGACAACGATATTTTGTTTACATATTTGAATTTCCCACGGTAAAATGGTCTAGAAGCACATACTTTAATATCAGAAATAGAACCCATGTCGAACAGTGATATTAATGTAAACTCTCGTTGGTCTTAAATATGCAAATAAATTCCTGAAACATGTCGTTCTCCTCATAAAAAACGTAACTTGGGCTGTAGTTTATTGTTTACATAATTATTGACAGTTACATGCTTCCAAAGAACGTCGATAATGAGAGTGCAATAAAGCATTCCGTTACATTTCAGTAGAGGACCTTAAAAACACATATCATACTTATATAAAGGAGCTAAATAAGATGCAATGAAGCGGACTTCAACAAAAATAAATTTGCTTAGGACTACGTCGAGTTTTTCAACTGAGTGAAATCTTTCGTGTCAGAATTGTAATGTAAGATTTACAATTCTTTGTCATTATATTCGCTGAATATGTCTGACCAAAAGAAGCATGCAAACTGTAAGATCTTCATAGCAGTTACATGCTGAAACAATACGGATGAATGCCGAATATTGAGACTGGGCTGCATGGTGACAAGCTTAATCATCTTTGCTATTAATGAATTAACGTTTTTCTTTTGTCCCTGTCGTGAATTAATTCTTGCTGGAATTATGGATACCGTCAGTGACGTGGCCTAAATCGAAAAAAAAGAAGAGACGTGGAAAAGTAGTTGCAGTCAGCACCAAGCATCAGAAAAGCTGCGGCGTCTGCCGTGGCGCGCTGATTGCTTGGTGAAGTAAGAAGTTGTTGAGCAATTATACTTACCTCCCTACCGCTTCCTCTGTAATACTTTATGTACCGTGGTTATTCTAATCTAGGTTTGATTGCAAACGAATAAATAGGTGACAGTCCTCAGCGGCTTGTGTCAGCTGCCGAACGTTCCAAAAACGAACATTCAGTGAATGGCGGTTTAACTGAGCAATTATTTTTCTTTGCAACGAAGAACACAGTGCTGCATTTAACGTATGCGCGACCCATTGCCGGAGGCACACCTCCGTCTGCGCCGCTCCACCGCGTCCGCCGGCTTTCGGCCGCTTCCGCCTGCCCCCTCCCTCATCCTCCCCTCCAGCCATATCCCTCTTCCCGTTACGACACGCTGAAGGTCGTTGTCGTCATCGACGCCACACCCCCGCCATGCGTCTCTTCCTTTTCTCAGCTGATGCGGAACTCCCCACCTCACCGCTCCCAGTGGCTCTTGCTGTCTTCCTTTGTCTGAAGAGCGCTTTTATCGTCTCAAGAATTCTTTTCAGTGCCATTGTGCTTTTACTGTTTTTAGACAGATCCCTTGACAAGGATTGACAACTGTTGCGCTAAAATCGCAGCAACAGTTATTACTTAGATATTGAGGTGTTAACATATAAAGAACGACGAAATCCTGGCAGATTAAAACTGTGTGCCGGACCGAGACTCGAACTCGGGACCTTGGCCTTTCGCGGGCAAGTGCTCTACCATGTTCTGTGAAGTTTTGAGGGTAGGAGATGAGATACTGGCAGAAGTAAAGCTGTGAGGATAGGCCGTGAGTCGTGCTTGGGTACTGCAGATGGAAAGCACTTGCCCGCGAAAGGCAAAGGTCCCGAGTTCGAGTCTCGGTCCGGCACACAGTTTTAATCTGCCAGGAAGTTTCATATCAGCGCACACTCCGCTGCAGATTGAAAATCTCATTCTATAAAGAACGATGTATTTCAAAATGATGAAGTGGGACGGTTTGATGGAAAGTTAAGTTGACGGATGCGTAAAGAACCCAGAATTTTTAAGTATCTTTCCACTATGATCAACACTTAATATTAGCAGTAACGACAAGAGACAGAAATACGAAAAAAGGGATCGTTATTAATTCGAGAAACATTTACATGATCAGAGAACTTCAGAAAAAGGCATTTATCCGGATATTTGGAATAGAAACGACACTTATATAAGGAAAAGCGTGCAGAATGCATTTCATAGATTTAAGAGGAACTCAAAGACATCCTGCTGAGTCCCTGTTGATATTCACCTTAGAAATGAGAGGAAATTTCCCGTTATCGCGCAGTGTGTGTGTGTGTGTGTGTGTGTGATTAAAGTATCATAATACGAGGAAGAAAAAACCGTTATGGCATAGAGGAAAAAACTTTGAGAATATAGCGAACCATTCACCAGGCCAAAAGTTGGATACGGAAGAATCATACTGATACTGTGTGACTTATGATCTAGGCGCGCAAATTTCAGTACCACACAGCTCCAAAAGCAACTACACGAACGCGAAAGTAAGTGTCTATAATCAAGGGAGCTACGTGGCGTGAATATAGCCTAGAATTATTGTGCATGTGATTCAGTGACATGTATGCGTGTTAGACTTGAAAACCGGCCATGAGCATTTTATGCCAATATGACGCTTTCCCCCATAAATAGAACAATGTTACGATCGTTATGTTCTTTGACTGTTACTGGAACTGCTCAAACTCGTACGTTCAGTTTGACACTTATGCACGAACTACATCAGTACACGGCTATCAGGTACTTTATGAGCAATCTCTTTCGTAGGCAAACTACATTTCACTAACTGTTCCATGTCACACGTAGTGCATTGATATTACTGCCTAATCTGCACATACTAAGTAGGATCTGTTGCCTATTTTGGCTGAATGGAAATCATATTCAAAATATCTGGAACGCACAGAAAGTAAAATAATTGAATATACGGAAACAAATTGCTGTGTTTTCATATTAAGTACATAATATCAAGTCGCTACGTAAGGGGATATTTTTGTGTGTCTTCGTTTCAAATGAAGTCGAAGAAATGCCCGTCCTCTGTTGGAATGCACAGTTGGCTAATGGACTAAACGGAAGACTGAAGTCTTCAAGCGCAGTGCTGTTTCAGCCCCATTAGTACCTAGGCACTGTTTTCGTGCTAATGCGCCATGGGAAACCCTCGATCTTAACTTTTACGGCAGTTACAGCGAAAAATGCAATTCCAAATATTAACAAGAGTATATCAATGTACAGAATTATTAAGAGCTCCGAAATGCCAGTAGAAAAATAGATCGCCCTTTAAAAAAAGAAACATAGCGGCTTTAACATCTTGGTATAAAGGAAGTTCTTATTGTACCACACACACACTGCCTTATAAATTTCAATAATCGCTTCAAGTTAACTTCTAGAAAGAACACTTAACAAATACCCAAAATCTTTTATATTTCGTAGTGTCTGGCGTATATTTTGAAGCATACATAATGCAGAAAGCTGTAGCTTTTCTTTCCATAACTGTTCTTTCAATATGTATTAACAAGTGCGCAATTAGAGTATAATATTGAACGTGTTATAGTCTTTTATGGTACAGCTTCATGACGGCGCTGCATTTTATTAAAATTTATCATCAGTCGTCATAAACATAAATATTGCATTTGCTCTTATCTGACTGGAATGTAGGCGAGAGAAATATTTGAATCATCAGACATGTGCGTGACGGAACATCATAATTTAGCCTGACAAGCACAATTTTTATGTGAAAGCTGTAGGGAAAAGTGACAATTACGGCCAAATAGCAAAAAAATTGTTCGATAAAAAATTACATTGTCTTAATGGATCTAATAAATGAGCACACCGTTTCCAGCTTTCCTAATGCAGCCTACGTTAAAGGGTTTGTAAGGAACCAGGATGCAGTAGCTTAATAGAAATCAGTGCAGCTTTCATCTCCTACTCGCTACTTGTTTAAACCACTTCAGACAATATCGGAAAAAATGCGTACGACGACGTACAGGTCCAAAATATAATCAGATGAAGCAAATTATTCTTCTCGAAGTAAACTACTATATACCTTGCACTCGAAAAAATAACACTGATGCAGAGACGATGCAATACACAAAAAGTTACAGATTTGTTTTCACGACTCACGTAATGACAAGCAGAATATTTTCGTAGTTGTAATAATAGTTAAGCTACTTACCGATGGCAGGATCAGCGTTTCACACCGCGGAAACCGTTAGCAGCCAGGTAACGACTCTAACCTCCGATAATCAAATGGCGCAGTTTGACTAGCAGAGAGTATTGCAGATTTGTAGTGTGTCATCTGTGACTGAAATACAACTCACCCCTTAAGGGAAATAAATGCATTCTCAGCGAACACATATTTCATTTTTTTTCTATTGTGTGATTTCGTGTGTGTGTGTATGTGTGTGTGTGTGTGTGTGTGTGTGTGTGTGTGTTCAGTTGAAATGCTCGCTGCGCGTTAAGTTTTATTTGTTGTATTTATTTGGCGTCTGGCTGTCCAGTTAATTGAGCCAAAGCGCGTTACATTAGATAAACTGCGAGTGACCGGATAGTTTACATGAACTAATTGTCGATTTTACGGATTTTATGTGAAGACAGTTTGAATTTCAGATACAAACTGAGTGATTTTGACTGCTTTTTCACAGTTAACACTCCCAGAACTATTGACAATCGCAACTGCAGATATTCGCAGGAAAAACTTGAATATAATGCGAGAACCTGCTTACAAATTGTTCGAAGACCGTCATTCCGAGCAGAAAGTACTATTCTTTTCCAGGTCCCTATGTGTTTAGAGATTGCTTTCGTACGTAAGAAATATGGTTCGTGTAAATGATTGTTTCAGATCCGCGTATTCAACAATTTATCTTATGCAATACTAGACGACAGCCATCTTTATTAGTGTACTTAATTCACAGAGTTGTAATGCCAAGCAGCGCTCGGAATCTGGTTTGTCAGTACAGCAGTTTGATCCGAGAATTTCACACTTACTTTGTCGAGGAGATGACAAAAGTTAAAGAGCGAAAAGAAGCTATCAAGAAAAATTTTCTGCTCTCAAGAAAATTAGAAGCATAGTCTTAAAAATGCTTTCCCCAGTTCCGAATGTTTTTGCGAATTTAAATATATATAGCCTAAGCTATGCCAGCACGCTAGCTGAGCGTGTTCGGTCAGAGGGTTAGCAGCCCTCTGTAATAAAAAAACTGAGTTAATCGATCAACAACGAACTTAAACGGATGTCTTACGACGTCCGCCCCGAACAGATGCAACGAACGAAAGCGAACAATATGAGATTTAAAAAAATAAAATTAAAGAAGAAGGCTTCAAGAAATGCAAAGAGAACGAGAAAGAATAATGTTTGAATCTCTATGTGGTTACAAAAACTCTTGTCATTCCTCCAGTGTGCTCAGGAAAACGTATAGGGCAACCAAGTTAAAAGATCCTATATTCGCTAAGCGCTGTATGTTTGTTGATGTCAAAGATAACACGGTGAAGTTCTTATGTGGGTATTTGTATTGTGTTGTATTGTATGGAACTGGGGACCTAGAAACGCCAGAGAGGCTCTGTCTCCGCCGTATCCCGCAGTGGTACACAACCCCACAACAGGCTACAGCAGTCCACCCACCCCACCGCCGCCCCACACCGAACCCATGGTTATTCTTATGTGGGTAACAAGATTAGATCCCAAAGAGTGCAGTTTGCAAGAAGAAGGCTGTAACAAAGAAGGGGCTTTGTGAAAGGGTATGCTGGAAGCAAAATAAATAAGTTCAGCAAGTGATGCATTTCTAGAACATGGATTGCAGCCAACAAATTTAAAAAAAGGGCAGGTGCCTTTCCTATAGTAAAACTAGGATAAATTGATAATGTTATCGCCAATCACGTTTATATCAACAAATTTCAGAATAACAGGAATAAATTGCTGCAGCCTTGGCCATGCCAACATTTTATGTTCCAGCATAACAATTACCCAAAACATGCTGTAATTAAAAAAAAAAAAAAAGAATGATGGGTGCGTAACAGTTTAAAATACCATTCCACTCATCCGAGATTATGCGTGTCGAACATCTTTGGGAAATTTTGAAGACGGTGAACTTAAAAGCACACCTGTAGAGCAAGGAAGTCTTCAGTGGGAGAAATATTGGAAGTATGGCGGAAATCTCGCTCCGCACATATCCAGTGCACAGTGGGGACAAAACTTGGAAACTTGACCAAAACAAGATGGTGTGGTTTGATTAACAAAAAAATGGTTAACCTGAAAAACGGCACTCCGTCGGATCACTGATTGACGTATCGTGAACTTCCATTTGTTGCAGACACAGTCATACCGATTTTGGCCTATGTTGGCTGTTTTCAGATGCTACTGTTGTAAATTTTAATCTTTTTTTCGTTGTTTCTTTTTTCCTCTTTTAGCGTCTAAAGATGGTGAATGTACGCTGATTATGTCATGGGATGTCCGCCCCCGATAGCTGGGTTTGCCGGCACGGTAGCTCACCGTGTTCGGTCAGAGGGTTAGCCGCCCTCTGTAATAAAAAAAACTGAGTTAATGGATCAACAACGATCTGAAACGGATGTCATGCGACGTCCGCACCGAGCAGATGAAACGAACGAAAACGAACAAAATGAGATTAAAAAAAAGTGTTGTCCTAATCATCATCATTTCATCCCTATCGACGCGCAAGTCGCCGAAGTGGCGTCAAATCGAAAGACTTCTTGCGCCAGGCGAACGGTCTACCCGACGGGAGGCCCGCGTCACACAACATTACTATTATGTCATGGGTGTAATAATGCCTGAAATAAACGTAAATTCATAAAACTGGTTTACTTAGGTTTCTGAAGTCGTTATGTTAACTGAACTGTAGAAAAAAAATGTCAGATCCAGTAATGCAGATGGAAAATTTAACAAGTGACATGTTTTCTTAAAGTTATGTGTATAGGTGTTTTTGAAGAATTTATTAACTGCGTATGAAAATCGAAGAAACTACACGGACAAGTTTCTTACAAATAATGAACATCAAAAGTACATATTTTAACTCAAAGAAAAACTGTTGCTCAACGAGATTAAACAGAAAGTTATTTTTTCTTAACTTCATGACAGAAAAAATTGATTTGTTAGTTTATTATAAAGCGTTGCTGACTGGGATACTTTTGTAGATAGAATTCATACGTTGCGGCTTTTGTGCAGTAAACGTGGTAAACGGTTGCACCGCTTGTTCCTTTTGCATCCGCCGCCGAGTCACGTGTCCCTTAAAAAAAAGATTGTCTCTGCTTCGAAGTGTTCATCTCGGTGTAAAGGACATTTCGTTGACTTTTGTGGATTATAATTGCAAAAATAATTGTGTTATGTTTTGAATAGCCGCTCGGAACGAAGTTATGCCGAATTATGTTACAAATAATTAAATAGTCCATTTTTATGAAATATTATTTAGTTTCTTTAATTACTAAGTTCAAATGCCCCAATTTGAAAGACATTTCGGCTAAGCTTGTAATTGTTGTTCAGTCGTAGGCCTTCTCTGATGGGCCTCTTCGCACTAATCTATCCTGTGGAAGTCTGTGCATAAGAGAAACTGCAATCATTTAAACCTGCTTGGTACTCAATACTTGGTTTTTCTCTGCACGTTTTACGTTCCCCGATTTTCTCCGCTACCAAACTGACAGTTCCTTGATGATTCAGTATGTCTACTATCAGCTGTTCCCATCATTTAGTCTATATTTACATACTACCCTGAAGTTGATGGCAGAGGGTAGTTCTCACTGTATCAGTTATTAGGGATCTTCTTCGTTCCATGCACGTGCGGAGCCTCGGAAGAATGATTGTTTAAATGCCTCCGTGCTTTCTGTAACTAATCTAATCTTGTTCTCAGGATACCTACACAAGTGATACGTAGAGGATCGTAGCATATTTCTAGAGTCATTATTAAAAGCCGTTATTTGAAACTTTGGGAGTAGGCTTTCTCGAGATAGTTTACGTCTACCTTCAAGTATTTGCCAGTTCAGTTTTTCTTCGGCATCTCTGTGACTCTCGCCTACGGATCAAGCAAACCTGTGACCATTAGTGCTGCTATTATCTGTATGTGCTCAGTATCCCCTGTTAGTCCTGACTGGTATGGGTTCCACACACTACACAATATTCTAGGATGGGTCGCGCGAGTGATTTGTAAGCAACTCCTTTCTAGACTCATTGCATTTCCCCAGTATTCTAACAATAAACTGAACTTTTCCATCTGCTTTCCCCGCGACTGAACCTATGTGCTCATCCATTTCATATCCCTTAGAAATTTTACATCCAGCCGTTTGTGTGAGGTGACCGATTCGAACGGTGATGCATTGATGTAACATGATACTATGTTTTTTTGCCTTGTGAAGGGGACGATTTTACATTCTGAAAATTTAAAGGAAATAGCCGATTTTTACAACTCTTTGAAATTTTAGCAAGATCCGAATGACTGTATGTGCAGTTTTTGTCAGACAATACTTCTTTATAGATGCTGTACCTACATCATCTGCAGAAAAGTCTGAGGCTAATAAGGAACAGCAAGGGTACCAACACGCTGCCTTGCAGCACCCTTGATGTTACTTCTATACCTGTCGATGATTCTACATTATACAGATGTTTAATTACGGGCGCCGTAAGGAGGTGCAAATAATGTGGATTATTTGGAGGTGTGTGGCTGGCGATACTTTCAACGGTAGCAATTCACGCGTCTAAGTTCGCTCCTCCACCGTCTCTCGCTACGATTACTACTGAAACAGTCGAAATTGAGTGATATATTAACTCTCCTTTCGGCAGAGTGCTATTTACTTCTTCTTTCTTGAAGAAAAGAATGCACCATCCATCTTCGTGATAAGAAATGCAGTATAATACAATCATAAATAATATCGCCGTTTTATCCAAAGGCTGCAGTGCGTCCAGGTGTCATTTTCAGAATGAGCAATTTATAAACGAAGGAAACTGCCTACCTTTCCAGAACACATATTGCGAAAACTTTTCCACACATTATAATATAATAATGCATATATATTATATACGCAATACGTCCACCCAGAGTCACGGACAGGAAGAGATAAAAAGCTGAAGAGTGAAACTTTCATTTCGTATATATCTCTTTTTGGAGCAGACATGTTTATATTGCGTCTTTGCCCCGCACAATGCTCCGAGACGTAATAACTGCCGTATACTTCATTGCTCAACCAAAATAAGATATATCACAACTACTCCCTTATGTGTACTGGCGTTGCCCACATCTATTGGACGACAGTATACAGTAGTGGTGCATTTTACAAACATAAATAATCAACTTTCATATGGAAGTACCACTTAAACAACATATTAGCCTGGCTGGGAATCAAATCCCTTTATTTGTGGCCAATTTTATGTCTTATTTATCCCCTGCATTTATTTGCAATTTACAAAAACTTTAAGGGTTTAGTTTCTGAGAGATCATGACACGACAAAGGACATGTTTGAGTTAGATTCCTTTGCTCCATTATTGAGTTGTAACCGCCACCCACAGATTGCGCGGCCGCATCTCCACATGTTCAGCGGTGCGCGTGCCTTGCGGCACCATCGGTGCCACTACAGAGAACAGTTCAGCCTCGGGTCTGTGACTTTGTAGACGATGGGGTTCTGCAAGTCGTTATACTGTCCAGAGGCTACCTCCGTAGGAAAAGTGTACGTTGATATGTGTTTTGGTAAAAAGTTCGGGCCGCGCGGGTAACCGTGCGGTCTCGGGCGTCTTGTCACGGTTCGCGTGACCCCCCCGTCGGAGGTTCGAGTCCTCCCTCGGCCATGGGTGTCTATGTTGTCCTGTGTTGTCATACACTACTTTTAGTGTCTTGTGTCATAATTTAATTTCCACACATATGTTAAATTTACTTCAGTTATGTTCTGTTATCCTCGATTTACTTTTGTCGATGTTCATCCTACAATATCTTTTCAAGGCACCATCCATTCCGTTAAACTGATCTTCCAAGCCTTTTCCCGTCTCTGACAAAATTACAGTACCCTGGTAAACCTGAAATTTTTCTTTTTTCTCCCTGGATTATAATTCTTTCGTTAGAAGTTCTGTTTAGTTTCCTTTACCCCTTGCCCAGTTTATATGTTGAACGACACTGGGGGTAGGCCAGAATCCTTCTCATTTGCTGCTTCCTTTTCATATTGTTACACGGCATTTTATGCCCAAACTGTCACATACCCTATTTTATAATGTAATATGCAGATTCTAAATATCGATCAAGCGAATTCTTTCACGCTACGTGACAACTGCAGATAGTATTTACTATTGCCAATGATGGCACCGCAAATTACTTCTTCCTCTCCTTTCCTATTAATGTTGTGAAAGTACTCATTATTTTATGCTGCCTTGGAGACTTCTTAGCCGGCTCGGGCAGGAACGAAGGAAATTAACTTGTAGGGACCAGAGTTACGTAAACTTGTTGGGCGCTGACAGCTGTCTCTGCACAGGTATACAACGGAGAATTAGCTGCCTCTCAAGTCTGCGCAGCAGAGCATGAGAGAGGGAGGAATGTATTCCATAACAACTGCTGGTGCGAGAGGCTAAAAGGGATCCATTTTGCCTAGATAAGATACGAATGCCAGATGAAAACACAGAGCTTCAGACCATTGACCAGCTATTCCCCGCTGCTACACGTGCGGGAATGTTCCTCGAAAGGGTTCTGTGGCCCGCTCACAGCAATTTTTCAGTAGAAGGCTCAATTTCTCACGCGAGGTGAGTGGCAGTGATTTTCTGCCTTCTTTCCCGCGCCACACCATTATTGGTTAATCATGACAAAATCTACAGGAGCAGGAAATTGTTAACATTGTTTGCAAAATAATTGTTGCTCAGAACTTGCGACGCCTACTGCAACTGGTCGGCGAGATTCCGATGCAAGCAGAACCAGCCAAGTTTCATGGAGTAAAATCAGAACAAACTTGCTTTAGATCGAAGAGTACAGTTTCTGCAGCGACATCGTAAGAGTAGACGTGCTTCAGGTCGTTGCAGGGAACAGCAGTGAGGGATGTCTCCGACTTACAGCAAAGTACAGAGGCAGAGATGGACTCAAAACTTCCAACTGCTACTGTAACTGTCTTCCTCACTTGCACTGTTTTAAGAGTGGTAGCCTGTGCCGACAATGCAGCCACCGAGGTCAGGGGGCGCAAAGCTAGTTAATTTGTGTCATGGTATCATTGTACTTATTTAACATTCACAACAAGCTGGTCGCACCCATCATGTGCTTTGGCGAAAGTATTGTTGTTCGTTCTTGCTTTTATGAGGATCTTTCTTCAGATCACTAACCGTTTCTGCAGTCATTGGCTGTATCGACGATATATTTTTATATTACGCTTTTATGTGTCCACCCACCATAGGGTAGTCTATAGTTCGCATTTGCAATTACTTGTCCACTTCTTAAATGTTAATATGCTCGATTCAGTGGGTAGATCATTTTGTTTGGTGTTTTATGGCAACTGTTAAAGTGGCCGCTAGTTTCCTTTTCTAGTTTGCTGAGTCTCTTCGTTAATGCTGTATCTGTGTCAGGCTTAATTGGCCCACCCCTAATAATTTTTGTTTAATAAGACGTCATCAGTAGTGTGACAATGGTGATCTTATGGTGAGCTTCCCTTCCCTGCAGGTCACCGGGGATTGGATCAGTAGGTTCTTTGGGGTACCTATGCTGCGATACTTGTAACTGGAGTCTGGTTTCTATACAAGTTGTAGGTAACTTTGCGCTTCCTGTATATTAACCCTGCTACTTTGAGGATTTAAAAGAGTATATTCCAGTAAATATTTTCAAAATCCTTTTCTGATTCACAAATGTTACAAATGCAGGTTTGCTTTTCTTCAGTTTGTCTTATAACATGTCAGAAACCAAACTGCGATAAGCTTCCACCAATCTTTCAGTGCTTCTGTAAACAGTTTGTATCAGTATTTTGTAACTATGACTTATTAGACTGACGGTGTGGTAATATTCACACCTGTTGCACCTGCATTCTGTGAACTGTGATTTATTTTTCCTGATGAAAACATCTTCCTAAGTAGTCCCCGCTCGGAGATCCGAATGGGGGACTAATTTATCTGCGTTTTACTGTACCCAAGGAAATGGCACCATCAGTCAACATACCCTCGGGAAATGTAACTGCTGTAGTTGCCTCTTGCATTCAGTCGTGTCGGCCGCGGTGGCCGAGCGGTTCTAGGCGCGTCAGTCCGAAACCGCGCTGCTGCTACGGTCGCAGATTCGAATCCTGCCTCGGGCATGGATGTGTGTCATGTCCTTAGGTTAGTTAGGTTTAAGTAGTTCTAAGTCTAGGGGACTGATGACCTCAGATGTTAAGTCCCATAGTGCTCAGAGCCATTTGAATCATTTGAACCATTCAGTCGTTTGCAATACCAACATTTGAAGGCCATGTTGGCTAATATTATGAGGCCAAATCTATCAATCATCCAGACTTTTGTTCCTGCAACTACTGAAAAGGGTGCTGCCTTTCGTCAGGAACTATTGTCTGTACTGTCCACAAATACCCGCCCATTGTTGTCGCACCCAAATACGTCCGTCTGTATCACATGTCATCCCACGGCGGTAAGGTCCAGGTTCCGTGTAGGGAGGGAGGGCAGAGCTCCATTGTTAGGAGGGGACTCATCATGATAATAATAATAAATATTATTATTAGCTGTTAAATTGTCTCATTTTTAATGTTTTTATGGAAAGTACCAAGTGACACAATAAAACTGTTCCGAAAAACATTTTCGGCATTTTGTGTCAACGTGATCTAAGCAGCAAAAATATAATTAAAAAACTATCCGAAGTGAGTCCAAAAAGTAGAAAACATTGCTCAAGTGAAAAGTAGCTCACAGAAACGTCCGATAAAATCATAGCACTGGTTAGCGGTGTAAGCCGGGAAATACGCAATAGTAGTGTCAGACCTAGACCTGTCTGTGCAGCCTTACAGGTTTCCTGTAGTGTAGAAGTTAAAGCTTCCAGATCAACATGTGCTCGTTCGTTTCCACCGGAGTTTTCTGAATGAAAATGTGTCGCGACATTCGGATCCTCGTTTCCATTTCTACAATGGGGCCTGATTCAGCCAGGCAGTCTACGTGAAGTCACAGAAGACGCGCTGTTGTCCATAAGAAAATCATCGGTAGCACAATGTACGGCCGTTTTCTAGTGTTAAGATTGGTTTTGGGTGCGGAATTTCCTATCCAGTTTTATCTTGGAACCCTGTACGTATTGTGCTTTACATTTCCATTGCTGTATAACAACATCATGGATTGGTTTTGGGTGCGGAATTTCCTATCCAGTTTTATCTTGGAACCCTGTACGTATTGTGCTTTACATTTCCATTGCTGTATAACAACATCATGTTAACAACTAGTACTTTATCTTTTACTTTTCGCCGGCCGGGGTGGCCGAGCGGTTCTAGGCGCTACAGTCTGGAACCGCGCGACCGATACGTTCGCAGGTTCGATTCCTGCATCCGGTGTAGGTGTGTGTTATGTCCTTAGGTTAGTTAGGTTTAAGTAGTTCTAGGTTCTAGGGGACTGATGACCTCAGAAGCTAAGTCCCATAGTGCTCAGAGCCATTTAAACCATTTTTTTTTCTTTTCACACAGTTGTGTCGTTCAGTTCAAATCCCGTCGGTGGATCTACGCACACGTAAAGTACCTTGGCATTTAACACAGTACGAGCGCGCGTCGTTTACTTTCCTGCTGCTATTGCAGCCAGCCGTGTGACTAAGACATCCATGATGCACTATTCATGCTGTTCATGGCTTGTTTATCCTTCCATGGCTACATTTCATATTCATTCCCAGCATTACTTGTACGCTTAACGCTCACGACACCCTTTCATTTTTTTTAAATTGAAATTTTGTCGCGGATCATCGCTTGTTGTTTTTTAATTACTTGATACAGCTGCAGTTCTAAGCATTCACACTTCCCCGAGGAGCCGAACTGTCACGTTACGTTTCCTGTTTTAAAGGAAAATTGTCCACCATGATAGTATGAATGCATGAGTGTGCAACAAGCTCCAACGTAGAGACGGAGGAAGCGAAAAGAAACAGGCAGGAGGTGAAGCTGGTTTCTAGGCAGTAGTTCAAAGTAATGTGTACCCCTGCTGAAAAGGACTTAGCGTTTTCAACGTAAATTGTAGCACATTTTGCTCTCGGTACTAGGAGCAGCACTCGAAGAGTACTGACTTAACTTTATTGACAATAGTCATCATTGGACGACTTACTGAATTTATCAAGTTGACGGGTGCCATGACGCTGTGGTTCAACGTACAACAGAGTGGCAGCTACGAGGGCTCTCCGTGATCCTAAATCAACAGGAGCTGCACATTTCACTCTCGCTTAACAACTGAGCTGCTCTCGTATCCGCATTCAAAGACAAAACACACAAACCTTTACAGCAAGAAGACGTACAGAACAGAGTTTACACGATTCGTAGGAAGATAGTGTATGCTACTTTCCCTCCAAGCTCAGGATAAAATAACGATGTGGCGACAGAAATGGCACGCAGCCACAGAAATCAACACAGACACTAAACTTCATAGCACAAGCACTCACCTCAGTTATCCTCGAGGAAAGAAGAGGAATCCTGTCGTCTGAGCAGTACGAGCCATAGAAACCCACGAAACCAGTAGGTACCGACGCTCAGGATGACGCAGTGACCTTGGCTTCCGGAAGGTGTTCAGTACAGCTCCGCACTGCCGCCTAATGAACAAAACAGAAGCATACGGAATATCAGGCCAGCTGTGTGACTGGATTGAAGAGTTTCTAGCAAACATGTCATTCTGAACGGAGAGGAATCTTCAGACCTACTACTTTTCGTAATATGTATAAAAGACCTAATGGATAACGTCGGAAATTTCATGAGGATACACAGAGAAGTCGTAACTCTAAAAAAATGTGGCGTCGTGCAGGGAGCTCTGCACAGGTTCAGTGCTTGGTGCAGGGATTGGTAATTGGCGCTCAACATAAACAAATCTAACGCTTTGCGAATACAAAGGCAGAAAGAGCCATCACTGTATGATCACACAATTACAGAACGATCACAGCGAGCAGTGACTTCCGTAACAATATAGCAGGCGTAAGAATCGATTTAAAGTGGAATGACCACGTGAAATTAATAGCAGGTTATACGTATGCCAGACTGAGATTCACTGGAAGAATCCTCAGGGAAGTTAGTCAACCCAGAAAGGAGGTAACTTACGAAACCTTCTTTCGATCAATACTTGAATACTGCTCGTCGGCCTGGGATCCTCACCAGATGCGATTGAGGAAATAGAGAAGATCCGAAGAAGAGCAGCGCGTTACGTTACAGGTTTATTTAGTAAGCGCGAAATATCATGGAGATGCTCTTGCTAGCTAACTCTAATGGCAGACACTGCAAGAGACGCATTACGCTGTGGTTTGCTGTTAAAATACCGAGAGTACACGTTCCTACAAAAAGCAACGAATACATCTCTTCCTCCTGTGTTTATCTCGAGAAATGACTATGACAGTAAAATTAGCAAGATTCAGGCTCTCGCGGAGGCTTACCAGCAATCGTTCTTCTCACGAACCACACAAAGTACTCTCCGCCACACACCGTAATGTGGCTTGCGGAGTATAGATTTTGATCTAAAATAGTACGTTTGCCCTCTGAATGAACGGCAAGGCTTTATTTGTACGTGAATACACTACACAGAACAGTGCAGTAGTTTCTATCCTGTCTCATGCACAGTCTTATTCTTGTTATGTTTACTCTTTGGTCTAGCAGACAAACCATATCGTCAAATAAAAGAACAGTTGTTTGCTACTTGGTATTAAGTACAACACTGGTATTATGAAATATCTACATTTCCTGTAATCCTCCCTACAATGACTCCTATGTATGACTAAATGTCGATAGAAGAACATTAGAGAAGCAGTCTGTCAGATTTCGTGGAATGGTATGAATAAAAATGGGTGGTAGCATTTGTCAGGTAACTAACTCAGAATCGAGTATTATTCACCTCAAACTATTTGGTCAAACAAGCGGTGGCAGATAACAATGTGTTTGCTAATATTAAACTTACACGGATCACTTATTATCATTAAGGTCATGAAAATGTACAAGAAATTTGGTGTTAGAAAATCACAACAGTATTCTGTTGCTTGCTGCTAACTAGGAGATGTGATACGGTTTGGTAACTTCTACATTTGTTGATGTTAAAATCACAGTGCGTCTCGAAAATTGTTTGGAAAACTCGACTATGTTACAAATGAAATTCATAATCAGTATTTCTACTTGAACTGGAGAAGTGTTGGTAAGAGGGAGCTGATTCAAAATTTTATACCTCAGAAATTACAAAAGATAGAGTTGCAGTTACAACGATCTATACACTAAACATCTTTTTCAAGAGTGGAATGACATGTTAATCAGCCGGTCCCTATTTATTGAATTTAGAGCGTCAAAAACGCTCGGGGAATCTAAATACAAGTGCGGTTATATTTATCTTACACCGTACATCAAGCTCTCAAAGCCCGTAAAGTTGCACCTGCTACGAAATTTCGTCAGAAGCATATGAGGACGTTGCCTCTCATAGGTCAGAAAAAGCGTAGGCTACTGAGCGACAGTGTTTCGAAGTCCAGAGTATGACTTACTATTCTCCAGTTTCGCGACTTGTTGAAAGGTGCCCGAGCGAGGAAGTAGATGGCAGGCACTGGACTCGCAATCGAGGGGCTGATGGTTCAAATCCCCATATGATCATCCAGGATTGGGTTTTATGTGATTTTCCTAAATCCATTCAGTGCAGTAACAGGATGGTCCCTTTGAAAAGAACAGAGCAATTTCCCTTCCACCTTCCAAGCTTCTGCTTCATTTCTAATAATTATGTCTTCGGAGGTACATTAGACCCTAATCTTCCTTTCCTTCTTCCTCGTTCTGAGGTATTCCTCGAGAAGAAATTGCCAGCTACATAACGGAAAAGATAGATTTTCAGTGAAGAAGCAGATACATTAGAAGAGATCCGAGGTAATATTCCAAAAGTTGTCCCAATAGCTAGAGAAAAGATAACGATAGTGGAAGGAATAAATATGAGGGTTTAAGGTCCTCCCGCGCAAGAATACAATTGCTTTCTAAATATTCAGGAGTAAAACACACTCGACAGTGACCACGAATGAATTTTCAAATCCTTCTGTGTGCTCGAAGGTAGTGTAATTGTCGTGTGATGATCTACTTAACTAGGCGAACTAGATCACAGAGGTGGAAAAAAAACAGGGGGTATACTACATCATTCTGATAGCGCTACACACATATTCTGCAGCAGGGAGTTCTACGTTTATTGTCCCCGCGCTGTCCATAAACTTCAGCTGAATTCCAGCTCAGTACCAACCATGCACTCTGCAACAGAGAAACCGATTAGTCGAGGTGGAACTTTTATTCAAAAAGTAGCGTCAAAAGTCTACCATCAAGAGCTGCTAATAAATACTTCTTTATTACAACTGATTTCAAGCCTCAGATTGAAGACTTGAGGATTTAAAACGGTTTTGGATTGCCGCAAGTTCTGGAAATCAGGGAATTTCAAACGTCTCAGGGAAATATCAGGGAAATTTGAAAAAAAGAAAACACTAGAAAAATCTTGATTTTGTCTCGGTAGATGAAATGGTCTGTTTACTGAGATGTCAAACATCGTCGCTGGCTGGGCGCAGCTGAGTACGTGCGCCGTTTCCTACTCCCTCATTCTTAGTGCTTCTTCCCTTCCTACCGCAGGCCATTTCTGCGGGTACCTCTAACGGATCGGGCCTACCGATCGTTTCCTACTAATGTGCAAACCTTGCCCGTTGGATCTAGTCTCACCAATCTGCCCGCAGGCCGGGTCTGTTTGTGTGGAATAATGCGGCAGGTTCTCGTGGTTTAGCCAAGGATCCAGGACTGTGGTGCTCCTCAGCAAGCCAGAGGCCACGGCCGACGGATTTCAGGAATTACGACTGCTTCACCCCAAGTACATTGTACAGCACGGCGTTTCATAGACATTTTATTTATTTTAGTACATTTTGGACTTCGAAAATAATTTATGTATTAGAAAACATGGACGACAAGAAGAAGAAAATTGTGGCAATCGATGGCGGTTTGTACGCTATGTACTCATATACCTCTCGAAAGAAAAATCACACAATACCTGTAGAATAATAGACACAACGCAGTGGGTAATAATGGACAATAACAAAAATAGTAGAGGCAACATTTTAATGGTGGTCACCTAAAGTGTCGGTTTACACAACTCTTCCCTGTCTTATACACTTCTTTCAAGAGGCCTACATTTTTCTGAGGTTATTTCTGAAATCAGTGAAGGTATTTTAAATCCGTCTCGCAACCCCAAGGAAATGAGTATTTTTGTCAGCAAATGTGTTTCATTTTATTGAAATAAAATAACAACAGTGGTCTTAATGAAACACATATATAATTTGGCTTGCTTTCTCTATCTAAAAACAGTTCATTACAAAAGATATTTGTGTTAGTGAGATTTTTGCTCACATGGGGGGGGGGGGGGGGGGAATACAGAAGTCCTTACATTTTTTGTTAACTTATATCTTTACTTGCGCTCGAAATCTCAAAATTTGTGAGGGAATTATACTGTGTCTGAAAATCACGGAAATATCAGGAATTTCACTTGGAGAAACTTTGGCAACTCTGGAAGCCTTTATTAGCAGCTCTTGGCGGTGGAAGGTTTCAAAAATGGTTCTAAGCACCATGGGACTTAATACCTGAGGTCATCAGTACCCTAGACTTAGAACTATTTAAAGCTAAGTAACCTAAGGACATCACACACATCCATGCCCGAGGCAGGATTCGAACCTGCGACCGTAGTGCAACGTTTCTTAAACACCCAAGTGCAGTGGGGCACCATCTTTACAGCAGAACTGTGCTCATACCGAGAGGGGGCATTTTTTCTTACTTAATTCGGTTAAGAACACCAGTGCTGATTCTCGCTGACGGCTTCATGTGTGTTTTATGGTTCACAGTCTGGTCGTAGATGGCAGTCAATCCTTTTGTTTGTAACAAAAAACGTGTTTCCTACGAAGTGCGCTCAGCAGCTGAACATCTCAGCTTGCCATAATCTGACCTTAAGGTCAACAGCCGAGCTTCACAACTAGCAGAAGACTTGTGCTTTTCTCTTGGCTACTCCCCGCAAGATGTCAGTAAGAAATGTTGTACGTCTGTAGCACTATTAAGCTAAAAAATGCTATTAAAGCTTTATTACAATATATAAACACTTTCTCGTCATCCTCCTTCAATTTGATGTAATTGACAGAAGCATGTCGAGAAAATGTCTAAAGAATAGACAGTAAATAATAAATAACTTCAAGCTCTTTTATATCACAAAAAACTACAATGGGCCACATATTTTGAATGAATGATTTATCTCACCATAAACAATTTACAAAATCACGAACTTCAACTATAATAAGGGACGAAAACGTGTACAGTAAGTGAGATTTGTCCATGTCAACATTTTCCCATTTTATAGTTTGAGCCTTTCGTTGGTTTTCTTGTTAGTTTTTGTTACGAACCCGGAACAGACCCTATTTAACCATTTGTAAGAGTATATCTGTATTTTTCTCAAGTTAAATAATGTTAATATTAGGGTGGACCGATTTAAACAAAGAGCTGAAAAGGAGCTATAACGTCTCGCTCGCTTTAGTCTTGGTTCAAATGGCTCTGAGCACTATGCGACTTAACTTCTAAGGTCATCAGTCGCCTAGAACTTAGAACTAATTAAACCTAACTATCCTAAGGACAGCACACACATCCATGCCCGAGGCAGGATTCGAACCTGCGACCGTAGCGGTCGCTCGGTTCCAGACGCTTTAGTCTTACTGCAAAGCGCAGAGACTCCTCTGCCCAAGTAATATGTACATTCTCATGTACCAGAAGGGCAAGTGCAGAATCCGGGAAGGTAGAATAGTGGACCCTTCCTCGACTTTTTTTTCAATTACGATGTTCGTGGACGTCCAAAAACGTCTTGGTCGCTTCCAAATTATTAATCGTTTAACAAATGTTGCAACAATGAAGCCACACGACTCAGCGTTGCTTTAGACTTCAGAGATTCAAAACTCTCATCATTGGGCTGTCAATGTTGAAATCAGTCATACAAACTGCTAAAATATGTTCGACGAATAGTCATTCTCTTAACTAAGAATCGTCCGTATTTCATGCCCTCTGACGGCACCATTACTACTCGCACTCACACGCCATCCTGAACAGCTGTTGGCCCCTACGCGTTAACTTGGTAGCATTCCAACTGACCTGCAGCAACCGTACACTGCCGGGCTCGCAGGAACTGTGTCCGGCGCACTCCACTGAGTAACCACGCAGCCTAGAGGCTACTTGCTCTTTGCTCAGTTCTGAAAATAATAAAAATAATGCTGAATTTGTATTATTATACATGTTGTCTAAAATGTCTATGAAGCAAGAAAGGGCCAATTTTTATATTCGTGAAAAAAAAGAGGTCCATGAAACCGTTAATGAATTGCTATCACACGGTTGCAAATTCACAATTTCATATTTAATTTAGTTAATATCTACTTCGAGCTCCTTCTTTCCTTGTCTTCTTCCAAATTGTATGATGTTGTGCTGCCATAAAATATACAACGTTCCGGGCGTCTGTGGAAAAATAATTTTATACGAGACTAGTACTTCTGTACAAATACTGGATGACACCGTATGCGGAGCTGGTGTGCTTGTAGTTACGTATTTGCTTCACTGCAAAAAAGTTTCATTTCACTGTATAGTCTTCGTTGTGCAGACGGATTCTTTTATATTTGCGCTTGCCGGTCAGAAGCAGCTACCAGTGAGTTTTCTTACGTGCAACATACACAGCGTAGCTTCTCAAATTGTCCATGTAAACTCCGAGGAGACGTGTTTGTTGAGCTGAGGAGGCTTTAGGCAGCACAGACACTCCGGGGTATCATGGAGGTCGTAGGACCTTGTCCGCAAAGAGGGCAATCAACACAGCACGGAGAGGCCACAAGATAAGCAGAGTCCCACGTCGTGAGGTGCCAAGAGTGCACTCATTGTGAGGAAACAAATGCGCAAACATCAGTGACGTACCTCGGGCGATCGCGAGACACAGTGACTAATTCAGGTTTAAATGTAAAACATTAACTGGAGGCTCAATATTGATGTGGTCTTCAGTCCACACATTGTTTTGATGCAGCTCTTCGTGCTAGTCTGTCCCGCGTAAGCTGCTTCTTCTCCTCTACACAAATGCTGCAACCTACGTACATTTGAACCTGCTTACTGTTGTCAAGCCTTGGTCTCCCTATACGATTTTTATCCCTCCCCCTCTCCTACACACACACTTCCCACAATTACCAAACTGAAGATTCGTTGGTATTTCAGTATGTGCGCTATCAACTTTTATTCAAATTGTGTCATAAAATTCTTTTCTTATCTGTTCGATTCAGTAATTAATTCTTCTTTAGTTATCATATCTAGGCACCCAATCTTCTCCTGTACCACCACAATTAAAAAGACTGTCTTCTCCTCTTGTGTTTACACTTTATCGTCCCCGTTTCACTTACGTTTCGCTTCCATGTAAGTCTATGCTCCAGACAAATACGTACTTTCACAGAAGTCTTCCTAACACTTAAATCTGTAATACATGTTAGCAAAATTCTCTTTTTCAGAAAAGGTTCTCTGGGTATTGCCAGCGTGCGTTTTGATCCTCTTCACTTATGCTGTCATCAATTATTTTGTTGCCCAAATAGCGAAATTCCTCTACTACTTTTAATATCTCTTTACCCTTCGCCACACACAGTAAAATGGCTTGCTGACTGTAAATGCATATGTAGGAGGGGCGTTCAATAAGTAATACAAAACATTTTTCTCCTAAAAACAGGCTGGTTTTAGTCAGGATCCCAGTACACCATATTAATCCCAAAAATTTTGACTTCAAAACCGTATTTCTCCACAGAATCTCAGCGTAATGCGACGGCCTTTCGCCACCTTGCTGGGAGGGCCTGTTCGCCCGCATGGTCGACGTCGGAGTCAACGTCTTGCTACATTAACAACCTCCCCATCATCCAAGTACTGCTTCCCGCCGAGTGCATCCTTTGTTGGGCCAAACATTCGGAAGTCGGAAGGTACGAGATCCAGGCTGTAGGGTGAATGAGGACGAACAGTCCAGTGAAGTTCTGTGAGCACCTCTCGGGTGCGCAGACGTGTTTGAGGCCTTTCGTTGTCATGGAGAAGGAGAAGTTCGTTTGTATTTTTGTCGTGACGAATACACTGAAGTCGTTTTATTCAATTTGCGAGTGTATGGAGAAGGAGAAGTTCGTTTGTATTTTTGTCGTGACGAATACACTGAAGTCGTTTTTTTCAATTTGCGAGTGTATCACAGTACACCAAAGAGTTGATCGATACACCATAAGGGATGGCACCAACCACAATCACTCCTTCAGAGGCCCGGAAGACAGTCAGCATGACTTCGCCGGCTTTGAACTTCTTTCCGGATCGAAGTAATGGACCATTGTTTCATCACCTGTCACAATGTTCGACAAAATAGCCCCGATCATCTTCGTGACGCGCTAGCAACTCCACATTGCCGGTCCATCGTTGCTCTTTATGGTCTTCTGTTGCCGATGAACCGTTGAGTACTCCAACTGGTGTCAGCACTACCAACAGAGACGTCCAGTTGAGCAGCGAGTTGTTTGATTGTGATCCGTCGATCTTCCGCACGTTCTAATACTACAGCACTCACAGCCATGTGCGGCCAGAAGATGGGATAGGTTTGCGCGATCCTGTTGCGATGATGACAAACACCTATGATGACAAACACCTCGCCCAACGACTCAGCGTGCTTTTGTTCACTGCTGGCCTCCACAGATATTCTGCAAGCGTCTATGAATATGCTACGATGCTCTGGTTTTCCGTCAAAAGTAGCTCAATGACAGCTCTCTGCTTGGAACTCATCTCCGCTAAAGACAACATTTTGAAATCTATGTATGGCTCCGCCACCTATCGAAACTTAATGAAACAATAGGGGCTAAAGCGGGAATTTTCCATGATGTCCCACAGCAAATTCTGCACTTTTTTTAAGCGAAATTGATCGAGAAAAAAGTGTTGCATTACCTATTTACTACCCGTCTCAGATCCATTCCATTCCATTGACCTTCCAAGCTCTTTTCAGTCTCTGACAAAATTACTGTCATCGCCTAACGTCAAAGTTTTCATTTGTTTTTGCTCAACAATAGTCCCCTTTCCAAATATACCGTTGGGTTACTTTACTGCTTGCTCGGGATACAGACTGAGTAACATTGGGATTGGCTACAACCCTGCCTCACTCACTTCTCAGCTAAGGACTCTCTTTCATTTCCATCTACTCTTATAACTGCAGCCTGGGGTCTGATCGAATTGTGATTAACCTTTCGTTTCCTATATTTTATCCACGACGACTTGAGAATATTAACGAGTGCATCCAGTCAGTATTGTCGAAAGCTTTTCCTAAAACGGCAAAAATTAATTTTTGCCAAATCTGTCTATAAATCTGATTTTTCTTTCACTGTGTTTTTCAACAATCCCGGGCGTGTATAAAACAAACCAAATTGTGCACCATAGTCAAAACGGCTACAGTTAAACAAATTAAACAAAGTCGTCATATTTGATCGTATTATCAATATATGCAAGAATCGACTTGCGGACGTTTATGTCTGATCTACGTACACCAAGGTAAAAAGCTTTAGTATCACTCAAAAGCTTTAGTACCGCCATTAACAGAGAAGTAACGGAAAACGTCCATCTAGGGCAGGGGTCTCCAAACTACGGCCCGCGGGCCGAAACCGGCCCTCGAGGGCAGGCCAACCGGCCCGCGTTAGCTGGCCGGACATCCCCGGTATCCGGCCCGCCAAATATTTGAGGTGGTACCTATACTGCCAACAATTGAGTTTCGATGCCTATCGCTACAAGACTACATAACTAAACTTATTGTTGCGCCGCTTGAAATAACAATGCGTTGACATTGAAATTTTGGTCTTATGTCAAAGCGGTAGGTGGATCAAAACAAAATGTCCAGGCACTCTGTGACCAAAATGGTACTGAAACAGAGGATGACAGACTAAAGGCCGAAATACTAAATGTCTTTTTCCAAAGCTGTTTCACAGAGGAAGACTGCACAGTAGTTCCTTCTCTAGATTGTCGCACAGATGACAAAATGGTAGATATCGAAATAGACGACAGAGGGATAGAGAAACAATTAAAATCGCTCAAAAGAGGAAAGGCCGCTGGACCTGATGGGATACCAGTTCGATTTTACACAGAGTACGCGAAGGAACTTGCCACCCTTCTTGCAGCGGTGTACCGTAGGTCTCTAGAAGAGCGTAGCGTTCCAAAGGATTGGAAAAGGGCACAGGTCATCCCCGTTTTCGAGAAGGGACGTCGAACAGATGTGCAGAACTATAGACCTATATCTCTAACGTCGATCAGTTGTAGAATTTTGGAACACGTATTATGTTCGAGTATAATGACTTTTCTGGAGACTAGAAATCTACTCTGTAGGAATCAGCATGGGTTTCGAAAAAGAAGGTCGTGTGAAACCCAGCTCGCGCTATTCGTCCACGAGACTCAGAGAGCCATAGACACGGGTTCCCAGGTAGATGCCGTGTTTCTTGACTTCCGCAAGGCGTTCGATACAGTTCCCCACAGTCCTTTAATGAACAAAGTAAGAGCATATGGACTATCAGACCAATTGTGTGATTGGATTGAAGAGTTCCTAGGTAACAGAACGCAGCATGTCATTCTCAATGGAGGGAAGTCTTCCGAAGTAAGAGTGATTTCAGGTGTGCCGCAGGGGAGCGTCATAGGATCGTTGCTATTCACAATATACATAAATGACCCATCGGAAGTTCACTGAGGCTTTTTGCAGATGATGCTGTGGTGTATCGAGAGGTTGTAACAATGGAAAATTGTACTGAAATGCAGGAAGATCTGCAGCGAATTGACGGATGGTGCAGGGATTGGCAATTGAATCTCAATGTAGACAAGTGTAATGTGCTGCGAATACATAGAAAGATAGTTCCCTTATCATTTAGCTATAAAATAGCAGGTCAGCAACTGGAAGCAGTTAATTCCATAAATTATCTTGGAGTACGCATTAGGAGTGATTTAAAATGGAATGATCATATAAAGTTGATCATCGGTAAAGCAGATGCCAGACAGAGATTCATTGGAAGAATTCTAAGGAAATGCAATCCGAAAACAAAGGAAGTAGGTTACAGTACGCTTGTTCGCCCACTGCTTGAATACTGCTCAACAGTGTGGGATCCGTACCAGATAGGGTTGATACAAGAGATAGAGAAGATCCAACGGAGAGCAGCGCGCTTCGTTACAGGATCATTTAGTATTCGCGAAAGCGTTACGGAGATGATAGATGAACTCCAGTGGAAGACTGCAGGAGAGACGCTCAGTAGCTCGGTACGGGCTTTTGGTAAAGTTTCGTGAACATGCCTTTACCGAAGAGTCAAGCAGTATATTGCTCCCTCCTACGTATATCTCGCGAAGAGACCATGAGGATAAAATCAGAGAGATTAGAGCCCACACAGAAGCATACCGACAATCCTTTCCACGAACAATACGAGACTGGAATAGAAGGAAGAACCGATAGCGGTACTCAGGGTACCCTCCGGCACACACCGTCAGGTGGCTAGCGGAGTATGGATGTAGCTGTAGATGTAGACATACTCTACCTCTGTTACGTCTTGCAGTAACAGTGTTGCTAACAATGATTTTGAGATTTCGTTAATTTTGCAGGACGCTTTCGTGAAGAATGTGCAGTGACATACTTTTTTGTCGGTGAAATTCGTCAGAATAAAATACGTCAGAATTTCGCTCATGTGCATCCACCAATCAAAATTATGTAATTAAATAAAAATCGTAGTTCGTTTCAGTGCTAGCTATTCCCACAACCTTAGATTTTTGCGATTTCATCTTTCCTTTAGCCGTACATTACGGTGATAATGGAGTGCTAGGGTGCTTTAATCCCACTAGGTAGATCTTGGCCCTTACGACTTGGTGGAGGAGTCAATGTGGCCCGCAGACTAAAAAGTTCGGAGACCCCTGATCTAGGGCATCTGAGTAAAGTTTTGGTGGTGGGGAATCGTGTCGTGCGATTTCTCTCTCATTTCTAAATTTCCCATTATTATATATTTAAAATTGAAATAGTATTGTGTCGTCTGCTTTTTCGCACCCCCAACTATGCTCGTGATCAGTCAGAAGTAACAAAAGACAGAGAAATGTAGACATCCTTCTTGGGCCGAGTCGCTGTCAGGTGCGTCCACTTCTAACCATTGCTTGATGGCAGTTCTCGACACAAGTAGCAAATATTTTAAATATACTACGCTGTACTACACATATGCATGCAAACAGAGGACGAAAATTCGTAGTTACTAATATTTCTTTGGCTTGCGATGTGTGACAAAGAGCAAACTCGATCTTATATGTTCCCCACTTTTAACTTCCTGTTGACGGCAATCAAGGCAGAGTTCTCGCTACGAAGCGGCGGAAATAACGTCACGTCGCTGCTCAGCGCTCGCAGACTTTTAACAAGAAGGAAGTTGCGCAGCGATCGAACGCCAGCCAGGATTAGAATAGTTTATATGACGTGTCAGGTTTCACATGTACTGGCACTGCATTTGTACAAGATACGTATGGAAATGTGAACAAGTTAAACTGTACAGGATGAAGCATTATGGATGACACAGGATGAAGTCAATGGCTGAGGAGGAATGAAGTTGGGAAATGCAGATACACTTCCAAGGCGAATAGAGAAGTCCCAAATTATCGTAGGGAAATTATTTAAATAAATAAACAGTTACATAATGTATGGCAGCGACAGGATGTTCTACCATCGACTTTCGATCGTCACGCCAGTGTCACAAATTCGTGAAGCGTAGGTCGCCGGTTCAAGCCCTATCTTTGACATGGCTGTGAATGTTAATGTGCCATTACGGTGGGTATGCTTTATACTATCAGCACTCAAACGTATGTGTGGTGCTTGTAAAACTACAGTGGAATACTTAAGAAGCCTGCCAGTATGGTAGTGTGCTAGATGTATGGACCAACAGCCCAATGCCCAATAGACGAAACAAAGGAAACCCCAAGTTATCACTGAGACGTCTCACAGAGACATATTACAATGGTCTGTTTGTGTTGTACACATAACCGAAGGGCAGACAAACAGGAAGGAAATGTTTCCAGAATGAGATTTTCACTCTGCAGCGGAGTGTGCGCTGATATGAAACTTCCTGGCAGATTAAAACTGTGTGCCCGACCGAGACTCGAACTGGGACCTTTGCCTTTCGCGGGCAAGTGCTCTACCAACTGAGCTACCGAAGCACGACACACGCCCGGTACTCACAGCTTTACTTCTGCCAGTACCTCGTCTCCTACCTTCCAAACTTTACAGAAGCTCTCCTGCGAACCTTGCAGAACTAGCACTCCTGAAAGAAAGGATATTGTGGAGACATGGCAGAAGTAAAGCTGTGAGTACCGGGCGTGAGTCGTGCTTCGGTAGCTCAGTTGGTAGAGCACTTGCCCGCGAAAGGCAAAGGTCCCGAGTTCGAGTCTCGGTCGGGCACACAGTTTTAATCTGCCAGGAAGTTTCAAGAAGGAAATGTTAGTGTTCAATGGCCATGGCAAACGAAACACAGCCCAAAAATGACGAGGGAATGTGAAGGGACTTTGAAGATGGCTTTGTTAACGGAACTGACTCGTCACTCGGCCTTAATCGATTTAGGAAATCCATGGAAATTCTAAATCTGGACGGCAAGAGGGGCATATGAACTTGACTCCTCCCACATGTGAGTCCAGCGTCTTACTCACTGCGTAACCTCACTCGAGTCACTGGGACGTTTGCAGTAGCGAAGCAATGAACATGCGCAGCACGCGTGGAGGCACAAAGTGAAAATATAGGAATCCAGCGTAGCTGTGCAGCTATAACAGGTAAGGGTAACAGTCGAAAAAAGTTGTCCTTTATAAAATTCCACTCTCTGGTATGTACAAAGTCTTCCAGATTTCACACACATTACCACGAACACATGCTTTGAACGAGCCACATAATTATTTATTTATGACTAAGAATGGATCAGAAAAATGTGGCCATAAACTCACCAAGAATATGCTTAGCTCAGAAAAGGACGGTTGCACTGATCCGCTGTGGCAGCTTACAAACTTCGTGAAGGCCGTTGTTCAGATGTCTCGAAAATCAAACTCTACCATCCCTGTACGTATCTTCCGTCGTGGTGTTTGTTGTTGGCAATGTCAATTAATTCAGGAGAAACTGCAGGGTTCATTCAATGAATACTAGCTAGATATGCAATTGATTAAGGCTTTCTTAAGCACTGTACAGAAAGGTGTGGTCTATTCAACAGGTTTCATTTTCAATAGACTTCCAGGAGAACTGAAAAAAAGCAATAAACCCCAAGTATTTAAATACAAGTTGAAAGGTTTTGTTGTGGCATACCTTCTATGCTGTACAGTAGTTTCCCGAAGTCCTAAAATCTGAATACCTGTTAAAAAGGTATTCAATAGTTCTGTCATTTATAGTAATTGATTATCTATAATTATTTAAAAACGTAAGACATTTAAGCAGAGGTCTAGCGTCACTGTGAGTTTCAAATGGCACCGGTCATGGTGGCTTTTGATTCACGGGCGGGAAGGGGAGAGTGGCGATTTATCGAACGACTCACATCATCATAAAGAAATGTCGCGCCCGGCAGATGGGTCGTTGCAGTCTGGAAGTATAGTTCGTATTCGCAGTATTGGACAGAGAGAATATAAAGCTGCATTTTTCTCTTTATTGTTATTTAAATTCTACTCGGTGATACCAACTTGCGGAAAATAAAAACCACTCTCAGCTCAAAATCTACCATAGTTCACAATCGTTTGTTAAAGCAAAACATATTAACCGAAATCTTTTGTTTTAAAAACTATACGAAGATAGTTCGTCTTCACAATTCAAATACAATTTAAATTACAAAAATTCAAAGAAATGTTAATATAGTTCTGAGATTATGAAAAAAATCATCTTCGCGATGGAGCTGCAAAATTTCTTATTGCAATGTGACAATGATGAGGTTGCAGGAGGTTTATAATGTTGACGATAGCATGCCGCGGGATAGAGCTACAACTGTATGTCCTCTCGCCATTTTTTGTGATCATCCGGGGGTGCAACAGCCTGTTGTTTACTTATCTCGAGGAATGTGTCTTCTTATCTAGTCATTTGTCGGACCTGATGTTCCTGCGCGATTGGAATCCGGAAGGTCGCAGGTTCGAAATCCGGTCAGAACACACACTTTTCAGTCTGTCTTTTACCCAGGCATTCACCTCTCATTAAGGTTGAGGTTCGCCAGAAACGACACGTGGTTCGGATTGTACATTAAACTGTAAGTCCCCTTTCCCTTTGTGGATAACTGCGGTAGGTTAGGGACAAGCAAGTCGCCTTGGTGGCGTCCAGTTGAGAGACTTGCACCAGGCCGTTGAACCATACGCAGTTATTATTATTATTATTACTGTTATTATTAAAACTGAAGAAACTGCAAAAAGGTGGGAATTTAAGGAGATGGGACCTGAATAAACTGAAAGAACCAGAGGTTGTGCAGAGTTTCAGGGAGACCATAAGGGAACAATTTACAGGAATGGGGAAAGAAATACAGTAGAAGAAGAATGGGTAGCTTTGAGGAATGAAATAGTGAAGGCAGCAGAGTATCAAGTAGGTAAAAAGACGAGGGCTAGTAGAAATCCTTGTGTAACAGAAGAGATACTGAATTTAATTGATGAAAGGAGAAAATACAAAAATGCAGCAAGTGAAGCAGGCAAAAAGGAATACAAACGTCTCAAAAATGAGATCGACAGGAAGTGCAAAATGGCTAAGTAGGGATGGCTACAGGACAAATGTAAGGATGTAGAGGCTTATCTCACTAGGGGTAAGATAGTTACTGCCTACAGGAAAATTAAAGAGACCTTTGGAGAAAAGAGAACCACTTGCATGAATATCAAGAGCTCAGATGGAAACCCAGTTCTAACCAAAGAAGGGAAAGCAGAAAGGTGGAAGAAGCGATGTTCTTGAGGACAATATTATAGAAATGGAAGAGAATGTAGATGAAGATGAAATAGGGGATATGACACTGCGTGAAGAGTTTGACAGAGCTCTGAAAGACCTGAGTCGAAACAAGGCCCCGCGAGTAGACAACATACCATTAGAACTACTGACAGCCTTGAGAGAGCCAGTCCTGACAAAACTCTACCATCTGGTGAGCAAGATGTATGAGACAGGCGAAATACCCTCAGACTTCAAGAAGAATATAATAATTCCAATCCCAAAGAAAGCAGGTGTTGACAGATGTGAAAATTACCGAACCATCAGTTTAAATAAGTCACAGCTGCAAAGTACTAACGCGAATTATTTACAGTCGAATGGAAAAACTGGTAGAAGCCGACCTCGAGGAAGATCAGTTTGGATTCCGTAGAAATGTTGGAACACGTGAGGCAATACTGACCCTACGACTTATCTTAGAAGAAAGATTAAGGAAAGGCAAACCTACGTTTCTAGCATTTGTAGACTTACAGAAAGCTTTTGACAATGTTGACTGGAATACTCTCTTTCAAATTCTGAAGGTGGCAGGGGTAAAGTACAGGGAGCGAAAGGCTATTTACAATTTGTACAGAAACCAGATGTCAGTTATAAGAGTTGAGGGACATGAAAGGGAAGCAGTGGTTGGGAACGGAGTGAGACAGGGTTGTAGCCTCTCCCCGATGCTATTCAATCTGTATATTGAGCAAGCAGTAAAGGAAACAAAAGAAAAGTTCGGAGTAGGTATTAAAATCCATGGAGAAGAAATAAAAACTTTGAGGTTTACCGATGACTTTGTAATTCTGTCAGACAGAGCAAAGAACCTGGAAGAGCAGTTGAACGGAATGGACAGTGTCTTGAAAGGGGGATATAAGATGAACATCAACAAAAGCAAAACGAGGATAATTGAATGTAGTCGAATTAAGTCGGGTGATGCTGAGGGAATTAGATTAGGAAATGAGACACTTAAAAAAGTAGTAAAGGAGTTTTGCTATTTGGGGAGCTAAATAACTGATGATGGTCGAAGTAGAGAAGATATAAAATGTAGACTGGCAATGGCAAGGAAAGCGTTTCTGAAGAAGAGAAATTTGTTAACAGAGAGAGTATTGATTTAAGTGTCAGGAAGTCGTTTCTGAAAGTATTTGTATGGAGTGTAGCCATGTATAGAAGTGAAACATGGACGATAAATAGTTTAGACAATAAGAGAATAGAAGCTTTCGAAATGTGGTGCTACAGAAGAATGCTGAAGATTAGATGGGTAGATCACATAACTAATGAGGAGGTATTGAATAGAATTGGGGAGAAGAGGAGGTTGTGGCACAACTTGAGTAGAAGAAGGGATCGGTTGGTAGCACATGTTTTGAGGCATCAAGGGATCACCAATTTAGTACTGGAGGGCAGCATGGAGGGTAAAAATCGTAGAGGGAGACCAAGAGATGAATACACTAAGCAGATTCAGAAGGACGTAGACTGCAGCAGGTATTGGGAGATGAAGAGGCTTGCACAGGATGGAGTAGCATGGAGAGCTGTATCAAACCAGTCTCAGGACTGGAGACCACAACAACAACAACAACAACATTATTAATATTATCTAGATAACAAATCGTGATCTTACGCATAAGACAGCAATGAGTTCTACCTAGTGTAATTAATTCGAAACCATTTACAGGATTTCAGACAGCAAAACGCCTTTGAATTAGTTTCTATTAGAACTGTGATATTAGCTGCAGAAATTACTGTGTTCCCATTTCAGGAAACGAACTTGATGCCAGTATGTCTATAAGCAGTGATGACAAGAGACTACACGTAAATTAGTGAGGACTTTCTTACAACTCGTCTGTGTGAGAACAGAAAAACGATGTATTCAAAGGTGTCGGGAATTTCGAGGTTGATGCTTAGGTGACTCATTCCGTACTTTGACTCTCAAATGTGACTAGGAAGTACATGATGAGGATACTGTGTATTGTCTCCGTTACACGCACAGTAGCAGCGTTGTGGAAATAACTAAATAAATGGCTCTGTCCGTACCACCTCTGCCTTTGGAGCAGTGTTCCTTAAGTGAGTGTCATGGGAGCCGTTAAATTTGTTCTCAGGTTTTGCAGTTTAGACTTATTGGGACATCGTTTGTTGGTTTCATTGTGTCTTCAGGGTCTTTTTCTTTTTTTTCCCGTCAGTAATTAAGTAACAAATTTATGGTATCCACCACTATTAATGCTCCGCACCGAGCAGCGGCGCACTCCACTACGCGCGGCCGAGAAACGCATCGTTGGTCGGACTTCTCCGTGTGCGGCCGTTGCTAACATCGCAGGCCGCCTTCGCGTGCGCGCGCTTCAAACCACAGCTATTGGCCACCCATAACACTCGGCGATTGGCCGCCCAGAATATACTGTATAGCGACCTCAGCCGCCGGCTCCATTAAATACGGAGCGTTATTTAACGCCTCTACTGACGTCTGCAAGACAGTTCTCATCGTGATATGTTCTACTCCACAACCCGAAGTGCTACGGTGCGGTGGACCCGCTGTTCGATGTAGATTTGGCTGTAACGTGGATTTAGAATGCGAGTGTTATGCTGGAACTAGGACTTCAACGTTCGTTAGGCGTAGTATGTCAACGGACTTGTGACTCAGCCAGAATTCTGCATTTCACTTGCACTTCCTGAAAATTGGTATAACCACCATCAATTTACCGAGCGAGGTGGCGCAGTGGCTAGCACACTGGACTCGCATTCGGGAGGACGACGGTTCAATCCCGCGTCCGGCCATCCTGATTTAGGTTTTCTGTGATTTCCCTAAATCGCTCCAGGCAAATGCCGGAATGGTTCCTTTGAAAGGGTGTGTGGCCGAGCGGTTACAGGCGCTTCAATCTGGAACCGCGCGACCGCTACGGTCGCAGGTTCGAATCCTGCCTCGGGCATGGATGTATGTGTTAGTTAGGTTTAAGTAGTTCTAAGTTCTGGGGGCTAATGACCTCAGATGTTAAGTCCCATAGTGCTCAGAGCCGTTTGCACCATTTTGAAAGTACACGACCGGCTACCCTCTCCGTCCTTCCGTAATGCGATGAGGCCGATGACCTGGCTGTCTGGTCTCCTCCCCCAAACAGCCCAACCCAACCCACCATCAATTTATATAATTGTCCATAAAGTGTTCATCTACAACTTGACACTTGGTAACGAATTATTTGTAAGAGTGTTGTGTCAATAAACCGTAAAACGGTGATATATTTATTGTGTCATTCCTCTTCCAAAATTCTTCTTCATGATGTGTATTTAATCTGATCAAAATTTTCAGATACGAAAGGTATTGCGAAAAAACAGAAAAAATGAAGTACTAATAACGATGTTCTGCGAACCTGAAATTTTCTCTCTCTCCCTCTCTCTCTCTCTCTCTCTCTTTCTTTCTCTCTCTCCCTCCCTGTCCGTCCGAACAGGCCTCTGAAGGCCGAACGGAACCGACCGACCGCCGAGTCATCCTTAGACCATAGGCGTCACTCGGTGCGGATGTGGAGGGGCATGTGCTCAGCACGTTTGTGGATACCGAATGGACAGTGGCAACCAACAAGGAACTCACGCGATTGATGTACCATGTCTGTATCTTGTGTACGTTTCCCCGTTCAGTGACATTACATCAGCGCTAAGTTTTCACTATAACTGTGCGAAGCCTTTCCCGTTGACTGGAACTCCTCCTTCAGGCCGAAGAAGCTCTGGCATCTGCAGACTACATCCTCCTGAATCTGCTTAGTGTATTTATCTCTTGGTCTCCCTCTACGATTTTTACCCTCCGCATTTCCCTCCATTACTAAATTGGTGATCCCTTGATGTCTCAGAACGTTTTCTACCAATCGATCCCTTCTTTTGGTCAGGTTGTACCACAAATTCCTCTCCTCCGAATTCTATTCGGTAGGTTCCTCATATACATACATAAATGATCTTCCTCTTGCAGTTTTAGAATATACATATTTTGCCCTTTTACAAATAATACAATTATAGGAATGTAAGAGTACCAATCCCCTTGCTGAAAAGTCAGGTAATGAAATATTCGAAAATATCAGCGGATAGTTCAAGTAATCATCTTGTGAAAAGTTTCAATATAAATGGATTATCACTGAATTTTAAGAAGATTAAGTACATACAGCGTGACACTTCTAATAGAACTCCATAAGTTATAAAAACAGGTTTCTCAAATAATGAAACACAAGAAGTAGAAACTGTTTTTGGAACTACAGACAGATCAGAACAGTAATTGGAAAACCAACCATGTAGAATTAATGAAATATCTTAGTTCAGCTGTGTTTGCAGTACGCTAGATGACTACTGTGGCTGATTTAAAAAGTAAGAAACTAGTTTATCCTGCATATTTTGACTCACTAACGAGCTATGGAACATTTTTCTGCAGAACGTCAACGTACGTGGACACTATTTCAAGAATACACAAGTATATTACAAGAGTTATACCTGGTGTTATTTCTAGAACATCATAAAGAGAACTATTAAAAATGAATATTTTGACAAATATTACAGTACATATTCATTAATGTCCTTTGCCATTAGCAATATTTCTGTTTCCCAAAAAATAGTGAAAATAAAGAATACAACAGTAGAAACTAAAGCAATCTCTCCAGGAAATTGAAGGGGCTTACCTTATACAGACAACAGTCAAATAGATGGATACACATGTATTCAACAATCCAACAGGGCACATTAACCCACTGACTTCCCCTATTCCCCAACAGTCAATCTTGCGTTTACCATTTAAATTTACGAAAATATGCGTATCTTGTCTAACAGACTTTTCCCAGAATTATGTATTTTTCTGATAGGTATTCCTTATAGATCTGCTCAAACTATTTATTTGAAGTGGTGAGAAGTGAAGGGAACACTGGTTTAGAAGTTTTTGTTGGTGCGGTACACCCAAAAAATACAGGCATGTGCAACACCGCTAGACATTTCCCACACTAATACCGTGTACCGCTTTTCTTCTTCCTTGCTTTGCACACTGCACTATTTCTGGAGGGGGTTTTCTTGATGGGATTGAGGGAGGATGAACCTAATAAAACCTAAAACCGGTTGCTTAAGCTCGCAAAACGTCGAAAGAAATCGAGTATGTTATACATCACTTAACAGTTCGATTTCTCAGATTTCCAATGGTATATAACATGTCATGCCATCTATCAACACAGAAAAAGAAACACTAAGAAGAAGCTACAGCTCTTCGGCCCGTCCCACAACTGGCAGTATAAAACGGACTTGAAACGTGCGACCGACTGTGAGGGGGCTGTATAAATACACCAGTGTATTAAATGCCATGTAAATTATTTGCTGTCCCTTAAAACCGACCGAGCGAGGTGGCGCAGTGGTTAGCACACTGGACTCGCATTCGGGAGGACGATGGTTCAATCCCGTCTCCGGCCATCCTGATTTAGGTTTTCCGTGATTTCCCTAAATCGTTTCAGGCGAATGCCGAGATGGTTCCTTTGAAAGGGCACGGCCGATTTCCTTCCCAATCCTTCCCTAACCCGAGCTTGCGCTCCGTCTCTAATGACCTCGTTGTCGACGGGACGTTAAACACTAACCAACCACCACCACTTAAAACCGAGTTAAAGAATTTTTGTGTTCGGCAACTCTTTCTTCTCCACTGAAGAATACCTTCACAGAATCTCTTAAATTTAATGTCTTGGTTTATAATTAGAATTAGCACTGTAATACAGTAATGTTAAGGTATTTCACTCTGTTCCACTTAAAGCGAGTGGAAAATACGTATCCCACTTCTTTCCACCACATGTTGCACAGTCTGCTTGTGATCCATGGAATACGACTAAAATATAATGTATTGTGTGAGTTTCACACCCCCGACTATCAGGCCTTCGCTGCATGGCAATCTTTCGATCTCCCACAGCAGAGCCTGTATCAGTTCCCCCTGTTTCAAAATTTTGCAGCCCTTACCAGCGGTTTCCCTTTTGTTTCATGGGTCAGACACTCGTTAAATTATTATTAAATTGTTCAACACTTATCACTTCTGTCAAGTTAAACCAACCGGTGAACAGTCGACTCAGAGTTTTCCTTGTACGTATGACACAGACAGGGTGTTAAAAAATATTCCATATTTTGAAAGGTGATATTGTGGACCACAACAAGCAAAAAATGCCCAATAATCGTCGGCTCTACAATGCGTACCTTAAGAACCAAGAACACGTCATTTTCACTATCGTAAAACTTATCTCTTCTACTGCAAGTTCGTTGCTGTTATCAATAGCCTACAGAGTGCAGTAAACAAATGAGAATACGTTATTCAGTTACTGTGAAACAGGAAAAGTTCTAAAGCTATTGCACATGAGTTGCACTTCTGACCCATATCTTGTCTGCAGTTTCCCGTGTAGAATAATAGGCTTCCACAATGTTAGTAAGCACATAAATTAAAGTACAATGTAAAAGCATTTCACGAACTTACCAGAAACCCAACTGATTTCATTACAACTAATTGCGGTTTACATTTACAACACTAACAGATATTTGCTGCATACTATAACCATGGAATGTGTCCTCGTTAGTCTACTGCATTGCATAGGTCGTACGTAATAGCAAGGAGCATGCAGTAGAGTAGATATGTTTCACATTATCGAAGGTGAACAAGTGCCCATAGCTCTTAAAGTATACGTTTTAGAGTCCATGATTTCTGGACATTTTTGTGTTACACTACTGGCCATTAAAATTGCTACACCACGAAGATGACGTGCTACAGACGCGAAATTTAACCGATAGAAAGAAGATGCTGTGATATGCAAATGATTAGCTTTTCAGAGCATTCACACAAGGTTGGCGCCGATGGCGACACCTACAACGTGCTGACATGAGAAAAGTTTCCAACCGATTTCTCATACACAAACAGCAGTTGACCGGCGTTGCCTGGTGAAACATTGTTGTGATGACTCGTGTAAGGACTTTGATAAAGGCCGGATTGTAGCCCATCGCGATTGCGGTTTATTGTATCGCGACATTGCTGCTCGCGTTGGCCGAGATCTAATGACTGTTAGCGGAAAGTGGAATCGGTGGGTTCAGGAGGGTAATACGGAACGCCGTGCTGGATCCCAACGGCCTCGTATCACTACCAGTCAAGATGACAGGCATCTTATCCACATGGCTGTAACGGATCGTGCAGCCACGTCTCGATCCCTGAGTCAAAAGATGGGGACGTTTGCAAAACAACCATCTGCACGAACAGTTCGATGACGTTTGCAGCAGCATGGACTATCAGCTCGGAGACCATGGCTGCGGTTACTCTTGACGCTGAATCACAGACAGGAGCGCCTGCGATGGTGTAATCAACGACCAACCTGAGTGCACGATTGGCAAAACGTCATTTTTTCGGATGAAACCAGGTTCTGTTTACAGCATCATGATGGTCATATCTGTGTTTGGCGACATCGCGGTGAACGCACATTGGAAGCGTGTATTCGTCATCGCCATACTGGCATATAACCCGGCATGATGGTATGGGGTGCCATTGGTTACACGTCTCGGTCACCTCTTGTTCGCATTGACGGCAATTTGAACAGTGGACGTTACATTTATGAAAGATGTGTTACGACTCGTGGCTCTACCTTTCATTCGATCCCTGTGAAACCCTACATTTCAGCAGGATAATGCACGACCGCATGTTGCAGGTCCTGTACGGGCCTTTCTGGATAAAGAAAATGTTCGACTGCTGCCCTGTCCAGCACATTTTCCAGATCTCTCATCAATTGAAAACGTCTAGTCAATGGTGGCCGAGCAACTGGCTCGTCACAATACGCCAGTCACTACTCTTGATGAACTGTGGTATCATGTTGAAGCTGCATGGGCAGCTGTACCTGTACACGCCATCAAAGCTCTGTTTGACTCAATGCCCAGGCGTGTCAAGGCCGTTATTACAGCCAGAGGTGGTTGTTCTGGGTACTGATTTCTCAGGATCTATGCACCCAAATTGCGTGAAAATGTAATCACACGTCAGTTCTAGTATAATATATTTGTCCAATGAATAACCGATTATCATCTGCATTTCTTCTTGGTGTAGGAATTTTAGTGGCCAATAGTGTACTTTGGTCCATACTGTCATCTCTCAAAATATGGAATATTTTTTAGCACCCAGTTTTCTATAAACAAACACTAGTTGAGTGCCACGATAAATTAGTTCCCTCTTAATCAGTACCGTTGCGAGTGAAAGAATTGAGTCATGTGGATGACCACAGCGCTAGTTTCATTGGTAAAATAAATAACTAGTTTCAAGCAGCCTATGTCCTACCGACACAAGGACAGTCACAGAGAAAAATGTAGGTGGTAGACGTTTTACCAATGTTTCAAAAATATATGATAACATAGGAAAATGGATGAGCATCGTAATAGGCCACTTGCGTCATATAACTCATGAATCTTAATTTGCAGATGTTGTACTAAGAGTAATCAGTATATCACTAACGATGTAATGGGCCAGTTGCATACATTTTGCCGGCCGCTGTGGCCGAGCAGTTCTAGGCGCTTCAGTCCAGAACCGCGCTGCTGCTAAGGTCGCAGGTTCGAATCCTGCCTCGGGCATAGATGTGTGTGATGTGCTTAAGTTAGTTAGGTTTACGTAGTTCTAAATCTAGGGACTGATGACCTCAGATGTTAAGTCCCATAGTTCTTAGAGCCATTTGAACCATTTGGACACATTTTGATTTGCCTAAAGTATTAAATTAACACGCTAAAAGGAAGCTAATGATTTTCAACAGTTGCTGAGTCATGTAAAAAGGCCATAAATGGGAAAAAATCCCTTTAGTAATAGTGTTGTGAAAATCTGTTGGCCGCGTGGTTTGAGGCGCCATGTCACGGATTGCGCGGACGCTCCCGCTGGAGGTTCGAGTCCTCACCCGGGCATGAGTGTGAGTGTGTTGTTCTTAGCATAAGTTAGTTTAAGTAGTGTGTAAGTCTAGGGACCGATGAGCTCAGTAGTTTGGTCCCCTAGGAATTCACACAAATTTGAAAATTTGAAAATCTGTTAACGTCTACTGCAAAGAAGGCCCGAGCCGCCACGCTGCATCGCGTTCCAGGCCCCTTTATGCAGTTATTTAGCCGAGCCAAATTACGAAACGAACATACGTTTAGGCTGAACTGTAGCGCTCGGGTCTAGAAGCTATCTAATGAGTTTTAAATAAAATCCTCATCGTTTAAGAAAGTAATATCTGTTGTGCATGGCGTAAGACGATGTGTGACTCAGAACAGTAGAAGGCTATGTTTAGCGTGTGGATAGGAGAGAAACATTGATGCATGAAGTTGAGGGCAGAGTTGCAAGACGTGGGGACAAAGGAGGGCCGAAGACAGCACTTCCTAAAGGGCTTCCGGTGAGACAGACACCTATCAGCGGACCAGCTGACATTCCGTGTGCGCCGGTGGGGTTGGAACTCTTGCACCGAGTGACACTTCTGCTGAGGGACATTTCTACGGAGCCTGTGGCTCCTGCTAAGATAAATGGCTTTTCGCAGATAGCAGACAGGCACACTATATTTGTTTCCTTTCTAGCAAAGTAGAACAGTTTGCTGCTGCTCGGGTGACTAGGGATTAGTTTCAACGTATACCGAAACGTTGAGAAAACTGAGACCATTCACTTTTTTAAGGCACGTTATTTTGGCTTCAAAAGTTTCAGGCTGATTTACCCACCTTTAGACGGGGTCCATGTTAGGTTGGAATGTCACAGTTTGGTATGAATTGGGGAAGCTAACAGATGTGGAAAGAAATAGACTGAGCTGTAGTTTAACCCTATGTTAGGTTGCAATGTGACCCTTTAGTTTTGAGTTGCCAAAGCCAACGAATATGAAAGCAAGAAACCAGATTATGGTGAGAGATTGATCTTTGGGTTAGCCCGTGGTCTAGGTTAGGTTGGAATGTAAAAGCTTGGCTGTAAGTTTGGCGAAGCCAAGGAATGTGAAAGCAAAAAATTGCCTGAAGTGTCTTGATATCCGCAGAAATGTCAGTTCATTCCATCTCCGTACAAGAATTATTCGCACAACTGTCACAAGGTCTGCGCTATTGGTGTGGGCACCATCACAGAATGTTTGACGTAAAAACATTGTCGTTATAAACCACATAGAAAACGAAGGAAGGGCTGCAAAAGTATAAGGGGGTACCTACAGCAGACAAAACGAAAAAACAAATCTGTCACAAAACTTCAACAATGTAATACAGTTATCAAAGTAATTTACGCGTCGGACACCGAGGTTGGTGGCAGATCTCTAATAGAAACACTCGTGAAGAAGAAAAATAAAGTTCTTCTGGGAATCGGAAATGAAATTTGAATGAGAAAGAAATCGCACGAAATATATCAACTACCAGAAAAAAATTACAAATCAAAATTCAAGGAAGGTTAAGGCTTAACTCCCGTCAACGGCGGTGTTGCTAGAGATGAAGTGTAACTCGGACTAGACAAGGATAAGGAAGGAAATCTGGCCGCGATGGTTTCTAAGACACATTCCGGGATTCGCTTTACGCGATGTAATAGAACCACGGAAAACTTAGAGGCAACGGAGGACTGACAATGGTTTTAATCCTGTTCGCCTATAATACGAACCAATGTTCGAACATCAGAATTCAAAATTCTAATTCACGAATATAAATTTCCTGAGAAGACAACCCGGCAGGAGAGAGGATAGCCTGAATAACGTAAAAAGAAACGCTGCGTACGGTTAACTGCTGAAAAATGGTGCTAAATAAGTTCATTCGCTCTTCTTAGTGGCTTCATGAATGACATTAAATAAAATTTTTCAAAAAGCAGAATACTTACTTATTTGGCTGCTATCAGTTGATGAAAACATTGTAGAGATGTATACAGGGTCGCATAGGACAAAATCTACATGGATGACGCAATAGTCTTGGTCCATAGGACAAAGTCATATTCAGGGGCATGACAGGAACGATCGTTCGAAGCAAAAATGTAGAGTAAACATGGGCTCTAAAATGCATATTTAAAGAGCTTTGGGAACTTATTCATCATCGATATTGTGAAACAAATCTCTTCTACTGCAACCTCTTTGTTTTCTATTTTTTGGAAGAAATAATATGGACCGAGACAAGAAATAAAGCGTCCAGTTAACGTGGGTTCGAAAGTGTATACCTTAAGTGCTTCGCTGTTGCGAAACACATCTCTTCTACTGAACAATAGATCTTAAGGCAACCATTTTAGAGCCCATGCAACTTTATCTTGTTTTGGTTTGTATTACCTCCTACTAAAACATGGAAAGCAAAGAGTTTGCAGTAGAAGGTATTCGTTTCACAGCTTCGAAGATAAAGAAGTTCTCACAGCTCTTAAGACAATTACGCACTTTAAAACCCATTTTAACGTGTGTGTGCGTTTTTTAATTTTTTTATTTTTTTAAATTTATTTTTATTTTTTTATTTTTTATTTTATTTATTTATTTATTTTTGCTTCGAATGATCGGTCCTATCATATACCTGAATACAACTTTCCCCTATGGGCCAAGACTATTAAATCACCAATGTAGACTTCGTCCTATGGGGCATGACTTTTGAATCACCCTGTACATATTCAGTATTTTCATCGTTTTACGTGCTGATAAATGGTCACAGATCGTGTAATATCACATCGCTTTCGGCAGGAACGGGAGTTCTTCTGCTTTTGTAATAAATTAATACATTATTCGGTTTGTCCACGGGATTATTTTTTGCTTTATTAGCGAGTGATAAGACATCGACGGTTTTCAACGCTGGCTCTTTTGTCGTATATATCGTTGAAGGAAGCAATGAAATAAAAAAACTGACTCTGTCTTGAAATCTCGTAGTCAGCAGACGTGTTTGACCAGAATGTCAGATTCTAAATACAATAATGGTAAATTATCAACGAAAAATTAATATAGGAAAAAAATAAACTTTTGAGTTTGAATTTTAGATGCAGACTACATCATTTATTTTCGAGCGAAGCCCGATACTGTACCGTATCTGATTTTTTGGAGATGCCTTTGACCTGGATCTACCACAGCTATGTCACTCGCAAACCTAAGCATCTATATTCATTCTGATACTTGTACAGTCGTACAGTATTCTTTGAACTCATTTATTGTGTGTTCTGTGTAGATGTTGAATAAGGATACCTATAAAAATTCTAGTTACTTTTTGTGTATTTCTTGTCTTTACTCTAGCTGTTTGGTTTTTATATATAGTTCTTTAATTATTCTTCTGTCTAATTCAATCATCTTTAGAATTTCCGTTAGTTTGATCCATTTGACATTGTCGAATGCTTCCCTGCAGTCTAGGAGAGCTATGTTGACACAGTGTTTCAGGTGGACTGAAGGGAGGACGTAAGACGTAGATGCATGTTTATGAAGCTGGAGTTAGTTTACCGAACAGACTGCAAGACTGCAGTAACCAGCGGCTGCCTGTAGCGTGTACAGCAATGAAAGTGAACTATATTTTATATTATAAATATCAGGACCAAACTGTATGTAAATCAAAGAACTCTGCATAAATGGGATCAATCGAATGAGATAGTGTGGTAGTTAAGACTCTGACCTCGCTTTATTTCAAAGCATCTTCAATAGTCAATTTTTTTTTCCTTCCTGCTTCATTCCCCATGTTCTTTCACAAATATTTACTCGGTTTTTAGAAGATTGCACTTCACTGACGCTTGATACGTTTTTTTTTTCTTGTTGGGTAGATGCGCTTGCACCTCGTGTACCCGCACGGCACAAAAATAAAAGCTGCCTGGTCTTGGACGCCTTCCACGGTTCGCGCGGCTTCCCACATCGGAGGTTCGAGTCCTCCCTCGGGCATGGGTGTGGGTGTTGTCCTTAGCGTAAGGAAGTTTAGATTAAGTAGTGTGTAAGTCTAGGGACCGATGGTCTCACCAGTTTGGTCCCATAGGAACTTACTACCACCACCATAACCAAACACAAAAATATTTCCAGTGTCGATGAGGTGCAGTCTACTAAAAATCGAGCTCTGCGTGCGAAATAACGTTAGGAATGAATAGGAAGCAAAAGATCTGACCACTGAAGATGCTTTGAAATAAAGCGAAATGCGTATCATTTGCGTAAACATTTTACAGTCGCAAAAGACTGTATATAACTTAGATTACTTTTATAACTGCGACTGCGGAAAAAAGAGGTCTAAAAACAACAAGGACAACTTGTATGCTTGTACACTGATCAGCCAGAACATTATGACCACCTACCCAATAGCCTGTATGTCCACCTTTGGCACGGATAACAGCGGCGATGCATCGTGGCGTGAAAGCAATGAGTCCTTGACAGATCGCTGCAGGAAGATGACACCAGATCTGCACAGACAAGTCACCTAATTCCCGTAAATTCTAGGGAGGGAAGGGGGGCGCGATAAGCTGTGACACCACGTTCAATCATATCCCAGACGTTTCCAGAATGAGATTTTCACTCTGCAGCGGAGTGTACGCTGATATGAAACTTCCTGGCAGATTAAAACTCTGTGCTGGACCGAGACGTGCTTGGGTAGCTCAGTTGGTAGAGCACTTGCCCGCGAAAGGCAAAGGTCCCGAGTTCGAGTCTCGGTCCGGCACAGAGTTTTAATCTGCCAGGAAGTTTCATATCCCAGACGTATTCGATCAGGTTGAAAAATGGTTCAAATGGCTTTGAGCACTATGGAACTTAACATCTGAGGTCATCAGTCCCCTAGAACTTAGTACTACTTAAACCTAACTAACCTAAGGACGTCACACACATCCATGCCCGAGGCAGTATTCGAACCTGCGACCGTAGCGGTCGCGCGGTTCCAGACTGAAGAGCCTAGAACCGCTCGGGCACAGCGGCCGGCCGATCAGGTTTATATCGGCGAGTTGGGGGCCTATACATCAATTGCAATGTGCTCCTCGAACCACACGACCACACTCCTGGCCTTGTGACAGGGCGTATTATCTTGTTGAAAAATGCCCCTGCTGTCGGAAAACGTTATCATCATGAAGGGTTGTACGTAGTCTGCAACCAGCGTGCGATACTCCTTGGCCGTCATGGTGCTTCGCACGAGCTCCACTGGACCCATGGATGTCCACGCGAATGTTCCCCAGAGCATCATTGTTGGTGACAGTGCCTAGATTGGAATGTATAAAAACTGGACTGTGCAAAACTTGGGACTTGGCACGGGTGCTGCTGAACGCGCAGTTGAGTGCCCCACAAACCAAACATCTCATCACCACGACGTCTTGACGTGGTTTCACCACGTGTTGAAGACACTCACCACAGTAGTCCTCGAGCACCCGACAAGTCATGCAGCTTCCGAAATGCTAGTACCGAGCCTCCGGGCCATCGGAATCCGCCCTCGGTCAGACTCAGATAGATCGCGCTCCTTCCCCACTTTACACACAGTCATCAAGCTTAATGCACCGTGCTTGTGTCTCGACTAGCAGTCGTTGTTCGCCAGGTGGTGCTGCAGCCGAGAAGCCCGCCATGTGTGCGTGAGGTGCGCTTGCTTGTGTGTGTGAATTGTATTGTTTCCATTTTGCCGATAAAAGCTATGACCGAAAGCTTTGTGTAAGTGTCTACTAACTGTCGCTGTCGGCAACGGCATTTTACACAGCAAGGAAAGAAAGTTAGCAGAAGAGAAACGAATTGACAGCCCTTATAGCGAAGATGCAGGCCGCAAATGCGAAAATCCACTGATAAAAGCGGTTTTGCCAAAGGGCACGTTGTTGTGGTCCTGCGGCTGGAAACGAGAATCTCAGGAACGGCGAAGCTGGTCGACTGTTGGCGTACTGCCCGCGATGGTGAAATAACGAGTTGGCGGCATGGTATTGGACGACCACGTTTCATCACAAAACGTAGAGGTCGCGGTATCACCCGCTGTGTAATCCAGGATAGGCAGAGACCAGTGGTAGATCTGAGGACAGAGTACAATACCGGTGCAAGAACAATTGTTTCGGAGCATACCGTTTAAAGTTCTTTGTCGAACATAGAGCTCCACATCACACGACCCCTGCGTGTTCCTGTGTTGACCAACGACATCGTCAGTTGGGCGAATGGCTACACGAAACATGCACTGCGCCAAAGATGCAAAACTGTGCAAAATTATGCTATGGAGTACACTGAGTTGGCTTCAATGGGATCTATGGTGGTAAACGAAGGCATCTTGACAGTAGTAAACTACATGAACATTATTGCGGACCACCTGCATCGGTTCATGCTTGAAGTCTGCCTAGCAGCGTGACTGTTCGTGTTGCAAGGTCAGAATGGTGCTGCAGTGGTTTGAAAAGCATTATAGTGAACTCACATTGATGTCTTGGCCATCAAATATGCCTGATCTGTACCCATCGGAACACATATGGGACGCCATGTGCATTCCCGTAAACAACCATTCCGCAATTTGCGGGAATTTCTTGACCTGTGCTTAGACATGTGGTGCCACCTACTTCTGGAATCCTGTCTAGCCAGAATCTCTGTTGCACTGTGTTTGAAAAGTGGAACAACACACTGTTAAACAGGTGGTCACAATGTTTTGGCTCATCAGTGTACATTCTGCGTGTGTATATTTGAGCTATTTATTTCAATTCTGTTAAAATTAAAAATCTTCTATCATTGTGGAATGCTCCCTGGGTGAGTAAATGAAATAAAAAATAAAAACAGACTTCTTTAGTGATACTGCGAAGGTCTAAGATAGCTTAGTTCAGCGTCTGTCTTCTCTGGAGCTTGGACAAGGCGTAACGTGGTGGGTAATATGGTAAACGCGCGCTTCCGAGCACGGCAGAAGGCACGGCGTGGGCGGATCGCATCGGCGCCGGAAGCGAGCGGCCCGGGTGCTGCCGCAGGCGCGCAGTCGATAGCGGTGACGCGCGCTGACGCCGCCCGGTGACGTCACGATCACGGCTCGGGGCGCGGCGGTCAGCCAGTGTGCACGTGAACAGCACGCCGGTGTTCACGCGCTGGCTGCGTGCTCCGGCGCGCTCTCATTGGCCGGCCGGGCCGAGCCCCCGCGCGCCATTGGCCCGCGCCTCCCGCCCCAATACGAGCGCCTGTGCGGCCGCCCGGCCCCGGTACACACCCGCGGCCCGTTCGCAATAACACGCTGGGCGTCGGGCCCGCGACCCTCAGTCCGCTGTTTCGTTTGGGATTCGGTGGTTGAGAAGCTCGTGAGAACCACTAGTTAGACACACTGAGTGATTGAAAGCGCTAGATTTTTTTTACATTCCTCGTCGCAAAGCGGGATGGAAGGATCGTCCAGTATGGTCCTCTCTCCGCCCACAACTCCACCACCGCCGCAGCAGCGGAATGTAAGTAAAATTAAGTTTTAAACTGTTTTCATTACTTACGTTGGCTTTTCTTTGTTGCTGGTACGTTCGTCACTTCTGAGCACGGCCTACTGGTGATTGTCGGTAATTTCTGAACTTTTCATTGTTTTCAGTTCAGTTTGCGTTTATGTAATTAGTCAGATGTGACGAATTGAGTGTAAGTTGCGGGTTAAGAAAATGTTTTCCAGGCAGACATTCTAAACAAATCTAACACAAATTTTTATTTGTCCCGAAATATTACTTTTTGTGATCAAATGTTCTGATCACTTTTCAGTGAAACTGTTTCATGTTGTAGCATCTTAATTCATTTCGTCTCAACGATCCATTTCTTTTCAGTGAATCCAGTTAACTTTGGTAAAAAATTAATGTTCTGTGAGGTTCGTTCTTTCCTTTGTTTTATTTAAATTGGGGAAGTTTTGCTTCTGTAGTTAGATGTGCAAAAATTCTCTTAGTTAAACTTTCCATTGTTGTTAACACGTTCCTGGTCCTCTGAAGAAGTTTGTAACAGCGAAGGACAAAATTGTTAAAAGTAGTAATAGTTTGAGTGCTGTAACGGTTAGTCAAGACATTTTTGTGTCACTATCGATAAGGAAGTTGTGTTGTTGAGTTTTAAGTTCCGGAGGCCGGATTTTTGTCAGTGGATTTTCGGAGATTTTTTTGTCCGTACTAAAGAGGAATATCGAGCGTTCGTCTGTGGTGTGGAGAGAGCAAAGGCGTCCCGGGGAAAGCTGGACGGCACGGGTTGCGTCATGCAGGGGCAGCTGTGCACGGCTCAATCACGGCGCTGTCAGCTGGTGTTCACGTGAACAGTGCGCTGTAAACAAAGCCGCGCGCTGGCCTTGAGCGGCCCGCGTGCGACGCGCCAAACCGATTTAGAAACACGCGACCCTGGAGATGGCTCAAATCCAGCCGCTGGACACTGCTATTCTCTTTGTGCCTATGTTTCCCATAATCTGCCGCTAGAAGACAGCAGAGGTTGTCATTAACCCCGTTCAGAGTTTCTGATCAGTGCGAAGCAGATGCTTTGGTTCTTTCGCATCATATTGCCAAACACTTCGTTCATTATTCCATCGACAGAGCCATTTAAAGACGGGGTTATAAGGTCAGATCGGACAAGAATAAGAAAACAAATCAGAAGAACCGCCCTGTTGTCGAGCTTAAATTTTGGGAAATGGAAGAAAACTTGCATCCTGATTCCAAAGTGACTAAAAACTGATAGCCGTCTCGTGCGTGCGCTCGTATTCTTATCGTTCATATCTTCACCAGATAAACATTTATTTTCCTTTTCAAAGATCTGTAGGAACACATTTTGGCGGTCCAAAATTATTATAATGCTCTCGCTCTGACTCAGTCGTTACGAAAACTCTTAACGAAAATGTGTATTGGGAGTTATGGATGTAGCGATTGGAATGTCTTTTTAAAACTAACCACGGTAATTCTAATCACGCACTCGACTGTGCGTATTGGGATTAGTACCATGACTGGGTGTTGTGTGATGTCCTTAGGTTAGTTAGGTTTAAGTAGTTCCAAGTTCTAGGGGACTGATGACAAAGTCCCATAGTGCTCAGAGCCATTTTTTTGATTAGTACCTAGATTTTGCTTGTTGTTTCTTGGATGCTCATAATGCTAGCTAACAACCACTGGAAATTGAGCGCATTATAACAGAAAATACCTTTTAAGGAGCTGTTAATTCTTAGTATTTGTTTTTGTCAAAACACATAGGCCCTTCTTCTAAAAAGAAAATTGCAAATCGGGATAATAGTCTTAAGAAGGTAGAATGGAGTCACGACGTTAACATCAGTGTATTATAGTTTTCGTAGTTGAGATTCAAATGGAATTATCTTACTCGGAAAAATTAGTTTTACTCTAATAAGTTACGAAATAGTGGGGCGAAGAAAAGGAAAATTCTATTGATATTCTGGATTTGGTTTGGGGGGGGGGGGGGGGGCACGTTCAGACTACCACTTCATTCGAATAATGTGTAGGCTAATATTGCGTGAATATGGGATTCTGACACTGTAAAATTGTCTTAGGTAATTCCTATATACTGCTACATACTGTATCCGCATATTCATAGAATGTGTTGTCCCAACAAGTCGACCTGAAATGTTCCATCGGTTTCCAGGCTGGCGCTGCCGCGGTGGATCTGCAGGCGGTGAGCTCGCTGCTGACTGCCAGCGCCGCCGTCGCCGGCTGCCGGAAGCGCAAGCTAATAGCAGCCTACGAGTTCAGTCAACAGATGTCACCACCTGCCTTACCCACACCACAATCATCCGACTCTGAAGGGGAGGAGGTGGCAATCACTGCTGACCTGCCACCTCGCAAGAGGGTCTGCAGACAGTATGCCACGGTGAGTCATCGATCCGCTAACTGCTGCGAGTCTCTTCGCAGAAATATGGAGGAAAACGCCATAAAAATGGGTTGAATATGGATGATTTTATGAGGCCCAATATAATGGATTCCACAATAAATGAGGATCCTTTTTTCTTTCCTCCTTCCACCCCCCCCCCCCCCCCATACTCGTCCGCCCAGTTAATATTTCATTCAATTTCAAAATGTTATACGCACATTAGGACGAAATATTACAATTCATTTGATATTGCAAATTCTCATTTTCCAACAGTTGCAGTAAATGTAAACATTGCACTATTGTAATTTGTCACAAAATATCTTGAGAACAATAGATTGGTTGTCTAGTGCCAATGGAAGGAAAGTTTGTCAGATTACTGCCAGCAATTATCAGTCACACAAGGAGAATCTTGAGGATTGTAATTCATGAAGCTTTACATAATCTTCATTGTGAGAAGAAATATCTTGTCTACTTAAATGATTCATTATATAATTTATTGTCTTCCCTGGTTAGTACCATTCTTACCCAATATTCAAAATGATCTTAGGGTATTCAGAGATAGACTTTGTGTATTTCACTGACAGCAGCATGTTTCTTCTCTGTGCAGCTTCTTCAAGCACCAACGCCCCCGAGGACACCGAGCCCGGAGGCCACTGCTGTGACTTCGATGCCAGTTTCTGTCATCATGAGGGCCAACAAGGATGGCACATGCTCACCACAGCCATTCGCTGCCACTGAAAAGACGGGAGGAGATAAATCTGTTGAGCCCGCACCTGTGACTCCAGACCCTTCGAAACTGCCACAGGAGAGGGAGGTCAATATCCTGAAGAGCCTGAAGTTCAAGATGAGCACCCGCAAGGAGGAGATCTTTGTTAACAGCAAAGACACTAATCGGGAGAGCAGTGTACCGGAACTGAAAATAACCTCTCCAGTACCTGCAAACTTGCCGTCTGCTGTTGTACCGCCTCGGCAGTCGCTCTCGCCGCCTCCCGTGGTCTGTGGCCTGCAACAGCAGCAGCAGCGATCTCAGCTGAATCTCTCGGCGGCCGGGTGTGCTGTCCCGCCGCCCTTGCACAGTATTAGCAACGGTCACCAGCCGGTGCCCATTGCACCCAAGCCAGTGGCACCTCGCACGGCAGGTGCCCAGGCAGTCATCTTGGCGGGAGGCGCACTCATCCCGGTGTCGCCACGTGCGCTGACGCTGTTGCACGTGGCGCCACCCTCTGCCACTGGTGGTCCCGCTAGGGGCAGCGCACCGGCCTCCACCCCTGCAACGGCGGCGCCCATCGTCCTACTGGCTGCTCCGCCGCCGGCTGAAGAGCCCGTCCAGGCCCCGGTAGACACGCGCCGCAGGGTCTACGAGTGCAACTTCGAAGGTTGCAACAAGAACTACTTCAAGTCATCCCACCTCAAGGCCCACATGAGAACTCACACAGGTGAGCTCAAATACATCTCCTATAATTAATTGTACCAAGTAGACTATGTTGGCTGAGTTAAGGCTGTATTTCCTTCTATCCTTCCCTTTTGCCACTACCATTTTCTGTACAATATTTAAACAGTGGATTTGGCTATGCAAGAAATTGCAAAGACTAAGGACAGTGAATGAATTAAACTAAGTCAGCCGGCTCACAATTTGACTTAATTACCAAAGTCTCCTTGCACATAGCCACTCTTGAAAGGATTATTTCTTTCATGCCTGGAAAATTTTGAAGCGCTTCCGGTAGGGGGTCATCTACAACAGTCCTTAATAAAAGGATTATGTGTACCGTTAAGGCACCAAATGTCATATTTTGGACTATTGTTATGTCACTGGGCTTAATGTTAGACTTGCAAGCAGTGCTCAGGAAGAAAGATTTTTGGTAATGATATGTATAGGCTTAAATTTCTTCCATTTTAGTTACTGCTTTATATGAAACATATGGAACACAGTGACATTTCCTTTACATTTTTTTTTTTTTTTAATGCTTAACTTTCCCATAGTTCAGATTTTTTTGTGTCCATACTGAAGTTGGATAAATCTGTGATCGTCTTCTACTGACAAACAAATCCTTGGCATCTTCTCTCTTTAATTTTACCTGGCAGTTGTCCCATTCCGAGGAGAGAGAATTTTACACATGAGGGTTGCGGCTGCTGCCTCCTCTTCAGTGAAATGATACCAG